>NC_089980.1:133786515-135074015 GCF_036417845.1 Apteryx mantelli | reverse complement strand
TTTTTTTTTATTATGAAATGAAAAAGAGCAAGTTTTAATGAAAAATATTTTTCTGGGTATTGACCTCTGTATTAAAGTCTAATCTAGTACAGCACTTAAGCACATGCTTAACTTTAATAAAATGAGAAGTTTCACCAACTTCAATACGTCACATTCAAACTGAACATTGGATGAAAGAGAGCCTGCAGATTCCTACTAAATAGGGGTTATTTCTAGAAAGGGAAAATCTGATTTCAGTAGAAGGAAAGAGGTAATTCTGCCACAATGCCAAAAAAAAGAAAAAACGATGCTGAAGAAGATAAAACTGCTGATTGGTCTGAGATGCTATTTTTTATAGCCACTCTAAGAAGTAAGATTGTGTTAAACCAGTTCAAAAAAAAAAAAAAAAAAAGGCAAAAGAAGAAGACAAAGTCTTTAGGAAATTCTGTTTTGCTTTATGAGAATGTGTGATTAAAATATTTGCCTAAATAATTGATGCGATGTTCTTTGATGTGGCAACATTTTGCTCTTGCTGCTCAAACTCTTACTGCACAGGAGTGTCTGAAGGATTTATTAGTTAACATTTGTAAAGAGCTTTGCAGATGAAAAGCTCTGTGTAAGTGTTATTATTACACTTCCAGTTGAGGAAATATGTGTTCCCTTTTCCGTCATGCTCTGCTCTGGTTCCTTCTTCTTTTCCCTTCTCAAAGAACAATCACTTTTTTCTTTTTCTTTTTTTTTTTCCTTTTTGTTAAAAGAGAGGTCTGGTGCTGATCGATTTATTATGATGGACTCCAGTGCAAATTTTTGGCATGATCACCAAATATATTTGCTGCTTTTTGCAAGCAGATTGTGTGTTAAACTGCTATTGCAATGTTTTGTATCACAGTGCCAATTATATTCTAAAAAAACTAGAGACCTATGAACACAAGCGCACACTGAATACCTTTCTCGTTTGAAAAAGTACCAAAAGAAAACAGATCATATTAAGAAATGTGGCATAGAGACTGTTTTACCTCCAGTGTTTGTGATTAGAGTTTTAATGCTGTACTGCTTTTAAGCGTGAAAATTCCATTTCTACATTCCGATGACTTTAGTCAATGATGAGGGAAGAAAAAACAAACAATCCAACCAACCCACCAACCAACACCCTGATTATTTAACAGGAGATAAGCCAAAATAATAAAGGCACACAGGCAAACACTGCATTGTACTGGAAGTGCGAGCCTTTTATTATTATTATTTTTAAATAACAAACAGAATAGCAAAACATTTTTTTCTCCATCATAAAGACTGACTTTGATCCCCAGTACAGCCATTGAGTGGAAAATTGAACCACACTATAATTGCTTTCCCTGTGACCGATAAAGTGGTGTAACAAATTTTGTATTTGAATGATAAAATCAGCAATTGGCCCCTAGCAATTCCTTCTACCATTCCTCCAAGGACACCAGCGTCCCATCAGGCTCCAGGGCTAGAGCAAAGGCTGAAGAACTGTAAATCTACTCCAAGTTGTTGTTGTTGCATACTAGCTTTCTCTGTCTCTCTCTCTCTCTCTCTCTTTTTTTTTTTAATAGAAAGCTATGTGAAAAGGGTTTATGCGTTTATTTATTTGATTTTTGAATGACTAGGGTAAGTAGTTCTAGATCACAAAAAAAAAAATACAAATAAAATGAAAGAATTTGGTGGAAGCTTATTGTAGCTATATAAACTAAAACTACCCCGAATAAAATATATTTTACTCCAGAGTAAAATCTTGTTAGAAGGAGAAAATTGCTTTCCTCATAAGCACAGATAAGTCCCAGAGCTTGTAGATGCAGAAAACACCTAAAAAGAATTTCCTCCCAGGAAGCTAAGAGAGCTGTGTTTTAAGCTCATTTTGATGAGGTTTTAAGGTAAGAAGCAAATCTTTGTTTCATACCCACTGAAGTAGTAATTAAAGGAGATTGAAACAAATGGAAATTTTAGATGCAAAGAAGCAATCACATTTATCTCTATTTATTTGTAAGCCTAATCTGAAAAAAAAAAAGAGTTGTGAACCGAGTGTTATTTGAATTTACACCTTTAAGCTAATTATAGAGTTAGGAACCTCATCTAAGGCCCCTTTTTAAAAAGCTCTTGGCCTGTGTCTATTTAGTTTACACAGCAGACAGATTTTTTAGTCCAAATCTCTGAAAGTATTTTTAGTTTCTGTTGCAGAAATACCCCAGGTAGTATCTAACTGGGTAGTAACCAATTACCTTTGCAAATCTGGGTTTCTTGTACTAAAGAATATCACTTTTGCAAGACAAAAATCATCCCTGCTTTATAGTCATCTACCCCATTGAAAATATGTGAGTAGATGTGAAAGAATAAATTGCTTCTTCTTTTCTCTCTGCCTGCTTTATAAATATATATGTGTGTGTGTGTATATATATATAGCTAATATTATTTTATCTCTACCACTTTACCTATTCCTAATGAAAGTGCCAGGTTGCTACCTGCAGATGAACTAAAGACTTAAAGGTGAGCGCTCAGCTTGTGAAAACAGTCATTGCTTGTTGTTTCCTTGTTGACAACAGAGATGCAATGACCCTTCCACATTCATCTCTGTTTGGGTCACAGACTGCACTTTTTAGTGCTCCCTACTGTTAGGACAAAATAATGATCAGCAAGTCTCCTCGAGGTTTGATGCATGGTGTCTTCACTTTGAAATAAATGAATTCATGCAAGCAAATGACTAGTGCCATGTCCCGCCGGCTTTATTTCCCTCACTGTCGTTTCACTGCTACAGTTTACAGCATGACCCTACAAATAGTTTTACTGGCGATAGGAAGGAGAGTACATGGTGATATGAGAAAGAAGGTGGGGACAAGCAGCCAGGTTCAGGACCTCAGGCTGGTTTGCTTTTCAAGAAAATGTAAATCAAGCTGCACCCATACTCAGGCCAAAATTATGGGTTAAAATTTAAATTTTAACTCTGTGGCTATGTCTATAATAGCAAACTAAGTAGTCCCAGGCCACGGGCACAGAGACTAAGTATTACAATTGTCCTGGTGTATTCTGGTTCAGTTCACCTAGCACTGTCCTGAATAATTCCCTACATGGTCTGGGATTTGGCATGGGCCAGAGATCATTCTTAATAGGTGGTTTGGATGCAGCCACCCAGTTTTGGAGGCCCAGAGGGTTTAATAGTACGGACATACCATTCACACCATACCATACCACCTGGCTCTCGGGCTAAAGGATGGGCCCTGGCACTATTTCACTTATTAATAGAGAACTAATTGTAGAACCAGGTTATTGTTGGCATCAAATCACTACTGACTGTATGGTTATGTTGCTGGAAACATAACAGAACCCTAAAACAAGCATAGTTAGAATTTACGTGTGTTAAGTCCAATTTCAGTTCACGTGCATTTCAAGGCCTCCTAATAGATCTACAGCAGTGTAAATAATCTCTCTTGCAAAAACGGATCTGGTACTAAAATACGGAATGAGCGTGAAACAGGACTGGTGATTTCAGCTCAGTTTTCCTTGAAGTCTAGAAACTACAAGAATCTCAGCTGTTCCGCATCACCTTCATAGGCAGAGTTTAAGATGGGTTCTCCTTCCTCCCTTTAACAAAATTGTTCTTTTCCTACAGCCTATGGATAGTGGCTTCCGCTCGGCTGTACTGTTTTAAGACTTCGGTCCACTATCAAACAAGATCTGTGAAACAGCCAAGTTAAAACCAAATACACAAGCAAACAAAGAACAACAACAGCAACAAATCTTTTGGGGAAACATTATTTGAAACTCGATTGTTTCACTGATCCAGAATCGGTCATCAACCATCCAAATAGCTAATTTGACACAATTAAAGGGATCCTAACCTTTACGGAAAGGAAAGACTGCAACGATTATTTAGCAAGGGGATCGGGGATTGAAACTGTCTTAAACTGGCTGTGCTGGGGTGGGATTTGCAATGTGGAGCTGTCAGAACAGGTATCTGTGGTCAAGTCCTTCCGGCCCACTATGCCCTGTACGCCCATGCTTGGCTCCTGGGATGTGGTGCACCAACATGCTGTCCCTGGTTGCTTGGTCATCCTCCTCCATGTTCAACTAGGACTGGCGAGGCAACGTTAGCAGGTACAAAAGGATCCCTTTTACATGCCCTCTCCCATGTCTTCTTCCTGTGTATAAGGCAGAAGTGTACCTGTAGCTGCACACATGCAGGACGCTGCTGATGCTCTGGGTCATCTGCCAAAGCACGAACTGTAGCACAGGACTTCAGAAGCGCCACAAAACATCCTTGAAGCATACAGCTTTGTAGGGTGTCATTTCCTCTTCACAGCATGGTGCTGCCATCTCTTTTTGGCTCTATGAGCCCATATGACAGCAGGTAGAAGCTCCCAGTGGTCCACAGGTTACTGCACCAAATTGATGGTTCATGGGGCAAGAGGAAGCCTGTGGCACCACACCACAGAAGATGGTTCAAACAGCTGAAACTTTAGGCAAACTGCAAGGAACCATGAGGCAGAAGCTGTGCTTCCTGCTCATCACATGTGGATCAGCAAGTCTACCTTTGCCTGCTTATAAGGTAAACACAGAGTGAATTGGACACCAGTTATTTTATCTGTGTTAGTTACTTCACTTTGTTGCACATATGAAATCCGTTACCTCAGTTCCAGCAAAGACTGAAACAACAGGCTATAGAAGAATATTTGTAATAAATCTTTGCTGTGCTTTGTTGCTGTTTTTCATTTTCTATCCTAAATTGTTGCGGCTTGTCCCTTTGCCAAATTCAAGAGCCACTATCAGCACAACAGGTCACCATCAACACCCAGAAAGAGAATGGTGAAACTCAAATGTATTTATTTTTAATCAAAAAATAAAAATAAAAATAAATATTTCTTGGGCAAGGTTGTCTGAAATAGATGTCCACACACGGCGTCCAAAAAAATCTCCCTTAGACACTTTCAAACCTGACCTGTGCTTTCAGGTATAGAGTTGTTTCAGCTGAACTCAGTCCTCTGAAAAACTAAGAAAGAAATGGCCAAATATCAATCTACAATTATAGTTAATGGCATCCATTTCTAGCCTTGTCTGATGTTCTTGTGAAATCATCAATAAAAAACAGTGTATACTGCTATGCTGAATACCAATGCAGTTCTCTAAAGCCATTCTGATGTGCTGTAATCCAGAAGTGCTTGCTCTTCTGCAGACGTTTAAGATGCAGATATTTAAAATTAGTTGAGATCAGCCCAAATGTGCATCCTCACATGGAAGCGTGGCCCATGGAGAACTATGTCCAGCATGCAAGGCTCTCTCCTGAACTTCAGCAAGCATCAGTTAAATATTGTGTCCCAGAATTATCTATATCAAGCCAAGGAGCTTTCTGTCACTTCATGGCAAGGAGGGACTGAAAGAGTCCGCCTTTAAGGGTAGCAGTGGTTTTGGTTGGCTTTCTTTGGGCAAGACAGGTGCAATCTGTGATCTGCTCTTCTGCCTACTCCCAAGGCCCATTTTAATTCCTGACTGGTTTGGGCAGCCCTGATTTAAACTATTGCAAGCACAATTAGATGAAATCAGAAAACACTGCAGGTGTTAACTTTGGAGAGCAGGCTTGTACAAAAAGCACATTGGAGGATTTTATGTATTGATTAAGTGGAGTAATATTAATATATCTTTTGCCTCCAGTCAGTTTCCCTTTCTTCAGAACATCCCCAGTTGGGAACCAAGATATTTTCCCTTATTCCAGCTGAATACTAATACCATAAACTTTGGTGTAACTGCTTGACCCGTGCCTCTTCTTTCTCCCTGATTTTATTTTATACTATTTATTTTATTTTATCTGGTTCTCCAGAAATAATCACTTTCTTTTTTTCACTCTCCCTCTCACATGTCTTCCCATCCCACCACTGACACAGCAACTGATGGTAGGCAGCTCTGCCTCCCTTGACCTCGTCAACATCAGAAAGCATTTTCAAATCTCAGTCATCTCTGACAGCCTTTGAGCAGAGAAATGAGGCAGTCTCCCTGACATAAAGGCTTCTGGCCTAGGGTAAAAAAACTCCTTTTGAAACAACAACAACAACAACAACAACAAAAACCCTCCGAACACTCCGCAGACCACACGGCTTTTCATTCATCTTGCTATGCAGCCCCTGTATACCATATTAGTTTTCAGACACTATAGTCTTTTTGTTTACTGTAGGCCAACCACCGTATCTCAGATGCTTTGCTGTTCTACTCTGCAGCTTTGCAAAAGAGAAAGGCAATAGTTTACATACAGAAATTGTAATGACTGGGTCCAGATAGGTAATTGGTCCTGGTCTTGGTTTTGGATGTTATTTCTTCATACAGAAGCTGATAAAAGCATATTCTAATGAAATATGGGAGACATTTCTGGATTATGACATGCAGATTGCTGCTCAATGGAGAAACAGAGGCATGGGAGGGTTATGTGAACAGCTCAAACCTCCACTTTCCTGCCTGGTATTTCTATTTTGCATGATCACACAGAGTAAAAGCTTCCTGTAAAAGCATTAGCTCTTCAGCACCTTAGGACAACACCTACAAAGAGTTACGTTAATGTCCTACTTTTGCAGTTCCCACTTACTCTGAAGGAGATCTGCTTGCCTGGGTAGAAAATTCATCACTTAACACTCCAAAATATACCCCTATGCATTTCATTGTTCTTGATGTTTGGCTTCATAGAGATGGAAATTATGGGCACATCAGTAGGAAGGGGAAGGCAAGCGAATGTATTAAATTCTGCAGTGCTGCCTGAGATGGGACAGCTCAGTTGTTGTTTCCCACAGCCCTCAACCTCCCTCAGTAACACGCAACTATTGTTCCCTGCTTTTTATCAAAGCAGACATGTTTGCTGGGGTTTTGCAGCTTTCCACATTGAAGGGACAGATGCTTTTGCTCATCATGTGCAGGAATTCCTTTCTATTTTTCCCTACAGTAGTTTGTCTAGGATTCATTCTAAAAAGAGTTGTTTCGCAGCCTTTCTGCTGCACTGCCTTCACTACACAAATCCACCCTGGCTTTGCAATCGAAGAGTTCAGGCACTCATCACTTCCCAAAAGCAGCCCAAAGTGGAGAGGGGATCTGAATATCTTGCATTAACAGCACAGCCCCTTGATGCTCTCTCAGTGGTAGCAATTGTTTATGACAAGAGCTCTGAGGGAAAATACCATGATCCTGATTCCTTATGTTTGCATCGTACGGGACTCAGATCTGTTCTGACTAAGACCAACAACAGCATTTGATTCCACTCTTAATCCGGTCAGACTGCTGGGGAACAAACCCAGGGGGTTCGAGTGCAGCGGGCACGCGGTACGGTATGGCGTGGTATGCCTTGTAGCGGAGCTGGTACAGCACATGCAAGTTAGCTGCAAGGCCTGAGTTTAATCCCCAGCTGTGACTTGGTATTTCTTTCTCATTAAAGGCTCCAGGGTTATCAAAGGTGGGTGAATAGTTGCAGATAAACATCCAGAAAGACCCTCCCTCATAAAGAACGTGCATGTCTTCATTGAAAAAGAAGGAACCCTCGCTGAGAGAGGAAATGGAAAGTCCCATTCAAAATGATCTGGGAAGTTCGTGTCGCAGATGGGACCAATCAGAGCTCCCTTGACAAGGTTTCCGGTCTTCACTGTGGAATAATAAAAAATAATTAATAAAAAGTCCCCCATGGGTCTTTTTTTCTCTTCCTTTTTTTCCCCATCACCGCCCATTTGTCATATGGCAAGACTATCAGTTTTTATGGATCTTGTATTGCTAATGGTGAGTTTGGAGTTTGTTTTGTAGATCTGGATCAGAATGAATTTCTGGCACTGTTTTCATGGAACATTAAGTGCCAAGATTGCAAGATAAGTGCTTGTAAAATAGAAATGAAATAAATAAATACACGTATAGCCGCAGTAGCCCAATTTGCATCTTTTTGAGATTAGATCTGATAAAGGACTAAAAACTCAGTTTTAAGTCAAACTGGAGGGATTTTTTTCTTGTCAAGAAAAAGCATTAGTAAGAAAAAGGGAGACAGAATTCAACAAAGTTCTGAAAGTCTGAAAGAGACATGTTTTGCTACACTTGGCTTTCGTTAGCCAGCAAAAATATATCTTTTATATAAAATATGATTTCTTTAACCAAGCGATGTTTCAAGGCAAAGATAATGTCTTTTTACAGTTCCAATGATTTAGTTTAAAAACACGCTTCTGAGCACACAAACCTATCTTTATGTTTTTTTTTCTTGATGACTTTCTTCTTCTATGGGGAGCAAAGGGAATTGCAGTGGCCAAACAGCCAGCAGTTACTTTTCAGGTATTTACAACTTCACATTTTCATCATTCCTTGATGAGCAGATTGTTTGCTTGTTTATTTTTTGGTTTCTTTCCTTTCACCAAAGTATCTTCTTTGCACTGTCCCTCGCAAAATGAATGGGGACAATAATCCAAACTCGATTGTCTTTTTAACTATTCTCCTCATATTTTGTCCTGAATTTGTACAAGAAATCTATTTTTCTGCTTCAAAGAAAGCTATTAAGCATGCTTTGGGATAACTTTCCATAAGTATGCAGTCCATTTATTTCTACATTTACCGAAGCTTTTCCAAGGATGATTCCTAAAGACAAGAACTTTTATGTTTTCCTGTAGCATCAAATAAGCTTGGTACATATGCCCTTTCTTCAACGTAAATAAGGAAACAGATTGTTTGATTTAACTTAATTATGTTCTTAGCAACCGTATTAAGATGGAGTCCAAGAGACAACTGTTACAGTCCTGACAACAGATGGTTAAAAAATATATATATATATATACACATATATGTATATAGTATCCCACCTGATGGTGTTTCAAAATTACTGTTTTTTTGTCCCTTGCCATAGACCAGCCAGGCATTCTTGATCTGAAGAGGTTGAAAGAAAGATTGCTGCCCCTCTCTATCCCTCCTGGTTAGGTGGCTGTTAAACAACTGGTGTGATTGCTATTTCTTTCCTTTTCATTTCACTATTAAGACAGTTTGCTATCTTTGCAGGTGCATAAGATGCACCAACTTAAGACACAGATGAGAGGAATTAGTATCTAGCTAGAGCCATTTCCCCTGTTTCCTTCATTCTTCTACTTACTGAAGAATTTTTATTCTAGGAGGAAAAGAAAAAAGACAAATGCATGGTCCTTTTCTAATAGTTCAGGCAAGGAGGCCAATTCAGAACAACAACAAACAACTAGGGTATGATTTATTGATCCAGCTTCATTCTCTGAGCAGTATTTAGCATCTATGCACTAATGACAAGAAGCAAGCGGCTCTGCTTCCCTCCTCAAATCCTAGCGCCTGCTGTTAATTCTTCTGAATACATTACCTGACTCAAAAGTATAAAGCTGCTCTTGGCTTTGTCCCTTTTTGAGCCCCAAGGTATGATTTCCATGGACCAGCGCTGAAAAATACCTAAATATTTCTTCCTGCTGCCTTCTCTCCAGCCACTCCCAGCAGCTGAATCACAGTGTCTTGACTGTATTAGGCTCCAGGGGGTAAGCTTGTTCAGTAATAGCCCTGACCTTTTCCTAGTGTTGTCATTCCAAATGACATTTATGGCATAAACAAGCAGTGTCACAAAACTGACAGGCCAAGTTGCCATCTGAGAGAAGAATCACAAAATGGTAAAAAAGAGACTTCTAAAACCATTGACCACATCTTTTTTTTTTTTTTTTTTAAATCCTCCTCCAGCTTCCAAACATCTATCCCTTAAGTGGCAAGAATTATTTTAACATTTGATAATCCTTTCACATCCCTTCTTTTTCAGCAAGTTCCATCATTTTCTCCAAGATTCTGCCATCAGACTGCAATCATTCTGTCTTTAAAAGTGTGAATGCAAGAGAATTGTTGAATATTCTTGCTAATGTTATTCAGGGGGGAAAAAAAAAAGGCCCATGAAGGGAAGGATTAATTCCACAAATTTTAGCTGTCTAAGAGTGCCTCATCTATGCTTGTCTGTCTCTGGTCAGTAGAGAGAGATAAGTCACTGTAGGGTCTGACTCATCTTACCTTAGCATGAGAAGAATCTCTGTAGTGCCTACCTCTCTAAATCAATTGTACAGGTAATTTAGATGGTTAGTTTAGACAACGTATCTGACCTGTAGCTGGCTAAAGTTAGAAGAGATGAACGCTATCCCGTACTGTTCTATTCAGATTGCATTCAGACCTTGCGAAGGATCATAAGATTATTTGTCAACGTCAGTGTCCTCATGCCAAAGAGCCACTATTAACATCTCAGTCAGGGGTAGATTTGAGCTGAAGGTGTTATACAGCATAGGGATTTACTCTGGATTCACACAAACAGAAATGGCATAAATTGTTTCTGTAGGACTTCTCTTCACAAAGAGCAGATCTCCCAGAAAATAGACAGTCTTGTGCTACTGCCACCATCTTGTGCAGCAGGACTTTTTTGAGGTCATTCTGAGAAAACAGGACCTCTTCCAGGGATGTTTAAGCGTGGAGATGTTAAGTGATATTCCTTATAAAAGCAGTGAGATGAGGATCCATGTCTGTTGGCTTTTATTCTTCAGATCAAATAAGAATGCTTACTGTCTGTCAGCACTGAGCTTAGTGAGGTATGTGAATGGGAGCGGTGGAGGAGGAGGGGGGCAAAGAAGGCTGTCCAGAGTCATCTGTATTTACTATTTATAGGTGCAATGCAAAATATGATATATATACATTACACTAGGTGTTTCTGCCAAAGAGGGTGCCCATATACGTGGTGTTTATCTGTCTATAGTTTCAGCTCTGCTTCATTTAAGACGTGTATGCATTGTGCTAGGTTGCCGTCCAAGCTGACGGCAGATGGCAATAGTCCACATACGCAGGGACACCGTCCATATCAGATGTCCAGCCGCATCATATCACATGTCTTCCCACTTGTTCCTCAGAGCAGCCAGTTGTCTGCAAAGGCCTGGTAGGTTCCTTTCCCTAATGCGAAATGCTTCCTCAAGAAATATGCTCATTTATGTCCTTATCTATGCAATATTAATGGTCTATTATTTAACAAAACTGAACGCAACTGAAATAACCTTTTTTGAGGTAAGGAGGAAGGTAATAAGTCGTTAATTGAAAAGCACCAAAGGGACAGTAAAACAAATACCATCTGCCTCGGAGGGCAATATCATTAAGCTCTGGGCACTATGCTGCGGACTCGGTAGCTATTTTTACCCTTGGGCCATAGTTTACTACTAATGACGGATGAGACCAGTCAACAGGGCAGAATCCATCCTGAATGTTCAGAGTTAACTTCAGTTAGAAGCAACGTTTGCCTCTGAGAGATGAAAAGTGCTGCAGGTCTCTGCTGTAGACACAATATAAAAACATACCTCTGCTGACCTCAGCGAGGGTTTCACCACTGACTTCAACAAAGGCAGTAAACACACCTATTTATCCATACACATGTATATATGTGTATACGTGTATATATATATATACACATGCATATATGCACACCTATATATACACATATACATGTATACACACATGCACATATATTTGCACAGAAATGTATTTCTCCTATCATAGTAACAAGCATAACTCTCAAACACTTCAAAAGACTTTGCTCTTGTTCACATCCTGTGGTATCTGAGAAAAGGTTTCAACCGACAGATTATAAGTGCATGTGTATGGGTGTGCACGCACACGCACAGAGATGTGCCCACATACGTACATAAAACAAAAGTAGAGACTGAGTGGCCCACAGTGACAAGCATGGACACTGTGAAAAAAAATTGAAGAAGGGCCCCCCAGATTAGTTAGAATATTGTCCATGTCGTGTTTCTCCATGAGCATTTTTGGCTTACGGACCCAGGTTTAGTCCATGGCTTATACAGCTAGTCCACTGCATACACAACAATGTGTCCAACCACTCATTCTTCAGTCTCATGTGGCTGCTGAACATCTGAAGTACCAGTGAATTAACAGGGATGTATCCTGGAGGAAAGAAATGAGTCGACAGGGTCTGAAGATGTCATCATTTGGTAGTCCTGGTGTCCAGACCAATCCATAAATAGAAGAGCAGTATTTTGGGGAAACTCTTGCTATCTCTGCTTCTGAATCCCAACAGGCCTCCACTGACCCTAAAGATCAGGGAGAAAAGTGTGCCGGGGCTCTCAGCTACGTAAATCCTTTTGTGTGAGGTTCAGAAAAAAAACAGACCATTCACTGTTTTATGAGATTTAGGCTCTTCTTGAAGTTCAGTTCTTCAGTAAGACCTTAATAATGGATGCAATGATATCAGCATATCTATTTTTCACAACTCTTTGTGGGTCTATAAATAGTAATGCTATTTTTAAAAATCAGAGCAAAAATGGCATGAACGTGAAGACGGGAAACAGATTTACGACCAGATGATTTCCTCACCTCATTTGTTCCCAATGTTTAACTTTTTCACTTGCATTTCAGTTGGACTGGAAAACGTCTGGGAGAGAGGACTTAGACCTTTTTTGCTAGGCCTAAATGATAAATACTTACAACCAAATGTGGTCATGTGTACATTTAGAAATATATTTCTAAGTCATTTACTAAATACAATGGCAATAACTTTTGAAAACATTGTATAGAAGTACTTTGTCTCGTTTTAGGCAGCTTAAAATTGTGGCGCCAGCGGTATATCCAAGCCCTTTTAAGCTGACCTGTTTAGCGAATGGATCTGCTCTCTGAAACTCTTCAGTGTATGTAGTTGCATATGTGGATATTTGTACACACATATAAGTGATCAAAATTATCATCTGTGTTGTGTTTTATATATATATACATACAACAAGAGAAGATGCATGCCTTAGGATACGTAGATTTATACACAGCGTATTAATTCACCTCTATAGAATTTACAAACATTTAAATATATAAAATATTATACTAAAAAATTTCACCTATAAAAATTGTGTTGAGGTTTTAACATATGAAATGTTTGTTTGTTTACTGAGTGGTTAAAAAACTGATTTAGGTAGCAATAAGAACTGGGGAAATGAAACTTATTTGCTCATTGTAGCCCAGCTGAAGAAAGGAAGGGCAGGTGCTGGTTTAAACTAGATTGCATTTGTGTCTGCGTGTGTGTGTGTGTGTGTAAGCGTGCACATGCATGCGTATGTGTGTTTGTGTATATACTCCTGAAATGAAAAGTAAAAAGCAAAAAAAAAAAAAAAAAAATGCAAATACCTAACTGCCACCCTGTTTAGCGTTTCAAGGAGAAGGAGGAAGGGAGGAAAAAAAAAAAAGAACTTCAGGAAAAAAAATAAAACATCAGCAGGCAATTAGACTAATCTTCAGCAAGCCAGGCTTGTGGGATCATTGTTTGGTATTTGCTAGGGCCCAAGCTGTGTGCCCTGAAGGCCCGACCTTCTAATCATTATCTGTCTGTTTTATTACCCAGCCAAACTGGGCCCAGTTTTAAATAAAATATGCAAAGGTTTCTTAAATTATCACCTGGGGCAAGGCGGATCGCCTTTCTTGCTGTACATGTTGTTAATCTGTGAAATGCAAATTCCCTTCATCTTATAGTTGGGCTTTATTAACTTTTTTGAATTTAAAATTTCTCGAACAATGAGTTCTGTCAGCTTCTGAAATTATATTTTCTCTCTCTCTCTCTTTCTCTCTCTCTCCCCTTTTTTTTTTCCTTTTCCCCCCTCCAACACGGAAGCGAGTTTAAAGCATAAAATCACCAGGGGAAATAAGAAGGGTTTCATCTCGCTTTCAGAATTTAATTGGCTCCTTAGCAATTATTAGTTTTTGCTGTTAAAGTCTTTTTTTATTACTATAAGTATTTTCTTAAAGAAACCGCATTACCTTTCTCGGGTGAGGACCTAAATGTCACAGGAAAAAGATGAAGGGAGGATGGCAGCCTAAAAGGAAAGGAACAGACTTCAGAAAGGAACCAAGAAACTTAATGCTATTGATCTTGCTACAGCTAGAAGTTGGGCGATTTAACCCTTGCTTGCTTCAGCAATCACCGTTGGAGTTACATTTTTCTTCTGAATATGAGACAAATTAAGACGCTAACAGCAATTAAAGTGTTAGCAACGATAATGACAATAATTCTTATTTTGTTTCATGTGCAGCAGAAAAATTTCCCTGGAATCCAGAGTGATTAATAAGTCCTTGGGCAGGAGGACCAGGAGTCCGTTCCTTCCCCCCTCCGCTGATCTGCTGCTCGATAACGAGCTAACCGTTTAATCACAGCGCTCTCCGTTCAGAGAGAAAGCTTTTCACAGCGAGGACCATCTCTGACAACGTACCTAGAAAGCACCTGCATAGCGCGGTCAAAGGGAGCTACTGCAATTTTAACTCAGGTTCCTGGCTCCCTGCCGTCACTAACTCCACCAGTTATGTTATTTCAATTCAGGTTATGCTTAAATGACCAAACGAATGGGACAAGGACCCTTTTCTGTCTCTGAGGTCAAGAGGTGCACCACAGATTGCATTCACGTTGCCAAACTCCCTTCCCTCCTGAAACAGGCTAGGTGCCTTCAACCTGTCTGTTAGAAAATCCCTGGCATGAGCTATTCCCAAGCCTTTCCCAGGCTTTGTCTGAAACGGTGCTAGTTGGCACTGTCCAAAATTGTGCCAGGGAGCAAAGAATTAAGCAATAGGGATTATCACAGGGTGCTGCTCGAGCTTGTTTTATTTACTATTGCAGACGTAACATCAGTGAGTGCTCTCCAGCCAAGAAGCAACGAAAATGGAAGGAAGCATTTTCATGTTCTCCAGACCCTTTTACTACTCCGTAGCTGAGTAGGTGACTAGAAGATCAAATGAATGAGTGGATTAGGAATCCAAGAAAATGTGGCAGTCGCAAGCCTTCTCATGGGATTATACCACTGCTAATTTTTGTAATATCTGTAACATAACGAATGAAGCCTGGCATTCAGTTGGCAGAACTTCTCCAGCTGATATAACAATTCAGAAATCACAGCTGCTAGCATTCCACAGAGAGATCCTAAAGGAACATTTAGCATCTAACATCAAAAGGGGTAACTGCGGTAAAATGAAGCAAATTTAAGTACCATAATAATATCATTGATATGTGGGAGCTGTTGGTAGAATTTCTCCCTCGGAATAGATCTGATCCAGTGAAATTTCATAGGGTCATAATCTCCTTTTTGTTGCACCAGTATAAATCTTGATGAACACCATGGAAATCAATGGAGATAATCCTGATTTAGGCCAATTGCGGAAAGCAGAAGGTGGCCCCATCTGTAGATACTAAAAGTAGCTTTGATTTTTTCCTCATGGCCAATGATGTCCAGCATCCCCTAGGGATTCTTAATCACAATGGCAGTGTGCTACCTTACAACTAATCAGTTCCCTATGAATCCTGGAAACATATTAATCTGACTCATCTTTCAAGCACCATGAGGCCAGAATAATGTCTTACATTTGTAAGAAAGAAGTGAACATGTACAACAGTAATGAACGAACGCTCAGCTGGTAAAGTGAAGGAACTGAAATGTGCAAATACAAATTGACAAGAAGAATAACGACACCTTTGTATACGGGTTATTGATTACACCTGGAGCTGTATGAAAATTGCAAAATCAGCTTTTACTATCATTCATTCAAATTCCAAACAACTATCGAGTTAAAAAAAAAAAAGTCCAATAAATGGTTTCACAAAGAGAATTTTTTTGGGAGCAATGGGTTTTATATTGTAAATCTCAGGCAGGCAAGTATGTTCACAGATGAACAAGAGTATTCGTAATTTGCTATCTTATTTGCTTACCTTGCCACATGCTAATTTAGAAGTTTAACATCGAACCTGATATTCAAACACTGAAAGAAAGAGGAAGAATAGTTTTGCTGTCCATGTTCTGGCCTAATCAATGGGGAGGATGAGATCTTTCTGGAGAACTCTGGAAATCCACACATATTTCTGAAGTCAAAATGGACATGGGCACCTAAAAACTATTTACAAATGGATCTTACTGTCTCTGTGCACCATTAAATCACATTCTCCCTTTTTTCTGTATTTTTTTAGGTGACATTTTCTGACATGGTGAGGTGATCTTGGGAGTCATCTCACCCAACATTAGCCTCCTAAAGGTCAGATATCTTATCTAATCTGCTCTTAGGCTTCCACTTTCTGCAAAAATATCTCTAAAGACTCACTTCTCCCACCTTAAAAGAAATGAGAATTTTTCTGGCAGAGCCAAGCTGGTGATTGCAAGACAGACTAGATAATAAGCTTTTGGATGGTAATGAGCAGGTGAGGTTGCTTCCATTTATACATTTAGCACTCTGGAGTACTGGTCTCACCAGGGGCCTGTAAGTACTATTTCAGTGTAATAATAATAATAATAATTATTATTATTATAACAACAACAACAACGACAAAACTATAACAAAATAGCAATAATTTACTTCCACTCTGGTGAGCATCATAAAACGTATAACATAAGCAAACAGTAAATCACCTAACCCAACATAAGTGATTTTTTGCCTGGCCTTTTTATTTGCAAAATTATAAATGTGTTCTAAATAATGAAATGGCTTTTGATATGAAAAAAGGCTTCCAAATTCCTTGTGTAATTCATAAGAAATAATCCATATGGTTATAAATGCATCCTATTGAATAGCAAGTTCTTTGCTAGATGCTGGTGACATCAAACTTACAATTTTCCCTCCAGAAAAGTCGATTCAAAATATAACAAGGATATGTAAGGCCAAACCATCAGCTGATGCAAACTGGCATGATTGTTTAAACTGAAGGAGCTAAGTTGATTTGCACCACCTAAGGTTTAGGCTCTTATGATATAATGTTGTTTGATTCTTCTATTCTATGGCTCATAGGAAAAATCAAGCAATGTCAAAAAGATTAACTGTAAATGGTCTTGTGTTTGATCATCTTTGTGCTTCAGTTATAATTACGGAGTCAAGCCTAACAATAGTCTCTCTATAATTTCTTTATTGGCATGCAAAGTTTGCACAGTAAATATTTCTTCTCATCGCATTTTTTCCCTCTCCAATGAGCTCTCAAAGCAACCATTCTGAACTAAATAGCAATTGAACTGGACTGTTATTATTCTGTACATACTAATTCTGCTCCCAGCTATTTTTTTTTAAAGCATGAAATTCACAGATTACAAAGCTTACTGAATCATGTGAACCCATCTTTGAAATGAGTCTGAACCACAGATTTCAAAGGCCCAACTGACTTGAAACTGCACTTCCTCATCAAAGATAGATGTTTAGGGCTGGTGTTCTTGTTTGATCCAAGAGATAAGTCCTCAGTCTTAGTCTTCTAGAGGAAAATCTTGATTTCATTCAAGTCCAGTGGCAAGATTCCTATTGTTTGTTAATGAGGTCAGGACTTCGGCTCCAGATTTCGGCTTCCTGAAGTTTGGGTGTAGAGGGAGTTCTGAAACCACCACTTTGATTTTGATGCCACGTTTAATGAAAAAGAAGAATAAATTGATTTCCTGGAAAAACAGTCATCAAAGTAAGGCTTACCCAATCTTCAGTGCCAATTCATATGTCTGAAATTTGAGGTTACTGCAAAGACTCCTTTTGTGTGGAATAGCCTTTGGATTAGATCCTGTGATCATAATTCTACAGTTCACACAGGAAAATTAATCACAAGTAACATTTGCCATTACATAATTTAGAGTATGCTTATGCAACTTTCACTACATTAAAAAAAAATGCCAATATAGAGAGTTTCTTAAATGTATTGGTGGCATCTTGTTCCAGCCCCATTGAACACAGGAACACATTGGCAGACAAATGCAAAGCTGCCAACTATTTTGGAATCGGTGAATGAACATGAGTTTGCGTTTTTTTTCGTCCAAGATATAGCCTACTAAACCAAACTTGGTGTTCACAAGAGTCTTACAATTTTATTTCCTTCATTAAAAAAAGACAGAGGGATTTTTTTTCCCCAAAGCTTTCTGAAAATTTCAGTGTGATAACTGACTAATGCTATTCAATGTGAAACGTTAGCTCACATTGGCTACTAAAGCAGGCAAACATGAAGCAAATTAGCTGCAACAAGAAATTCAAAAAGATACTAATCACATTTATCTCACATCTTCAAAGAGGAAAGGGCCAAAAAACTCAAAGAAATCCGCAGTAGCTTTAAGAGGTAGAGAGACTTAGATTTTTTTATATAGTGGTTGCTGTTTTTGTTATTGGTGTCATTGTTATCATCATGACTATTCATATTTTATCCATATATTATTGTAATTTTTTAAACCCATTAGGGATCAGATCAAGAAAGCGAATACAGGTATTTCATATGCCCTTTGTAGATACAAGAAACACGTATTAGCCACCCCCTCCTTGTGACTGTTTTGTGGCATATTGGTGCCATGGTGACATTTTCTCATACACAAGCAGCAGCAATGCTCATACAATTTCTTATCAACAGTGTATAAACCAGATGTGGTTTTAGTTAAAAACAATTTTTGACTTATGTGAATTCGGCTTTCTTTTGAGGTTTCAAAATTTTGGATTTTTTTTTTCTGCCCTTAATAGAAACAGAATATATAGTTTTTGTAAAACCATCTAAAGTATCACACGAAATTGCTGACAAATCAAGAGTGAGTTTGAGTAAATTGCTAAAGTCACAAGAAGGAAATGGTAATGACAAAATATTATCAGATTTCTAGTCCAGTTTTTCAAAGCTTCCATCTACAAGATAAATTTCTAAATAATTTGAGAGCATATAAAAGACTTTCATGTTGATCAGATTTAATTAATCACTTTTTGGCAATGCTAACATTTTATTCAGTAAAATTTCCAAATAATCTAAGACAAAAGGGGGAAAAAAATAGGATTCAGATACTGAACTAACTACAAAAGGTAGGGTGTACAGATGTGGAATAACCTGTCAAAGTCTATAACTATTATATATTCTGTATATTCATCTGAATGTTACAAAGTGATGTTTACTAATTCCAGCGTAAGTAGCGTGACAAGAGTTTCTCTCTTTAAATATCAGTTGTTACATCACTCGGATCTCTTTCTTTGACTTGGACTTTGAGGATAATGTCTGTATTATCCAATAGGCATCAGTAAACCTTCAGTCCAAGGCAGCTATAATTAAAAAAAAAAAAAAAGACTAAATACTGAAGTATAAGGGAAGTTTTCAAGTGCAAGACATTCAAACTAGTTTCATACATTAAAGCAACAGACTGCAAAGAAATGGGAAAACTAGTCTGACAAACCAAGGAAAACCGCGCTAGCAACTTCAGCCATGAATGCTCACATTGATTCTCCACTAAAATCAAGACGAAAATGATAAACAAAGAAAAATGGAGTGCTGCTAGATGTGTGTCCTTCCTTTCCTTTTTCATCGATCTGAACTGGATGATACAAAACACCAAGAGCCAGAGTCACCATGCCTCAAAGTCACCATCAAAAAACTATATGTTTATTGTAGGCCAGCTGCCTAATTTTATTCTGTATTCAATGAAAAAAAACAGGTACATCAATGGGGCAAGCAATTCCATTCTTTTAGTTATTTTTAGTTATTTTTCTTACACCTTTGCACACTGATGTAGGAGATCTGATGTCTTTGATAATTATTACCAGTAAGAATTCTTCTTTCATTTTGTCTTGGGGACATAGAGTTCCTGCAGACACTGAAACAGCAGTTAAGATCAGGAAAAGATATTAAACTACACTAGACTGGACAGGGTCATATGTCATCCTCTGGTAAGTTAATTATAAAATATCATCTTCTATACCAAAGAAATCTCCAGCGCACAAAATGAAGCTGTGCGAGGTAATGGTTGGGGCTGAAGCGAAACGTATGAGTCCCAAGTGAAATCGCTTGTTTGGGTACTTAGCTGAATCATGGAGTTAATTAAAGAAGAGGTTAATGGTTGCAGGAGTTACCTGCAAGGGAAGCCACCATATGATTTTAAAGGTGATTTCAGTAACAAGGTGAGAACTGCGTGCCTCAACTCCAGCATCTCAGTGAACTGCCCCAGTTTTGTTGACAATGTCAAAACCCAGGAAAAGGAGAACAAACCCCTCCTTAGTCTAGAATATAAACTCACTGAAGCAAGGAGACAGACTGAATCCCTCAGCATTTGGGGGTAAAATGGTCCCGTGTAGGAGTTTAAATACAACAGACATGTACAAGCTTTTATTGGTTTCAGGGTTTTGTTTGTTTGTGTGTTTGTTTTGGTCCTGTGCTATGATTTTCTGCTATGCTAAAATAACTAGTACTTTTGATTTAAGAAAGTCATTTTGGGCCACTGTAATCTTCCAGATGGTAAATTTAAAATTGATGATGAAAATTTCAGTGGATAAAATTAGGTGAGGCGATTCTTCTTTTTCTCTGAGATAGCTGGGATGAATCTCCTTTCAGAAACATCCTTCTGTTTCTCAGGACCTCCTACTGTAGACAGCATTTAGATGACTACCTGACTTTTAGATTACTAAAACAGGACAAGATGAATCCCACTCCAGAAGACTAGGGAGATGAGTCAGACATACCGTTCACTTTCCTATATCACCATTAACAAATGTGTAAGTATGCACTGCTCTGCACAGGGAAAGCTTTGCATCGTGCATCAGGCGTTCATTACAACTTGAATACTGGGAGGAGGAAGACTATGAGTGACACAGGCCTGAACAGACAGGTATGCATGGGCAGCCTTTTATGGATGAATGCTACATCTTTCTTGTGATAAATAAATAGCAATGGTTTTCTGTCAGATGTTCCTTATAACCCTCTGTCTTTCTGCCCGTGTCCATCCGTTGTCTTTTCTTTATGCTGCCATAGACAAGCACAGACTTGTATTTATCTATGTTGCATTTGTACAGCATCCATCCCTGCAGGATCTTAGTCCATTGCCTTAAAATCCTGTTTGACATCATAATAAAAAAAGGAGAAGAGGTCCATGGGCAGCTGAATAGGTGAAACCTGGTTTCCTACGGGATCTCTGTGTTTGAACTGGATTGTCTGCTCTCTGTGAGGACAAAAACTCATATCTGAAGCATTGCAAGCTTTGGGAATTTATAGGCCACAAAGCATCCAACCAAATAAAGATATTTACCATGTAGACAGACATTGGATGAGAGGACTCCCACCCACAGGCTCTGCAACCCAAGATGGGATGCATGTGATTTAGTGTAGATATCTCTAAAACAGATGTCTCCGTTGCCCTTGGCTCCATGTATAGTCAATGCAGATGACTATATTTCTAGATATTTCTTGGTCATACTCCATTCTAAAATAAATAACTGAAGTCAGATAAATCACACTCAAATGTATCTATTTCTTTTCATTGACTATACAGGGAGTCTAGGTGAAACTAGACCACAGATGCAGACACGGGGATGTCTGCACTTGACCAGACAAATCCCACCTTTCTTTCAACAGGAAAATTTTACTCATCTAAGGCTTGAAGTTTTGGAAGCACTTATTCCAAGGAACAGCAAGGGCTGAGCTCCTAAGTAGATTTGACAAGGGAACTGAAAACTGTGTGAATAATGTTACAGTAAAAAGGTTTCATCCACTAGTAAGGGTGTAATCTCAATGGTCTTTCATAAACAGATACATAACTCAACAGCCAGGCTGTATAGCAATAACTTAACTAAGGAATTCTGTCACTGATTTATTTTTCTACTTCTGAATGATTTTAACATAACTGAGTGTTGTGTCTCTTCTTTATCTTTTGGATCAGATCTATTCAGAAAATATTAATAATGCTTCATGTTGTGGCTGTACATTCTAGTTTGAGGTAACATATTTAAAACTGAGAATGCTATTGGCATTTCTGAATAAAATTCAACCGTTCTGGGTTAGGAGTTATGAGAAATTTTTTTTTTCCTTCAGTTGTTTTCAGCTTATATCTTTGTGCAGAATGTGGAGTTCAAGGTTTGAACAAACCTAAGACCTCAAAATAAAATTCCATCAAAACCATAGTCCCACCAGGTTTCACGTCAAGATCATGGGAATCCATGAATTTTGGATAGCCTCCAAATACTATCAGCACTATTTAGCACAGATTTGTTTCAAAGATAGGTCCAGAATGATTCAAAAACAATGAAAAAATGTCTAGCTATTTTGTACCTAACTTAGAAGTGGTGGCGGGTCTGAAACATTTGGAGAAAGAGAGGTGACTGCACTAAGGTTATAAACCATAATTATATTAAAAAACTTGAAGCTGAAATTGTATGTCTTGAGGGTAGGAGGAGCATGCTGATCATGAGGAAGCAATGTGAAAACCTCCCGTTGCCTTTTCAAAACAAAGGTACACGGTCAGTTTGATACTAAGATTAGCTTTAATTCCAGCAACAACTGGAACAACAAATGCCAACAGTAGTGGACAACAGATCTATCTCCTTAGTTTTCTTCATTTATTTTCACAAGATTGAGTAAAAAAAGAGGAAAAGAAGTAGGAAAACAAAGCTAAAATTCCACAGGTAGAGCAAATCTTCTGATTTTTCAAAGATGATAATCTTCCTTCTGTCAACCCTCTTTTGGTCTAGTCATATTATTATTACTACCACTAAAGATAATAAAAATAAAGGTAAAATAAAGCCCCAAATCACACAGGATGCAGATAATGTAGTCCGTGAGTCATAAAATATGCAATAGGTATGTGCAATAGGCTCTTGTGACTAATGTTCCTATAATGAGAGTTTCTATCATCAGGTCCGTTGTGTCAGTTCGTAGGAGATGTGTAAACTGACAAAAGTCTATGCTACGTCTTAGCCCTACTTATGTTATCCATGCTAGGTGTGGAAAAGTGCAGTGGGGTCTAAAGTGATGTACCTCACAGGCAGATGCGAAGTACTGTAGCTGATGCTCACAGCCTGCTCTTGGACCTGTGCGAAAGCAACACCTGACAAAACGAATCATCTTTTGCACTGGACTAAATCATGTGCACTTGGTGGAGTAACACCAGAGCTCAGTCAGGACTTTTGCTCGTAATCCAAGACCACAGATGAAATCCCTCTGCTGGAGCTGGTCCAGAAGAGAAGCTGATCCACACAGAACTAAAATATAAGAATTAAATAAATAAATACTTAACTATTGCTACTTATCAGCACGACTGGAAAAATGGCACTGCAACAACTCAGAATAAAACTTGTGCTATCACCAAAAATCTCCCCCCCACAGATAAAATGTTTCTGAGTTAGGAGCTGAAATCAAAGCTGAATAATTATGTGTTATTATGACAATATCTATTTCAATATTTATACCATGTTAGATATTCCTGAATACATACATTAAATAGACATATGTGTGTGGGTATGTGTATATGTTTGTGAGTACAGATGAAATAATTTAAAAAATATCCAAGGTAATTTTATTTCTAAAAAATAGTAAAAAAGAAAAAAAATCACTAGCATTCCGAGTTCCAGCCTGAAGCACATTTTTACAGCTGAAAATAGGATCTCATAATGAAAATGCTGACACAACCTTAACTATAGAGGTGGTAGCAGGCAATGCTATAATAAATAATGTGGGAAATATTTTACACTTCAAGGCAATTACATGTTCAGCCATCTTTAGGATTTCTGGGCCATGAAGGGTAGGGATTAGGTGTACTTGACAAGTGTAAAAGACCCATGACTCATGACTGCTAGAAGGCACAAATGAATTACAAAAGCTGAGAGAAAGCTTTGTAATCACATAGCATAGGTAAAATATTTTTTATTTGGGGTAGATAAGGATCAGGTAAATGGAAGGATACACACTCCAGATTCCATTTAGTTTGCTTCTTGAAGAAATAGTGAAAGTTGAGTTAAATCTATTGTCCTAACTTGCCTGCCATCCATTTGTGCATTTCTCTGTGCCACACAAATATGACTTTAATTTGCTTTGAAATGAAAGTTCACACTTGTAGAACAGTACTAGATAGGACCAACTCGGTCATTAAGTAGGCTCTCTCAGTTGCAGAAACCTATGCAGTTGAGTTTAAGTTTACAAAGACCCCTAAGAGCATCTTCCTCAACCTTCACCCACCGCAAGCAACAAATAACCCAACACCAATAACAGCCTCTTTGTTTAAGTGATGACTAAAGACCTCAGTCTTGGATTGTGAAGCATCTGTCCCCTCTTTCTGCTTGGAGTTACATGTAATCGCTTTCCAGTCGGTGGGGAGAAATGCCCACCATAAGGAGAGAATTCATACGACCTTAGATATTATTTTCATATGAGACAAAGGACCTTCTGGAAGTTCTTGTTCCTCTCTGTTCATTAGAAAGAAAAGTGGCAATTGCAGACTTCGAAACTGCAGATGCCTGAATTACAATGGGTGAACCACTCTCCTAGCCTCTTGGTTTGTCTAGACTGTGCTGTAGCTGGTCAGTACTAATTGGGTGCTATAGTTATTTTCACAGCATCTGTCAAACGAGTTCAGACTTTGCGGCGTAAATCCCATAGCAAACAAGTACATATCCATGTGATAATGCTTCTGGTAAACCCTGTAAGGACACCAGAGAAGGAGGAACTACCCTGCCCTGTCATCTACAAGAGGTCCCTCCAGAACATCATTGTGTAGACACAAGAATGAGGGAGACACCATGGTCATTTCCTGTGCCTACTCCTGTCCAACGTCTCCCGTGTTTTAAGCTGCTTCTTATTATGTTTTCCAAGAATCTGTGCTGGTGTATGGGGTATGTATTTTCAGAAATGTTTATCTGACATCGGCTTTTCAGAAAGCAAACAGAATTCTCAGCCCAAGAAAAAAAAGCAAACAGCCCCTCCCAAACATTTTATCTTAGATGGTTAATAAATATTTGAAATATCTCTGGATCTTCGAGTGCTGAGGGAGCTGGCGGACATTATTGCTAAGCCACTCTCCATCATCTTTGAAAGGTCATGGAGAACAGGAGAGGTGCCCGAGGACTGGAAGAAAGCCAATGTCACCCCAGTCTTCAAAAAGGGCAAGAAGGAGGACCCAGGGAACTACAGGCCAGTCAGCCTCACCTCCATCCCTGGAAAGGTGATGGAGCAGCTCATCCTGGAAGTCATCTCCACGCATGTGGAGGAAAAGAAGGTGATCAGGAGTAGTCAGCATGGCTTCACCAAGGGGAAATCATGCCTAACCAATCTGATAGCCTTCTATGATGGAATGACTGGCTGGGTAGATGAGGGGAGAGCAGTGGATGTTGTCTACCTTGACTTCAGCAAGGCTTTTGACACTGTCTCCCATAGCATCCTCATAGACAAGCTCAGGAAGTGTGGGTTAGATGAGTGGACAGTGAGGTGGATTGAGACCTGGCTGAATGGCAGAGCTCAGAGAGTTGTGATCAGTGGCACAGAGTCTAGTTGGAGGCCTGTAGCTAGCGGTGTCCCCCAGGGGTCAGTAGTGGGTCCAGTCTTGTTCAACTTCTTCATCAATGACCTGGATGAAGGCACAGAGTGCACACTCAGCAAGTTTGCTGACGATACAAAACTGGGAGGAGTGGCCGATACGCCAGAGGGCTGTGCTGCCATTCAAAGACACTTGGACAGGCTGGAGAGGTGGGCAGAGAGGAACCTCATGAAATTCAACAAAGGGAAGTGCAGGGTCCTGCACCTGGGGAGGAATAACCCCAGTCACCAGTACAGGTTGGGGGTTGAGCTGCTGGAAAGCAGCTCTGCGGAGAAGGACCTGGGAGTGCTGGTGGACACCAAGTTAAGCATGAGGCAGCAATGTGCCCTTGTGGCCAAGAAGGCCAATGGTATCCTGGGCTGCATCAGAAAGAGTGTTGCCAGCAGGTCGAGGGAAGTGATTCTCCCCCTCTCCTCAGCCCTGGTGAGGCCACATCTGGAGTACTGCGTCCAGTTCTGGGCTCCCCAGTACAAGAGGGATGTGGCACTACTGGAGCAAGTCCAGCGAAGGGCCACAAAGATGATTAGGGGACTGGAGCATCTCTCTTATGAGGAAAGGCTGAGAGAGCTTGGCCTGTTTAGCCTGGAGAAGAGAAGGCTGAGAGGAGATCTTATCAACGTGTACAAGTATCTGAAGGGAGGGTGTCAAGAGGATGGGACCAGACTCTTTTCAGTGGTGCCGAGCGACAGGACGCGAGGCAATGGGCACAAACTGAAACACGGACACTTCCATCTGAACATGAGGAAAAACTTTTTCACTGTGAGGGTGACAGAGCACTGGAACAGGTTGCCACGAGAGGTGGTGGAGTCTCCTTCTCTGGAGATTTCAAAAGCCGCCTGGATGCAATCCTGTGCAATGTGCTCTAGGTGACCCTGCTTGATCAGGGGGGTTGGACTAGATGATCTCCAGAGGTCCCTTCCAACCTCAGTGATTCTGTGATTCTGTGATCTTCAGTCATGTGTTCCTAAGACTGTGTGTGAGTTCATCTGGAATGTTATTTCCAGCATATACCATGTCTATATGGTCTTTGTTAGAATATTTGACAGAATATTAACTTTTTAGATCTATTTACACCATCTTATTTCTTACTTTCATCAGTCTTGGCTAAAACAAATGCAGTAGATAATGAGGAACAAGCAAGGAAGCAAGCAAGGAGACTTCTTTGCTTATAAATTAAGTTTGATTGCCTTTTTCAAAAAAAAAATCATGAAAGATGTTTCACAGTCTGTTGTTTGGAGAACTACAGGGGAATGAAGGAGGACTGGAGGGTTAACTACAGTAGGATGGAAATGAAACCTTGGTCCCTTAATATGATGTGTCCAGAATTTTAGTCAATTTTTTAATTCTAATTTCCATGATATTTTGAGTACCCTAGTGCCATTCAAATTGTTCTAGCCTCACTTTTGTCAGCTGCAGCTTATTTAAAACTCCTTCTTTCTAGCATTATAACAACTACCGTGCAAAATGATGAATATTCAACTTCCATTTTAGAAGTCTGTATGGCTGCAGAGATAGATACATACTTTTCAGTATATATCAGGGTTAGGTAGCAGCATGATAGCTTAAGACACTTAAAATAACGTGACACCAATTTATTGCCATTAGAAAAAAAGCCTTTGGAAAAGACCCTAAGCATTATGTTAGCACTGATATGTCAATCCTTTATTTGAAGGATGGCAAGTCTGAATCCCAGCACAGCCTTAATTAACAGAAAATAATTAGCATCATTTTCCCAGCTGTGAATTTGAGATTTTTTTTTTTTTCCAACAGAATCCATTGATTGATAATTAAGGAGGAGTTAGTTGTAATAAAACTCCCAGTATTGCAATTCCTAATTGGCCTTTAAGGACATTTTACAGTTACAGTTACTTTGTTCCAGGCGTTTTTTAGCTTTTTTTTTTTTTTTATACCAGCTTTAATAAGGAGTCCTTTCTGAGTGAGGTAAAAAGGATGCAGCTGAAAAGGAAAAGCCACCGTAATGTCAGATCTGTGAATTAAAAACTTAGCATATAATACAGTCCATTTGATTTGTTTGGGTAATAATTGGTGCTAAGTGAATGTAAAAAGCTTTGAAGTTTGGTTTGAATAACCCAAGATTTATCCAGGCACTTGAGTCTTGAGATTAAACTGCATTATCACAGAGATTTATGTAAATGCTTAACTTGATGCACAGTAAATGCTCCTGTTGGCTTCAGTGGGATGGAGCATCGTGTGTATAGTTAAGCAGATATACGTATATCCTTGAAGGAATGCTGCCTTAGGCTGGAAATCTTATAGGAGCAGATTCAGTTCAGGGCATGTCTGCTTGTTTCACATTTCCAGCCAATCCTCAACTACTGCTAGCACAGTGTCCCCCAGGGCACTAAAACTTTCTTTTACCAACTCTACAAGCAGAATTGATCTAAAAGCACACATTTAATGATTTTCTGATATTAATGCATTGACATAATTTTGATTTTGTTTCCTTAAGCTACCTTAAAATTTCAGATTTCAGTTGGAAAAAAAAAATCTTATTTGTGTTTTCTCTGTTTCTTTCCTTTCCCTCATTTCTGTTTATTCTCCCACCTGAAAAGCAAGCTGGAAGAACTGACAAAAAAAAAGGGGGGGGGAGAGAGAAAAAAGATCTTATACCTCTAAGTACAAAATGATCAGAAAATATTTTATGCAAATTCCCTTTTCACAAAGATGATTTTCTAGCAAAAAATATGTGTGAACAAAAAATGTCAAAGATCTTTTTGTATCAGCAAATCCGTAAGTTCAATGGAACATTCAAATATAAGAATAATACTATTTGACCAAAAACCTAAAAAGCAACCTTCATAGGTAAACTGGTGATAAAAACTGTTTGCTACTGTTATGAAAGCAGATACGAATAATCAGACTTGGACTTGCATTGGTGCTGTCAGTGGCCACTACAGAAGGATTTAAGCTTGCATAGGCTCAGAGAAATAATTAACGGTTCATTAAAGTCTGCTGTATTATGGGCAAAAACATTGCATGATGAAGGAATTTTGCTGTTGTTGTTTCCACTGGTTATTGTCTTGTTGTATGATTGTTCTGTATTGCTCATGTGTAATTTTTGGGCTGCCTTTGTCAATGAAGAAACCTTTCTGTGTGATCAAAGCATCCTGGCTGTCTTCAGAAGAACACGTCAGCTCAGTTTCTTCATCCTGGGAAAGCTACACTGCTGCTTTTCCACCTCTCCGAGGAGGATGTCAGATCACTGACCTGTGACTTTGCTACATCTTGGCTGGACTAATGTAGCTTTCTGTCTTTGGAGATCTTCCAGGAAAGCTATACGCTGGTTACAAATTTATTCAAAATGCCTCCACCGTATTTCGTTAACACAGGCTGAAATGTCCTCTCTTATTTCAATCACGCTGAGGTCACCAGACTGGTTTTCTGTGCAAAACAATCTAGAGAGTTTGACACTATCATAGTTGGTGTTCAAGGCAACTTGATTTTCTTCCTAGCTAACTGCACTTAAGTATCATTTCAGCTGCCAGGAGCACATGAGTTACAATAAAGCCACAGGCCACCTTAGCCAATATTTGAAGCTGCTACAGATGCTGATATCAGATATTTCAAAATAAGCTGTGCAAAAAATAATAGCATATATAGATGTGAAAACTATAATGTATATTTACAGATCAGCTGTACATGCATAATGAGGACAATAATCCCAAGTATGCTTATCACTCCCTAAAAACGGAAGGATTTTACCTCTTACGAGGTTTTATTTCAGGTCCAAGACCGGTCCCAGTGGTAGGCAATGCATGTGGCCACCTAGGGTAGCAGACTGCTGGAAACAGCAAGCCACCGTGCTCCACCTTCAACTTTGCCAATGTCACAGCCCTGCAAGGCCCAGCTGGCTGCTGCCACCACGGAGGGAAGGATTAGCAAGCATGAGGTGGCAGCTTTTGCTTATGGTGAGGGCCCACACTGAAATAATCGTTGCCATCCTTGTTTCACTCATCCCCTGGAGGCAACGTTGGCGTCAGCTGAATGCATATGTACGTTTGCGTTCACATGCATGCGTTGTCTGGGCACACAGCTGGGATAAATCAGGGTATCTCTATGGATGATAATAGAGCTTGGCTGTCTTTCACCCGTTAAAGAGGTGGGCCTATAAGTATCACATGGGGATTCAGCTGGATAGCGTAGAAGAGAAATTGTCTCAGTTGACCTTAGCCTTCTAAGAGAGAGCTGTCAGGTCTCAGCTAGTCTTGACTCCTCAAGTGAAAGAGAGAGCTGAGCATGCCAGAGAGCTAATCGTTGTACCAATTATAAAGCTATTTAAAAATCAAAGCAATATGGAGTACCTTAACAAATGAGATAACAAATTAGCAGAGCAAATCCAAAATTTTGTCTCCATTTGCTGAGCTGAAATTCTCCCCCATATTGAAAATTCATTGGCAAATTATTTCAATTGCCTCTCAAAATTGCTTTCTTTGGAGGACTTAAGATTTACGCAGAAGATTTACAATTTCCTCAAAATATTTCTCTAGTCTTAACCTAATCATCTCCTATAGAACCCTTCTCCCAATAAGTGACCACATGAAATCCTGTGGTGGGGGAATCTAAGGCCTGCCTGCCAAAATCTCTAAGCATTGCTGTTATCATCCCATCAGTGATTTCTGTTCAATTTTCCTCTTAAACTGCACAGTTTTATGGAAATCAGAGTAGGAAGAGACCTCAGAGTATTGCTTGTTCCATTGCCCCAAAAGAGACCCAGCTACAAGCAAACACGATACATGCTTCCTTGACTTGTTCACAAAAACCTGCAGTAATTAAGTTTCCACAATCTCTCCAGAAAATCTGTTCCAGGCCTTAATGGTGCCTGCAGTTAGAACATTTTTTCCTCAGACCTCTCCTGAATCTCCCTGCTTGTATTTTATTCCCATTAGTTCTCCTCCCCCCTGCAAATATAGGGAACAGTTCATTACCCTTCTTTGCAGCAATCTTTTTACATCTTCAAAGACTGTTGTCTTGTCTCAGCACAAATTTTTAGTCCTTTCAGAGTAAACAAAACCCGTGAAAGAGTCCCGACGAAAGAACGGTACCATCTGAACTGGAGACACTGATAACGAATGAACAAGCAGAAGCGCGTACGAGGTGCTGCATACCAAAAGAGAAAAGCCATTTGTGATCAAAACACATACTGGCTGGGGTGACCTTATTGATTTTGAAAACACAGCAGGGAGCTGCTTAGAAAAAGGAATAAAACCCTGGATAGTTCTGATACAGTGTTTGAAAAATGTCCCCATCAATATATTGCAGTGTACATTTTGTATGTTCCAGGAGAATATTGGCATGGAGGGGAGACTATAAAAATCTACTACAGGACAATTAATATATTAGAAACAGACATATAGGACAACATATTATATTCTATATATAATATAAATAATAAATATATATATTCTATATTAAATTTCTACTTCAAATTCTGAAACTTTAATCTAAATGAATCTAATGGATCTATCTAATGGATAAAACATGGATCAAGATTTGCAAGTCTAGGTGCCAAAAAACAAGCTCCAATGTTAATATTTAAGCAGAAAATAAGAGGTCTGATTTTTGAAACAGCCAGATTTTCCATAGTTGCAGTTAAGTGGACAGCCTTTCCCAAACCGGTTCTTAGGCCAAGGATTTCTATTTTTATGCCCGTGACACTGTCTTGAACCGCAGCCGTGTTTGTGAGCAGAAGGAACGTGTCAGGTTGTTGGTTCAGAGCTATGTCACCTGACGGCATAGCAGTGCAGCCTGTACCATTCATATACTGCATCTGGCTCGGAAAATCTCCAGGAATTTCAAAATAAGGAGCTTCAGCTCTGTAGGATGAGAGAGTAATGAATTTGATCTGAGGTCACTGCTTTGCTGGAACCCAGAGTAAGTTCAGACCACAAGTGATCAGCATGGACCAAAGCACATCACAAACCAAAGAACGGGAGAGGTTTGCAAGAGCAACATGGCTCTGCACATGGTGACTTACTCGCAAAATTAGTTGGAAACACAAAGCCTGATCAAAATGACACATTTGCTCATTCTGTGATTTTGGGTTGTGGATTTTTGAGGAGCAGAAGGGAGGGAAAGCTACTAGCTAACCCCTGCCCTAATATGAGGAATGGGCCATAGCTCTCTTACCTCCCTAACCTGCACATCTTAACACCCCTGCAAAACTCCTGACATCAAAAGCAAGTTTTCTGTTGACTTCAGTCTTCTCTGGATTTTTAAAATAGATCCCCCACCCCAAAACCTCTTACAATTGCTGGTTAGCTGTACAGGAGACTGGGGTTTGAAATCCTACTTAGCTACAAGATCCTGGGGGTAAGTCAAAATTCCATTGCGTTTCAGACAATCTCTTCCCCATGAAAGGTTTTTTTTGACAGTTATACAGTTCATGAGCCACTCAGATGCTGTAGTGATGAGGTCCATATAGAAAAGTAAAGCTCTCTTGATCAAGGTGAATGTTGCTGGAGCACAGAATATGATCGTTCATTTAGCTTCATTGCTAGATGGTGGCTCAGGGTTAGTAAAGATGCTGTGAAGCCCAAAGATGGGTAGCTAAGGACATTATTTCTACTGAGATGAAAGATATGAAGAGCAATAAGAACCAAAACCTGAATTTTTTTTTATTATTCACTCATTCATTGATTTTATTCTGCTTTATTGTTATTTGAGCTTTTTATTTATATGTCATATGCACCAACGTATACACTTTGTATTAAAAATGGGAGTGAACCTGATATACTGGAATCTTAGATACTGACTAAATATAATTATTAGGTCTGAATATATTGCCCCCCATCCAAAAAAAGTGTTTAGGTATGATTTTAGAAGAGAGTATATAATTCTTATTGATGGCCCCCTCACTGCTTACCCTTTAGGTTTCCAACAGCCATTTCTTTTAATCATAGAACTTAATATACTCCAAGGTGCTGAATTCCGTGTCAGCTGTAAACATGCAGTGAAACATTTACATGTAGGCTTCCTTCAGCACCTCACATTCAATTCAAGGACTGAACAATGAAGCAGCACTGCTGTGCAAGATCCAGATTGTGCTGCTGGCAAGAAGATTCTCAAATAACCGTGGCTCTCCTGGGAGAAGGAATATTATACTATGGAATAGAGAGTATTTGCCATAGAGCAAGCTGGTCTGTAGGCTTTTTTCGCTCTTCTTTCATTCTGCTTATTTATTTGTTTGTACTGTCACCGATGTCATCCGAAGTCAAGAAATGCAATAAGGTTAAATCTATTGCAGGAAATTATTTTGATCTGCCAATTACATGAATAAGTTCACCTTGCCTATGATACGCCATCAAACATTGGTAGGAGCATTTGGTGCAATCAATCTATTACACATCAATTTTATGGCTGTATAATGAGGTTTAATTGCTGCTTTATTAGTCTGACTAATATTAAGTGTCAGTAATTGCCTTCCATTCAAGTTGGCTTTCTCATTTAAATTACATTTCCAATATTTAACCATAAATGTACATATCCTCTTTATCTATTGAATTTTTGCTTTCACCCTGTACCAGAAAACCCTGTTTGGGGTGATTTTCTCTTTTCTACAGGTTCTCTGGCCCTGAGGAATACAACCTGGGAAAGCTAAATGTTGTTCTTGGTAAATGCACAGGCCTTTGGCATTTAGAAAGCTGACTTCAAATTTCCTTTTGACAGAAATATAATATGAGTTTTGTGTACTAATGAGTGAATCACTAAGGTGTGTAAACACATTTGTAGTCCCACTGAAGTCTATGGGACTACTCATACTCATTAAGTTATGCATATCCTTGGGTGAATTGTAGACCTAACACTTACTACCCTGGAGCACATATGAAAAACAAGTCTGGCAGGATGCAGGATGCATTTTGACTGGCAAGCCACAGACCGAATGTTATTTTCAGCCAGGATTTTAGTGCATTGCTAAAGTTGTAGGCTTAGATGTTCGGACCTGCAGTTTAAGGGGGTAAGTGTTGAGGTGCAATAAACTACTTGATATAAGCAATGAGGAAACTTTTTGTACACTGAGTCTTGTTCTGTGGCTTCTTTGTATTCACAAGAACTAAATTCAGGTGGTAAATTCCTGTTGTTTTCAAGTCAGCAGCACTTTTGCCATTTCCCTTGGCTTCTTCTGATTTCTTTTTTCATTTGAAATAAAGTCCATCTGATTTTGTAGTGATGAGCTCAGCTCACTGAATAGACATGCCAGTTGCCATTAACATCAACCAATCCTCCAGTGCCAGCTGGCTAATATCACCCTGGAAGCACCTCCTGAGCTAAAGTTAAGCTGTATTTGGGGAAAAGAGGCCTAGTGCTGGGATGTTTCATGTGTCTGGTTTGTATGATGTTGGATTCCTGGAATTCTGATCAGAAAAAGGTGGTAGTTGAGTCAATAACATTGTGTTGCAATTTGCTTTCTGAATCCATGGAAGAGCTAATATAGCTAGAGACTCTGAGAGTCAAATATCCATCACTGGGCATCTACTGGACTGCAGACTAATTACTGAAAATATGAAAGTCTGCTGCTGCTTAATCTTGGTTGTCCCCCTCCCCCCCCCCTTTTTTTCCCCCTTCTTGTCAAGGATGAACCTTTTGAGGATAGTAAAATACCTATCTAGCACAGCATAGGTTTTAAGAGAGATTTCTTTCAAGAAGGGACTTCCCCCATGCTGCCTATCCAGTTTTCCATGACTAATGTACCCATTTTACAAGTAGTGAGAGGTAACAATTGGTGGACTGGAGTTAGTTCCGAAGTTCACAGCTTTCTGAAGCTAGGATTTGGGCCTAGCAGGTACCTGACAGAAATCCAGGTCACAGCCTTTCAGCACAAATAATACTAATGTCAAAGTTCACCTGAATAAATGAACTCAGAAGTGCTTGTTCTGTGGAGAGAAAAGCCAGTCAAATCTCCTAGGCCCTCCTGGACAACCTAAACACCAGCTAGGGTATACATCAGACCCAGTCCTATTTCATAGTGATGTGGCCATCCACTTTTGCCATGGTGGCCTAATATTTTGCAGCATGCACTCAGCCCAGCAGATCTGGGCTTCGGGATCTCCTTAGCCTGAATGGTTTCACATCCCAGAAGAATACCGTAACCACCAGATTACAGGGCACTCTGGGTGAGTGCACAGCCAGGAATGTAAGATCATGGGACCAGACAGATAGACATCAGGCAAGAGGGAACCTGCCCCTGGCCCTGGTCTAGAGCATTTGGCTAGGAAAAGGGACACCTGGTGTTTTCATCCCCAGCCCAGAGACTGTTTCTCTTTCTTATCCGAAGACTGATCTCAGGTAAAATGCACACACATTCCAGAGGGCAGGTGAGACCTCGCGTGTGAGAACCGGAAGCTCAAGCAACTGCAGGCTGAGAAGAGCCCCGGACCCTTGTCCTTCAATAAGGTGAGTGCCCTAACCATTAGGCCCTCACACTAAAAGTGATGGATACTGCCACCACTTTTGTTGTTGTTCTTGTTGTTCTTTCTCGTTAGACACCATTCCTGAAGAAGGCAAGAACTTGAATGGACACAGGCACCTACTAACTTCTGCTGACTCCCTATCCAGTCAGCATGGACATGGTTATCTTCAGAAGCCTTGAAGTCTTTCAGGGTCTTCAGAGTCACTCACCTCTCCTCAATGCACTTCATAAGAAATGTATTCCCTTATTCCCTGCATTCCCTTACATCCCCTCTCCCTCTCACCCAGGAGTGGGAACCTCAGTTACTGTACCCTGGATTTCACGTTGTGTTCCCCTGCACCACACTGTCGACTTCACCACGATGATGCAGAACTTCAGTTAACCACTCAGTTGATCTGAAAGTTTCAGCAAGGCTGACACAAGTAAAATCTTCCTCCTGCCTTACTATTATAATTTTTGAATGCTAAGGCAGCAGAACTGTCCTGGGGAGCTGATCTGCTGTGTAAGAATGTGCCATTTTTACACCATCACTTTTCAGAGCCGAACTGCACTTTTAAATGTGTCTGCCAGTCTTTTCACTGTCAGGTGAAACCCTTACCCGTGGTGATTCTTGCTCATCCGCGCAGACTGTCAACACGGAGATCAGGAATGAGTTTCCCCCCCATGGCAAATTGGCAGGGTGTTTATGTACGAGGGACTAATCCACCTTCCTTGGAAGCAGCAAGCTGAGATTCGCAGTCAGGAGCAAACGGCCAGAACAAAGGTCAGAGAGTACAGATGGACAAACATTTGTGGCCCTCCTTGTTTCTGCCTTAATTGTTTCTGACAGGCATTGCCAGACCAGTGTAATCCAGCCTGGATGAGGCTCTGTTTCTGACGGGGAATGGGCTGCAGAGGGGTAAGGATTTCTGTAAGGATCCCTCAGCAGGCAAGTGAGAACCTGCATCAGCTGTAGAGCTCAGCTGGATCTTGGATCTTGGACCTCAGCTATTTTCTTCAGTATTAAACTTTGGCCGTATGTCCCTCTCAAATTAAGCAGGATGATTTTTTCTCTTTCCCAAAGCTCACTTCTAAAGGTAGATTTTCATCTCTGTGGAAACCCCCATTATTCAGTAAAAAAAAATCTTCACTAACTGAGAAGAGTCCCTAAACCATCTTGAAAAGACTCCCCCATTGCAAACCCCTGCTGTGTGGGTCATACAAAGGCTGAAGACTGGAACATAAGAGCTGTGCCCGGGCCCAGAGGCATCCTCCTAAATTGTTCTGGAAGCCAAGTCAAAACCTGCAGGAGTCCCTGGCTTCTGCATGGGTTTTGTAACCAGCTAGGGACTTGGGGGGGGGGGGGGAAATATATATATTAGGGGAGTTAAAGGTCCCTATATACCTAAACTCAGACATGAAGGACCCACATTGCCTATACATACCGCCTTGCTCTAGACACTTAGGCAATGCCTAAGTCAGTTAATTACCCAGAGCCAGGGCAGAGGCTTTGGCTTTGGAGCTCACTCATCCCACCTCCTCGGTTCTCTGCCAAGCCCTTGGTCCAGGCCAATTAGTGCTTTCCCAAACAGTTCCCAGGCATGGTTTAGGCGCTAGCAAGAGCCAGGGGCCATTCCCATAAAGGAATTTGGATGTGAATAGCTTGTTTTGGAGGCTAAGAAAAATATGGAAGCGGTCAAACCACGTCAGGTGGATTTAGAGCCAGACAACAGGCCCCCACAGTAATTCTTTTAGTAACATAGATGTGGCAGCAGTGAAAAGAAACTATTAAGTGTAAAATCCAGAGAGGAGAAGCTTCTCAGGGCCAGAGTCTCAGCTGGAGTAGATCAGTATCAGAGCTGTGCTGGTTTACAACAGCTGAGCAATTATTCTGCATCCTTAAAAACAAACAACTGGACAAATATGGAGCTGCTTATTGTTTTCTTCAAGAACTGCTTCACCCCTCCCTCTCTTCCTCCCCTTCCCTCCATGTCTGAAAGCCTTTACCACTGCACAGTGAAAGCAAATAAACAAGGAAGGTTAAAATCTAAAACCACTCATCCAAGTTAATTAAGTTCAGCCAGCCTCAACTACATCATCTGGTAAGATCTGGCAAGTCGCGCACGCGTGTGTGCGTGTGTGTGTGTGTGTGTGTGTGTATGTATATGCATGCCTGTGCGTTTCTTCTTCTGCTCAGAGAGATTCATCTAAAAGTGCACCTACTTTTAAATATACCATTTCTATGCCTGGCTGTGAGGTTTTTTGTTTTGTTTTTTCCTTGTCTGTTTTTGTTCTTACAGCCACTTTCATATTTTTCTCTAACTTCCCATTATTACATTTTCCTCCTTTTATTTATGATGCTTGATTCTCAGTGTACATTATTGCTGCTCTGTTGGTACTTTATTAAATACGATACAGATACTAGAGTGAGAGTGAGGTTTTATGTCCCACACATGGTGTGTCGTAATTATGGCATTTTTACTTTCCATTAAGAAGTATCTCCAGGAGGGGAGGATGGGGGACTCGGTTCATTACTTCTATAAACCAAAGAAGAAACCCCAGACAAGCTTGATGAGTTGTTAAGTAGTCTTTAAAGAAGTCTTTAAATCAAGATTAGATGCCTTTCCTAAAGAGACACGCTATTTCAACCAGAAGTTACAGGCCTGATAGAGGAGTCACTGGTTAAATTCTATGGCTCGCAGTATGGAAAAAGTCAGACTACATTAAAATAATGGTTCTTCTGGCCTTAACATTTAAGAGAGTGTAATTAGAAGATAGTGGTTTTAACTAGCCAAGGTACCAGACAGAGTAAAACTATAAACAACTCCATGGTGAGCAGATAGATTTCCACATTGAAAACTTGGTCTGAAAGAAAGACAGACAGGACAAAATGGACACAGGCTGAGCATAAGCAATTGAATTACTCTTCTGGAGCTATAGCCTTTCTTCCTAGAATCTATCTGAGATGTTTCTAAGAACCTCTCCCTCTATGCCAGCTCTGAGCACTTTGACATTTTAATGTATTTTATCTTCACAGTCCCCCTGCCAGGAAAGGATGGCACCTGTCCCACCTTTATAGTTGTCATGTGGACGTCTTTGTGCAGCATTGCTCTGCTCAGCACCTCGGAGTCTGAGTGCTTCAGAAAGCTAAGCAGGCACCGGGGCTCAGGCACTTCCAGCGATATCACTGCGATGTCCTGGCATTGCTAGAACACAAATAATCGTAATAAAATTGTATGGTTCTTTTCTGGGTATTCCTTTTTTTCCATGGTGGGATCTAAACCTAGTCAAAACCAGATGGGTGGCCAGGAGGGCAGCCTGCTTGGGGCCACAAAAATGGCCATCTCACTGATTAGTTCATGTACGCCAGAGCCTTGGCAAGGCGAAGCAGCGGCTGCTGCCGAGAAGTAGCTCTTCGCTGGGTATCGCTCGCTGCCCCCTACTAACCTAGTGACACAAAGAGAATCTGCAAAGAGAAGACGAATGGGACCAGCTGAACAATTTGTTTAACTTTTTTTACATCTCTTTCACAATTACAGAGTCTTCCTTGTAAGTATTTTGTGTCTGTGTGCGTGTGAGTGAAAGAAGGAAGGAAGGGAGGAAAGGACAGACAATAGCAATCTCATATTTACAAGCTGCCCCTTCTGCTCGCCTTATTTGTTGCATGACACCTCTTCATTTAGAGAGGGACTGATCCACATCTGAGGGAGGCAATGTTTGAGGAAAAAAAGCAAACAAAACAAAAAATGATGACCAGAAATAAAGCCTCAAAACATTGATCTTTAGAGGCCAGCATAGTCTTGTAGAGTATCAACACAATATCTAAAGCAGGATAATAGGCAGTTGTGTTTGCGGATATAGAGTCCTAAACAAGGCTGGATTTGCCTGAAACAACTGAGGTGCTTTGAAGTCCTTAAGGCTGTTATTGGTTAAACAAACTGACTTTGTATCCCTCATTTCACGGCTGGAACAACACGATGGGGTGTTTTACTTTTGTAATTTCATTGGCTTGCTGGTATCCCCCAATTAAACCTACCTGGCCCGAAGGATGGAAGGAAGGAGATCTAAATTTGTGTTCACAAGACAATTCAAAGGGAGAGCTAGATGTTCACATTGGACTGAGAACAATCAGAAACCAGAAGTCAATATGCAGTTGCCAAGTCTTATTGATTCCCACACCGAGATGCTTTTGGTGATCTTTGTGCTGGTTCCCAATTCTATGTGCCACAATATGATTTCAACTACACTTTATTTAGGCTATCAAACTTGCTGATTTCATTTTGAATTATTTCAACAATACTGGTTGAACCTAGTGTAACTGACTGAAGAATCTCTTTTTTCTGCTTCCTTTCTTTTTCTCCTCCTTCTCTCTCGCCTCTCCCCCTACACCTCTGGATATGTTCCCTCCAAGGGAATTCAGACTTTAAACACTTTAAATAGCTTTTGAAAGTCGTTTTCCAAAACCAGGATCCAAGCATAACAAGCTCTGTTGTGAATGACCAGAGTCACTAAAGTAGGGAACACAAACAATGCTACAATTTCAGTGAAAAAGTACTTCCATGAAGATATGAGTTGGCAAATAGTGGAACTTGCATGTTTTTAAACAGAGGACCACGTCTTCAATGCATGCACAAAGCTGTGGATATGAAATCTGACTCCTTTTCTGAAAGCCGTGATCAGACATTTTCTACAATAGGAGAAAATAAAGCTTTAGATTTAGGGTCCGGAGTAAAGGTTTAAGCTGAAATCTTTTGAGGATCCCAAAGCAGACAGGAATGCAAGCTCCAGAGGCTGCTGAAATGACAGAGAACATTTTCAGTCCCCGCACTCTTCTGCAGACTACTTAGAGGTGGTGGTAATATTTGCTATGTTGTTGTCAGTCCCTTTGCCAGTTATCAGCAGCAGAACTGCAGCTGTCTGCTGAATAACACATTTGTTTATACAGTAGATTGAGAATATTTGTGTGCGCAGCAAACTCCTTGGGGGTATAAACAATATGTTTCTGAGGAGGCCCAATGTCATTAGAATAATCAAGACTTGTAGGATGATAAACAGAGTCACAAACGGAAAGTACTACATAGACTCTCGAGTGTGGTATCGCATTCAGTGTCAAGTCCCGAGGATGATCTGTTCAAACAGCTTTTCCTGTGGCGTAGACACAGGTTGCTACGCACTTTATGGAGGAATCAAGGGGAGACATGGTCATGGTGCATTTTTGATGAGATCTTGTCAGGGGCATGCTGGTACATAGCAGAAATCTCTTATTTATTTCACGATTCCCAAACCCTTTCATCTGTGCAAACCATGTGAAATTCACCCTAGTGAAAGAATGTCCACTTTCTTTACTGAGGAGACCAGACTGAGGCTGAGGTCCTATTGGGGTTTATTTATATTGTCCTTAATAGCCTGTAACAGAGAACACGTTCCCTCTTGGCCACCTGACAAAGTTAGCTGTGTGCACACCATCAAAGTTATGACCAGCCGGAGTGGACTAGCCATACTGACGCCGTGGAGCTTGGGTTTCCCCCAGCATCCCAATGATGCTTCTGCTGTCCTGTGACAATTATAAATTTTGTGACCGTTATTTTGAGTAAAAAGGATGCAAAATAGTGAGAGGGGTGTGTTGCAGCTCTGCGCAGTGGTGTTATTTCATGCCATGATTTAACACCGTAAGTGTTGCCAGACGGTCAGTTTGTTCTGAGGGTGTATGGAAGTGTTTGAGAGCTAAAATCCTCAAGGTATGGTGTTGGGACAACTCTTTTGGGTAGGAGAAGACAAGCAACATCTTCTGGAGTGGATCCTGGAAATAATTATCGTGTCAGCTATGGGTTTCCAACTGGGAGGAGGAATGTGGCTTGCTTAAGAAGGGAGCCTGGGAGTGAACAGACACGAATACAGTGAAGACACTCAGGCAGCTAAGGCCTTGGTGTGAAAATGGTGGCGAGCCAGGGTAATTATGTAGACAAACTCTTAAAGATTATCATTGTCCTAAAGAGCTGGAGTATGGATTATATGATGAAGTCAGCCATATCTTCAGAAATGACTGCGTTAGATTTAGCCCTGATTTCCTAGTCTTGTGAAAAGTAAAACACACAGAGATCCCAGTGGGGAGAGGGGGGGAAAAAAAAAAAGTCTTCTCCAGGAAAGTGCATAGAATCATAAGTTTGCTCATGAGTGAAGACAGAGGGAAATAATGGAAAAGGGAGAGTTACTATGGTGAAAAGGTAGTAAAGATATGGTAGAGGAACAGAGATTACTGAAGCTGTGCTCTTAGTGATAGCCACAAATATGACTAGTGCACCAATTCCAGATGTATTCTTTCAGTACCATAGACCAAACACTGCCTCCTAATTCACCAGCTATATGTATTGGCATTAATAGCTCACATGCTGTCATGAAATGTTTGCTGTGGGAACACTGAACAGAAAAAAGTTCATTATGAGAATGTCATTTTACTATTTTTCAAATAATAAGACCCCAGTGTGGTGTAAAAATCAAGTGGCTGCACTTTACACATGCATTTCTTTATTGCTGGTAAGTTGGTGTTAAGCTGTTAAGATCACTGAAGCCAAAATGAGTTGGTCAAGAGGGAAGAAAGAAAGAAAAGCAGAAACAAAAAGTAAAAACATGCCTAGGGCTTTTGACTTCTTGACTTTAGTCTCCTTCTTATGCCGCTGTGATGAGTGACAGAAGTCTTCTGAAGCCTGTTCATTTTGTTTTATTCCTTCTGTCCTGTTTTTCCTCTTCACTGAATTCAGGTTCTTCCTCTGAAGGTGAAAGATCTCTCCTTAAGTGTAATTCATCTGTTCACTTGTAGAAACACCATGTTCTCAAAATTCATGTGCAGCTAATTGACTTTTCCGTGTGTCTTGCTCCTAGTCTCTCATTCCTTTCTTTACTCCTCTTCCACACTTCTCATGCCCTGTCTAGAAGACTACCATAAAGGAACTATCAAAGCTTGCAGAAATTCCGGTTGGTAAGAGGTCAGAAGAGTGGGGCAGTTAGTCTGCCATCCTAAATTAGAGATATAGCTATACAAAATCAAACTGAAAGTTTATCTAATCCAAGGTCCTTTCTCCAACACCAACTGTTGTAGTCCTGCTGTAGCACCAAGTCTGAAAAGCCATGTTGCTTTTGCACACATGGAGGCAATGTGAAGGGGTTACAGAAGAGGCACCTACAATCTCTGCATTCTTTCCTCATCTTTTTTATTAAATGGCTGTGCAAATCTGGGCAAAGGATTTCTATAACTGTTTTGTTCACCATATAAGCTCTTGAAAAGGCAAGGAAAGGTCTGTGCCACCTGAAGCCAAAGTAACCATCTAGGCTGACTCCCTGCAATGCATAGGCTGGGGAATCTCATCCGGTACTCCTCTGAGTTCTGGGGGGAGTTTAAATGCATCTTGAAAGAAGATGTTTAATTTGAATATTTCCTCAGCCTGTATAACAAAGTAGTCCAAAATAAAAGATAAAATAAGAGTCAGTGTCAAGACATGAGGGGTTTGGGATTTTTTTTTTCTTTTTTTTTCTCTCCCTATCCTAAGCATCAACTAGTTTTCTTAAGGGCAAAATATATCATTCTATGCCTTGGGTTCTACATGTCTTAAAAAGATGCAATATTCATCCATTTCAAAGTACTTGTATCTTCCACAGATTGCTGTTACCTATGAACAGAGTAGGAAAGGTATGTGGACAAAATCTCATGGGAGGTAGAGAATAAAACAGAGGAAGAGTTTCAGAGCGGAGGGTGGGGAAAGCAGAGAAATTTAGATCCCTCCATACAAATGGGCCTGTGTCAAGGGGCTGTGCAGCCCTTTTAATTAGATAACTGCTGCATCAACTCCTATACACAGGAGTTGTACAACCTGATAACTTTGCGTTGACCTAAATTCCCCCTGTGCTGTCACCAAATTCCCTATGTCATTAACACAAGATGGTTCTTGTCCTTTCTCCAGCTTCTGTCTTTCCGTCTTTTCATTACTGGTGGTATGTCATTTACTGCACAGATGTTTCTCCCAAGCCATTGTAAGGTTATTTTTCGAGTCACTTCTTTCAGCAGATGTTCCCCAGTTCCCAGGTGTATGTGCTGTGCTCTCCACTGAGCTGAAACTCAGTGATGCACTTGACATATTGCACCGCCGCTGTCTCTTTGAGCTAGAGGGTCTGCACAACCGCACATTGCTGACATCTCTCTGCGCTTGTCAGGCTGCTTGGTGATGGCTTCCCTCACCAATAGGCCTCCTTGCCCCTCTCCTGGCCATTTCTACTGGTTACAGACTTGCTACCTGGGCTGCTCCAAGCAGCTTTCTGTGGTGCCTGAAATGAACCTACACAATTGCAGTGAAGTCTACGCCCAAAAGAATAACGAAGAGTTAACTTATCTTTTACTCAGGCAGCCAGGTCGTATTTCCCTGTAGAGTCAGAGAGGAAAGCCAGATGCAATGAGATCAATAAAATAGGATTTTGAATACAAGACCTTCTTCCCCTTATCTGGGAAGTCAAGGTCATATAACCAAGTGCGGAAGGAAAGTTGAATAAACCACTGAGCTCTTTCCCTCAGAGCCCATAATCTAAATCTGTCTTGGGTCCTGTGGTAGATGACTGAATATAGGTATTTGGGCCTGGCTTCCTCTGCAATCTGTGCTTTCCTGTATGATTCAGTCCCCTCCCTCACTTTCATCTTTTGGCATTAATTTAACTTTCTTTTAAACATTGCAGGGGTGCAGACTGGCTCGCAATGACAGCCCTGTTTGGTTCAGCTAATATCTGGGCTAGCTTTTGCCTCAAGCTATGGAACAACTCCTTGCAAGCCTTCTGTGAGCCAAAATGAGGCATAGATTCTTTAATTATTATTATTTTTAAATGGATACTATATACTGAACTCAAAGAAAACTGCAACCTGTTTTTAATTAGAGGGAGAAGAAAACTAGTGAAGAAATTTCTTCTCACCACCCCTCCCCCTTGCTCCCCACAGAATTATTCCCCCCTTGTCTTTCATTCTGGTGGCCATTGATAAGGGAAAAGAAAAAAGAAAAAAAAAAAAGAAAAAGGAAAAGAAAAAGAAAGAGGAGACAAATCACTAAAACTATTCTGTGTAGACGTAAAATCTTGGGGTAGAAACTTGACTATAGCTAATAGGTACTACATACTAGCAGTCAACTGATGAAGGCAACAAAATGAATGTGGTTTTGCTGCTAACCTTATCCGTGTCAGGAAAGACAAACTGGCTGCTGCTGATGCCCAAGGGGTGAGATTATGTATACTTGGAGTATCTCTCCGAGAAGCAGTGGTTGCTTCTCCTGTCCCCACTGTCCTGCTGGCAGCAGCAGGGACAGTGAGCCCAGTTTCTCCATGATGTTTCTTTCAGCTCTCTGTCTTGGCTTGGCCCCTTCATTCGGTCCCTTCCCTTCATGTTGGAGCAGCTCGCTCCTCATCCTTGGGTCAACAAAATTCAATGTTTTAGTCCAGCACTGCTAAGAAACTCTGAGCAACATGGAGGAGAAAGAGACATTTCTATGTGTACTGCCAGGCACTTTTGCAGAAGTGGAATGAAGACAAAACTCCTGCCAGACATTTTGGCTACATCTCTACTACTAAGCTAACCAGTGTCAGGATCTGCTCTCCAGCCCTGAGGCCAACTGGCACAGTGTGGCCACTTCCTTGCTTTTAAATACTATTAAATTCCTAAACAGAATAGCCGTATCTGGCTTGCCCACTGGCTAGTCCCTTGTGCATGCTAGCTCCTGAACTGTGTCTGGGAGAGTGCTAGCTACCTGGATTAAAAGCATGCCAGGGACCACGCCAACTAGTAGTAGAGACTCAGATTCCAGTGTTTACTCCTATGCACTGGCCTCTCCATTTCCTCATCCCCTTCCCACCAGCTTGCTGAAGACATACTGCTTGAACATGGGCAGACAATGACTCCAACGGCCAGGTTTGGCATATTGTTTGGCTTCATTGCTGTCGATGTTTTTCTTGTAACTCACAGTATCAGTGCCTACTGTTTTGCAAGGATCCATCTCATACCTTTATGAACCGTTATAAAGACTCGAAGAATGAATGGGTTTTAGAGGTTAAGTTAGCAAGAATGACCATAGCCTGAATACCAGTGTTCTCCCATTTCACCATGAACTAAGACTTGATCTCTTTCAAGCAAGTGCAGGTGGGGAAAGGTAATTAATGCTTGCATAGGCAGGTGCAGACAAATGTGAGCTTGCATTTTAAGCTGATCAGATGTGAAGCTGCTACCCACAGCCTGTCCTGCTGATGGACACCACTGTGACCTGAGGTTGCAGCTCCATGGCAGCCTAAGCCTGTTTGGCCACATCTGTACCAGTAAACTAAACCTAGGCGGAGTACAGGCATGAGTATGGGCCCCTTATCACGTATATTGATACACTAATAGCACAGTTGTTGTCTTAGTTTTGACTCAAGTCAATTAGCATATGCACAAGCAATGCTTAATCATGGTTCAGGGTTAGCATGAAAAAGGGACTAACACCAGTGAACTACTCTGTTTTGGTATGGTAAGAAATTTCAGTTGCACGGGTGCAAGCAACGTCACGTCATTCAGCTTCAGAATGGCTAAGGAATGGCTCTGCTTATTTATTGGTGTGGATTTAGCCTTCTGTGGTTCTCTCTGGATCTCCTGGTCTCATATTCCCAACCACCCATCTTGAGTCATCTAATCCAACTGTTAGGTGGTTCAAGGACCTGGTCTGGCTGAAAATTAGTCCTGGAAAAGAAATTTATTGACTTCCATCAACAAATGAACCTTTTTACAGTGCAAGAGGAGGTAGCAGGAGTACAAATAGGAGCAGAGGAGAAAACAAGATAGCATCACCCTGAACTTAGATCAATTTAAGCTTTACTGGAGCTGGAGCTTGGCTGACAGAACCGAGCAGCTGCAAACATGCTCTGTGATGTTGTGTTCACTGTACCAGCCAGTGGTTTTATAGGGGACAAAACTTCCTTTGAATCCTCCCTATGAGGCCCAGTAAATTCACATGCAGCTGTAGAGCCAGGTTAGTACAGTCCTAGGTTCTAGCTAAACTACTTTGTTCTTAAACAGGTTTCATTACCACCAGTGAAACACTGCTTGAAGGATTCAAGATGTCCTTGAAAGCATACTGTCTGGCTGGGTATGTGTCTTCCAGCTCTGCTGCGCATACAGAGAAATAAAAAAAGAAATAATTTTGGGACTATATTCAAGCATCTGCTCTCACATACAAATACACCCACACATGCACCCATTTTAACATGTTTTTGAAGCTGTATTTCTAAATTTAAATATGTACCACATATATATATATACAGGCCTAAAATCTTTCTTTAGGCAAACTGTCTCGCACTGAAAGGACATGGAAAGAGTAGTGGGGAAAAGGACATCTTTTGAAATGGAGGGTTTTAGTTCCTTGGTTTGTTGTGCTTGTATAGAAATAACATTAAAATACAGCCAGTCGAAAAGCTCCAAGTATTATAACAAACCATTGTGCTTACAGGGAAAAAAAAAAAGAAAAAAGGAAGGAATAGAGTAGACAACTATCAGGAGCAAAATAACAATAATAATAATAATAATAATAGCAAGCATACACAAATACAGAATTAAATCTGTCAATTCAAAATACTAGTGCAGGAAAAAAACAGCTTTTTTTTTTTTTTAATTCATTGCAGAAATATATCTATATCATCCCCCGACACCTCCGCCTTTCCCTGCCGTCTTGGAAATAAATAAATAAAGAGATTCATATATTCATAGATTTTTAAGGCCAGAAGGGACCATTATGAACATCTTGGCCGAGCCCCTCCTGAAGACAGGCCTTATAATTTTATTCTTACATCTGACCTGTAACTTTTCTGAGCAGCACCATACTTTTTCAAGAGGCATACTGTTCTTATTTAAGGACTTCAAGTAATAAGGAATTCACTCATATTCCTGGGTGATTTGATTAGCTGGTTAGTTAACCCTCATTGTTAAGTGTTTTGTTGTTGTTTCCAGTCTGAAACCATCTAGATACAACTCAGACATTGGATTTTGGATTGCCTTTTTCTGCCAAATCACAGAACCTGCAGCCCTCCGTAAATAAATAAGAAATGTTCATCCCTAAAAGCTTTGGCCTTCGTTTCTAGTTCCTAAAACCACATAAATTTGATCGCAGTGTTCACTCAGCCTCTTTCTTTTACAACATCCAGCAGTCTTTAAGCAATAAATGAGCCAATATTCCAAAATATCTAGAAATCCATTACAACCCACCTGTACCTTGGCCCTGAAAACACATGGCCTTCAGTTTGTTCTCTGCTTACAAAGTCTGTCAAGCACTTTGAGAGCTTTGGATGAAAGCCATCTTATAAAAGTACATTATTGCACTGTCATTATTATTGTGTTGTCATTCTGTGTTCGGCCTTTTAAAATTGTTTCAGCCTGCTGTAGCTCTTGAGGTTTAATTTCCTTTCTTTAAGCTAACAGCCCCATTGAACAAAGAAAGTAAGTATGGGGACATTAAAAATAGACTGAGTTTTCTGTACTATTATTATTATTATTGCTGCAAGTTCACAGCTTACACCATTATGACTCCATCTCATTACACCGAGCGCCAAGAACGTGCAGCAATAACAGGCTGCATTTGCGTAAAGTGGGACCTGCAATAACAATTGCTGAGCAAAACTATCCGAGGAAAAGCAGTTGGTAGGCAGTGGTCTGATCCTACTGGGTGTGCTGCTGCACCTCCGGCTTTTAACGGGCTCTGCGTGTGGGAAAGAGAGAGATCCCATCTGCTTTGGCTCCTGCTAACCTCAGAGCTGTAAGGAGTGGGGAACATCAGGCAGACAGACCCAGGTTGGATCTATAAAAGTGCTACCCCCATAAGGACCGGATGCCCCGAGGTTTGGGCCACCATGACTTCACGGGCATGTCACAGCCCTGGGATCACGCTGGAGAGGGCTAGCAGGGCTGAAAGCCTTTGGAGGCGTACAGGAGTGGAGGTGCAGCCAAGGTGTCTCAGTTTCTCTGTGAAGCGTTAAACGGAGGAAGAAAGTTACTTTCTCATCAGCCCTTTCCTATTCTTCCCCTAAAACAAAGGGGAAAAGATAAGGTGTGCGGCCAGTTTGAACCCAAGGTATCATGGGGGAAACAGCTAGCTGTGTACTTCACTTGACACCCTTCGAGCAGACGTCGGCTTTGGGAGACCATACACGCTGCGCGAATACACACGTATACATGTATACACCCATATACATTTTTGCAGAATGGAAACCATTGTACAGATTTCAAAGTGCCCGTGTAAAATCCAGACCCAAGTACTAATGGTGAAAAGACGCTTAGAGCTGGAACCTGTGTCTTGTTTGTCACGATCTGATTATATCTATACTAGCAATAATAGTTTACTAATGCCTGAGCACCAGCACACTGAAATACACTCTTTTACACCACTGAATTGTAGACATGGTCGCTCACATGCATTTGCCCCAGGTCAGCTAACCAACTCTCAAACAGGTCCCAGGCAGGAGCTGTGAATTAACATAGTTCAGGGACCCCAGATCCTGGAGGCAAGAGAGAAAGTCTGGAGGAAGGAACACTTTCCCTTGGTGGAGGAGGAGTGAGTTAGAGATCATTTAAGCAAACTTGACACCCACAAATCCATGGGCCCTGATGGGATGCACCCACGAGTGCTGAGGGAGCTGGCGGACATTATTGCTAAGCCACTCTCCATCATCTTTGAAAGGTCATGGAGGACAGGAGAGGTGCCTGAGGACTGGAAGAAAGCCAATGTCACCCCAGTCTTCAAAAAGGGCAAGAAGGAGGACCCAGGGAACTACAGGCCAGTCAGCCTCACCTCCATCCCTGGAAAGGTGATGGAGCAGCTCATCCTGGAGGCCATCTCCAAGCATGTGGAGGACAAGAAGGTGATCAGGAGTAGTCAGCATGGCTTCACCAAGGGGAAATCATGCCTAACCAATCTGATAGCCTTCTCTGATGGAATGACTGGCTGGGTAGATGAGGGGAGAGCAGTGGATGTTGTCTACCTAGACTTCAGCAAGGCTTTTGACACTGTCTCCCATAACATCCTCATAGGCAAGCTCAGGAAGTGTGGGCTAGATGAGTGGAGAGTGAGGTAGACTGAGAACTGGATGAATGGCAGAGCTCAGAGAGTTGTGATCAGCAGTGCAGAGTCTAGTTGGAGGCCTGTAGCTAGCGGTGTCCCCCAGGGGTCAGTACTGGGTCCAGTCTTGTTCAACTTCTTCATCAGTTACCTGGATGAAGGGACAGAGGGCACCCTCAGCAAGTTTGCTGACGATACAAAACTGGGAGGAGTGGCGGATACACCAGAGGGCTGTGCTGCCATTCAGAGAGACCTGGCCAGGCTGGAGAGGTGGGTGGAGAGGAACCTCCTGAAGTTCAACAAAGGCAAGTGCAGGGTCCTGCACCTGGGGAGGAATAACCCCATGCACCAGTACAGGCTGGGGGTTGACCTGCTGGAAAGCAGCTCTGCGGAGAAGGACCTGGGAGTGCTGGTGGACACCAAGTTGACCATGAGGCAGCAATGTGCCCTTGTGGCCAAGAAGGCCAATGGTATCCTGGGGTGCATCAGGAAGAGTGTTGCCAGCAGGTGGAGGGAGGTGATCCTCCCCCTCTACTCAGCCCTGGGGAGGCCACATCTGGAGTACTGCGTCCAGTTCTGGGCTCCCCAGTACAAGAGGGATGTGGCACTACTGGAGCAAGTCCAGCGAAGGGCCACAAAGATGATTAGGGCGCTGGAGCATCTCTCTTATGAGGAAAGGCTGAGAGAGCTGGGCCTGTTTAGCCTGGAGAAGAGAAGGCTCAGAGGAGATCTTATCAACGTGTACAAGTATCTGAAGGGAGGGTGTCGAGAGGATGGGACCAGACTCTTTTCAGTGGTGCCCAGCGACAGGACGCGAGGCAACGGGCACAAACTGAAACACAGGCAGTTCCATCTGAACATGAGGAAAAACTTTTCCACTGTGAGGGTGACAGAGCACTGGAACAGGTTGTGCAGAGAGGCTGTGGAGTCTCCTTCTCTGGAGATATTCAAAAGCTGCCTGGACGTGATCCTGTGCAATGTGCTCTAGGTGACCCTGCTTGAGCAGGGGGGTTGGACTAGATGATCTCCAGAGGTCCCTTCCAACCTCAGTGATTCTGTGATTCTGTGACCCTTCCCAATTGACCATTTAGCTGTGGTCACGCTGTTTGGAGGCAAGGAGAGCTTTACAGTGCAGACATGCAGAGTTTAACAGTAATTATTTCAGCGGGTATCAGGGTCAGATGATAGGCTGGGTATAGACACTACTGTTGGACTTAAAGTGTTAAAAAACCTCCACCATCATCACCATGGGGGGGGGGGGGGAGGGATTAATCTTCCCTTATGTTAGCAGTGTAAATATTAGGCATTTACCTTAAGCTGGTTTTCTGGAGATGAGGCAGGCATCTTCACAGGATAGTTTGCCTATCCTAAAATAAATATCTAAAAGGCATAAGGTAAACCAGTCTCTGGAGAAACTTGTCTTTTACCTTTTCAATAGTAGGAGCCAGATTAGACAGACTAATTTGGCCTACAGGGCTAAACTAGCAGAAGTCTAACTCTGCATTTTCAGTTGTGACTTAAATCTCCATATTTGACCTCACCAAGGGCTGCAGTCTGGGCTGAATTCCCTCACTGTATTAAACAATAGTATTAATGATTATTATTGTTATGCATCATATAATAATAATAATTGTTACTGTTAATTATTAGGGGAGGGGTCTCTTCAAATATAGTTTGAAACTAATGAAAAGAAGGATTAAGGATAGAAACTCCCTGAAAATTCTAGAATTTTATTACAGAAGGAAAACCCAGTTGAAATACAACCCAATGCATCTGAACAAAGAATGCTTACAAGATTCAGGCTGGCCCCAGTGCAAATTGTGTGATAGCATCTTATGATTACTTTGTGTCTGACACAGTTTTAGCCTAGGATACAATCTGTCATGCTGGATTGCAACTGTGTGTTCTCCACCAGGGAAAAATATATTATCAGTAAAATTTACCATCTGTGTCATTATGTGACTGCATAAATTCCAATCTGAGAACATTTGTTAGTTTTAATTCCCAGATTTTTTTTTCCACTAAAGCCATTATTTGTATTAGCTGATATTGGATAACCCTTACACTGTCTCTAGGGGTCTTCTCCAGATCAGGGAAAAAATATAAAACCTATATTATCTGTAAACTTTAGGGTAGGGACTGCAATGTTTTTTACCTTAATGCCTCCTTTGAAGCCCATCCTTACAACTAAAATTGACATTGAAAGGTTAAGGATCACCAGCAGTTATGGTAGCTCAGCTGCTAATCAGTCACTCAGTCTCTCCCTCTCACTGTGTCATGCTTTCTGATGGGTTGCCACTCCATAAACATCATTTGATTAATCTCATCCATTCTCTAATGCCTACTTGCGAAGAGATGGAGGCTGCAACATGAGGAATGTGGAAAAGTCAGTGGAGGTTTAATTGGATTAATCTTTGTGTTCTACATATATGCTGGCAACTTTCATGACAGCTCAGCTAACACGATAATATGCAACAAAGAGATCTGGTATTCAGCAGGGTCCCACACCTTAGCTAGGGGGGATGCACCTGGGGAAGCTGCAGTGCGCAGCAGAATAACAGGCAGCTGACAACAACTCTGCTCCGATATTGTCACAAATCTCTGCATCTGGAGTGTGTTTTTCAATGAAACTCATCCCCCAGTTTGAGTGGCTCAGAGTGATGGCTTTCAGCTACAGGCTCCTGCCAGGTAAGAGCTCTGCACAGCACCTTGCTTCTTCCCCTGGGAAAAGCAAAACAGCACGAGGAGAAGGCATGGAGGTGTTGACACAGTGTGTGCTAGAGGAAGAGGGGGCAGAGGTGGTGAGTGTGCAATATCTCCTCATTGCATCTGCAGTAGTTGGAAGCTAAGACAGGACTATGGGAGATTTCACCTTCCTGGACCAGCAGCTGGAGGCCAAACAGGATGTCACCTTCTGGAGGTACTTGTCTTCCTCCCTTGACTATAATCTAAGGTGTCCAGCTTGGACCTGGTGCCTAAATTCTAGCTGCTCAAAACTAGTTGACATGGAGCTCCTCCCTACTGCCTAAATCTTTGCTCCTTTATTTTCCTTCCTCTTTTCTACTCGGATGAGGGGATTCTCTCTCAATGTCAGCTCCCACAGCCCAGTATATTTTCCACTATCACAACTAGTAACAGTGGTGATGCCAGTGCAGTGGTTGCAGTGAACGCAAATTCTCCTATTTTAACTTCCAGTGCCATCAGTTCTGGTGGACAATAATTCAGGTTATAATTACAATCTGAGTTAAAATATGGTCAATGTCTAAGCATATATGTCTTTATGCCACTTCTTAAATTCTTTCTATAAGAAGAATTGCAGAAAAACAAACAAAAACCCTGACGATGAATTCAGATTTCTCAGGCAGTGCCTGGATTCCAGTCCCTATTCCTCTCTAAGAGTCAACGAAACAGATTGGGTACTTCATAGACAAGTGATTTCATCATGAAAGGATTTAGGTTTTCTATATCAAACCTTCCCTGCCAGTAGTTCCCACCATTTGATTTTAGACTTCCAATAGTAATAGTTCACGTGGAGGAAGGAGAGATTCTGTGCAGTTTGGGATTAGTGGAGAAACATCTGTTACCATAAGAAATTTCCAGAAACCTGTGAAAGTCTCACAGCCCTTTTATTGCAAATGGAAGTGTTTCTGCCAAAGTACTTTTAAGAGGAAATGTCCATACAGGTTTCTGTCGACATAGTTTCCTTGAGACTTCCATGTCTTGTGAAACTCAAAATAAAAAGTTTGCTCTGACACTACAACCCCGTTAAGTAGGGATTACAGCTCACTCTGGCCTTGTAGACTATACTTGCACTAATAAGCTAACCACTGCCAGGACCAATTCTTGGCCCTGAGGACATGTGATATCTCTTAACCTCATATACTCTTAATTTCTCCTAATCTCCAAAAGATGGTGCTCACATCTACTGCCTACTGGAAAGGGTCACTGTTTTATCCTTATTCCCAAATAGCAAACAGGAATTTTTCAGAAGAGTGCCAGCTGGTCTGGTCCAAAAGCATAACTGGCACCATGCTACCAGTTTAACAACATAAATGGTTAAATTCCTTTGCCCGTGTTTGTATACTAGCTAACTAGACATCAAACTTCTTTCAATACTGGGCACCTGTTGTATCCTCAGATCCAGTGTTAATGAAGATCCACAATTTTTCGTTGTCTCTTCCATTACTAGTTGGTTTTTCACTCCTCATGTGTTCAAAGAAGCATTTCCTATTCTGTTCCATGCAGTATAATGTCCTTTCATCAATACACAGACAACTCTGAAAGCATAATTGTCAAATATTTTTTCCAGAGGAGACAATGATGGGGGGAAAAAAGCTCTCCCCAGGACCTCAGACACCTTTTCAGGGGGAAAGGCCCTGTCCAGAGCTTGAGTCTCAGCTAGTTCTTCACCCTGACTAATTCTGGTGGACTTCCTCTCTTTTCGTCTTGGTCTCCTTGGGTTCAAACAGAGGACGCCTGGTGACAGAATCCCAGAGGACGGACAGCTTCATGTTCAAGACATGCCTGGTGATGGGAATTACTCTGCTGAGGAAATTGCTGAGACAATAACACCGATTGACTGTAAGTCAGAAGGCAGCACGTGTTGACTGGAGAATCACAACTAGTTTAAGATCGCCTATTAGCTTCAGATAGTTTAAATTAGTTTGAAGATATGTGACTCTGAAGATGTATACTTTCCCTAGGTCACAGTGGATGGAGGAGCCTGGACCCTCCCTTTAAAGGAAGTGGAGGCGGCGGGTAGAAGGCAACTGGCAGAAGGCTTTGGTGCATGTGAAACATTCAGTTTCAGGACCTGAATTCGCAGCCTGGGATCCCTAATAACCCAAGCTCTTTTGATCTTCAGAGCATGACAGAAGGTGTCTGTTTTCACTTGGCCACAGAAGAAAAGTGGCTGAAGAGCACTGGTTTTATGGTGTTCAAAAGGGTTTCTATTTTGCCTGTTTATTTGTTTGATTAACCTTTTAACCTGCACACTAATTGCTGAGGGAAAGAGAGAGAAAGAGGGAGAGAGCGATTTCATAGAAACATTATGAGTTTGGGTAGAAATCCTGAACCAAACTATAGCAGTAGCAATAACTCTGAGTTTACAGACATCTAGAAATTATGAGCACATTGCACTTTTGGAAAATATATTACATGTGGGATAGCTTGTGTCCCTAGGGTAAGTGTTCTGCTTCTTTCGTGACCCATAACTCAAGAGTGTGGCAGGCTTTAGCACTTTACAAAACATCTTCATTCTTCATGGCTGAGGCAGAACCCATAGACTGCAGAGTATCTTACTTATTCAGCAGTGATTGGAGTCATTTTATTTTAAACACTAACTTTATGTGGTCAGTATCCCAGACAGATGAGGGAAAAAAAGGGAGGCAGTAGAAGTGTATCTAATTTTTTATTAAATATATCACCGTTGCAATCTGACTTGTTGTACTGCTATGGAAAATTACAGACCATAAAACAGTAAGAAGAATGATTCTGATGCATAAAACAGGAGCATGCCTGGAGAAGAATGCCTATCACATAAAACTGTAAATACATACAAATTCATACACACACATACACTCACTGGGACAACAGAGAGATCTTGCATCATGTGTCTTGAATGAAAAAACTGGAACGCACTGATGTGGCTTTCTATGTGCCCTAATGCTGCCTTTCCCAATATCAGAGGGTTTTATTTTTCTATATCAGTCACTAAAATGTTAAAAAAGAAGAGAGGTGGCTTCTTTAAATGCATAGGAACCCCCTCAAACTTCTCCCATTCCAGGGAAGCCGGAAGGTTGGGTTTTAGTATCTAATACCAATTCCATGACCTTTCTTTTTCGGCCAGGATGACAGAAAAGACTACAGTAGTTCAAAGAAATCCCAGTATTAGTTTAAGTTCTGAAAGAAGGTAATAGGACTGAAGTCGTTTTAGGTTCAAACATCAAACAGTTGTAGGATGATCTCTCTGCATAAAACATACATGAAACCCTTTTGTTGTGATTTTCAAAACTGGATCTGGAAGAAAGATTTTCATTAAAATTTCTTAGAAAACCTTAAGACTTTCAGGGAATCATGAAATATTTCGTATATTTGACGTCTGTTTGTTTGTACCGCGGCAAAAACTATAAACTGAAAATACATGAAAGTGGTTTTTTTCTTCATTTTAAACTGCCTAATTTAAAAATATTATTTATTTTAATTTTTAGAAGTTTAAAATGCTTACAAGTGCTCAGAAGTGAAATCAAAGGGTTTATTTTGAGTTGAAGAGTGCAATTTCTTCAACTCAAAGCAAAAAACTCACTGTCTTTTTATTTTGCTAATATTTTATTTTGCTCAAGCAAACACTTTTAAAGATATATCAGCAAACTGCAAAAATCCACTGTTTCTCTAGCTCTGGCTAAACTATTTGCCACTTTAGACTGCATATATTTGCTCTCCCAAATTTGTTTTTCAATTATTTAATTTAATCCTGAGCATATTTAAGATCCTGTGTCTTTCCTAACAGGACAAGTGAATGCATTTTTCAGTGTTTTGGTACTTAGTATCCTTTCACATGGATGTAACATTTTCTGGTGAACCTAGCAGATCAAGGGGTCACACCTCAGCAATTAACAAAAATCTGCCATTTTTTCCTGCTAGAGCTTTTTTTAAGAATTACTTTTACCTCTAAATGTGATGTGAACTGCTGTCTGTTTTTAAATAGAAAAAAAACCCACAAAGCAACAACAACAACGACAAAACAAGCTTGTTCTCTGGGTGGAAAACAACATTTTTTTTCTTTTTTTTTTTGAATGAGTTGAATATTTTCCATAAATTTTCTCACTTGGAACAAAGAGCCAATTTCCATTCAAAGCTCTTTAAAGGAAAAATACTCAGAGTGCTCTAAGCAGCCTTAGGTGACTGCATTTCACTGATGGGTGAAGTGAGTGCTTGAGAGATGTCACGTTCATAAAGCTTTACAAGATTCTCGGCAAAGGGAACTGCTTGATAAATATTAGGGGCTGATGTTTAATATTATTTTGTCTTTGCATTTGTCCTCTCCTTGCTATAAATTAGAGCCATTTATAAGACATATACACATACATTTGCAATCTGTTGGGTTCAATTCATGCGGGGACTGTGCAGAAACAGAACATCTCCATTCAGTTATCGAGACACACATAAGCTGAATGTATTAGTTTGGACATTGTCATATCAACAATGATCGAGAGACAGCTGGAGACAGAGGATCTTTGTTTTTAAGTGATTAATTTTAATAGCGTGCATTAATCTTCCCTATGTCGCCCGGCTTCCCTGGCCTTGGTCCTACAAGTACTTAAGTTCATATCTAGCTTTATTCACAGGAGCAGCTTAGCTGGAACTTTGTGGAAAGCACGGTCTCCTCTTCAGCAAAGTTCAGCACAAGCTCAAGTGCTCTGCTGAAGAAGAGCCAAACACCTCATTCCTTTCATTAAATTCAGTGGGGTTTTTACTAAATACATCACGGTCAGCATCAAGCACTACTTTTTTGCAGGATTCACGCAAGAGTAATTTTCTGTCCTGGTAGAATAAAATTTGCTGGAGTATAGACTTTTTGAATCCTGGTTGTATTGCCAATGCCTCCTGGATTCTACACTGACAAAAATAACCATGATAATTTTATTACAGTGAAATTAACCCTATAGCATTGAAAAAGAATAAGCTACAACTTAACTATATGTAAGATAGAAATATAACATAAAAAGTACACTTTCACCCATTTTTCCAACTAACAGTTCTGACTGGATGCATTATGCTGAATCCTGTTAAAAGTCTGGTTTTCTAAGCCTGGAATGAGATAATAAACCCATATGTTTTTTTCTCCTAGATTCTTCTTTAGCACCAGCTTCTAAATCTGGCTTGTTTTACCAATGAACCATTTTGTCTGTCAGCTTAGATTAGGTCAAATTAGCTCTCATTTCAATAACTGACAAAGATCATCTTTGACAACATCAGTGACCTCACATGTCCTGACAAGGGCACATATTCAGAGTCTATAGAATAGGAAGAAAAGTTTTATAAATTGTGGGCAAGAGGAAGGCAAGTAATAAGCTAACACTTGGGCTCTTCTTTGGGTAGAAAAAGGCCTGAGTAAGAATTACATGTTTTTAGTAGTAGTTCATAACCAATTTTGAAGATAGATAGGTAGATAGATAAATAGATAGATAGATAGATAGATAGACAGATGACAGACAGACAAAGGAGGTAGGCAGACAAGGAACAAAGCAAGTAGCAAATTCATTAATACTTGCCTCAAATGTGCTATTTGTCAAGGACTACAATAGCTTTAAAAAATTGTTCTTGCCATTGCTAGCACAAAATTCAGGTACATTATTTTTATGAGACAATCTGTACAAAGCCAGTTCGGTCACCCCCAATCTAAATTCCATTGTTTAGTGGGACAAGACACAGGCTGGAGGTTAAACTTGCATATAGGTATTTTACTGACTATACTGCTATAACACGCATCCTTAAAATTGAGCAGCTGAGTATGCTCCAACGAGCCAGAATTGTGGGAGGGTTTTGCAAGGTCAAACCCACCCTCGCATACAAGAGAAAGGCACTGCTGGAGAGCATCAAGTAAGTTTGCATGATGTCTGCGGTACAAAAGCCTTTGCACTAGACCCATTCACGAGGGGTAAATGTCACTTCCAATAGAGTAAGTTGTTCAAGGAGGTGGAGGAATGCCTATCATTTCTGTTACTCCTGACTAGACCTGACATTCATCTGGTGGTGTCAGGGATGGTTTAAGGATAGTGAAATGCATCTTCTGCTCTCCCATCATTCAGACAAACAAAAAGCCTCATAATCCTTTAACCAAGAAGATATTTCATAGTACAGCATATTGGAACTCCTTAAAATATGAAGATTTTAGACAAAATCTATTTCTTATCTTTTCAAATAAATCTGTTTTCATTTTGTTTTTACTGCTGGAATATCATGTGTCTCCAAAATTTTTAACAACTATTAACGCTCAGCTCTCTGTGTGTCCCCCAATATATATCCCAACTCATCGTTTAAGGGTATGTGGAGGAATTGCTACTTCCAGCACTGAACCGCAGCTATCTCTGGCGAGGAATACATCAATTGTATTCAATACTGGAACAAACTCTTCAACATTAAAAATTTGCTTAAGACAAAGGGTATTCTATCTAACAGAAGCTTCATGATCATTCTTACTCCAGTAAAATCGTCAAGAGACGTCTTTGTCTCTAGCTTCCATTTATAACAAACCAATTCCAGTGTTAGCGATCCAGGGAGAGGAACATATTCACCCACATTTAGGAAATCCTTTTGCTGTTTTCTGAAATCTGAAAACAGAACAATTAAAGATTTTAAATATAACTCAGAAATTTTGTTGCATTTTTAAAGGTTAATTATTTTTAAAGACAAATTAAAGGTATAGATCTACTTGTGTGAATGTGTGTTTTATAATATTTTTGTATTATAACCTTTAACTGACATTTATTCATATTCTGAGCTGTGAAATGCAATGAAAATCCAGAGATTGTGGAGAAATTAGTCCACTTTGTGATGAAGACCAGGTTTTCATGTGTCGATTTAGTAGCGCCTTTCTGATTTAATCATGTCATTTATCCCTGACATTCCAGACTACTAATTTTCTGTGGCTGATTTCTAGTTCAGATATAATTGTCAAATATCCAGGAATGCAGCTTGACATTTCTCTGCTCACGAGCTAGGATCTTATAAATTCCAGAACTGAGTGTAGAAATTCGGTTGTGTAGTCTGTTGTGTACTTAGCTCAGTTGAAGGCCAATTGCTCGTGACTTTTGCACAGCCATGCAACAGAAGGGCACAAGGTGCTTTACTACCTCAGACATGCCATGGAGTTTTACAAGAGCAATTCTTCTACGAGACTCTTGGGAAGAGGTTGCAGTGTACGTGGCTCCACTTTCTCCTTAGTTGTAGTTCACTCTGCTCACTCCTTTCATGGCACGTGAGAACTTTCTTGCACTCGGAGCACAGATTTGTGACTCCACAACCAGTCTGACTCCTAAAAAACATGTCAGGAGGAATGAAGAAGAGGTTGATGGAAATCCTACCATCACTTTCACATACACTGTGGTTGTGCCAATGTGAAATGGGTTGGAAACGTCCACTCTGTTGTGACCGGGGATAGGATTCATCTGACTTCATTTTGGCCACATAAAAGCGATAAGCCTAGTCTAGATTAGTTATATAGTCTCCCTCTGTAGTTAGTGGAGAAAGATTTATCCCACCTGTCTTAGATATTTGTCATAGAACGAGATAACTCATCCTCTGAAAGCTCCATCATTGATAACAGAGGGATGATCAACCAAGAACAGACACGTGCATGCTGAATGACTCCTGTTAGACCAGGTGAATCTACTCTGCAAGAGAATATGCCATCTACCCATCCCCAAAACAGACAGGAATGTCCCTCCCGTTATTAACGATCACCAGCCAGCACTAACACTTACTTTAGCAATACACTTATACCACCTTTATGGGGCAAGTGAGGCTGAGGGTGAACAAGCTATATTTTACTCTTTCAAGCTGCATCATTAAAAGTCACCGTGTGAGGATTAGCAGATGGTGATGCAGAATAAGAAAGAACCTATAACATATCACATTTTAGTGAGATAACGAGAAAAGAACATTAAGCAGTTTGATTTCTGATGTCACCGCTGTTATTGAACTTTGCAAATTGATATCTAAAACAAAACAAAACACTTTGATTAAAAGTTTTCTAGTGATAGAGAAACTATCACAACTCTGTTACTGCAGTGATTAATTACCCCATCTCTTAAAAGCATAAGCTTTACATTTACGGTGAATTTACCTAGCTTTGACTTTTTATTATTTATATCTTTATCTCTGAAAGAGCAACCAACAACTAGAAACATAGAGCAACTAACAACTAGAAACATGTTGTCTTGACATGTAAATTATTAATTAGGCTAAATCACTTACCAGATTTTGATACATTTGAAGATTCATTTCCTTTCCCCAGTTAATCCATTAACCCCTCAACTACCATTTCATTAAGTAAACAGGAGGGCTGTGTAAACCAGTTAATATTTATTTATAGTGTGCCAATTAGTAAGGAATATAATTTTTCTAGGCAAGGGCCAAACAGCCCTCCAGTCTTTTTTTGTGTACACTTGTTTTCTTTTAATTTGGCTGGCAAAAGCAGCAGGTGTTGAAGGCTAAGTGTGTATGCAATTCGAGGTTGTTCAAGTCTACTGATTAGGTGATCACTTTGGATGAAAATTCTCACTGGAAGGCAGGATTCCTTCATTCATTTTGGTCAGTCTACAAAATGCCTCCTTACTAGTAATATACTTGCTGAACTTTGCTGCAGAAATGCACATCAACAACAGCCATTTATCCCATGCACTTCTTCACAATAAAGGCATGTACACAAAATATTGCATGAAAGGGCTCGCTGCCTCTGACAAAGATCAAATAAAACTTGGTTGGTTGATCTGTCCATGCCTATAGGGTATTAGTGATTATAATATTGCGCTTTAATGGACTATGGACCCAATTTACATAAAATTTACATGTCATCTGCATACTCTTTATAGAATTAAAAAAACAGTGATTCGGACACAAAAAATATCTAACACATACACACACACACTCTTCAAACTGTTTTCTTTTCTGGTCTTCGGTTTGAGGCCTACAGACTTTTGGCTTTACCTGTTCCCACTGGAGTCTGAAAGCAGAGCTGAATGATCGTTACTTCACCACTCCGAGCGCTCACAGCGGAACAATGGCCATTAAACGTCCATTGAACCAAACCAGCATTCTGAGCATTTCGTTCCTAAAGAAATTACCTGTTAAATAAAACTGTAAACACTCAAATGTTCCCTTTTTTAGGCAGGCTTTCAGCAGGCTGGCTACCTACCAAAAACGCTAATTAGGAGTTTTTGTTCGAAGGGGAAACATAGGGAAACCCTTTTTAAGTTCCTGATACACCTTTGTCATTTAAAGCTTTGGGCAGGAATGCTGAGAGGTTCTAAAACGCTGAGATGCTCAGTAACGTCCTGGTAGACCCTGAGCCTTGGCCCCTGGAGGCCTAAGCCAGGAGAGAAGCCTACAGAAGCCTTGCAGGGCTGTTGTGCCAGCTTTGAGCCAAAAAATATAAAGGCCATCTCAGGGCAGTGACTGCTGTTTGCGTGTTAACCAACCTGGGCATCCAACATAGCTCTGACAATAACCAGAAAGTAAAATCGTCAAGGCCAAGGGGATGCCATATTAAACAGGACACGCACTACACCAGGGGTGAAAGTTCCATTTATTATACAATAAGCCCAAAAGCAAAAGAATTTGAGTATTCAGCGAGGGACTGGGAGATCTGGGTTCTAGGCTTTCCTCATCTGTGTTTGAAATCTGTACATGTTATAGATTATCTGAACCACAAACACATACTGCATCCCTTCTGTTGCAAATAGGCCACAGTAAGCTCAGAATGTGAAATGCATTGAATTAAAACAAGCCAAAACATGCAAAAAAAAAAAGAAAAAGAAAAAAGAACAAGGAAAAAAGAAAAAAAGAAAAAAGGAAAAAGAAAAAAAGGAAAAAAGAAAAAAAGGAAAAAAGAGAAAAAGGAAAAAAAGATGAAAAAGGGAGAAAGGGAAAGGGAAAGGGAAAAGAAAAAGGAAGCAAACCTGTTTCCAGACCAGTTAGGACCTCCTGCTGACGGGAAATGGAGGAACAGAATCTAAAGCACAACATATACAGACACCTCGTAGAAAACCATGATCTAAACATCCAAGTGCAAGACAGCGGTTTCAGGCTCCAGCACAGGATGCAACCCTGAAATTTGACTCAGACACACATAAGTGCCCTTCCCTGGTATTATTTGTTGTCTGGCTTAAATATGAATGCCAGAGGTCACTCCAAGATCATCTTCTTCCCCAGTAACTAGCTTTCTGCCCAGCCCAGCCTTGTAAACTTCGACCCCAAGTCTGGGAGCCAAGCAGTTGAGCATAGCAATGATGAAACTTGCTTTTGTGCATTACATGTCAGCAGAATCAAGCCTGAGAAGTGACAGGATTTTGTGAGAAGGACCTTCTCTAGCTTACAAAGGTGTCCAGCACCTCGCACAACAGGTCTTCAACACCCCTGTTTGTAAACTCCAGGTCTATCGTAACACAATTACTACATTTCATCTGTTTCAGAGTAGTTGGATTCTGATTCCAGTAGAAAGAAAAATTCGTTGGGAGCTAGTAAATACAAAGGCACCACATCTGGCTCAAGATGGTCCTGAGTATGTAGGGGAATGAATGATCAGCCCGTTCTTCTACTATTCCTCACATTTAAGCAGAAAAGACAGGAAACAAGGCTATATGGAATTTTGTTCTGACCCAGTACAGCAGGCTTTTGTTCTGATGTTCCTATGACTAAATAAAGGAAAGAAGTCAAGCTGAAAATTTGGATGTAAAGCCAAATTCAACATTTGCATAAGGGCTTTGGCCAGACATATTTTTTTCCATATTTTATAGTATTACTTGGCACAGGTTGTCTGCCCGGTTCTACCCCCAAAGGTTTGGTTTGTATTTTCAGTTTGGCCATCTCTCACACTGAAAAACTAAACAAAGACGTATCTGGCACATTTTGCTGATTCAAGGTCACTAAAAGAGACCACTCCAGTTCATCTGAAACATCTGCGAAACTGCAGCAAATCTGGCTGCAAGTCAAGGCTCCCTTGCGAGCTGTGATGAAACCCAGGTTTCTATTGAAAAGTACTTTGACAAGAGAGGATGATATATGACATGTAATCCCAGTGATGCATTATGCAGGTAAGAGTGCACTGCTGTAGCCCATCCATCTCTAATGGAACAAACCCTTCCTCCTCCATATATCTTCCTGGTGGTACTTGTAATGGTATACGCCAGGCAGTAAAACATGGAGCCGAGCCTGGGAGCATGCAGCAGGGAGAAGAACCTGTTTACCAAGCCAAGCACACAGGAATATCTTCAAGGAGAGGAGGCCCCAGCAACAGGGACAGAGATCTCAGGGGAGGAGGAGGCGGCTGCAGGGAACCTAGCTTCTTGGTAAAGGGACAACGGTGGCTGGAGACATGGCTTTTAGCAGTGGCAGAGGTTATGGCATGCTGGGAGTGGATTGTAACAGACAGTTCAGAAACTGGCTGTGATTCCAGTAGCCAAGTTCAGCCAAAACAGCCTGAATCACCTTCAGCACAGCTGCAGAAAAGAGGTGAAAGTGGAGGAAGACAAGGATGAGCGTTATGTTTGTACACGGACTGGGGAAACTGATTTGATTCCTTGCTATCAAGGCTACACTTTTAGGTCTTCCGGCACTGAAACCGGAGCATTTTATTTGTGTAATAGGACCAGCAGAGCAGAGCAGCCAGTCAGTTAGCAGGACAGCAGCCAACACATACTCCTTGTATAATGACCGTGAGCATGGTTCATGGTGGGACAAGAGTGGGAAGATCCCAGAACTCTGGGAGTGTGGAGCTGGCAGTTTATCAGGGAAGCAGTGCTGTCAAGGAAAGAGCATAGACAAGGCTCTCTGCAACCCAAAGCTTGGAAAAGAAAGTATATTATCTGGAGAAACACACCAAAAGGACAAAGTTGGACAAATCAGTCTAGATGACCCACGTGGCCTCCTTCTCTGTGATGTATATTTTATCAGATTGGAGCAGAGGCTTCCTTAATGATAACTAACAGGAACAGAGAGTCAGAAAATGAGCAAAAATACTCATGAACTTTAATAAAGAATTTAATTCTTTCATAAAACTTATGGAGGATCCTTACTTCGCAGTAACATAATCTAACATATTTCTCCTGAAGTTAAGAGTAAGACCCCTTTTGACATTAGCGGCAGCCAGGTCATACCCATAAAGAGCCTCATGTCCTTCTTCGCATTGTAGAGATGTGTTTATACCTCCTGTTCAACCGAACGCATTAGCAGGCTGTCAAATCACATGGTTGGATAATTAGCATCATTACCGCATCTTCTAAAAACACACAGGTAGCAGGATCACGCATCTACGCAGTCAGAATAGGGATGGTGTTGTAAGATTTGGTAGGACCTACAGATCTGTGCATTGACACAGCACACAGTTCTCTGCATGAACACAAATCTTTTCAAGTGAAGCCCACTGCAAGGAGCTGCAATCTTTGTATCTTGTGGTGTATGTGGTGGCAGTTTATCTGCAGGCACAACGACAAAAAAAAAATCTGATCAAATAAATAACTAGTCTGAGATGCTGACATTTACTACATTAGAATGCTGACATTGCATATTAAACAACATTTAGGAGGGCCAAACTAGCTGGAAGTTGCCATGTGGTAGAAGCTGTTTGAGCACAGTGAAGAAACAGGTCCAGCCCCAAGGAGAGACAGTGGCATATTTGTCCTTGAAAGTATGATATTTGCCTCTGAGGATGAAGGAGGAAGTCCTTGTTGTATGGGGTGGAGATGAATTTGTTCATGACATTAGTTGCTGGATGGTTTGTTGGTGAGTTTTAGCAGCAGTTGTAGAATTGGGAAGTCTGGCCAAAAAGGAGAAAAATACCTCTAATGGGATGCTGTGAATCCCCCTGCCTTTAATATCAGTTGTGGACAGTTTACTGACAGTCCTAACAGAGGGATAGGCTGACCTGGGCCAAAGATACCAAGAACAAGCAGCCATTGACTGGAGGAGTTCGCAATCTGAGGACCATCACAATGGGGAAAAAGAAGGCTTCATTGAGAGCTTTAAGAAATTTGAGGAAAACGGTCCTACTTTGCACTTTGTAGTCAGGGACAGGAAAAGAAAGTGGTGACAGGTGATGACAAAATCCTGACCCAAACTAACACACAAACTATGGGATAGAGAGTGTCTCTTTAAGTATGACTGAAACAAGGCACTAAAGTAGGAAGTGTTTTGTACATAGAGTTCATGGCTGAGAAGGTCTGGGCATCAATATGCCGCTGGATACAAAGATGAGTAGAGACAGGGCACGGTGGAAGAGAGAAAAGGCTACGTGGATAACTCAGGATTTTCAGGTACCCACTGAACAAGAGGATGACAAGAGGCCAGACAGATGCCTGTATGACTATGAAAACAAGGCAAAAAAAGAGTCTCTAGTGGGAGAGAGATGGAGTTGAAAAACACATTTTCTGAATCAGGGAGCAGTGGAAAGAAATGGGCAGAAAAACAGGTGGAAAAGAAAGAAGACAATTTTGTCTCACAAGATGAGACTAAGACAATGGAAAAAGCCGTAGAAGAAATAAAGCCAGTGTGTGGCTGATGGTGAGAGAGCAGAAAACACAATGTTTTGCAGACAGAAGGAAGAACAGACGAGACAGGCAGCGGTTCACAGAGTTCATGGCAGCTCCACGAAGAGCTGTGTTGCTGTGGACTTCTGTTAAGAAGAATTGCTAGACCTGCCACAAGAGTGGATGGAGAGAAAAAAAGGGTGTCTCATCTGCCAGGAGGATGCCGACAAGTGGCAAAAAATGGATCTGATGAGAAAAATACACCGATTATCTTCTCCCCAGGAACAAATGATGCCGCAAGTTCCTGCGCGTTCTGCTTTTCCCAGCTGGGGAAAATGAGGCACACAGATTTATTAATGTGCTGTTGGTGTCTTGAAGTGGGCTAGAGGTAGAAATATGAATAAAACACAACTTCTGTCTAATTCTGGGTTAATTTCTCTGTTCAACAAACCATACCTTCTCCAGTGACAAATGCTGTTTGGGTTCTGTCATATTTCGATCAGCATTGCCACTACTTTTAATCTATGGTGGGGTGATTTTGACAACGCAGTCACAAGTTGTTCACTCTGAAATGCTAATTAACATATTAATTTAAGTCATTTGCACACCAATAAGCCTTTGTACTTTTTTGGAAAGAGACTGTAAATTGTCCCCTGTATTGTGAGCAGCAGATCTGTAGCAATGTTCACCGCCACCAACGTGCTTGTTTCCCTTTACAAACTAGGCTCCTTGATGTAGATTTCAAAGATCTCTCGTGTAAAATCCTGCTTGACCTTGTTGCATCGTCAACAAGCAAACAACTTTTATGTGCAATCTCTGGTGACTTTCTTTTCCTTTCATTTTTTTTGAAAACATCAATATGTAATGATACAAAAGGATTTCTGATAACCTAATTTTTTGACTGGCAGCAAAATAGCTGCCACTTCACTCTACTGCTTGTGTTATCATGGGTTTATTTTCTTGTCTTTTTTTTTTTTTCTCTCTCTTTACAGAAAGGGATGTTTTTAATCTCCTTTTAACTGGAAAACATACTCAAGCCCTTTTTTTGCATTTGCTTAGCCTCCACTTATTATTTCTTCTGTTAGTAGGCAAGGAAGAGAGGAATGAAAAGGCTGCTATGGTTGTTCCTATAAAGAAAGCATGTGTGTTTAGTAGTCAGAGCAGGAATTGAAAAGGAAGGGCTCATGGGCTCTAATCCGTTCTGCTGTGAGTTAGGGGACTTCTTTTCATTCAGTTCAGTAACGATGAGGACTGTGTATTTGTATTTCTGTGATGACTGCAACAACACCAAGCCATTCAGGTTGGCGTCTTTTAAGTGAAATGAAATGCGTGAATCAAATCCCTCGTTCCATCAGGGCTTACCATACAGGGCTGTCTGCAGAGCGTCAGGCAGTGCCGTGTGGGATCTGTGAGCTGAACCGAGATCAGTGAAGCTGGGATAGTGTGGGACTCTGCCTGGCTGATTTACCCCACTGCTCCTCTGTAGCCCCACTGCCTCCGATGTGCACGTGCTCCCACGTCATGTGCTGCTCTTGCAGCCTGCTGGATAAATCAGCTCTCTTCTCTTTCCCTCTTCAGCTCGGGACTTTCTGCTCTGTTCATTTAATCATTGTGCTCCTGGAACTGAACAAATATCTCTGCAGGTTGTTCAGTCATTGCTCTCCTGCCTAGTCACAGCAGTCCTTTACTTTGGTGGTGCAAGTTTTGGTAAATAACCTCACTGCATCTGTAGGCACCTGTGCCCTCACTCAGAAGGGACACAGAGGAGGTCAGGTACACGGGTGTCAAGTGCATCCAATGCTTCATATGGGAATTGTTCTTTATAACACAAGAAGGGCTTGTTAGGACAGACTGAAGGTCCATCCAACCCAGCATCCTGTCCCTGAGAATAGTGAAAAGTGTATGTCTAGAAAGGAAAATAAGAATAAGCATATCTGATAATTCCTCCTAATATTTTCCAAGTTTCCAGCATTTCCAAGTAAGGGACTTCAAGAGTTAGTTATAGTTTCCCTATACTTCATGATTTTCAATGGATTTTTTCTTCATAGGCTTTTCTGATCTCCCCTTATAATTAAGATAAGTTCAGATAAGTCCCCTTACTTCTTCCTCAAATGAGAAATTCTGGCACAGATCAGGTCTCTGAGGTCTGTGGAGAAATTTTTTAGGAAGATTGTACAGTTTTTGAGAATGTGACATGCCCAAGAGTGAAATGAATAGACATAGAATCAACACTCCTAGCTTTCATCTTTCATGAATGTGCTGATTTCCCTGTCTCTTTTTAACTGTCTTCATACCCAAGCACTTCTTTCAGGTCAAGTGATTTAACCTATAGGATAACTCTTTCTCCTTTTTTTAAGTGCAGTGAGTGTTCGTTTCCTATAATGTAGAACAGCACTAACATTCAGTATTCAAACTTGTCCATACCAGTGGCTTCTGTATTCCCCTGAAGAATGGAGAGAAATTCAAAACACCTCAGGCATAAAAAACACCTCAGGACTGAACCTAGATCTTCCTCATCTGGATAGAGTGCTCCAACCAGAGAGTAAAAGTAATAAGGGAAACGCTTCTCCTGTCACTGGTACTTTGCATGAATTCAGTCTTGTAGGTTGATTCTGATAATGTTTTCTGAGTAGGATTGCTGCGATACAGAAGAGGAACGGTTACTTTTCAGAGTTCTCCCTTCTCCATGGGTTTAGCTGGCTGACACAAGGCTCAGGAGTCCACTTCAGAAACCAAGATGATTAAAAGTTAGCTGGTTAGCTCTGTATGTCTTTATTGTCCTTGCATATAAGCAGAATTGCCTGAACTTTTCAGAGTCTCCAGAGTCTCAGGTCTCAGTAAGCCCTTCTTAAAAACAGTAAGTAGGAAGAGGACAGTTTAGCTGGTCATTAGGAATGATCCATTGGAAGTTTTGGAGAAAAATATGGATCAGTTTATTTTATACAAGCTAATTCATTGTTTTCCATTTAATACAGTAAGAAATAGAATAAGGGATGCCAAATCTGAACCTGGAGCAAGACTTGGACCAGTCAGAAGTCACTGTTTAGCATATCTGGATATGACATTTGGATCAGTTATCTACCCCCAGAAGTTGTCAGCACCATGAGGTCCTACTGCATTAATTAATACAAACTTTTGCCATGCACTAGGAAAAAAGAAAAAACAACAAAAACCAGCCAGATGGATGCGGTCTGACAGCAAGCCAGAGCAATGGAGATGGTTTCACAGCTGCACTGCAATGGGTTTTGCTTGTGAAAGGATTGGCGCACACTAGGGTGAGTACGTTCACAGTCCTGCAGATTTTCATTTAGGTGGAATCAACAGCATTTGACAGAATCAGGCACCTTATTCCTGAGAATAGTCCCAATAGTTCCTACATGAATTATGAAAGTGTTTGACAAATACCCACTAGATGAAGTTTGGAAGCCAACAGAGAGATATTGAATAGTCTTGGAGCTGGAGCGAGCTTATTTTGACACAGCATTTCCAAGGATTAAATTCCTCTGGTCATCCATCGAGGAGAAGAACAGGAGCCTCATCTGTAGCCCTTGCAGGGACACCCCTGCAGAGATTGGATAGAGGTTTTGACCAAAGAAGTCATGATCTGGACTAGTGGAGAATGTCAGGACAGCACTGATCCCTTTTTTAATTTTCCATACAAAAAGCAAACATTACCCAGACTAAGATACACCACTGTGAGAATGTGTTGAAGGTCTGCAGCCTTTTTTTTGTGCCACAAATGCCATTAAATATTTTGTTTTACATATTCCACACCTTCTAAAGCCACTCACCCGTTAAAACAATGAAGTTTGGAGGGGCGGGGGGAAGAGACCCCAAATGACAAATCATTCTCTGTAGAAGGGCCACAGCCCCGTTAATTCAAATGACATTTTGACAGTAGCGTGCTGTCAGCCCAATGGTTTGACCTACACAACAACCTCTAATTATTACTAATTAAAGAATTAATTATTCATGGCAGCATGCATTATTAGCATAGCAGAGATGTGTTGGAATATGAGTTATGCGCGGTTTATGAATCTTCAGAAAATAGATTCTTTAATAAATTAATAAAGGGGCTCTGGGGTTTCATTAAAAGGTGGCTGGAGGGGTTGCAAGCCAGTTTCCAAGGAGACCACAGGTGGTTTGCTTGGATTTTTTTTTTAGTTAAACTTGTTTGGGCCAGATGATTTCCCTCCCCCTCTCACCCTGTCCTCACTGCTCTTTCCTCAGGCAGAGAGGCGAACATTTTAATGAAACCCCTGTTGTCCTCATATCGCTTTGATCCCCGTGTGGTCTCCAACCTCCACGTTGGCCAGTTGGAGGATGGTGCGATTGTTGTTTTTTTTTCCCCTGTTTTTTTTTTTTTTTTTTTGATTGAAAGCTGCAACCAGCTCCGCCATGAATAAACAACAGAAATGATAAAAGCGCACGGGTAAAGGGAGATGGAACAAACAAAGGGGAAAAATAAAGGAAATTGCATAAATTCAAATGAGACCATCAGGATGGGAGCAGTGTTAATTACCCTGCTCTCCGTCTTAAGAGCAGATTCGGTGATTATTTTTATTGCTGTTATTATATCGATTCTTGTTTCCAACATGATATTTCTCATTCTTGGGTCTGTTTTATAGATTTTATTGTTATTAAAAAAAAGACAAGGGAGAAAATTCTTCACTTTTTTATTCCTTTTTCATTCTGTCATGACCAATGTTTCCCAGCATTTATTTCACTTCTAATAATGCAGAGGGTGATATTAATACCTTCCAGTACTGCTAACTAAATAGCGATATAAATAGTAATAACAATTTTTCCAAGCTTCTGCTCTGGCTTCCAGACCGCATTAAAATTCCATCCTTGGTTAAGGAAAGCCTCAAAAAAATAACAACTATGTAATAAATAAATAAATAAATAAATAAATGGTCTTGCCTCAGCTTATGAGGGTTTCCCTCAAGCTTTCACCAGTGCAGGGTATGCCCACTGACTGGACTGGTCCTTGCTGCTGCACCCATCCCACCAAAACCAAGGGGACCACTGTCAGGGTCCATGCTTGTCAGTCGTCCATAAGGTGGATATTGCGGGGAGGATGCTTTTCACCTGTCTCTATTCACCTCAAAATTGTGCCCCAAGCCTAAACGAGGACCCAGCTGGGAGAAGGAGGCTCTGCTGAAGGCAGTCCATCCCACCTGTCTGAGACACTGATCTTGGGACAAGACAAATGACCTCCGCAGGCTATTGAGGAAGCTTGGTCTTAGATGTACAACTTTTAAACAAGATGCAAGGTGAATCTCTCACCCTGTGACTTCAGGTTCTTGCAAGAAACCTATCACTTCTCATTCAGTTGCAACTCAACTTTCAGAAAGAAGCAGCTACATTTGACTTTCAGGTCTCACGTGATGGTGAGTTTGCCACAAACCTTGATGAGATGTTCCAATGGTTAACTGCTGTGGGTGCTATGTACGCGCGCATTAATCCCTGTCTACACACTTTTGGGGACAGTGACCACATATTAATACATCTATATACAATGCCTAAAGCAATAAGGTTTCAATCTCCAGTGAAGCTGTTGCCACTCTGATAGTACCAGTAATTTGTGATCATTTTTACTCATTTTATCATTGCGCTTAGAGACTCTAACAAGGGATTCAGGCTCTACTTTGCCATGTACAGTTGCACATGTAAACGGAATCACATTACAACCTTGCAGCAGTTGTACAAACTTGATCTCCCTGTGCCTGTTTTGCAGACTGACAGCCAGAACCACCTTCAGGTGAAGACAGATCTTTTCAGTGTGTGGCACATCTGTAGCAGTTAATGCAGTAGGCCACTAATTGCCACGTTCAAGAGCCTAAAAATTTGGATCAAATTTTGTCCTTGGAAAAGGCCAGTCCTCAGAGCTAAATTTCCCATAGAAATGTATCACGTCTCATGCTATATATTTTGAGACAATGTCTCAAGTCTAACAATGAGTTTTGTGGTCAAATTAAACAGACAAAATGTATTCGGGTTGGGATGCCAATATCCCAGTAATAAGGAAAGTCAGCTGGGACACCCTGGTTTGCTTCAATAAGAACAAGAGCGTGCATCTGGATCCCACTTCCCAGATGAGCGTCTGAAGCACTGGAGAAAGGAAGTGTCTCTCTCTCTCCCTCTCTCTCTCTTTTTTTTTTTTTTTTATCCTGAGAAAAAAGTAAAAGACTTTTGGTTTCAAATGAAAACACATGCTGAAATTTCAATTAAAAAATATACAGGATAATTCTTGTTTTCCTTTATGGATTAATTCCCTGTCCTGAGCAACATATATGTCTGGGATGCTTTATAATAATATTGCCCTTGGCAAGTTTAGAAAGAAGCTCAGGACTGGGATCCTCAGACTGGGATTTAGAATATAAAAAGAAGTCTCTGCTTAGCCCAGATATGGAAGCCACTGCTACACTGATCACCTAAAGCTTTAATGAAGTCTAAAGAAAATTGACTCAGAAGATTCTCAGCTTCTTAGAGAGCCCAGCCAATTTTATTTAAATACCTGAAAAATAATTTATATGCTTAACTTTAGGCATAGAGATTTGAACATCTAATTGACTTAGCCAATATTACGCACAAAAACAGTGTTATCCTCTTCAGTCTCCAGCAGTGAACTAGAGCCAGAGCGTAGCTATTTTTCTATAATCAGCCTTAAGTTTTAATTGGTTATTTGCTCTCTGGGAAGGTTTTGGCTTGAGCTGCCCAGGAGTCACCAAGCCATGCACAACCTGAGAGCTGGCCCAGGCCACGGATGTTCCCAGCAGTCACGATGGACTCGTCCCTCGAGAAGAAGGCAGCTGAGCCACGTCGGGGCTGGAAACCAGTCCTGAACCTGCCGACGTCGCCTGGGGATGTGGACAGGAGGACGCAGGACTCGTACAAGAGTGTCCTGCAGCACCGCGACCCAGCATTAAGTTTTCATCATTAGATTAAGTAAATTGAAACAAATGAATCCAAATGAAAATTTTTGACTGGAAGAGGCAGTCTGTAAACATTCCCTGTTCTTTTTTTTTTCCCTAGAAAAATGTTTTGAAATGTTCTTTTTTTTTCCTTACATTTACAACATATTTTAAAAGTTTCACAATTTTGAAAAAAAAAACTGAAGTAAATTAATTATGAGAGATATTTCTTTTAAACCGAGCTAGAAAAGAAACTTGGTTTAAACAAATTAAAGCAATGCACCCACACTTATGCACTTGAATAACTACACATATACACACACCCAAAGCTATGGACAGATACAGAGAGACAGTATAAGCATAGGCATATGTGTATGTATAATTATATTTTGATCTGTTAAAGAACAATGCCAATATTGTAATTTTTGTCCTGAATCACATGACCACTGAACCATTTCGGTGGTTTCTGAAACACTGAATAATGTTCTTTTCCTTCATTTAGTTCTTCACCTATCTTTGAGATATCTTAACATCCACCACTGAAATTCCTACAAACTGTCAGTGATTAATTTCACATTGCATAATGCTTTTTCTACTTCAGACCTTTCCTAACCTTTTCAATTTCCAGGGCAGAAAAAGATCTCTGGGACATTCAGGCCAGTACTTGGAAGTTTCACAACGATCTTTCTTCCCTCAATGTATTTTCCTCCTTCCTTTTGCTCTGTACCTGAGGAATTCTTGTTTCTGGATTCATCAGATCTTTTTGATCATGCTTCTTTGATGGAGAAAGTTATTTCACCTGCTTCCCTGTGACTGTTGTGCTTTGCTGCTCAGTTAGCAGCTAGAGGCTTGTATAAGCATTTCAGCCAAAAATATCAGGAATCTTTTTCTTTGCATTATAAGTATCTTTTCTCTGAACTGGCTTGTGTTTTTTTTTTTTTTTGCTTTGGTTTTTTTTCTTTTTTGGCATTACAACCTGATGAAAAACTGTATTTTCATTTCTCGGAGAGCCTTGATAGCCTGAAATTTCGGTTCGTTAGCCCCAAAAATCTCAGAACTGTCTGTGAAATTCATCTCTGCCCAATTTGCCTAGAAGCAAACTCAGCCTCCCTGACGGTTTGCCCCGGGGCAAGGGGCAAGAGATCTGCAAGCTCGGCCATGGGGCAGATAAAAAGACCTCCTGCCCCCAAGGAAAGATCCAGGGCAGCTATGTCTCAACTTTAACTGAAAAATCATTGTCCAAATAGTCCTATCAACCTTATTACGGTGCCGCTCCTTCAACAATGATCTGGACCGGAACATGAAATTGGGAGAGGTAAAGGGATGTCCAGACACTGGAGTTAATTACTAACACAAATGGATGCTTACTAATATATATTGTAGGAGAAGGAATCACTCTAGGAAAATATTATCAGACCCTATGGGCGTCCATTCCCCACTTTTTTTTTTTTTTTTAAATGAGCTCAGGAAAGATTAAAGCCCTAATTAAACACATATTTTAATTCTGTATTGAGTGTTTTGGTTTGTTTTTTAAACTGCATCTTTTTAACGCAAAACCGACGTTCTGGCATTGCTCATATGCCCAGAAGAATTAGATAATCAGCAAGGTTTTGTAATAACAGTGTGCTAGTACAGAGTATGAGGCTGGGTAAAGAGGGTGTGTTTTCCTTGACATGGTTAGGGGAGACCAGATTCACTTCTGGGTTTTGTGCTTTATTCTCCAAGTCAAGCTCCGGACTGCAAATGTGCTGTGGTTTGAATTCTTTTCTCTGAACTACAGTCAAAGTTGGGAGCTGCTGTGCTTGGGGTTGATGGACACAGACAAAAAAATGAAAAATAAATAAAAATAAGTCCTAATCTGGGTAGGATAATGTGGATGGACGACTACATTCAAACTAGTCACTGGGCTGGGACTCAGCTCTCCTAACTCCAGCCATCTAAGGTGCTGGTGCCCACGTGTGGGCTGGGCATCTTAGATCCCGTTTCAGCCTGTGAAAATTGAACTGATTCAGCCGATAGGATGTGAAGAGTGATGCGGTGAATCCTGAAGTAAGCATGTACATTGAGACAGCTGGACTGCTCTCCAAAAGCTGCCCAATGTGTTGGACAGGTCTTCGTCGATTAAAGTGGGGGCACCCAGCACGCACGGAAACACGTACGCTGCGGGGGATTGAAGTTATGGTGAGCTGAGTTCCACCCCTAAATTCTCCTCGGATAGAAACCAACACCCTGACTGGAGAATTGCGGCTCAAAATAGAGTTAAAAGAAGACCGTGGTGACTTAGTTGAAGTTAATCCCTCTCTTCCTGCCCCAAATACCATCTTATCCTATTCTTGAGTGGGTGGAATAGAGAACATCAGAAATGTATGGCATATTTACACCAGTAAAAAGAAAAAAAAAGAATGAATACAAATGGAATATAGTATTAGAAATGTTCCCTGCAAATATAGCATGCGAGATAAGCTACCAAGAGGGAAAAGAATCCCTTAAGCAAAATAATCATGTTGCCACTAAAACAACGTGGTCTATCCTGATGGTGCATAAAGAAGGTTTCTAAGAGTTTGTAGAAAGAGGGTCTGGAACAGCCTGATTTTGCACTAAAAAAAAATTGACCATGCTCATGGCATAGAGAGGATGTGAGGGTTTTCTGATGGGGCTGCCAGCAATAGCCAGCAATGAAACGTGATGACCAACACGGTCTCATCCAATTCTGACGTCCTAAATCAGAGCTGGTGCTAATAATGTGTCCTGGAGTGAACTACTAGGGTTTATTGTGCGTATTATTACTAATTTTGTGGTGGCCAACCAAGAAGGGCTTCTTTATGCTCCTTGCTGTACGTAAAGGCGCCAAAATAACCATAACTTCCCCAAAGACTTTTGAACCCACAAAGTTTTGACTCTCATTACCCTATTTCATAGTGTTTGTGATTGTTTCACAGACCTGTTTGCTTAAAAAGAAAAAGCAAAAGCAAGAAACCACAGTCTTTCTATAAATGAGGTCAGAGCACAGTGTAAATATTTGAAAGAACTTGAATGCACCAAAATTATCTTCTTTACAACTCAAATGAGATAGCTGCTAGAAAGTCGCAGAATTTATGCAAGTAATTTTGAAATAGGTGGCAAGACAACACCTTTTCACAAGCACAGATTTCTTTTAAGAAAGCAAACAAAATTTATTCCCATATAAAAATATATGAGAGATTCATGATGTAGAAAAATATTTCTTTGATAGATTCTTAATTATTAGTAAGGTGTGCATGCATCGTCGGAGGCAAGAGATCTAAAATGAGACAAATACTTTTACTGAAAATTTCAAGTTTTACTGAAAGCTTTTTGCTCAGTGGGAGGAAAAGTTTATTTTTCCTCCAGAAGAAAACACAAGGCTGATCCCCTGAATCACAGGTACTCTTTTACCCTAACGCCCCTGCTGAATTGGCTCATAAAAAGAAATGAGAAGCTCCTGCATCAACCAGGATCCAGAGATTAAGAGCCATCAGAAAGTTAAATTACTGTTAATGAGAGCACCTCTGTCCCTGAATCGTCAAACCAACGATCACAAAGTAACAATCCAGGCACAGCATTTTTCTGAAAGGCAATAAAACCACTGTGGATGCAGATATTAGGTATAAACTATCATAGCTCAGTTGGGTCCGGTGCTGTGGGTAGGTGTCTCACACCAGCTGGGCATCCAGAGCCTCAAACCTGGCAGTTAAGCGGTAAGGGTCTGAGTCCGCTCTTGCTGATGTAACTGCAAACCCAGTTCCATTCAGCAGGTTTAAATCCAGATTAACTCAGTGTAAAATGAGATCCAAACCTGGCTGTGGCTTGGGGATTTGCTTCACATCCCAGCTGAGTTTGATTCCTCCACAATGCCTGTGTTTCTTAAGATATTAGTGCAAATGAAAAGAACAGATCCTTGTTGTTCTTAACTGCAACCGCTAATGATAACCGCTGTGTAGAGATGTGCCAGGACTAAGGGATAAAGCTTCTGTGATGCAACATGACAGTTATTTTTAATCTACTTAATATTTGTGGTTTATACCTGTTGCTACAGGCCAGGGTCTAGGATGCTTAAGTTTTGCTTTGTATTGTATTCCCTTAACGAAGGCCTCTTTTTCCAACATCCCAGTTAATTAGCTCACCTGGATCACACTTACTGTTCTCAAATAGGTGCAACGTTGAACGGAAACTCACCTGAAAGCTGACATTGTTACCGTTATTGTGTTTAGGACAGCATTTCTACATGAGGATAATCTGTCCGTGAATCTGCTTCTCCATCCGTACACTGGCTCTTTCCTAGGTGGAGAAATACATTTTCCTGGGGGAGGCATGATCATGTGCTGGCCAGTGATGCCTATTTGGTCCAAAGTCCTAAATTCTTGATTTCCTGCAATAAAGCTGAAAGGTACTGGTGGTGCTCGCAGACCAGAAAGGGATTTTAAACCAAATTCTTGTTATTTTTTTCCATTAAAGCTCAACCTGTAGGCTGTTCACTATCAGTTCCCCTATAAGATCCTACAGAAGAGGCTCAGAGTGTCTGAAATGATCAAGGATTTGTCTATTCTCTTTCCCAGCTGCTGCCTTTCACCTGCAAGCAGTGTTGCTGCGTGGACAGACTCTGCACGCAACAGATGTCCTTAGCGGTCCACTGTGGCTTTGTATGCAGGTGGGTTTCATTCATAGCTCCAGAGAGGAGCATGAGTGCTCAGAGGGGCACATGTGAGAGGGACGGAGGAGGCAGAAGGATGGTGTCAAAGAGAAGAACAACGCGGTGAGAAGGAAGTGGGGGAATGTGAACACGAAAGCAAACGAGCGGAGTTGGCTTTGGTGGTGCCCACAAATGAACAAAACGTCAGACTGAAGAGTACAAGCCTGGATTCTGTTCTCAACTTTGCTGCTAGCTGCCTGCGTGACCCCATGCAAATTGTGCCTCAGTTTCCCCCCTGGAAATTGAGGGTAATAATACTTTTTTTTTTTTTTTCATTAAGTGACTTTGAAAACTGCAGTTGAAAAGCATTTTTACTATCACCATTAACCAACCACGAAAGCACTCTGTTTAAGCTACAGACTTGAAGCATGTCCCTAGGGCACCACGCGTTGCGACAAAAAGACACTTGCACTGGTTCTTAGATCACCAGCTTGGGTCCTGTAACTGAACGAACTTCATTCTGCCCAACCTATTTATTTCTGCTGAAAAGCAGGAATTTTTCAAGGAAGAACACAGCATTAACAGTGTGATGCTGTTTGTAGTACCTGAATTGACTCCAGCAGATCCAAAGACTTCAGTATAGACAAACTCCCATGGGAGTCAGATGTCTGCCCTCTTATTCTCCTCTTTGCCCTCACATACTCTTTAGTTTTCTTCTGTTTAGACTATAAGGCCCTGGCAGGGAATGTTTCTGACTTGGTGTCTGCAAAGCACTTAACATAATGGCGCTTAGATTTGTCTGGGAATTGTAGTTGCAAATGCTAGTAATTCGTAGTATTAATTATTATGATTTTCATTTACCCTTCTCTGTGTTATTGTCATCACATTTAAACAAATCCTCTTGCAGGAAAGGAAGGTCAGGATAAGGGAGGAGGAATTTTACAAGTAGCATTGTTATAATTTTCTTCTTGAATAAATTAATGGGAAAATTCCCATTGTCATGGAGGGAACTGGATCTGATTCTTAAACCTGACCTTTGCCCGTGTTTGATTTTGTCTTCCTTACATCACCCTCACGCTAATCCCAGTGGCTGATCCGTCCTTTTGTCATGCTGCCATAGGTTTATGGAATCATCAGGCATGCCCCAAATACTTCTCTCTCCCACCTTCCAATAATCTTAAACATTGATAGGATTTCACACAGGCTTTTCCAAGGGCCATCTTCAAATGGTGCGGGATTTCAGACATGCTGCGAAGGCTTTTTCCTGCCTTTCAGGGTGGAACACACTCAATCCGTCCTATTTTTATGATGTGCTGTCGTCCCTTTCAAATCCTGCCGAAGGATCTCAATACATGGCACAGCTCCTCTGAATGGGTCTGTTGTCTGAGGGGGAGAGACAATGGGCCTTATTTAATGAGATTAGTTACAATAGGAAAAACAGCTAAAAGAAAAAAAAAAAAAAAAGAAGCAGTTATAGCAATTGGACTGACTGTTAAACCATTCTTTTATGCAAGTTTGGCACCAGCCATACCTTTTCCTGGACTTTTGCCAACATCTTTCACAGTTTAGACTCAGTCGTTGATTTTTTTGTTACAATTTCCGCTCGACTTTACAGTTGCATGGCCTATGGTGTAATTCATTTCCGCTGTGAAAATGCTCTAGTATATTAACACTTCTGCTTGCTTGTAACTTGATCAAAGACAACGTATCTGCTTTAATTTACTCTCAGGAGCGCCCTTTCTTTTTTTTTCTTTTTTTTTATTTAAGTAATATAGGTTTATTGCAAGCTGTGTCTCCATTAAAAATGGAAACCTTGTTTTTAGGAGACAGCCAACAGCAATTCCACTTATAGAATGTTCAGACATGGGAGAACAACCCCAAATATAGCTGTCACACGTCACAATAATACCCTCGTGCTCTCTTCAAGGACACAAACAACCTTCACAAGAGGAACTCTGTGCTAATGCATCTAAGCAGCTGTCTGGTTTACTGCTCAGGTGGTTAAAGCAACATTAATGCTTCATTTTATCTGGAGTTTGGCCTGTGGAGTGATTCCACCTAACTTGTTTCCTTTCCTTTGGTTGTCTTGGAGAAGACCTGCTATGGCAATCAGGGCCCAGTAGCCAAGTGCCTCCTCTTGGGAACAACACCCAGGCAGACTCAGAAGCACGAACAATAAGTTCTGGATTCACTTGGTGTCTGAGGGTGGAAGATCATATATTCAATTAAAAAAATAAACCAAACAAAACTATATTCAAAGAATGCTAAAAGTAAAAAATCCAAATTTTAACAGTTCCAGGATTAAGGTTGTTTGCCTATGTCTGTACATTAAGATAGAGTTTTTAATGATTTAATAGCATGTTGTAGCTTGTTTTCCATATGATACAACAAGGATTGCTTCTCAAGCCATGTAATCATCTTGGGTTTCAAACCTGGAAACAACAATGAAATCTGACTCATGTTGCTCCACTGTATCAAGCTGGCCATGGACTTACTGGTGTGCTTCTTCCTTCATTCTACCGGTGCTCTGCCAGCATAAATTTATCAACATAATTCAAACCTCAGATCATGTTGCAAAGGTAACTAATAGTGATAGTAGGCTGTTATTCTCTATTACCGCTTCGAAAACACCCTACTGAGGAGCTCACAAGGTTTGCATCTCTCTCTCTCTATGTACTTTACAGCCTGACAGGCTTAGACTATCTGGCTTTGAAGAACCTACGGAAGATGGACAAGGATCTATCTTCTTGAAGGAGTTGTGATGTGCTGAATCATGCTGAGTTCAGATTGAATCATTGGATTATTTTACTGTTTTATTACCAGGCACTTTTTAAAAGCTCATAAACTGGCCAAATCTGGAAAGGTTTTTGCATGAACAGCATCCCTGACAATGTTTTAAATGATTCCTCAAGTAGGAGTAGTGGAGCATCTTGAGGATTTTATAAACAAATAATAGTAGATTTTGATACTAAGAGATAATCTGAAATGAAAGACAGTTCCCAATTTTGCCCAACCTAAAAACAAATTAAGAATTTAATTCTGTGATCCTTATTCATCCTCATTAAACTGTACCTCACTTTCAAGAATTGGCATGATTTTAGTGGAAACACAGTCAGAATAAGGTACTATTTTTTCTAGATGGAGAATCTGCCCCTAAACAAATATGTTATCTCATGCTGAACACTTTGGTCAATTAAGTTATATTGCAGACCTTGGTATAATGTTTTGTTATTGCTTTTATGGATAGCATCAAATTGTATGATCACTCTATAACTTGACAACAACACAATTTGAACCAATGTATAAAGGCAAAACTCAGGCACGTCATAACAATTCAGTGACAATTAATTCATTCTACAAAGAACACTGCAATGTGAGGAATAATTCACAAAAAAAGACAGCCCTGAGTGTGTCTGTAATCCAACTATGATAACTACTATCTGTGTTAAATAGTCTGCAGCTGGTCCTCCAAGCCATATTGCTTTTACAATGTTTGATAGTAAGTCTTAAGGCTGTATTCAAACATGGTGTTTTCATTGGCATTAATCATTATTATAGTATCTAGGTTCAAAAGAGGGGTAAACAACTCAGACTACTAGCTAGAGTTACTAAATGAATAGAAAGAGTCACAATGCCTACGTTAGGCATCTACCGTATACATCACAGCTACTGCCTCTGATCCTTGACTTTATCCAGAATTGATTTCTGGCAGTCCTGGATCGTACGTGGTCTGAATCACTTATCCCTCTCTTGAATGAGGAAACCATAATAATGCTTAAATAAGTGCCTGGTGTCACAGTAGGCAGTCTATATATGACCTTACATTCCCAACTCACTGAGACTCTTTTAAAGTCTCCAAATCCTAAAATGTATTCATGGCCAAGATTGCTGGCAGTTCTGCTCACTTCACCGGCAGAGAGAAACTGCTCTACAGTGTAAACACAGAGGTTAACCAGAACCCTGGGCTGGGAGCAATTTTGTGGATTGGACTTAAATCATGGTAAGTCATATCTACACACCACAAGCTGAAGGTTGAAATGTGCTGCAGAAGACAAAGGAGTCCTGTTACCACAATTAGATCTACTTTAAAGGTGAGTAGGAGCAGCATGTAGTGACTGAGGTGAAGAGGTGTTGGTGGAACTGAGACTTGGCTTAAGGAGACAAGATAAGAACTATATTGCTTAGGATGTTTTAAGGGCTGAAATGGCTTCAAGAAACAGTCAAAGAGATTTTTAAGGAGAAATAGCTCAGAAGAGTTGGTGCTGAAGTAATAGCAGGAATGGGCTGAAAACTAATGGAAATATGAGTACATTTAAAAATATATATTTAAGTTCATCACCAAAAAAGACATATATTTTTGTGTTTGAAATACTATGATATATTTTGGCAGGTCTGGATATAAGGCTTATAAAAATAAAAAACTCAAAACTTCATTCAAAAAGTGTGATCCTGAAAAGACCTTCTAGATCAGACTTCCCAAGCTTCTCCTTTACAGATCAGTCACAGTGGTCTCAACATCTGTGTCTAGACCAGCAGATTAAACACTTGACCATTTCTGATGCCACTTAATGCAGTTTGGCCAGTCTGTATGATGAGCAGTCCATATTATTATTTACCAAAGCAGACCAAACTCTCCATTGGGAATGGTTCTTGGCCCTTGTTAAGTCAAATTACAGGTGGAAATGTTTGGAAGAGCTCTAGGTGGTCCATGAAAAACCCAAACCAGACATAACTGTAACAGCTTAGTCATACAGACAATTGAATTTCAGAGTGTGGGACCAGGCTGTGGTACTGTCTAGTCTATTAGTAAAGTTATAACCTCTACAGAACCATCAGGCATTATTCACAAGCAGTCTACCCGCAAGATGACTGTATGGCTGCAAAGCTGGTGGGACATGGGGCTGTAAATATAACTTATCTGTATTTCTCTGCGGTCGCAATGCAAGAATGAAAATGGGGAGTTGATACGCTAGTGCCATAAGGACATTATTTCTGCGTAGTAAACTTGTTCCATTGTATTGTTATCATTTTGATTTTATATCTCCCTTTGTTGTTTGATTGCATTTATTGCGGGCAGCTTTAGAAAGCACCCATGGAAGAGGAGCTAGCATCACAGGAAGACCCACTCTTGTGTTTGATGCAAATAAAGAACTTGCATATACAAAGCACAGGGCTTAGTCAGTGCAGCATCATGAGAGAAGCACATTATTTAGCTTGCCTTTGAAATGTCACTTACCTCCAGGGGTATCAGCTGTGTTTTGCTTCAGGGAGATGGGGAGCACTTATTTTTCCCTCTACTGTTAAGCATCTGCCTGGTGGTCAGGTAAAAGAGAAGAGCTTGAATTTGTGCTTCCGGTCCTTTTCACCAAAAATAATGAAACTGTCAACAAGTAATAAAGATGGAGGCGTCTGTTTTTGAGCAGGGTTGTTTATGTGTTCTCACCAAGCTACATCTCATTATGTAATCCGTAAGGGAAGCACTGTCACGGAAAGAAGACAGTAAAAAACACTTTGAGAATATATGAGTGAAGCCTGTACACAGCATTTAGAAATCGAACCTGTAACTACAAAAAAGAACTCAGAGTTTTATTGGTGGTGTCTGTTTTCCACTATCTTACATTTGGCAATTACCTTAACATATTTTTATTCACTTTCTCTTAATGATTATAACTGAAATCATCCTCTCCATGATTTTCCTGGGGCCAGATCATAGTTGTCCTGGTCTTCCTTTTATCGTTTTTCTATATTAGCATAATAAGCCATTTCTTCAGTCGTTTTCCAGTTGTGCTCTAAAGCTGATTAGAAGCCCACGTGAATTATTTGTTGAGCTCTTTTCTATTTCTTTAATACTCCTGGGTACAAAGTAACCAAGCTTTCAGTTTGGTTATTTGCCGCTACCTTTTATTCCTGATATACTAAACCTGGGCTTTCATTGTCCTCAGCTTTGTCCACCTCCTTAGTCACTTACTGTCATTCTCTAATTGCCAGCCGGTAGCTATTTTCCATTTTCCATTTAGTAAATATCTTTTAACACCTCAGCACATAATTTGTGTATTCCTATTTGCAGAGCCTCACGTTCCACCTTAGCATGTGTTCAGACGGGGCATTGCTAACAGATTTTAAAGGACTCTGAACAAATTCCTCCTCATTTTATGTCTAGGTTTTAAGAAACCTGAGATTTTTTTTTTTCTTGTAATGCTATCTCTCATTGGAGAGAAAACTGAGGACTGAAATTCTATGTATCTATCTGAATATTTTTGGATGCTTTGTATATCAAGCCAGTCTTGATATACAGACTTTCAGTGGCTAAAGTCATTGAAAGTCTTTCCACTGGGAAAGAGCGAAACCCTGAGCAATTCCTTTTTTTTTTTTTTTTTGGGGGGGGGGGCTAAAACCTCACATTTTAATTCCAAAGCTCCATTCTTCATCTTTGCCTATGGAATTAATTGAACACATAGGTACTGTGTTGCCATTTTCAGGAAAGGTGTTTCCTTAAAAAGATCTCATGTTTTCTGGGTTCTTTGAAAACAAACACATTTTCAAATGTATTTGTTCAGTGGCTGAAAAAGAAATCAGGAAAGATGATGATGATGACAATAATAATAATAATAATAATAATAATATTAGTAATAATAATAACAATAATAGAATCTTTAAACTGTGGAGTTAGACATTCAAGGCTGTGTAACTGTATGCTTTTGTCCCAAGTAACTGCCTGAATTTTAAATAAGTAAAACATTGAATCTTCTGTTTTTGCAAAGAATGAATAACATTTTGACGCTAGGGCAGGAGAGTGACAGTCACGTGAGCTGCCAGTGCCACGAGTCTGTGCCTGGAAACCCATTATGGAAATCAGCCCCAATAAATTATTTGCTTTGACTTTTCTCATCTCGTACAAGTAACTGTTCATTGTCCAACTAATAAAAGACAGAGTGAAAGAGAGAGAGGTATTTAGGAAGCCCTTAATAACCAGCAATTAACTTTCTATTTCCTGTTATAAAAATTGAACGCACTAAAGAACTGAGTCATTTGTATCATTTTCAAGGAAGGAATTGCCTTTTCTGTCGTGGATCCTCCCACAAAGTTGTACTTAATTTTAGCGTCCAAATCCTAACTGATGGCCAGGATTGTCATCATCACGGAAACCAAGAGGATGTAGGAAATGGGAGAAGGAAACAAAAACGCTTCCAGTTTTGTTTGGAATTATGAGTTCAGCTCACTGAAAAAAAAAGATAAAGAAAGAAAGAAAGAAAGAAAAGTCTAAGCAAAATATGGAAGCAAGATAATTCCTCCAAGAGGCAACCATCCACCCTGAATATTGGCAAGCGAGCAAATCATTAATAACAACAACAAGGGAGCATTCATTGTCGTGCAGCAATGTAGCTTTGTGGCTCTGTGCTGTGTGGGGAGAGAGAATAATGTTGAAAAAAAAACGCAAGACATTTCTAATATTTCCTTCTTCCATGGTAGAAACCATCTGAAATTAATGAGTCTTATTAATGTAAATTGCACCACACTGTCAGACATAAATATCCCAATACCAAAGGGGCCCATTACCATTAACATCAGAAATGATCAACAAATAAAGCTGTTAATGCCACAATATTTACTGGACAAATTGACTACACTCCAAGATAGGCTTATGATCGTGTCTTGCTGTTCGATTTCATTTCACTGCAAGATGCACTAATGCATGTTGTTATGTGCAGCTGTGGCTGCTTTCCATAAAAAAAAAAAAATCTGTTTTCTGTTGGGAGGTGGTAGAGCTCAACTTTATCATTATTATTTTCTCCCTCTTGTGAAAATATATTTTTAGCATTTTTGGTCTCTTTCAAACTGATATATGAAAATTTTAGGTTTTTATTAGAAAGGATAGAAGCAAGCTTAAAGATTGGTCCTCAAGGAAAAAAACAAAACAAAAAAACCCAACAGACTAATGATTTTAACCGATCACAAACAGATGTTCTCTTAGAGAGCTAATCAAATTTTTTTCTATGATTTTCCATTGAAAATGCAAAGCACAGTATCCTTTAAATAAAATATCAGATTTTTCTACTGACATTTTATCAAACTTTGAACTTACCAAAGACACCAGATTTTCAGCGAGAAAGCTCATTTTTTTGTTAATGAAAAACACAGAAATCACTTTTCAAATAGGACGTGAATGAAAGGAGACAAAAAAGTTGATATAAATATGTTCCAAATACTATGAAAATAACAAAGGCGCAAAGTTTAAATATCCTGCATGACTTTTTCTCTGGCTTTCAAACAGCTGAATTTGAGTACATAGGTTTTACTTGTAAAATTCAAGATACAGTTCTATATATCAAGCATGCAAGCTAAGAGTAAGGCCTGTTCCTCTCTGATGCGTATACAACATTTAATTCTGGAGAGTCCTGATTTGTGTCTGAATGCGCTAAGCACCACTATTGTAAATGTGTTACTGGAGTTCCCAAAACTAACACTGTAATCTATGTGTGCTATTAAAAAGGTGATACAGCAAAAATTAAAGAATGAGGGTAAAATAAAAGCGCGTGCATTCTAGTTAATTCTTTCCCGTGGGTTTACTTTGAAGGGTGATTCCTATTCCAACAACGCAGTGCTCTGATGAGTCCTGAAACTGGGCCATTGTTCAGATGGAAGCGTCTGTGTTTCAGTTTGTGCCCGTTGCCTCGCGTCCTGTCGCTGGGCACCACTGAAAAGAGGCTGGTCCCATCCTCTCGACACCCTCCCTTCAGATACTTGTACACATTGATAAGATCTCCTCTCAGCCTTCTCTTCTCCAAGCTAAACAGGCCCAGGTCTCTCAGCCTTTCCTCATAAGAGAGATGCTCCAGTCCCCTAATCATCTTTGTGGCCCTTCGCTGGACTTGCTCCAGTAGTGCCACATCCCTCTTGTACTGGGGAGCCCAGAACTGGACGCAGTACTCCAGATGTGGCCTCCCCAGGGCTGAGGAGAGGGGGAGAATCACCTCCCTCCACCTGCTGGCAACACTCTTCCTGATGCACCCCACAATACCATTGGCCTTCTTGGCCACAAGGGCACATTGCTGCCTCATGCTTAACTTGGTGTCCAACAGCACTCCCAGGTCCTTCTCCGCAGAGCTGCTTTCCAGCAGGTCAGCCCCCAACCTGTACTGGTGCATGGGGTTGTTCCTCCCCAGGTGCAGGACCCTGCACTTGCCTTTGTTGAACTTCAGGAGGTTCCTCTCCGCCCACCTCTCCAGCCTGTCCAGGTCTCTCTGAATGGCAGCACAGCTCTCTGGTATATCCGCCACTCCTCCCAGTTTTGTATCATCAGCAAACTTGCTGAGGGTGCACTCTGTCCCTTCATCCAAGTCATTGATGAAGAAGTTGAACAAGACTGGACCCAGTACTGACCCCTGGGGGACACCGCTAGCTACAGGCCTCCAACTAGACTCTGCGCCGCTGATCACAACCCTCTGAGCTCTGCCATTCAGCCAGTTCATTGAGTGTAAAACAAGCCAGACTGTGCCTGATGCTTCCCCCTTGTAAACTGAGGTAGCTTTCCATCCAGGAAATGTGTCAAAAGTTTGCTGCTTAGCTATTACCCAGCACTGGCCAGGGAAACCAAAGCTTTGAATTCCCTTACGAAGCAAGCTCGTTGCACCTGGGTAGTTCTCTAAAGGAGCAGTGGTCTGCCCAAAGTTTGGTGTTAGACACCTAATCCCCATTGACTTTCACTGGGTTTTGGATGTTCTAGCCTCCTTTTCCTAATCCCAAGCCTTTGGATGGGAGTCGTATCTTAATTTTATTATTGAAACACCAGGCTTACACTCCAAGCAAGTCCTCTGGGCTCCCTCAATAGCCAGTGGAGGAGAATTTGCACCTCCAGAAGGTAATTTGTCCCATCCTAACACAGATGTCTAAGAGATATGGGATAAATTTTCCTCTGAAGGTGTCTGCTTCTCTCCCTTCACTGTAGCAGGTGCTCAGGGACACCAGTTAGTACTACATGCCTAACTTTTAGTTGAAGGCAAGGGAAATTAATACCAGATATAATATCAGTGTTACAGAACCATTATGGGCCCCAAATCTTTGACATTCTAATTATCTCCTCAGCGCAAAATCCATCCCAGAAAACCCTAAGATCCAGTTCTGACCGTTCTTCTAAGCAGAAAGGCTACCTTTTTCTGTTCTTCATGTCAATATTGTACTTACTGTGTCCATTAGAAATTTAAGAACCTTAGTTTTCAACAAGAAATATCTGAGGAAAGGAGAAATAGATACCATCCAGGTACAGTGGACTGACTTCAGCCTCATGGGCTACATCTATGGCAATAAATACACTAAGCCAGGGACTATTCTTGGACTCAAGGCTATTTGGCACAGCACTGCTTATATCCATACAACCATTCCTTCTCCCCTCCCAGATCCAAATTACCTAATGGGAATGCTGTTCCCCAATTCGGGTGAATTGCCTGGGAAAAAGTGGGTTGTTACAAGCCAGCAACTGCGCTGACAATTTAATGGTAGGAATTACATTGTGCCGGTGCCCAGTCCTGCCAGGCTGGCTAGTACAAACACAGCCGTAGAGGCTAAAGCAGCATCAAATGACTCATCTGCAGCGAGGAAGCCTTGCCACAGCCATTAGCACAGTGATCCACAGCCGGAGGCGAAGGGGTTGCTTCACACAACCTTTCCAGGATGACGGAGTGGTCCCAGACATCATCCTCTGCGTGTGTGATTGCACACTGCAAACATTGCCTTTTTCAGGCTATTGGCCTCACTGCAATATGTACTAATAATAACCACTTTTTTTCGTGTGTTTTATCCACCTCATTTTAAACAACTCAGTCACTCTACTTGGGTACCTACTGCATGGCATAATTGCTGAAGGTCACAGTAAGAGCCTGAAGCCGCAGAGGAAGCAAAATCTACAGGTGGGGCCCCCAATTGACATCGATTGACCTACCTTTGTTGAAGTCAATGAAGCCAGCAACAGTGGAGGGTTTAGTTCAATTCTCCTAATTATCTCTGCTTTAATCACTACTCCATCCTTTCTCTAAGGATCACCATAGCTGGGAGCTGTGCAAGAAATGACAACATCCTCCCCAAACAACGAAGGTAATAAAGTAGATGGTACCTACTCTCCTGGTTTATAATAAGACCCTTACATACTTACACTGCATTTTGCATTCAAGCGTCATTTTGTCCAGACACACATAGCGCAACAGAAGGAGAGAGTCTCGTCTCTAGCACTGACCTGTCACATGGCTTCACTCTCAGTGCCCTCTTACCTTATATCTCTTTTTCTTTCCTTCATTTGGAAGGTAGATGCTGCCAATGTGTGTCACTATACGTAGATATAGCCCTTAGCACAACAAAGACCTGATCTGTGTTGCAGCTGTTGCTGTGGTTTCAAGGCAAAAAATATTTCTGCCACATAACACCCATTGTCATGGATAGACAGAGATATCTTTTCCTTTGAGCTCCATGTCAAAATTGAATTGTGAATTGTGATACACAATGGTTACGAATCATCTACAGACAACACCCCTACTTGAGATGGAGCTGAAAAATTGCTATAGTATCTACAGTAGTACTTGTCAGACTGCTTATTTTCCAGCTCTACCAGATCCTGGCTCCCTATGTTGTCTGCAGAAGGAAGTTAAGGGTAAATTAATCACCATCACTATCTTAATAGCAATCTGCAATAGATGGTCTTCATGTCAACTCAGTTTCTATCCACTGACTGGATCTGGCAGGCCTGCACAGTAGGCAGTCATGAAATGCTATGTGCTCTCTTGACTTTAGACACCATGGTAAAAGTGCTGTTTTTCTCCAGATCACTCCACCAGCCAATCTTGATATCATGAAAGGGCATCACCACCAGGAAGATAACTCAGGTGTGGAACATCATGACAATATGGGTGCCACTGAGGCCAAAATGTCAGTGCTTTCAAAAAGCAGCTAGAAAAAATGATGAAAGAAAACTTCATGCAGAGTTATGAAACACAGACACACAGGTTCAGCCTCTGGTTTGGAAAGCCTTTGAACCCTACACTCCTGGGAGATGGGAAGATGTACTTGGGAAAAAAGTAGGATTTAGGCTTTGCCTTGTCTTTACGTTCTTTACCTAAGGATCCATTTTTGGTCATTCTCCAAATGAGTGTGCTGACAATAAACATTTATCTCTAACTCAGTTAGGATCATTCTTAATAAAGCACTCTTTATCCTTAATACTAACAGTGCTGCCTCTGCTTTCTGGCTAGATTCCACATCTTCAGTTGAGCAAGTTCTTTTTTTTTTTTTTTTTTTTTACTAGAAACCCCCATATTCCACCTGTCTTTACTTTTGTTTGATCACATTTTCAAATAAAAAACTAGATACGGATGTCATATTTATGAGTGCATATATATATATATGCATATAGATTTACACAGACATATAGACATATATATGTATCTGGTGCTTAATTCTTCACAATTAAGCCTGGTGATAATTGTTTTTGTGCATTAGTCATAATCACTTTTTAAGCAGCAAAGCCTATTATTGCTGTAGTGTGCGTCTCAGATGCCCTGCAGATTTCAGTAATTTTGAGTAATGCAGCTGTGTGTGGTAAAAAGATTTTACAGTGCCTATAAAATTTTGCCTGGTGACATGCTCAGCAAGTGAATCTGTGGCACCATGTAGTAGTTTCAGTACTTTCCATTAAATACTGGATACCGTTAACAGTCTGCAATTTTAAACAAGACCCATCCTTACAGACAGGGGTTAAAAACTTTGGAGTCTGGGGTGAAACGTGTTGTTCATGAGGAGTGAATGATTTCCATGTGGCTAATCCAGCTAGTTCAATTCACCATTTTCTTAGTTTTGGATGTGTAAATTTGGCTCATCTTTCCTCAAATTCCTTGCATGCTGCTGAATACAAAACTTTTATGTTGCAAAATTCCATAGTATTGCACGGGGAACCACTCAAAAGGATACTCACTAAAACGGCCGAATTATTATCCAAATATACTTCACTGAAAAATTAGGGGGGGGAGGCCTATTCCACTGGAGCCGGATGGGTCTCACTTCCTGACATGAGACAGGGTTAAAGCATTTTGAATGTCTTTTTCCCATCTCATTTAGGTGTCTAAATTATTTGCCTAAGTCTCAACTAGCTGCTCAAGGATACTTTCGCAACCAATAAAAAGAGGTACTTTGAGACAGTGACTCACCTCTCCCTAAAATAGGTGTCCACAGTAAAACAGGTAAGAGCTCTCAGGAGCTGCTAATTTCTATCTACTGGTACGAACAATGTCAAAGGTGGCTACACTAGATTTAGGCGTCCAATATTTAGCTGTCTAAAATTAAAAGGAGATGAATTACACATTTTCAATCCTAATCTGAGTCAGTTAGCTGGGCCAAGCAATAAAGCCATCTGTATCACAACTGTTCTTATCTGTCACTCTTCTGTTTCCCCCAAAGAGGTCTATAAAGTAGGTTAGGATAGTGGCTGATATTCAGTTTCCTCACATGCTCTTCCTGCAGAAGCCTAGGGGCTAAAGAGCACCAGCAACTCTTTTTGCAGCTGTATTCAGAGCCACTGTTTAATACAGACATTTTTACTTTTAGCATGTGTTTTTTCAGTTTTCATCCAGGGCTTCAGTAGCATGGTTACACAGCTCTTGGATCAGCGCTGAGTAACACCGGACCAGCTCAAGGACTGAACTGAGAGATTTTGGTTCTGTCTGCAAAAAGCAATAGAAGCCTGCCCTAATCCAGCTAATCACAAGAAACAGCACTATTCACATTCTGAATTTTTGTGCAAAATCCCTGGAGGGAAATTCTGTTGTTTCTGCTGCTAAAATACCTATTGACTAAAAAAGCAAATGAAAATCATGGTCTATCCACACAATTTCTCTAAGGAAACAGAGAAGCTAAACTGCCTGCGTGCATTGCTTGGTGTGATTTTCTCCATCACTCTGAATTGCCTTGATGCAAAACACCACCTTGCAGCAGTGAGCATGCATCATTCAAACCAAAGTAACTTTCCTGCCGTCCCTTTCCTATTTGCAATTCGTAGCCAGGACAAATGCATGATATAAAGGCAGAATTTGCAACAGCAAAAGTTTCAAGTGATTTAGAAGTGCTTAAGATGTGTGGAGCGCACAGTCCCGTTTTAGTGTCCTGTCCCTTGGTGAAAACAAGAGATGGCTAACAAGCGTGCAGTGATCATATCAGATGTCATAGGTACTGTGCCTTTACAGATGTCTCGACATCATGTCCTAAATAAACCCACAGGCACAATTATTGAAAAGAAGTGTGTTGCAATCACACTTAATTAGTTTCAGTTAAGACGGGATGGAAACATCTTTAATGGACTTTAACCTTCAAAAGACATTTCCACTGTTGCTTCTTCAGATCAGATTCCCGTTGGACATCCTTCTCTACCCCTCACCCCTAACCAGAATGTCTCTTTTTTTTTTTTTTTTCTGAAAAACACTCTTCCATTATAGCTCTGCAAGCTCTTAGGAGGACATAGCTCAAAAGGATCAGTCAACTATTTATTCCTTCCGGCCTGGGAGTCCACAACATCTTGTTGGCTGCTGTAAAAGGGTGAAAACTGATCCAACAAAAAAAAAAAAAAAAGGAGACCAATTTTTCCCTATCAAAAATAAGGAACAAAATAGAAATAACCTGGGGGATGATGTTAGTTTTCATGAAACTTTTGATAAAAAGGAGGCAAATGGTTTCCTGCCAGCTCATTTGGCTATCCTCCTCAACTGGTCTTTTTCTCCTCTATAGCCTGCATGCCAGGTGTAAAGGAATCTCCCAAAACAGTTCAAATCCTTGTGCAACATCCTTCATGGAAGCTTAATGAGACCAAGAATAAGAAATTTCATTGGTTTTTTTCAAAAATATCTTTTTTTCTTTTCCTTTCTGTCTCCATAAAGACTGTTTTTTTTTTTAATTCACTTGTTTCCAGCCAGCTCCACTCCCTGTTATTTCAAAAACAAGTACATCAAAATGAATCACATTTCTCTATTTTTAATTATTTTACTTTAACATTTTCAAAATATTTCATTTTCATTTTTCATTTTGACTATTTCAGGGTAGTGTTGTACAAATAAATAGGTAGGTAGAGAGACAGTAAATACATGTGCACACTGTGTTTCACAGGTTGATTTAAATCAGGACACTAGATTCTTGGGGACAGTTTGAGATGGAGCTACCATCTTCAATGAAACACAACATATTAAAAAATTCCCATCCACCTCGCATTTCTACTTTACCCTAATTTGGATCCTCCAGAGTTTTATGAAAGTATAAAAATCACTGACTAAAAGCTCTGACTCTTCTTGCTCTCAACATAGCCTTTCCCTTCTTTGGGTCAGTGTTGTTCCTGACACTCAGATCTCCTCTGAAAGCAAAGAAAGAGATAATTCTGAGCCAAATATCCAGGCCTCTTGTACCTATCTTTGCTCCTTCCCAACGAACTTCCCCCACAGCTCCTTTCTGCCATCCTTGAAGACCCAAGTGCTGTGCACCAGACCCATGATGACCAAAATTCCGATTACCGACCTCAGTGCTACGACACTGATGGCGTTTCAAGGCTTTGCCAGTAACCAGCCAGCAGAGCTGTTCAGCAAAGTTTGCAGACCGCTGCTTTGCTGTGGAATTAAGAGAAACAACACCATGTGCCGTGCTGTCAACACCTTGGCAATATCAGCCTTTCCTCAATTACTTTTGCTTACAAATTACTCCTAATTTTGTTCTTTAAAGCTAGTTAAGAACAAGTGCTGGTAGGATTGATGGGGAACTAACTGCATGATTAAGTAATTACATTTTTAAAGCTTGCCTTACACTACGACTAATGATTTGTCACACAGTAGCAGAAACCCAAGATAATGAATGAGAAATGTTTACATGTAGTTAGTTTCTTCCAAGTCTTATATCATGCTGTGGCTGGTGCCATATATGCATATGATTCTCAAGGGAAGAAAATCTATCACGTAATCTCAATATTTCTGAGCAATTTGTTAGAACTTTGGTCACCATGCACCATTTATTATGTGATTTGTCTATGATCAAAGTTTATTTGTGTTAGGAAAGATTGAATTGTTTTTGGATAAAAGAGTTTTCTATAAGAAATGGCGATTTCACTAAATTCTAATATGCTGCTGATGCACAATGCCATCAACAAAATTTCAGCACATCAAGAATAAATTAAAACATTTTATTTCAATAATTTCAAAGCTCATCATTTCATTTTCATTACTTCAATATGTCACACTGTAATGTCATTCAACTGAAAGAAGGCTCTGCAGGTTGTGTATGTCTAAAGTTTTAATATGATTGTTTCAATATTTTTGAAAGGAAATTCTTCACAAATGCTATCTTCCAAGAAACTTTTGAATTTTATTGTTTTTGTCCTCATTTGAAACAAAAGAAAATTTAGAAGAAATGTTTAGAAGCAAATACTCCAGGTTTTGATCAGCTCTTATCATGATCTGATTTGATAGCCAGCTGAATGAATTTGATCAGATACTTACTGTTGTTTACAGTACAGGAGCATCTGGAGGCTTCAAACAAGATTGTGCCACAGCTGAACTGGACACTGTACTAAAGGACTAATCAAGAGTCCTGAGAAATTAATGGAAATAGTCCTATAGATTTCTGCAGGCTTTGAATTGGACTCACAAAGTGAGAAGATCTCTGCCTCGAGCAGCTTATATACAGAGAGAGAAGAAAGATGGTGGGGGAAGAAAAAGGGACTTTTCCCAAGGTCACACAGGAGGTTAGCATTCGAGGAAACAACTTCTGGCCATTATTTCAATTCTGTCCTCACTGGAAAACATTAATTGTAATTGTCTCTGTTCTTCTATTATATGAACCAGACCTAATTAAGGCTCTTTCGATGAACGCATCAAATCAGGTACTACTAAGCCAACAGAATACACGACCAATCATTGAGGGCTCTCTAATGAATACTGTCACTCACCACCTGTAACTTCTTGTCTGCTTGTTTAATGACACTGAGCGTGAATGTATGCATTCTACCTGTGTTCACACCTGTTTGTGAAATTTTGCCCTCTTTTTTTGTAATATTTACCAGCATATAGCATCATGATAGCTAAAAGGTATTCCTTCTGTTTTGCTGTAGCATTAAGATAAGGACTTAAAACAGAATAGAGTTTTTTTATTCAGATGACCCTGATTTCAGTTTAGCTTTGTAATGATGAAATTGGAGGGTCAGCTAAAAATGTTACCTGTTATTATTCTAATTCTACTGCAGCAAAAACTTCAGACAGAAATGGACACTATCATCAGCTGCTAATAAAATCAACAGAGTTTTAGGTGAGAGAGTACTTCTGTGGTCTTCTATCTTGACCTGCTTCATAAAATGGATGTCAAAAATATTCACCCATTAGTATTAGCATTACTGCCAGAACTTCTGGTTGAGCCAAAATGTCTTTTTTTATCATCCTAACTGGAAGATTCTAGACAATGAAGAATTTTTCATATCACTTGGTAACGTGTTCTAGTGGTTAGTTACCCTCTCTGTTTAAAATTTGCTCCTTATTTCCACATAAACTTATGACTCCAACATCAAGACATTAAATATTCTTATGTGACTAGATGTGTAAGCAGCAGATCAATGGTAAATGACCTGTAATAATAACCAAACAGACTTTCTGAGCTGTCCAGGTCTTAACCTGTCCTCATGTACAGTCTGGCTGTTAATTGAACTGGCTTGATATCGATCCACTGGTGTCCTCATGCAGGTTACCCCTTGCAGATGCAGCCCTGAAAGCTTTATCAAAGGTCTTATTCTCACTCCAAGCATGATAAGATTTGGAAAAGAGAACTGTGGTAGTCTTTCCACTTGGGCCGTAAAGGTTGAAGTTGGCATCCAAAGCTAAGAAACTCTACAGAAAAGAGAAAGAGTTACATAAATATATATTTACATGATTTCATTGACAGATCAAAGATGGACCAGTAAAGGAAAAAAACAAAAAAAACAAGCAAAAAACCCCACTAATGAAAGGCTTTCCACAGTTGATTAGGCCATGTCTAATGCTTGGCCTCACTGGTGTTACAGTGGTTCTCAGAGATGCCTCCAGACTTTTCAGAAAAGAAACAATATATTCTTGACCTAAAATGATGAGATGGAACTAGATCAACTCCAGGCCACTCCTGCCCCAGAAATAGGAAAGGTTTCAGAGTCCTCTTTTCTCTATAGCTTGGAGAGGTATATTTGGCATTCCAGGTAAGGCCAGAAGGATGGGAGAAGTGGGAGCACTTGTTCCCGCTTCAAGGACAGCCTGTCAGGCCCCTCACACATCTCACCATCTCCCTTGGTGTCAGAGAAGCAGCATCCAGCCTGGCGCAGGCAGAGTCAGTAGTAAGATCCTGATGAGTTTGCTCACTCTTGCAATATAATGCCCTCAGCATCTGTCTGACAGCACTGCTCTTGGTGGTTTCCATCACCAGTGCCTTGAAGTCCCAATTCCACTCACTGCTGAATAATTCATGTCAAAGTGAAGGGATTTATGCATTTATTATAATCTCTGCTTCCTTAAACCATTTCTACTCTAGGCTTAGGCTTTATTTATAAAACACAGACTGAAGGTCCAAGTTGTAGTTCAGAATCTATTGCATGTGGTAAGGTGCAAGGAAAAGATTGCTCCTGACCCAAGGAGTTGGTGAGCTACACAAATGTGTGTCGGGAGGAGAAACAGAGATGAAGTGCTAGTCTAAGGCCATGTAGAAAGTCAGTAACATGTTGAGACACAGATCTCAGATGTCTCAATACTGAGGTTTATTCTTCATCTCCCAGACAATTGTGCCTTGGAAACAATTGTCTCCTACCCGGAAAAGAAAAGGTAACTGTCTGCTCGTCCTTGTAGATGTATGAGTAGTTAGCTGATGACAGGGATCATAACAGGGCTTCTTCAATGCTGTTAGTAAATAAAATCTGAGTCTTAAAATAGTTTATGCAAAACTATCATTCTAGCCAGAAAATAGCAAACCAAACAAGATCTACTAATAGAAGTGCCTATACCAGTAGGGTTGCAAGAAATTACAAAAACTGCTTTGGACATCAAGCTGAAATGGATGTGTGGGGGAGGTGTTTTTATTTTTTTTTTCCTGTGTGCTTTTAAAATTTGCCCCTTCCTAGCAGTTACTCTTCCAAACACAAAGGACAACTAAACTGACATCAAGTAAAGTTAGTAGTCTGCTGTCACATCTCTGCACATCATCTGTGACAGCTGCGCTTGCGGTGATTCGGTCCCTCACACGTCACTGTTTTCATGTCAGCTCTCCATTTCACGTGGCAGAAATCCCTTCTGTCAGCTCCCATTCAGTTTGATAGGTCATGCTTACACCTGCAAGCTGGGGCAGTGCCTCTGTGACAGGACCTGTCACAGCACAGCAGTCACCACGCTCCGCGAAACAGCAGCTTCACTCAGCAGCAAGTCTGTTATGATGACTTTTAGGATATGAGTTTTCCTTTTTCTTATCTTATCTTTTTTTTTTCTTTTTTTTTCCCCCTCTGCCTCCTCTCTGCCAGTGACACACATTGGGAGCTACAGGAAAAATGACAATTGTCATCAGTGGGGAGAAACCTGAGTCTTTTCTGGCAAAGTCAGACCAAGATGATGGCTTGTTTTTCCTGCCTTGGTCCGTGCCAAGCCTATTACAGGATGTCACGACAGCTAAAGCGTTCCTTGGGTATGTGAAGCTCATGAATCAGTTAGATGCATGTCCCCGTATTTATAAACTGTACAGTTCAAGGAATCATTAAAATTGGAGATGGCAAAGACCTCTGAGGTCCTCTGCTCTGTCCACTCCTGACAACTCAGGATTGTTCTCTCTAGGCACTGAATGGGTATGTCCTCCAGTCCCCTGTCTGCTCACATTTAATTGCATGTAGGATGCCACCGGGCTTTCAATCACTCCCACAGATCCCACCATTAGAAAGTTTCTGTTTTAATTGACCTCAATATATATATTTTTTATTTTATCCCACAGTAGGTCTTGGTAACTTCTTGGACCAGCAGAAGCTGCACAAATCAGGGGAAACAGCACTGACCTGGGGTTCAGGAATTATATGTTAGGTTCTGCTGTGTGAACTTCACAACCCACTTTGCCTCTTCACCTTTGCTTCTCCAGAGTCATTTTATTAAAGCAAATGATTTATCTCCTATGTTATGCCCTGTGCAGAGTTGTTAATTACTACTCCTTTATGGAATTATATCTTGCTTTTTTTTACTCAAAATGCTTCTTTATTACAACCTTTCCCAATCTAATGGCTAATTTTAGTGAAGTTATAGAGGACCCAACAAACCTTCACTGTTGGGAATTGTGAATACAGGTTTATCATCTTAGTTTATGGAGTGCCTTTTGTGCTCGATGTACCACCAGGTATCTTCAGAAGACCGAATCCTTAGAAACAAAGATGGTAAGTCTCAAACATTATTACAATCCCATTAGAGTGACTCAATATAAGTGAGTCACATGAGATCCCGATGCCAATATGAGTATGATATCACAATTTCATAAACAGCATGATGGAAACCATGGAGTATGTGGGGAGGCTAGATCACAGAGGAATTCAACCTCATTCTTCACCTTATATCTTCAGAAATCTTAAAGACACTTGTCTGTCTCTGCCAAGTACATCGTTAAACTAGAACAATATTTTAGAGTCCTTTGAGTTTGAAGGACAAATCACATTGTCTGTGCCACAGAACATCTAAGGTGAATAAATGGTAGAAAAATCCCACGCTCCACTAATCTGCACAGAAGTGCAATGTTTGCTGTCTGTGCTTCAGGTGAGATGAGGGGGACAAGAAAAAGAAACCCGCCTAGGACTCTGGTTTTTCTATATGCCTGACATTAAAATTTAATATCTGCCCAACTTAAATTACTTGATTTAATCTATTTCCAATTAACGCAAAATTATGATTACTGAATCAGATATTGAGAAAAAAAGGAAAACATAAACAATTAAGCAAACACTTACAGAAGCACCCTTCTTCCCTCTTCCCCAGCCTCAGCTTCAGTCCAACAATTCTCCTCTGCCCTTCCTAGTCCAACCTTCCCCTGTTTCTGCCACCAGTTACACCCAGTCTGTTCCAAATCCTTCAGTTAAGTGAGGATGGTGCAGGAGGGTAGGGTCGATGTATAATATATCCTTGCACCTTGCTTCTTATTCATTTTCTACCAAACCCCTGCCAGTCATGTCCAATACATCATTACTCTTGTCTTCTCGATTTGTAAACTGGCAAAAGTATTTATTTTGTGCCCTCTTCCTGTTTATTGCTAGATTGCAAACTCTTTGGGACAAAGATCCTCTCTTGCAGTAACTCTCCACTGCAGAGGTAACTGGGAGAAGTGGCACTGAGGTGTGAACACCCCTGCACGTTGCCTGTGCGTAAGCAGGCATAACCGATCATCGTGCCCTCCTACATCTACTCCAAAGACTTCTGGAACAAATCCCTCTTTTGTGTATACATGTGTGCTTGTATTTCTGCAGTAAACTTTTTTTTTCCGGTGGCTTCTGGAAAAATGTGTCTGTTTGGGGGAAACTCTGGGAAAGCGCTGGAGGGCTTTCCCTGCTGCAACCCAGCACAGCACCCTCAGTGCAAAGACTACCAATACCAACCTGGATGAAAATATCTCCTAAATTTTATTTTAGTGTCCTTGCTTAAAACCAGCACGGAAGTCTGGGAAGACCAACTGTCTGTGGAAGATAAAGTAAGATTAAAAACCTGCGTTTAACCCAGTGAAGGCATAACTTTTCTGTATGTCTGAACAGCATTTGGTATAGTGTGAAGCTTCACTTGATAGGGGAATCCCAGCGTTAAAGTACTATAAAGAACAAACATACAGACGCATGCCAGCTGAACATCTCAAGAAGCAATGCACAATGGAGGAGAAATAGCATTTGCCTGTCTCCAGGAATGCTAGCTTCCAGAAAAGAAATAATTCTCTGGGCTTTTACCAAGTGAATTTTCCATTTCAGTGTAAAATTTCTTTATTTAGCATTACACCGATTATCCATACTTAGACTAATGATCAAATAGCTCTAAAGTCCAAGATATTTGGCTAAGGCAGCCTGCAGGATTTTTCTTTTCCTTTTCAGTCCATTTTTTTTCTCTTTTATTCCAAATTTTTAGGGTGATTATAGGGTGTGTAAGATCTTTAAAGGATTGGCAGCGTGCACAAAACTCAAATCCTTTATCCAGAGGCTAGAGGAAATGTGAGTTGCCAACAAGCAATTCCTTCATTGTCCCACCAATGTCCTGAATTAGCAAAGGAACCACGGTTTCTCTCCACTGAGAAGAAAATAGACTTCTCTGCTTCCCAAGACCCTGATACAACAAAATGCTTAAGCAGATGTTGTATCCTACTCTTAGGATGAGAACAGTTAAGCATACATTGAACTCAAACTATTTGCTTAATATTTATGAACCTCAAGATTAGAGAAACAATGAGCTAGAAAAAGAACAGGCTTTGGTGTTTTGAGTAACAGGGGTAGGTTTTTTTTCATTAAATATAGGCTAAATAAGAAAGAAGGCTGCCACTTAGTCATGTGAGAAGAAATTGCTTAGCTTCATATCAAAGGATCAACTAGCATCCTGTTTTCTAATACGAAGTGATGTTTGGACAGAGAAGAAGAAATGCCTAGAAATTTAGGATTTCTGATTCTTTTCCCCTTAAGACCGTGTTGGCGTTCATGACTTTCACATGAGCAAAGGGAGTCAGCATAGCAGACACTGGATTCACTAGCTGAGATTATATAAACACATACTGCTTTATATAAAAGCAGCTGCAGAACAAGCTTCCTGGAGCCACCTTTCCAGTGCATCCCACCATCTGTCCTCAGAGGGTGACTTAATCTCCAGGCCTGCTCGGTCCTTTGATCCTTCCAAAGCTGGCCAACAAGACAGCCAATTAGTAATAGGTTTTATTTTTAATACAGTCACCATCCCTACAACATTATGGGTCATTTTTAGTTTTCATTTTTCTACTAGGAAGTTTAGACCATAAGCCAAAATGCTTCTGAAAAAAAAAGCACCATTATAAATGCAAAAATAAAGAACAAGCCCCAAATTAACCGAATAAAGACCACAGATAAACCTCTGATGTAGCAGAATTATTGCTTTGTACTCACTACATTTTTAAGGTCTTTTTTCTCTCGTTAATTCAGAAAAAAAAATACTCTAAAAGACTGAAAAAAACCTGAAATTGGGAAACTCCTTGCTTTAGCTCTTTACTTTTCTATGGATTTAGTCTCATTCCTGCTGCTTGGAAGACATTGTAACTACAGCCAGCTTAGCAGTCCAGCCACCTGGGCAGAAACTTTTTCGCCCTCTTGAGAAAAACTTTTTATCGTATCCGAAAAAAGTAACACCTGAATGGGTCTGTAAGCAGCTCTGCTTTGCTTCTCCCCAAGTATAAACTTCAATAATTGCGACTGAAGAGTTTGATGACTCAAACTCTCAAAAAGTGGGGGAAGAAAGTAAAGCAATATCTTTAGGATCAGTGGGAAAATGTTTGCGTTGTTGCCCTAGCCTTGAAACGAGCCATGCTGTCTCCTAGGAAATAATCTACATTTGAGAGCTGAATGTGGCACGGTTCTGCACCTTTCCCTGGCAGCAGTCCACGCAGGTGTCGGAGGAAATCCCACCTGTGCAGAGAGTACAAGGCATACCTGTTATTCAGTTAGAGGAATCGGGCAAAAGTTTCCAAAGGCGTTTTTGTCTGCTTATTTAAAAAAGGGCAACTTCCTTTTCTCCTATCTTTTCTTTGTTTCTTTCTACTGTTTTGTTCAAATAGGAACATGACTCATTTTCTCTCTGGGGGTTTCCACGCTATTTTTTCTCAGTGTATGCTTAATTTCCAGGGTTAAGAATAGATAGCCATACCGTTGACATTTTTGGTTTATCCTTTTGCTTTTCCTATCACCTTCTATGTTTTCTCTCTTTTCAGTTCCAGTGATAATCGAAAGAAAAAAATGCCAAAAAAGAAGGGAGAAAGAAGAGAAAAAAGAAAATTGTAAGCCAATAGATAATGAAAGACATTGAACCTAAAGAAACCTAAAGATCGTATAGTAATCAGTGTCCAGGCAAAACTTTGTGTTTAGATTTTGGTACGTTCTGATATTTATAATCCTATCCCTTTGCTCACCTATAGAATGTCTCAAAGCACATAAAGAAGGTAAGAATTAATGCTCCCTTTTTACAGGTAAGGGAACCGAGAAACACCAAACCTAAATAACCAAACCTGCCCAAGACTTTCCACAAGCGCCCAACTGTCCTGAGTGCCAGCCCTGTGCTCTGCCCCTGTAAAGCAGTCTAAACAGACCGACTGAATTTTAGGCCTCCGATTACTAATGTTTTCAGGCCACAACTGCTTATTAATATTTTCAGACCACAAACATTTTCTGATGTTCATCAGGACTTACAGTTATTTAGATGCAAGGTACCAGATGAACAAACATTTTGATAGAGGGGTTTTGATATGTTTCTGCTGAAGCCCATTTTGGAGGGGAAAGAGTTTTCCAAAGAAATGGAAAAAAACATATTTTTAATTGAAAATCGAATACACTGGAGGCAATACCGCACTCCAGACTCCTCCTGCACCACGCAGCTCTGCAGAGGTGTTGCTTTCTGTGTTTGAGCTGACTAAGGATGACCCATGCGCCCTTTGTAAGCAGCCTGAAAACAGCCCTTACTCCAATGCCACCCAAAGCAGTTTGCCTCAGATGTCTATTCAAAAGCAGAGAAATGAACCCTTAGTTCCTCACGTCTAAGCTAACGGCCTAAACTGTCTGGGAATTAATCTCTCTCCCTTGCTTCGCCTCACAAGCACGTTGGTCTCCTTTGCAACCTTTGGAAACCTGCTTTCCTCAAGCATCCCACGCTCTTTTCTCCCAACCTGCGCGGCTCCATTGGTGCAACGGTGTCAACTGGTGTGTTGATGGGAGAGGAGGCAGGTGGTGCCGGCGTTGACACAGGGGAGGGTCTTCCTGTAGGGCTCCTGCTGCTCCGCTTAAAAACCCGTTGTTGCCTGAAACCCATGCCCTGGAGCCAAGGTCTGATTCCACTTGCGAGCAGGAACCATGCCATGCTAACAGATGGGCTCCGGTGCGAACAGCCAAGAAAGCATGTATATTCATTAAAAAAAAAAAAAAAAAAAAAGGGTACTGAGGGCATGAACGCTAGCCAAAAACATCAACGTCTCTCTGTGTCTTCTCCTGAGTGTACAAATCTATGGTTAAGGGGATGTGTGGGCGCTGAGCTGAATTCATTTTAAAAAAAAATTAAAACAAAATGCCTGGCCACATAGAAAGATATTTTGGGGCGTCAGGAAATGGGCAAAGGTGCCTTGAGAGAGGGGAGAAGTGAAAGAGAAAAGCAATATTCTTCTAAAATCGCTAAGCTATAAAAAGACATGGGGTCTGACTGTTAATCCCCTCACCCTGCAACTCGTCTGGGTGTTGAGTACGCTCCTGCGATAGGTTAGGGCTAGGAAGGGGAGCAGCTAGGACACCGAGTTCGTCCTGCTGCTGGGGGCAGATTGCTACTGACACTGATAGCTGGGCTGGTGGAAGAAGCAGGTTTGACCGTCCTGGTGCCATTTCTGCTATACCTCTACTTTTTACTACTACTGCCCGTCACAAAACTGAAGAGGAAAAAAAAGCATTGTAAGTGTAACTAATTAATAATCATTAATTCAGCATTTTTTTAATGCATTTCAAATGTCTGAAGCAGAAATGAAGAATTTCAGTTAAAAAAAAAAAAAAAAGACTTCTGTCTCCAGTTCAAGCCATTTCTCTTTCAATAGACTGAGGGGAGGGGGGGGAAGCCAAACCCCAGGATTTCAGCTTGGTCTAACACTCAGTCGTCCCTGAGGTATGTCATGCGGGGCAGCAAAAGTGTGTCCTTCAGGCCCTAGAAACATGAGCCTCAGCAGCCATGGGGGCTGGGGGCTTGAAAACTCACAAGTCAAACAGTGAAGGAGAAGAGAGCGGTTGAACCCAGGACATTGAGAAATGGATTGTGAGTGTGAGTAAGGAGACCATCTCAGAGGGAAGTCCCTGTTGGGAACCCCTTCCAGCAGTTAAGTAGGTAGAACGTGCCAGCCAGGACCAGATCTAGGCATGAGAAAAACATCAAAGTGCCTTCCGGTGCTACTGTCCTGGAAACAACCAGGGGAATAACTTTCCTTAAGGGAAGCCTCGAGAACCACACTGAGACAGATGAAGGGTCTGATGGTGCAGCTTAGGTGAAATACCATGAATTTCTTTTGTACATGCTCTCCTCACTGTCAGCAGAAGCAGCAAATGATCTGACTCCCTGGGGTTGTTCTTGGTCCTCAGCTCCAGATTTGCCCCTTCCCCAGCTCCTCGCTTTCTCTGGGCAGGACCAGATCAAGAATAAGAAGCCTCAGGCTGGGTCTGAGCCAGCCCTTTATTCCCCTGATGGGGAAAACCTCTCCCAGAGGTGGTATCCCCTTAAAACCAGCAGATCACCTCTCCCCTCCATCCATTTTGGAGCTTGGAGTTGCACCTGGATTTTCTGCTTCCTTGCAGACTCCACTGTTCTGGAACAACTGGACGTTGTGAGGTCGGCCCCTGCTTCTGAAGCTGTTCCAGTTCATGCAAAATAGTTAATAAAGTAAGGCCTGGAGCCCAGATCTCTCACAGGACTGTGCTAACATGCAAGCTGTGGACTTACATTCCTTGGACTAATTCATATTTCATTATTTTATGCAAAACAGAACAGCCTCACACTACAAAGAAAGAGGGAAGTTTTCATTACGACACACACCTTGACCTGTGGATCCCTGGTCCAGTTCAGAAGGATGTGGGATCTAAACCATTCTCCATCGCTGGGTTGTTTTTAGATGAAATTAGGAGTCAATCGGGAAGTTAGAGGAACATGAGATAGGGTACTGAGCTGTAACTAGCTGCTAAAGATAGAGATATTTACTCAGTAAGATTTGCAGGTTCCTACGAGCTTAATTCCCATTGAAATGAAATGCTGTTAGAGCCTATGTTCTTTTGAAAAGCCTACTAGACACTAATATGCATTTTCAAAAATATCAGTACTTCTGAGAATCTGATTCTAAGCAACATGCTTAAGTCCATATATGAAATCTGTGTGACAGTGCAAAGGGATATTATGAGTTTAGGCTAATGTCCTAAACACTTAATAGACTTATTTTTAAAATATCACCTTATAGAATACCTATAGCATTTAGTATAATATATCTTTTCTATAGCACTTTGAAACCATTACAAAAATCAGGAATACCTGATCCAAAATTTATTTAGGCACTAGAACTTCAAGAGGCTTTTGATAAGACCCTAATATTCAGTGCTAATGGATATCAACTGAAAATGTCCAGTCCACTGTGAAACCTCTGAATTTTTGTAGTCCTGGTCTCTCCCCAACAGGTTATATGTTATGCTAAAATTTCCCAGCCATCTTGGCACTTGTCCCACCGTTGGGTAAATCACAGTTCCCAAACTTAGTGTCAGAGAATGAGAACCTGTGCATCGACATCTGATCAGCCTGGAGATGCTTTGATGCAAGATGAGACCTGTGAAAGAAGAGGTAAAAAAGGGACTATTGTTGCTGTGATCCTTTCTCAGTGCTCTGTGGAGTTTCTGGAGTATTAAAGCTTCTCTCTGTTCAACAGAAAACTGTTAACTTCTGCAAGTGTTTGATCTTTAACCTGTGTGCAGCCACATCAGTGCAAACCTTTGTTCTTGTCCCCGTTGAGCCCAAACACCCAGTATCCTCCATGGTGCCAAAAGTCAATGTTCTCTCCCCACTGTGCAACAGCTATTATTATTGTTGTTGTTGTTGTTGTTGTTGTTGTTGTTTCCAATCCTCCACCCATGTTTTCTCACTGTCTCCTCCCTCCTCCTAAATAATAATAAGGGAAAAAATCAAAATTTGGATTCTGCCCTTTCTAATTACAAATCACCACCTGTGGTAAAATTATTGAAAAACAGATGAGCGTTTCATTCCAGCAATAGCCTTAAAACAAGCAGCAGTTCCAACTGCCAGTGTGATGTATAGACACAGCACAGGGCAGATGAGGGATTAATTAGGTCTGTCCCTGCACATTGCCAGGGGAGCACTTCTGTAGAGGTGATTGAAAACTAGAAAGAGTGGCATTAGTCTTCATTGTTGGTTAAAGGCAACAAAAATAAAGATGCAATTGAGTTGACAAAGCTTCCAGGTATGTGGCTGAGTCATTTGGAGGTGTCAAAATGATCAAACCATAATTAATTAGCTAAAGTGCTATATTTCATTCCTCAACTTTAATGAAGATTTCTGCAGCCGAAAACACACAGCGACACCATTTGCTTCTGAAGGGAAGGGGTGGAGTGTACTGAGGGGGTGACGCCAAAGTTTAATGGTGCCTTTATAATCAAGCCCATGTTCTTAATCTTATTGTCGTTTTCTGTACAGCTGCAGAAACCCGGTGCTGTTCTTTGCATTTGTATTAGGGCTACCGTTATGAGACCACAAGTGACGAGTAAAGCAAATGCTTATTACTTTCAATGAATGAAACAAAATACATCTGAGGAATCTCTTCTATTTCCTCAGATAGGTCTCCAGGGTTGACACCGTAAAGACAGAAGACACCTCTGTGGCAGGTAATCTAAATCTATATCTGAGGAATTTAGCACGACTTACTCCAAAGGAAAGAATATTAAGATTTATGAGTAATGAATAGGAAGAAGAGCAAAATGCAAATTTTGTTCCCAGTTCTGCCACAGGCTGTGTGACTGGGGACAATCGTACCTCTGAGAATTTGTTCAGACTGAGGGAAGATCTGCCTGAAAACTGAGGCAGCTATTCCTGAGTACCTACATATGCAGATACTCCTCTCATCTTGGACTGAGAGAGGCTTGTTTCTCATTTGCTTCATCTCCTTCCACCGCACACTATAATGCATACTATTCCTACCATGTGCTTTGACCTGCAGAGATTTACCCCAAAATGTTTCATGACATACGTACCCAACACCCACATCAAAGTGGACATCTATGTATACCAGCTGCTCTGGAATAGACATTGTCCCATCCCACACACATTCACACACATACACTGGTGCACCTGTGCACCTCTCAAAGATAAACTGGAACACGACACTCTTCTATAACATTGTATGTTTTATGCAGGAATGGCTATTCTCAGCTGACTTTACATTGAAACATGCCTTCTGATTGCCCCTTTTGCAAAACAATAGTACCTCCTTAATAAACTGATGTATTTAGAGGGTCAGTTTTTCAGAATGGTAGCTGCCTATTTGATATGCATATGCACAGCACCTACTGTGAACGGTTCCCAGCAGCTTCCGTAACAAAATTAATAAAGCAGCAATAAGGGCTGAAGAAGCCTTGCACTTAATGCATATATGATAGCAGTACAAATGTACAAATCATTTAAAAGGCCCATTTAATGATACACATCATGCACATGGGCAAGATGTGTGTGCATGTGTGCTTGTGTGTGTGTGCAAAATCTCTACTTTCTGCAAACTGATGGTCATGTTCAGTAATGTTTTACGCTCCATTCACACCGGTGTCGATGGTGCCACAAACTGTGTGCCACATGGGAGGCAGGACCAAGATACTACTGCTAGGGGTATTAGGCAGTAGACGGTAGTTTAAAATATCCCCTCACCAATACTCTGTGGCTGGCATAAACCATATTGCACAATCCGCACAAAATCCCTATGTTCAGCAGCCCGTTTCTGCTGCTGGCATCCTCAAGCTTGTATGAACCAGAAGGGTGAGATGCTGCTTTCTCCCAGAGAGGAATTTACTGGATTAGCTGACAGTCAAGGTCTTACCAGCAAGGCCGGTTAACTTATTGTTTCAGCTACGATGTAAAATGTAAGCAATGTTTTGTTCTTGCTCTACAGCTGTTACCTCTACTTTAAGCTGTTAAAACTCCCTTGTTACTCCGTGCAGCCAGGCCAGGCCTATTTCCTGTGCAGTTGTCATCTCCTTAATATATTACAACATTACAAACTTTATTAGTATATTTGCAGTCCCTTTTTATTTTTTATTAGCTAACGGGCTGCTTTCGTGTGCTGTATTTTCTTAATCTTTCAGAACTCGGACTATAAAACGGCCAAACGCGATCCCATCTGGAAGCCATTAAAGATCAATAGAGACACAATATGAAGAAGAAAGAATAAAAAAAAAGAAAGAAAGAAAGAAAGAAAAGCCCACTATCAAAACAATTGTGAACAAAACCTGTCAGCTTCTGTTTTCAAATCCTGGTATGCTAAAGCCCATCATACCTCCAACGTGACAAGAAGGACCATGGTCTTGTTAACAACAGGAACAACTAATATAATTGAAAATAACCATAAATGTGATTAAAGCCTATGGTTTCCTTGATTTGGGGGGAAAATGGAAACCCTTCTACCACATGTGGCATTCTTCTGAAGTGCTGTTTTTTGCGGGAGAAGCGACTGAGTGCATGACTGCTTCTATGCCAGAAATATGAGTTACTGTGACATGTCCTGCACTAGCTTTCATGGCTGTGTCAGAACTTCCACTGACTTCAACACGATGGGATTGCGCCCATATCAAGGAACCCGCACTATGAAATGCAGGTTATAGAAGCCAGCCTGTTAAAGCCTTTTGGGGTCCCAAAGAATATCAACTCCATATCTTTAGTGCTTAATTTGCCCAGAGTTTAGCAATCACCCTTTCTCAGAAATGCTTGCCCTGGGGATTTTTCTCTCAGCTAAGACTGCAGGGCGACTTAAAGTACATTTTATTGGGAGGGTAACTGAACACTGGAACAGCTTGCCCAGAGAGATTGTGGAGTCTCCATGCTTGGAGGTATCTGAAAACTGACTGGACTTGGCCCTGGGTAACCTGCTGTAGTTGACCCTGCTTTGAGCAGGGTGGTTGGGGTAGATGATCTGCAGAGGTCCCTTCCAACCTCAGTGATCCTGTGATTTTGCTTTTCAGTCTCAAGAGGGTCCTACCTCCTAAACAGGTGCTTTAGTCATTTTGCTGAGGAGCGGTCTGGGGCAGCTTTCCCTCTGCCTTCACCACTGGGGTAATCCAGCTTCACAGGAGACATCATTTTGGCCAGGCAGGATGTGCAGATAACTCTACAGCTTACTGTTTGGGGGAGGTACCTGAAAGACAGCTCCAGTCCCAGCACTCAGGAATACTTAAGTATTTTTTACAAAACAAAGCAGATTGGAAAGGAAAGGCTGAGTCCAAGCAGCTCCATAGTGTATTCACTAGGGCAATTTCCTAAAGCTATGAGACTTTACATCTCTGTTCTGAATTTGTGAGAGAAGAGATCTGGACCTAGGACCACAGCATCTCACAAGAGCGTCCTAAAGGCACATTGTGAGAAACAGAGCAACACCCGGATCATGTCCTTGATCTGTTTACAGAAACTCTTTAGTTTTATTGAAAAATGTTCAAAAAGATATACAAAACGTGTTCCATTAGATATTCCCTCCCCCCCCCCCAAAAAAAAAGAGAGAGAGAGTGAGAGGGAATTTACTTTCAGATTGTCCTGATGCAAATGATTTTTTTCTCTGAGTTTGATGGCCAAACTGAAAAATCACAGATTTAAAAGAGCCTTACTCCAGGGTCCTAACCTTGTGTCTTGTCTACCTTGCTATAGTATGGAGGAATTTTGTGCTACTCCTGCTGCTATTATATTGTTCCTCTTTTGATTGACAGCTCTGGGGACAGCTTTCAGCAGTGTTAGATCTACTTTGGGGAAAAAAAAATAAAACTAATAGAGTGCTGCTCATCTTTTCCTCAGGCTTCTGATGCACCTTGTGAGTTTTAAAGAAATTTTCACTCTCAGCAACTAAAAATCTCCCCACACCCCCACCAAACACTATGCAAAATAATAATAATAACAATTATACATAATGATAACAGCAGAAAGAAACCTAAAATGATATACCTACAATTTGGTATTTATGCAAAAAGGCTATTCTGTTAGGCTCTTGATAGGAAAAAATGGAAAGACTAAACAACCACCCTGAAAGGCTCTTGAAGATTTTAGGTGGAGCCAAAGAAACCCCTCCACACTCGTCACAGAAGCTAACTTAGAGCTAGCATATTCTGAAGTGAATAGGAGACACTCACGCTGCAGTGTGCATTAAAAATCGTAATAGCTACCCAGGAAAACCAGGAGCATGATGAGGAAGAATTGTATTCAGGAATCAAAAAGAAAAGCAGGAGATTTATATGATAATGCTTTGGTACCAATCAATGGGCACTTTAGGCAGAAAAAGCAGATAACCATCAGATTTTGTGGCAGATGCCTCGATAGCTGAAGTCACCAAACTGCCCAGGTGAGAGGAAGCGTTTGAGAGCATTTATGATTTGCCAGCACCAGGAGAAGCAATGCTCAGTTTAAAAATACTGCCCCTCAATGGGAGAAAATGTATTTCTATTAAGGGACCAGAATTGCGCTACGCCTGTTGGAATTTTTGCTTGTGCACAGGAATTTAGCTCCAGGTTCATGTCTGTCACTAAAATTGACAACTGCCTATGGCTCTGTACAATTGAAACGTAGATCTTAAATTTCACATCATTATCCAAATAAAATATATCTGCCAAGGGGGACTGGTATTACACAGTTAGAGAACTGTGATACCAGTTGTCTGATTAACATATTGAGAGGAATATAAGAATTTCTCACCTATTTTCCAGAGGGAGACTAACTGGGGAGCTTGTGGTAAAGAGACTAATTGAACATCCTCCCTCTGCTAACTACGCAGATGCCCAGAAATATGTCTGCTCTATGCAAGCAGGTTTTCCCTCTGTATATTATATTTGCTTTTTAGGATGGTCAGGAGGAAAATCATTAATTTTTTTTTTATCTCCTTTCCTAAAAAAAGTGTTAGCCAAATTTTCATGTTGCAGAATGTATGAATTTCCATAGAAAGCTTTCTTATGACCGCATAGAGTAACACATGCAAACAGACTGTGTCTTAAGCAGAGAAGCTGATTTTGGAAGCTAGAAATGCTTTCTCAGTAGACATCAATGGAGCAGAGGACAAATGAGAATCTCACCAAACTTCTTTTAGACCCTGAAGACATGAATAGGCGAGGCAGATGTGAATTTGCACATTACAGAACTCAGTTCAGAACTGGAGCTACATTTTATGTGCAATTGAAGTCAGGATTTTGGATCAGTTCATCAAAGTACCTGGCCCGTGAGGATTTTTGAAACCAAATTCGTGCCTGAAGTTCTTTCAGGGTTTGTGTCTGTAACGTTCATGACATGTAAGAGAGATCCCCTTTCATTTCACTTGTTTTGCCAGGACTTGAGAAATACAAAACGAGGGCTGACAACTGTGTTGCCATAAGTCAGATGAGCCACAGTAGGGGTTTCTCTGCACATTCTTAGCCCATGACATATGCGAACTAATGCGAATTATGTTACCTTCCAGTGAAATAAGTTTGAGCTGGCACAAATCACCTGTGCTATTGCCACAGATGAAGAACATGCCCACAGACAGTTATCACCAATAAGCTGATGTGCCATCCCCCATATCTCACCCTGCAGCCAGCTGGAGCTGCTCCAGGTTTATTCCGTCTATAACAGTGAATGGAGTTTGGCCCATATACAGGTATATGTTGGTATATCTCATCTAATTTTAGCCATCTGAAAATCAGAAGCTGCAACTCAGAGACTGCAGCCAGCAGATCAAGAGACGATTATTTCCCGCTACTTGGCTCTCATGAGGCTGCATCTGAATAATCTGTCCAGTTTGGGCTTTCCTGGGGAAGAGAGAGATTGACAAACTGGAGAGGGTCCAGCAGAGACTGCTAACACAGTTACAGGGCTGGAGCACATGATGCATGAAGAGACGCTGAGGGAACTGGGTTTGTTTAGCTTGGAGAAGAAAAAGCTAAAGGAGGATGTAATTGTTTTTAGCTATCTAAGGGGGAATTATCAAGAAACTAGAGTCAGATTTTTATTGGGGGTGAATGGGAAAAGAACATGAAGGAAAAGCAAGAAATTGCAGCAGGGAAATTCTAATTGGACATCAGGAAAAAAAGTCTTCATAATGATAAGGGATAAGCACATGATAGGACCCAGAGACACGGAGGCATCTCCATTTTTGGAGGTATTCAGAACTCAAAGGGCTCGAACAACTTGGTCTCACTTTCAAGTGCTAGCCCTGCTTTTGGACTAGAGACTTCCAAGGATCCCTTCTGACCTAAATTCCTCCACGATTTTATGATTCAGTGTGAGATTAAGAAACCTAATTTAAATGTCTACAGCCCAGAAGTCATAAGGCATGCCGGGTGTCTAAAATCCCATTTTGGTGAATGGGGAGTGAGTTCTTGCAATCATCATTTCTAGATTGCTATTTGTCTAAATAGAAGTATATCTTTTAGATTAAATGTCTTTCCTGATGCTGTTAGTCACAGTCCTTAAATCAGGAAAAGCTGAATTCTACCTTAGGCGTCTTAGTTTAAGCTATTCATTTAAATATCTTCTGTACAGTGACTGGAGGTGGAAGTATATCTCCAAAATGTGCTTTCCACAATCACAAAATCACAGAATGGTGGAGGTTGGAAGGGACTTCTGGGGATTGTCTAGGCCAACCTCCTGCTCGGAGCAGGATCAGCTAGAGCAGGGCCATGTCCAGTTGGATTTTGAATAGCTCCAAACATGGAGACTCCTCAACCTTCTGGACAACCTATTCCAGTGTTCAACCACCCTCAGAGTGAAGAAGTACTTTCTTATGTTCAGACAGAACTTCCTGCACTTTAGTTTGTGCCCATTGCCTCTTTTCCATTCACTGGATACCCAGTCACCTTCTTGACCTTCATATGTTTGGAAATGGCTTCCAGAATTATTTGCTCCATCACCTTCCCAGGGATTGATCTTTCTTCTTGCCTTTCTGGAAGATAGGAGTGACATTTGCTTTATTCCAGTGGTCAGGAACCTCCCACAGTGGCCATGACTTTTCAAAAATAGAGGGTGGCCTCTCAATAACATCAGCTGCTCCCTCAGCACTTGTGGGTGCATCCATCAAGGCCCATGGACTTGTGTATGTCTAGTGTGTTTAAATGTTTCCTAACCTCATCCTCTTCCACTGAGGGTAAGTCTTACTTGCTTCTGACTTTCCCTCTGATCTCAGGGGCTCAGGATTCCTGAAGGCAAATTTTAGCAATAAAGACTAACATGAGGAAGGCATTGAGTACACTGGCTTTTTTCAAGTGCTTTGTCACCATGTCCCCTGCACCATTCAGCAATGGGCCTACATTTTCCCTAGTCTTCCTCTTGCAGCGTATATACCTGTATAGGTCTTTCTTGTTGCCCTTCACAACCCTTTCCAGAAGCAACTCCAGATGGGCTTTGGCTTTCCTAACCCCATCACTTCATACTCTGACAGTGTCTCTGATTTCCTCCTTGGTCACCTATCTTGTATGCCTACTTTTTATGTCAGAGTTTTGTCAAGAGCTACCTGTTCATCCATGCAGACCTCCATACCATCTTTGTTTGACCTCCTGCATGTAGGGATGGACTGTTTTTGAGCTTGGAGGAGGTAGTCTTTGAAAATCAACCAGCTCTCCTGGACCCTTTTTCTCTTAAGGACCATATCCTATGCAATTATTCCAAGAGACCCCTGAAGAGACCAAAGTCTGCTCTCCTGAAGTCTTATGATCCTGTTTTTTGCCTTGTTCCCTCCTCTCAGGATCCTGAACTCCACCATCTCATGGCCACTGCAGCTAGGGCTGCCCCTGACCTTCCACATCCCCAAACAGTTCTTCCATGTTTGTAAGTACCAGCTCCAGCAGAGTATCCTGTCACAGCTCCTTGATCACCTGTGTCAGGAAGTTATCACCAATGCACTCCAGAAACCTCCTGTTTTGTTAGTGTCCTGCTCCGTTGCCCTCCCTCATTCATCCCACTCTTAGATAGGTGTCAATGCAAAAGAAGGTGTCAAAATATTTTTAAGGCTTTTGCCTCTTCAGAGGTGATTGCCAATCAAGGCAGCCTAAATGGCTGATTTATGCTGACCAATTAACACTTAGACAAATAAAATTGGAGGAAATAATACCACCCTGAAAGTTTATATACACTACTTTCCAAATCCCCCAAACTTACGCACTATTAGCAAACCCTCATTTCAGTTTGTTTTGATGAGGATGGACTGAATAAATGTGGAATGAGGAGGGACAGACACCACCTATCAAGGGTACCTTGGCTTGTTTTAACATTACTGCTGAAAACAGAAAGGCTGCAAAATATTTAGGGGTCCTAGCAGAAAAAAGCAGCTTGATGCACGTTCCTAATATGATGCTGTGTCAAGTAGGGTGAAGAGCTTTTGGACAAGGAATCACAGAAATACAGTGTAGAAGTGAGGAGCTATTCTTGCCTTTGCATACTGCATAGGTAAGAATAATATGAATCCACTGGGGCCCACTTATATTTTTTGCCTTTTTAAAGGATATTACAAATTAGAGATGGTTCAGAGAAAAGTCTTAGATGGTGAGAATTAAGAGGTTCTGTTTGCTTAATTGTCTGAAAAGAAGGTTGCAAAGACTTTCTTTGAGTATCTGGGTTTTGTAACTAAAAGAAAATATCAAGTATTAAGTAAATGTTTTATTTAACAAAGGAAGATATATAAGGACACGGTAGTACAAAGCAGAAAGTCAGACAACAAAAATCGGAAAGAGGGAACCAATGTTTAGCAGAGATGAGCCACCAGAACAAACATCAAAGAAGTGGAGTGAATGCCTCAGTTTTTGATATCTGCATGTTAAGAATGGATGGTTTGCCAGGAGATATGGTTTAGCCAGAAATGGATAATTAGGCTCAAAACAGATGTTAATAGGTAAAATTTTATCACCTCTTTTATACAGGAAATTAGATTCAAGGATCAAATGATTTCTTCCGGCTATAAAAATATGTGAATACTTCGAGGGTCAGAGCCTTGCTTATATGCTTTCTTGATTTTTGCAGTGGAAAGACACTAGAAAACAAGCAGCCACAGGCAAATCTGCTATGAGGGAATCACCATTAAGGAGCAACCCATGTCGTGCGGGGTGGCTGTCACGTCGTCTTTCCAGCCTATGGCACCAGGAACACAGGGAAGAGAAGCGGCGCTAAGCTGTAGTTTATGTCTCAGCTCTGCCACAGATTTCCTGGAGCAACCTGCTTACTCTTTCTATGCTCCAGCATTTTCACCTATAAAAGAGAAGGAATTCAGTCTGCTTTACCTACTGCAAAATATCTGAGAAATTGTAATTTCTCTGGGAAAGGAAATGTCTCCTAGTATGTATCTAGCAGCAGCTATCATATTTCCTGAGACCTTGTAATGATGCAATAACATGAAAAAAACCACCGTTCCCAGCTTTCAGTGGTGCCAGAAGTCCTGGGCAGGTCTTCAGATTGCTCTAACTTGGTTAGAGCAACCCAGAAGCCTGTATGCTTCTCACACAGAAAAACTATGTTTCAGGCATGTCATCCACACTCACAGGTAAACATGAATATTTTGCAGACTTGCTGAAAAAAATGGAGTTTAAAAGTGTAGTATGCTCTGCACAGTAATGCTAGAAAATACTGCTTTGAGCTTTCTATTGGTCGTTTGTCTCTCAGTTATTTTTTAAGTCCTTGTTAGAAAAAGAAAAGGAGAAATGCGAGAAGGGAAAAAAAGGCAAAGAGCAAAGAGGGAAAATGTTCTGTAATGCTGAGTCCCTTTTCATGATAATTTACTCTCAGAGTCATTTCCAGTCGCAGGCATAGAAAATACTGAGTCACTATCAGATCTTGAGTCACTGCCATTTATCTTCCACACCAGAAGGAGACGGCTTTGGTTGGACATGCACAGTGTTGAAACGCTTAGCAAATTATTCTGATCTTTTTTATCTCTTCAACAGCTTTTTGGTCTTTCAACAGCTCATTCAGCAAAGAAGAATCAGGATTTTTTTTTCCATCTGTTGTAAAACGAAATGATTTTCAACCTGCAAATTATTTCAGACTTACGGTAGTGTCTCAAAGAATGTGATGTGCTGCTGATGTTCCAATATTTGACATTATCGGAGGATAATGCCAAATTCTTGGACTGCATTACAGCAGACATTTTTTAAACTAGGGAATATAATCATTGAACATGGGCTTGCAAATAGCAATAAAATTATATGTTTTGTAGAACAGAGGTTCATAGCATGTAGCATGGATCAAAATGCGTATCAAAAATGTGCAGCACCACACAAATATCCATATTTTACAAAGGGGAGAACTGGAGTCCTGAAAAATATGAATTCTGTGTCAAAGCACAGGCTAACACCATGCCGAGAACAGAAAATAAAGGTCAGATTCATCTAATCTATTTTTAGATATCTCCAATGTAGATCTGCATCATCTACATATGAGTGAAACACCACAGATTCCCTCTGTAGTCAAAGGAGTAAAACAGACTGCAATAATACCTCATCTGATATCTAAAATAGATCTGTTCTAATGATGCAATGATGCAAACGTCCTTTTTTTGTTTGTTTTTTGTTCCACCGCCCTATAATCTTTTATGATAGTAGCTTCTAGAGAATGCGCAGAAAGGCTGCAATATAAAAGGACGCAAACACTAAAATCTGCACCTCCTGATGAATAAAAGACCCTCGTTAATATTTTGATCTGTGACTAAAGTGGAAACTCAGGAGCACCAAGACTAACATTTACATTTACCAGTAAGAAAAAATAAGCCGCAATATTCTGATATTATGGCCCATTCCCCTTCCACACGAAGCTCTGGTATCTCTCTGAGGCATTGGTCTGACATTTCAGTGCACCACAGTGCATTTCAGGCATTGAACGTTTCCAGGAAAACAGGCAACACCTCATTGCTCTTCACAGAGCCACATTAGCGATTGCTTACAAATTATATGGCATTACGGCATGTGTGGGTGAGAATCCCCTACTTTAAAGTCCCACCACTTTTAGCCCCAACGATTATTTCTTGGAGGATGTTTAGATACTGTTCACTGTATCTGATCTTGAAAAGATCAGCCAGAGTGGAGAAATACTCCTTATGAATGACATGACCAGTCATGCCAGTCAGAGCAAACAGGCTACCAGTGATTCACGGGAAGAAAAGTGCTTATTTCTTCTGCTTGGCAAATATTGAATGTTTTATTTTTATCTTTTTTGGAAAGCCAGGATCAGTGAGAGAACAATCTGTGAGCAGCAATAAATCCACGTTTGTTACCTTGTTCTATTTCCCTTGTGTAATCCCGGCTTCTGGAAGTTGGCTCCCGTTGAAATGCCAGGGGAAACTGGGGTAAGCTCAAGGTAGCAACTCAGGATACCGCACTATATTAGCTCTTACTTTAAAAAGAAAATGAATTTGCTGCGAGGGGCCAAACGGTTAGCTGCTTATCCCAGCTAGAGGACACTTTTTCTTAGAAGTTGTTCCTCTAAGCCAGGTCCTCAGCTGGTATAAATCTGAGCAGCTCCATTTAAATTAATAGAGTTACACAGATTTACATGATCCAGCTGTTTGATTTCAGCTAAACAGCTCCTGTCAGAAGGCGATTTTCAGCGTGAGTAAGGGTATAAAACCTTGACCCACACTGAGTCAACTAGAGAAAAATCAATAACGATCATTTTTCTTTTTTTTCATTTCATGTATCAGGAAGGGCAGAAAAAAAAAAGAATCAAACGAGATCTGAAATTAAATATATACAGCCCATGAAGAGGGTTACGAAAAGAAAAGATATGAGTAAGATGGATAGAAGCGGAGACAGAGCACGTATTGAGACAGCGTGCCCTATTTGCTGAATGCGGTCTTTGTGAAGACTGATGGATCAAAAAAACTGGAAGCTGCAGTGCTCTGTTTATCCAAAAATAAAATACTGGGTAGGTCAAGCAAGCACAATGCAATCCCCCTCCCTTTCACTGTATCTCAGCCTTGACCTGAAAAGACAACTCTCTAATGCGCTGAAAGCCTTTCAGGTTCCCTTTCCAGGCAGGGACTGACAGCTTTCCCGAGCTATGCCAGAAATAAGATGGATTTACAAAAATTAATCAAGATCCGATTTACCAAGGGCTTGAGCACACACACAACTCCTTGTACCCTTAAAGCAAGGCACTTGCTTACATAGCTTAATAAATGAGTGTGATTTTTTTTTTAAACCCAAACCCAGAGAAATTGTGTAGTAGAAACTTTCCAGAGACGTTATACAGAAATGTTTCCCCCAAATAATTTAAATCAGTTTTAAGCTCCCCCATCCCTTTTATTTTCTATAAAAGGTGGTGAAATGGCTCTTTCAGTAGTGGGGAAAAAATCAAGCTGAGGTTTCAAGCCACTCTGGCAATCATCACAGCCCTCAGTTTCATTAGGAAAGATGTATGTGCATATGCGTATTTAGTGAAAGATAGCAAATGTTGGCGCTAAACTGGGCCATTTTTAACTCATGACAAATTTCCAAGTAATTTATAACCTTCTGATGGAAAAAAAGAAAAATCACATGGCTGAGGAAAGCTTGCTGAGACCATCATATTCATTTCTCTTAGATATGTTTACAGTTATCTTGCCAGAACATATGGTTATTCATCCATTCTTGTCTGATCAAACCCAGTTTCAATCTGACCTTTGAGATAACAGGCTAATATCCCTTTCATTCAGAACTATAAAAACCCTGATCTTTCTGAAGACTGGCAAGGAGAGAAAATACTACTGACAGGTGAATCTCAAAAGTTTCAGAACTTCTTTTGGGTAAATGTCCAGAAATATGGGATTCATATAAAAATTAGATCTAAGTCCACCAGTGAGTTCAACAACTATAATACATACTACGATACAGGGTAGGATCTAACTGTAGGGAAAAAAGGACATGGCTGAAATTATTTGGACTATCCAAGCTAATTTTTCAGATTTGAAAGTTGTTCTGGAGGTCTAAAAGAGCCTCAGGTCCTTTGTACTTTGTGTACTTGTGTTTTTTGTTCTGATTTTGACAAGAAACAAGCATGAAAAAACATAAAGTACATGAAAATAACAAAAATTGATTATTTTGAATTGGCTCATGTTGATTTTATTTAAAAATATAGGCAAAAGGGCAGCAGCGTTGAAGCAAAAGATAAAAATCTCAATAACTTGGACTAAATTCAAAAAGATCAAATATTTGAATCTGCTCTTCTTTCATAAGGGAGAGCTCAAAAATCCACACACAGACTGGAAAAATACTCATATTAAAACTTTAATTAAGAAAAAAAAATCACAAATATGGTATTGCTGATGTGAGTGCATGGAATTACCCTTTTCTCGCTAGGTAATGTGGGTGCCTCATCTAATGCATGTTATAACTGCAGGGCACATTTCCACGTGTAGTCAGTGGGTGTTTTACAGTGGACTGTAATGACTGTAGATGGCCAACGCTGTAGCTGGATGAACCTGGAGAGACACCAAGACGTTGCCAACATCACAGACCATGACTCAGGAAGCTCAGCACCCTGCCATCATCCGTAGGGGTCCTCCAGCCCTCCACTTCTTCCCTGTTCTCCCTGAACAAGGAAAGATCCGCAGAAGCTGTCAACAGGGAATGGGTGAGGAGATCTAGGAACATCAGCCACAAAATCCCACATTAGTGTTTCAGTTCATACCATCCTGATTTTCCTATTGTTCTGCTACAGCCAAGGTAATCTCTTAACACACACACACACACACACACACACACACACACACACACACACACACACACACACACAAAGAAAAAAAAAGAAAAACAAAAAAGAAAAACAACTCCTCCTCCAAACCAAAGAAAATAGTGTTAGGAGCAGGATCAAACCATTACCTGGCATAACTGCTTGTGCTAGTACTGAAATCATACCTATATCTGCACTAGCAAATGGAGCTAGGACCTGGGAATGGACACAAGAAATCAGTCACAGTGGTTCCCGCATTATTTCAGTCCAGGTGTGTTTTGGAGTTCAGCAGGTGTAAAGGACCATTCCTGGAAGTCAGTTTGGGTACGGTCACCTTATTTTGGAGGGTAGCTTAATATAGATATGTCCAGATCATTCTCAGTTCAGGAAATAGGTCTTATTGCTGTTTAGATGATTAATACAGATGTAACTGCGGGGTTTACACTGATTTACAACTGCTAAACACTCATCCCTAGTGAACTGAAACCTCCAGTGCTGGATCCAGAAGTGATCATTGAGACACAAGGCTCTTCCATTGGAAAGGAAATAGGGACAGAGAGATAACAGAGGGCAATGGATGCAATGTCAGGAGGGGAAATATTTCCCAAACCTGCAAATAGTTCTCCCTGGGAAAACTCCCCGTTTGCGGCTGCACCTGGAAGATTTGCCCAGGGATCGGAAAAAGCCAGGGATGGGGGGAGGTGTTGGAACTGGGCATGGAAAGGGCTGGGCTCTGCCTGTCCAACCGGCCTTGCTCCAGCTCTACAACTTCCCAAAGTTTTGGTCAAACAGCAAGCACCCAGACACTTACCAGCGCTCAAGCACCTTCCTAAGACACACTTCAGTAATAATTAAAAAAAGAAAAATAAAAGAAGGAAACCTGAAAACCCAAACAAAACCCATCAACCTTCAGCTTCTTTTCTCCTCAGAGTGCCCCATCTTTTTTCTGTTTCAACTTCCATGTTTCTTTGAACAGGAGCTGGCTTTTGCTGCTGCTCACGTCCTGCCTTGCTGGCTTTTAAAAAACATTAACAAATCCAGTGGCCCAAAGCCTTATCTAAATGCCCAAATTAAGTACTGCAAAACATCAGATTAACATCTCGATGGGTGCCTGATCATCGACAGAAAGGATTTTTTTCCACCATGAGCCAGCGAATTTGAAACTCGCATTATGTTTTACAGGAGAGTGGCCCAGAAACTGCTCTGAAACGGGGCAAACGCACCATCCTTTGTTCCACAGGCATTTTAAAAAGGAAACGTGTATCTATATCTATATCTATGTGTACAGATTTTTTTTCCAAGATGCCAAGACAGAAAGTATCTCATTGGTCAGCAAAGCCCACAAAGCTTGGTATAAGAATAAAAAGAGTATATATATATATATATATATATATATATATATTTACATTTATTTATTTATTTATGTATTTATATAAAAAGAGGGGGTTAAAACTTCATAGGCACAAAATGATTAAATTTAAAATCTTTCCAACCCCTTCCATCCCTCTAGAAAACGAAACGCGCAGCTGGGCACCCGCGCGTCGAGACCCGAAACTCTTTGCTCCGAACAAGAGGAGCATCCCTCCTCCGGCCGCCCAGGATGGGGCCCCTTCATTATCCTTAAACCAGCCGATAATTAGCAACTTTGGTAGCAACCGTGTCAGGCGAGCCGCCTGGGGAAGGGAAGGGAATCTATTATGCAGCGGGGGCCCTTCTGTCGGCCCGATCTCTTAAGCAGATTGAAGCGGGGCGGCCGGCGCGCACGAGCGCCCCAGGTAAGGCGGCGCGGGGCTCCGGTGGGGTTATCGAGCCGGCCAGCCCTTCCAGGCAGCGCAAAGCCATCCGCTGGGGAAGTTCCTCCTAAGTGCCGGCACCGCATCTCCGGGATTATCCCCACCGCACTAACACATCATCTGGCTTTAAACTTCAGCCCCTCTGGCAAAGTATATACTAAAAACGCCGCTCTCCCCCCCTGCATCCGCCCTCCCTCCTTATCCTTTCGTCCCGTTTTCCCCCTCCCCTGTTTCCTAGCAGCCACGGGCTGCGGCCGGCACCACCGCCAAGCACCGGGCTGGATTAGCTGCGAGCCAATAGCTGGGGGTCAGGATTAAGAGGCCAGCGTGCACTTTAATACAAGCTGCCTATAATTAATGGCATTATTAATAGCTTGACTGAAAAATTCATTAAAAAATCCATTAAAAATAAATACCCTTTTACAAAAGGCATTGCCTTGGGTAAGAAAAACAGAAAAAAAGATAAAGGAAAATTGATTGGTGGTTTTCAGTTCACAGAAAGACAGACCATAGTTCAAGCTGATTAAAATTGAACATTTTAGATTAAGCACCCTTGCCAAAATATTCTCTGTAGTTACCCAATATGAAAATATTATGAGATGTCACGTTTTACATTTTTTATACACCAAGCTTTGAGCAGGAGACACATCCACCCCACACGCAGGCACTCAGATACACACACATCTATGTGCCCACGCTCATACTTGCAGGTAACTTCCTTCCCAAGATATTTTTCTCCCTCAGGAGCAGCAGGACTCCTCCTGAATCAGAGGTTAACTGTAAGCGATAAACTCTGAGACTCTACCGCTGAACATGTTTGCAAATGCTCCAGAGATCCCTGCCAACACATATCTTCGCCTCTCTGTTTCCAGGCCTAATTGTTGCATCTAAAGAAGAAGAAGAAGAAAAAAAACAAACAAACAGAAAATAGGTGTCTTTTCGAGGTAGGTGTGGGCTTGCCTTCAGATTTCACTTCCCAGTGCTCTCTTCTGGAGCTCATCAGCATTTTGAGTGCACAGAGCAGGGAAGGAAAAAACAGATAAAACTGATTCTCATTTATACTAAGGCCTCTTGACATCTCTCTGGTAGTGCAAAAAGCCATTAGAGTGAGCAAAAGCGTAATTTATCCCATTTTAAAGTCCCCTTTACGCTGCCTGAGTGGTGTAGAGCAGACTCAGAGTAAATGAGAAACGGACCCAGAAGGGGCCTTGAACTTTGCTTCCAAATCCTTCTTCGCTGAAATGAATCTCCTGGAGTTATAGGCAAGATTACAAAATAACAATAATCCTGCATTATTTTTCTTACCGCCAGCACTAAAACCTGAAATCCTGTATAGAGTCCCAAGGCGGATACAGCATGGGCAGCAGTGTTGAAATTGCTCAGGTGGTCCTGCAGATGTGCTTCAAACCTGGCCTTGGAGGAGCAGCAAAGGCCAGAATTATGTTCCTTTTAAGTAACACTGATTTATAACCCAATATGCTAAGACCTTCTGATGGACATGGACATGTGCCACTTCTAAAATACCAGCTTCCACTGTTCTCTTATAACCCCCAAGTTATCTACTCTGTTTAAACCAGTAGGACAATATGTGAAGGATTCTACCGGACTTACAGACCAACTAGTCTGTTATCCTGTGACTGACAGTCACCAAAACCAGATGCTGAGGTGAAAGAAAGCTCTGATGAAATAAACTCCTAATCCCCAAGAGCAGGAGCTTTGTTTAAAATGACCAAATTGTCACAAGTTGCAGGAAAGCTCTAGCTAAACTGGAGTTATATGCTGAATAAGGATTTAAAACTCAAGGATCCCTGCTTTTGTCAACCTTGCTGGTTCTCTGCACTGCTGCTCCACAGTTGTCGTTACCTCTGCCAGACGATAATGCAAAAAGGTTCAGTTTTCATCACTGTTACGCTGAAGCTACAGAGGCTGACTCATGCGTTAGCATCTTGATTGCTGTTGTCATGCGTTGGACATCCAACGTGGAGTATCAGTGAACTCTTTCACGCTTCATCCCAGGAAGGCAGCGATACTACTCCTTGGCTCCAAATCCCTCCTTGGCTCCTTGCGTTGCCAGCTGTTAAGTTTAATGGCAATCAAACTGTTTGTGCCTCTGAACTAAAAGTCTCCTGGAGGCTATGTTGGATCCCGCCTTTTCTCTTGAGAAACATCGTGATTCTGTGGTTAGGTCGCCTTTGTGCTGTCTAATGAATATGGCTAAGTTGTTTGCAAGGCTGCGGCAGTGTTTTTGCCCTTAACTACATGTAACAAGCAGTAAAAATTTCACTCCAGGACTAAACTTTCCCAGAAGATATTGTAACAGATAAGTGTTGTAAGATCCCATAACTGGTCTACTGTTTGTTGTCAAGTCACTCTGGTTCTTTGATCAGTGCTGTTATGTTATGCTATTAGAGAAATGTGAGAGCCACATGGAGTGGGGACTGGTAAAAATCTCTGCTTTTTTCCTACCACTACTACTTTTTTTTGCATTATTAGCTGCATTGGGGGGTGCTTTCTGAAGTGGGTGCTCAGAACGTATGGACGCTCTATACAAAAAAGAAAAAAAAATGCAAAACAGCGTATTTTCCATGTTTTCAGTCTGTGTTTTTTATATACAACTTTGCAGATTTGAGATCATAAAAAGTTTTCATAAGTTGTTCATTTAAAAAACTATTGAGAATAAATTATTGAAATATAAACATTGGACAAATCTTTGATTTTTTTTACTTGAAAATATCTATTTTTTAAAATAAAAATACCCTCAAAACCACTCTAAAATGATCAACATTAAAGCTTTTCACTTTTCAAAATTTCCACTGAACCAAAATAGATTCTATATATAACTATCTCACATAGAGACACTGAATAATTTGACCATGAATAATTTGACCAAGGACACACAGTACTCTGTGACGGAGGAAGGGACTGAAACCAGATTCTCAGGCTCCTGGCTCCAGCCACAATATTGCTGTCTTGTTGCTATTCACTCTTCCATGCAGGACCAAATATTCGTGCTCACAAGTTTTCCTAGTAAGTCCAACACAAATAGTAGCTAGTCCAGAAAATGTAAGCATCAGCTCTTTACTGATCAGTAATGATGAGATCATTTCTGCTGGCCATATTTCTTAACTGATTTAATCTCTATACCCAAAGTGTCATTTAACTACACTGATAAACTCTCTCCATCGCCCAATGCCCACCCTCACCACAATTTGTTCATACCGAGTCCATACTGTATTACTGTGTTTGTACTACATATTGCACTTACACATATGCTGATTGCTATTATTATAGTTTGATTTATGTTTATAGCCTATTTTACATGTTATATTCTTATATTTATACTTTATAGTCTAACATTAACTTCACGCATAAGTGCCTTAGATACACCTTTACTTTAAGTAAAATTCCATTATCAGAAAAACACTAACATTGCAAAATTCAATTTTCATCTCCATCAGGACAAAAACAAAACATTTTAAAAATTCCCACATTTTTCTGAATGTTTTGATTCAATTAGCATGTTGATGAAGTTGTTGTTTTGACTATTACTACAATAATAGTTTATGTATTACTAATAGATTAATATTGTCACAAATTTTGTTCCAATGAGGTTGAAAGGAGTTTTTTTGCTGTATTAAAATGTCCTATTTAACTTTCTTCTGAAACAAACTATCAGAATTGTCATGTGCCCACGGAAAGCTTCAAATTTGTTAAAGACATTATGACAGCAAAACATTAAACTGGAAACTTTTCAACAATTTTTACTGTAGAACAATCAATTTTTTTAGTAATTATGCCAAGAAAGCTAGACTGTAGATGTCTTTGACAGGATCATAGAATCAAAACATAGAAAAATGAATTAAAATCCAATATTCCAAGAAACTGAGGGGGGGGGAAAGAAAAAAAAAGATTATTCGAAAGTATCAGCTTCCTCAGAACTGAACTCTTAAAAACTGATAATGTCATTGAGGGATCCAATTTTTGGATTTGTTCATCTAAATAACCACAATTCAGGGAACTAATCCAGATTTTTGAATTTTCACCCCCTTCTTTTAGACTCAAAACGTTTCAGAAACTTACGCATAGTTCGTCTGCTATCCTGTTTGGTTTCCTTTAACAAGCTCGTCTCCCAGGTCATTTAGAAAGTGAATTTAACCTGGAGACGATTTTTTCCTCTCTGCAATAGACTGGCACAAGACCTGTTCACTCCCAGTAGAAGTTTAGCAGGCTGATTTTGATCTGGTTGCACAATCTGAACAAATCTCTTCCACTACCTGTGAGGCACAATCACCTCTAGTGGTAGAAATCAGCCTGCTGTTTGGCCATGGCCCCACCACACGGTGTATTACAGAAGAAAGAGAGAATATGAAAGTCAGTTAAAAGGACAGTGATAATTTAAAGCTAACTGAGTATACTAACATTAGTTAAAATTTGGTGATGACTCTTCCATTCTTCTAAAAAGGAGTAGTGGGCATCTTATAAATCAAGAAGTCAGAGAGATGATAGTCTGCCTAAAAAACATCCCTTGGTAATCACAAGGTCTTAGTTCATTACTGGCATATGAAAAGGAGTGTTTCTACTGAGACATGCCTGTGCTTCAAAATGTATGTTCATCTGTCATCCCAATATATCTGTGCTTCCAGGGTCTAACCACATTTAAAACTAGCTCTGGTACCTCTGCACCTCTTCTGGATTTCCCCTGACGGCCTTTCATTCATTCGGGCAACCTTAGTTCATCATCCATTAGGAGTGAGATTCATTTGATGGAAGGCAGATCTCTGCAATTTAAATCTCCATGTAGTTTAAATCTCTATCTCTATCTTAGTCACACTAAGCCCTCTACACAGTCAAAAGGAAAAAAAAAATATATAAAAATATATATCTTCTTGGAGTGTGATTTTTCTCGTCCTGAAGTAGCGTCATACTCCAGCACACTCTGACCAGACTGTTTTAGATACTCCACACATGGAGAGTTTAATGTTTTGTACTAAATTTCCTTCTCGGTAGATATTTGACGTTACATGGGATTTTGATTTAGCAGAGTGATATAGCAAAGTACCGAAATCACAACAGAAGAGTAAACTACACTTAGAATATATCGATTGCAATATACAGCTGAATCACCATACAAATGTGATTTTTTTATTACTGGTCTCTATAACATGCTCACCGTCGTGACACTGCGTGCCCCCAGTCGCCAGGAAGGAATACGTGGGTTGAAACCAGCTCAAGGCCATTGCTCTCCTCAAAGTTCTTGCTGTTAGTTGTTAAGTTTTTATACTGGGTGTTGTACACTCACCACCAGACTGGTCTGGCTAACTCAGGGCTAACTCATTCACATTTTTTTGTTTAACTCAAGGAAAAACATTTACAAAACCAGATGATCTACTCAACTGATACGGTCAGTTGATCCACTCAACTGATGTAACCGCTTATCTAAAAAAAAGATCACCCTCCGGTTCCTTTAGGTTTAGACAAATTCAGCTTTCTTTGCTACAGCTGTGGTCAGTCACTCCCTACATTCTTGCCCAAGTTTCATGGACACATTGGTCTCGCCCATCTTCTCTGAGCCTTCTTCCATTGTAGGGATTTACTGATTGATCACAAGTGGACATCTAAAAGAGGCAAGATAAATTCCCCTCTGTAGGTGGCTATTCCTCTCCACTAAATATAGCAGGGTTTCAGAGTGATTACTCAGAAATAGCCGATCACCTATAGGTAAAATTACATCTCAAAGTTAGATGAGATTAATCCCATCATAATTATAAAATTAATCTTCAGTGTGATTTATGATAAATTACATTGAGAAAATATTACATCAATATATATAAATTTCTGTATACTGTAAGAGATCACTGGAAGAAATTAAATGCCATTGCCAAGGTCTGTCTTGTATTTGCATTGAATTTTGTATTGCACAATTTGAGATTAGGAGAGCAATACAGGTGCCTAAATACAGACCTCTACTATTGTTAAAAATCTGATGGGGTGTCTGCAACATCTACACAAGAACAGCAGAAGTCATCTGGGACCTACTGGAGACCTGAGTTTGGAGGCTAGGTTGAACAGCCCAGCACCAAAGCACAGGCCTAGATATAGTGGTTCATTTAGGGCTCAATCACATTCAAAAACGACTTTAACTCTAGAAAGCAGCGAGATTCAGACCACTGAAACAAGTGGGCAAAATTCCAAGTTTGGGTAACATTATCTTACCCAGAATACCCCAGGCTGTGGGCATCAGAAGAGCGATCATCTTACTGTAGATACCACTGAAAATTAGCCTCATTGGTAAAGGCACACATTATATGTGCAACCTACAGCGAAGCATTTGCTTCATTGCTGTCAGTACCTGAGGGCACAATACAATAAAAAGTGTATAACCATGAGAAAAGTTAGGCCCTGGAAGAAATTACTATTGAGAGTAAGGAAAGAAAATAAAAAAGTTTTAAACAGAGTTTAAGTTTTCTGGTGGGGTCATCTGACGTGGCTACTAGCTGCTGCAGCATTCTGAACATCATGGCCAGGAAACGCTTTTCAGGTCTATGTCTCTAATCTGAGATCTTGAAATTATGTCTTGATGTAAGAGAGAGAAACTTGATCTCCTTTGTCCACGTCGGAGGAGGGAGCCAGGTTTGGAGCTCGGAGCCTGTTTCTGGCCCTGTAGACCTCTTGACTGCTTCACAAGATGCTAGCCTCTTCTGGCACCTCTACTGAGAGCACGACCTAGGCAAAAGGACACGCTTGGAGCAGAGCCATGCCTGCTTTACGCCAGCAGGAATCACTGGAAAAATTTCTGCAGTTCCTGTAATGAACAGGGTGGTGAATAAATTGACATCAGTGTTCCCGTCTGACATTAGCATTTCCTAAATCTGTTATTTGACTTCTTGTTCTCTCTCTCCAAGGTCTGCTGTGCATGAACAGTATCACACTCAGCCACAAAATGTCAGAATGGATTTCAGTTTGGCTGCTTTTCAGGTGAGGTTTTTCAAGACTCAATGTTGTCCCCCCCTCCTTTTTCTTTTTTTCATTTTTTAAGAAGGAACAAAAACATAAATAGACTGCTGTTAATGCTTCTTTTGGCCCAGACAAGAACATTTTATCCCAGTTTACTTTTCTAGTTAGTAAATGTTTGTCTATTAAAAGTGGTTTTTTTTGATCTATAAATAAAATTGCCTTTGCAAAGACAAAAGCAAGCTCTGTTTGTTTTGAAAATATCAAAATAAAATGTATTTTCTAATTCTCCTTCCCCATATTTCCACTGATAGCATAATACTGACTTTCACGTGAATCTACAAATTGTTTCATTTCACACCAAACTGAACTTTTTCAGATTATTGAGCACCATAGGAAGTTTGCCCATTTCTAGCCATCATACGCTGTCTGTGTTCTTCACTGTATGGAATATCATCAGGAGCTAAAGAAACATCTTTCTAGCAACATCTCTCATATGTAGCAATTTATAAGCCTATTTTGTCCCACGTTGTCCTCCTGAATCAACTGTGCTATTCATGGCCCTTCCCTAATCACTGAAGACCAGACTTGGACTGGTGCATTAAATCATTTCAGTGCTGGAAGCCAGCTTATCCTTTGTTCCCACTTCCTCTCCTCGCTTTCTCCTCTGTGCCGAGTACATCTTGTGTCCCATCCTTACAAGCCACACCTAAATGGTTGAGAAACTTTGCATTAAGTACAAGCCCAAGTGCAAAGCAGCTCCTTCTCCCAGATGACTTTAAGCCTAGAGTTTTAATGAGCAGGGTGGGGACTCTCACCGTTTGATACTTCCTAACTTTACCCGCTGGCTAAATAATCCACTTTCAGTGTGCGTACACAAATTTGATACTTTTCCAGAGTCAGATAGCATCTCAGAAAGATTTCTTTTATCTTTAACCTTGTTAAAACAAGATGTCTGGGTGGTAATATTTCCGTTCCCTCTCAGCCCACAGACTCCAAACAATGATACGCTTCACACAGGTTAATCGAACTGAGATAATAATTGTGTCATAACTGAGCCAAAATTCTGGAAATTGCATAAATCAGCAAGAGGAACATCAATTTTCTAAACCTTTCCCTTGCCAATGGAAAGGGTCAGCAATAAGGAGAGCTGCAGTACATAACCATGAAAATGCTATGGGAATGCAGGGTTACCTTTCAGGGAAGTGATTCTTAACTATTTTTATGATAATCAGCTTTTTTCCCCAGATAAGACTATATTCCCATGTACTGATATACCAACGGAAGCATGATTATCCTGAACTTTATCATTCCTGAGCTTTAAAACTCCCATTAACTGGAGCATTCATGACTTCTCACTGGGAATTACTGCACAGTGGTATAGTTCTCTAAAGAAATGCTATTTCATCACTTGAGCTTCACTTGGGATCCCAGCGTATCTCAAGAAAGCTTCTTGTCGGTTCCTAAATACTCACTGTTCAAGCCTTGACATTTACACTCTTCAAATATTTGCATACTGCTATGCTTCTGTTAATCGTCTATGAGCAAAACTATATTTATTCTATCTTTGTAGTCATTCCTCATAATTCAACCCTTCCCAGCTTTGATCTTTTTGTTCTTCTTCCCAGAATAATTCTTGCATATTGTCAGCACCTTTTTATTTTGATGGGGCCAAAGATAAAAACTTATTCCAGGTGAGTTTGCCAGAACAGATCTAGAGGTACTATGGTACTGCCTTTTTGAACTGAGATATCACACGTCTCTGAATGCATACTTTAACATTGCATCTGATTCTCTTCTCTTTCTCAGTCTCCCAGCTCAATACTATTCTGGTTTGCAAAAGCAAAGAAAGCTTCAGCACAGGGCAGATGAAGTAAGACAAGGTTGCTCAGAGCTAGGACTAAAGGCAAGTGCCCTGAGTCCCTAGTCATATAGCTTCTTTTCCTACCTATTGGACTATTCTTCATATATATAGGAACCCTTCTTATTAAGAAAGTAGCTATAAACTAGGAAATAACAATCTTGTGAATGTCTTATCCTTCTATTCCATGTCCCTTGGATATCAACAGCACATCTCCTTTCCACTTTACAGCTAGTTCTATACCATTTGAAGGTTCCTATATGGCTATGCTACATGTATGACATTTCCAATTAGAACAATAGAAATGTAATTAAATGAAACGTTATTTCCACAAATGACATCATTTCTATTTTAAGAAGAATATCCCTTTCAGCTATCTGCCCATCCACTTTGTAGTCTGCTCTACTTAGGCCTGCATCAACAACTGAGACACATTAGTATAACTGCATGTGTGCTATTCTGTATGCAAAAGATATCTATGAGTATTAACTAAATTTGCAAGAAGAATTAGGATCAGTAATAAATGCTTCAGCAAAGAGACTTTTGGGAATAAAAAAATGTGTCTTCAGGCAAAATTCTCATAAACTAGACATCATCTTTGATTTACAATTTATAGTATTTTCTTCACTGCATCCAATATTCCCAGCTTCGGGGCTCCTGTTCTGTTTGTTGTGATTGACTGCAGAGGGTAGGAGGGCAGTTCTGTAGGCTAAAGTTGAGTCAATGGAATCAGGAACTTAGGAAAATAAAGAACATGTTCAACTTCAGTTTATACAAGTCGGGTCACTCAGGCTGAAATCCCTTGGACTCACTCACTGGTAAGGAATTTCCATTTCTTGATACACAAATATTGTATTACCTGCAACTGATTCAGTGACAAAATCTAGTCATCCGCTTGTAGGAGTAAAACGTGGCCACATATACACAGAGTGAGGAGGAAAAGCTGAACATTTCTGGGATGTTCCCCCCCCGCATCACACAAAAAGAGCAATCTGTCTTTGGCTCAAAGGAAGTTTTACCTTAGTAATAATTTTAAGATCCCTCCTGCAGGTCTTGTCCATCTCTAATTTCATAGATTCTTGTTTTACAAGGCTAGAAGGGACCATTGCAATTCTCTTGTCTGACCTCCTGCATAATAAGTTGATTATGATGATGTCCCCATCTTAAAGTCTTTTGGTTGCATTGTCCATACCTTAGATACTGAGGAATTACCCTGAAGAGGAATTTTTCCTTTTTCTTTTTCCCTTTTAAAATGACCCTTTTAATGGAGCTCCCACCACTTCCAGTGGTAGGCAGTTTAAGATCCACCATTAAGACTCTTTTTTCCCCTCTGATAGTCAGCCTATATGCTCCTTAATTTAATTCCATTGCTCAAGGCAATGTCCACACCCTAAATATTTCTTCACCCTTCTTGGCATTTAAACCCTTGAAATAACTGTAGGCAATTTTCCTGTTTCTCCTTAGTCATTTCTTAGCCAAGTTAGATGGATATTAGCTTTTCAGATCTGTCCTTATAAGTCAGTCCTTCCCAGCCTCTTAATTATCTTAGCTTTGCTCTTCACTACTATATTGGAAGAGCTTCATTTCTCTTCCAGCATTAACCCATCTAGACCAAACAGTGTGTAGGCGAAATCCAAAACTTGCCAAGTCCATAAAGACTCCCATTGACTTCATTAGATTTTGGATCAGGACTTACACTATGTGTGGTTCCTTCAGGTGAATGTTACAGGGAAATGAGTTTGCAGCTCTGGCGCTGTAATATGTTAACTCTGCAAAAGCACATTGCTTTCTATATCCTGATATAACTATCTCATGACTCTTTTGATAACTACTCTTATCTCGAGCAACTTCACCTTCTGAATCTCACTTTCCACAGAATAGTTGTCTTTGAATTACTTTTTTTCTGGGTACTTCACCTTGAGTTTTCCAGGTTGAATTTCTTGCCAGTGTTTCTCTGTGGGTGCCTCTGTATTATTTCTCTTTCCCCTAAGCTCACTTCTCCATTCCTGGTATGGGCTTATTAGGATGTTTTTTTATTGTGTCCCTCAATTTTTAATGAAGTGTCCTCATTTCAAAGAGATATCAATTTAATGTGTTTTGCAAATGCAATTATAGTGTGCTATTTGCAATAACCCTCTTCCAGAGCATTAATGAGAGCTTTCAACATGCCTGGGCTTTACTCTGCTACTTGGGATAAGCAGAACTCACTGTGACACCTATGCAGACCTCCCCAATATTTAAAGCAATTCTTGTTTTCATTAACTCCTTGCTGTGGCTTTTCATTACATTTTCAGTCCATGCAATAGTGTTCTTATTAGTCAATCCCATGTGAATTAGTGTGTAGATTTATATATAAAATACATGTTATAGTCACATCAATATCTTTCACACTTTTCCATACATTTATGGTATACATATACTTGCATATAAAAATGTATTTGCATCTGAGCAAATGCACATATGTAAGTATATAACATGTTAAGCAGCTCTCACTCACTGTGTGTGGGTACATACACATAGAGCAGAACGATAAATATCACTATAAAACAGCAATTTGCCTAGAGAAGAATAAAGAACTCCTGTTCTAGTCATTCAATGCAAAAAGGAGATAATCAAAAAACAAGGTGGCAAAGTGAAAACCAGAGAAAAGAAAATGGATATGATTAGATCGTGGAATTTATTTCTAAAAGAACTCTTGAAGCCAGAAACTTAATACTTTTCAAAAAGTATGCGTAGTTATTGGATACAATGATGATTATCCAAAGTTAAAATACTTATTGTGAACAGACTTTTCCAAGGATAGCAAATCACAGAAGTCAGGGCTTAAACATTGTTGCAGAAAAAAACAAGAGTACAGGAGGGATACATGACTGTCATGGCCAGTATGTCACGGAGACATTTACCTGTCTAACCATACACAGCTTGTGCCATTTGAAATTCCCCAGAGTGTCCAAGACATTCTTATGGGACTGCTAAATACAGGACCAATGGAAACCGTATACCTCTCTGGAGTGATATCTTCTGCAGTTATAAAAGATATTTGATGTACAGGAATATGCATCCCCAGTTATGGAGTTTGTGTGCTTCAGCATTATTTATGTATCAATTCTTGTTGCACCGTCATAGGGTAAAATATTGCCATTTCTGTTCCTTAGATTGGTTTCTTCAGATTAGCTTCCTTAGGAAACAAAGCTCCTATGAAACTTCTACTAATGTGCATTAAAATTTGAACGTTCTCCAGGCATCTACCTGTCTGTCTGGGCATTGCCTAATTACCCTCACAAGACACAAATCCATAAAACAATACTTCATGCATGATTGCTGCTGCTCATGAAACCACTTGTTTTTAGGAGATGAGGAGGAACTGAGGTACAGGATTAACCGACTTGTCCAAGATCACACAGGAAACTTGTGCTGGGCTTGAAACGGCTTGCAGACCAAAACTGAATTTTTCTCCCTGTGAGGACATAGAAAGAAAATAAGTTAAAAGGAAGAAAAAGTATGGCAAGGCAATAAAGTTAAACTGAAACCAAACTTTAACCCTTGCTGCCTTTGGCTAATGTGACTCGTTCTAAATATCACTAGACGACTACCATTTGTCGGGTCAAGGCATACCTATTTTTCATAGCGTTTGCAAAGAGCAGAGAGAGTTGCAGGATGAAAATCAGTCTAGTACTGTGATAAGTGCAAGATGGATATTGCCAGTCATGACAACACATAAAGCTTCCTAAACAGGATTTGGTACTATTTTGGTACTTTGACACACTCTAGACAATTTTATGGCACAGAGGCCAGATGATATGGAAAATCTCACACCCAAAGAGTTTAATTCTCTAAATCTCCAAAACAGGGCTACGGCAACCAAAATTCATTCTGGCAAGGATCTATGGACAGTTTCACCTCCTGTGCCAGGCTCAGAAATTTTGGGGCTGAGTGCCAGAAGGCCAGGGGCCAATCTCAAAAATTAACAGAAGAGAAGACTGAGTTCTAGTACCTGAGAATGTTAGTGACAATATTTAATTTACTGGTGTAGCTTTAGTCTTCTAGATCTGGTCAGATGTTTACTTGGCTGTTTTTTTTTTTTTTTTTTTTTTAATGGAGTCATTATACAGAGGTTTTTTTTTACAAATTCCCATTTTCTCCCCCCCCCCCAAATAGAAAATAATATTGAGAGTGTCAAAACATGCTATTTTAACATTATTGGAATAAAAAAATGAATATTTCCTCATTCTAAGCAACATTTCATTTTGAAATTGACTTTATTCATATTAAATACCATAGAAATTAGTTTAAAATGTAAAATAGTTTTAATTTGTGAAAATCTGATTGATTTCATTTCATTTCATTTCATTTTATTCTTTTGCTATGTTTTGCGAAAAAAATAGAGGAGAGTTGTCCTACAAAGTCCCAGACTGTCCCCCATACAGAAAAATCCTTTCTCCAATCTGCATTTTCTACACTCAGTTCTAAGGACTCCATCCACACATTAAAAAAAAAAAAAAAAAAAAAACTTTGAAAAGAAACTGAATATGATAATTCTTAGTTTAAATGGAAAGGAAAATTAAGAACAAAGAGTTGAAGGTGAGATTTTCTGCAGCATCTACATAACTTGGGAGCAGAAGTCTCATATAAAGTCATGTTGGTTTATCTATCAAGGTGTCTTGCTCAAAGTTACTCAACAGACCAGGGGAATGTTAGGAAGATCCCTACATGCATGTAACTCTATATCTTCTTTAATCTGTGATTTGTCTGACCTACCATGTCCTAATGTTCCTGTACAGCAGCTTTGTTCTTATTCAGTGAAACTCCAATTTATTTAATGTTCCTGCACCCTCTGGTTGCCATCCGCTGCAGACATATCACAGGCCACAGACTCCGTACACCTGACCTGGCATTTCCTCCTGCCCGCAGATTCCTAGTGTAATCCATAAAGGACATTTGGCATTGCTCTGCCTTGCCAAATCCACCTCGGGGTTAAGCTTCATATGTTCTCTTTTGCATCAGTTCCTTTAAAGATGGTGCTTTCTTTAATGAGCTGTCAGAGCTAAGCATTTCTCTGCAGTTAAACGGGACTACGGTTTCCTTGAATTTATTCGTTCTAATAATTACTGAACAGCAAGAGACACCACAACACTTTCTCCGTGTGCAAGCTGTACGTTAATGAAAGTTAATGTGCATGGGAAGCTAGGAGTATCAGAGCCATCAGGTTGTCTTCAACGGGACCATTTAATACAGAAACATAAAAGTGAGGATTTGTCATACTAGATTGAACCAATGACCCCTCAAGTACTGCTGGCAACAGCCTGTTTCTGATCTTTAGGTTAAAGGCAAAAAAAAAAAAAAAAAGCCATAAAGATGTCCTAAATGTTGACTACCTATATTAAGTTAACATTTCTTTTGCCCTTGCCCAAGGATATGGAAAAGGATACGAAGATAGTTTTCCTTGTGTTCATTTTCACTTTTATTTTCTCACTGAGGGTGAGACACGGTTTTCAGAGCTATCAAGCAGATTTGGATGCCCCTTCATGAACCAAGTTTCCGTTTCAGTGGCCTTATTTGAGCTATGCAAAATGCTTTACATTCAACTGCTTTTGAAGTAACTCCATTTTTTTTCAAGTATCTCATAGAGTTTTGTATTCTTTCAAACCAGAAATTGAGACCAAAAAGCAGGAGAATAAGAAGGTGCGACTTCATTGCCCTGAATGCTTTGCTTATCTAAGGGCTTTAGTCTGATAAGTACAAAGCTATGCAAATGAAAAATAACGATTGAAAAGAGCTACAGAGAGAAACCCACAAGCCTTAAGCTGGTCTGATACTATAACACTATATTTTACATTATTTCTGACTCCCTTTAAGAAATTAAAATCAAAGCACTTTTCTGGACAGACCTAATATTTATGAAAATTTAAATCCAAAACTAGATTCAGAGGGTCTGAGGGTTAATCTACATTCCAGTACGGTCTGGAGTGAATGCCAGAAAAGTACATATTCTTAATGACAAAATGCATTCATCAATTGTCTGAACTACAAAACTGTAGCACTTGAATAAATGCTGTCACTTAGGAAAAAGAAAAAGGGGAGGGTAAATATTTCAGTTTAAAAACAAACAAACAAAAGTCAGAATTTTATGAATTCCTATTTTGTTTCCTGATCTTTTATCAGCCCTCCAAGTTAATTGTCACCAGATTCTCTCACAATCCTCTTGATATATCTGACAGACATACAGCCATGTCTGCTCTGCACAAGCGAAAATCTGGCTTCCTATCAATGAAAGTGAAGGCAGAACACAGTGATAGTCACGTAATTAGAAAAAAGAACAAAACTTAATATTTATATGCAGGTATGGTCATATATTCATTTATCAGTGGCAGAAGGAACAGACTCCAGATTATTCACAATTTTGCTTGATCGAAACCACTCACATTTTACAAAGGCTTAAGATTCCTGAAAGTTTGAATTCAGTGATAGGTTTAGAAATATAGTAGGAGAAAAGGATGGCTTTACAACTCACCCAGGCAATTCACAGCCTTGAGCTGAGGTTCGAAACCCAGCTCTATTACTGGCTTTTTCAGGTTCCCAAAGTTTTCACCATCAAACAATATCCCTCTCATCTGCTCAAAATCTGGGAGGAAGGGGCGTGAGACCAGGACCATAGTGAGCACCCAGGAGAGCTATTAGTTAGAGGTGCTACAATATAAAATCCTTCACTAAGCCTTAGTCCAACTTGTTTTAACCCTGCTACATCTATTTGGCTTCTAAACCAGCTTTCTGCTGTTTAAGGGGCTTCTTAAGATTTTGTCTCCAGATGCCTTGGTGCAGACACTGGCTTGTTTCTCCTTCCAGTGTGGGATCTCAAGGCTCCATCAGAGGGATTTTGTGCAGCTCACGTCACATCTCTCTGTGCTCCAGTTCCTTGCCATCTGAATACAGGCCTTCTGTGTCAATGTGGCGATAAAAGGGATTTATTTCTGATTCCTTGAGTGTTCATTGTAACTTTTTCCCCCAAAAGTTACAGAAAAAAAAAATCCCTTAAAGTTGCTGTTCAGTATGCAACAAATTTCATGAAATATTCTAGTAATACTTTCTGGGTGTATTTTAATAAGATTTCTATTACATGTCAGCATTTTAAGAAGAAGGTAGCTTTTGATATCAAGGTTTGTTTATATTTTAGGGAAAAAGACAACCAGCTCTAATCATACTTTATCTGCCTTTCCTTTTTAAGCTGCTGTCTTTTGGGTAGAGAGACCATTTTTACAAAGAGTTTATACAGTGGACCCACCAGGCATTATTAGAATCAAACTGATGATATACCTCCTTAGGGCTAAAGAAATGGAGATAAGAGAAGTAAATATAATATTCAAGGTAATTTTTAATAAAACTGAAAGTCAAAAAAGTCTGTGCTTTCTTTGAATTTAGATGATTCACTCCTTGATCCTGAGAATAAATACAATAATTTGCCAACCAAACTAATTTTCCAAAGCAGAGAAGGTAGAACCAGTAGTTTTATAATGAGCGGTTGAAAGTTTAACCATAAAGAAAAAAACATTTCCTTTTCATGCAGAAGTTGATATGAAAAGAGGGAAGATATTATGAATAATTATGGCTGGCTGAAGAATTTACTTTGAAACTGCTTTGGAGGAAGATTAGCTTTTCTGAGTAGGTGAACCTTTTCCCCCATATTGTTTAATTTCTTCAGGGAAGTGGTCTGAAAGATGCAGAACACTTATTTCATTTTATGAAATAATGACATTTTCTTGACCAAAGTTGGAACTGTATATAATGTGTAAGTATGTACATGTATCTGTGCATATATAAAATCTCAAAAATATTGGCTGACGTAAAAGCTATCATCCAATCTGCTCTATTGCTTTAATCCATATATTCAAAGTGATCTTAATGTCTGGCAAAGCCTAATCCGTGAGCAGTCCTTATTTCTGACATGGCCACATAGATGACAGAGTGTAAAAAATGCTGAGTGTGGTAAGACTGACATCCTGTTTCCTTAATGTCATATTTTCTCTGGTCTGCTCCCCTTTATTGATCTCTGCTGTTCATATGTTGTGGATCCTAGATCAGGTGGAACGACAAGGGCTTGGACACATTTATGCCTGGAAACTCACTCAAGGGTAACTATATTCAAAGATACCACCTTTGGCCCAGGAAACCTCTGATTCGTAGCTCATTGAGGGTGGGAGAGTATCCTAGGAATATCCTAGCAATAATTAATATATGTGAGCTATATTCCCTAGTCATCTGTTATAGTCTACTCTCAGAGCCAAAGTTTAAGGCGATGGCATCTAGAAAAGAGCAACAAGTCTTCTACCTCGTTCTTCTTTCCTCTCTCTTTATATAAAGAGATTAATTCTATTCCTTTGACCTTATAAAGGATCAGGACAGATCGCTCCTTTGGACCCAGTCCTGTGAGATTCAGGCACATCACTGCAAGAAGGAATTATGACATGACAGACCTTGATTTAAAGGTTGTTCCAGGGGGATAGTTGATTAGACCTGTTACCCTGTGGTCCGGTTCCTGACTTGTCTGGTTATTGACCAAGATGTAGATCAAGCCATTGGATCCTTTATGCCTGTTTACTCAGAAAGCTAAATAAAATTCATGAGGCTTCTATTTCTCTAGTGCTAAGCAGGAAAACATAAGATTTGTAAAGGTTTCTATATCTTTTTTGTTTGTTTCCTGAAAATAAAGATGAAAATTCAATGTTTTAAAAATTTTTGCAAAGCAGAAATCTACAAAGAAGCATGGATATGGATCAGTCAGTTGAACTTTTTCATTTTAATATTTCCAAACTACTCCATGCTTTTCATTTAAAACTCAAAATGAAAAATCTCTGCTAACCAATTTAGGAAAAAAACCTTGTTTTACATAATGTCCAAGTAGGTTATTTTGGTACTCCCAACCTCTCCTCCTTCTTTTCCTTTTTCTTTAATATTAAATACACCAAAATCAATTCTTTCCTGAGAAAATCAGGGGGGTTGAAACAGTGGCATTTTCCAACCAGTTTTTTTATTGAAAAATTTCCAGGCCTCTCTGCTTTTTCATTACTCTGCTGTGTGAATCCCTTACTCCCCTGTAACCATGGCACAGGGTCAGCCCTCAGCTTTCCTCCGTGCAGGCACAAAGCCCATGGGAAAGTGCACATGTTCCACTTCTTGCCTTTTCAGCTGTAAGTGGCACTATTAGCCCCGCTAAGACTGCCGACACGCGCGTGCCAAAACGCCCGCTGTTTCTGGCCTTGGCTCCCGACACGACTCCCGCTGACACGAGAGCAAGATTTTGCCAAAGACTTGACCGTTGACTGCCAACACCCAATGTGACTTCGTTTCCCCCAGCATTTGTGATCTACGTGCTGGGTGAATATAGCCCGAGACCGTTGCTTCAGTTGTCTTCACAATCAATTGAGAGAGCAAGAGTTACCTCCTGAGGGCCCTGGAGTCTGCCCCTCTTACACACCTGTCTTAGGAGGGGATGAACGGTGCCCTGGAGACACCCACTTCTCTTCGTTGGCTATAGAGGACAACTAGCTTAGATTGGATATTTAACTCCTAGATAGCTAACGCTGAAAGCATTAATCCCACATTAGCTTTACTTCATTATTCTGGTTTGGGTCTGAACCCAAGCTTGCAGATGCCCGTGGAGGTCTTCCACTGACATCCACAGGCTTTGAGTTGCATCCTTTCCACCCCGGGCACCGTTGAAACGAAAGATCAACACTTACAGCACTTCTGTGTTTGCCACTGCCACTTTAGATGCAGCTTTTCCCGTATAAGAGGAGGAAATACCAAAAGTGTCACAGTAAATGTAATTACCATGGTCTGGTAAATGTTGGGGGCTTGGGCTTTTTTGTTTGTTTGTTTTCTTCTTTGGAGAGCAGTGTACATGCTTTCACATCTACTTGTCCCAGGAAAATTGTATATATATACAAAAATATATATATAGTGAGCAGATCCTGTAAAAAGAGATGATCTGGTGATAAAACAGAAGTTAAGTGACATCAAACTCTCTGTCTTGCACACACGGAGTCCCATCTGCTTGGTCCCGCTAACTCATTTGCACCGGGCACAACAAATGGCTCGTTTTCGAGCAGTCAGAATCAGCTGCAGCCCACGTGCCTCTTGCTCTCTAATTCTTTATTGTTATTCCATGAACTCCGGTGGCCCCAAGCAGCAGGAGACAGGGACACATGTAACAGCTCTCACCCTCTGGCCCAGATACCAATCCTTTTTTTGTGTGTGTTATGCTACAAACACTTCCCAGGACTCTCATTCACTACCCGAGAGCTTGTGCCGCGCTGTTCTGTCTGGACGTTCGACCGGCGCTCATATGGAGCTTGTTTTCTGTCCCTTTCAGCAATGCCCCTGTACGAGAGGATAAAACACTCACAGACCATCCAGGCTTTCAATGAATAAACCTTCAGCAAGGCTTCACCAGAAAAAAAAAGTCAAGCAAATACGTCTTTGTATCAGCAATATGGAGCCAAGCGGGCAGTTTCTCCCAAGTAGCGAGGAGGTACTGCCCACACTTGGCTTATCTGTGCAGCGATTTGCATATATAACCCTCCGTGAAGAAGAGGTATCCGCTCTCTTTGACCTTAGTAAATCAAAAGCAGACAGGTCACAACTTTAACTTATTTCTTTGGATACCAATCCTCCAACATACAGAACTGTATAAAACACATGCATAATACATAATACAGATCGTGTGCAGACCATCTGACTTGCTTTAACCCCCCTGGTTCTGTATATTAATGGTACTGAATTTAGACCTGTCATTTCAGGGTTTTTTTTGTGTCTGCTGAATATATTTGGCCAGAGTTTGTTCTCTGCATTTCCAATGAGGTCAGTAAGTAACTCAGTGTTTACACAGATGTTTTACAGAGTAGAGTATGTTGCTGATATTTAAATTGCACATGTGTGCTTACCTCTGTGTACATATCTGTAGATATATAGATATAGATTTATAGAGATATATAGATATGTATATATCTATATGGACATACATACGCACACACACACATATATATAAAGTTTAAAGTAACTGGGGAAGGATCCATGTTATTCTACCTTCTCCTTACGGGATATGATTACTATTATTTACTATAAGTCATCATATGGTGATATGATACTGCTTCTGTTCAGATAGGTGTAAATATTCCTACGCAGCTCCGAACTTCTGAGTTAGCAGGGAAGAGAGCTGCTTATGGGTATCAGCACTAGGAGTCTGCTCACTTGCCTGCCTGAAGTCAAGCACAGCCTTACTCCAAGCAAATTTCATCTTTTTTTTTTTTTTTAAACTCATTTGCCATATCTGCGTGCAAACCCACCTAGAGCATAGCTTAATCCAGCACTGATCGGCAATTAGACTGCTTTCCAGAACGGGCCTTCTGCAATGAGAGTGCCTTGAAGACAAAGAAGCAATGGTAAACAGTCACCGCAGCACGACTCGGAACAGGTCCTACCTTGCCCTCACCACCCGGGAGCTGGGGCAAGCCTGAAAGAGAGAGTTCCCTTTCTCTAACACAAATCGTTCAAATTTGGCCCCCTCAATTTTAGATGACCCAATAAACTCCAGCCCCCAATTACTGACATTTCAGAAAAACTATGTTCAAAATATGGGAAAGGTAGAGTCCCCTTCATATCCCTGTGAAATGTAATTACCTCCAAACTTATCAGAATAAGGGGTTACAATAAAACATTCTAGCCTCAGATTCTTGCACAGAAAGGATGTGCTGAAGTGATACATATCCAGCTATGTCTATCATGGTAAATAAGATAAGTGAGGGCCCTTATTCCAGATCTGATTTTACACAACATGCCTGGATTGCATCCATACAGATAAACTGCTCTTACTCCTTTCCCCTGCACTCCCCCTTTCTTCCCCCAAAATATGGAAGGACCTTGTTCTTATTGGCTACATAGACTCTGGTCCGTGCCGTTTCAGAAACCATGATCTGTATCCAGAGCATCCTAAAAGATGAATCACACCTCATGTTACAGAGGAAAGCACATTGCTGACAAATCATTTGTAGTTGCCAGTTAAATCAGAAGCCAACACCTTAGTTGCATTTGTTTTTATTTAAATTGTACTACAATAAGAGATCCGTCCTCCAAACAGTGAGGAAAAGGTCTGGCCACACTTTTAGCTCAGCAGCTCCAAAGCACAGCGGGAAGGCAAGGTGTGATCCCTGGCTTAGAGCATTTGCTGGGCTAAGGTCTCCGCTCCAGCCCTTGCTTCCAGCATTGTTTCTGTGTTACATGAAATAACTGTTTAATGTAAAATAAAGAATCCTTTGAAGAGGAACCGGGACCCACACCCACCTCATATGAGTGCTAACTGCTGAACTCATGAATCATGTTCCTTCTTGCTCTTCTCGCCTTCTTGGAGAATAGCTTACACCTTTCTACACAGAACCCTACATCAACAGAACGGGTGATGAACGAATGCTGTTATGTTCAGTGTTTAAAGGTCCATTTTGGGCCCAAGTCCATATTTATGAAAGACTGGCTTTAGACAGCCACCCACTTCAGGCATACTTTGAAAGACAATAATCACAGAGGGCTTTCTGGGAATCCTGATGATGTCTGCGTGTACCAGGAGCGCTCAGAAAGGTCTATATGAGCAAGTCCTTCAGCAGACAGAGAAAAGGATACGAGGAGAAAGACCCCTGGTATAATTTTGGCGCAGACCAGTAAGGATTGTCCCAGAAAACGTCTGGCCAAAATTCATGGGCCAGGTATGACTCCCAGTAGACGTCCTAAACACAGCCACCTTATTTTTGGAAGTGAAAGACCACAGCCATATCTATCTATGCTGTCTGGTCTCTGCAGCTTGTCCTCAGAGCAAGATAACATTCGCAGGGCCATTTCCTCTACTAATGTATAGGAAACCTTTTTATTTTGCCTCCTGAGGCCTTAAGAAAAAAAAGAAAAGGGTTATTTATCTATGTATTCATTCATTTATTTTATTCCACTTGCCTAAACTATTGTGAGGGCTTGGTTACAGTCCACAAAATTGATGATTTTCTAGCACAACGCAGCAAAATTCTCCCTCTCTCTGCCCACCCCAGTACAGGGTGACAACATCCCAACAGGCGTTGGCCTGTCACAGCTCCTGAAGAGCGCCAGGGCATTCCCTGTTCTAGTGTTAATCAGCACAAAAACGCACAGAGGACTTTGTTAGTAACCAAGAAGTAAGGACAACCACCGGTCAATACTTGAACCTCTCTTCTGTTTTGTTTACTGGTATAGAAATAGCTTTAATGTCTTTGTGCTTCAGCAGTTATCCATGGAATAGGGATAACAGGACTTTTTTATCTAGAAAAGCATTGTCAGGACCTCAAAAGTATTAGTGCTGGAGGTGCAGTGTCAGTGGGCTCTACTTCCAGTACAGGTGTGCTTCCTAGCAGAGTTTTAGTGCTGTACGGAAAGCTCGACCGGACCCCTGAAAACTAACTAAGCAGTTTGCTACTTCTATCCTTCAGCACTACTGCGAAGCTTAAACAGACCTAATACGGGTGGATGATGCTGAATTGATTGCTGAACTAAAGCTGATGGTTGCCTAGGTGCACATGGCCTCATGACCTAATTCTGTTTGCAATTTGCAAGCAGGTTGTACTCCTAGCTGTGAATACATATACTGGCTGCTTGGAGGAAGACTGATTTACCAAAGCTGAAACCATCCAGGAGAAAAACTGAGTGAGAGGGAAAAAAATGTAACCTCCCCAGGAAGGGAATGATCTTTTGGTATCTCTTAAAGATGTTGATTAAACATGCCCTAAAATAAAGCGTTTTCACAATCACAAAATAAAGCTTCTCCTGGTGAAAATAATAAATGAATCCTGGTTAAAAGGCAAGAAAAGAATGGTTATTTTTTAATATTTAAAGACAACATACAAGGTAGAGTAAATGGAGATTTGAGAAAGCTGTTAGCAGTGAGGGCAAACGAGCAGATAGGAAACTGCTGGTACCAATACAATACCTATGCCCTTTGGGACTAAAGACAATCACAATTATTTAAACTTATCCAGAACAAAATAAACAGCCTGATCAACGAAAAACTTTGCTAATGAAGCAGTTTCTAAAAAAGGTGGCTGTTACCTACGTAAAGATAGGGAAAGAGCATAACCCAGCAAGTCTGACGTGACTGCGTGAGTCCATGGCACTCCTCCATCTTCAGCTGTGTGTTTGGTTTTGATCCGCGCCTTGGGGAAAATAGAGCAGAGCAGAAAGGGTGTAAAGAGAGCAAACAAATAGCGTTACATAGTAAAGACAAGGAGAAAACTTGGTGTATAAGTAAGGGAGGTAGATCAGGTGCTTATATTTATCCTTTACATTTAAAGAAAAAGCAGAGCAGAGGCTTTTCAATTAATTTTAAAGGCAAAACTGTTTAATTAGCAAATGAAGGCCTTTTATACATAATTAACCCATGGCTTTCAATGTCACATTCTATCACATGAGCAAAATTCCTAGCAATATTTTAACAAATGTAGGGGTATGATGAGGTTATTCTGTGCTATATGAAAGTTCAAAAACTATGAAGATTCAGTCTAACTTCACTCAGATCGACATTGCTTATGTCAAGCTTGTATTTATAACAACCCCAACAGTCATAATCGTTTTTATTAATTGATAATTAGATTATTAGAATGAGCTCTTAATGTTGACCTGGATATTACAATCCTATTTTTCTGGGGGGAGGAGTTTTTTGTTCCCCCCCCTCCCAGTGCCTACTGTATCAAGCTTGTACATGTCTTCTTTGTTTTTATGTCTTCTGTGTTTTATTTAAAAAATGCCACTTATAGGTTGATCAATGTGAAATTATCTCAGGAAAGTGCTGTGTGATGGCGTTCAGCTCAAGCTAGACCTTCCATGGCATCTCCGTCACTGAAGATGCCTCGTGAACAGATTAGATGATCATCTCTTAGAAACAAAACAGGTAGGGCTGATCCTGCCCTAGAGCTGGGGCATGGAAGAGGTAACCTCTCGAGGTCCTTTCCAGCCCTACGAGTCTACGTTTCATTATTCTGATACACCAAATTGTGGAGCCCCATTAAAATGAATACACTGATATAACACACACTTACAGAGATCCCAGGAGAGCTCATTAGAGTGAGGCGAGATTGTGTTTTAACTCTCTTTTTTCAGTGCACAAACCAGCCAGCAAGTAACATGTAGCAGAGGGACAGAAACACAGGTAAACAAATATCCCGTTATTATTGGAATTAAATCACCTTACAATTGTCCACTTTGGGATCTCCCTCTGAAACATCTGACTGACTATGATCAGAGTCTAGCCATTGCAGAGGATGAACCTGATGTGGCTGAGCAATATATATGTTTCCGAGTGAGGTTATAGTTTTGCCTCTAGAGCTCAGAGTTCATTATCCACTTCTTATTTCTGAAAACCCAACTCATGTTTTGCAGTCATAGCTAGATGTCAAAATGCAGCTGAGCCAAGGCAGGCTATCATATTCGGAATAGTTATTATGCCTTATGTTAGAATGACTTATGCAAAAAGATAGTGGAGCTGCTCTTTGGATGTCCACTGAGAAGTGGGGAGAGTTGGGGGCTGAGCATAGAGAGGGAGGAGGGAGAGTGTGAGTCCGTCATGAGCTATGCAGACTTGGGAAATCCAAATTAGTGAGGTTCTACTATAACTGCACATTTAGAAGGGAAAAATAGAAAAGCTTTATTTTATTTACTGCGTGGTTTTAGTCTCTGCAGGAGGCTGAAATGAGCCTCTCACTGTACGAGCTGACTGAGTTTAGTTACAAGTGCTCTTTGCCACTTAAAACTCATCATATTTTAAGCACTTCTTTTTTTGAGCCACTAATAAAGACTACAGAGAGCACATCTCCAGCACCACTCTGCAGAGCTAGTAGCTAGATAAAGACACAGAGATCAGGGAATGTGGGTCAAAAGTAGAGAAGACAGTCCAGACTGGCTGGACACGCACTGAGGAAGGCTCATTGCTGCAGGCAGTCAATAGTAAGAGGTTACTAGGGGAAGAAATATGAATTGATCATTCCCGAATTTGTCAGTTTGCAGCCAAATTTTCAGGGAAAGGAGAGTGTCTCTTTATGATTGGAAAAGAAAAACTGGAAGTTAATTTAAGGAAAGAAGATTTCTAGTAGCCTGGTTGCACAATGCTATACATGGACATTTTGGGTAGTTAATGAAAAAAATTTAGGAGTTGGTGTCCAATTTAAAACTTCATATTACAGCACGCACATATATACCTACGTAAATATATATGTACATATTTATTTCATGTCTCAGACCAAACTCAGATCTACAAGCTGTAATCAGGTATAGGAGCTGCTATTTTGATTCAATCTATTGCAAGTAATGAGACTGTTCATGATATTAAGCATCTCACCAACAGGTAAGGTCATATGCTCCAGGAGCCGCAGGCACAGCTGACTAGTCATAAGTTACCTACTTTTTCTCCATATTTTTATAAATTCAAATGAATAAATGTTTAAATGACAAAATCCAGAATATCATGACTTTTCCCTTACCTGTAAAGAGTTATTTTTCCAACCTGCAGTTTTCGTTATTTTTTTTTCATTCCCCCCCCCACACACACTGTTTTAAAACTTAAATATGATATTACAGGTAGACCCTCTTCTCTTTCTTCAGTGGTATCCAGCTGGTGATCTATCAGCCTTTGAGAATAAAGGATTTATTCTAGAAGATTTGCAAAGGTAACAGAGATTTCACCTGCTGTTAGTAGGCTTACATTCGCTAACCAGGGATTGCAGGTCCACTGTAGAAATGTTAGGAGCCCACAAAATGAAAATGAAATGCTGAAATCCTTCTCCCAAGATCCACATTTAGCAGTGGAAGTTGTGAAGGTCTCAGCAAACTGATGAAAATGCAACTTATAATGTATCTTTCTTTTCTGTTGTGGTCCCCAAATCTGCTATGATATATAAATAAGTTTCCCACATGGGTAATGTGTTTTTCATGACCTTAAACTCAAACAGAAAACGTCTGTTTAAGTCTTTAGAGGATCACAGTTAAGAGACAAAAAAGTGGGTGAAAGGATGAAGAAATGCCATTCTCATTTTCAAAAGGGAAACTGAGGCACGAAGAGTTCACGACACTCACTTTATACAGTGACTTTGTATCAGGGAAAAAGAATACAGATTTCTTAAGCCAATTATACCTTTTCTCCAGAAGATCATTGACTTGCTCCTGTGGGCACTACCTTGGGTTTTATACCTGAACTACAGAGCTACTAAGGGCATTCACATGTCATTTCTACTAAACCATTATTCAGCTTGTGCTAGAGCTTGTTCACTGCCCCTGGGGCCATCTGGCATGATCTGCCACCTAATACCTTTCATATTGGTCTTAACCTCCAAAAGAAGCTGTATCCAAGCTGCTAATTTGGAATGACCCCTGGCCTGTGCTAGCTCTGGGATTATATTGGGAATTTCTTAAGAGAGTATCAGCTGGGCTGGGCCAAAACGATGCTGGAACCTAGATGTGTGATCTGATACTGGCTAATTTACTGCTATAAACATAAACACAGGGACCTGGCCTTCAATTTAGCATTGTTCTGGGGCCCCATAGAGGCTTGCTGTCACCTTCATGACCATACCACGGTCTGAAGATACTTGTATTTCTTACCTTGTCATAAGCATTTCTGTTCTACAGCTCTAACTGCAATTGCATAAAGGGAGAATAACAATAATATACCTTTTTTCTTTTTCCTCGCTGATTATCCAGCACAGTGTCTTGACACACTGAGGCAGTGATAGAATATGAACAGTGTTTTTCAGTTAGGCATGAAAGGTCTGTGGTGGTCCAGGTATATGGAGGATGAAGGAGAAAGAGGACTTGTGTGCCAGATTGCCTACTAGACAGAGAGACGTGAATCAGGTCTTCACCTCCTGGTTCCTTAGATGAAGAAACATAGAGGGAAGTAAATGGACCCACTGAAAATGGATAAAGTTATTGAGCAGTTTGTGAGAGTGAAGGAAGTGCTGTTCGCTCTATGTGCTGCCCTTCTCTCAGGGCAGGTTTCATAGCTTCAAATTAGTCTGAAATATAATCTGTCTAGAATACAAATCCAAGGGAAATCTATTGTCCAGCCGTGGCATATCCTCTCATATTGCCCCTGTCCTGGAAAATCCTCGTACCCTCCTGGGTCATTACATTCATACAGCAAGGGTGCGAGGGGGCACACGGATGCTAAGCAAGGCTGGAAAAGGGTCCTGGCTGAAGAGGCGACAATTTAAAATTCCCATCTGGAGATGAATGGTCAAACAGCAAGACTTACCCCAGAAGAGCTGCCATCTCTTGGGCACGCATGAGAGCGCAGCTCTGCAGCAGCTGCATCCAAGCAGTAGTATCCTTCACTTTCCCAGGATACAGGGATTGCAGCGGCTGAGCAAGCCTTAAAATTGTTTCTGACCTGGAAGCCCATCTCATACTGTGCCTTCATGCCCTGCCTCGCTGCTTGAGATCTGGGTATGACCCCAGCTCCCTCAACTGTCAGAGCCCAGCGCTGCCTTCCCAGACAGGGCAGCACCTTTGACTTCACCCTTTGCCTAAAATAGTGCCTCCCCAGTGGCTTTCCTAAAAAAAGCAGAGTCCTGGCTGGGCTTTCAAACACCAAGGCAAAAGCAGCCTTTGCAAACGATGCATCTGGGACTTGGTGGGAAAGGAAGGGGAACATGTTCCAGAAAACCAGGATAAAAGGGTTCAAGCCAGGTGTATGGAGGATCCAGGTTCCACGTCATAAAGGCAATGCAGAGGGCTAACGAGAGCATTCCTGATGGGACTGCCTTGGATGTGATGAGACTTTGAGAGGAATCCTGGTGATCTAAAACGAGGAAATGACTTGGGTGAAAAGCCAACTGAGATCAATTAGGAATTCCCCAGTCCCACAAATCTCCTGCTAAATAGCTGCCAGCTATTTTAATGCACTAGGGAGGAGAAGTGTACTTTTGGGAAGCAACCTGAAATCCTCAGTTACGTCACTAGTCCCATGTGAGGATCATTTCTTCCAGTGACAACTGCAAGATCAGGCCAATAATTAACAAGGCTGCAAAGCTAAGATTAGAAATGGAAGGTAAGGGTTGAAGAGCATAAGACAAAACAGAAGGGAATTACACTGAGACGAGATGTGAAGTGAAATAAGTGGATGTTCCAGAAGAAAAAAAGACAAAATGCTATCACTAGTAGTGAAACTATGGGACAGAAGAAACAAGTCAAACTGAGGATGGAGAAACACTGGAGATGGAAAAAAGGGAAAGCTTTTCTCTGTCTTTTCAAATCCATTTCCTTTATTTTCTCCCTGTCACTTCTGATTTCCACTGGTGTAAAGATGTGTAAGAATGAAGCCTAGGAGATTCATTCCAGCCCATTGAGAGCACAGTTAGAAACGTCTCTCATATTACCTCATATTTTCTATAGTCATAGATGATTCTAGGTAAGTTTACGCCATTCATGCAGTACAATTACAAATATATCATTTGAATAATGGAGAGTCAAACTTACCTTTTAAGCATCTCCCAGCACTTTGGAATAAGAACTCACGAACATCATAATTTCTCTTGATAATATTCAGAACCTGTTTTTGTTTTCTTATCAAAGCTATTTAAAATCATGGACTTCACTGTGTGATAATTTACTTCATAACACTTTTATTTCTCCTTTAAGGTTTTTATTATTAATGAGAATGTATTTTTATGGCACAGAATGCTGATACCTCTCCTTATAAAGACAGTAGGAATGTGTCATTTGATCATCTAATGACCTCTGGTGGATGAATCTAATTGACTCACAAACACATTATGTTTCACACTGGTTTTAACTTGTATTGATCGAAAGCTTTACTACTGGGCTGTGCACTGACAGCTTTTCCGTGCTGCAGAAATGTTCAGACAAAAAAAAAAAAAAAAAAAAAAAGGCTAAAAACAAAAATGCCTTTTTTCAAGCTAGGAAGAAAAGTCACTTCTCAAAATTTCTCGGGAGCTGAAACTACTTAATGACAACAACAAAAAACCCTAATAATAAATACTGATCACCTCTAACTTAGACCAGTTTTTCTCTTGTGGTCCCAAAGTCTTTTTGCCCGGTGCATTTTGCACAATACACACAAAGGAAACAGAGTATTGTACTTGTATTGTACTGCTGCTCCTGCTTTTCCCCCATGTATACCTCTTTAGCTGTGTTTTTTACACTGCACACTGAGAATCTGATTACCTGTTCACCCTCCCCTGCTAGAAATATTTCAAATAAACTTAAAAATACAGTGGTTTAAAATTTCACTCAAATGAAAGTACGCTTCTGCTATAAATTGTGCCTGCTCTCCAGTCCCTCCGAAAGACACAAACTTGCGAAGCAAAGAGAAGGGTGACTTAGAATTACAGGCAGAATTGTTAACTCTTTGCATTATTTCTTTTTTAGAAGGCGAGATATTTGTACTACCAGTGAAACAGTTAAAAGAGCAAGCCGTATCCTGTAGATTGGCATGTGCAATAAGACCCTGTTTATAAGGCATGTCCACTTAGACTGAAGTTTAAGAAACGAAACGTTAGTGAAGGCATCTTCAGGTCCTTTTCGACCTCTAACTTTGTAAAGGGCATATTGTGATCGCCATTAAAACAGTGCAAGTCCAGAGGAACGCCGGTGCAGTCAGTGGATTTACGCTGGCGTAATGGCGATTACAGAGTCTGCGATTAGTTACACGTTGGCACAAGAGGGAGAGCAGGTTAGCAGTGCCTAATTTTTACACCGCTGGATAATAAGGAAAACGGGGAACGATGTCCTTGTAAAATGCTGGAGCACGTGAGCGCCTATTGCCACGCAACTGGAAATGAATTAATGAAAAAAAAAAAAGTAAAGAAGGAAAGAAATCCTTTCCGCTTGCTCTTTGCTTGCTAAATGAGTGAAGGGACTGTAAAAGTTTTTCAGTCCTCCCAGATGTTCCTAAGTAGATACAAGAGCGCTATTAGGACTAAACAATTCAAAAAGGAAAACTTGTCGTCCTGCTTTGGATTTATAGCAAGATTCTTTCTTACAATTCAGTCAATATAAGAGTTCATTGAAATTAATGTAAAAATACATCACCAGCTTTAGTTTGTTGTTGATTTTAACTGTGAGAACATTTAAAGTGACATTGCAACCAAATCCTCCCATAGTCGGGTTTCATTCATCTTTCTTCCCTTGTGTGTTTCTAACAAATCCGTTTTGTCACTTGGATGTGAGATATTCTCACAAGAGGTATTCTTAAGGAGCAAATACAGGGCACGGAAGATATCATTTAAGTCTGCCATTGGTGTTGCATCCAAGAGGATAAAAGCACAGAGGGGCCTGAACACCTTTCATATAGTCCAGAGAGGTTCTTCCACCTAATGCAGAGACCTTTTGGTCAAGGACCCAACACAGGAATATCCATGGTGGCTGCTCTTCTAGTTCTGTCACTGAAGATCTCGCATGCAAGAAGCCGCAAATTCCACCTCTCTAATCCCTGGCGTAAACCTTGTGTTATCTGACTGAATTGCAAAGGCAGGGAACTTTTTTATTTTGCCTGCACTGCACACTCTCCTATCCTCATTTCTATAGATATCTTACAAACTGAAATTCATTCTGGCTATATCTGTCTCAAAACAGACGGACATCCTGCACTGAGAAAATCTTTCCCTAATCTAAATTACTTGCCTCCCCCCTTGCCTCTGTTCCTTGTTTTTATTCCTGCATGCAATTCTGGCACCAGCGTAAGACTGTCTTGGACAGAAAACAAAATCCTTTAACAATTCCACCAACCTAGAAACCTCGCTGGGGAGGAAATGGGAAACCTCTTCCCCTTCGCTCTTGCTACCAGCCGCTGAATCAATGGAGGTCATTATACTCCTTGCCCAAGAAGTCAAGGGGTCAGGAAAGAGCAGCTTTGTTGGGGACTTGCTCCAGTCCGATATTATGGATTTAAACAATGAAAACAGAGCCGAATTGTGAGAACCCATGTGAGATTATTTAAGGCAAGATAAAGTCATTTTAATCGTGGTTATCGCAAGTGGGCTTTGCAGGGCAGTGGATCACGCAGGGCACCTCCGTAGCCAGATCGTGGGACGGGATCAGTGCGCAGAGCGGGGCAGGAGGAGGGAGCAGAAGCCACGCCAGGACAGAGCTGCTGGAGCTCTGAGTGATGGAAATGCGCTGCCAGGAGCGGAGAGGATGAGACCAATCACCAGGCGACACCTTTGGACTCCCCAGAAAGTCCACTCATTTCACAGGGCAAGTTTTATACCTTCATGTTTGAGACAGCAGTTTGTCAGAAGAGTTTTTGCCTACTGCAGGCAACTTCCAACATGTCCTGGGGAAATGATGATCCCTGAGGCCAGCGCAGCCCCAGCTGGGCATTAGGAGATGAAGTTACTGTTCCTTTTGTTCCTTTAATTACCTGCCTTGTTTTCCCAGGCTCAGGCTCCAGGTATCCCTGGAGCAAGCACAAAACTGTTCTTCTCAGAGGTCCACCTCTGTTCTGGCACCACTCCTGGACAAACTAAATTACTTGGAAATGTTTTCTTTCCTTTTTTTTTTTTTTCTTCATTCTGACTTTTGTTAAAATTAGAATCAACTTAAAGTCCCAGCCAGAAAAAAATCACTTCAAGTTAAAAACAACAAAGCCCCAAACAGCATTTTTTTCTTTCCACTTTCAAAGCCTTAGAACTGGACATTTTGAACATTTTTTAAGTTTCTCAAATTGCAGTGGAAGAGGTGAGCGTGTTGGAACCAATCTTCCCAGGAATAGCTCCGGTTTGAGTCACCAGCCTTTTACAACAATAATGAAAACAAAAAAACATTTCCTCAACAATTCCCAGCTTCCCCTCATTGGCATTACTTTAACTTGCTTCCAAAGTCGGTGAGAAGTTTTGTGACCTCGTGACAAAACACTTGAGTTCAGCGGCTCTTGAGTTTTTCTCTTTATTGATGAAACAGTGGGTTCACTCTCATAGCTCTCATTAGCAGCTAGGTGTAGAGAGGGCAAAGGCAGGCATCAATTTGTCCCATGTTTCTTTAGGCATCTCATGGAGGCAGCCTTCAACGTAGAGCCCATGCTGATGCCTCCTCTCTCACCTTATACTGTATAGAGTTGCTAAATTTCCAGTCGATGTGTCCCAATAAGGCCCCAAATTAAGTTATATGGGTAGAGAGGGGACAGCAGAAGGGCATAGCTTTCTGCCTGGCCACAGCACAGCAGCTGAGCAGATACGTGCACCCCAGCCCAACTTTGGTGCGTGACCATAACCTCCGGCAGAGGCGAGTTAAAATGTCGTTAGACCACGCCGAAGTGGCACACGTGCTTCCAGTTGCTGCAGTTCAGCTGAAACCCAGCAATTTATTTGGCCACCGCAGGCCTGATCGTATGTCAACACAAGGCTGAAGCATTTTAAGAGACCCGAGACATTTTCTACAGGACTTAGAGGAAGATGCTGTGATTTTGCTAACACGGATCCTAAACTCATTTGGTGATACGGGGGGAAGAATGAACTCTAGAGGTGTTTGCTCGATGACATCTTTTTTACTATTCAGTTTTCTAAAGGGGTCTTAAAGTGACTAAACGTGGCTAGACTTATAGGAACTTTTGAGGACAGACTTTTTTTTTTGCAGATATTTAAGCACACAAAAAGGTAGTTAGGCACTAAGATACTTTTGAAAAGCCCATCAGATCTCTGATCTGCATCTTTAGGCATCTAATTACGTTTGAAAATGCTGTCTCTGGTGTCTGTGAGAATTGTATCTTTTGCATATTAGGCGCTGTACTACAAAATGTATAAAAGTTACATGCATTTTTTTGCAACAAAGGGGAAAAAAAAAGACCAAAAATTTGAAAGAAATCAGCTGTCAATTTAATCTCAACCACAAAACAACAACACAATAATTGTTCTTTTGTTTCTTTGTTTTACTTTCTAAAATTCCTGTAATTATATGCAATTACCTATTATGCTGGAAATTGGTTCTCCAAGACATAGAATCTGATTTTTTTTCTTAACTGTACAAAATATGCAATTTAAAGAAGTGAGCAGTTTGAGTGTGGAGAAAAATGAGGCTACAGCTGTAGGATTTTGTTATGCTTTTAGTATCAAATCACAAAACCCATTACATTATTTATCCTACAGGCAGGCCTTGTGCTGCAAACATTGAATACAATTGCATACCCTAGGAAAAGAAATGTGTGCTTTTTAATTGCCCCTGATTTAAGCAACCCTTAATTTCATTAGGCTTTTTTTTTTATGGGAAATCGAAACAGTTTACTTTAAACCATGGGTATGAATCAGTGCTTTTTTAAAAATCCTAATGACTGAACATTACACTATGTGTATGCATAAATACACACACACACATACATAAAACAAAAGTATATAATTTATACATAGACACGTGTGCATAGGTGTGTGTGCACACACAAACATGAAAATATTCTTTCCTATCACTATAACATTAAATTTCAGAAAAATAGCAGTCTGTATGATTCCTGCTCAAATAGTAGAATACAGTCCCTGAATTCAAGGGCTTTCAAAAAATAAATCCCAGTAAAGACACACTTAAGGCCTGTGTCTGAAATATCTTGGTTTTGTCATAGGCTATAATTCAAACTACTGAGTCATAAAATTAATCTGTTTTGCTGTGAATTTTTTTTTAATGTTCCGTTATTTCATCTGTTGGAAATCTCTAAATAAGCTGTAGGCAGGAGGTTAAATTTTAGTGGATCAGTGGCATGTGGTGGGGAGAACCTTTCTTTAGAGGAGCCCACACTTCATTCCCGTTAACGTCAATAGGATGGATGCAGGTTTATCTCGGGAAAAGATCTTTGTACAACAATATTATACTGTGTTGCATATTTAAGACTGAAACACGTTTGGAACCGAAATGCAAATATGGGAAAGCCGGGAAAGAGAGTTTTTGCTTTGTGTGCCTATGTATGCCACCGGTGAGCTGCTGGCCATCACCACTGCTCATGTGCCACTGCCGCTGGGTCGCCTTCGTGTACGTCACGAGTCAGCTTTCCTCCGTGTGTCTTTTGGAAAGAGCGTGCACATTCATGGATACTGAAAAAACACAAATTCTGGGCAAGAAAAGCGGCTGACGAGAACTGCGGTTGATGACAACCTAACTGTTCGGTTGCTCTAAATAACTTCAGGGTTTGATCCTGCCCAGCAGAACACAGGGCAACTTTGACCCTTGCTTGCAGTAGAACCGAAGTTAATTGTCATATCAAAATCTGCTTATTTTACCCTGTTTTCTCCCATACTGTTAGGCTACTTCAGAATTTCCCTCCTTTGTGGAAGATTCTACTAGTGTGAGACGCCCCAGAATCCAAGCGTTAAACACCAACGCAGCTCGTTACAGCCCTTCAACTTCTGTCCCTCCTGCAGCAACCAAAAAGGCCAGGTGCTTCGATAACCGTATTTGTGTGTCTTACACGGAATTCATCTCACTCAGAATAATCTGGCTCTTTCAGGATGTTTGTTTTGCTTTCACACAACAGCATATTTGTCTTGGACGCTAGGTAATGCGGAAGCTCTTTGGAGGGTAAAAATAGGTTGTGGCAGAGAGCTGAGCATTGTTCTTTGTCCTTTCAAAGGGTTAAACCCCCCAAAAAGTTATAAAAAAAAAAAGGAGAGGAAGAGAGAAAAAAAAATAAAAGGTTAGTGTTTTCTGTCCATTAAAGAGAGTATTCTGTTCTGAAACCGAATTGGTCATGCATTCTTCCCGCGTTTCCTGGCAGAGCGGAGACTGACTGCAGCACCTGCCCGCGCGGTGCAGGGCTGCCCCGTCCCTCCGCGCCGCCGCTCCCGCCCTGCCCAATCTGTCCCCCATTACCCACCTCGCTTACGGGACCAAAGAAGCTTTGAGACGCCGGTTTCCCTTAGTTAGCTCCATATGAAATTCCTCCTGGAGCGTAGCTGGAAGTCGTTGGGTTTTTTTTTTTATTGGTTTTTTTTCGTTTTCCTGGCTTTTTTTGCTGCAGGACAAGACCGTCCTCGCTCCGAGCTAAGGGCCTGGATTCCACGCGATTTTATGGGAGGAAGTGGACAATGCTCTGTTTTATCCTTCTCCTTCACATTTGCCTCCAGCAAATGCCTTAAAAATTTGTAAAAAAAAAAAAAAAAGTTTTTTGTTAGTTTTTTTTTCCTAAAAAGGTACTTTTTCAAAAAAATGCCTGTTAAAAAAAAATGTTTCTGTTGAACACTTTGGATTACCTGGTTTTCATACTTCTTCAGATTTGCCTCTAATTTTGATTTCTCAGCTCAGTCGCTGCAGCTGGGCAGTGAAATGGTAACAAAACAACCTAGTTGCTCACAGAGAAAAACATGTTTTCACCGAAAATGAGATCTATCAGCTTAAGTCTCAAATTTAATGAAAAAAAGAGTTAACACCAAACATTTCTGTCTGATGTATTAATTAAATAGCAGGGATATCCTTAAAAATCCAGTGTTTTTCTCCAAAACAAAACAAAAAAAATTCCATTTTGATATTGAAGCATTTCCTTTTCTGCAATTGCTGACTTGTTATACTCTGATAAACATGTACGGATAATGCTAAGAAAAAAAAAGTTGTTTCTAAAATTGTTTCTAGAAAAGATTGAATTAATTATGAATACTTGAGGATTTTTTTTTTTTTTCCCTTTAAGTGTTACGCAGAAGCGTTTCCTTAGGACTGAATCCATCTTCCCAGCACTGCTCTAGTAAAAGGGCCATATTCCATAGTCTGAATTTTCCCGTAGCCCAACAGGAGAAAATGAAACAGTTCAGCAAGCAGTAGATGTCCCATCCTTCCCAAGTCACTGCTCTCTGAAGGACAATTTTCAGGGAATCAGGCTGTGAACCCTGTAGGTGATATGACCCTTATATGTTACATGGATTTCAAGAATATAAAAATAACACCGGACCCAAGCTGGTCTCCTGGTATCACCTGGGCATCCTGGGCACGTGGAGATGTGGGCAGCAGTGATGCCCGCTCACATAGAAAGAATTAACTACCACCAAAAGCAGGCTGGTCTGACCACATCTCTTTTCCTCCTGCTGCTACAGCCACCCTCATCCTTTCTTTGCCTCAGTTTACCCCTATTTCAAAAGAACAAGAATAATCCACCTCATAGCAGAGCAAGGTGAAATTATGCATATTTACTGACAACTTGTCAAAATGTGAATTCGTGTCATTCCCCATTAAAGGATGAAAACTTTTTTTTTTGTTTCAGTGCTCACGTAAATTGAAAGGAAAAAAAAACAACTAAGGAGAGGTTCTGATCATATCAGTATTGATGGCAAGTTTTCATTTTGCATTTTTTTAAAAGTAGAAGTGGAGGAAATTTTGAAGTGTAGAAAATCCAGTTGTTTCATTTAAGAACATCGTGACTGAAGTTTGCTTTTGCTTTTGTGACTGAAAGAAGTTGCTACGGAAAACGTAGCAAAATAAGAACATTCCAAGGCTGCTGAATCTATATTTTGAACAAAAGATTTATAAAAGGACAAATACCCTGCCCTCATGCTGGGGGTGCGATCGGCTGGGGCTGCTTTGAGACCCTCGGCTGAAAAGATCTGGAGAAGTATCACCCTGTGTCTCTTTGGAAGAGGGCTGAAGGCTTTCAACTGTTTGTTTGCCAGGAGAAAGGAGGAAGCAGAAAGCTGGCTGCAGGTGGATCCTATTAACCCTGTTATAGCAAATGTCAATATGCAGCGATTCTGAGAATTTTGAAAAGATTTGCCCAGTGTCCCAGCTGTGTTTTCCCATTTCGCACAAAATATGTGTGCCGTGGCCTTATCTCTTGGACAATGTGAGCATTTAAGGAGAGGCATTCTCGCTCTGTCCAGATGTCACCTTGTCATCTACCACAAAATTGCCTGGTCTCTGGCCGGCTCAGATCAGAGTAAAACAAAACAAAAATGTTAAATCATTCATTTAAACTCTGTAATAGGTCATTTAAGAGGAAAACATGCTTCAATTAACCTCTGGAATATGCTTTTTCAAGGATTGTCTATGGCTTTTTGTCAGCGTGTATCTTCTTTCTTTCCTTTTTTTTTTTTTAATGAAGTAATGAGTGCATCCACACCACCAGTCCCACCAATGTTATTTAATTCATGTACACGTGAGGGATCCTTTCTCTGATGAAATCCAGTTGTGCCCATTTTGGTGCTGCCAAGCCTTTGGCAATCTATTTAGATTAATGAAAGGTGCTCTTTGCAACCAAATCCTCTTTCCTGGGGGTAGCCCACTCTCCACCTCCAGAACCATCCCCGAGAATGCACTAGCCTGAAAGATAGACAGTCCTTAAATAATATGGTCCTTGCTGCTCAGATTGATATCTGCGAACAGATGTTAATTATAAGGGAAGCAATGGTTGAAATGCAGATGGTATAGAAAATGTCTGTTCAGATTCAATCTGTGTTGCTTTTTATAGTACTCAATACTGTTTTCATTGAAACGTTAGGTCTGCAAGAATAGGTTGCAAGGCTTTAAACAGAGCACCCCTACCCCCTTGTGGCATAATGGCATTTCTGGAATGGAAAGAAACCCTTATGGAAATTGCTTTCTCTGGTTATCAAAAGCACCTTTATCATACGATGAAGCAACGCTGGACAGCTGTCCCCCTCCTTGCTCATGCTGTGCTCCCTAGGGCTCAGCCTAGCTATTCATGCGGTGTCCTACACTGGGCATTTGGACCTTTGCGAAAGGAACCGAACCAACATAAACAATGCAAACAAAGCTGAAGAGCTGGTATTTTGGCTGATTTCCACTTGTTTGCGTTCCTTTCTGTTGTGTTTTAAATGTCAGTCCTTGCCACTGAACTAACTCGGCTTTCGCCTGTGTGTTATGCAGAGGGTTGTGGTGTGTCATGTTTCCAGGGCATGGCATGTGATAGAAGGCTGGTGCAGGGTGACTTCGGATGGGGGATGTTTTCAAACACAGCAAGGTCACAGTGAGCAACAAAAGTCATCTCAAACAGATTTCAGCCCAGGTGCCAAAACTGGCCTAGTTAGAGTACTCTTGCTTTGAGTCAATAGCAACGTAACTTCACCTACTAGCAGATGAACCAGACCTATTACTCCAGTACTACTTACATTAATAGGGTGTACTTGTTAATACTGAACTTTCAGCAGTGGCAACTAATTTAGAACACCTTTGTGCACTTTTTCCAACTTATTGGTTACGATTTGCAGAGTGGTTATTTACGTATTCCATGAGCTACAGGTGGAGCTGTAGATGGGTTCTCTGAACTTTTGAAAATGTTCCCCTGAATCTCTCTGACTTTGAGCATTCAGACTCTCTTCTGCAATGTTTCCCTATCAAAAAATTTAAAGCTTGCATTTAACTTTTTTTTTTTTTTAATTTAAACTTCACTTAATACACATCCAATACCAACATGGACCTGAAAGGATCTCAAATAGCAATTAGACCTTAGTCTTACCAGCTCCAGTTCCTTTTTTTTTTTTTTTTTTTTTTGCTATTGATATTTGGTGTTCTTCAAATCTTCATGTTCAAAACATCATGGAATCTCAGTCAAAAATAAATTGTTGTCTCTTCTGTTTGCAGATAAAAGACTGAGGAGATAATTTTCATGAGGACTACAGTAAAGGTTCAGATACCAGAATGCAAATAAAATGAACCCAAAATGTACTCCTTTATTAAATGTCATGTTTGCTAAGCTAAATCTCATGCTTTTTGAGGCCTGACACATGAGAATTGTTGGGCTTCAAGTTATTGCAGTCTCCCTTCCATCCTCAAAATTTTCTTTAAAGGAGGATGATCTTTTGACTTTGTGCTTCATCTTTTTATCCAAGTAACAGCAGCTGCATATGTGGTGTTTTGCCCTACTGCACAGGGCTCAGAGGAATTGATATGAACTGCAACTTTGACTTCTTCATCTTTTTTTTTTTTCCCAGTGTCCAATGCCTTATATGTACATTTAAGAATAAATGAAGGTCTCACTGGCAACAGTAATGTCCTTCTTGTTCTTGGGGAAGACAGAATATATCAAAACATTAGCTGAGATGTTTTGCTTTCCTATTTATTAACTAACATATGACTATCATTTTTGGACAGTAGGATCAGTTTTAGTCATGTAATTACAGCACAAACTTGATGTTTTTTTCTTTTCCCTTTCTTTATAAATTACCCAAAGTATCTACCATCTTTTCTTCTAGAAAGCTGAAAGTTGGATTAGCAACAAAGCAGATTTTCATCTGATGCAGGCTATATCAGGACTGAAGTTTAGACACGTAAATGTTAGAGGTCGGGCTTTTTCTTTTCTTATTCCTCCTAAATGTGGATAAAAACAGATCAAAGATAGCAATCAGGAGAAGCAATTTGATGGAATTTGCTGATACCATCGCCAATCCCATGTACTGCAAACAACTCTAAATGCAGGCACAACACACTAAGATTGTTCTCATTTTGGGGAAAAAACAAAAACAGTTGCATGATTTTGAAGCCTGCTCATCATGGAAGATAAGAATGGATGGTTGCCACGATATGGCAGGGCCAAGATGCCCTTCTTGCCAGTCATTTGTTCCTGATTTGTGTATGTGTGAAATAGTTTTTTGGAATGTGGGGGCAAGGCCCATCAGAGTCATCACACTGGAAGGATACTGTCAACATCATCATATACCAGCGGTGGAGAACAAGGCTTTCCATCAGACAGCCTCTAGCTCTGCCATGCAAAAAGTTCTCTTAAATTGTGCCAGACAATGTGTTAAATCACAGGTTCACTTTCTTGCCTCAACATACAGCTTGGCTGTAGAGGCAAAAATTATGCTTTAACTCTAAATTAGTGTTACCAAAGCAGCTGGAGGGGTATGAAGATGTAAAAATGAAGATGAGGGGCATGTAAGTACCAAAATGACAAACCATATTTGAACTTTCTTACATAGGGGAATTATTGGAAAATAAGCAAAGTGTGTATTTAAAATGTAGTCACCTCTCCACACTAGCTTCCCTGCATTGTCCTGTTACACTATACGGCAATTGCTGTTATATAGCATGGCTTACTGCGTTTCAAAAGTGGAATCATGCTGACTTTATTGTGGCTCTACATGTGGCTGGACATATCAGGCGGTTTCAGATACATAAATCAATAGGAAAACCTCTTCAAAGGGCAAACATTAATCCTCAAACCCTATTTCTCAAGATCCCTGGCCTTGCCCATCTGATCCCCAAGATTTTCAGCATGATGTTCTTCACAAAACCCATTTTCTCCCCATTCAAGTAACTTAGAGTTGTCTGGCATTCATTGCTTAGCATATGAGTCACCAAAAAAAAAGGTACCAGAGCCATCTGCCTGCAACTCAATCATATCTCCTAAATGATTAATAAGTGTTTAAAAGAATAAGACAGTGAACATCCTAAAGTCTGGCCATGCTATTGTTTAAATGAAGCCTAAGTGCACTTGAAGAAACCTTAGTTTGTTACTCATTTTCAGGAAGAGAAGAGGGTTAATTTCATGCAATAATTTATTTGGATCTAGTTAACATGTCCCTGTCTGCAGCCTTGCACTGCACTATTAAACAGCTGCTTCAAAGGTGACTGAATTGCCCTGATGGATGACTTGCTATTTTAATATATTGGGTAAAAAAAAAAAAAAAAAAAGCTTTCCATTTCCTTTAGCATGAAAGATGAGATAGTAAAGTGGGATATTCTACTCTGCTGCTTTATTCAGGAAACTGGCTCAGTGATGAGGATGTGGATGAATCAAATATTTCTAGCATTGTTTGAGAACATGTCTCCAATTGATTTAAAAAATCTCTCTAGGGGTAGTTTCTTAAATTAAACTTAATGATACTGTGCATCAGTTAAGATCTATTAGATCCAGGAGACATGATAACATTTATTAAAATGATGGGTTTCATGCTTTCACTGTTTATAAAGTTTAAACATAATTTTTCCAATTAACTTGCCCCCTTCTTAGCAACACAGAAGCATTTAATAACAAAGATAATAAGAAGTTCCTTTGATGTAGTCACAGGAATGTTCACATCAGTTATTTTGACATGTAAATAGCACCTCAAGTTCCTGTTAATTCATCGTGTGTCCTGGAGTCGTGCCATCTGGGGCTGTGAACTTGTCACATCCACTGAGTGAACAGTGTTGGGTGGAAGAGGCCACAAGAAATGACGTGAGAAGGTTTCAGACAGGGCTTCTACCTCCTCGCTTGCTGAGGAGGCAGTACCACCCCTTCGTATAACTGATGTCATGCTGGCAAAGTGCTTAAAGTGCTAAATGAGTGTAAGTTTTTGTGGTAGGGACTCGCTTTCACCGTAGGTTGTTTGAACAGTGTCGTGGATCCCAACCTCGGTCAGGGCCTCAGCCTCTGCCAAAGAACAAATAACGACGTATGCTGAGATCCTCACCACTTATGGTTAAAGAGCCTTTGGCACTTCTCACAAATGGAGTGAGAAGCTAAACGCTGGAAGCCTGACCAAACTACAGCTGTTCATATAAACATCCTTGCCTCTGCGTGGTGGGAGAGTTGCCATTTTCATCACTGTCTTGGGTTCTGTAATTCCTAGCCAAGCCTTTAAGAGAAATTCCCCCAGGCTATCATGTCAGCGGTTCAGTAGTAAGCAAGAGCTAGTTTGGAAAGAAAAAAAGAAAAAAAAAAAAACCCTGCAAGGCCTGAAAACCTTTTCAGGGCACAAACTAACTTCTAGCTCACTAGTTTTCAACCACGGAGGCATAACAGTGAGAAAGAGTATATACGGAAAGGACTATAAATATAGCATTATACATATGCATCTATATGTATATGCAGGATACAGAAGTAGAAAAAAACACTAAGATGGGCTCCAAACCACTGCAGCTGGTGATAGAAGAAGAAGAAGAAGTGATAGGTTTGTGGGGAAGTGCAGGAGGAATAAAAATGTGGCTGTGGAAGGTGAAGGTAGGGATGCAGAGGAAAAAAAGCTCAGAAGGACAAAAAGAAAGCTGCAAGGACTGGAGAAATAGGCAGACAAGAAGTTGGCAACTGGGGAGCAGAGGGTGAGGAGAAAACAGCAGTAGTTCAAAGAAGGGGAAGACCTCAATGTCAGGGAAGAAACAGTAAGAGCGAGGCAGTGAATCAGAAAAGGCATCAGTGTTAAAGGTGTTGAGGAGGCAGGAACATGCGGGTTGGAGATGGGGAAAGGCAGGAGCAGGTAGCTGATAGTGGGGTAGGAGAACAGAAAAGGAGAGGTCTAGATCTGGAGAAACAGTGGCAAGATATGGGGAAGAGGAACAGTCCACCAAAGATAAGGAAGGAGTAAGGAGGAAAAAGCAAAGGAGGCAGCAATGAGGCTTCCTTTGGAAAAGATAGGAATCACCATGCTGGCAAATCAGTTTCTCCTCTCTCTCTCTGAAAGGTCTGGCTTTGGTAGCAATTCGGTAAAAGATACTGGAGAAGGCAGACATAAGAATTATCCAGTATATCGTAATTATGGTCTTTGCATAATCATAGCTGTATCTTCAAGCAAAGCAACGTTGACAGAGTTTCTAGTCTGGTTCAAACACAGTAGAAGGGATGGCAATCAGCAAAGAAGAATGGTGGGACTAGGGCTGAAGTACCTAAAATCTGTGATACATTATTACTCATATTGTTTGTTTTTAAACTAATTGCTTTCTTTTGTTTAATATAGAGCAGGAAAGGAAAAAGAGGAAGGACAAGTGAGCCTGGAGGAGGCAGAGGAGGAGGACTGTGCAAAGCATGCAGTGACAGAAATGTGCTAGTTCGTTGCTGATCAGAGGAAGCCAAAGGGTTCCTCAATCACACTGAATTGGCAGTAGAAAGGTATAAATATTTTAAAGGGTTTAGGAAGAGGTGGATTGTTCAGCAAGACTTTCAATGTGTTTTAGGAAGGACAAGGCTTCATCATTTGTCTGCACACGTAAGTGTCTCGCATGGGTCATTCATCATTGAAATCAAAAAATCTCAGATTAGAAGAGATGAAAAGAAGGCCTCTATGAATAAAAAGGAGACTAGAAACCTTATCACATGAGAAGAGACAAGAAGAGCAGGACTGTACTGGTTTTACATAGAAAACTTCAAAAGACTAAGTTTACAGAGGAAAAAAGGAGTCTTCTCATAGGAGTGAGAGAAGCTGTTTAAGCAAATGGACAATTCTGGTAAAATAAAAACTGATTATAAACATGATCAATACTTTTAGGGTGGAAATTAGGTTTTCAGCCACCAAAGAAACGAAACTCTGGAAAAGCATTTCAGTAGAAGCACTAGGACTCAACAAATCTAGCTAGCTTAAAGATGGAGCTTGATAAAGTTATAAAAAACAATATATGATATGCTTATCTATGATAAAAGGTGACTTAGACCCAGTGATCCAGGCAATCTCTTCCAACCCTATGTTCTTTTTCTTTACACTTTTTCTGTCCTGACAGACAAAATAGCAGCCTGTGAGTACGTATAATTTTATCAAAAGGAACCGAATGCATAAGTCAAAGTTGCCTTGAGGCAGTTTTAACTTGAGCAACTAACTTTTGAAAGGCCCAGATCTTCTCTTGTGGTTGTGGAATTCTTGCTGACATCATTAGGAGGCCCATGTGTGGACAGATTGCTGAATATGAAGTGGAAATTGGCAGAATGGATCAGAGAGGAGAATTTAGCCCTCAGCAAATCTCTTTGCATCTTGCTGACCTTGGCAAAATTACAGCTATTTTTCCCAAGTAAGATAAGATGCTTTTTAACCATCTTCTCCAGCAAATAAGGCTCAAAGATGGGAACACTCCCCTTTAGAGACTTTCGATCTCTTCATTGCTTGCACATATTTTGAGAGCATTTTCATCAAAGACTGAAAACAAACAAAAAAATAGATTCTATTCTTGGCTCTGGGTGGCCTTAGATAAGATATTTTGTGAGGTGAAATGTTAGAGGTGCCAACCAGGTGTAGTGCTCTACTTGACCTGCAGCTCATTAACAAGGAAGAACTGGTAGTGAATACGGCCATAGATGGTAACTTGGATAGCCTTGACCAAGAAAGGATGCCAGATCTGGAGGAAGGCTTGGGAAGGCGAGCAGCAGAGGCAGGACAGTGGACTTCAGGAGAGCAGACTAGGTCAGTGGGAACTGCTATGCAGAATCCCCTGGGTAGTGGCTGTGGAGGAAAGGAAAGATGCTGTGGAGAGCTGGCAGATTTTTAACGAAAGCTTACCAAGAGCTCCTGCATGAATGCTTCATTTGTGCAGAACACAAATTTCAGCAGGACTACCTGGCTAATCAAAGAATTCTTTCCGAATCACAGAATCACAGAATGGTTGAGGTTGGAAGGGACCTCTGGAGATCATCTAGTCCAACCTCCCTGATCAAGCAGGGTCACCTAGATCATGTTGCACAGAATCACATCCAGGCGGATTTTGAATATCTCTAAGAATGGAGACTCCACCAATCTCTCTGGGCAACCTGTTCCAGTGGTCTGTCACTCTCACAGTGAAAAAGTTTTTTCTCATGTTCAGATGGAACTTCCTGTGTTTCAGTTTGTGCCCATTGCCTCGCGTCCTGTCGCTCGGCACCACTGAGAAGAGTCTGGCCCCATCCTCTTTACACCCTCCCTTCAAATATTTATACACATTGATGAGATCCCCCCTCAGTCTTTTCTTCTCCAGGCTAAACAGGCCAAGCTCTCTCAGCCTTTCCTCATAAGAGAGATGCTCCAGTCCCCTAACCATCTTTGTAGCCCTTCGCTGGACTTGCTCCAGTAGTGCCACATCCCTCTTGTACTGGGGAGCCCAGAACTGGACACAGTACTCCAGATGGGGCCTCCCCAGGGCTGAGGAGAGGGGGAGAATCACCTCCCTCGACCTGCTGGCAACACTCTTCCTGATACTCCCCACAATACCATTGGCCTTCTTGGCCACAAGGGCACATTGCTGCCTCATGCTTAACTTGGTGTCCACCAGCACTCCCAGGTCCTTCTCAGCAGAGCTGCTTTCCAGCAGGTCAGCCCCCAACCTGTACTGCTGCATGGGGTTATTCCTCCCCAGGTGCAGGACCCTGCACTTGCCTTTGTTGAACTTCAGGAGGTTCCTCTCTGCCCACCTCTCCAGCCTATCCAGGTCTCTCTGAACGGCAGCACAGCCCTCTGGTGTATCGGCCACTCCTCCTGGTTTGGTATCATCAGCAAACTTGCTGAGGGTGCACTCTGTCCTTTCATCCAGGTCATTGATGAAGAAGCTGAACAAGACTGGACCCAGGACTGATCCCTGGGGGACACCGCTAGCTACAGGCCTCCAACTAGACTGCGCCGCTGATCACAACCCTCTGAGCTCTGCCATTCAGCCAGTTCTCAAGCCACCTCACTGTCCACTCATCTAAACCCCACTTCCTAAAATGCAGAACTGAAAATGTCAAAAAGGAACATAAGAGAAGTGGAAAGAAGGAAGGGAAGCAAAGAAGGAATATAAAAGCATTGTTTGAGCTCTTACGGATGAAAGCAAAAAGGCCAAAGCCCAGCTTGAACTAAGAAAGAAAAGGGAAGGGATTCCCCTGTGATTCCTCTGTGCCACAGTTTCCACATTTGTAAAATGGGGATAAGGATGCTGACCTACTTTTGTAGGAAAATAGTTTGATATCTACAGATGGAAAAAGACAGGTAAGTGGAAGACATTAATATTAAAATAGTTAACTACATGTATAAAAATAGCTAAACTTAATGCCCCCCTTTACCTCAGTATAAACTCATATTTTTGTACAATAAACTATATTTTTAATACAAAAGTTTCAGGTTGAAACCTAGAAAGTTGCACTTTAAGACCAGGGAAACAGATATTTTGGAATTTTTGGCAATTTAAAAACAAACAAATGCTAAACAGGAAATCTGTCAAAATTTGGTATTCCAAAATCAGAGCAATTTAAAGAGGTAAATTCATCTCAGTTCACTTACAGCATGTTATCCTAGATTCCTTTTACAGTCAATAAAAAGAGATGCTCTACTAGGGTGCGATTCATCTGACCTATTTTGGGCATCTACTCTAAGCTAAGATAAATCATTCCTACTCGTGCCAATTTCTGTACAATCACTATAAAAGGAGTCACGGGTGACTGCCTCCAGTGGACACGTCTGCATTTAGTTGCATATATCTTACCAAACAGAAACATTCTATGTCATTACTAATATATATGTATGTAGATATTGAATTCAGGCAAAGTATATTATATAAGGCAAAATATCACTGAGTTTTGTGGGATATGATTGCCGCAATTTGCATTCTGACACTCTGAGGACTGGACATTGTGCTGTTCCAAAAGCATTCAGGCAAGCAGCCACTGAGATCTGGGGATGCCTGAAGTAATCACCATACACCAGCAATTTCACGTGTTGTAAGAACACGGGAATCTGAGGACAGCCATACTGGACCGGCTTTGAGCAGGGGATGGGACCAGATGACCTCCCGAGGTCCTTTCCAGCCTAGATCATTATTCCATGGTTCTGTGACGTATCCCTCAGGAATTTGTCTTTATTTTTTTTCCGGTGATTTATATTTTAAGGTTTCACAACAGCTCATGGGAACGACTTCTGCAGTGTGATTATGTGCTTTATGTAAAACAAAACAAAGAAACAAACAAAGCAAAAAGAAATGCGACCTTCTGTTTGTTTTAAACTTGCCGTCTGACCATTTCACTGGGCTCCTGCTTTCTGGGCTCTCTGCTGCACCATGTCAAAAACAAGTAAGTTACACAGAACACGTTAACATGGCTGGCATTGACTGTCATGAGGAAAGCCAATTGGAAATAGTTTCCTTAACCAAGAAAAATGTTTAGTTTTCTAAAATTTTCTTACACCAGACTGATAGAAAAAAGACAAAATGTCAACAACAACAGAAACAACAAAGCAAAAGTAACAGTTCCCCCAAACTAGTTTGGATCGACTATAGTAATTTACTTCAATTTCAAATTTTAATTCAATATATATTTTTATACTATAAATTATACTTTCAAAGGCTATTTCATATTTAAAGCTGGAACTTTGGTTTTAAGGATGTTGAAACAGGACAGGATGGCAATCCCAAAACTGGAATCGGCAATTTCTGGAAAGGGGAACTCTGTTGGAAGCAAAATGTTCTCATATAAAGGAATTTGTACTATTTAATGGGGGAAAAAAATGTCCAGAAATTGCCAGTCAGCTCCAGTTATTAAGCATTAAAAACCTAATACACTTCATTTACAGATTACATGCTGCTAAAGTCTTCCTACATTTTGATGTGCAGAAGATCCACAAAATAATCCATTAAAAAAATTGCCTAAAAAATATTTGTCTCATACAGTCAAAAATGAAAGAAACACAAATCCCTAATGAAGCTCTTATTACATTAAGAAAAGTCTTCTGGAGAAAGCACAGAGTGACTGAGCGGAGAGCTGTGCAGCAGCCATCTACCGAGAAACCAAATTAGCGCTAATTATATTATGGCTTGCTGTTGTGCGATCAGTGTGACTTCACCCAAGGAAAGAGGCAGCGGTGTCACTAGGTGGCACAGTTCTGACACATTTACAGGTCATTACCCAGCGTTAATGTCGTTTCGCAGGGCGCAGGGCTGGGGGGACAAGGGGGGTCTCTCAACGTCACTCAACTATGGGTGATCTGTGAGTGTAAACTGCTTATCGGCTCCCGACGGGTACGAGATCCAAGCTGAGCTCGGTCAGCTGGCCTTGAAACTAACAGCAAGAAGTTGTGCGCCTCGCAGAAATGACGTTTAGATCCGAGCACGGCTGGGAGATAAAGGGAAATGGGTGTAGGAGCCTGTAGATGGTTGCTTTCTTCATGCAGTCCTCAATGATGGGCCTGGCAAAGTCACCTCTCCGGTTGTTATGGCTCAGGAACATCTATTTCTTCAGCAGCAGGGCGCAATGCAAGGATGTCTCTCTTCCATCCATCCTTGACTCCCAGACTTGCTTGATGAGGTAACCATGTGCAGCTGAATCATTGGGGAATCACCACTGGAGTGTGAGCTCACACTCGTGACTGCATCACGTGCCCACTTGGTTAGCTGCAAACCTCTCAAACCCCTCCGCACGTCAGCAAACAGAAGGATGGGAGATGGCCACTTTTCCTGAAGACTCCACTGTAGCTTCAAATTTCCCAATAGTCGTGCTTGAGAAAGAGCCTGAATACAATTTCAGTCACTCGTAACTATTTACATCCATTCACATCGAGCTTGCGATAACTGTATATTCATTGCACTCCTCCCTGTTTTTTAATTTTTCCTTGTCTACTTTCCATACAGAAGTTCTCAAGAGTCCTGCTCGTTTCCCTTTCACACTGTTCTGGCATTACTAGGTGAAGTCATAATCAACATTTCTTTAAAAGTTCCAAAGGGGGCGGATCAAAATAAAGAAATACTAATTTGGCTTTCCTGTCACCACACCTGATTTGTCAATCTGTTGGTCACACTTTTAATACAAAGAGATAGATTTCTCAAGATTTTATCAAGGGCTAATGAATGATAAATAGCAGGAGTAAGTGTGCAATGGATGTGAGACTTCTGAATTATAAATGGCTATAAGCACACTAACAGAGGATATTAGAGGGGATGGTATGCACACTATTTACCCGTTGGGCATGGCAAAAATGCATTCATCTTTAATAAACATGATCTATTAGTTAACAGTCATCATTTACAGTTGCCTTTAATATTGAGACATTTCTATGGAAATCTGCAGTTACCTTCTAGAATCCTCTTACAGCAAGGAGATATTTCTCCCAAGTACTAACATAGTTGTGGATAACAATTTTTATTTCCAGAAGCAAGGAAACCATTGTAGTTCTTTGGCTCTCAGCCAAGACTGCCAGCACAACAGGAACTTTTTTTGAAAAGCTATATTTTTGTTAAATAACTTTCCAGGAGCTGGCTGGTAGATTTTAAGGAGCTGATGGCTCCAAGCTGCCAACTTATTTTTAAAGTTTCTTAATAACTAGTGCTTTGCTTGGGGCTGTTATCCAATTAACAGGGATTTATACTGAAGATTCGCTGTGTAATGACTACCCTCATGGCCATTACGTGGTATTGAACCTGTGACCTCTAGACCTGAGGGCATAAGCGGATAAAACTTCACATTCTGATTCCAAGGAGAAGACAAAGAGTGCCTGATTTAGGGGCATATATTCCCCACACAGTGAGTGGAGGTGGCCAAGAGCCTCCAAAGGGCAATCCAGAAAGCACATATGCTGAGTGTGGGAAATGCTGACAGCACACGAAGGCATGCCTTTCTCTAGAGATTAGGAGCCAATTCAGGGATGCACATTAGATACCACCAGCCTATCTGACCCAGGTGCTTTCTGCTTAAGGTAAAGACACTAGCTTAGCTTTTTGCCTTTTGACAGGAAGACTACTTTGGCCAACCTCAGCTTGATATTATTCAAATCACCTCTCCCGTGACTGTGCTGTAGCCTCCAGGTCCTTGAACAATCTTTCTAGAGAATACAAATCATCCCAGCTATTGAAATGGGACCACAGTATAGCCAAAACAAAACGCACCGTGGGTGAAGTTCATCTATCTACAGTTGAGCTTGTCCCAGGCAGTTCTCTATATACCATCTCTGGAGAGGTGTAACTCTTCTGGGCTATTATCTGTTTCTTCCAAAAAGCTGTCATCTAAGATGGGTTTAAAGAACTGCACCTGAGAATTTCTCACTTCTTTCCAAATGCTATAAAGGGAATCTAGACAACTAGCTCAAATGCAGATGTCTATACCGTACTTTTCTAAAGTTAGATGAGATGTTGCTTAGACAGAAATGAAACTTGACTCCATAATTAACTGTTTGGCCCATGTATAGGGAGCATAGGGCAGAGGAAGGATATGTGGTTTTCAGTTCCTGCTCCCTTATCCGTTTATACATGTTGTATTAGATAGTCCTGAGACCACAAATCATTCGTGGAGCAGACCTAAAGGATCCTCCCTACCAGCCGAATACTCTCTACGGCCTGATAGTCTGGTGTTGATTGTGGGTGCCAGCCATAAATCACTCTCATGGCCTTAAGCTACTACACAGGTTCATTTCTCTAGTGCTGCTAATTCAGAGTTTGACAGTGAATGGGGAATATCTGGATATTTCTTACTTCTGGGAGATCCATAACTACATGAGAAAAACTTGGCTAAGGAACCAAGCTTGAAAACAGAAATCTCAAAACTGACCCCACTACAGATCTCAGAAAGGGTTTTTAATTGATTTTATTCTTACAGTTTAAATGTGTGCTATATATACATAACATATACCACATACTAAGTTTGTGTGTGTGTGTGTGTGTGTGTGTGTGTGTGTGTGCATGCTCGCACATGTGTATGAATGCATATGTATATATTAAATATTTACTCAACCATACACAAACATATATGCGTATACACATATATAAATTTGAGGCCAGAACCATCTTTTTCTTTTATGTTGATACAGCTCCAAGCTCAAGAGAGTTCCAGGCCACTTGCTTCTACCTATTATGACAGTACAAATAATAAATATCAGTAATAACTGAGTCTTTCAGCCAGCTGAACAGGGCTAATATCAGAACTTCTCTTTATTTAAACATTCAAAGTAATTTTTGTTTTTATCCTTTGTACACACACAAGGATTTGTTTTAATTCAGCTTTTCTCCTGTAACTAGCTGACTCTTCATATTCTTCCCCACCTGTCTTCTTTAGTGTTTCTTTTCTTTTTTTTTCCCCTCTCTTAATCAAAATTAGAAATAGATTGTGTGTGTCTGTTAAAAAAAGAGGGGCTTGGCTAAAAATAGTTCCCCAAGCCAGGATATATTACAGCAAACTGCTTTTGCCTCTGGATGTTAGTGGAGTTTCCTTTGTTGTCTTCTTTGATTGTTTCATTTATATGGCAGGTTAGACAACAACAGACTCCTGTTATTGCCTTTCCTCAGTGGTGATTTTTTTTCTCTTTTTTTTTCTTTTTTTTTTTTTTTTAAGGCTTGGAGCCCCTGAGGACAGTCACTCCCTAACCACAGCTGGTGACAGGAGGAGGGTTTTTGTGCGTTCGATACTTAGAGCTGAGAGCTGACTGGTGAGAAGATTAACAGCAACGCTATTAAGTGGGATGCACTGTCTCCATTTTTAAATTGCCTAGGCCTTTAATAAAAGGAAGAGAGAGAGAGAAAGGGAGAAGGAGAGAAGTCTTAACAGCGTAGCATCTTCTGTATGTTCGCAATCCATTTTGCCAGATGCTAAATTGCTTTGGCTCCCTTCCCCCCTCCACGCACACACCCCACTTTCTCCGCTTCCGCAAGTACACGCTGGTGTCTAATGCTGTGCCTCGTGGCTCAGAAAGGAGCCCTCGAATCAAATCGCAGTGGTGGTCCCTTAAAAGGGGAAGATTAGTGACCCAGGGTTAGGCAGGACGGTGTCTCTATGCGAATTCAGTTTTCTCAAGTCCTGGGGCTGTTTTAGAAAGTTCTTCCAGGAAACTTTGTGTCGTTAACTGCTTTCTAGCTGCCCATTAGTCTTCTAGCTAATACTGTCAGAGCAGGAAATGAGGATGAGCAGATTTAGAAGATAAAAAGGAAGAATTTGAGAGACTAAACTTTTTTTTTTTTTCTTTAGGGAAGGCGAATGTATTACTCAGGAATATATATAGGACAGTGACTCTAAAGACTCAAATAAGAATATGGAAAGGGTTGAAAATGATGACTCCAGACCTCATTTACTGTGCGCAGGGTACTAATCCGTGCTCCTGAATACTGGACCTAATTCTCTGCTCTTCTGAATCCTGCATTTGCCTGCACACAACTGCTAATCTGACAGCATTGTACATGCATTTTGAGTTGGCCAGACTCCTAGAAAACAGAAGTGCCGGTGTTTAGGAAATTTCAGAAAGGAGGAGCTGGTTCCCTGCTCCGCCACATGCCTTCTGAGTGACCTCAGAGCTTCAATAGTATGAGATGCCTAACCCCAACTTTGTCCCAGGGCATTTCTGTATTTTAGCCAACGAAATACCATCAAGATTTTTTAATACTAACCAGTTCGAAGGCATGCTCCTGGGCACTGCACCTTGGCTGGTTATATTGTTAAATTGTTAGGCTTCCACCAGCTAGGTGTGACCCAAAAAATCCTCAGGCACAGTTTGGCAGTCCTGGGACCATTCTCAGGAGACAATCTGGTGGAGGTCATCCTAGCCTGGAGGAGAAAAAGGTTTTATAGTCTTAACATGTCCAGATCACACTAGCTGGTCTTGGAGCACTGTTTAGACTATGAGCAAAGATGTGGCCTCCAGTTCTCCTACTCCATCTGTGTAAAGGGAAGAACTCCAATCCTCTTCCTCAAAGAAGTGTCACTAAAGCAAATGCCCTGAAGACTCTGAAATGCCTGTGAAAGCCATGAATACCTTAATTTGTTGGGCCTATTTTTCCTTTCTACCATGTTGACAGTAGAAAGAAGCCTTAGAGGAGGAACAAATATAATCCATTCTCGCATTGGAAAAGTGTTTCTGTTGATAGATTGGGATCATTAGTCTGAACAAGAATTAGGCCCACAAGGGGTAAGATTTTGGAGACTCAGGTCCTGTCCTGGTAGTGAACATAAATCCTGCTGCCTTCATATGGATTCATCAGGACTCACTTGCTGAATACAAGACGCAGAAAAAGACTCCGTGAAACTAGGTCAGTACCTGCAAAGCCTCCTCTGCAAAACCACAGCCACCTGCAAAAGCCCACCTCAAATTCTCTAAATCTATGTTACTGCCTTTGACAGTAGAGCTTTTCCATCCTGGATCCCTGCTGATTTTTGGAAGGTCGCGAAGGTCAAGCTGGCAGTGCCAGCGAAGTTAGCGGTGAAGCTCAGACTTCTGCAGGGAGGCCCTAGGTTTGCTAAACCTCCTGGCAGAGACCGTCAAGCACATCCAGAAAGCAGCTTTCAGGTGAGAGGGAAAACCCCAAGTCACATCTAACATCACCTCTTATCTGTGTATCACTGTGGTACATGAGGAGCAAAAACCAAGGTATAGATTAGACTTAATAACAACAACAGCAATCTGTAAGTGTGATTTTGCTCATATTTTACATCCTGCAGTGCTGTCCAGATTTGGCTGTTCTGCTTTACTGTACACAGATATAACCGAATTTTTCAACCCCAGCATAAGCCGTGTTAAGAGCAACATGATTGATTATATTTCAGATGCTCAGGACTGGAACTGCTGCCTCTCTGCATATTGTCAGTTAACGTTTATTATTGATTAGGTCTTAGCATAGTTATTAGCAATGATTCTGAGCATCTGTTTGGCCATCTTACATACCAGAATCATCAAAACATGTTTAGAAAAGACTTTAAAATGTCAACTAGGAGTTTCCCCTTCCACAAGAAACATCATCTCTCTGTACCATTTCTGTCATATATTTCTGGAATCTGTTCTTTAAGACTTTCAGCGATGGAGGTTCCACAGCTTCCCCAGACAATGTTTTTTTTGGGGGGAAGGGGAGGGGAGGGTGTGACTATCTAACCTAGATCCCCTTGCAAAAATTTTAGGGCACAATTTCTTGCCCCTTTCCATTGATTATAGAATAACTTATTTCCTCCTGCTTTGCAACACCTTTTTAACATATCTGAAGGTGGATATCATATTTTATACTTAGGCTACAAGTTAAAATTTGCCACAGTTCTGTATTATACTCAGGTATTGTCATTCCCAATTTTCTACACCAGCAATATTTTAAACCAAACTACATTTTTATAAATTAGAGAGTTGATAAAAATATTTTATACCTGAAATCAGTGTTTTTTGAAAGAAATGCATTGGTTTTTTTTAGTGTTATTCCATTTTAAGAATGTTTCCACCTTGCAAGTTTGAATGAAAAGTACATTTGTTTTGCTTTCCTTCTCTTTGTTGTTTTAATGACAGTTGGGAAACATAAAGAATGACTCCTGTACTTATTTATATACTGACATTTGCCCACAAAAAAAAAAAAGAAAAAGAAAAAAGGATTTCAGAAGTGGAAATTTCAAAGGGGGATATTCCAGCCCATTCCTCTTTTCTTGCTGGCTTTACTACAAACCAGTGTTCAGTCACACCCCAGCACTGCAAGTACTGACACATACGTTTGGTTTCAAAAAGGATGGAGATCTCGTGTCTTGAAATAGGTGACTCTCAGACATGCAATAAAGCATATTCAGAAGTCTGAACAGGATCAAAAACCTGAGCAGTTATATACTGGCATTCCTTTAGGACCAAACTTCATCATCTTCACTTCTATCTAGCAAGTGCTTTGCTCAGCAAAAAATATTACAGGTATTCTAGTCAAGTCTGGTCTCATCACCATGTATTTGAAAGCCTTCCAGTACTGCTTAATGCAATATGAACAACATCAATCAATTCTTGTTCTCTCAACACTCCTCCGTGGGAGAAGCATGAGTGTGGGGTGTGTTTTGTTTTGTAATTTTTCAGAAATACTGCACACATGCACATAGATACCAGTCTATACTATAGAATACAAAGTCAGAGAAATGTGCTGGTGGTTTGGATGGAAGGCAGTGAAGCTTAGGGAGATCTCGAGTACCTTTAGTTTGAGACTGCACCCCTTAATCTTTGCTTCCCACAGACTGCCTACAAAATTTAAGGATGGAGCAAAGGCAAGCTTTTACATTACAGTGTCTGAAAGTGGAACGCACTGACATTAGGAATTAAATCAACACAGTCAGTGCGCAACCCATGACGCTGCTGTCCCATTTTCATGCTGGTGGAACTTCACTTAAAGGGAGGGAATATCAATGAGCCTCGCAGAGCATTTTGTAAAACACCACCACCGTATCAAGGACTGCCCTGCGAAGTGTTATCACAAATGGGCTGATCTACAGCACTTTGGCAACTTTATCTTCCATATTTCCTAGCTTGGGTTCCTCATTTTGCAACAGGCAATAGCGTTCTTTTACTGTATAGTGAGCATGAAGGGGACACGGCATTCAGTACCTATGCCTATTTAGAAGAGAAAGCAGAAGAGAACAAAATAATATTTTAATTTTAAAGATGCCTGTTTTCTCCTGAATCTGGTCCCACATTTCGAGCAGGAACAATCAAACATGTGACTATTCCACTATTGCTACTAGTAATAATGACCAATATGAAGCATATTGTTGCTCAGGTCCTGGCCCAGGAGCAGGATAATTGCTACATTCTGTTCCAGAAAAAACAGCAATCCACAGGCTAATATCAGAGCCCATATACTAGGAAGACAGCCTTCTCTCAGGACCAAATTCAGAGGGAAGTTTCGATACATGGAGGAACTAAAAACGGACCACCTAAGTCACTGAGATTACTCTTCTGTAGCCATAGGCAGCTACATAGGGAGCACTTGAACCAAAATGATCCAAAAATCGTTCTGCCTGCTTCACAGACACAAAGCACTTTACGAAAGGCCTATAACTATAACTTTCTACAGACAGAAAGCAGGAGACAGGTCATGGCTGACGGCCTGCAGATCCCTGCAGTAGCAGGTGGTTTCTTAGCAGAGATTTACCATGGCAGTAAGCCAGAGAGAGGTCCTCCCAGCAATAGTGGCACATACACACACGTCCTCTCTCACAGAGATGGCCACATCCAGTAACCACAGGAAGAGATGGATCCAGACTTCATCACCTAGCCTACACCCTCATAATCCTGTAAAGGTTTAAGACACCTGTGCACTGTCCTGTTACTGTTTGCTGGAATTTCATCCTTGAGGATAAATTTCTTGGCAGACCACTCTGGAGTGCACTGGTGACAACAGATGGGAAAATTGGGGCCTTCTAGGCATTATCTTGTGCATCTGGGTGATCTTTTGCATCCCCTGAAGTAATATCTAACCATGGGTTCTGGTGCCCTATGGTCAGCCCACTCTGTTGGCTCCCCACAGGGAGGCAGGATTCAGATCTTAGGCTGGCAGAAGTGGGAAATAATAATATGGCATATAAATGGGCACAAGAGCCCCAAACCCTGTCTGACATAAGCCGCATTTTACCAGTGGAAAATAGCATTTCTGGTAGCAGTGACAGAAGCTGGTAGGCTGACGAGATGTAGGTCTGGGTCCCAGAACAAATTCTTCTCCAACTGGCTTCTCCTTTGCTGTATAATCCTGATGTCAATGGCAAGAGCAGGCCACCCTGGGTCCCAGAAGAAGCAGGCGCTATACCTGTGCCCAAGCAAACACAAGCTGGAGGGGTTAAAAGTACTAGAAGGGCTCTGCTGGGCTTGATATCAGTACTTGTGGGATAAACACTGTATGCAGGAGCAACCTGTACAGTGTGTAGCATAGCTCTCCAGTTACGGTCTGAAAGTGCTTTACTAGCCCACTGTATGGACACAAGCAGACCACTCCTGGCTAGGACAGTCCTGGGAAAGCGACCTTATGGGGAGTCTTGGCTTGGTTCTGCATACCAATGTGAAAGGGACAGGAGAACCCTTGTCCTACCATGGATTCAAAGACTGACCGACACTTATGCAGGCCAAGATAGAGATGGGAAAACCTACTCAGGTCTTTGAGGGAATTTCTAGGATACATCGCTCCCTGTGCTAGATGCTGGAATATCACTCCTCAGCATCACCTTTTTATCTGTGCCTTAAGTTACAGTCTGGGCCATAATGGCACTACAGCAAGTTTACATCTTTAAAGCATTATATATTGTTAGTGAAGAGAAGATCAACACCACGGCTTTAAAAAATGAAGGGAGAGAGGGAAAGGAATCCCCTGACAAAGTCACTTCTCAGAGGTCTCAGCAGAATCTGATGAAGCCCAGCCTGTTTTAAATGACAAAAGTTGGGAGAGCTATCAGCCAGAAACACACTCCTCACACCGGGAGCCAGATTCAAGCCTTTTCCCCCTTTCTCCTTGCAGAGCCTTTGTCCTCTTGCCAGAAGCCTGCCTGCAGGCTACATCCCGCTTTCTAATAAAGCAGCTCCTTTGTCAATGACAGTAATGATTATCTCCTACAGCTGCCCGTGGTGTTGCATTTTGTAACACAATTTGGCCGCCTTTGGCCCCGGTTAGTTCTATTTAACGTACTGCAGGGGGTTCACTGTTTGATCTCTAATTGATATAATTGACTGGGAATAATCAGAGCGGCTTTATAGATTTTTATTGATAGCTAATTTTCCTTCATCCATTGTTTAATTTGATAAGACTATAACCTAATTTATTGCTACTCTGATAGGGATCCATTACCCTTTTGACAAATGCTTCTGGGGCCCACTTGTCAGCAACTGATTTGAAAGAGCTGTTAAGCCTACAGAGCCCATCATTAGTTAATGGCAGTTTAGAAAGCTAATGGCATTATAAATTAAGATCAATAAGTACATGGAAATTACAGTTGTTCAGCAAGACACCACTGTATTATTAAACAAACATAATCCTGTACCTTTGCTTAATGCACGCACAGGGAGTGAGTTTGAGAGCCGAATAAAGCCAGGTGATTAGCAAAGGAAGAGCCCTTCTCCTGCGCTGGAACTGCCAGAGTAATTCCTAAAGGATCTTTGCGAGAAAAGAAAGAAGCCAGCACTGCATTATTTTGCTATGTAAGCAACCCAAAGTCTCAGAATAGCCTCACACAAAACAATACCCCTCTCTCTTCCTTGGGTTTTGATCTGCTCCAAAAACACTTTCAAATTCATAATATAAAATCAGCAAAGGAGAGGCTCCTGGATTTATCCCAGGGATAAAGAAAAGCAAACATGGTATCCCTCGATGATTTCGCATAGCTGCTTCTTGATTCCTCGCAAAGCTTGATTGGCACTGAGTGGTGTTTGATCATGTTGGGCCAACACAGGCTGGTGTGCATGTTGAGATTTTTCCCAAGGAGGCACTGTGATCTAATGGATTGGCCAAAGTACAGGATATCAGAAAGCCTGGAGTCAGTTTTGGCTTCACCACTGATTAGGTATAGGACATTGAACAAATGGCTTCATTTCCTATGCCTTTTTGCAAGTTCACTCTATCTCAGCCACCGAGATTGAGGGTTAGGCCTTTGGGAGCAAGGATTTCTCATCCTGGGTTTAGTACAGACAGGCTTCACCCACAGTCATGCTCTCTAGAGCCTGATATAATATAAATAACCAGGACTGAAGTGAGTATGGAACAGAATGGATGAGAGAGGTGGGATAAAAGGGAGAACAGTAACAAGTCCAGCAGCAACCTAAAGATCTGATTGAGGTTGTAGAAGGCACTGGCCACCCAGAATGCTTATGCCAAATGCGTTGCTCACTTAGGTGAGTCACTCCGTCTCTGACGGACTCGGGCTGCAGGCTAAAAACGGACAGCTGAAGTTGTCACATACCTAGACATCTACCCTGCCTTCTGAGAAGGGCTGATATTTCAACACAGGGATATTTGATCCTGTCCTGAAGCAGTTCCTGAATGACTGCAGTTTTTATCACAGTGTATTCAAGTTAACTGGCACCAATTTTGCTTCCCTCAATATGCATGGTGTAAACAGTAGCAGTGAATAAGAGAATCAGATGTCCTCACCTCTGGGACAGCAACCTCTGTCAGATGAATGGGGCAGACACCTGAGGGCAGCTAACAGCTTCTGCCATCCACTTTCAGTCTGGATCTACAGGTCTGGCAGGACCTTCAGGTACTTAAAGTTAGGTGGGATGAATCTCATGATTTTTGTAGCATGGCAATGAGCTCAGCTGTAAGACTGTCTCCACCTGGAGTGCTGGGGTGCATCAGCAGCTGTTCTAGCATTTGAGCCAGTTCGAGCTGAAGTTTTGCAAGAGAAGGGGAAAGGATGATGCTACCTCACAACCCAGTCCGAGTCCCTTGCCTGGATTTAGCTTTAAATCCAAGACTAGTCTAAAGACTAGCTTGATCAGAATTCAGATATCCCTAATATCCACCAGCCTTGGGAACCTGAAAACAATGAGCCACAATCACACTGGCTACAGTGACTGCAGAGGAGCTCTACCAGCAGTGGATTGGTCTTATGATCTACTGCTTGACTTATTTCCTGCTTTAGTGTTTGTTGGATGCAGTCATCATTTGTAAGCCTGAAATCACTTTTCAAGTCATTCCAATTCTAATGATGGAAATCCCTCACTCAATTTACCCCAGAGCAGGTGAGGACAGAAACAGGCTCCCTTGCTTCAGCACAGACCTTGCCCTGACCACTGCCTCCCTTGCTCTCATCCCAACCTCATTCAAGCATAACTGGTAGGTAAATCTTAGTGATCCAGATACTAACTTCTGACATACTGAAGTCCTTCTGACTGTATAATTTCATTTTTAAAACAATCAAGATAAGACAAACTACTAAACTTGTCAACAGCTTGTCCATATTGACAGGATATTTGGCTGATTTACAGATAATCAGCTTATTGGGTAGAAAGACTATTGGGAATTTTAGTTGTTTCCTTAATGAAATAACGGCTCTTCAGTTAGAAGTTATTTACAGTGGCCATATCCCTATCAATAGGGATGAAATATTCGTATTCTGTTTGTCTCTTGATTACTTTGTGTGAGTTAATGTTGCATTACGTAAAAATGTTGACCTGGAAACACAATTTATTTCTTAGTTTGAGATTCAGCTTATACAATTTAAGTGTCTCAAAATTAAATATCTAAGTGTGAGCTCTAGACTATTTTTTGAGGTAGAAAGAAAATATAGGCAATGCCTATGTTAACATGTAGTATGGACAAAGAGGATTGGAAATGTCGAGTGAAACAGTTCGTGCCGAGGTTCTGACATCCACACTGTAGCCATTTCAGAGGGATTTCCCTGCAGTCTAGTTTGGTCCCATCTTAATTCCCATCCATGGTTAGAAAACACTGGATGCAGTTCTATAATTTATCTTCTGTTTAATTTCATTTGAAAGGAATCCAGTCTGTGCAGTCTGGAACTAAATGAACTATTGAATCATGGTGAGCTGAAGTGCACTGAGTGAAGATGATCAAGAGAGTCATGTCAAAAGTGCAGTCCAAATTCCCAGGATAAAATATTGATCTATATTGTTGTTTTAGGCACCTCCAGATGGTGATCTATTTCAAAATTACCCCTTGACATTGACTACAGAAAGAGCCTGGGTAACTGGATCAGGTTTAAGCATGTAATTCTTTAACACCTGTATTATAGCAGATAAATGACACTTTTGACATGGTAGCAGTGATGCTCAAATCCACCCAGAGGTCTTATTGGCCAAAGCACCATCAAAATCATATAGCGACATACAGATGGGATCTTGCTTCTAGATAGGCAAGGCAGAGCTGAAATAAGTGAGGAAGGCGAGAAACGAAAAAAGCCTCAAACACGCAATATACCTGAAATTGTAGTAAATGTAAACTCAGACTTCAAAACTGAAAGCTGCTTTTGAAATGTGTTTTTTTCTTTTCCCTTTTTTTTTTTTGGAAGCTGTAAATTGATGCAGCTCGAGTGAATCTAAGATTTAAGCACGCTGAGGATCCAGCCACTGTTCCTGAAAGCTCTTGGGTGAAAAACTAACACCTTCACACCTGAATTTTTTCCAGATGGATCTCACAGGTACCGACAGGTGAGTTTTCAGTGATGTGCCTTGCTAGCAGTGCAAAGCCACCATGGCAGGGACAGCAGACCTGGTGGCCTGAACCTGGTTTGGCCCATCAGTGACAGAAACAGCGCCAGACAAATTGCTCTCTTTAACAGCTGAGAAGTGAAAAGACCAGATTCAGCCCCAAGTGACTTGCACCTCGTAGCTGGTTTCAAGGGGAGCAATGGATGTAAACTGAAAAAGCATTCATATTGCTGCTGGATTAGACTGAAGAGACATTTACATGCCTGAAAGACTAAAGCACAGTCACTTCTGCAGGTTGCCCAGATCCCCTCACTGAGGACTTTAAAGAAGCTAACTAAACAAAGTGAGAAAAATTAATCCCAATCTCACTCTCCTCTCTAGCCTTTGCAAATCAGGAGCAACTCTATCAAAGCCTTTGAGTCTACTACAGCTCTCAGCATAACTCTGAAGCCTAATGAGGTTGATGGGCCAGATCGTCCATGAAGTGCAGAGAGACATACAGCCGCTGACTTTAGTGCTCAGGTCATTTAATTCCACTGCACATCAGTGAAGCTATGCACCTTAAATGTAGCTGGTGATGTGGCCTAAAGGAAGTATATGGTGCAAAACTATTTTGAAAGATATAAAAATGGAGTTGTCTTATAATTTTCCATATATTAATTGTTCCTTTGTCCTTTACTATGAAGTGCAGCCATTTGACTCTGCTATTGGCTTGGGAACTGCGTGTTCCTGTCCCACTGCTCTTGGTGCAAAAAGAAATTTAGTCTCCCACAGCTCTACTTGCACAAACTCTCCAGCTCAGAAAACTTTGAGGCAAGGTCTGGATATTCACTTCTCACAGTCAGCATCACAGCAGTGAAACGCAAATCCGAGGAACCTCCATCCTCTTATGCTACTTCTGGACCCAAGACAACAAATATGGCCCCAAGACAGTAAAAATATGATTGTCTATCTATCCCCTAATGAAACAGAGCCAAGCCAAGAGCCACAGGGTAAAGCAGGGGATGGTGGTGGAGGGAGGAACTGAACTGTCTGCTTAGTTGAAATAAAGCAGGCAAGATTACGAGACTCATGTACAATTCTCCACGGTCCCTAAAGTCTCTAGCGAAAAGGTAGAAATGAACTAATTTATTAGTAAAATCACATCAGGGGCAGTAATTTCATGTTAGTGAATTTACATGTAATAACATTAGATTTCCAGCCCTCCATATCAGCACACTGTGGCCCTCCTGGATGATGAATGAGCTGCCTAAAGAAAGATGATGGTTTGATTGTTTTCACAGTGAACGGATCAGCATTTTAATTTCTTGCCTCTGTGTTTATTGCTTATTTGGCCCCTTGCTCAGCTTGTAAAAACTTGGCTAAATGGAAATGAATAAATGTAATTACTGCGGGTGACAGTGGTAATCTGTGTGGGTTTTTCATATTGCCTTTGCCAACGTTAATCTAATCACTAGAGAATATGTGTCACTGCACAAATACACTGACAGAAAGCAGAGTCCTCCGTCAGTGCCAAAGATACGGAGGCTGGAAGGAGTTCCTGCTGGTGGGGGTCTGCTGCTGGGACAAGGCATTAGTGCGCTGGCCTATAGATGATGCATATTTATCTTTTATATACTATACAACTGTACCCAGGAGAAAAAGAGGGAAGCGATGCAAACCAGAGTTAGAACCGAATGCAAGATTTTTCTGTTATATGAATCTGCCAAAACAGTGCATTATTGGCTTTCAGATCTCTCCAGGAGGCCTGAAAATGACTGGGTGTATTATGATCACTCCTCAGAGGGTATCTGCCCCCTACTTCTCTTCCCCTGAGCTCTGCTGGGCACAAGCCAATCTTTTGGTGTACGCCAAAATTACAGACATATTGCCCAACATTTTGTTGGGCAGTCTTCTGAACAAACAGATCCAATGCCTGACAAAGTGCTTACATGTCTGCTTGTTTGTGGAGGTATTATCTCCACGTTGTTAAAGGACAGCAAAGATTCAGAGTGATTAATTGATTTTCCAAATATCACATAAAGGATGGGATTCAGCTTCAGATGCAGACACTTGTATTTAGATGCTTACTGTATAGATGTATAGATGTGAATTATGTGTTGGAGCTCCCATTCTAGTCAATGGAAATGGCAGGTGGATTCAGTTGCATAAAGGTAGACACTTAGTGACATTTAATATGTCCAAGGGATATCTGCTTGGGACTGGCAGATATGACACAGGACTTGAGGGATATTTCTGCCCTTCTGGTGAGACAGTTGAAGGTCTTGAAGGACAGGCCATAGCTAAAATAATGCTAGACATAGGTCTTCGACAACAGAGACTAGAGGGTTATTCAGCTGCCCAAAAGTAGATGTCTATTTAGGCTAAGGTGAATTGCTCTCTCAGCTCCATAGTCTGACTCTCCTTTGACTCTAATGAGCACATAGACACATTAGGAGTCCCTTTATCAGGCTATTTGAGATACCCTCAGGTACTCCAGCTGACCTCTAGCTGACAGTCCAAAAGAGTTTGGGCTGTTGTAATTCCATCCCCATGTGGCTATCTTGGACATGCTGGGCGGTCTCAAATGGCACTGGATGCCTATGTTTGTGCAGCTGAACTGGACCTTTAGTGCACCTCTCAGTACTTACAATTTGGATAGCTTCATTTAGGTTTGTGTACCTGGAGCTGAATCATGCCTAGGAAATCTGTAGTAGAAATGAGATACAAAAAAAGATGTCCTTATTCCCAGACGTGAACTCTAACTGTGAAAACATCTTTATTCTCTTAGGAAGCTGATTGCCAATTTTTCTTTATTCCTGAGCCTCCTGAGTTGATTTTAGTTACTTTAAGGGGGAAAAAAACCACAGATGATAAACTGGAAATCTTTGTTGAGGCAGAACTTAATAAGGCTGAGGATTGTGTCTATATCCAGATGAAACTGCAACTGCAGACAGTTCGTATATATTGAAAGGTACATTCAGGAGCATGTGAGGGCTCATGCACTCATGCACATGTACACCAACATGTTCAGGTTGGTGTACAAATACATCAGGAGCTCTGTCCTTCAGTGGTTATTAGAGAGATCTCTAATTTTGCAGCTTAATAATTGTGATGAATCTTTATTGCTATAGATAAACAAAAAAAAGTTAGAAGAGGCATTTGCAGGGTAATTGGGCATGTCTCTTAGGAATGGTATTCACCAGCTGACTGTAACTCTTGGTTATCATCGGACGTTCAAGGCTCTTCAGGGGAGACACTCCTGAGCAAGAAGTCAAGCAAGAGGAGGAGAACACTGGGCCTATGGCGTCTCCATAAATTGTTCTTTCAATCGTTTTTATATCTTATAGATATTGCAAAGGGAAAATAAGGAAGACTGAAGAAGATTCCTCAGTAACTCATACCTAGATGGTAAATCCTAAGCTAAGAAGAAGAGCTGAACATCTTGAGCTAAAAAGTTAGCATCTTTGGCTGAGTATTAACAAACTCATCCCTGTTCTATCTGCTGTAGGTCCATATATGCTCTGACCCATTTCATATCTGAGTATCCCCCAGATGCACATTAAACCATCTGAGAAGCTTCGGTCACCTGCCAGCTGTAGGAAGCAGCTGAACGACCAGACAATGAGTGCTCTCAATTGTGGTCATTTTTAAATGTACTTAGTGCTGTGTGTTTACAGTACAGAGGTGGGTAGAACTTCCATGGGAAGCAGAAAGACACAATGATGTTCATGGAGATTTGATATATGCCAGCCATAGGATTTATGGGGATAATCAGAAAAGAAACAGTATTGGTCACGTGAATGCACCCCCAAAACATTCAGGAAGCATCAGGAAGTTTTATGTTGTTCATAATTCCTCTTTCCATAATCGCAAATACCGATGATGTCCTTAGTATTGTCCAAAAGATATACGAAAAGCCTTGGCACATGCCCAGAGGGATTACTATTCAATAAAGACATGAAAAGACAGAGAAATATGGAAGTTATTGCAATACCAATTCAAAATCCAAGGGTGGCTATCTCTAATATTTACAATTCACTATTCCATCTCTTATTCCCTGAATCAGCCACAAACAGCTTGCACTCCAGGCACACAAACTGCATAGCAAGTAACTCCCCATTTTAAAGTTGGAAAACCAAGATACAAAGGCTATACTAACATAAATATTAGTAAATTAAACAGCACCAGGGCACTCTGCCCATGAGACTTTTGACACTGGACACATCCCTGCAATTAAACTCCCTTAGCCTCCAAAACAGGGAGGTCACATCCAAACTGCTCACTATGAATGCTCCATGGCTCAAGTTAACTCCCCAAATACAATCAGGATTTGACTAGGAGAGGGCTCAGTTCACATGTCTGAGCCACACTGGCAATGCGGTACCAGCATCCTAGTGATGGCAACTGCAGAGGTACTGAGTCAGGGGCACGGAAGGATTTGTTCACTGCTATGCAAAAAGATTAATAATAGTGCTAGGATCTGAACTTCAAATATTCAGGAAGCATCTTAACCAGGAGACTATCTCCCTGCACCAGTGTTCAGCCCCGCACATCTCTGCACTGTCTTTATCTCTTCCCTGTTACACCTGAGGTCTACAACCTTGTATCTCCTAACCACCCTTCCTAAACATAACCATGTATGTGCTTCCACTGCTCTCTTGATTTGTTTTCTCTAGGGCAACATCGGGTAGGTGAGGCTCCATGTATGGCAGCCGGCTCCAGGACCACCACCTTGGATCCTTTGCAACATGCTCTCCAGAGCTGCTAATTTCAGTGCTTATATTCAGATTTCCAGTCTCTGTTCCGCACTCCCCAATGCTTCTGGGGACAGGGTAAGTGTGGACAGAGCCAGATGTCCACATCTTTGTCAGCTGTATGGCTGTGCTCAGAATCCCTCTGCATAACTCCCAGAAGTTAGACTGAACTCCCAGAAGTTAGACTGCAACTTAAACTCTTCTTCAATTCCTTCATGGTGCCTCTTATACTCATTTTGATTTCTTTGACTTACTTAGGCTCTTTTGTACTTACTGCTGGCTGTTCTACACACAGTTTATGCACCAATTTAACTAAATCAGTTTAGAAACCAATTTAGTTAAATCAGTACAACCCCCTAGGGTAGATCCAGATGGAGAATACCTTTAATTGATTTAATGTGAGTCAGGGTATTTTAGTCAATATGCCCTATTTTCTTGTTGATGTGTATCAGCAATACCCCACCATCAGCACGAACAGTGTCTCTCACTTCTGTGAAAAGGGGAATTTGCCCCTGAGAAAATAAGTCCATGCGTGTTCCCAAAGTATTTGCATAAAGTTTTGTTTTTCTCTTTTCCTCCTCTTCCTCCAACCCTCAGTGAGTAGCTGCCTCCTATGCTTAAAAATAATGCACTTAATATAATGATTCATTTGAACAGGTGAGGGGAACAGAGGACTCTGGAGGATTGTAATGGGATAGAAAGCCAACAGCACAAATACAGTGCAGGTCACTAGTGACTGGAAGCTGTAACTATCCCGTGTCTGAATTAGAAAAGCCTGAAAAATGAGTCCATTTCACACTTGCACATTTTATCAGCCCTTACATTATCCAGGCTCAGAAAAAAAGCCTAGGAGTGAAGTACCGCAGGGCTGAGCTATCCTTACTAGAAGCTCCTCCTGAGCAAAGGCTGAGAGAAACCGGAGTGGGAAAGGAATCCACCATGCTGCCGACGTCTCTTCTGGGGACAGAGATCTTTGTATCCTGTGTACTGTCCTCCGTGGACATTGCATTATTGTTTACGCAGGAACAGTCAGCAAAAGAAATCCAAATTAATTGAAAGTGGGGAATTTAAATTGCATTCAGTCAGGCATAATGTTAAAGGAGCCTTAATTCTGTCTTACTTCACCCAATGTTAACTTGAATGAAGCAAAAATGAATTAAAGCCCCTTTAATTCTGAATGAGAGAGTCCACACGGCGTTTTAATTTAGTTGAACTAATCCACTTCAAAAATTAATTCAGATTAATTTTCCTCAGTATCCCTGAGCAGATCTGCAAAGCTGCCTGAGGGAGTTGGGAGCAATTTCTCTGTATAGGGAAATTGAATGAAATAGGCTCCAGTCCAATGGCAACTCCACAATAGTGCCTTGTGTGAGCACTGTTATTCCAGTATTAAATAGAGAATCATTTCAGATTATCTGTTGTGCTTTATATCCTCATCCTGCCTTCCTTCACAATAATTTCCTTAATCCCAGTGACATGAGAATTGAGCCACGAGGTTTCTAAAGCCTGCGCTAGATTCACATCCACAAAATTAAATGAGAACATGGAATAGCAATTTAGGTTCTAGTTATTTTTATAGGAAGCATTCCTTCCAAAATGAAAATAAACATGATCTTTCTGCCTTCCCCCTACTCTGAAGTGCTTTGAATTTCAATATATCTGGAGCTAATTGGAACCCTGCAAACCAGCCAGACTTAAGCTGAAACTCTTCAGTCTAGCTTACATTGAACTAAATGTAGTGAGACAAATGTGTAAAAACAGAAATCAAACTGAATTTTAAAAGTTACAATAACATGGTTTGCTACTAGCACAAGAAAAAGTTTGATTTTTTTTTCCAAACTAATTGTCTCACTTTCTGTATGTATAAACTGGACTTCAACAAGAAATCTTGTAGCTGAGTCCAGATTTTTGTTTCAATTACATTTCTTCTTGCTTTCTTAAACTTCTTTTATTATTATTATCCCCCATAGAGGTAAATAATAAAGGAACTTTGGAAACTTCTGTGCCTTTTGGCATCTCATTTTTATAGAAGAAAATGTTCTGGCTTTATTTTTCTCAGGATATAAAGAAGTAAATTATTTTTTGACAAACTAAGCTATTTAACTTGTTTGGGTTAAATTTCGACAATGGCTTTAGAAAAATCTAAAGCAAGTGAAAAAAGATGTTCAGCATTTTGTACTAACACAGTACTGCAACTCATTGAACTCATGACAGCATTCTCACTTTGAGGCAGCCAGTCTCAGAAAATCAATAATAATGCAGTAGCTTTTGCAGAAGAAATCACTGGCACAAAACAGACCTTTTTGCCACTGGGAAACAGATTTTACTTCTGAACTTCTTCTCGAAAATGAGTGATTTTAGGTCATCCTGATCAATGAATCACATGAAGGTATTTCTTGCATTCATTTTCTTCATTACTCCTTTGTCTTGGCATTTTTATTTTTGTTTGTGCAGCACATAAGCATATTTAAAAATATATAGCCTTTGGATGCCTCTTGCAATTACTTTGCGTGAGAAAAAGCAACATATTCTGCTTAGATCATCTGGAGGGCAGGTCGTGAAAGAGACTGTACAGTGAGGAGCTTGTTACAGCAAATAAACTGACATTAGAGTGTAAGTTCCTATCTATTGCTTATCTCTTTTTGAGACCTAGCTATTAAAGCAGCAGGTGGAAAATGTCTCATTTTTGTTGAACGTCCTGTTGGTGGCAGCAGTTACAGTACATTTAATATGTAAGCAAAAGTAAGAGCCTGTTCTGGCCAGGTAAAGCTCCAACGTGCCATTTAATGAGCGGGTGATGGTCTCTCAAAAGCATATGGCTCCACCACAGCTTCAACAGTTAAGCGCACACAGAAGAACAAGGAAAGGAAGGGAAAAAATCCAAAACCGGTGTCACGGGAGCATTGCAAGATGAGACTGTGCGAGAGTCAGCGAAGCCAGATGGAGAGAAGGTAAAGTTGCGAAGTCAGTATGCTCTGGGGAAAGTGGTGGTGGGGAAGTGGGGAGGAAGGGAAGCGAGGAGGGGGGCATTTTTAGCTCTCATTTTTAGTTCTCTTCCAAGCAGAACTCACAGAGCATAAGCAAAACCTGTTTGCATCCTTGAGAGAGCTGATTTTATTGTGGGGGTTTGCTTCTCACTGCTAGTCTAGAACCAACATTTCTCAAATCTTATGGTTCATTTCAGGGGCTTGTTTCTCCCTTTCTCTCAAGAGGGGCTTATTTTTTTAGGATGCGTTGTGGACATTTGCCCTGAAAATGAAGCCTCTTTGAATTTAGTGGGCATATGGCTGTTAAAGCTGCTGGAGTCACTGAAAATGTTGGCCTGCGTTTGGCCATGGCAACGTGAATGGGAAGATAGGACGAGGCGTAAGATGCCCTGATGGAAACCAAGCAAGAAAGTTTTTTTTAATCTACCTTATGGAAAAATGATTTTTTTAATCAAAAGAGCAAAAATAAATGAAAGTATCCTGGCACTTAGGTTATCAGCTGAAAATGACCATGTTGATGTTCTGAAGGATCGTGGAGCTACCCACCTGGTTACTGAGAGGTGGTCTAGCCAAGAATAAAGGGAGATTTTCCAAGAAAAGCATATACTTCTCAGTGGCATTCATGTTCGACCAAACCCTCAAATTTCCTTTCAGAGAAAAAGATAAGTTTTAGTGGTACATTTTCATCCGGTCCACCTCATCATTTCCTGAGAGGAGGGAAGGCACTTCGCATTAAATTGGAGGCATGGACAAGGATCACGTCAGGTATCAGATTAGGTGAAGTGACAGAAAGGAAGGTTTTTGCAGCACTGTTCATGTAGTGTCAGGCAGCAAGAATGGCAGAGCTGCCTGTGGAGTTGGCAGATGGGAGCAAATCAGCACTGGGTAGCCTTTATACTCTCACTGTAAAAATGTGGTCATTCAGGACATTTTTCACGTGCCGTACAGTCATCTTTTCTGTGGAGGTGACACCTTCTGAGCAACTGGTGCATTGGACTGCCAAGATCAATAGGCCTGGGAGACATTTGGGATAAGTAGTCATGGAGAATCCACTTTAGTGGGTAGATTAGCTGAGAAACTGCAACAAAGATGTGGTGGAGGACACCCAGGTGGCTTTACTGCAAAGCTGAGCTACTGGTAAGTCCTGTGTGACCAAATGGGAGATACCCCACAGTTCTGGTCTTCCTTAGAGTTGGCACTGTTACCTGAAGATCTCTTAAGTATAGCAAGACACTAGGGCTTCCAAGATGCATCCCTCTTTCCTTTCTATCTGCTTTCTGATGAGAAAAGAGATAATTGCTGGTTTATAAATAGAAGAACAAAGAGGAACCTTTATAGTCTTCTCTATAATAAATAAAGTAGTTTAGTGGTTAAATCATCAAATTAGGACTCTCTTCCTAGTTCTTTCCCTACATCTCTTCTATACCACAGGAGGCCAACTCATGGCCTGGGCTGCTCTCTATATGTTGACTCCATCCCATGTAGGATATTCATGTATCTCAACAGACAATTTCAAGCTGCCGATAGATACCATCTATCCTGGTGACACACAGCACGGAGTCCAGATCCCATTGCAAGGACAGACTATTGGCGACAGCGAGACCAGGCCCATCCCATCCATACTCAGATATGTGTGTGTTAGAAGGTGATGGGTGTTTGAGGTTTTACACTCTTACAGGCCCAAGGGTCCTGAGAGCCTTTTCCTGAGGAAGATGGGATGAATGTGAGGGTGGGAAGAATTTGGATCTTGGTCATCTGTAATATAGACAAAACAATGGAGTTTGACTTAAAAGAAGTAATTTCATCACTGCATGACCCCGTATCAACACCTAATAAGTTAGAGTCAGCCGATTTTCCCATTTCCTCATGGTTTATTGGTGTCATTCATTTTAAAAGGTGACCAATAGTCCAGTTGCAAATTTTCCTGGCATGAGGGGATGTTTCATCAGCATCTCCTTGCTGAGGCTTGAGACTTTCTTGTCCAATACTGAAGAGAGGACGGAAGGAGCATGGATGAAGAGGGAGTTTGGAGGAACAATCAGAGAACTTTCTACTCCAAGCACAATTTAAAATGGCCTTCTACACCATCTTAGGATTTGGAGTGGGTCTTGATGCTTTATTATACTACTGAAGAAACTTCCCACAGATCTTTTAAAGGATTTCTAGTGCCAGGTTCTCCCTTGGAAGAGGGAATGGAGAGGTATTTTGTACATGTGAGTTGCAGATCCTTTTGCTTAACAAGCACTCAGTGCAAGCTGTGTAAACTCACTTTGCTTAAATAAACATTCTGGAAAGCAAAGAGTTTTCAACATTTTCAGGGAACCCCTTGCTTCCACCTCCAGATAGCAAATCTGAATTTTCCCCGTTACAGGCAGGAGTAAAGTTCCTTGGAGGAAAATAAGAAGAGAAGAAAACAAAACAGACAAACCTCAAAGTCCCCGAGGGAATGAATAGAAATAAACACAGTCAATGTGGAAATCAGTGTTGATTCCTGCCATCAGATTCTCACTTAGTTTGACCTCAGGAACAGCATTGACATATACCAGAGGCCAGGGAGTAGGAAAAAAAAAGGTAGGACACGTGACATATTGTGCAGCAGGGACAACTGATGTGTTTTTAAAAGTCATTGCGCCTTCGAGTTTTTAATACAAACCACCTCCAAGTCATTCTACTTAACTACTACTTAGATAAGTAATAGCAGTGGAACTTTTCCCACTTTATAAGTCCTGTAGTAAACCATGAGCTTAAAGAAGCATGCCTGCTTTTTTGCTCAGTGACTTTAACTGCTGTTAAGTTACTAGGCGTCTATAGCCTGAGATCACAGATCTGGTACCTAAGTTTTACACTGCTAACAAATTAAGACTCAGTTTAAAGTTAGATGTCTAGTCTAGCCTAGTTCCCAAAGAAGACAGAGACCTCTCTAGTAGGCAATTTATGTCACCTGTGATTGACAACTATCTCAGGAAAGAAGAACTGATCCCAAGGTAGCTATGTCTGTCAGCTAACAATAAAAAATAGCTTACAGAATCAGAACAAACAAAAAAGCTTATGTTTTAATTTCTAAAAGGAAGTGATATGAAACCAGGTCTAAATTCAAACCCAAATCCAACAAGAATCAAACCAATTTTTGCTTGTCCCAAACAGAATAATTTATTTCCATTTTGGAACTTGCTATGGACAATATGTGATGCTGTAAGTTATCAGACTCAGCAGTTAGTGGACTCTTTGTGGTGTAAGGAACCTTCTCTGAATTACTTTCTGTAGACCTTTGACCCACAGCTTCTTCTGAAGAGACTGCCCAGTAGCTGGTTATTAGGTGCTTTTCACATATATATATATATATATATACATATATATATATATATATATATCTTTTTAAAGATGTTCCACTTTGTATACCCTGCTTAACACTTGGAAATGTCACCATTCCTCACAGAATTTAGATTTTTCTCCCCTCCCTCTTTAACTCCATACTGCATCTCCCGTAACATTTGTTGATGGTGGACTTCCATTTGCCACTTCCTTGCTTTTCCAGGAGAGAAACTTGTGATGCATTCAGAGATGCTGTTTGTCAACCAGCCCTGCAATCACCAGAGGAAGGAAGGAATATACAGCTAATCTAATCTTCTTGAAAGGCAGCATATCAGTATTTGCAAAGCAAAATATTTCAGTTTTCAAGTTTTGCAGAGAAAAGGGAGTTTTCCAAAGATCCGGCAAAAATAGCTGTCCAGCTTTACGAAGAACAGATATGAAAGTTTTATAGCGTGGGTCAAGGCACATAAGCATTCTTGTGTCTTAAACAAGCAGCTAAATGGATGAACTGAAAAGAGGAGCATCATCTGTCCCATTAGCCATCAGCTGCCTGGTGCCCTAGGCAAAGACAACATATTGGGGGACTTTGTTATATTTTCTTTTTCACTTGGCTAGTTCTGTTTGAGTCAGTGGTTCAGACTAATTACTAGAAAATAAATAATAAAATATGTAAGAACCTCAGCAGGAGTGAATCTCTTTGCATACAGAAGGAACCAATTCAGATCTCAGCAAACTCACATGGAGCCAGAAAAATTTCTAATAAGGTTAACAGCATCAAAAACAAAAATATACTTAACTTTGCTTCTTTATTAATCGTTTGCTAAATTTCTGGACATCCCAACAGTAGCCACCTTCAATTTCAAGGCACGCAAGGTGTGCTGCCTAGCATATCTGCCTGCTACTTGAAAGAACTTGAGCTTATTTTTTTTTTCCCCCCCACAAATGGTAGAACATTGTTGTGATGGCAAAAGAAGAGCTAAAGATATGCAGACCTAAACTGACTCTACTTAAGTGAGTGATGGGGTTAATTTTGGCTGGTTTATCTCTTTAAACTTAATATGTCAGCCCAAATTGCTGCTCCAGCATCCCTTTATAGCCGATGGAAAGAAACAGGCACTTTCTGAGGGCCATTCAGCCCAACTGTCTTTGATACATGTTTTAAAAGCAGATCAGTCTGTTCTGCTGCACGAGCCCAGAAATCACCCATTCTTAACACTGCTTGAACTGCTCAGGTTTGGTTCTGCTGGACACCCAGTAGCCCGCGGACACCAGGGTGGGATTTATCACTCCTCGCTCTGCTCTGCAGACAGCTACAGCTGACCTAGGTGGCCAAGGCTCTCCTTTTACTCAGTGGAGAAAAATAAGTGTGATTCATCTGATGTATTTTAGACACTCTTTAGTGTCTATAGGAGGAAATGCAGGTGCTTGCTTCTCTCCATTGACTCTGAAGGAAGTTGGGGTACAGCTGTAGTCAGATACAGATGTCTCATCTGCAGAAACCTACCTGTGGGCAGATGAATCCCACCCAAAGATACTGCTTATGATTTAATTTGTTTCTTTCTCCCTTAAAACTACTGGTGGAACTCCATGAGTTTGAATTCAGATCCAGTCTTTGGTCCCCCTCAAGAAGCTGGAAGGAGTCTAGATTGCTGATTATGATGCGCCTCTTAAAAGTATGATTCAAGAAGAAAAAAATAGCTTCAGTAATCAAAAGAGTTTGTCTCTGCTCTTTCATTTCAGATTATCTCCAGTTAAGACATCATTTGAACTGATATTTCTTTTTTTTTTCTTTTTTTTTTTTTAATAGCTACCCTATTTGACTTGTATCGGAAATGCCATTAAATGAGATGCCCCTGGCGTTGTTACAGTAGCTTCAGAGATACTGTCATAAGAGCTCCTGAGTCTGTCTGGGAAACCTCATAGCACAATGTCTCTCCATTTTATCCCTGTTCCTAGATTTCTGGAAGCCTGTAATGAATAGGCAATGGAATATATTCAGACAAATGCCAATGGGTGCAGTATTTATTGAACTTTCTGGAAAAGTTAACAGTAATGTTATAGGAAGTGTCAGAAATGAGAACTTGGGGAAATTTTCACTGGGACATATTCATCATTCGATGTGTGAAAAAGGAATGTAGTCTATACATTGATTGGACAGAATGGGACATTTGGGACAAAATGCAATTAAACATAGATTCAGGAGACGAACAGATAAAGTAACAGTACTTCTTTTTCATCTTGCAATGTCTGGGCTATCCTCAGTGATTACTGTTCCTGCTGACTATCATTTTGGTGGACAGTCAATGTTGCTTAAATTGTGCAAGTGTTTTATTTGCGCCTGTGCTATACCTCTTAGCAGAATCTTATGCCTCTTCCAACTTACATTTGATTTCTAAACATGGGATAGGTATCTTAAATTAACATGGGCTTTGGCTCTAGAGACTACCCTTAAACTAAAAAATAAATGATTGTAATGACTTGTGACTTATTACCTGATGCAAGCCCTAGGTCCAGTAAGAGCAGGCAAAACTCCAGTATCTACACTAAGCTGCTGATTTTTCCAAAAGATAGGTGCAGGTGAGGTCTTGACCATACTACCTTTAAAGATCCCTTAGGAGCAGTACTAAGGAGTGTGTTAATCTGGACGTCCTGGCCAAGTGCCATCTTATTAACAAGCCCCAGTGTGCTAATAACTGAGCTAGTACCAAGCTGCCTAATAAACTAACAATTGGCCTGATGTTGTTTTCAATTGGAAAATTATAGGAAAGAAAATTAGCTGACATTTGAGGGAATTAACCAGGTCACTGGAAATTAGGCATTACAGGGAACTGAGACATAGTAAGGAAAGTTTGCCTACCAGAACTTACATTTGGAAATCTCAAAAAATTTCATATTCATTAAATGATTGTATTTAGCTTCCCAGCATTCCTTTGAACTAGGAAAAATATTTTTGTTTTCTTCATTCCTATCCTGGATGGGATCCAGAAGATTGATAGGCCAATTTGTTTCAGGGAAATAGACAAGCAAAGAAACAGGGATCCAGCTACAAACTTTCCTGGGGGCTGAGGTAGTTCAGATCCTTACTTTAGATTTCTGACTGTGTCTCCAGAATACTGGAAGCATACCCAAAATATTAATGTGGAATGTGTGTGTGTGCATGTGTGTGTGTATTCAAGCTGCAATAGTTCAGGGATTTTTCCTTTTCTTTATAAATAATATAATAGGCATTTTTCTATTTTCATCTTTAAAAGGCTAAACAAATGAATGGTCAAGCAAATCCCCCTTCAGTGTTCTCTTCCCCCTTTCCCCTCTCTTTTTCCTAAAATATCTGTCTAATGAAAATATATTTCTCTTCATCAACACAGTTTAAGTGTATGCAGCAATACAGTTGACAAGTTTTAAAACAGTTTTACAAATCTCATCTATTCATTTCAATACTCAGAAATGTGGAGATTAGAAAAGCTACAAATTGAGTTTCCAGTCTTGCAAAAAATTCACATATGGCCTTAATGCCATGAAGAGTATATATCTTGGGTCAAGAGAGCTGCAAAGACATGCAGATAAGACTGTCTAGGACTGGCACCTTAGTGTATCAATTAATCATCCAAAACCAAGCCTGGATAGACAGTCTTACCTGAACCAGAATTGTTTCCTTACTCAAATGTAATAAATTTCAGATAATAATATTAACAGCTTCTAAAAATATCTTATGGAAGTCCTGTGATACTTCAATAAATATACATTCTCAGTGATTTTTTTTAGCCAATTTCATCTTGTTTCTTAACAGCATTTGCATGGTCCCAAACCAAAATTAGATTATATTTAGAGGATTAGAGACTGGCAAGTGTTGCCATTGCTGGAAACTGCTTAGTAACAGAGAACTTAAGCTTATTATTTATTTCCATTGAAATATCTCTTTCATTCAAAAATGAATTTTTTCTTTTAAGCTGTGTGTTTATTTTCTTTAAAAATAATGAAATACTATATTTAAAAGTCAGCAACACAGGTGAAAGAGGGGGATGTGAACTTCCAAAACGACATCACTCATGTTTGAAAATAAATGATTGCATTTTCAACATCCTTTCAATCACCTCATTTGCAGTGCTAAGTCGCAGCCTGATCATCCAAATCTGTAAGCGTGTGAATGGACTCATTCACAGGAGAAGTCAACGCAGAGAGGACAGGTATGATGGTAAAATCTGGAAGCCTTTGTATTTGGCCAGGATTCTGTCATGCGAAGACAAGCATCACTGAAGAATAAAAAAAGACAATGTCTGATTTGCAGAACTCCTGGTCCATGTGTGATACCAGAGGGCAGCAAGTGAAGACAGGGAAGCAGCAAGAGACACCGAAGCAGCTTTGGCCACTAAGACTCTGCCTGTACTAGCAAACTAAGCTTTAGACACCTGATATCCCACATCATCATCCTAGATTTTGCTATAGCCACTGAGAAAGGTGCTGTCAGATAGCAATTTAGCCCAGGCTAGATCTGAACCGCTCTCCGGAGAAGCCTATCTCTCTCCACTGATTATAGAGGGAGCCTAGGGCAAGTGTGCATCTAACACAGGAGCCTCAGTTAAACTAGATGAATGAGGACCACAATAGCTTACATATCAGTAAGTTACAGTGTTTGAGGGCTTACTTCTGCCGCTGTCGTCAGAATCAATTATATTCCTGAATAAATCAATTAGATGCTGGTTAACCCCAATAGAAAGAGAGAACAAGGTCCTTTGTGAAAAGGAGACTGGAATTAAATTTTTCCATAGGAAAATCATGGCTGGGCTCCAAAACTTTTATAAGTCTGCTTTGCTTTTCCTCACATGTTCTTCTGGTACATTTTTCTGTTTATTTGTTTAATGAATGTGGTGCTGGTGAGAGATGCTGGATTGATGCCTTGGGGAGAACAAAGTCTTTTATTTGTCCCCAGGCGTGCTATGCCCATACCCTATAACCACGCGTCTTCCCTCTGACCTGAAAGGACCACCTTTAAGGGTGAGAAAGTAGTTTTGTTTCCGGGCCCTTTTAAACGTGCCCTTTCCTCTGGATATGCCAGCGAGGGACAAAGGGTCATTAGCGCTTATTTTTATAGACAAGGGCACACTGTCGAGAGGTTCATTTTGTATCCAGAGCTTGCTCGTAAATCTTGTTGGCCTTGGAATCTCACAATAGCAGGCTTCTTTTTTTTTCTTTTTTTTTTCTTTTTTAATAAGGCAACTGCTGTCCAGTAAAGTTTCTCTCAGAGTCATTTTTAGATACGACTTCAAATCAGGAAATTATAACGTTCGCGAAAAAATAGTGATAAAACAATAACAGCAAGACTTTTAAAACTCATTCTACAGCTCTGCCTATATTCCTCATACAATTCACTGCAGATCTCTGTTAAAAATGATTGTACGCCTTGTTTTGTTCTTATCTAAACTCTTTGTTCTCCTTTATTTTGCTCCACAGCCAGTTAACCGTCTCAAAGACAGTTAGCTAAAGTTACCCACTTCTGGGTGTTTCCCTTTGTCTTCTGTGTCACAAACCTCATGTGAGGTACCTGGCCTTCAACAGATCATTTTTTTAGGCAAAGATTAATATTTGATGACATTCCACTTTTCCCTACCAAGCCCTTAGAAAAGCTTCCTCCCGAGAGCAAGAAATAGCAAGAATGAGAGAAATCAAGAAAGTGAGAGTGAGAGCAAGCGAGTGAGTGAGTGAAAGAAAGATAAAAAGATCAAACAATATTCCCAAAACATCTTGGGTGAATTTTAGGAAAAGTTGGGTTTTTTTGTTTTTTGTTTTTTTTTACTTCAGCAGTGGCAAAAGATAGTTAAATATGGACTGTCGTAGTAGCACCTATGGGTTAAAGTGCTTCTATGAAAGTAGGTCCTGGGCTGTGCTTTGTAGGTTGGGTTGATAAAAGGCTTTGATCCAGCGACTTTGTGAGAATCTCCATTGCGTCTGAAGGACTAACTCCCAACAGCGAGAAGCAGGACTAGAGTCATAAATGTTTTCTTTCGTGAAGGAAAACCACCTCTGCTCTACTATTGTTAACTTTCCTCTGGCATCTTTTCTTCAAAGGCTGAGAGGCTTTGTAACAGCATCCCAAATCTCAAGCTGGTTATGAGATAAACATGCACACTGTGGGCCTTTATCAGTACTTTGGGTTTCTGAGGAACTTCTGATTTTTAAGCACATGTTAGTCCTGGCACTCTCAGTATTAATAAATACGAGGGTCTAGATATCTAGCACTCTGTGGGTAGTTCTATTCCAAATGGTATCTGAAATGTCTCGTTATTAAAACTGCCAAATGGGAGCTGCTGTGCCTTCCTCCTCCTAATGTACTTCTTTATTGAATCTGTCAGTAAGCATCTCCCATTTTAATATTTGATAAATATAAAGAGACCAGAGTGCTGTAAAATACTTACTACCACTCATTAACAAATCTAGGACATCCTCCTCAAATTATCACGGTGCACCGTCCCTCCATCTTTTCTCTTTCTAAACAAAAAAAACACCAAAAACCAAACAGGAAATCTGTTAGAGGAAATTGCCGTTGCCGCTATTATTATTATCATTATTTCTCCCCCCACCTCCCTCCACCCCATCAGGAGTGGAAAAAAAACAACAAAGGTTTAGGAGTAATTTGCCTGGAAAGACAACGCTTAGGTTGTTCTGGTACCGGCCCTGCATTTTTAATATTCATCCCTGCGAACATTTCATCATTAAAACTTCGCGGGGAGCATTTCCTTCCCGTTTATTTATTTATTTATTTATTTATTTATTAGCAGCAACGCCACCTCTCCGCTCGGCAGCATTTCCTGTGTTGCAGATTTCGGCAGCGTCTGACCCCATTTCAGTCAATTTTCCATATCCTGCCTGTCTCGTATCCGCCGAGGGAACACACTGATGCTGTGTTTATGCTAATTTTATGCTCTCTGAGTTGTGTCTGTTATTCAAAGCAGTTGAAGCAGTTATTGCCAGTAATCTTATTTCTGCCGGAGCCCTGGGGGCAGACTAGGCCTCAAAACCGGGCCTGCAGACCGAGCCAGAGCCATCACAGCCTGCTGGTAAATGGCAGCTCTTTCCCGCAGAATCTGATATCAGTTACTTCGCAAACACAGTAATAAAATGAAACAAATCAGATTTTCAAGTAAATAAACCAGACTTCAATGGCAAACAACAATGGTCAGGACAACGGGATTTTAATAAGTGATGCCGTACACGGGGGAAATAGCAAAGCGCCGCGTTGCCTTCTCCCTTCCGGTCCCCCACCCCGCGGCACCCCGAAATTAGCTGCCTGAGCCCCTCGCAGAGTGAAAGTATAGCAAAAAAAAAATAACGGCAGGACCGATTGGGTCTGTTTTCCGCTCAGAGGAAAAGAGCATTCACTGCTGGTATGTATGGAAATTCCCCCGTAAATGTGGGAACCAGGCAGCTGAGCTGCTGCATCGAGCCTTCAAAGAAACTGCTATTTCTCTGCCCCGTAATATCCACCGGAAAGTTCAGGAGAACTTGCGCAGTGAAGGACCCGGTGTCTGGTGACAGAAAGGCATTGACCTTCCGTTCAGTAGAGCCGAGGGTGTTTCACGGTTTTGCCACCATTTTCCAGGGCACCTTGGGCAAGCGATTTAAGGATAAGTGTTGAGGTGCCCATCACCTTTAAATGAGTCTTTAAAACAAAGTTACCTACTTCCTTGGTGCCTACTGAAAAGCTAAATATTCAGAAGGAGAACAAGACAAAAAATGTGTTTTATTGCAGCATAACATTTAGAGAAAACCACAAAATTCTGCTTTTTCAGATAGCCTTGCCTTGAAAAGTATTTTAAATTTTGTCAAAAAGCCAGTAGTTGAAAAAAATTGAATTCTTGCCAATTTTTAGTAGCCAAAAATACAAACCATTTTTCTCTGAAGAAACATTTCCTATAGAAAATTCCAATTTAAGAAACATTTTTCAATGAGAAGACATTTCAAATGGAGGATTTTAATTTTTTTCTACTGCCATCAACAGCACTCAGTTTTTATTGTGATGCTTAAGGCCATGTTTTCAGCATACTGTGCTCTTTAGAAACTTGCCCGTTTATGTTGAGTCCTCTACAAGTAGCAGGTGCTCCCATATATAAATACATATATATATATACATATGTGTATATATACATAAGTAAAATATAAAATCCTGGAATTTATTCCCTCTGTGTTGTAGCTTCCCATCTGTCAAGTGTGATTAATAATTCTGTTACTCTTTAGTAATTTCTGAACTTTTCTGAAAGGCTCTGTCTTCTTTTGTATGTTAGACTTCTTGAACAACAGAAGTGTTACCTTAATATCACCCTCCTTGTATTTCATGGATTTTATATGAGGATTTTAAACTTTACCTTTTTCTTTGCACTCCTACAAGACCAATGGAAGTGGCCAGATCAGCCATGCTGTTCTCGCGGTGACATCTATAATGGTAAATTACACGTGCCCTTACCATTCTCTGTCCCTGAGGCCAGTTCACAATATCTGACCGCATCCATGCTCTAAAGAACTCTTGACCTCCAAAACATGGTGGGCCCACCCAAAACGAATGTTGGAAATGATTTCTGGTCAAAGCTGACTCCTGAACCTAAGCAGAAACTGTATGGGAAAGTGCTGGCTCTCCTAAGCCAAAACCACACAAGGGACCATGCTAGAAAATTAATTTTGCTGCCGGGGGAGTTCCAGGGCCTGGGAATGTTGTCTGATGCTGTTTCATTTTGTAGGGTATACAGAGCCTATGCTCTCTGTTCCCGCTCTCTGACCCAAAGATAAGTGGAATCTAGGGCAGGTGTTTCACTGGTTATAACTGTCTTTCAATGGAGCTTTTATGCTGGTAATAGGCTCCAATAGCCTTCAATCATACTAGTTCAAACCAAAGTTGAAAGCAAAAGACTTATCAAGAATTTAGCTCAGTGGCACTGCATACAGATTTTTGACTGAATTTCTGTAAACAGCAGCTATATATTAACCTTAACTTCAAGTCCTTGGCTATCTTCTGTTCCTTTAAGTGTATTTTTTAATTTTCTCTGTGTTGCAGATTTAGCAGTGATCTGAATGGACTAGAAATAGACAGAAGACCTGGGATAAAAGTCTGCTTCGGGTGAAGTCCATGAGAGCTTTCCTTCACTGCCGTGACCAGTATTTCATCTCCACTCTCCCATCTGGTTTGTTCAGCTGCTTGCTGGGTCTGAGGCCACTGCTAATGTGATAGACTTCACCAGAGTAAAGACCTTGACAGAGAGCACACTGTTCTTCTTCATCTCTCCTTGCTTGGACAACTCACAAAGTGTCATGGAAAGCTCTTGCCTGACTCACTGTTGGCCAAGGTTGGCCTTGGACATGCTCTAGCAATGGCTGAACGTTAACTGAGATGAGATAGCAATAGTGATGGCTGGGCAGCGGAATTGCTCGAGAGAAACAGCAGATCCAAGGGTTGCTAAATAATTTCCTCCATCCAGGAGTATGTCCAGTCTGTACAACGGACCATGAGCTAAAACTGCCAGAACTAGCACTGGAATTAAACACAGTATAGCAGTACACATCCTAATGCAGATTACAGACCCAAATATATCCTGTCCATGGAGCAGCACTAGTTGCTAACACACCTTACTTTGCTGCTGACTTGGATAGCACTGTTGTGTTTCAAGGGACAACATGATTTTATTCCAAATTGTTCTTAAACTGCTACAAATGGCAAATAAGTAACAGTAAAAATGAGAGCATTTTTTATAGGAACTAAAATATGCAGCATTATTTTTTCCACTGGAGTAGTTTCTCTAAAGACTTTTTTTTTCATCCAAACATGCTTTTAGACCTCTTCCAGTGGAAACCTGGACACTCTAAACAGGACAACCTTCCATAAAATTGCTTAGATTTTTTAAAGCATGTTTTAATTCAGTTTTCTTCCTTTAGAACAAAAATGCTTGGAAAATGTTTTTTTTAGAAAACCAAATGGAATTCAATAATAAGTTTCAGAGTTCTTCAAAATGTGAAAGAATTTAAGAAGGAATTTGTTTTGAAATTAAAAAAAACAAAATCAAGGTTTTCTGTGAGGACTAATTTTCACTTTTCCATCACAGATATAATCCAATACCCAGTCTCACTAATCTGTAACCTGTTTGCAGCATCTTCACATGAAATAACTCCTTTAAGGTGAAAAGAGAAGCAGAGAGTATATTCTACCTGCTTCTGGACAGATACGCCTTGCAATAGTTGCATTTGGCATGGAGACGTTTCTGCGTTCACAAAACAAGTGTCAGCTGATTGGATTGTTTTATAGACTTATTAGTTCAAAACAATATCTCAGACTATTTTTAATTCTTTTTTTAATCTATATTAAAACTAATCTGATGGACTCCTTCAGTGTTATTCCCTCCGAAATAAATTAAAAAAGTTATACTGACTTTGATAAAAGCAGAATCAGGACACTTAAACTTAATGAAACTCTTTTTCATTTACACTTTTATGTCTGGAAGTGAGAGGTATCTGAAAACAAACATGTATGTCTGGGCTTCCTCGTCAATTATGATTTTATGTTTTGGTGATTTCATACTATTCATAATGCACTTTGGAAAAAAATGCTTCATGAATATATGTTTTTTTAATAAAATCTACATATGTAAATACAAATATAAATATAAATATAAATACAAATACAATCTAGGCACGTAAAGCTTTTACAGAGTTCTCAAGTATCCATTGGCAGGAAACTACTTTTTAATATTAATGAAAACTTGTTAGATTTATGATATCCAAAGAAACACAATTAGCAGGGTTTTTACATATTTGTTTTATATGTTTGGAAGCATTTTAGGCTAGGAAGATGAATATGTATTGCATATCCATCAACACGCAGTTTCCAGAAGTGTCTGTCGCTTCTAACATGCCAAGCTGTGGGGCTCTATTGCGCAGCATTTGGGAAAATGGTGTTCCTCTCGCTGGCCGTTTGATAGGTGATACCGATGCAAGTGTTACTTTTGGGCATTTAACACCTGGGCAAAGTGCCAAGGGACACCTCTCAAAAGTTCTGGAGGAACATATATGTGATAAATGATTTACGCTCTATGATCAAGCTGAAATATGGTACTGATTCTTTCTGCTAACAAATTGAAGCTAGTAGAGCTAGACTTCATTGAATTCCTTATTTTCTAGAAAATGAAAATCCAAGGCTGTGGAAACTATCTGAGTATGTGGTTTGAATTTAGCAAACACTTTCAAACACTTGAAATGAGGAAAGCAGTATTCCAAAGTGATGTGTGTTTGTGTGACAAATTTAGAGATTTAGACCTCATTCAGAAAAAAAAGGGGGGGGGGAAGATGTTATTTTTTTCTACATTCAGCTGATAGACCATTCACCCAGACCTCAGAAGGACAAAGTTTGCATCACTGCTAGTTGTTACACAAGGCTAGGAAAGATCTACACATCCTGGAAGAGTGCCCCAACCAGGAGGACAGAGGGTCTCAATGAGCTGTAGTTCTTTGAGCTGGGCCAACAGCTAAACCATCATGCTATACATGACCTCTCTTTTCTTGTCCTGCACACTACTGAACTTTTTTTAACTAAATGAAGCAGCACCAGCAAGAGAGATTTGAGGAAGTCTGTTTTAGAAATATAACATCCCTAGGTTGCCTCTGTAGCAAATGAAGAGAAATAGGTGTCTCCTGAGCTCCAGTGTAAGAAATGTGTCTAAATGAGATGAGATGAATAGTCCCCTGGAGGTCTCCTTCCCTCCCCACTGGTTACAAGAGAAAATGCCAATCTGCCCTTGCTATATAGCATCTTCATGCTTCAACTGCTGCTTGAGATGTGGAAGAATCCAGTCTCTCCTCCACCTGATACAAACTCAAATCTCCTATTTCTTTTCAAGACAAAAAATGTTCTCTGTCATTTTAAAGAAAAACAGGCTAATTTTCCTATTACTGCCCAGTTCCTTGTTGCATCAAAGGTATTAATTTATTTTAACCAGATGATTAAATTGCACATATTTACTTTTTTTTTTTCTTCATTTAGCTCCTTTTATTTTATTATTTATTTCCATAGCAGAAAGGAGGTTTCTGAATGTATCGGTTATTTCTCTTTGGAGGTAATGATATGCTACATAACACAGTGACAGACCAGCCAACTTCACTACTTTCAAAAATTAGTCTCCTTAGAGCATAAGTTCCTTGTCCCAGAGATATTTAGGACAATTTTCTTTAAAGAACTTTCTCTTACATCCATTGTGCATGTCCCACCATTATGTGAGCTTTCACAGTTGGAATAAATAGGTTGAATTACACCCACAGTCCATTCATTACCACAGTAAAATAAAAGGAAAAAATAATGTGTAGACCTAATCATTTTCTCCAATCTTTTCATGTGGAGTCTGGATGTACGTTTCTGGTTTACATCAGAGAACTTCAATTCTTTCCACCATCCAGCCATCACCAGGCATGCAACACACTTGTTCATGAATGAACATGGGAGTCTTAAAAATCAACTCTCACCTGTTCTTTAGCTCCAAATAGCTGCATATCCTCATTCAGCAATACACAGAAAATGAAAAATGCAGAAGAAAAACAGCACAATCTTATAGCTGACTTCTGTTAACGAGAAGAAATGCTAATTTCTTAAAGAGATCTAGAGATTTGCTTTTTATTAAAGCTAATGTAGATACACCATTTCCCTTCCTAGACTGGATGCTGTTAAAGGGTTTTCAAATATTGTTTCTTTCCTGTTTTTCTTAATTTGTCTGGAGGAGCAATGAACATAGTGAATTGGAGCACTGAATTCCTAAAAAGAAAGTACATCACTTATTTCTCTCTGATAAAGCAGAGCACACACACATGCATACAAATATGCACATATGCACATATACACACACTATTTTAAATCCCAAATATTGTGTTGAAGCATTTCTCCCTCACATATAGGCTTGGGAAGAATTTAGTGCTAAATAAATGCTGCCTCAAACCAGGCAAGATAAAACATAAATCATTGCATTAAAAACCTCTAACAAGTCTATCTGCTTTTTGAAATGACTGGGAGATGAAAGAGAGGAGTCTCATTTAAGAAGGCCCAGCGGAACAGTTCTGCATTTATATAGCTGTTATCAAAAGCAATTCATTTGGAGATCAAATAGACTGACAGATAGGACAAGCAGGGGATCACTACTGCCTTCAGGCAGCCAAAAGCAAGGATGGTTTCCCAGTACCATCACTAATATTGGGTCTAGTCAATGCTCATGTCTATTATGGCTCACAGTAACAGCCAGCTGAATGTTAATATACACTTCTTAGACTCGTATTCGGTGCCGATTTGTAGCTGAGGGACTAAATAGTGTACATCCCTTTCTCTGCCTTTTTTTTTTCCCCTGTAGGAATATCTCCTTCTGTAATCATTGTGTATCCGATTAGTATTTACTTTTTAAAAAGGTAATGCCACCGAAGACGAAAGCAGAAGACCGTGGACTCCTTCCAATGTCCTGTGAGCAACATGCTGTGGTGTGTGCACCAAGAGCACCTGTTTTCCTTGTGCACTAAAGACATGAAAGAGCTTACAGAAAGAGCTTCGTGCTGTTTTCTCCCTTTAAAATAGAAGAGAAAAGCGACATATCAGCCCAGGACTGCCTTCAATTTCTCCATCCCAACAATGAAGTACACCCATAAGGGAAACTTTTTTTTTCCTCTCTCCAAAAACATGACACACCACCACTGAAGTGAGCATAAAATCTTATTCCATCTTGCCCATTTAAGGTATGTTTACAATGCTAAATAAGAAAGGAGCAAGGAATGATCCCTGGTTCTGAGATCAGTCAGCCCAGAAATGGTTTGTGTCTGTACAGTTTAGGGTGAACCTCCTCAAGAGTCATCTAGTTCACACTACATCACAATCACGGTCTCCTCAGGGTCCCATGAGATGGTACTGTGGCCTTAAGACATGATTTTTTCTTTTTCAGTATGAAGGCTGCATTATGGCCAGAGCATGAAGCTGAGAATGTGTGTTGCATACCTTGGGGTGTAGTGTGAAAGGAACTGAGGATGCTGAAGGGTACAAAGTCTTCTAGGATACTGTTAGCAGATTCCTCTCGACCAAATGTGGCCATAAATATATGCTCAGCATCTTACAATGTATCTGAAAAAGAGGTTCAGGAACCACTTGGACCTGACTTCTTAATGGCACACAGAACTCAGTGCTCTGTGAGATGCAAATGTCTTGGAAAAGTGGGATTCAGCATTATGACTGAGTGAAATAACAAGTGATAACCAGCAGAAATGCATGAATTTGGAAGACAGAGTGACAGTGAATAAAGCACAGGAGGGTGACACTTGCAATCCAGCTCTTCAATATATCTTTCGGTTTGTTTTGCTTTGTTTTTTTTTTCTTTTATTATTTTGCATTGTTAAATGAGGCCATAATTTTGTGGAGAGTGCTGGAGACTTGTTCAAGCAGTGATTTAGTGGAAGGTTGAGAAGGAAAGCAAGGGACTGGTAAGATAGTTGATTTTTTTCCAGGAGAAAAGGGTACTGAGAGCTGTGAAAGGTGGTGGATTACAAGGAATATCAAGTGAGAGAAGAATACAGAGTGAAAAAAGTATGAAATAGCAGCAGGTCAAAGTAAAGAGGATAATACACTAATTCAGGATTTAGGGTTTGGTATTAAACAATAGATAAATTCCTAACAGGCGCTGAAGCACCATTAAAAATTTGGCTCTTAAGCCCTACACAGTTTCCTATTTCTAGTGTACCATATTGCCCATTTTCTTCAATGCAGAACTACAAACTGGGTAGAGCAGCTCAGCCTGGAAGAGAAACACCTGGAGGATCTATGAAACTATGCTGGAGGTCTATGAAACAATGAGCGTCAGGCAGAGGGTAAATAGGGAACAAGGTAGACAAGGAATGACCATTCACTGTCTCTTCGCGTAGAAGAACAGAGAGGTACAAAATGAAAAGATCAAGCAGCTGGTTCAGAAAAAGCAACAGGACTATTTCTTCAAACAATGCATCAGTAAACTGCAGAGTTCATTGCCATGTGATAACAAGGTGACTCTAAATATGTACATGAGTTACAAAAGCAGTAAGACGAATTCAGGGCAAGAAATCATCAAGGACTGTTAAAGAGAAATCTCCTTCCTCTCAAAGCTGAAGTTACTGAGCTGCAAGACAAAGGAGGCTGGGACGATATACCAGGGAAATATCATTCTGCGCTGTCCTGATTTCTCTATTCTTCCCTAGGCGTTTTGGCCACTATTAGTTACTAGGCTAAACAGGTCTTTGATGTGGACCAACAAAGTTATTCTTATGTCCATATCACCAAATCTCCCTTTCCGGTTCTCTGCTGGATCTTGTTCTTTGTTCCAAAACCCAACTGCCCTGCAGATAGTTTTCCTGCAGAGTTCTTGATCTGCTGACCTGGGAACTTTTTCATGGATTAGGAAAAAAAAAGCACTGACAACAGAACAAAGCCATAGTCCTCCCGGTGCAGCCAGCTCCATCATAAGGAAATGCAGCACAACACTTGGATGCCAAACAACATGGGATGAAATACTAATTATGGTAAGACTTTAGAAAAAAGGCTATCTGCCCCTGTGAGAGTCCAAGCCTCCAAGCAAGTCTCTCATGGAACAAAAGTAAGTTGTCAGATTTGAATAATTTCTCTGCATGTAGATAAATCCTCTCATTTCTACATCTCCCCCTCCTTCCTTCCTCCCCCTTCTCTTCAGTTTTGCAAACAAGAAAAGAAACACTAGGAGCTATTTCACTGGATAACCATGCAAATGAAACAGGAGATTTAAACGTCTTAGCAAGGAGATCAGAGACACAGTTGGAAACAGCTGTAAGGGGCATTGGAATGATTATAAGGGAATAGGATGGGTGCATTATTTGGCTTGGTGACTTCATTAGTGATATTTGGCATCAGATGCTCAGCTGGTGTAAATCAGAAGAGCTCCTCTGTGGCTGTTTACCCCCTCTGAGAATTCACTTCTTTGTCCTGGAGATGAATTTCTGCATTATTCTATTTTATTTTTCTCCATTGCATTGATCTCCAGCAGCATTTTGGGAATAGGAGTTAAAGCTGTGAGAAGATATTTCATTAAATGGAACAAAACTCAGGGCACACCCATTGCCTTGAAGATTTGGAGGTTCTACCAAAGGCCTACTGAGGTTCAATTTGTCCTCAAATGAATGAAATGTAGGGGTACAGCATCCTTGCTCTACTGCCAGTCTGAAAGAAAAGTTAGCAGACTCTTGCCATTCAAATTAATTGCTGAAAAAGTTCCAGATGGGGATGTTTGTCCATACAACAATACCAAATAACTGCATAAAATTTAATCGGAATTTTCAATTATGAATTCATGTTCCCTCTTAAATATTTCCTGAAATAAAATAAAAATGAAATAGTTTTTCCTCATTTTTATCTTTTTATCTATTTTTTTTGTTTGTTTGCTTGTTTGTTTTTACAACAGATATGCAAGCATTGCTCTGCTCCAGAAGCTGAAGACCTACATATACTTTTATTTTTTTCATTTTTTTAAGTGGAGGAATCCCTAGCAAAAAATAGAAATATGGTTCTTACTGAGAGAAATTATCCTTTGACATATACTTTGTATAACTCATAAAGTGTCCCCTGCTGACATTTGAATTGATACCATTCATTCCCTTTCTTCTTTCCACTTGGAGGAGGTGGGAATAAATAAGCAATCATTTGAGACACTCTGCCTGACAATATACATCCAAAAATTTTGCCATTTCTACTATTGGAAGTGTGTCCAAAGACAGAAAGGGTAAGCAAGAAAGAGAAATCACTTCTTTTCATGCACCCAGTGGACATGCAAACTTCATACTTCATCGGAATAAGTAATGAAACTGCATCTGCATTCAGCACACACATGTCAGTGGAAACTCCTGTCAGTGGCAACAGGCTTCCATCTCTCTCATAAACAGATATGTCTACACCTTTCCCAGCCAAGCCAAGTCCAGTTCTTTGGACTATTTGCCAGACTTCCTTCTTGCATTTCTTATCATTCTGCAGCTACCTTACAGTCATTTCTTATGCATGGTCAGTGAGTTAAAGGTCAGTCCTGCTTCCTCTCTTGGCAAAAGTAATGTTTTGCCACATAATCCTTTGCTTGTGCCATAATAGTCTTCATACTAATCAAGTATGATATGTAAAAAAAAAAAAAAAAAAGACTCTCAGAAATTCTTCAGATTTCCAAAGTAATTTTCTCTTGGTTTGGCAGGAACTTAATAACTAAATTTTCACTTGGATGAAAAGCTACTGAACATAAGGGAAGAATTTTTGTCTGAACACTGCTGGAAAACAGACAACTTTGGCCAATGTCCTCATAAAATGTTAGTATTCAGAGAAGCATTTGAAAGCTTGGGGCATTTGATTTTCCAAATAACATTTTTAAAAAATGTTACATAAGGAAGAAAGGAAGTCCCAGCGAAAATGCTAAAATTTAACTGAACATTTAATTTTCCATCAAGGGGGGAAAAAAAAAAAAAGTTAAACATTGCGGCCATCCTGAATTAGGGATCTAGAATGGGATGTCAGTATCTTCAGTTATAATTCTGGGTATCGACAAAAGTCAGAAAGGAAAGTTAGGTAGCACTGCACACCTCCTTTCCTACAGCAAGATGTAAATAATGCAGATGTTCAGCAGGAAGACTGAACTACCGGCTAATGCTCTGGGAGCCAGGACTGCTGGGTTCTGTTTCTGCCCTTTTCCGGTGTGCCCTTGAGAAAATTGATGCCCTTCACCTCTACTTGCGTGGTCACACCAAGTTGTGGGACTTCATTTATATCTGTGAAATAAGTTGAGATTCCTGTTTGGAAAGCACATTAGAAAAGCAGAATTGTGTTGTCAGCACTGAGATGCCACGCAGGAGAGCATTAAACTTGGATTTGGGACAGGCAGAAGAGGTCTTTTCCTGTACAGGGAATATGGGACTTATTTCTGATTAACTTCCCAAATCAATGGTTCATGCAAATGAAAGTTCAAGAAGCACCACTGGGTAGGTCAATGTAATTATTACACCAAGTGGCACAAACCACTGACCAAAAGATATAAATAGAGGGGTGCAGGATACAGTTCTCAGGTTGATGACGCTATTAGAAGGCACTTCATGCATAAGGGCTTGTTGTCCAAACCGAATCTGCATGCGGCAGGTCCATTGCAAAGTGCAGACGATTTCTTCCGTGTGGTGCCAGAAAGGTAAAATTTTCTCTCTGTGAAATACTCTGATCAATCATCTTATGAACAGGCACCAGCAAACCTTGTTAATGTACCATGGCTCATTGTGTGTAAAGAAAATGTCCATACTTTAGGCCTCAGTGCTTTCGTTCACAAAAAGCTGTTCACAAGATGACTGCAGGCTGGAGCCATGAATCCATTTTGCCTTATTTACATGAATTTTCCACAGAGTCCTTCAGGAGGTATCATACTCAGCACTTCCCAAAGGAAATTATGTGTATAAAATTCATGAGAAACCCTGCTTTCTCTAGAGTATTAGTAGACATCTCTCTATTATGCAACCCAGGAATATTATAAACCAATAAATAAACCTTGAGATGAAGGATATTTGCCTCACTGAGCCGAACATCCTCAGATGTGTGGGGATTGTATGTGCAGTGCCTTTAAAGGATAGTCTTTGCTTTCTTTTATCTCTGAAATATCCATGGTGGTTAAAATCAGAGCAGTATTGGCTTAGCCTCTGCAGCAATCTTAGCACAAGAATATGATTCTAATCTGTGATTATTCTTGTAATATGCCTATTACATTAAGCAATATTAATAAGCCTAATATATGTCATTTCTTGGTAAACCAGAGGAGGAATTTGATGCCTTAATGCCAGTGAGTCTTTCCAGTTTTTGGCTCTCAGCTAATCCGAAAAGCAAACACATGCCTGAGCTCAGGTTTTCCAATCTGCTCATTGTAATGTTCAATGCAGAACACAAAGCGCTTATAAAATTTACTCAAATGGAAGGATATTCAAAGCTGCGTTTTTCTTTTGGGGAAACCTGTCTTTCAAGAAATTATATTTGGCTTAATGGCTTGTATTTTCACAACTATTTATTCCCCATAGCTCTGACAAGGAGCTAATTCAAGCATGATGGCACGGCTGTGAAAAAAGACTGCTTGTTGTAGCCAAAGCTTGGTGATTTTCAGCACAACCATAAGCAGAAAATTAACCGCATCTGTCTTTTAGGCCTTATCGATGCCTGGGGATGTCCAGAGAATGAACCTCATGGACTCGAATGGGCTTTGGCATCACCCGTAAGAGACACAGATGACTGCTGTTGCACCCATTGCACGTCAGTTCTTCAGAGATGGTACTAGGGTGCTGCACCAGAAACATCTTTGACACTGAGACAAACTTTGTGAGCTGCAAGCCTCAAGATTCATAGGACAAAAATGGGCCTTAAGTCCCTACTAATGCAGTCAGAACTTTTAAAGACTGCTTATCAGGGCTTTGAAAGACTCCTTAATTGTCCAGGGAAAGGCTTAATTTTATGGGATTTTAATTTTTAGAAGGCTGAAACATTTCTGGATGGATAAAGAGGACTGGAAAGGGAAAAACAGTCTTCCATCTGCAGGAGAAGCTTCCAGTGGACTGAAAGTGGTGTCCGAGGTCTCCCTTGCCACCTTGCTTCCTCTTCCCTGGGCTCTCTTCTGTCTTCCCCTTGCTACCTTGGGATATGGAGTTGCGGCCCTCAGCACATCCCTACCAAGAACCACACAGCCTCTCTTCCCTCTTTCCACTTCCTACCTCTGCCATTATCCACACTGCAAGAAGTATCTGCCTTTTGCCAAGAACCCCACTCACTCTCCTGTGCTCACCCAGTCTTTGGGGAAAGGAGGCGGGATGGGAACAGAAGGTGGGATGGCAACAGGTGGGATAGGAACAGGCGGGATGGGAACAAGAGACAGGATGGTCCCTCTTCTTAAAGACGAAAGAAGTTCACGGGCCAGTCCAGGAGCCAAAGAAAATCCTCAGAGACAAGGCTGTTTTCTTCCAGCTGCTGTCAAGGGTGATGGTAGGTTTAGTCTTAAATTTAAACCTGTATTAGATACCTCCCACAATCACCCCTCTCCCTTGCTAAACTCTTGGCTAATATCCTCACTTATAAAACCCTGTGCATTAACTCCACTCTGAATCTGCCTAGCTTAACATGTTTTGTCTGCACCAGAGGAAAGCACTTTCAAATTTCAAATTATCAAATTTCTGTTCCACCTACACGCAGTTTTAAATTGTGACCATATTTCTAAAACCAGCACTTTCACAAAGTGTTTTATTGCTTTGTGAGCAAGGGGAAGATGAGATGCAAAGTGACGTGCCTTCTGGAGGTGCCCGTCACTGGTTACACAGAAAGCCTGAATGACTAGTTTAGACTAGGCACTTAATTTTTAGTGGTGAAAATTTCCATTTTTTTAACAATGAAAAGTGTTTTTTTTCCAAACTTTGGTTCTTTTATGAAACCTCTGAAGAATTATAAACTGTCTTTTTGAATTACAGAGATTAAAAATGTAAACAGTATCACTCCCGAAATAAAAACCACACAGTTCCTATTTAAAAGACATTCAAATATGCGGCAAAATAACATTAGCTCCTTCGCAAGGCTTTTATTCTGGCAAAAAAACATCTTTAGTTATCATCTAATATGACTACAAGTTGTTTTCTGTAACCAGCTGTCAGAAGAGAAGCTCTGTCGAGTAAATAAAGGCTATATTCTTACACAGAATTTCTCTAGTGTTATAATAAAATGTACCTTGCTTGCGTGAACACTGTTGATTCACTGATCACACTGCATAAGTGATCTGTCATCTTGCTTTATTTACCATTCCCTGAATCTCTGTGTCATTAGACAATTGGATGATTACCAACTATTAATTATCTTCGGGTTTATAGATAGCATTGCTAAAATAGCATAAGGACCTGCTCAGCAGTGACTTCTATAAACACATTTTGAGGCTGTCAGCCTATTTTTAATCCACTTAGGGTGCACCACGTTAATTTTGTGGTTTTCTAGTTTAGTAATCAAAATGTCATGGTGCACCAAGTCAAATGCCTCACAGACGTCTATTACTTGAATACTGTTACCTTTATCGACTGAACTTGTAATCTCATCACAAAAAAAGCTATCAGGTTAGTCTGACAGGGTCTATTTTCCATAAGCCTGTGTTGACTGGCATTCACCAGATGTCCCTTCTTTATTGCTGAAGGTGGGGGACTCTAGGGTACGCGGGAAGAAGGTTTGCCACAGTGTATGCATCTGCAGCTTCAAATTCAAGCACCAATTGTCGGCTTGTCTCCTGGAGACTCCTGCAGTCTGAAATGGCCCTGAAGTTATTTTATGCTTTGCTCTCTCCAAATCAAGACTGTCCTGTCTAGAAACCCAAGGAGGCCTTTCTCAGTCTCTATATAAATAATTCTTTCATACAGCCAACATTATTAGTCATAGCGTGCAATCGGTTCTGTATTAGAATAGTAAAGAAGCCCACTGGCAGTGTGAAATGACTGATCTCCAGTGTGGGTGTATCTAGAGCGCTGAGTCCCAACAGCCGTCTACCTTGAGGCATGGGAGAATTTAACTTGGTGAGGAGGAGGAGGGATCGGTGATATTAGGGAAGCTGACAATTTGTGTGACGTGACAGTTCTTCTGCACAGGCTGCACTTTTTCTTTTTTTTTTCTTTTTTTTCTTTTTTTTTAACCCCCCAGCACCTTTCAAAATAAAACTAGTCTAGGTGCATATGCTATTACTATTACTATTGCTACCATTCATTTGTTTCAAGGGTGGTTTCAATGGCGATAGGGATACCAGGGTGCCCGGCACTTCGAAAATAATTATTTAGAAACAGCCTCAGTTCTGAAGACCCTGAAGCTTGACTGGGCAAAGTGGGCTGTGGTATGGAGAAAAGCTGTATTAGCATTCTCGTTTTGCATGTGAGGAGCTGAGATGCAGAAACATTAAATGACTGGCCTAAGGTCACAGAGGGGAATTGGTGGCAGGATGCAGACTTGAACCGAGGATAGCTGATATCCAAGCTAATGCAAAAGCAGCAAGCCTTGCCCTGGATTACTTTTTCAGTGCTGCCTGTCTCCATTTTCCCCTCTGAAACAGGATTAGATAACAAAAATGGTGTAGTGAATGTACCTGAGGACAGTTAGTGAAGGGAAATGGGTGCTTTTTCTCATTTCCTCTCCCCTTGTTCCTGCTGTGATCTTTGGTGAGTTACTTAACTCTTCCTTGTGTCATTTCTTTCACCCCTGATCCATGGACAGTGGTGTAGCTTTTCCCCCACTGGGGCTGCAAAGAGCAGTGATTAGGGCTGGCAGGAGTTCAGTATTTCCATTTGAAAGGAAAACCTGAATTAAAAAAAGAGAATGCAAGAAATATCTATTTTTTTCGGTAATTATGAAAGCATTTTCTTCAGAATTATTACAAAATTTTCCAGAGTTCCAGGGAACTACATGGATCCTCCAACTCCTTGAAATGCACAGTTGTCGGCAGTTCATGGACCTGCGAGACAGGAACCTTGACTGACCTTGTAGTTAACTCCCAGGCTCATGAGACGGCCAAAGCCCTGGATCCCTGGCAGCCTCCTAACAACCAACCTCAAGGTCGCCTCAGGCAGGGGAACCAGGCAATCCCACGATCTCCACCTCCAAGGAAAGCTGGGGCTGGATGGATTACAAAAAAGAGGAGCAGTTACAGAGCAGGGGACTATTTTCAGAGGCAAACAGTGCCACCAGACTTGTGCAGTACTTGCGTACTTTACTTGGAAAATAACTCATGATGAGTTAGGAACTGATTGGTGAAAGATCTCACATACTTTCGGAAATGCATATCCGGATTAAGCAGAAGATGCCTGCTTGACAAGCCTAGAAGTCAGCCATCTCGTCTAAGCTATCCGTGTAACCCCTGCAGAGAGACAAGCACTTCCAGAGGGTAACTTGCCCGTCCTGCAATAGCTGTGTATGAAAAGTGAAATGAAGCACTTTCTGGAATGCCTATCCATCTCTATTAGCTGTACGCAAAGAACTAGATTAGACTAGACACCTAATTTTTAATAATTAGGGAAGATAAATCCCACACCTAGATGCCTAAATGCAGATGAAAGTTAGGAGGTCTTGCTTTCGCTCCTCCATTCAGTGTCTCAGACAACGATACTTCAATGCCTTCACCATGATGGACTCAACTCCACCCAAGGAGGGTTGGTTAAACAACTCCTTTGATAGAAGTATTCTGCATTGTCACTTCCGAGAGGGTAAACGGAGAGAAGGAGAATTTGTCTCGTGTTCACATTTCATCTCAGATATGTATTGTCTCTGTTCAATTTTACATCTCCACACAGCCTAGATAAACACATATAAATGTTTTCATACTATTACGAAAAGGCACAAAATATTTTGTGCCCTGCCCATGAACAAAGAAGTCAAATCAACCATGATTTTGCTCAGCAACAGGAAAAATTGAATTAAAAGCTTCTTTTTCTGAAAATTTAAACCCCTCACAGTGGACCAAGAGTTTCTTCCTTATAGATATAGAGGTATTAGGACCCACAGCAAAGAACTTCTGCCTCCATTCACTTGGGAATAGTGTTGCAGACTTTAGTTCCTCATATAATTTACCACACAATTTTAGATTAAATAAGTGGGTATTGAATCATTTCTGGACTTGCTACTAAGCCCAGTGGTGGACATGAAGATAAAAAGTCCCAATGGGCAAGGCTTAGAAGGGAGTTGCAAATTTTGCTTCAGCTAATCATCGTTGCTGTGTCTGAAAACAACAAGAAAGCATGAGGCATAACAGAATGAAATGTAGCATCCCTCTCTCTGCAGTGCACATCTTTTCTCCAGGATTAAAATAGGGTTTGCATTTTAAATTTTCATTTACTAAACAGAAAAATATTTTACTAGGAGGGAATGGTATTAAGGAGAAATGATTCTTTGTGTGCCCTCAGGCCTGGTGAAGACAGGATTTGATTTGCTGTGTTAGGCTGGAATCTGGATTGATACACAGAGATGAGAAGGTGTTTAATAAAATTTACATTTCATTTTCTCACTTGACACCAGTCTCCTGTCACTCACCGAATGAAGGGAATACGACAAATAACTTTTGTCAGCACCTAGACATAGAGAGGCAGTCGGAGGGGGAGGGAGAGCAAGGGTGGGATATTTTTAGCATCATTTCCTTTGACGGCTGTGAGACTTGGTGTGTCTTGGGCACTGGCTTCATCTTTAATGTACTTTGGAAAGGAGAGGCGTATCAGGAGGGAAAGCACAAATTAATCCAATCACACCAAACCCATCCCAGGGGATGGACAAATGACCTACTGGGAAATGAATGAGACGACCTACACCCAACCCAGCAGAGCATTTCAGCGCATGCTCCATGCTTGCGGCTTGTTAGCTTGCAGATTACTCACATCTCTGACAAATGCAATCTGATCGTGCTTGAATCCATCTTCCACGGTGCTGCCGCAAAGATCCTTTTCCAGCTCAATTTTTTGTCCAGGTTACCTGTTTCTGTTCTTCCTCTTCCCCTACTGATCCCAAATTAAAGTTATTGTCTTTAGCATTAAGGCCTTTCAACCCTGATTTATTCCATGTAAATTTAGATTTCTAACTGAGGATCCAAGATCAGGATCATAGTCAACCTCATCATAGCTCTTCACTGTGCTCATAACTCGTGCACCTACGTGCATAAAATTTAACTAACTGTGGGAATCCAGGGGTGGGAGCTCTTTTGCAGGAGGACCAAGCATATATTTTCCTTTTCTTCTGCCCCTGTGGGGTTTTATCCCTTACTCTTTTCCTCTACATTTTAAGACTCAGAACTCCAAGCCCTTCAGGACTCTAGCTTTGAAAACAGCTCAGTGTGATGAAGAATGTGCTAGACATCTAGAAAAGCAAGGTGAATCCCTCCGTATTTGTCATGCAACAAAACTTGTAAAGTATCGGGCAGAACATTTAAAAAAGACAAACCAAAAAACTTTTTTTCACACAGGGTGCTTATAATTTATTGTAACATGAGATTCAGGTCAGGCATTCAGAAAAATGTTTACGGAGGATAGATAAGTCCATCCGATGGCCACTAGGAGCAACCTTCAGCCCAAGAAGTGTCTTCTTGCTGAAGGGCAAACCCAGGGAAGGTTCGTTTCATATTTGCCTTTTTCTTATATTCTTCCCTAAACATCTAATACCAGCAAGCCCTCAATACAGGATAGGAAGCTAAGAGATCTGGTCTGATCCAATACGGAAACAATTACCTAGTTTATATCCCTTTTTTTGCCATGACTTTTGTTCATAACTGCAAGTTGACCTAGGTTCATCAGTATTAGGGACTATTTTTCTCTTAGCTTATAATGTGAGGAAAAAGCTTTGAACTGAAAGATCTGGGGTAAGATTGACAGGAAGCTGGGAGTATTTTAGGAGAAAATGATACACTAACCTGGAGACCAAGGCAGAGGAACAGAAGTGCAGAATCAGATACTCCTCTGAGGCCATAAGAAGTTCATGTGAAATTATATCTGTGCATCACAGTTTGCCTTATCTTCAATGAATGGGTACACATGAAATTAAAGAGCAATCATACTGAAGAAAGTAACCTCAATTACTTTGGATAACTACATAAATATGTACAACGACAACTCATGAGTGTTTTTCTTCCAATTTTTTGTTCAGAAAGATGATGTTTAAAAAGAGTACTTTCACACATTGTTGCCTTATATTTTTCACACTGCCTTCCATTTTTTTTTTGATTTTTTTGAAAAAGTTTTCATCTTGAGCATAAAGCTAAGTACAGACTGGGTCACTTTTCTAAAAAACTGCTACAAAAAAAAAAAATCTCACCTGTTTATCAGTTTGAGTGTTGTATCTGTTGTTTTCTTTTTTCCCCTTCTTTCTTCCCTGCTCCTTTTCTCCTCTTTCTTGGTAAGAATGTGAAAGGAAAGGGGAGAAAAAAGAAAAGGAGAGGGCAAATACCTCCCTAAATGTCCCTCCTTCAAAACAAATCTCAGCTTCCAGTTTCAAAAAGAAAAAAGGAAAAAAAAACACCTCTGTGTATTTCTATTTTCCTTTTTTGGAAAGCTCACTAACAGAATGAAATGTTACTCTGTTCTTTATTATTATTATTATTATTATTATTATTATAAATATATTAATTTACAAAAATCATGGCCAAATTCTTCTGCTCTATTCCTTATGCACTTCTGGGCATTCACAGGAGAACTGACTTTTTGAAAAGGCCTTGATGAGAGGTGGTGCAGGCTAGTGCTGCAGCAGACGGTGAGTGACAGCTATACACCATGGCAGGGACAAAGGGTTCTTGTCTGAATGCCAGGGTGGTCTCATTGGCGCAAAGGTGGGGGAGAAGGAAATAAGGTAAAACTCCAGATAACTGCTGAGAATACATTAATTTGGGATCCAGAAAGCAGTTAAAATTACTTTTTTTTTAATTCCAAACTGGGGTTGAATTTAACCTGCTTTGCTGAACACAAGCATCAGTCTCACTCACCCAGCTTCATCTCATAATGCCTTGGCTTCTCCGCTCAGCACTGGAGCTTCTTGGTAGCTCCAGGCCTACATACACACAGGCTCAAACCAGTGAAAGCATCTATGTAGTCTACTAAATGTGCCTCCTAGGTTGGCCTCGCACTCCAAGGAACCTCACTGTCCCACACTGCAACCTCGTTTGTCTTCTGTCATGTCACCTGATATGTGAAATCTTGTATCTTGGGTAACACCTACCTCCTGTTACCACCCTTCAGAAGGAAAAGACAAGGGGCATGATTTTAGAGTCTAGATATGAAGTGTGGTCTACCTGACTAATAAGCCATAGTGCTTTTATATTACTAGAGAAACCCCCATGGCAACATCCTTAGCTGACATGTTCTTAGATCTTGGAACGATCCTACTGGGTATCAGGTTTTGCTCTTGCTATCATCTCTTTGTTGATCAACAAATTGTCACCCACCATTTCTCTTATTTTAGCAAGGCTTTTCCTGTTGGTATAAAGCTGGAATCAGTTCAAGACTTGGCAGATGCATAATGATTGCAAAAAATTAATTCTAAAAAGCCTGTGCATCTGCATAATCAGTAAGCACCCATAATTGCCCTTGTAGTGTTGCAACATATAGCATTCCTGATCCAGTCAAGATTTTCTATCAGTGCTCCTAGTCCAGGGAAGATTTTGTTTGTGGAATTTTTACTCTTAATAAGGCTACTCTTTGCAGAATCAGGACCTCAGAGAACAGGCCTTTTGACTGGACACTTGCCTCCTTTATTTGCCTTTTGTACCTCTGATGCTATAGAAATAACTGCTATAATAAATAGGGAATGGGAGTTATACCACACAGAGATGATGAAAGGGTTTATAATCTCATTGCTGTTATTTGGTTTTTCTTTTTTTTTTTTTTAATTTTGTCTTAGGCACACTATTCCTTCAACCCAGACCGTAATTAATTTTACTACATCACCGGTTATCTCTGCTCGCTAACCAGCCTTGTCATTTTAATTTTTCACAGTCTTTCTTTTTTTCTATCCATGTGCCTGCTCCTGTATCTTCGTGAAGTCTCATCAACTCTGGCCCAAAGCCTTAGGCAAATTTGTCTGTAATGCACTCCTCTACTTCAGACATAAGAGGAAAAAATACCACTGCCACAAAAGGGAGAAAGAAAAAAAAAAAAAGAAGAAGAAGAAGAAGGAAGAAGAATATTTTTGACCACAGTATTGTCTAGGAATTCAGATAGTCCTGGAGAGCTCAGTTAAAAATTAGGCATCCTTTCAACTAGACTCTTGCTTATAATAATAAAGGAACTAAAGTGACATTGGAGATGGGACTACAGAAAAAGGTGTCGAGAAGAGCAGGTGGAAACCCCAATCCCAGCAAACTCAATAAATAAAAATAGTTTCAGAATTTCACTCATATTTAACATGGGTATCAAGAAATAGTTTAGGTCTCTGAGGATGGTTCTGCAGAGGCAGAAGCAGAGATTTTTTACAGTAGTTTTGCCTGCACTTTGAAAGCTTCTTTGATATTCACCGTACACAGGTTAGCACTTCACTGGACTGTTTCAGGTAGGTCTGCTGAAAGGGCTTGCTGTCCCCTACACAGCCTGGATTTGGGCTGAGCTAGCACATGAGTCTGCCCTGACATGCCTACAGGCTCCTCTGAAAAGCTCAGCTGAAATCCTACTATCCTCTTTTTATATGTCCTCCCAGAAGCTAGTCAATGACAGTGTAAAATCTCAAGGGAATCCCTTTCAACTGAATTTTCTGCAACTGGGCCAGAAGTCAAAAAAAACTCAAAAATATGAAGGCCAGCAGCCCATCCTGTGTAATCCTCATGTCGCACTGTGGGGTTTTCCTCTGGCTCCTTCATCTCCTTCCCTACCCCACCCTGCCTTCACACTGGCTTTTATATTTTCACCCTCAAGAAAACTCCAGTTCATGCATCATCTTCCTCAGTGTCTCTCCCCCGGATCCTACCTAACCATGTGCAGTAGGCTTTCTTCTTCTAGCAGCTGACTACTTCTCCACTGAGAATGCATCCATTCAGGTCGGGAGTTTTTCCCTTCCTGTCATTACTCTAAGAAGTCCTCTACACTGCTTGCATTCCAATTTCAAGGTTTTATTATCCACAGTTACTTATCTTAATGCTCCTGAGACTCTAACAGCAGCTTACCTCAAAATTCCCCTAGGTCCCCTCCTAGCCTTTCTTCCATTGGGGTGGTGAAAATTCTTCCATTTGTTTTTTGTTCTAAGTTATCTCCTCTCCTTCTGTGTTAACCTAACCCAAAACCTAACGCAACCCAAAGTCAAGGGAGAAAATTATTCTGTTTGCCTAAAATTAAAGATCATAGCAAAGCATATACTAGAAACGTGTATACAATAGAAATACAGTGAGTCAGTGAGCAGAACACTGACTTTATGGCTATTTAGCTTGCAAATGTATAATGTCTTCTTATCAAGGAGTATTTGAGCACACAAATTTTCTCATATGCTATCCATGCAAAGTTGAGAACTACTGCTGTCCCAATTATAGTGGGAGGATATTGGAGAACTTAAGAGTTCAAAAACTGAGGATCTTGAACAGGATGACCAAAAATGTTGGTGGCAAAACAGTAATGGTATGGAGATGCCCCACAGGCTAAGTTAGTGTTCTAATTATTGCAAAATAAAGCTTTTGGCTTGGGACACGAGATGTATGTTCTCTTTCTTGCACTGCCCGAGACATCCTGGAGCAACTTGGGTATGTCTACCCATCTCACCGGACCTTCCTTGTGATACTGGGAGGCTGTTTCCTTTGCCTGTCTAGACAGAAAGGTCTTCAACCTTCAGCAGTGTGATCTGGTCTCAGCCAAATGCTGGTACTATCAGTGGAAAATCAATCATTTTTAGAAGAGGTACTACCTTATTCTTGATCAATTTCTTCAATGAGTAAGTCTCTGTCATATCACCTCCCTCACCAATCACCACAGGGACCATATACAAGACAGGATTCTTACTTATTTAGGGCTCACTTCACGTTTGTATTGCAATCATGTTTTATTTCACTTTCTCCCCGCATGTTTCCCATGCTCCAACACTCAAATTAATACACAGCAGTGTGGGAAATCAAGATCAGCAATGCCGCAGTTAAAGATTTTTTAGCTCTGCTTATTCCATTAGAGGTCTAGACACGCAAGACATTAATTATGCTGCAAACAAAGTATGGATAAATGCAAGGATTCTGAATTAAAGGATTAATTAAAACCCTTAACTGTTTCCAATATGTCTGATTTTTTTTCCGAATAGAAGGCTCCATTGTATAATTTTTGAATATCATTTACATTCAATATTATTTACATGTTATTTACATACATCCTGACATTTGTAATTATATACTTTTTGCTTTCACAGTGCTTGGATGTGATAGACTCACTTGCCAGGAGTAGAACTACTTAAAGGGAGAAGAGATTAGGGTATGGAGGAAGTTTATTTCTGCAGATAGAAAAGGATGTCCTACCACGTGACAGCATCTAAAACTGGATATCAGTTATGAAGGAAAGGAAGAGTGTCTGAATCATTTCACCGAAGCTGTGTGTCTTTACAAGTTATGTCTTCTTATTCAGACTCTGAACCATGAGGCTTAGAGCTCTATCATGTGTATTCACATTAAAGAACATTTTGGGTTCTGCAGAAAATGCTGGAAAAAATCCCAGGTCCATATTATGGAGGACTATATAGCCCTCATCCTCAGCTGTTTTAAGCTAGCAAAGCTCTAGCACAGTCAGCCAGAAGCCTGGCTCAGCATGAAATCACTCTGATTTCACTTGAAAATTATGCTTATAAATTCTACATAGTGCAAGGGCTCCAGTGAATCTACCCACAGTGACATGATATGAAGGACATTGCACTAGTATAGTGACTTTCTTCCAGTGGAGACATAAAAGAGAGGCTATAATCTTTTATGGACCTAAAAGATCCTAAAATATGAATAAAATGGGACTCATCTCTAGGAGCCTGGATGGAACCGAAGTAAGAAGTAAGGAAGACAAATCAGTTCTTACTTTCAGTTCAGCTGTTTCAATTATTTCCTTGTTGTTCAGAATCAAACAGCAATATGGACTGTCTCCATCCTTTCAGCCAAGGTCTTCTTGAATTACCGCAATGAGAAAGATGAGCAAGAGGAGAAGGCATTATATATTATTTCATGACTAATAACAGGCTTGAATCTCACTATGACTGGCAGTATGAGGTTCATCTAACCAACGTATATGTCTTCATCTGAACTAGTCATACTAGGCTGTCTTCATAGTTGATGGACAGAATTAGGCACTTTTGGGACATAGTTCATCTCATCCTAAAGCACACATCTAAATTAAATCAAAGATTTCACATAACAGAGCCACTGAGTTACAAGGCAGCCTACACTGACTGCTTCTTATGTAGATATCTACAAGAAAAAGTAATGACTGAAGGCTGTTGCCAGCTGGTGACACTTTAAGGAGAATAAGCTGACACTCAGACTCCATTTCTTGGCATCACAGCTGGTGTTAAACCTTTACAGATATGCCACAGGGGCAGAAGAAGACCCGTACTTTTAACAGGACCCATTCCTCTGATATAGGATTTACTTACTTTGCCTGGGAAGTGTGGGTAGGATGGTACATGTGCACTGGTCCTCATGGATGAGCTTGCAATAGTGGACTTAAGAGGTTCAGGGTTGGGGTTCAAGTACTGTTCTGCCACTATCCATCCTGATTCAGCTAGTTTTCACCCACAAAATGCCCATACAGTGCACAATTCAGGAGCTTGCATGGGCCAGGGTGATGAGTATAAATGAAGTCATCCAATTTGGAAGACAGTTCTACAGACAGGAACCGGCTGTGCCATTAGGTCTCAGGGTCAGGTGGCAGAAGGTAGCCTGTTTTATATACTAGCATAGATGCAATCCGTGTTCTGAGTAACCTCCTTCACCCTGTCCACAGCATGTGGAGTGGGTTTATCCACAGCTTCACTCTTCAGCGCAGGTTCAGGGTGTGCACACTTAACACCTTTGGAAGCCAATAGCACCTTGTGCATGGGTCAGGGTGGCAATATTTACACACAAGTTGGGGCTCCCTTAGGGCTTAAACTGATGTGAACCTGAGAAGTCTGGAACAAGATATTTGTGTGTGCAGAAGTAAGTAAGAGAAGTGATTACTTTTCAAGACATCACTTGCAGACACATCCAGCTTCGGTGAAATGATTTGGAGACCGTTCCTTCCATCTACAGCTGATAACCAGTTTTAGGTGCTTTTACATGGCAGCAGTTTTTCAGCTGAAGAAACTTGTTTTTTTTTCAAGTTGAGGTTTCTCACCTCAGTTTCCACAATCGGTCTGGCCAGAAACTTCATCTTCCTGCTTATGTGTTCTGCAGAAGAATATAAATTTTATGTGCCACCAGGACACCTTGCAACCAAGAATTTTATGATACAGAGAGGGCATAATAAAGTTCCTCATCTTTCGGCTCAGTAAAGCAAAGCACAGAGGAATCTTCTGAACAACTGAAGCACATCATTATTATTATTATCACTCATAAAGAGCAGTCTTCATAACAAGCCAGTGATTTAAAGGTATTAGAAAACAGCAACATGGTGAGGATCTAACTCGGCAAAACAGTTTAATTAAAAAAAAAAAATCTTAAACACAGCTTTAACTAGGATAGCCTGGAAGCGCTTGCTAAAGTCACAATGAAATGGAAGGTGAATACATGATTAATTTTTTTTTTCCTCAGAAAAATAACAACAAAAAAAAAAGAACATACAGAAGTTCTTTGAATCACAAACTAAGGACAGGAGCAGAACAAACAGGAAAAATCTTATACAAGCTGCTATGTGAATATGCACATATACACACGTTTATATTTATTAGTGCATATATATAAATATACACACACCAATGGGCATTGATCTAGCCACTAAGACTACATCAATGCTGAAAAATTAAACAGTGTCAGAATGTGGAGATAGGAACTTGATCACCTGCAGTGTTAAGTCATTAGGCTAATCCATCAAACGCTTTTGGCCTAAACCAGCTAGCATTTCCCCAAACAATTCTTGGAGAGAGAAGCCAAGGACATTCTCAACAGGCAGTTTAGATATGCCTCTAAGAGAGTTTAACAGCGTGGACATGGCCACAGCCTCCCTGCTGGCTTCAGAAGCAGGTAACAAGTCTAGACATAGTTTTGTTTTTATGTGTGCAGCATGACAGGCTGATTTCCAGTGTTAATAGGTGTATGTTTTTTCTCTGACTACCAATAAAAAAGAAACTTAAGTTGGCATTGGCTGCAACCCAGAAGAAGCTTGGTTTGTTGGTGTTCCACCACCTCAAGTCACTTCTACACATCTGCTGCTCCCATGGCAATCTCCTCTCTGGTGTCGTTCTGAAGTGTTGGCACCCTTTCAGCCTTCTCCCTTTCCTCGCTGTGACCAGCTGAAGGCTGGGGGGCATCCTTCCAGCCAGAGAGCCCAGGGACAGCCAGCTGCTGCAGGTCCAGAGAGTCACCAAGAGATGCTCCTCCACATGGCTGTTGGCAACTGTCATTTTTCCTAGCCATAGAAGAGATGTCTCTATGACCCGTCTTACGCTGGACAGTGTTTGTCTTTCCATCCAACCTGGCTTCAAGGGGCTGTAGGTTCAGCTCCTTTAATTGTCCTCTAGCATCTCCCACTGTTCTGTTTTCTTCCACATCTGTAAAAGAAAAACCTGTCTGTGCTTTACAATAACTGTAAGACCCTGCCTTCATCTTTCCTTCCCTTTACTGCCTTTCCTGTCTGTTAGAAACTTTAATGAAAAAGTAGTTGTTATTGGAAAAAGGGTTGTTAGAAGGATCATTTTAATGGGCCCCCAATTTCAGTTTGGCAAAAATAAGTTGTTAAAACCCAATAACAGTAAACTGCTTCCACAGATAAACATACAGCAACCAAAAACTGAAATGGAAACAGCTGTCTTTTTCATACTGATACAAAAATAGCTCCTAAAGCATTATCCAATGGTTATCAAATGTTTCAATAAATTCTTAATAATAAAGTGTATAGAATACAGCTGTTTTATAAGCTGTTTATTGCTAAGGTTGATAATCATCTTTAATACTCACTACACATCTATAAATACATCAGCCCTCTATGAATCAAGCTATAGTATAATGCACAACTTTCCAATGTTTGAAACCTACTCAGGGCAGAGGCTGTAACCTGTAACGTTGTTTATGAAATGATGTTGAAAAAATGCAGAAAAAGTGAAATGGATCTTATACATTTTTCATGTGGAAATGCAAAATGTTTACATCATAGCAATCCAAAGGGTTATCAAGCACAGAGGCAGAATCACTTGTAGTGTTACGACAGATGGCTTTTGAGTTGACAGTGTGTGCTATCACTTCAGCGCAAGATTGGCAGTCTGCTTCATTTGGATGCTGAAAACATTTGTGAAATTCTTGCAGTTTTCTCTCCCCCAACCCCAGAAAAAAATTGAAATTGTTCAAAAAACAAGCCTTGGATACTTGCTCCAAATCCAGAACTAGTCCTAGACTACGTACCACATTTGTTACTGGATGACACTGGCTTTTGCAGACCATTCATTACTGGTCCTTTCCACAAGTGATCCACAGAAAATGTGTTGCTACCACTACTTATTATTGAGCTTTGTCTTTCAAATTTAACCCTTAGCAGCCCAAGACTTTTTGCCCAATGGTTTCTAGAGCCTGCTGCTCAGATTAACGGCAGAGGAACATTTCTGCTATCCAGACCATGTCAGAGCTCATACCAATGTGAAGAAAGGAGACAGGTTCAGTTCTGACGAAGGCATTTCAAAAAGACCTATCTGCTCAGTCTTTATAAGGGGGACAGTAGAAGAGGCAGCAAAGAGGTCGGATGGTTTTGCAGATTCCTAATTGGAAGGCAACATCCCACAGATGTCTGCAGGCAAAGCTCCCCTTGATGCCAGTGGCAACTTTGCTTGGCTGAGCCTGAAGTCTGCAGGGTCATCTGGAAGATTACTTTCACTATTATTTGAGTAACGAATATGCTACTGGTGTTACTGGAAGAGAGATAGTGTGGCTTTGGCGAGGTAGAAGGAACAGCTTTGCTTGCTATTTCTTTTGAGTAAATTATGCTTCACTTTCCTCTCCAAAGGATGGATCATATGCATGCATGGCATATCCACTATGCCAAATCCACTAGGATTGGCTCCTTCCTCTACATTACTTGGGGAGCTATGTGAACGAGGCTGACACAGCATACATTCACAGTCAACATTAACCACTGTTTTGTGTGACCTTAACATCCCTCTTTCTGAAACTCATTCTATATAAAATATATTCATATATTTTTTTGTCTCTCTCTCTCTCTCTTTTTTTTTCTTTTTTTTTTTTTTGCATCCCTTCTCCCTTTTCTATAATTCTTTGATTTTGAACTTTATTTGATGGCATCATTTTCCTCTATCTTCATTTCCTTCCTACAATTTCCACATTTCTTTATGCCTGTGCTCACTTTTCCTGGTAAGGAGTGTTGCTTTTTTCTGACTAGAATGCCTATAGCATTCAATTTCAGAACTGTGCCTTTTGGAAATTCACTGGAAAGTTCTCAGTAAATTTTCAGCAGTCACACATGCTTCTGTGCATAATAGTTTTCCTCCTCATGATTGTTTTAGCATTAGGTAATTGGCTCTTTTAAAGTACAGATTACATATATGACTGCCTTCAACTTTCTGCTTTTTACACATAAGCAAAATGATCAGGTCATGATCCCCTATAACAAAGTTTCATGTTATTTTTTGCTATGTATTTAAGCCTTCTTCATCTTCAAAGGTGCCATCTTCTGTTGCAAAAATAGGTCTTATCAAACAAGTTTGTGTTATTCTTGGAAAGGGCTAAAAGTTTATTTTTTGGATATGAGCAATTTCAGGGATGAAATATTGCCTAGACATTTCTAGAATGTAGTAGTCTATAATACCACGATTTTCTCTATTTTTAATTAAATTGAAGACCCACTGTTTTCTCAATAAAACCCACATTAAATGGATTAAGAACCAGCTAACAGACAGCTCAGGTAGCAATTATCAATGAGAAAGAATTCTAGAAGGGTAGGATGAGTTGCGGTACCAGACACTACAACTGAAATGGATGCTATTCCGTGTTTTTATCAGTGATCTGGAATCAAACCTAAAAAGGATTCTGATGAAATTTGGAAGTGGCAGGAAGAATGGCAAGCCAATAGAAAGTAAAGAAGGAGAAGCTGTCCTGAGCAACCTAGAAACAAAGGATGCAGACCATATTTGCAGAGTGGGAACCCTCTTCTGGAAAACAACCAATAGTGATTTATGGATCATAGTGGCCAAATAGCTCAGGATAAGCTCTCAGTGAGACACAAAAGCCCAAAGGACTAATGAGATCTTTTGGTGGGAGAGAGGTAGTGAGTGATGTCAGGGAGGTGATTTTACTTTTGCAACAGCACAAAGCAGACATCCAAACCAGGTCTGAATAATGCAGAGGGCAGAGAAAAGAGCCACTGGAAGGGTTCCAAGTCACCAAAAATGGTGAGAAACTCCCAGAAAAGCAACAATTTGCCTCTAGGAGACAAGCACTTTCACAGGGAGAAGCAGCATGGTATTAAGGGATCTTCAGTATAACAAATGAATCCTGTAGATTGAGCCCAAACGCTGGAAACTGAAGCTAGGAAATGCAAACTGGTACAGGATACAACTTTTCAGCGCTGAAAGTGGCAAACCACCAGAATAAATTGCAAAGAGAAGCAATATGTACCTCCACTTCTGGCTGCCTTTCTGTTAACCATGCTTTAGTCGATCCAAAGTTATTTAATTCAAGAGAGAGAGAATTATGTGAAACTGAGGAGATTTTTGTTACAGAGTGGGTCAGGCAAGGTAATATCTTGATCCCTTCTCACCTGAAATATTGCATATCTATGCACATGGCTTTCTTCATCATCTCCATCCTCAGCTATTTGCCCTGGGACAACCACCAAGGCTCCTAGCTCCATTGGACTTTGCACTGAATAAGTACTTACCAAACAGAAAAGCTCTGCATTGCAAGACTTACTGTGATGATTAATAATAAAGACTCTGAACATTTAATTGTTTTAGAAAGGTGGGATTTCTTATGGGGGGAACAGCTGTAAAGCAGAAACTAAACAAAAAGACTGTAGCTTTGATTGCCTCTCTGTCTCCAAAACCAACAGCACTTTAAATAGGAGGAAATCAAACAGACGTTTCCAAGTCATATGTATTAAATTCACTTAAGATATTATTATCCTTGTTTAGATTTGAACATATTGGGGAATCTTTTTGTCTTGCAACTATTCCTAAAAGACTTTAAGTGGCTGGATTTCCTTTTCCTGACAAAAATCTTCCCATGAATTATTTACACGACCGCTCCAATCAACGCTATACCTGTCAGCCTCCCCAGCCAAAATGAAAGTTCACTGTGTAAAGGTGCCAAGGGAGAATGGCAGTCTCCCACTGCGAGTCTATAGACAGAACTAAGTCAGCACGCATTATGTGTCAGAGCCGACATCAGACAGAATCAGTTCCTTTGATCTCAGACCTCCACAGGAAGCTTAGATCTCAGACAAATTAGATAAAAAATGAATTTATAGCAGATATGTATCCTAAGGCACACAGCTGAATGCTGTATTTTGGAGGAGTACAGCAAATATCAAAACACATAAACTGCAGAATTTCCTCTCTCCTTCTCTCTCTTTCTCTCTGCTTTTGTGATAGATGCTAATGAAAAGAAGATAAAGCTCCAAATATCTTCTTCCTGCCTCTTGTGTAATCCACATGCTTTGGGAAGGAGGAGGAAAAAGAAATTCCCGATACAGGGTAAATGGATGGTTCATCAGGGCTATCAGAATGCCCTTAGATGTGCGCTGTTGGCTGGTGAGACCAAAAAAGAAAAGAAACCATAGGAACATGTCACACGTGCAGAGAGGGAAGCCAATGCTTTATGCTGCCAGCTGCATGCCCCAGAGGCTGTCTGCTTTTCAGTGACCTCAGAAGAAGTTGTGTTTGATCAGCAGATGATGAAAAGACAAGTCTTGAGGAGGTGTGCGGAAGAGAGTTGTTTGTGAAAGTGACAGTAGGGGGTGAAGGGGGACACAAAACCGGGGAGAATGGAACCATTTTGGGGTGCTGGCTCTGAACCACTGCACAGAAAGCATGGCATGAAGGTCCTGTAGCAGGAACTGCGAGTGGCGGAGGTAACAGGGAGAGTGTGGAAATGAGCCCTGAGTGGTTTTTCTTGCTCTCCCCACCTCCACCACAGTAGTGGACCTCAGTACAGTCATCCACAGCCTGCAGGCTCATCCAGAGCTTTTGAGCATTGCACAGCAGCTATCTCTGTGCTACTATTGCGATAGCACCTGGAGATCTGGTTAAGGGAGGCCCTGTTGCTCCAGGAGTGCTGTGGATACAATGGGAATGTCAGTCCCTGTTCTGCTCCAAAACACCAGGTGAAATCATGGACTCAGTGAGCTCAAGGGGGGTGGGGGTGGGGTTGCTGCTGCCTTCATCTGAGCTAGCATTTCACATAATATGTCTACAAGGAGAGAAAATGCTAAGTAGACAAATAGGAGGAGAAGATCTCATTCTGCAATCTCACCTCCTGTCACAGAAATGCCGCTGTCATTCTCTCCTCGATTGCGGCAAGGCTGGATGTGAGCTGAACAAGGCTGTGCCTGGGTCTGGGGTGCGTGGGTACTGGCTTCTGCCTGCTGCGGTACATTAGCCTGTTCAGTCCTTGTTTCTGCAATGAAGCAAACAGTTGCATCACTCTCAATCCACCCTTGGCTCAGCACCAACTATTGCTTCAAGCAACAATAAATTGCTGGTGAATTACCAGATAATCGAGCACGTGTTCTTTCTGCCCAAAAGGAGAGAGGCTTGTTTTATGATTATACCATCTTGTGTTTTACCACTAGGGATCCCACCTATTCTCTTCAGTAAAACCTGTCCTTATATTGTCACCATGTTCACTAACATTAGAGATTCAGACCTTATTGCAGCTAGTGTTCACGGTGAAGTTTAGGAGAAGGGCTCTTTGGCCTCGATTTGCAAAGTTATTTGGAAGAACAAGTTTAGTGAAACTCTTGAGAAGATAGGCCTTGAAACTACTGGGAAATTGGTCTAAAATGCTTTATTAACTGGGATGTGCACTGGCTCCTTCAGTATGGGTTACCTGTACCCATGGCTAGGTCCCAACATATCTGGAAGACAAAGTTATTGGTGGCTTTCTACATATCCAGAAGTTTAGGGTGGCAATTTGGGAACCAATCCACAGAGCAGTTATCACCATGTTGTTTTACCTTCAGTTTTTACCTTACACAGAGAGCTTTATGCCTCCCATATTAAGAAAGCTTCCTTTAGGTAGCTATGTTTGTTTTTAAGGTCAGTGTTAAAAAACAACCTTAAGGTAAGTTAGAAGAGGTGTGGATTTGTCTGGGGGAAGAGCTCCAGAGAAGCTGCAGCCTTCCAATCACCACTTTGAAGGATATGATGATGATGATGTAGCATGGGATGTCAGCATGGCTACACAGCTGCCTCTGTCGCATTCACATTGCAGCTGTGTCTGCTTCCTGGTCAGCACTTCAGCTTTGCATTAACCTCACCACAGCAATATGTTGCTGTGTCACCTGTTATCATGAAAATGCAGTGGCTGAATGGATAATCTTGGCACTTGAAATCATGGTGAACATTTCCTTTATTTCTCAGTTCCCTAACTGCACTATAGAAATCAGATTTTTTCCATGTTTTAAACACATTTAAAACTTTTTGCAGCAAGGACTCAGGCATCTGTTATAGGGACATAACCATATAACCCTGAACTATATTGCTTACTACTGAACTCCACAGAGCTTTTTCTGAGGGCCACCATCTACCCGAGCAATTTGCAGAAGATAAATTAAGATGCAAAAAAATGATGAGACAACCAGAGGAAATAAGTGAAAGAGTCATGAGAACAGCAGAATAGGGGATATGTAACTAGACAGACTGACTGTGAGTCTTATCCAAAGCCGACAGAAATTAGGAAAAAATGAAACAATCAGGCTATATTGGGGTAAGACTTATGAATGGTGTTAAAAACTCTGCTCAGCTTGCTTTGCCATTGTTACTAAATCCTGTTGTGGCCACTCTGGAGATTAGCTAAATGAAAGAGATTTATGCTCTGCAAGTATAAATTTTCGTGGGCATTTACAACTTACTTTTGCTTTTGCTTTTCTTGAGACAGCAGAATGCAAGAAGACCAAGGATGAGTGCAGATGCTGCTGAACTCAGCATAACAACGATCACGTTGGACTTCTCTCCCAGGGCGACAGGAAAGATGGTAAACGGCTGAGACAGCACAGTAAACTTAGCCCCTGAGAATTCAAAGCAGTGAGAGTTTATTACAAAAGTGAGGACACCAGTTTCATGGTGAAAACAGTAGGTTGTAGCCTTTTAACAATGCTGCTGCTATTAAAAGTGCATGCTGGAACATGCCAAAAGTCCATCTCTCTCCATATCCAGCATTGGCCAACAATTTTTATTTAGGACAGAATATCAGAACAAGGCAAATGTGTCACCAAACTACTCCAGTTTACATTCCAAGTCTTCAGTGCTTCCTGAAGTAGACGCAGCCTCTTTGAATGTAACAATCCTCAACCAAAATTTCTTCCATGAATTTGTCCAATTGACTTCCAAACCCATAAAATACATTTGCAAAGTATCTGTGTCTAAGGCCAACCAGATCAGGCCCAGACACAACACACGTACATTCTGCCCAACAAGACAGAGAGGCTGGCTGCAATGAGAACGGTTCTAAGTCATACACTGTTGTTAAAGGCTATACCTCATTCATTTGAATGTAAGAGAGAATCTAGAAACATTCACTGGCATTAAGCTTAAGTCCAAGATACAGAAAACTCCCAGGGAACTCATTAATATTCTCCATTGTGTTGATAACAAGTATTATAAATAAAAAGTTTGAGTGTCATTGCTGCTAGCATAGTCTTTTCCAGTACATTAGATAGTACCTGGGTGTGGACTCAGGTATTCGAAATTGATCTAAAAAACTGAACTGTGAAAAAGCTGTTTGGCACATTTTGGTCTGGGCCAGCAAACACTCTCCCAGGCTATGCTCACAAGCAGTCTGGATTTAGCACAGGCTCTGGACCACTTCCAAAATACATTTTGAATGGAGATGTGTTCTGGAAGGAGAGGAGTTTAATAAAACTGGCCATTGCGCTGTCTATAGACTGATTTGAAGGATGTGGAAGAGCACACTAACATACTACCTATCATATCACCTGACTCATTCTCAGTCCTAATCCCACAATTCTAATCATTTCAACAGATGTGTATTCCTTTTACTTGTTTGAGCTATACTTTTAACAAAATTTGAAAGTCTTCTTTTCACTTATTCTCAAAAATCAGAAACACCGTCAGACGGAGACTTGGAGACTAGCATAAGTAGCTGTAAGTGCTTTTATCTGAAACTGATTAGATTTGTGTCAATATTGCCCACTCGAACAGAAGAGAGCTTCATCAGAACAATGCGGGAAGCATGTTCCAATTGGGAAAAATTTGCCTGCAGATGTACACCCATATGAACTTCACCTGAGAGGAGATAAGTAATCTCACAGATGTCAAGGACTCTATACAGACAGGTGCTTAAAGGTTGCATTTCACGCTACTCTAATAGTTTGTGATTAGACTGCTGTTGGTTTAAACGGAAAGTGAATGGATCAAGCCTGCTGGGATACCTGTCAGTTAAGTGAGTATTATTGCAGAATAAGGAGCAAGACCATGCAGCAATGCAATGAATATTCTCCTCTCCCCAGGAACTACCACTGAAGAACCTGGGATCATTGCATTCGACATCAGCTGCATCTTCTGAGCTCTCTCTAAATCACAAGAGAATAAATAACTATGCCAAGGTACACACAGAAAGCTAATCATGAAAATGCATCCCAAACATCTATTATTTGATTGTTTACTTTTGTTTGTTTATCTTAAATGATAAGCAAATACCTTCTATAAGAGTCTGGCAGTATAAAAGTCTTTATACTGTCTCCAGCATGGCTCCCAATAACAAACAAGCATCAGGGATTTCTTTTTGGTGTGTATTTTTATGATGCATACTAAAAGTATAAATTTTCTGATTTACAAAGACGATGCCTACACAGGTGGATCAGCTGTCTGCATTGCTATCTGTAAACATCTCTTTGCAACACTCTGACTAGCTAAGTGTTTAATGAAAGGGCTCTGCATTTGATCAGAGGAAAGGAGATATTTTGACTCCCCTGAAATAACTTTCAAAACCATTTCATTGTGCTGTACTTCCCACTGAAGAGTCTAATCCTGCGAGGTGCTGACTTTCCATCTGCACTCACTGAAGTGTCATCAGTGTGGGTGTTCAGGTCAACATATACCCCTTTAAAGACCTACCTCCAAGTATTCCCTGTACCACAATTCTTCCTTTGCAAAGCCATGGGAAACATTGCATCGATTAGCCACTTTTGACTTGGAGGAAAAGTTACTCATGAAAAAAAAAAAATCTGGATCTTCCCAGGATGGGAAGGGATTTCTTGGGTCATTAATCTTGTCCCATGCTATTGTATGTACCATGTTATACAATATCATCCACAGGCCTATCAATTTCCATCCAAAAGTAGTTTGATTATCTGCCTGCACTATTCCAAACTATTAAGAAAAACTGTTCAGAAGCATAAGACTGTAAATGTTAATAGCCTTCTTTAATTTCTAGGCCAAAATTATTCTTGGCCATTTTTTCCCAACAATATCATTTTAAATATTTCATCAGCCATTTCCATTCAACCACTTTCAACTCTCAACTATTTACCTCTCTGATGTATTTGTCCTCTCTCAGGCTTGTTTTTTTCTAGCTGAAACAAGCCAAACTATCTTGGAGTTTTCTCCTAAAAATGGTCATTCCTCTCTCCATTTATGGGTTCTTCTCTGTACCTGCTCTAATTTGAGATAATCTCTGAACATGGGTAAACAAAGTTATGCTAGTATTCCAAAGGAGTACTCAGCAGGGCTTAACGCAGTGGCACACGCATCATCTGGAAATATTTCTATCTATGCTTCCTAGGCTTCTTTCCAGCTGATGGATCCCAGGTTATATACATAATACCAGTGTTAGGACCTTACACATGGTGGTACAACTTCTATACCTTAATTTGTCTTTGGGCTACCTGCTGGTTCCTGTCAGAAAGCATGTTCCTGCTCTTCCATTGATACATCCCAGCACTCATTCTGACACAAAAAAAAACAGTGCTTTGACCCTTATGTACCGTTAGGGCCAGATTGGCAAATAAATTTAAGCCCTAAAACAGTTAGACAGGTGCTTATCTCTGAAGTTTTAAAAGACAGAGTTCGAGTGTTGCCTTATCTCCCAAGGTGCCAATGTTCCTCTCCGCTGGTACTTTTAAGGGGGAATAAGCATCCCTGCTGCTTCACCATTAACAGGTTGCCTCTTGCAAGCTGCACAGTCATGGAGGTCCCAAGATCACATCTGTAAACCAGCAGGGATAGTCCTGCAGAGCCCAAATGTCTGTATGACCCAAAGCATGTCACACCCAGAAAGACAGCCAGGTGCAGAAAAATGGTAGGTGAAAGGCAGTACAAAATTTGTGCACTGGGAGCACAAATGAGGGACAATTACTGAACACATTAGGAAAAAAAAAAAAAAAAAGAACCAGGGAATGATGGGATTCAAGTCATAGGAAAAAAATTACTCCGGTTGCTTAGGCGGCCTAAGTATCTAATTAGCTCATAGCTAGGGAACGCAGGAAGAAAGAGGCACCTTTCTCTGGCAACACATCTCTGTTCTAACCCATCTTAATTTTTAGGATCTTGAATCAACGGCATGGGAATCACCCAGCTCACTGATTGCCTGCGTGATGCCAGCTTGGACATGGAACAAAAGTCAGGCTGTTTAGAGGTTTGGCATGGCTCCACTCATTCAAGTAAAGCTTAGCTCCCTATATAAATCAGATCACACAATGTCCATCTCCTGTAGGATTTTGCGTTCAGTTACCAAACAAAACAAAATGCAGAAAATGGAGCCTACCTGGAGGTGATGTGACAGTGAATATGAGGTTCCAGTTTGTGCCTGTGCTGGAGACAGCCAAATTGGTAAAGCTTGCACGTCCATCTATGACCTGTACTTCAGTGAGCCCTACAGAGTAATAATAATATTAAAAAAAATGCAATTAACAGCTTCCAGATAAGCATGACCTAACCACACTCCTGAACTCATCAGAGAAAATGAACAAACCAGGAGAGTCCTTGTGACTTTAATGGGACTTGGGAAGGCCTGAATCCAGTGTCCTTCCTAATTGCAAAATTTCTGCCTGATCCCAGAAATTTCACATGGGGCCAAGTCTTCAAAGCTACTTGGGTACCAAATTCTTGATGGAGTGGAGGATCTAAGTTTCTGAATCATGGGTCTCCAAGCTCTTTGTGAAATGAGGTTTATTGCACATATCCTTATCACAGGGGTGTAACATGAATAAATGTTAAGGGGATCAGGCAGAGGTAATGGGAGCTATACAGATGCTTTAGAAAGTTCCCAGTACTCATTTTTTGATTTAGCTCGTGTCTTGTGTGACTAAGAATGTCACCAGGGAAACAAAAAGTGCTTAGGAGAGTGTTAGGGAGATACTTAATATTTTCTGTACTGAAGGAATGGTTTTTAAAAGCCAGCTACAGCAGCTAAAGGAAAAACGATGACTGTTTTAACCCCTTTCTGATTTGCAAATGTTTCACCTCATCCTTTGGGCATATCACCTCCTGTCCTACTGCTAAATCGTTTTGAACTGTTCTCCATCCCTGTCAGAAGTTATAAAAGGGATCTGGCCATGAAAAATGTCTGTGGTGACTATCCTGTGATCATACAGGAGAGACTAACTCAGCTAGAAACATGACGGGGAAGTCTCCACGGAAAGCATTAAAACAAAACCTGGGACCCAGATTCTCCATCGCTTTATCTCTTGTTCTGAACTATTAGGGAATGCATTCTGACCCAACATTTACCCTAACTATGTTATTTATTTATTTATTTTAGCAGGCTCTCTCTAAAATCTATAATTGATTTTGCAACTGGATCTCTGTTTTACTGTGTGTATCTTTGAGCACCAGCCAAGTCTTGGTCTTTGAGTAATGCTGACCAGGTCTGTGCTTCATTCAGGCTCTTGGAATGAAGGGGGCAAAATCCTAAAGATTGACAAACTTTCCAAGTGTTGGTTCAGGTGGGGGTAAGAAGTCAATACTTCCTAGGATGCTGGACTCCATCCAGCGACCACAAACACAGACTCTCTTGCTTGCTCAAAGACAACACGTAACAATTATTTTTACGAAGCAGGTGTCTTGGCAGTTAAGCAGCACAGGTGAAGGTACATACAGTTTGAACGTGATACTCTTCCATCCCCATACTCAGGATACTGAGCAAACTGGTGAAATAAACATCTTTGTGAGACACCTTTAGCCAGTGTTTTTGTAACCACAAATGCATAGGACCATTCAGGAGGTGTAGACAGGGCTGTTGATAGTAGGCCAGATTGCAAGACCTTTGCCTATGTCAGTGCTTATCTTCTTACATTAATTATCCTCTTCTCTTCCCAGAAGTGTCTACGGCACCCAGCTCAGGATGAGCTGGATTTTCCTTGTTGTAACTTTAACTAGTGATTCTAGTGGCATAAATTTGTGAAGTATCTGGGATATCAGATGTGAATATTTGGAAGCTTTCTCACATGCCAGCTGCAGAATAGAGACTTGTAAGGAAAAGTACAGCATTCCTACACTTCCCTGGGCCTCAGTGTAAAACCCTTCTCCCATTAGCCCAACACTTCAGCAATGGTCACTGAACACTGTTGGGCTGATCCGAACTTTGTGCTAGAAAGGCAGGGGGAGAAGCACTGAGCTGGACCTGGAAGCACAGAGCAAATGCAGGGCATTCGCTTCACTGCTGCCTGCAAGCTGGAGAAAGGCCTTCAGAGGTAACCTGCAGTCATTACCTATGCTCTCCCACCTTGACCTGTGTCCCCATGAGTAAGGGAGGCAGAATGTAGGATCTTCTGCTCCTTTTAGGCTGTTAGACATTTAACAGAGCATGAAAACATTTCTATCTGTGGGGTAATCCAAGGAAAACAATTTCTGCCACCCCGCCTCAGTTCCTCTCCCACTCTGCGTGCCTGTACCTACAGGACAAGAACTAACTGTCAATCAGTGTCAGGGTCTGTTTTTTGGCATTGAAGTGACTGGCATGCCCTGGCCTTAAATTGTGCTCTTAAATTCTTACAGCCTCCAAACATCAGTGCTGCATGCAGGTTGCCTATTGAGAACTGTTCATTGCTGTGTTGCCTTCAGAGCCATGCTCAGAATTGTTAGAGAAAAGTCTAGCTTTCCTGGGCCAAAAGCATACTACGTTTTAACAGTTTAATCACAGCTAAAAAAGTTACAGTTCCCCTGTCCATGATGTGGTACTGTTTAATTTACTAGTATCCCACTTATTTTTGACTACTTATATCTTTCTCTATGTGCGTACAGCATCCAGCACAACAAAGCCCCAAACCCATTGTGGGTCTCCAGGTATGCATTATATGATATGATATATAAACAGGCAGTAATTTATACTGTGAAAAGACTTGCTGAAGACATGGGAATCTAGATTTCTCTAACTGCTCCATTCTGATCCTGGTTCATCCATTTATGTACTGAGCATATGACCCTCTTCACAACAGTATTTGCCTTGACTACCAAGAGTTTACTTGGCTCTGATGCTCACTGTAACAGCACTTTTATGGAGGGTCTTGTCAGCTGCCTTCAAATATTTATAATTGTCATTTCTAGTCTATGATGAAGCCTGCAGTACTGTACTGTACTTCTCAACAGAGACTATCTCAGCTTTCGGGCACATATGCTTCAAATCTCAGAATATTATAGATATATATGGGAATCTTCACAAAGATCTCTCAGGCAAGCTGGTATTTAACACAGAAGCGAGCTAATTTGGAGCTAAACTACTTTCCATGAGGCAGTTTGGCTGCTGTCAGATGAAGCAGCCTCACTATGCTAGACGGGACCCATTTCGATTAAATGCTGCTTTCATGTGCTTCAAAAGACGAGTGCAATAAGGACATTTGTCAAAGGAAAAACTGCAGCAAACTATTACATGCAGAACATCTGTACAACGCAGTTCATTCTTTGCTGGAGTTTACTGACTATTAATTTGATGCATGTATCTTTTAAAGAATGTGAAGTGCATTTCTTTTCTCTGACTTTTCTTTCTTTCTTCTTTCTTTTTTCTTTTTCTCTCTCTCCATCCTCCCTCCCTCCCTCTCTCCCCCCTTCCCTCCATGCACACTTCCTTCCTTCCTCTCTCTCTCCTTTCCTTCCTTCCTTCTTTCCTTTACTTAGCACTTTATTTCATTTTCATTGCAAAAGTCAGACAAAAGTTAGTCTCCTCAAAGCAGTTTTTATAAGGCATACACACAATCAATAGGAAAAAAAGGGATTTAAGATTTCAAATTGCCAAATTGTTGTTTTCTAGCCACCAGGATCAAAACCAGTCAAAACATCACTGCCAGAGCGCTCTGTTCTATTCATGGCAGGAAGTTAGTTGCATAGTCGCAGTACAATTATTATAGGAGAAATGTCTGACCTACAAACTCAGTCTGAAAGTATTTCTGTGGGTCACTCAACTTGTATAAATGCAATCGTCTTGAAATGTACAGTGCCAAGCCAAGGATCTGGCACTGCCTTTGAACAGATCCTAAAATTAGACTGCATTTTGTGGTCACCTAAATTTTCTCTTACATGATACAGGCCACAAGATCTTCACAGCTGATCATGATAGCTGGTCCAACAACCTGTCACTCACCTAGACCCACATTTCTAAGTCTTTGAGGCTTACCTCCCTGAGAATGCACTAAAAACAACAAAAAAGACCTGAACAATTTTCTAACCTATAAACCTGGAACTACAACAGGGCAGGAAGAACTTATAATTAACAGAAGCATAAGCTAAAAGGGTGAGAACTCCTAATCTAGAGCATGAGCGCCACTTACCTTCCCCAAATGTTATCTTTTCAAGTCAAATTTAATACACAAATCAAATTTAATACACAAATAGCCTTACTGTAAACAAAATACTTTACCTATAATAGGAAACCTGACTTTTCACTGTGTGCCCTGTTTTCTGACATTTAAAGATCAGAACAAGGGAAACCGGGATGCTTTGTTTATAATCCATTGCATTTCCACTTTCCAGTTTACAAGCATATGATCATCCTCAGGTTTTCAGTTCAGCACTGTGCTTAAAAAACGATCTCTATCTAAACATGTGCATAGTCTCAATAACCTCAAGGGAAATACTCACATGCTTAGAGTTAATCATGAGTTCAGGTCTTTTGATAAATGAGGACCAGAAGGGAAGCATTTAAATCCCTCATGAAAAACATTTTCACATTGAAGTATGCTAATTAAAAACAATAGGCAGTTATTTCTGTCTGTACTTGGCCAGATCATTTGCTGGGACAAACAGATTGCCATTGACTCTAAGGAAATTACCCCAATTAACATGAGCTGAAAATCAGATATTAGGATTTCTAATCCTCCATTCTTTGCCTTTTTGATCTAAGATACACATTTTCAAGATGAACTGCTGGATATAGTCCCTTTGTGCTGTCAGAGCATGGAAACACCTTGTATAAGCTTCTCTTTCTCTAGCATATGACCGGGCAGTTCACCAAACTCCTTCTAATTCAACCTTCCTTTTTTTAGTCCAAAGATCACCTTTAAGCCCAACCTTTCCCAGGGAGAACTCTTAAATTTATCACATAATTACTCGTAGCTGCTTTGCTATAACCCTTGATGTAAGAAAACACGTCCAAACCTTTTAGCACAGCCTCCGAGGAGCCCTTGAGGTGAGCTGATACAACCCAGGGCTCTGAGGGCAGCCCCAGTTTGTCAACTCTCTTACCCTGGGAAAAAGAACAAAAGAAAAAATTCATCACCAGGAGGAAAGAAAGTTTGGATGGTTTTAAACAATTGGAATCATTTATTAATGCCCAGTGGAAGGGCAGTTTGCACCTACATGTTATGTGTTACAGACAACAAAACAGAGCTCACTGTCACTCTCTGAGATGAGCTTAAACTCAGAGGAACCAATTCTGGCAACTTCACTCTGTTTCAGCAAGGTTTGGCAAGGTTTGCTGCTTCACTTTAAATACTCGGGGTCACATTCACATCACTTATGAGAAGCACCTAATTTCAACATCATGGCATCAAAGTTCAAGGAAACTGAGTGGATTCAGTTTGTCTATATAGTTAAGCTGCAGATTTAAGTTCTTTATACACTCATTGAAAGAAATTAATTTTGATACCTAAATATCATAGCTATAATAGGCGTGCAGGATCTAGTCCATGTGTATATGAAGAGCTCAGCTTTCAGTTCTTTATTTTTTTTTGAGGGAGTTGCTAGCTCTCATGTGTAGTAGAAAAAATGGAATATGTGTCTGAAAAGGGGATGAAATTCAAGGGAGGATTCAGTTGCCTCAATTAAGGTTTCGTGTGCCATTTCAGATACCCACCAATGCTTGACACCAACCCGAGTTGGGAGATATGACTCTTGGCTTATAGAAAACCCTTACCTTTCTGCAGGAGCTGGAGGCTAAATAGGATATGCCATAGCCCAAAACACAACAAGATGCCTATGCACAGGGAACCGAATCCCACCCCAGAAGGCAAATGGATAGAAGCAGAAAGTTTTGTGTTTCAGTTGTAAAACCTGTCCAGCCACTCCCCAATTAAATAGTCCTGCTAAGGACTCATCAGACCTTGCCCACTGCTTCCAGGACCTGTTGGTACCCCTGGCAGAGCTAAATCACACCACACAGATGCCCAAGCTTCTTTCAGTCATGGGGATCTCCACACAGCACTACTTTGTATGGGGTGGACTTGCTTGGGCAGACCAGAATAGCCCATTTCACTGCCAACCTTAATGATTGTGTTGCTGTTCCTACAATCCTCAATGCTATCCTCTAACCCTGAGGAGCGGAGATTGAAAGACTGAACACAATAGCTACCAAAGTAAGAATCTAACCCTCACAGATGCAGGAGAAAGCTCAAAAATGTGACCAGAGTCTATCTTAGGAAATAAGGCATGTGACAGTACCACTGACTACTTATTTATAGAGAAATCTTATGCCTTATCTAGGTCAGTCCCATGGCTTTTGGACTGCTTGGAGATGCCAAAAATGTACAGCATTAATAGAAGTGTCCATACACAGAGGGGTAAATCCTACCTTCCTATCCAGGAAAATGATTTGCGGCTGTACAGGAAGCTGTTTCTCCGTTTCTCCATCTGAGGGCTGCACCCGAACAGAGATGTTATAGGGCCTCACATACAAGCAAGTTCCAGGGCTTTGTCTGCTTCCATTTCTTTCACTTGCAAAAGAAGGTTAAAAACAAAAAACAAAAACCCCCAGAAAATTAATGCTATGAAAACACCTCATGTCAATTCCTGAGACAATTCACACCTTACCTATGTCTCATAACTACACATTACTTTCTGTTCACAAGATTTCTGCCTTTTTAGTGCAGGTGGCAATACTCAAGTGTTTGTTGTGAGCAGGAAGGAGCACTGTGCTAAAAGACTACTAATTTAGCTTATGATGATATTTTGATACATTGCATGAGATCAGTATGTGCAGAAATACAAAACAGGCATCACTCCAAGGAGATCACAATGCCTAACTAATAAAAGACCCCTTTGTTCCTATCCCCAGTTAACAAATAGAAAACTGAGGAATGACCAAAATAACTTATTTTCCCAATATCACACAGGAAACATGTGGCACAGATAGATTTTATGCGTTCAGAAACCCAGTGCCTTATCCCCAAAGTCTTCATTCCAGTACACTGATAACTGAAGGCTACCAATGCTTCCTGTCCAGCTGAAAGATTTCCAATGGATATCTTCGAGCTCTCATAAAAACAAAGTTTCAGTTCCTCTACACAAGCACAGGACTTTAAGTCATAGGGTTTTACTGCAGATCTTCATCCTGTCATACCTATGATCCTACACTTCATTATCTGTGAACTCCACATACTGAAATATAGCAGTATACAGACACCCGATTAAAAGACACTGGCTTTTCAAGACTGAAATTTGAAGTTAAGCATCCCAGGAGAGCGGTTTTGCATTTAAATAAAGAATCAACACTTTATTCTGAGCCTATATCATTTCATTCTCTCTCCCAGTGCTTTCTGTCATTTAGTATCTCTTTTATACATATACATACTTCTAAACTACAACTGCAGTGATGTGGCTGGGGGTTTGATATTGTCTTGAAATGAAAGTAGGAAAGCTATTCATTCATCTCTCTAGTGTTTGCTTAAAGGTGTTTACAAACAGAAGATTTACTGAGCACCAATTTCCTTTGGTTTAACTTCAGGTTATTTTTCAGGGTGTTACTATGCATTACAAAACAGATCCTGCTTGTACTGCAGCTGATGGGAAATATTGGCCCAAACCGTAGACAGAGAGAGAAGACTAAAGGTTTTAAGGACACCTGTGGTCTAAAGAACCGGCACAACAATTTAAACAAAAAGTCTCAGTTCTTCTCTTGGTTCTTTTTCTTTCTTGTGAGTTGTTAATTCTGAAAAGCAATGGTATATGAGAAATTCATGTCAAAGGCACCAGGTCATTCTGCAACGCTCTTTTCTGCCTCCTTCCATAACTGGGCATTCAGCGCTGTGACTTAAATTCACTGCAGGCACAACTCGCCACACCACTGTGTTTTTATGGCAGAGATCTGCACTTTCGGTGAGCTCTCTGGACTCAACTGAGTCCAGACAAGTTCAGGTGAATCTTGGAATGGCTTATGTAGGCCAAAAAATGTTTTTTTCTCTCTCCAACTTCTTTAAACCGTCAGCAAACAGGAAAAATTTGGCATGCAATGCCCTGGCTTCACAACTCAGGCCTTACACAATAAATAGTGCCCATCACTCATTTAAAGGAAGCCTGCAGCTAAATCTCACTGTAGGAGGTAGCCATTCCCACTCCCTAAAGCGAGCAACAACAAACAAAATGAAAAAAAAAACAAAAAAACCCACGTGCATGTTTAAAAATTAATGTTTGTTTGCAGGTGATTTGAATCCAGCTAACAGCACAGAACATGATATTTATATTCCACATGGTCCAGCCTGCTTCTTGCTGTGAAGGAGCCCCCGCCTTAGGTTGCAACCCTGCACACAATGAGTTATGTCCCTGCAAGTGAGTATCAGTGTCAGGAGGGAGGAGAGAAGAGCAGCCTGCTGCTCCCCTGTTGATTTGTGCCGGGAGGAAAATAGGCTTGCCTGGCATAGTTTTGCCACTGCGAGGTGGGAACGGGCAGGAGTGCCTGTAGCCCAGCAAGGGCCGGAGCAAGGAAACCTTTCTCCTTCAGCTCGGCACCAAGAGCGTGCTATTTTGTCACTGCCCTGAAGTGTCGTGCTGGGAAGGATTTGCAATTCCCTGCTGACAGTGCTCGTTGCAGAGCAGCTCAGTTGCTCAGTGCCTTGCAGCTCTTCTAAAGGTGGGCACAGTGGGCAAGCAAGTGGTATCATGGTATCTTGGTCAGCAACGGGACCTGGGCCAGGCTCCCAGAGATCATTGTGCAGTCAGCACCGACACAGCTCTGCAGAACATGCTGAGGCTCTGCAGGAGAGCAAATGTCTGTTATTCAGTACTAAGGAAGTTATGGGTCATAGAAAGAAATTAGAGGACCTACTGAGGGTATCAAGGCATGACCGAGAAGCTAAAAGGAGATATTTGGGGCAGAGAGAAGGAAGCATTGTTGCAGTCAAGAAGAGGTTGCCATTTTATTTTATATAATATAATTTATAAAATTTATAATTCATATAATAATAATAAATTATTATTATTATCCATTGGCTTCCAGGGGAAAGAGATCAGACCCAGAGCCTGTGTCAAGGATCTGTTAAAGTCAATATATACATCAATATTAGAAAACAAAATAGTGCCAAAGAACAAGCCTTGGCAATGAAGCTTGATCATCTCTACTGTCAACTTGTCAGTCCTTGTCAAGCCTAGGTCCAGGCAAAACAGCAAAGTCTACAACTACACCCAAACAGTATGGGAGCTAATACAGTCAGAGACTTATCACTGGGCAGCTTGGACGAGGCCAGCCTGAACTGGTGTGTGAGAGAGTGTACTATGGACACAGGCTGATCAACTGGCCTTGGTGCTAGAGAAAAGTCCCTGGCATATTTAACTTACTAATAAGCATAGCCAATGAAACTAATTGAACAGTTGTCTGAGTGTGTCTGCAATGTTAGGGCTGCAGCACTGGCATATCCTTGGCAGGGAAGGAGATTGGGAAGAATCTGGGGAAGCAATAACATGTCCAAATGCAGCAGGTGGCCAAGCCTAGGAGTATTTTATTTTGTTCTTTTACTGAAAAGGCAGTGGTTGCTGGTGAGGAGAAGACAAGCTGTGGGGAAGAAGGTGCCATAATGAAGACAGGAGATAGGCAATCTGAGGACTTGCACAAGGTGAAGCAGGTGCAGGTTCACCAGAAGGGTCGTGGGGATATCAGCACCCCTGGGTCAGAGGTGTGCTCTCATGTCCGGTGGTAATGAGGTTAGCTGAACACCAGGTACCTGTGCCCTCTTTCCTGCATTGTTCAGAGCTTTGTCTCCCTCTGCAGATCTTATCACTGAGCATTAGAGACAGGAAAAGAGGGACATGAGCATCCAGAGGGCTGTGTTAGGAGTCCGGGCTCATTCCTAGTGTGCGCAAAACAGCTCTCCAAAGGATGACTTTTATTTCCACAGATCCCCAGGTTTCCCCATGTTATATAGAGAAATCAAAGCTATAGGAAAGAAACTCCAGTGGAAAGCAAGTTTCAGCTTTCCCTGACAGCAAAGAAACAATAAAAAAAGTAATATTGATCATGTCCCTTTATGAGGACTGGGCTAATGGACTGAATGAGACACATGCTGTCAGACATTAATGATGTCTCCCATCTTTTGCCTACGCTGAGCCAATAAGACCAAAATTCAACATATTCTAGCCGTGCACGCTGCTAGCACTGACAGGGAGCTTTGAACGAAGCCATGACCATTGCAAGTCATTGCCCTGGAGGCTAGATGCTGTGATGGCAGTGTGCTAGCAGGCGTAGGTCTAATAGGGCAGAGGAGTAACAAGGGGTCCAGGACTGATGGTGAACTGGGATAATAAACAAGTAACTGAATTACCCTGTGTTGGTCAAGTGGGACAAGAGGGGCAAGCTTATTTATTTAACCATTTTGAGCATTTCCTTTCAGACAGCAAAGAAGTTTTGGTTAGAAGCTAGATATTTTGTGCCTGTTCAAAGCATCAGATAAGGTGGTTAGACTGAAAAAGAATAGCTCTTCTTTTTGGAATATATGTTAATTCAAAAAACCCAGTCTTTCTGAATGACGTATTCTGACTTTAACCTACTGAGGCCCTACAACCATCAGATCTGCATTTGCTGGCTGTTGCACCTATACCAAAGACTATCCAAGCTCCAGACAGCTCCCAATCTAGCTTGGGGTGAATGTTTTCCCCGTTTTACAGAGAAGGAAAGAGAGTAACTCAGCATGAACACAGCCCTCTAGGAATACACAGACATGTCTCCTGCATAAGGCAACTCTTCTCCCTTGCTCAGAGAGCTTTCATTTAGTAGTTTACGATCCCTATGGTACCCAAAACTGAAGGCAAGCAGCTGCCCGGTGGAAGCAGCTGGTGGCAGCTGGCATAGTCCAGATTCCCATAGCCTGGAAAAGTCAACTTAAAAAAAAAAAAAAATCGGGGACTGGAGGACCCAAGGGATCCACTCAAGGGTGAACTGCAAATGCCAGGTGCCTTCAGAACCAGTCCATCAGACAGGAGAGAAACATCCTCCAGATTCATTAGTGACTTTCACTAAGTGCTGGAGACCAGTGGAAATACCCATACTTACAACGCCGCCTGCTAGTGGTGAGGGACTAAGCCAGGCTTCTTCCATAACACACTCCTGAAGTTTACTGTTGGAGGAACGTCTTTTATTAAATGTAAACAGCATCACGCCGGAGGTCAGAGCCTTGCTGCTGCTGCGTATCCCAAGGTAATACCACTTTAAGCTCCACATAAACTCTTAAACAGTTTCTATCCTAAAACCAGACCGTAGGTGGTACAGTTTTTTACGATATGTTATAATAGTGCAATAAATCTGTTAGCTTAAAATCGAATCTCCGTGGCCTTTTAGAGAAATCATCATTAAATGCAAGGCCCTGTTAATGATGCCATCCCAGTGAAATTGTTTAATCTGCTAGGGGGGTGAAAGGTCACCAAATGAATTTTTTTATAATACATCAACTTGACACGCAATAGGGAAAACTGTAATAGATAAAAGCAAAGGAAAAGGGCACTGTCTTCTTCTGATAGGTCAATAGCAGCCAAGAGAGTCACTCATCCACTTTTCCTTCACTACCGTGCTCCTTTTCCATTTAATATGGACACCCAATTAATACCTCAGCACCATAGACAACCTCATTTTAGGTGAATTATAGCAATTTCTTCCCCCTTCTCCGAAATGAAAGTGATCACAATACATCATAGCATTGTGCGAATTAACGTTAATTGATTCGAGTTACCAAGCATTGATGGGCCACTTCTATAATCTGGCCCTTATTGGGAGCTGGAAGGGATGAAGGGAAGATTAGATTGCACCGTCCGTTGCTTTGACGACGGCAGTCACCTGACGGCTTGTTAGACAGTTGTACGGTTCTATTGCAGGCCCCAGTGGGGTCGTCAGTAAACTGGAGTGATGTCCAAACATCATTACACGCTGCTCCGATATTAAAGCAAAGGGATTAGCACCTTATTGCAAGCAACCTGGATTTGTCATTGTGCTGTCGTTATCCAATTTCCAGATGATAATGTGACTGTGGCCTGCGGGCGTTTGGTCCTACAGCCAAACTAAGGTGTATATATATATCTATCTATATATATATATATATATGTACACACATCCCCACAAAGATCCAGCACCCAAAGCCATTTAACCCTTTAGTCGCCAGACTCCTCTTAACAAAGCATGTGAAAGAATTTTTCTTCCTTTTCCGTGTTAAGCAATGGTCAAGGGTGCAACACAATGGCAAAACAGGCTGACTTCAGAGCAGAGACTCCTGTCACTCACTTTTAATTTTACACCAGCCACGCTCTGCTAATAGAAGTGACACTGCTCGTATTTTAAATAAGGCTGAGCGAGGAAAGGATCAGTCCCTCAGAGACGGGGCTGTCAGCTCCTCTCTGCTGTGTGCACACACCCCATGTAAATCATCAAAGGCACAGCTCTCCTTGTGTCACTTTTATCAGAGATCTCATTAATTGTTAAAAGGAAAACCAGATACGTATGTGACATTAAAAAAGCAGATCTTGTCTGACAGCAGTAAGATGCCACTTCTGGGACCGGATCTCCTCCCAGTCCCCTAGAAAGCCTATGGGTACACTCCTGGCTCTGAGGTGTGCTCCTGCACGTTTCTGAACATCCGTAACTTCTGGGGAAATACATGGGAATTGGGAAAGGCTCCCCTTGAGCTGGTCTCCTTCATTTTGAACTGAGATATAATAACACAAAGCCCTCGCTTTCAATGAGGCACACATTGGATGGGATGACTCATAGCCCTTTAATGACAATATATCCTTTGTTCCCCCCATGTAGACCTGCAAAGTGTTTTAGCTGATAGAGTTAGCACTGTTTGTCCTGAGTCCTTCCTCCCCTCTTCACTCTCCTCCTCTGCTCTCTCTTCCTGTCCTTTCTCTTTTCCTCTTTCCTTGCTCCCTTCCCTCCCTTCCTGCAGGGGAACCATCTAGTTTTTGGAAGCCCACTGATGGAGCAAGCTGCAGTTTCAGCCACAGTTCCAGTGGAGGTAAGACTTTAATTCTCATTGCCTGAATTTTATAATTCACGGGTGTCACTTTTGAGAGTGATTGGTGAATTTTCATAGCTGTGAGGCACAAAATGACACTCCAGAGTAACAAGGACTTTTTAGACAGGTTTACTACATATGGTAGATATTAACCAAAGGGTAGCTTAAAAGTAAGGCTCAGTTTAAGAAGAAGCAGGTCCATTTTAATTCAAAGGCAACTACTGTAGCCAGGAGGACTGACAGACTGACAAAGTCCAGTGCTGTCTCAACTGATTTAGTCTTATTTTGCTTCTGTGATTAGATACCTTCCCCAGCAGACAGGGAGAATAGAGATCTCAGTTCAGTGCTCCATCATTCTTAGTGACTTTCACAGATCACTGCGCCTAATTTTTCCCCTTCCTTCCCAGTGCAAGGTAGTAACCTCCTACAAGGAGGCTATATAAGCTCCTGGAAATCTAGCTGTGGGAGTCCTCGCAAGAACTACCTTTCTCTACTGACGATAGGCAGGGGCATCAAACTACCTCCTAAACCTCCCCAGTCTGAATTCAGTTTGAGGAAGTGTTAAAATAGCAGCCCTGGAGTAACATCTACATAGCCAAAGACCTCGTGCAGTATCGACAGCCCCAGTACAATTGTGCCTTTCTGACTCCACCAACGTGCTGATGGTTCAGTTTTGTTGCCCACTCAGTTCCGTTTTTTTCTGCTAAAAATGCCACCAGAAGAGGCAATTAACAAAAGGTTTTGCGATAAGGAAACTTCACCTCTAAGACCTGGAATAACTTCCCACAACTCTTTTCCCACACAAGCCACCAGTTACTACCTTCAATCATCACAGAAAGATGTGTCTGAATCTCTGAGTTCATGCTGAACTCATGCTGATGTTCATGATGAACAAATGAAGAAGAGTTGCATGAGGCCACGCTGCCCTTTGGTGTCTAGCCTCATCCTGAATAACAATCTATAAATATTCTCTTTGTCTGTACCAAGGCCTTAGTTCCCAAACCAGACAACACAACTTCTCTCTGGCCAAAATTCTGGTATTTCCTGCTGAGAAGAGGGCCAGGTGGGTAGCCAGGGCTTTCCTTGCTACAGTGTCATGACACAGCTGTGCACACACCCAGATGTGAGAAATCAGGTCTGCCCACTTAGACACAACCTCAAGTGCTGCATTAGGTGCAGCTCTGAGGTCAGGATTTTGGCATCCTACCTTTCACTACAAAGAGGAGGAGAGGTTGGACCCCTCCACAGAATGACTTTTCATCTTCCTTTTTTAAAACCCTTTGCAATTACTTACAACAGCCTACCTGAAAACTGCATGAAGGTTATCAAGTCCAAGCACTTCAAGGTTAGGAGGTGTCAGAATTAATCAAGTTTGGACCTTTAACTCTGCCTGCCTCTGTGTATGCCTTGTGACATAGCGAATGAGTACTAACTTCTCATTTAGTCCTCTGGATAGGTATTGCTCTCTGAATGAGCACTTTGGCAATTTGCTTCACTTTTATTGCTTGCTGTGAGTCTCAAACATCGTTATTTCCTGCACACACACTATTTTTCACATGCTACCCCAAATCTAATGTCTGCAAATTTCAGTTTGTAACAGGTTAAAGGTCTATCAGGGATGAGCTAGGTACCTGCCTTAGAGAGGGAAGATGGACTAAATGGTTTCTGGATGACTGTCCAGCTTTATATTTCTGATTTTGTATAAAACACCCACACAAACATACACTATGTATTTGCTGTTGTGTTTTCTTACTCTTTTGCTTTATATTTACACTGATATTCGGCAAACTTTGCAAAACAGAGATTATTATCTGTAAATACATTGCAATATACGTTTATACACACACATTCACAGAAAGATGCAACTATGTGACAGTTATCTCTCTGTATCTCTAGCTGTGCAAGGCTATAGCTGTCATAGCAATCATCTCTTTCTTTCATTGGCAAACCAATGAGCCATGCCTGAAGTGACCCTAACAATGGAGTTAAATTAAAATCATGTAAAAAGGCATTGCAAATCATAATAGACAACTCATTTTTTAAAGGCTTGGCAATGAGATACACTGACTTATTGCCTTGCTACCACAGTAAGGTTTCCAAAGCTACCTTCAGCCTCACTGTCCCAGGCTGCAAAGAAGAACACTCAGTCTTTGCTGATCAAACATCTTTTTGCTGTTGTCTTTAAGCAAGAAGAGCCATGAGTCTGAACCTGCAGGGAGACTGGCCCTGCAGGAGTGCAGGTTCTGTAAATATCTGTTAGCTTGATTGGATTTTGCATAACTCGGGGGTGAAAATATTTCTCTGTTCCTTCCACAGAATAAATACATGGGAATACTTAGTCTGACTTGTAAACCCAACCCCATTATCCTTGCCTGTGCTAGCATGTACTGCCTAAAGAGAGACAGATAGACAGTGGGGATATTACATGTCCCAACAGGAAAACCCTGATTTCATTTCACAAGTTATCTGTGGCCTTATTGTATCACAAATGCCAGCCATGAGTAATTCCAGAAAAGCTGTGACTGATGGGGAGTAATAAATAACACTGCAGAGGAGCCCAAGCAGAAAAGGTAGTTGGGCTCTGATCTGGTCCACTGATTTGGTGATTTAGTCTTCTGCTGAATACACGTCCCACGTCTTCCCCTCTCTGGACTGAGCTACTGAGAAGATGAATCTCTGGCTTTAAGCTGGTGCTGTTCTTGCCCCTCTAATAAAAGAGCCTCCTTCCCTGGGTGCTGCCCTGACCCTCGCTGCTTGGTGGAGGTCGCCCCCATCCACATCACCCTTGTCCACAGCTGATGCGTGATGAGGAGGGCTGGCGTCACAGAGCTTCTAATTCCTGATGCACAGAGGAGAGGGCAGGAAACACTTCTCCATATGCCACCCTGGAGAGCAGTGTGAGGTGCAGGGAAGATCTCACTCGTGTCTGACAAAGGGCAGCCACAAAGTGTTCCTGCCTGGCACACCAAAGAGGCAGTGAGCCTTCCCTGTAGGTGATCCCTGTTTGCCCACTGTGACGTTTCACGGAGGTATTGAGGAATCCACAGACACTTAATAGGGTTCTGTTGGACTTGCTGTGAAAAATTATAGCTTTTACATTTCCCACAGTGTAGCTATCATTGCTCCTCTTGTGCTGATCATCAGTAATCAACACAGGGAATGAGGGGTCATTTATCTGTCAAAGTCTGCAAGCTGCTGGGCGTCTCAGAATAGCATAGAGAAAGGATAACATTTGCTATCACAGGCTGCAAGACTTCCTGCAACACTGTTTGCTTAAAAACTGTCCCACTTGCACCGGAACACAAGCACCCCCCACTGATGTTAGTGACGCTGTGCTCATAAACAATATTCCGTGTCTTCAGGGTCTGGCCCTAACTTAAGACTTGATCTTGCAAACAACAATTTCTCAGTGTGCTTAATAAGAAACCACCTCAAAAGAAATCAAAGCAAATACTCCTGTGGTCCCAGTTTAGCAAACCTTAATGTGGGAGTTTCACTATCATAAGCCACTCCGTTCCTGGTAGAAAAGTTAAGCATGCGAATAGCAGCTTGTATCACTGGCAGTCAGCAGACATCAGGATGGTACAGGGGTCAGTGGTAGAAAGAGGATACGGTATTAATTAGAGAAATAAGTCTTAGACAAATCCAATTTCTTTCTCTGGTTAATAAAGATAACTGCATAGATGGAATATGCTTATAGTTGGGTAAGGCTCAGCAGTGCACAACATCAAAAAATAACATTATGCAATATCAAGACAGTACACAATAAGGTTGCCAGGCATTAAATCCCATGTCCCCTATTAAAAACAGATGGAATATTACCTTTTTCATATTTTCCATATGCTTTTAATATGGATTCAGGATCTGGAGCTGAAATATACGGCTGTCTGCTCCCTCCTCAGCCCTGCTCCTCACAGCGTTCTCGGCAGATAAGGGCTGCCATCTGGGCCGTACAAATAGTGGCTGCAAGAGGCCGAATAGAGCAAGACAGGGCCAGAGGAAGGAAAGACAGAAAAGGGTTGTTTGTTGCTGTGGAGGAAGGGAAACCTTTTTGGAGGAGGAAGGGAAAGGCCTTTGGAAATTGAGCCCTCATTGAGCCTCATCAATAAAAAATCAGTGTATACAAAACTCATCAAGAACTAGTTAACAGGCAGAGCAAAAAATGTAGTTTCCATAGGGAAATGATTATCAGGTAACAGAGGGTCCGCTGGTGTTGTGTTAGAATCAGCTGCAGGCCTGATGCTGGGGGATATTTACCTCAACAGACAAATATAAAATCACTTCTGATGAAAACACCAAAGTTTTGGTGGGCTGGTAAATTGTGGAGAGTTGAGAACAGCCAAACAAGGGCACCCAGACATGTGGTGTGTTGGATCTGGGCAAAGAAATTGCATTTTTATGCAGTGAAATGCAAAGCTATGTGTGCAGTAAGACAAGTTTTAAAACATGGAAAGCCACAGACACAGAATGGGGGATTGGGTCCTGGAAAGCAGTAACTAAAAAGAAACTAGAGAATATAGTGAGAAAATGAATGATCAGGAGCTCTTATATTTCTGTGGAAAAATGGGCTAATGGGATCATTGAATTCTGTGAGTAGAAAATGGGATTTATTACCACTTTTGCATATGGCACTGACATCAAGGAAAACTGCTAGCAATTCAGACATCCACACTTCAGAAAGGATTCAAAAACACAGAGGGGGAGAAGGAAAGAAACCAAAAAAGGATTTAAACACCTTACACCGACCAGAGCTCAAACTCCTCAATTTATTAAAAGCAGCCAGGTAAGTGATTTTATTGCTCTGGAGGTATCTGCAGGAGAGGGAACAGCCAATGCCCAGCAGTTTGCTGATGTAACAGAAAAAGACAGAGCAAGAAGCTCTCACAGGAAGCTGGAGACGGAGGTATTCGCAAGAGAAAGCAGGCAAGTATTTGTGATACAAAAACAGGGATAGCATTCAGCATCTAGACACACATTCAAAAGAAGTACTGGATGCTGCCAGCTCCGTATCTCTAAGGCTGGTTTTCTAGAATGCATATTTTAGCCAAACACAGAAGTCAACACCTAGGTATCAGAATAAACAGAAGTGGCCTGTGTCACACAGGAGATTAAACTAGAAGATTAAATGGTCCTTTCCAGCCTTAAATTCTGTCAGTATATGAATCAAGGTTTAGACCCGTAAGCAATTTAAGGCAGCAACCTGTCTTCCACACCACGTCTCTGGCAGTGCATCAATTTATAAACATTCATAGGCTTACTTAAGTGTCTAAAAGTAAAGAAAGAGATACCATAGTCTGAGCTCCTTTAGAAATATTGACCTTACCCAATAGTTTACAGTTTCAAGGCAAACTTCTAGTAACTCTATCCTAGTTTAAGGCATCATGGACAGCTCTGCAGTACACAGTGGAATATGGTGCAGCGATCCATGAGAACCAGCAAAACATCATAGATTACACTCAGGACTCCTGCTAAATTCCTGGGCATAGCTATGCCAGGAGATCTTTATAATGCATTCCACTGTGGTTAGACATATTTCAGTCAATGGAGAAGTTATTCCCTATCCTGACAAGCAGATCAAATGGTTAAATTGCCTCACTCCACTTAAATCAATGTCAACATCTTTGATGATACTGCAGCAAAACAATTACCTGTTATTATCTCCTCCTGGAGATAGGAAGGCAGGCTGAGTCACCATTAAAGTATCTACTGGTAAATCCAGGCCTCTCTGAAGGTCTCCAGTTTGATGAGTGTTAATAATAGTTCTGGCCAAGCTTTTTAAGCCATCGCTTGTCAAGGAGGGATGAAATTCGTTTCTTGAATGGCCTGGTGGATCACCGAGTTCAATGATAAGCACTCTTGATGGAACAGCTCTGTCAGATGGCTGCAGGGTTTGTGTGCTTACTGATCTTCTCCCCACTCTCTGTGAGCCAGCCCTGGTATAAGAGGCCATGCAAAATGTCATGTTAGGGCAGTGATATCTCCTCTTGCTAGCACTGGATGAGATGACTTTTAACATGCTTTCATCTCCCAGAACATGATAGACTATTCTGACTTGGTCATGACCAACCTGCAAGAAATCAGCTAATCGACGTATTATACTTGCCTCACCCTCTTCCCCAATGGTCTCAGGTACAGAAAAAGCAATGTGAAGGGAAAGGCCAGTGACTATTTCTACAGGTTCCTCTTCATGAAGGAGAACATAGAGAAGGTTGTCCTCAAAGTTAAAGTAATTGGCTCCTACCCCTTCATTCAGTGAGAAAGAAGATAGGGTTGGAGAGACATACTTCCCTTGAATGAAAACACGAAGGCTGAGGGGTTCATTGTAGAATATAGCAAGGGGCACCCTGGTTGAGTTTTGGCCACTGAGAAGGTAAAGTCTGAAAGTCAGAGGTGCTAGGTCAGGGAAGCAAACTGTAGTGAGTTTGTTGGATGGCAAGACAGAATAGAAAGCAGGAGGATGCTCTGCTGGATAACATTTTGCATTTGAAGTCACATCACTGAAGGTATCCATAAAGCTGCCAGTCATCGCTACCACTGGAGATAGTCTCTGGTTGACTATACTGGGGTCCAGGTTTTCAAGGATGACAAGTGCATGATCTGTCTGCTTGCAGAAGTAGCCTTGTACTGCAGGTTTGAAGATACACTTGCTGTCATCTCTGTAAATTCCTGGAAAGATAGAGAGAGGTGAGGAGAGGAAAAAAAAAAGGAATTGTTTCAGGTAGCATCTCAACACTTCGTGCTATAACTGTGTATTTTCCCATTCAGTGCTTAAATTTGTTTCTGTGGATGCTAAAGTTTTATATAGTTTTAAAGGAAAACTGGACACTAAGGGATATGAAATGGGTAGAAACCACATCTACCTCAAGAAGTCCTTGAGCTGAAAATTGTTGAAGACTGGTAGAGCATGAGAGAGAACCATCATAGACTGTTCTTTCTATTCTCTAGACATCCAGTTATGGGCACTGTTGAAAGAGCAAGTTGGGCTAGATGGATCTTTGGTCTGACCCAGCACATTAATCTATATGTCTTTATGTCTTCTCCTGGTTCTAAGTCTGTAGCAGGGTCAAAAATCAGGTCATGACCGCAATTCTTTGGAAAGATAACAACTCTACACCGAGTCCTCTCATCCCACTCACATGGATTGCATTTCAAGGAAACAGCCTAGAAAGGATTAGCATATCATTAATCCAATCCAGTGATGAGAAACACCTCACCCAGCTTTAGAGCTGGGACAAAGCTCCAGATTCAGACACCTACAATTAACATCTATAGTAAAGACCCTGTGCTCCGACTGTCTAAGCTCCTATCACAGTCACTGGAGATCTGGAGTTTAATTTATTTGCCCACAAATAGTCATCTAGTGTCATGTGGGATGCCCTGAGGTATTTATCTGCACAGCCTGGCAGATGTGACAGAAGGCCTACAGAAGACCATCCCTTCTTGGGTGGCAGCTGGAGGCCAGGTGGGACCATAGCACCTGAAATTACACTAGACACCTGTTTTGGGCAACTGAACCCCACCTATTCCCAGCCATTAATACAGTCATGGCAGTGCAGAAAACAAGTCAGTTAACCTTAAAATAGGTACCTACATTTTGTCAGCTGAATTGCTCTCTAGACTCCCCTAACTGTACCAATTAGAGTTAGGATCCAGTCACCAAAACACAGATGTATAGTGTCACTTGAATTTCTTAGGGTAGCTACAGTATCTGTAGATACTGCACAGGACCTATGGGAGTGGAAGAGACACTTTAGGTAACAGAATCAAGCCCTCTTCTCACTTCAAAGAGCTAAGACACTTCCATCCATGTCAGAATCTGCGGCAGAATCCCATCCCAGGTGTCTACCCTATAGCAGCTCTATGGAGACTAATCAAGAAGAGCCTTTTACAGAAGGATCTATATAAAGGACATCTAGGCCATACAGTTGTTGGAGTGAGGGCATGATCTCTCTGACCGAATATAGGTCTCTGCTTTAAGATGAGAGAAGTTGTGCCTCAGGCTGTAATGATGAGATCATCACTGATTATAAGGAAGAATAAAAGTAAATGAGTGCACACAGGGACACCAAAAATGTAAACATTTCTCCCCAAAGCACCCTAGGGAACGATGTGTGTTTTTGTTTTTCCTCCCTCCCTTCAAAATAAAATCAAAGAAGGAATTTACTACTGTAGACAGCTGTAATCCTCCTTTCCTCCCCAAGCCTGCTCTTTTCCTGGTTGGCTGTGTGCATGAATGTGTTAGGCAAAGCATGGACAATGTCTGAACTAATTCTGCGTTCCTCATTCAGCAGCTCTGGGGATGTGTACACAGATCAGTAGTGCTTAGTGTTAAGGATAAAAAGAAAGAGATAACGTACTTGAAGGTCTCAAATTTTTGAATGCATAAAAGAGCATTCACCTTAGTAAGCAAATGCTAGAACTGTGAAACTCCCTGCTAGAAGGAAAAAACAGACTCCTGGAAAAGAGATGAATTAAATATTGCCATAGAGGAATCAGCCTGAGTTCACTTTATAGTTACATCTTTATGCCTGATTCCTGTGGACACTTAACTATGATTTATTTCAAGGGGATTCCTCAAGTGCAGAAAGTCACCCAGGTCTATGAGTGTTTCCCAGAACGAGCTCTCATTGCGCACGTCACAGACGAGAGCAATGAAATTACATAAATGTCAAGCTCTGCTCAGAGAGGAGGTCCAAGTGAGATAGGATCTGTGCAAATGCACCTATTTTTAGACAGCAGCTTACTATCCTCTCCTTTTTTCCTTGCTTCTTTTAGTTTTGGCTAGTCTTTCCCTTTTTTGTTTCATCATTACATGCATTTGCTCTTAGCATGTGCTGGGGGCAAGAGAGGAGGGAGCAGCGACTTCATGCAGAAGCAGAAGTGGTAATGCTGCACTCAGATACTTGTGATGGTCCTCGAGCGCCGGGAACACGCACCCTGCCAACGGCAGCCAGGTCACGAAGGCTGGCAGATCTTATCGCCTGCTCTCCCGGAAACATCCAAATCACGCCCTTCTCCCCTGGGTGACATTGCTCTTGTCTACAAATGGGGCTCACTGATATTTTGTGATTCCCAGGGCTTGACTTTGCCTTGCCAAGTGGGTTTGTCAGGAGGTTGCCTACGCGCCCACACGCTGATACACACACACCCATCTTCGCTTGTCTCCTTCCAAATGGCCTTATCTGCCAGTCACAATTTCTGCAGCCAGCAATTTCGATCACTTTTAAATGAAACCCATGCTGGCCTTAGTAATCATAATGTCATTTACAATTTACCACAAAACACGTTTATTCAGTTAGTAGCACATTGGAGAAAGAGAACTCCATATGAACTCGCCGCTGAAGGCCTAATCTGATTATTTCCTCATGAAAATCCAAGCAGGGGTGCTTGTAAGAGGGGCCTGAGAGAAGAAGGGAAAAAAAGTGAGGCCTGGTCACAGCTGACTCTCATAATCAATGCGAATAGATAAGTGACACGGCGTGTCAGGGCCAGCACCTAATCTGCCCTGGGGCTTTCCTCTCAAAAAGGCCAGAGTGGACAGGACTTAATAAATACTGAGTGACCACTGAATATTGAGCTGACATGTGCTATTTACATCGGCGGCGGACAACAGCGGTGATAAATTCCAGAAGCCCTCCTCCTAAATGGGTGAAATTAGATTAAATGGGTTATATTTGCCCGTGCGTTGTGTGTGCACGCGCACGCACGCGCGTGAAAGAGAGAAAAAGTGGGGAAAAGAGAAGAAGGAACGTGTGGGAAGACACAAACAGGTCAAAGATGGAGACATCCACGTCTGTGGGAGCACGTGCACGTGTGAGACAGGCGGCATGTGCCCTTGGGGGCCACATGCACGGGAGGAGAGGAAGAACGGATGTGTGTGCCGTGCACGTGTGTGTGCACGTGTGCCGCATGCACGGGTCTCCGTCAATGCACGAAAGAGAGAAAAAGTCGGAGGTAGAAAGTATGTGTTTGCGTCCACTCTCCCCAGCTATTTCCCTAGCCTCAGGTAGCAGATCTTGCTTTCTGCAGATTCCCCCATCATCAAGTCAAGTTCATTATTTAATTTTATATTTTTATATATATATATATATATATAATATATATATTTTATATATATATATGTATGTATGTAAGATTTAAGCACTCAGGTTGCTTCTACGGCTCCTGACAAATATTAACTTTGTGTCAATATTTGTCCTTCCTGTCGTGAAATGAGGATTTTCCACCTCATTTCACATTTGAAAAGAAAAATGCGCCGAGGGGGTCCTCTTTGCTTAGGAAAAAAAAACCCAACAACAACCCAACAACAACAACAACAACATCTCATATCCTTTATTTAGAAAAATGGAGCAGGAGGGAAGGAGGGAAGAATATTTTTAAAATAGATGTTTTGACTTAAAGGCACACAGAGTCCCTTGCAAGTCTCCTGCTTTTTTCCCTAGTTCCCCTACGCCAAATAAATAAAATAAAATAAAATAAATTCTACATTTAAAATTGAATGAAATACATCAACATTAATGATTTTCCCCTTCAGGTTAACACCACCATTTCCTTCAATAATTTTTACCCATTTCGTGATGGATTTCACAATTCACGGTATGAGGAAAAGTATAGTCAGTTTTTGACAAAAACAAAAGGCAACGTCAGTTTTTTATCAAAATAAAATAAATCTCCCACAATTTTCTTTCCATCTGACTGGATTTGCCCGTCAGTTATTTCTAATTTAACTATGATTGTAGTTACAAAAATACAAAAGCGAGTAGGGGAGGAAGGGGGAGGGGAGAGATAAATGGGACACTGTTTAGAAATTGCAATTCGTTGGCCTTGGGCTGGCCGGCACATATCTTTGCTGAGGGGGAAATATTCATCAGCATTAACTGTTCCTTTTGACCCATTGACATTCAAATACGAAATAAAAAAAGGCCCAGCAACAGGACCTTAGAAATCTAGTGTGCCATGAAGGTAAATTATTCTGAGGTCAGTCATTTCTGCTACGCAAAAGGTTTTCTACGTTTCTTGAGTTCCGATGCTCCCTGTAAATAATGCAGGTCCCAGTCCTTCCATCCGATCCCTGGGACCGGGTCCCCATGCCCATGCACTTGTTCTTTGAAAGCGACGGCTCTGCAGATGCTGATCGTGTAAATCTTGATACACATCAGTAAAAACAGGCCTGACAACTTCAGCAGACACTGAGGCAAGGCATCCCGGGCCAGTTTTAGAAATCCCACTGATTATAAGTAGGGGTTATCATGCAATTGGGTTCACCAGTGTTTTTTTTTTGGGGGGGGAGGTAAACATGCAAACATGCAATCACAAGTAACTTAGGAATGCATGGAAGCACGTGTGATTGCATGTGTAGTTGTGTAAGTTTGTGTATGTGAGATATATACACACAGAAATATATATATATATATATATATATATATATATATATATATATATGCCAGGGACCATGTGAATAAAAATTGAGTGACTGCTTTAGGCTGTTAATTCTTTCTTTTAGAGAAAATGATTTTCTAAGGAAATGAGTCTCATAAGATCACACTGTGTGTGCTTTTATGCTCTCCTGTTTATCACTGCTCCATAAAAACCTTTGAACCCCCCGGCCAATTCCAGTCACATTTGTGGACTCAAAGATATTATGTTCTTACAAGTTCTGTAAAAGTCGTTGCACAAGTAGAGCAAAGAGAGCTATTAGTGCTCCCACTGAAGGAAAGCTTGTAGTGTAAGCTCACCTTTTTTAGACACCACTGTATCTATGCTGGCCCTTCCATTTCATACACAAATCCATAGAAAACCAGATATCCTAAATGAAATATTTGTTCTTGTATTCATCGTTGGCATACGTTGATCTGACCACACACATTGCTATATATTACCTGTGAAATCAAGTATGGCTTGCATCTTTAATACGGTTGGGTATTTATTACACTAGCATCAACCCTTCACAACTTCTCCATGCTGAAAAGGTAGGTCATGTATGCTACAGGTGACAGTATATCTTTCCATGTTATGAACAAAAACTTGCAAACTTTTCCAGCTGCCGGAGGCTAGAGTAATAACTCATTCCTGACCTTAAAGCATAAGTACACGGGTAAAGTCTTAACAGGTGAGACCAGAAGTCCATCTAGGCAAGGATGCTCTCTGACAGTGGCTGAAAAGAGGTGCCTAGAAAGAGTATGGGAACAGAGCAGGCATATAGCAATGTTTCTTAAAATGCTCCCCAAACTTCCAGTGATTAGCAGCTCACGAGCTACCTGAGTCCAAAGGACCATCTTTGTTCTTCATAGGCATATTTATATTCAAGAGCACATATCAACCCAGGCAGATCCTGCCTCACACAGCAGCAAAAAGTTGGGGGAAATAACCTAGCCAGAAGAATATATCCTGAGCCCTCTCGGATGAGGCGGGTCTGTAAATCTGAAGTGCCCTTTAGTGAGATTGTCCAGTCCAGGCCTTGTGTCATGGTTGAATTAAGGAGGTGTTGCAGTGCCGCAGTGTTTCTCAAATGTCATGCTGTCGCTGCCAGGCAGCCCCGCCGGGAAACACCTTGGCAGATCGGACTGAAACTGAACTGCTAATGCATCGATTGCGTCAAAACTAATAAAATAACCACTGCCAAGGCCAGGTCTTTGTCCCTGAGGCCAGCTGGCAAGGCATGGCACATCCATACTGCTAAAGTCACTGACCCTCCAGCAGATGGTAGCCACCTCCAAACTGCCTTTTTGGACTGGCCCACAGCTTTTGCTAATTCATGGAAGGCACCCAGGAATTGTGTTGGAGACTGCTGGGTCACCTGGGACAAAACCGGGCTTGGAGTGGTTCTGCTGATGGAGCAGGAGTGACTGTAAAGCCCCAGCATCCATACCCTGGCACTATTTAATTCACAAGGTGTGGACATCGAGCCCGTTTCTAGTATTTTCCACACCAGCCCAGAGCAGCTTGACCATCAACTTATTAAACTGCAACAGAAAGTCAAGGTGAGAGAGGATTTTCCCCCCCCATTATCATTCTCGATTAGGGAATTTGCAGCAGTCATTTTAGGCATCCTGGCAACATAAAGGTCCCCATAATTCCTATTTAGGCAATAAATCCACCATGGGGGGAAAAGAGGCATTACTTGACATTATATTGTGCATGGAGCGAGAAAGTATTAAACAGCTGAATTACTCTGTGATTTTGTGCATTTTCAGAGAGTCCCAGAAAGTGCTGTAAATTAAGCCTTAAACTGTAACCCTGAACTAGGGATACACAGACGTTGCAGGAGTCACTACTTTAAAACCTGCTGTAATGCAATCAAACACGTGCGTGGGACGAGAGTGCAGGGCACAGAGCGGGGCAGGGCCAGCTCTCACAGGATAGCGTGGAAGAGATTAATTCAGTCTCCACAACCTTCTTGAGGGCTTGGAGGATCGACCAGCACACAGCCCAGGGGTGGAGATCAGGACTTTTGTGCAGCTCCCAGCAAAACTGAAGCCAGGGTCTGACTAGGGCTTTTAGATGCTCTCATGAAGCAAATAATAAAATATAAACAAACTATTCTCACAACCCTCTTGAATTCACTGTCCATCATCCAGCAGAGCTGAAAGCTTGGGAAGGGACGGTGGCGGGGGGGGGGGGATTCTGTCTGCTAGGAAAGATGATTAAAAGAGAAAAAATACACACACAACCATCTTTCCGTCCAAATTATTTCACCTTTGAAAGATCACACTGTTCCGCAGGTAACGATTTGTTTCTCTTGTTGCTACCAAAGCTTTTCCCATTACATTTCCCCCCAAGATATTCCTGGTTTCCTTTAGCTGTATTTAAAGCCCAGAAGGCATCTTCTCTCCTCCTGACCAGCAACTCCGTTGACTGAAGCTTTAGACAAACCGATACCCACGGCTTAATTTAAAGGCAAGGGGCAGCAAGCGGCATCCTTCACCGACACGACTGCAATCACCGGCTCCCTCGCCAAGGGATGACAAAACCACCACCTCCCTCCAAAAGCGGAGCAGCAATTTCGCCGGGTGCCAGACCTAAAAACGAATGGGGTTGTGCCATGCGCGGCTCTGAGCTGTGGATATAATGAGTTTTGAATGGGAAGTCCCGGACACAATAAATCTGTGCCATATGTGACCATTTCCTGTGTCAGTTCCTTTCTCATAACCAGCGGAGGCTTCCCCCTCCTCCCCGCTTTCCCTTTCATGACCCCACGCCAGGGCTCTGAAATCTTTCAGGGCTGCTTATAGGCCCCAGGCCGTTCCACAGCAGTTGCATAAATAAATGAGTTTGACAGCAAACATCATAACGGTTAGCAGTAATGTGCGCTCCACGCAAGTGCCTGCACTACTCGCTGGAGAAATGGGAGAGGAAAGAGCTCGTTTCGTTACCGCAAACAAAAGTATGTTCTCTGACAAGTGGTGAAAGAATTAGTCAAATAAACTTGAACTCTATTAGGACTAGTGCTGCCAGGTTTTGTTATGGACTGGAAGGTTCTCAGCTTCTTTTTCCCTGCTTGGCTCGCCGTTACTGCAAAGACAAATCATCATTTTCTTCTGCAAAAATAAAGTCAGGGAATAAAATGACTGCCTCAAAATAAAATTGGTGTGGAACTCCATTTTACTATTTTTATTATCATTTCTTCCTAATGAGAACAGTTCTTTCGTCCTGGGAACCGACACACAGAGAGACTGAAAGATTTTCCGTTAGAACCAGGCCAGAAGGAAAACATCAAATACCTGCAGACTTTGGAAATACTCAGATTAGAATTAAGCTTAAAAATGCCAATTATTTGTATAAGACATAAGGGAAGCGGAGGACAGAACAGAGCCCAGCATTTGTCCTGAAATAGTTTCCCCCCTCTTTTGTTCATTAACAGATCAAGCATTTTGACTTAAGTATCAAAATTTTACTAAGTTTTAATCTTTATCTAAGAATTGATTATGTTCCTGAACAGTGTAAATTTTATTTGCCGTAAACCTATTTTACTGAAATATCCTTTTTTCCCCAGATATGCTTTTTGAACAAAAATATTCCATATATCCCAAATTCAGCCCAGAACTACAATTAGGTTATGGATTCAGATGTGCTGACTTCTTATCATTTCTTACGCACACCATTTTCAAAAGAAACTAGCAATTCTGAATGCTTTCAGCTTTGTACATCCAATTTCAGAGTGTTAGGAGAGACCTGGTTTTCAGGGGAGTAAGGTACTAAACACCTGTGCATTAAAAACTAACCTCTTATGAAATATAAGAAATGAAGAAGAAAATTGAGAGATTTGAAATCTCTAGGCATTCTTTAAGAATTAGGGTGATTTGCAGATGGCACTATTTGGAGATCCAGTCACTGAGCAGTAGTTGTGATGGTTCCCCATTTGTACACTGGAAAGTTTCCCACTGGAAGAAACATCATCATGGTCTCCTTCATTAACAGACCTCTTGGCATATCTCAGTCCCACGCTGGCCCGCCAGTGAACATGATGAAACAGTGTAAACTGGGCTGCTACTGTCGTGTGTTCAACCCTCCCTTCACCTCCTCCAGACCGCAGGCCTGAGGCATTACACAAAGTTGACTTTCTCTTCACTTTTTCCCCATGTACTGCCCTTAATTCCATTTCCAACAGTGTTAAGCTTGAACAAGGTAGGTAAACCTTATTTTTTGCAGACTCAATTTGTCTCAGAGAAGTGTTGGATTAACTATCAGTGGCAATGCTGTTGCAGACTCTGTTGCAGAGCTGCTATGTAATTTCATGCAGGTCCCTCTTTCTGTACCACAGCAGGGCAATAAGACAACGGTATTTCCTCTCATCCATTCCTCATCCCTCCAGAGAGCTCCTTGTCAGAGAGGTGAAACAAGATCAAATTTTGCATCTGACCCTTAGGAGAACCTCACCACCACCAGTAGGTAACAGCTGTGACAAACTGAAACATCTAAAAATCTCAGACAAGGACTGAATTCACACCACCTAAGTGTAAGGATTGAACTAACGTGCCTAATTTAGGAACCCAGTCATCCTAGGCCTCAAGGGGGCAATTCAGTCTGCCAGCATCTGAATGCCTGTCTTCTTTCATTGCATGCCAAGGAAATTTAGGGCAACGTTAAAAAATTGCGTATGTCTCTAGGTCTCAGCCCCTGAAAATCACAAGGAAGACTGAAGATCATTACAACATTAGATATTTAGTTGTATGATTTCATTGATTATTCCAGTTTTTAGTTGCCTTTTTTTCATCTCTGATGGGCTTTCAAGCAATTATATGTAACTATAAAGACTCACTATACAATGAGATTCTCTAGGGCTGTGCTTCCATTTTCCAAGGCTTTATGAATTACCCCAGTTCTCTCTAGACCTACTCAGAAGTTCAGATAGTTGTTAATAGACATCTTGGGGAGGCATGGGTGAGGCTCCAAAAGACAGGAAAATGGGGGAAAAAAAAAAGGCATCTATCTTTAGAAAAAAAAGAAAAAAAAGAACATTATAAATCTGGCAGTTTAAATTCAATTCCCTAAAGATACTGGAACTAATAACCTAACAAATTGGAAATATTCAGAGGACAACAAGGAATGACAGACAGCATGGATACATATAGAAGGCAGGCCATCTATCCAGCTTTACTGTAATAAGGCTTTCAACAACGTCACACATGATAGTTTTGTGGGAAAATGTAGTCTAGATAAAATTAGTGCAAAGTGAATGCAAAACTGATTGGAAAATGGCAGTTTCAGAGCAGTTGCTAAGAGTTTGCTGGCAAAATAGAAGACCATATAGAATAAGGTTTATAAACATCTGTCCTGGTTTTGGTAATAATGAATACATTAATTTCTTGCTTGATGATGGCATAAAGAGCATGCTTATACAGTCTCTAGAGGACACTAAGGTAGGAGGAAGTTCAAGAAGTTTGGGGGACAGAATTTTGAATTCAAAATGGACTCAGTAGATTGGCTTGAAACAAAGTAAGAAAACATTCAGTAAGGCCAAAGAAAAAGTTTTGTACTTAATTAGGGGTAATCAGATGCAGACAGAAAAATCGTACGCCAGGAGAAATTCTCCACGAAAATGATTGGTTCTCACAGTAGATTACAGACTGAGCATAAACCTACATTGTCATGATACTGGGGGGGAAAAAAGTAATATTCACATGTACAAAGAGAAATACCACTAAACCTCCTCAGCACAGACAAGGTGCCAGCTAAAGTATTATGTCCAGTCTGAAGCTTTGCATTTCAAGAACGATAAGGACCCACTAAAGAGAGTCAAAATAAGAAGTCTGAAAATACAACTGACAGGAAAAATTGCAGACATTTGAATTAGTATACTAATTAGTATAATTAATTTATAGAAGTGTAGACCAAGGGGACTAGTCTACAGCATCAGAAGAAAGATCTGGAGGAAGGTAGGTTGGTTTCCATGTCCAAAGTGGATAGAACAACAACAGCAACAACAAAATAGATTAATATTTTAACCAAGGAGATTTCAGATAAAAAATAGAAAAATAGCTTTCTAATGAGAAAAAAAAATTTTTTTTGAAGCCTTGACATTAACTGATTGGGACACAGTGGAACCACCATAATTGGAGAGGGGTTTTTTTGTGTTTTTTTTTTTTAACAGATTATATTCATTTTTCTCAGGTGCAATGTCAGTGCTGATACTGCTTTGGAGCAAATGGATGGGTGAGATGATTTCTTGCAGTCTCTCTGAGTTCTGTGCAGTGTCTCTAATATTCATCAATTGTCTTGTTTTACAGCCTTTCTTTTTTCTCCTGCCCCAGGAAGTTATACAAAACATTACAATTTTATTTGTCCCTGTCTTGGCTGAAGGCCCAGTCCTACAGCCTGTGCTCATGACAGAAAGGTTCAGAAGCACAGGAGTCCCAGTGACATTATTAGGAAAATTTTCAGCAATATTAGTCCTGTATGTGCTACAGAGTTGAATCTTAAAGCAGAAGGATTTCATTACAGGTACAGACAGCTATATTATACCATGACATATTTATGACAGTGAACAGTAATGGGACGCAAGTATTTTAAGCCTTAGAAGTGGAAAAGAATCTGAAAGCAAAGTGCAGAATCCAAACACCTATGAAAACATAGAGAAGAGTTAAAAATTGAGATACAAAGGCTAGAGTCATTATCTAAGAACACAGAATGGGATTCATCACATTAATTTTAGCTGCCTAAATGTTAAGAGTCTAGTCTAAGCTAATTGTCTGGTCTAAGCTGCTCATCTAGACTATAATCATTAGAGAGAGAGAGACTTTTATAGGATCATTCATTCCCCCTTTCCCTTGGATAGATTGAATCACTTCAGGAGATACCTGTCTCTACCGGTTGTATGGAAAAACCTAGAAAACTAGATTGGACTGAAAGCCTATATTTTGAACAGCTAAAGTTAGGTGCGATGAGTCCAGCTCCTAGTGATGCAGCTAAAGAGCAAGGCTTGCAGAACAGCGAGAGTAATAAGTGTTGGTATTCACTGAGGGTACTTCAAAATATGCGGGAAAAGCTTGTCCTGTACACACCGTTAATGTAACAGTATTCTCCAATTATGAACAAGGGAAAAGACAGAGAGAAAGAGATGAAGATCTCACCGCATTAATCTAGAAAATAATAAAGAAAATCCCCCTATCCCTGACAGATCTCTTTGGCTAAGCAGGCTGCAAGCAAATTTTTGAGAAAGACTCTGAAAAAGGTCAAACTCTGTATTTGGCTTTTGTTGCTGTGATGGTTAAGCCTGAAACACTGAATCCAGATGTTCCCACCTTTCAACAGCACCCATTAGCCTGATGCACAGTCGTCTCTCTGCTCCATCTCCTGTGAATGTGAGCAGCAGAGCTCACATAGGTAAAGGAGACAGCACTAAACAAAATATCTTGGAAAGCACAGAAATAGATAATTTATTGCAAAGGAAACATCTGAGCAAACACCACGAGAGCCCATAGAACTAACTACTAACCTCTGCCACCAACATGGGTGCCAGGCTGGACACCAGTTTCAAGAAAACCAAATAAGTCTCTAGGCATAGTCCAAAAATGCAATGTCTACACTGAATCTTGGAAAAAAAAATAGGTCAGAAAGGATCTCTGGAGGTCATCTAGTTCAACCTCCTGCTCAAAGCAAGGCTAGCTACAAACTTAGATTAGGCTACTGAGGACTTTATCAAAAATCATAGTATAACTACTTTTTAGGCCCCTACGTGTTTACTAGGACAGAAGACCCAACTTCGTATAGATCCAGAGAAGTCACCAGGGTCAAAAATGATTTAAACAAGGTCTGTGTTCCGCGTGATATTTTCATATGTGACTTCACACACAGGCAAGATGGTTTGAAGGAGCTTTGAGGCTCCCTTTTGCACCTGTGTGCTTGTTTTAGGTAATCCGAAGCCTCCTCCTTGTCTCATCAAAGTCTTGTGCACATTTCCATGAGAGAAGAAGTAGGTCCAAAGCTGGAGCATCTCGTGTACGTTACCATAACTAGAGTAAAGATGAATAAACTCAGCTGCACATTGATCTTGGTTGTGTGGTGCAGTGCCCATGTAAGGAGAAAAAGAATAGCTAGACTGGCAGAGCAGAGCAAACGCCCGCGCAGCCCTGGCTGTCCTGATCTGGCTGGTAGCATCACTCCCTTTGCATTTTATTCCAGACTTACCAGGGAGCCGTTTGAAATTTCTCACAGTTCTCGGAGTTGTTTTGGCCAGGGAGTATATTTAAAAATCATTGTGCCTAATGTTGTCTTTCTACAATTGAGAAGTAATTAGGAAAGACGTGAAAATAAATAGACAAGTGAGAGGTAAAATGAAATATGAAGTGGCTAGAAAGGAGTCTGTTCTCTAATGTATTTTTTCAGCTTATTATTGTAAAAGCCCAGAGCAAAAGAATAGCTTTGAAGAGTCTTTTGTTAATAGTGGCAAGGTTTTTTTTTTTTTTTCTCTCTCTCTTCTTCTTAACTTTTTATTTATTAACCATGCTGCGCAGGGTACTTCCATAAATGATGGCTGGGTTCAGGTTACAGGGACTTGTTTAGTCTGAAAACATCCCAGCCTGCAATGGGAACCAGAAAAGAGAAGTAACAGCCCATTGTCTGGTTCTTGAAGGTCCGAAGACCAATGCCCATTTGTCCTCTGTTTTTCCCTGGGATTTCTCGTGGTGGAGTTTGCAAAGGTTTGAATGTCTCTGTTTGGATGGTTAAAACGCATTCCCAGCAGGCCACTTCCTCAGGTGGTCTATTTGATGACAGCTTGATGTGCAGGCCAATATTAAACAGCTGAGGTTTTGACCCTTTGTGGGAATAAAATTATGCAGCTACATTCCTACATGGGGCAATGGTTTCATCCTGCAAATTGCTGTAAAAATAACAGTTGTGGAGGGTGCTTAGCTTATACTTAAGCCCTAAAACGGGGCAGTCATTAACATTTTTGAGACTCTTCTTGTTGGGGTACTACGTACTGTTTTATCGTTGCCCTGAACATGTGGTTAATCATACAAATGCTCAATTGCTGCACAATTTCATTCAAAGCTGCCATGTGGGAATACACTGGTTGTGCACAGGAAACCAGACAGGTGCACTAGTGCTTTAGAGTAGGTGAACAAAAGAGCACCGAAACAGAGTTGCTTTAAGATAAGCAGAGCGATATAGGATTCCCCAAGACTGCTTTGCTCAGGCATCCGGCCTGGATCTATGGGATGTTCTTCATGCATAAGAGTCTATTTCATCTATCCTTTTATGAAGAGAATTGCCAGGATGGTCAATTTTGGGTCCATTTTCATGCTAGAACACTAGCATTGCCAGACAGGCTGGTAAGATAAGCAAAGGAATGATTTTTACTTATTTATTCCATGGAATCTACAATATTAGAAAAGCCTTGATTTTCTGAGCTTATCTGGCATGCTCTCAGCAGGAACCTGGATAGATCCTTCTGCTGGTTTGGGACATCAGAAAGCAACTCTGAGTTTATAGGGTGCCACGTTGCAAAAATCTACAAAAAATTGTTGTCTAGCAAGGTTTGCTCAGTTTTCACATGTGGGGTAATCCTATTGGACATGAGGCTGAAGCCTTGTAGGTCTAGTTCATATTCCAGTAGCATATAAAGGCTCATTTCAGACCCAGTGCACACCACTACTAAGACTAATTCAGGTAAGCAGCAGAAAACGGTCTTGGCCAACCCCTTTCAAAGTTGCACTGCGCTGCAAGACTGCCAAGGCATTTGGACCGTAGCCCTTCTTCTCTCCATGAAAGCCACAGGAACTCCATTTATGCATAATTTCCAAGAACTTTCAGCAGAGATTCCACTTTCCAGCCCAACCCTACCCAAGAGGGTGGTACATTACATTAAGTACACTTTGTTGTGTGCCACCAATTAATTCACATTTTATCATATATTATGTTTCCCTGAGTTTCAAAAAGAGCTAATTCTGACAACATTACAGTCTGTAAGCTGAATACCCAACCAGACAGATGATCCGGGTGCTTCCAAGGGACACTGAGGACAGAAAGAACATGAGGGAATCTTGCCTTTTTTCTTTGCTCTCTGTGGCTCTCATGGAACAAGTGCTCAGACACAGAGGCCTCAGAAATAGAAATCTGAATTTAATAAAGCTGTCTGGATGGGGAGGGAGACAGAGGAAAAAAAAGATCATGGAGATAAGAAAGGCAGAGATAGGAAGAGAAAAAAGAAAGAAAATTAGAGGTGATTGGTGATTGCTGTGTCCTTCCAGACTGAAGCGGCCAGAAGTGAAATATTTGTTTGAGAGGTGGGACACCAGCTCATTATGGAAAGAATAACAAAGAAAGAAAGGAAAAAAAAAACTTTATGATTAGGAGACACACTCTCATGCAAAACATGTGCCACTCTAATGAGGCAAGGCAAAAAGCAAAGCAAAAGGCAAGGAAAGGCAAGGAAGAAGAAAGGCAAGGCAAGAAAAGGTTTCCTGTTTTCATTGTAATTTTTATGAGTACTGGAGCAATACTTTAAATTCAGCACAGCTACACCTACAGTCTGCAAGCAGAATTAGGCCCCTACTTATAAAAATAACCTCTTTCAACTTAACAATCAATTCCACAGATTAGTAAAATGAGAGGGTCTGTATGCTTCACCATTTCTGCATGGAGAATAAAAGTTGACTGAAGGGCAATAAGGAGGTGGAGGCTCATCTTTTCCCCACTGACATCAACAGCCCTGTCTGTCAAGGTACTAGACTGACTTTTTACAGAGAGCAAATGCACTAGCAAAGATCCCCACCTAGGTTGATTGGTTTCTTTCTTTCTTTTTTCTTTCTTTCTTTCTTTCTTTTTTCCGTAAGATTCTGTTTGTTAGAGAAACCAAAAAGATACCAAGGGGAAAATGCAGATACATTTTTAATGCATACATTTCATTTTCTGAACATGGCAGGCACTTCAATGCTGGCTGCAAGAACTGCAAGGGGGAATTTATCTAATCAGTCCTCTGCGGCCCTGCTTCATTGACATAATGTGGTCCTGCCGATTAAAGCACTGGAATCGTAGCTCTGAATTTTCCTTCTATTTCATACTAAAATTATTGATGTGCTTTGTACAATGTGTAATTGCCATTATTGTATATGTGCCTAGAGCGTGTGCGGAGCTGAAATTGAAATAAATAAGCAAACAAAAATCAAGCGATACGAAGTCTCTGATGGTATGGTGGGGGTGGTACCACAGCATCACTAGCTGAAAATAGGATTTGATACTGCTGTGACTGGTTTTGATAGAGTGAGATTTGGTAAGACTAGAAGAAAGGCTGTTATGATCATCTAGTCTGACCCTCCCCCCTTTATATAGCACGGACCCTCATCAAACACCCAGAGGTGAAGTATCTTTTTTAGCATCCCAGGTCTGAGCCTCACCATCCAGACACTTCACTGGAGCCGTACTAATTTACACCACCTGAGGATCCTGCCCAGTAAAATACATTCTCGTTTGCTTCCCCCCTCTCTCTCCCACAGACACAGAGTAGATTTGTTCTTTACATTTAATTTATGCAAGTGAGGCTCAGAATACATTTCAGTAACACCAATTAGATACGCACTAATTTCTTCTCTGTGAAATAGCAGTAAGTAATTAATCAGAATTTTGATCACAACTCAGTTGGCAATTCTAATTGCACTTGCCATTTCCACAGCAAATATGGAATCATTATCTTTTTTGCCTAGTCCTCTGCTCCTAATCATCCAGGGTGCTAGAAGCAAAACTTTTCCAAGAACTCGATATTGTCTCTATCAACGAGCTGCCATAATACCTTTGGACTGAGGGTTAGTGGGTTCAGTCCATGGCTGTGCTTTATTTCAAGCTTCATCGTAATTTTAAAGTGGATAGCTAGTGGCAGGCTGGCTGCTTGCCTGCGGGAGGGGGGATTCTGCCTCGTAAAATTATGAGAAAGGATGAAAGCTAGCAGTGCCTGTCGTTAAAAACCTTCTGGGAGAGCACTCGAGACACCTGACCTTTGCACAAGTGTCCAGCGTGCATCGAGGGGGCATATGGACAACGATCAAAGCTGTATCATCAGAGCACACGCTGCATCTCTGAGGCACCACAACCACTCATCAGCTCCAGATGTTAGCAGCCACCTCCACAGTACCGAATAGGATGCTCAGGGGAGACCGGTACCCCATGTTTAACTTCAACACTGTTGACATGATCATTTAGTCATCATTTTGCTGATCTATGCAAATCCACAGCATTGGACAGGAGCAGGAATGGTAAGATTGCTGAAAAGTGTTGTGACTGGGGGGGGGGGGGGGTCTATGGAGGCAGGACTCCCCTTTGCTGCGCTCTGTAAAAGCATTCCTCATCTCAGACAGCTTAAGAGATGAAACGGAGCAGAAAGAGAAAGTGAGTTTTACCGTTTAGGAACTGAGCCCTACAGAGGAATGAGGGCGTACCAACACCAACAGTTCAAACGTGCCCTTCAGGGCTGTGTCCTCCTGCCACGTCTAGGAGCAGGACATGGCTCTTCACAGGCTCAGGGAGGATGCTCCGAGCCCAAGCTACAGCAAGCGACCTGGGAGACCAGCAACAAGGCATTGCCTGCTCAAAGCCTGCTGCTCAGTGAAATCTGGCTAAGCAGTTTAATGAAGATAAGGGCAGAAACGTCTGGTGTAAGAGACCAGGCCTTCAAAACCAGCCTGGAGCTTTACCTTCTCTCACTGCTGGGAGGAAGGGTTTCCTAGGACCTGACAACTATAGTCTGGCTTAATAATCAGATTCTTCATATAACTCAAGCCCAGAGGCTAAATATTTTCCCAAGTAATCCCAAACCCTACAGAGTAAATTTAAGAATAAACACCAAAACTGAGATACCAATTCTATCCACTCAACAACTAAAATGAGAAGAGCTTTACTTCATTCAGGGGGTCTCTCTGCTGAGCATACACCTTGTGAACTGCAACAGTTTAGCTTGTTCTGGTTCTGCCCTTACATACAATTTGAAAAGAGAGCATTGACAGAAGCTGCTCTTTTTAAGACTGCCTTAGCATCTCCTATACTCCCCAAGTCTGTCTCTTGTCTGCACTGATCACCTGATGTTGTTGTAAAACAAGAAAAACAAGAAAACAAGACTCATCCCTTTCCTTTGCTTCCTCAGTTCTTTTTGCTAATGTTCTTGCTTTTATGCTGTAGCCAAGAGATAAATGGGAAGGATTTGAAGGAAACTGTAGCCTCTCAGAGTCCTTTTCCTTCAAGACACCAAGCCCCTACCATAGGAAGGGGGCACCACTCTAGTGACACCAAAGGGGATTAAATGAGGACAGAATATTGCAGAACTTATCTATGAGCATTGCAGCAGGGAACAGCTGAAGTCAGACTTGGACCAGTTCATCCTGGAGTACATACAAAATCCTACTGTTTATTCTTATTACAGTATGTTCTTGAATGCTTGAATTTTTGGTGAGTTGGATTTTATTTCATTCACAGAGGACAAAATAATACAAACAGAATAAATGTCTGAACTGCCATGGAGATATTTCTTCATCTGGGGTTGTGGGTAAGGATGTCTTGTTAGACATGCCATCAGTGTTGAAAACACACAGAAGCCGTGGGATGAACCACACATTTTCCAGGCTCAGCCCTACCTTCTGGGACACAGAAGTTTTCTATCAGCAAGTAGGCATTTGGAAAGAGGTACCCTGAGGCTATAGCTACACTTGTGAACTCAGCAGTGCCGTGCCTTAGGCCTTAGCGCTGCTATTCAGTCACACGCATATATTACACTGCTAGAACAGTGGTCGGCATGGGTTTCCGTCTAGGCCAACTAACTGACCCAAACAGTGTCCAGGCTCTGTCTGAGCGTTAGCGTGGTCAGGGACCACTCCTGTTTGGATGTAGCCAAACTGTTCTGGAGGATAAGGGAATTTAATAATTATGGATGCGGCCAGACCGTGCGAGTTGGCTTTGGGGCTATAGAATGGGCTTTGGTGCTCTGTAGTTTATTGGTGCAAAGGTAGATGGAAGATACATGATCTTTTTGGTGCAGCTACATTATGCAGAGCAGAACCACTGTGCTCCCAGCTATTCTTCATGAGAAATATCCAACTACAAGAATCCCATTCCAGGCAATTTTTGGTAAAAAGGAATAAAAACCTGTTCAAAAAACTGAACGCACAGTCTGCAACAGAAAATGTTCATTTTAGTTGACCATAATCAGAGTCGCTTAATCACCTCAGATCAAAGAAACCAGCTCTTGGAATCTGAGCATGTTCGAAGACTGAGTAAACCGAAACAGCACAGATTTATGAAGACAGCAGATTGTGCCCCAGATCAGCTACAGCAGCCAAAAGAAAAATAAGAGCTTTAAAAACAGAGGCAGTGGGATACAATCAGACTAGTACAAAAACAGTGACTTCAACACAGATATATAAGTAATGAATGGTCCTAAAGAGACATTCTGGCTACATCTTCACTAGTAAATTAAATGTGCCCAGGAGTATTCCCAGACACCAAGGCCACCTGACATGGTCTGGCTGCATTCATCTATTAACTCTCTCAGCTTTCAGAACAGGATGGATTCATCCAAATGACCAATTGGGAATGTTCCTTGGCACATGTTAACTCCCAGACTATACCCAAGAATCGTTTGGGGGAGTATTAATTGGCCCCGGACAAAAGCCTGCCAGGGGCTGTTCTCACCATTTCACAGTGCAGCTGACTGAGTTCCAGCGTCTGTGGCCTGGCACTGTTTTACTGATTTTCGGATGGGCGCAGCCTCTATCCATGTTAATTGCTGCCTCTGGAGAGGGCTGCTATGACCACAGATTTACCTGCAAAATTTAAGAGGGCACAGGCCACGTCCATTAGAGTGGTATCTTGAGCCTAAGGAAATGAACAGGAAACTTGCAGACAGTATTAATTCTGGGTCCCTGTGAGAGAACAGTTCGCACCCGCTGGCAAAGACCAAACAGACATTGTGTGAAATATGTGGCCTTCTCCAGGCATTGTTGAATTTTTTGCACGCTTAGGCCTTTTTCATTTGTTTTGTACTTACTGCAAACAAACTATTACTGTGCGCTCGGCAGATTACAAAGATGGAGCTGCTGTTTTCATGCACTATAAAAAATATTTTAAGTGGAGAAAAACATAATTTGAGGTCACCATCAACAAAGTTATTAGTGGGGCAGGAAATACACAAAGTTGCTGTGTGCCATCTATTTGTCTCAATGGCAGACCTGAATGGAAGAAAAGGAAGGGACAGTCAAATCATGTCCTACCTGTTATCTACCAGCTGGAAATGAGCAACAGATTAGCAGCAGTTGAAGAGAGACATACCTACTCGTGCACCTTAATTAATATGGGAGTCTAGGGTGTGGGGTGGGTTTGAGAGGACCTGGAGTCATAACAACAGCAAACCGAGGGATAATTTTCTATCTCTACTCAGCCAGCATCTCTCCTGGATTACGCAGCTGGACCCAACTCCAGTCTAAAACAATCAGTTAAAGCCTTTACATTGAGTCCAGTGAGGTTTGGGCCTCTTGTAACTGTGGAAAATACAGTCTGCTGGATCCTGATGTTCAATAAAACCCCTCCTCAACACATAATGCATGAGCATCCCTCTAATCAAGATGTCCCTGAGAAACGGTGGGTGGAATGTATGTGCAGAAAGGCCCACAAACAACCTGGCGGTTGAAATCCTGCTTACAAGCAGACTGAGCCACCTGAACACGGGAGCTTGGGCAGGGATGTGGCAGGGAGCAGTTACAACACCACCACTCTGCTGTCAGCAGGTTTTGGAGACAACGGTCTTTTGTCTTGGCTGAGAACTGTGAACCTCAGTAAAACACAGTGTGCAGAGGGCTTACCAAGCAGGCAGGTACCAGCACATGCTACCTCTCCACCACAGAGGGGTCAGGGAGCCTGAGCTACTGGGGCTTCTCATGGAAACATGGCCATAAGGAGCAACGCACATGGAGATGCAAGAGCGAGGCAGACTTTCTTTGTGTCTCCTGTCTGCTTTGCTCCATGATGTTCAGGCTAATGTTTGGATTTTTAATGGGAAATGGCTCATTATTATCCTTTTCTAGGTGATGTGGGAGCAATATGCACACCTGCAAAGCCAGTGGAGGACTGAGCTGATGCCTCCTGGACTGATAATGTGGGGACATGCAGGGGCACAGCCAGCACTGGGCTGGGTGACTCTAGAATGCGATGCCGTTACAAATAGCGCTTTGCCTGGAGGCCCATCCAGTTGAATTAGGGGTAAAAAAGAGCCATTAATTAACTTGACTTAAGCAAGAGCTGATGCAGGGCAATGTGACCTTTTCTCTATGTCACATGCCACACGGATTTCAGCCTCCCTCTGATCCTTTGTCACCACCAATACTTGTTTTTTTAGATCATTGGATTGCAGGGGGATGATGGTGACCAAGAGTCAGGGGCAGCAGGAGAAAAGAGAGAGACGGCCTCACTATTTCAGTAATTTGTATATCAGAGAGAGCAGAATCCTGTCATCTATCTACCATCTATTACATTGCATGGTAAATATATAAACACACATAACCTGTTCCAGGTATTACATACACATGACACATCTTGGGTACATTCAGCTAGTACACTCACACCACTTAAGATATAGTAGTTCTGGCAATACTTTACAAAAAGCTGAGAATGGTATCAGTTCACAAAATGGAGAATGGTATTGTTTAACTTTGCTCACCTTTTATATAAACACAGTGGTAACGGAAGGAGCTTCCTGCAGTTCCTTCCAGTCAACACAGAACATTGCTTCAATAGCCAAATATTCTCAAAAAATGTTGTTGAACTTGCCTATCCCAGTGATGAGTGGGAACCTGTAATTAACAACCTCAGTGGAAACTGATGATAGTCCTGATGCTTCAGGAAGACACAAGTGAAACTGTATGCCTCTAATTCACCATGAGTTTTCCCTCTGATATTCCTGAGGTCAAGACTGACATATGGCTAGATCTGCTACATCTGTGTGGCTGGGAACAGGTTGAAAACTAGATCTTCTGCAGCTTCTTTGGATGTGATGTCATCTAATTTTGGGGGCAGTCACACCTGAGTTCCAGCATAACATCTAATTCCAGACTTGTAAAAGAGGAGGAAGTGAAATGCTGTGGCACGTGTAGGTCTAGGAATATAAGGCTTGGGATAAGTTGGCAAGTCATCCCTTCAAAAACACAGACGCATTTTTATTTTAGGGTATCATGAGCTCTACTATTCTAAAATGGGTAACTTAGAGGCTTAAGGTATTTTCATTTAAAAATCTCTTTTTTTTCTTCCGTTAGTTGAAAATTAGCCTTTTTGCTGGGTTTCTTGTGGAAAAAAGGTCTTACGCAGTCACATGACATATGTGTTCCTCTACTTGTGTCCTCACATGTCCTAGAAAATTTTCAGTTCATGGCCACTTTCATGCAAAGTGGACAGAGATGTTTTAGAAACTTCTTTCTATAGGCAAACCCTCTCCTTCCACAAGTTCTTAAGCTGAAGGAAAAGCTTCCTTTACAGCTTTCAATTTCTTCAACATCAGAGTCAATTAGTCATTGAAGACAAAACCATAGGAAATGACATTTCCCTAGTGGTCATGCTTGCAGGACCATCTCTTAGTTTTGAAAACAGAGAAATTTAATGTCAACATTCAATTTTCAGATTTTTTTTTTATCACAACAAAAAAGTTTAAAAAACCTATCACTTGTATCTAATTTCAAATAATATTTGCAGGAGTGTTATGTTTGTCCTCCTTTTATTGTTGCTTTCAGTGAAAAAAGAATGACAACGGAAATAAGCAAAAAAGAAAGATCAAAAAATTCCTCTGCATAGAAAAATGAAAACCCATGTTTGAGAGTGAAAACAATAGAGATGGGCTTTTCTCTGTAAAACTGGAAAAATTTGATTTTTTATCCCATAAGCTTGAAAAAGATGAAAAAGAAACAAAACCAAACAACTCTAAGCATCAGCAGTGCACACAAAACATAGAGGCCACATAATGATTCAGGCAAAGAATCAGAAACATTGCTATCTATCTTGTCCATATATTTTGTTTTTCATGTCAGCCATTAAATCAAAGATCCCTAATACAGTGAATCTGACATCTGTGAGAGTTACCTGGTCTCAGTAAATGTCAGTCAGAAAGGGATGAAGCTCTCCAACCTCACTGAAAAAAACTAAGCTTGATGTCTAGTGCAACGATCTGCTCAGAAGGCTGTGGTTGAGCATTGCTATATTTTTATCAACCAGGTTACGATGGAGTCTCACAAAACCAGTTCAGAGAATGTCTCCCTGCATCACAGGGGAAATAGTCTCCATGCAAGTTATCTTCTTTCTGAAAATCCCCTAGGCAAGCTTCCTCTTATCTAACTTTACATGTTTAGGTGCTAGCAGTAAGTCTAAGCTCGGCTCCTTCATCTAAGTCTAAGCTCAGCTCCTTCACCTGAGAGAAATCAGCACTTTCCAAAGGAAATGTATCCATCTATCTCAGACACCTACTTAAGGGTGAGATGAATGATCTCAGTTAAGGGAGATGAATCTTTTGAGTAGCATACATATCTCCCTTTGAAAAAACAAGCAAGTCTAATCCTAGGTGTGACATTCGGCCCCGCAGGATACATCTAAATCTTCTCCTTAGTGCACCACAAAGTCTCCCTCAAGACCTGACCCACATCCCACAGTGACAATAAACCTGCAATTACAGTCCCCAGGCACATTGGGAAACCAACTTTTAAGGGCACACAGGACGCTGTCAGCCTCAGTATGAGAGTCTGAAAGCAAGCACGGTGTCAAGCAGCTGCACACACAGCTAGGCACACCTGGACTGGCTGTCCGTGGGTGGCTGCAGGTATTTCTGCACTGCCGTTGGCTGCCTGTGTGGTCTTTGTGGGGATGAAAGGTGGATGGATCTGGGAGCTCTCCAAGCTCTGGGTTTCTCCTCAGAACCCTCTTTAAGAGTGGTGTCAACACAGACTTTGAGTTCAGAGGTGCAGGGTTTCATCCTCTGAATCACAGATTTTTTTGCCCACACTGTTGAAAAAGAAAATACAAGGAAAAACCACTTAAATTCCATTGGATAACATGGGCAAAGAAAGACATGTCAACGTTCTACCCACACATAGCTGACGTGGAGCAAAAAAACTCAGAATGGCTTAAAAAATACTTGTCCAGGTCCCTTTAAATCACTGTGGCTTAAAGTATTGAAGGCCGTTTTTGAAACTTCTCTCAATGAAATCTGTGCTTTTATCTCGGTGAAAACATTCCCTTCTAACTAAATAAACACGATGTGATCAGCAACGAACTTCAGAAAATCCTCTCACATCTCATTATCCCACAGTTTAGATTACGGCTTTTATAGCTTGACTTCATAATTCAACCACAGGATCAGCTCTGTGCCCCTCTGCTAGATCCTTTGCAGCACTAATATATTATTTCTGTAACATGAAGAGAGAGAGAGAGAGAAAAAAAAAAAAAATAAAACATTCTTGCAGCAACAAGTTAATTTTGATTTAACCTTCCAGTGCTTGACGTTCTGGGCACTAACACTTAGAGTCTACGCTTAGAAACACATAGAGAAACACTAAGCAAGCAAGTAATAAACCCTTATTCAAACAAAAAGCCTTCTAAAGGTGCTGGCTGCATTGTTTCTTGTAATGCAAAGTGTTCCTTGGTCAGTCATCTTTGCAAGGTAAGGTTATGCCCTTTCCATGCCAAGATGCACCTGATCGGTCCTGCTAACCAGCAAACAGCTAACCTGTCAAAAAGGGTATGAAGCTGAACTATGAGGACTTTCACTGAAGAAAAGCCCTGTGTCCAAGGACAGCCCAGCCACAGTAAGGCTTCTGGCTCTGCCATGGACGTGCTTTAAGTCCCCTCTGTGCCTCAGCTTCCCCTACCACCTTTTGTTTTCCACATTTAGACCTATAAATTCCTTGTAGCAGGATAATCTCTTGTTGGACGATGGTGCCTTGGGCAAAAAGTCTCCACTCCCATTTTCTAGAGTATTAGAGCTCTTAAACAACTGCAAATACACAGAGACTGAGGCACAGCCGGGGAGTAAGATAATAGAGTTGCATGCTGGACTTTTGCTCTTGCAAGCACTCAGACAAGATGATGACTGCAGAAACCTCAAGGACTAAAATAGATATATTTATGTCCCTTTGAATTTAGGTCTCATCTGTTTCCTTCACAGATCCCAGACACCTTCGCCAGATACTCCAAGTCAAAGACTCAGATTTCCAGAGTGGCAGAAGGAATTAGGTGCCTGGTGTCCAGCTCCTAATGAAATTTTATAAGATTCATATTCTCTAACACAGAACATTTATACAGTTTTATGCAAGCAGACCCAAGGTCTCCCTGACCTCACTTCTAGATGATCACAAATGAAACAGCTGCAGTTAGCCTGGCATCGAGTCCTAGTGAATAAATGACACTGAGGTAAATACAGTACAGCTGACGAGATGTGGCCCCATCCTCGCCGCACACTGGGATCACAGTCAATGGAACACAGGCACAGCAACCGCACGTCTCCTTGCAAAAGGTCACATAGACAACTGCGAGGAAGGGGCTGCTTTGGCTTTGGATTAGGGCTCTTGGGCTGCTGCTGTTGTTTTTTTTTCCCCAACATCCTAGCCTACGCCACTCAAAGAAAGGCACCTGAAAAAAGAGAAGTTTGCTTTTCAAAAGACCTTCAGCACACTCACCTCCCACTGAAGTTGAGGGAAAGGAAATTTTATTTTCCTAAGCAGCCCCCAAACTGTGAAAATGAAAGCATACAAATTCAACACCCACAAAAATGAGGAATAAGATAATAACCCTGGACAATGAGAAAATTGCACAAGTTCACTTTCCATGTCAGTATGCATTTCCCTTTAAGAATTTCCATTTCCCTTTAAGCAATTCTATTATTCACACATAGCATTTCTAATCATTCTTTCAAGTGTTTCTATGTAACTTATCAGGGTTTAATGAATGCCAGAATAAGCACTAGAGGGAAAATCCACATAACTGGACAGTAACCCAAAGGTTTTAACAAGACCTCTACATTTTTCTTTTTTAATATAATCTTTATTCAAGCATTTTCTCCTTTGATCAGAAAGATGGCTTTTTTATTGGTATTATTATTGACTTTTTCCCACCCACCCTATTCCATAATCCACCATCCTACAACTCGTGAGCCCTGCAGGGTTGCAGTGAAGAGTTATTAGCTACAAAGGGCTTCTTTGGGAAACATAATCTACAAGTAAAATCAGTCAAAGTAAACATGTTAGCTTGTATACTGCTTTCTACTGAATCAGGTCCCACACTCTATTTTCCTTGTTGAGTGAATAGTAAAAAAATAGCAACCATCCAATGTGATTCATCAATAAGCTGGGGAACAAGAGTGACTTGTTGAGTCTGCCATAATATGGAGGTGGTTGTTTGCTATTAATAATAGTTCATAGCATCACCATATGCCCAGAAGTTGTCAGTCACACAACAAAATTCCGGAATGCCTTGTCATAGGAGGTTAGAGAAGCCAAAAGAGTGGATGAAAACATATATCAACCTATAGCCCAGGAACTGGATCTATTTTCAGGCCAAACTGTCCTTGAATGGTGATCAGGAGGGTATGTCTATGGGAAAGAAGTCTCACTCTATAAATGGTGTGTTCTTAATATTCTTCCTGAAGCAACTACTACCTTGAACAAGACATGAGAAACATGCTAAATCATGACTGTTTTTTAAGCCAGCCCTGGAATTCTGTAGGATTTGGCTTCTTTTTCCAAAAAAATTGCTGTGGGCAGCACTGCACTTGTACTGAGGGACAACCCACAAACCCCAGCCAAGTCTGGATTCTTTTCTTTTGAGTGCTATCAAGACACACACAGAGCCAGGTGTTCTCCCCAGAGAGCCTTGGTCTTTCCAGGAATGAAGGATGTGTTTACCTGGGAGTGGTCCCACTGACTTTCATGTTCCAGACACAGATTTGAATGACTGAGGAAGTTTATTGCCCTAGAGAGGCAATGGAGAAAGCAGGATTCACTCACCACAGAACAATCCAAACCAGCCTCCCACAGCACCCTGCATAGGGAGCCGAAGAAAATAATCTCTCACCTGTGAAAGCTAACTTAGATGTCTCACACTGGGGATGCAAACAGTGAGGGAGACATCATATCATTTTGCTGCAATGAAAAAAAATTATTTCTGCTGGCTCTACTTCCACCTCTTGTAATTTATAATAATAGCACATAGCGTTTATAGTCAAAGGGTTGGAAAAGTCTTCAAGAAGTAACACAACCTATTCCTCCACCCCACAGCAAGATATGGTCTACCCAGTGTCATTCCTGACAGATAATTTCCTGCTACTGCTATTGCTTTGTATCTTATTTCCCTCTCCAGCAATGGTAAGAACACAGTTGTGCCCATCTCCTAATAGACAGAGATCAAAGACATTACAGCCCGGCCTTGCTCCTGCATAAGGCATGTATTTATTATGGACACTCCTCATAGCAGGATGAAGACAGAAAGTTTAAGTAATTTGCCACATCTTGCAGCAAATCAATAACAGAGGTCCAAGAAGAGCCAAGGACACTTCTCGGCTATTAGGAAGCTTCTTTTTGACTGAATATTTATCCAATGGATCTGTATTGTCCACTTCTTTCTGGTTTATTTTTGGTGCATCCCTCAATCAGGTTGATGCCTCTCATCAGCTAATGCTAAAATTTCCTATTGACCCTGCAGGGGAAAAAAAAGAGTGCTTGCAATACGGGTGTTATAGGGATAAAACTTCTTTTCAATCCAGTAACTGTTTCATCCTAGTCAGCATGGGAAGAAAACAATAGGGCAGACTTGCTCTAATTTTGCAATGTGTTTGTTAATTTTAGAGAAACCACCGCAGGAACAAAGTTTATTAGTGAGTAAGAGGACATTTCAGGAACAGAGCTGGACTGAAAATAATCAGCTTTCTTTAATTAATTGCATACAGTTTTATTGCATAACTGATGGTTTTAAACCTTGGCCAATTACTTTGTCAAACACAAAAGTTAAACCCTCTATTGGTCTCTCAAATAAGATCTATGCCAAAGTTTTAATTCGACTTGCCTTATCCAGGCAACCAGAAAATAAGGCCTCTTGAAACTGAAATTAGTGGGCAGTTACCCAGAACTGTAAAAAAAGAATAGAAAAGACAAAGAAAGAAAAGAAAGACACAGAGAAATCCCAGGTGGGAGCCAATATCAGACGGAAGTGCATGACCCCCATTCTGGGGTGCATTACGGTTGCAAAGTTACCTCATCTTGATAGCTAGTTTTCTAAGACAGATTGAGGTACGGCTGCCAATCTAACATACTTCCACTACAGAAGAGGAGTTTCCTTGAAAATAAAAACTACTTCCAGAAAAGCTTATGTTGTTTTAGTGTGCTACCTGCCTACTGTGTGTCTCTTTACCATGCAACTGTGAAATGCGGGATGATTTTATACTCATATATATGTACATACACATATATATAAATATGTGTAAAACTTCATAGAGTATGTTAACAACTATGTTCCTACCGTGATCTTAGGCTGAATATTCAGTGTAATTACCCAAGATGCAAATGTTTATTTTTCAAAATGTCTTAAACGCAAAGGACTGATCTATTTCCCCAAAAATGCATTATTAACTTCATATGCTTTTTAACTAATTCTTTTAATTAATAATTATATTAATACCCATACCACATATCCAGAGCACCCTAAGGTGCTCATTGTGTCAGCCACATGTGCTTTGAATTAAGGATTTATATTTGGTAGAGTGATGACACTGTTCATGGTACCAGATTATTGTTTCCCTAGTGTTTCACAGGAGCCCAAAGCTAGTTTGGGGTTCCAGCACACAAGATGTTACACCAACACTTCTTTAGCCACACCACTGAAGAGTTAAGAGCATAAACGGCCATGACAAACCAATGAGTGAAGAAAAAGAAGAAAAGAACCTCATTTCATAGGAAAATCGGTGTCACAGGAGAAAGTTTTAGCAGAGTTTTCTGGGTGAACTCGGTCTGAGTTTTTTTCCAGCACTAGCCTGTTGTCCCCTGTCACTCCCACATATAATTTTTCATAAATCACCCCTCACACGCTGATGGATGAACCTACTGGATGCAAGCCTGCCAGCAGTGAAGCCTCTAGCATGACTTGTTGTAACCTAGGAAGACACTTAAACTGTCTTTTACAGATAGACCTGAGATTGTTCTGCCCACAGTTCAAGCTAGAAGGACAAGTGTTTATTCTGAAGTGGAGGCTGTTTAACCACATTAGCTGGGAACTGTGTCCAACCTAGTAAGTCCTTCCCCTCTTTGGTTCTGTGACATGGTTGCTGGTTCAAAGCTGTCTCATGTCCTGCCAGCCTGGACCACAGACAGACCAAGTGTGAGTTTGCTTGGAAGAGGTCATGTCAACGTGGCTAAGCTGAGATGGTCCCCAGGAGAAACTGTCCTTCAGTTGTGCCTTCACATCACTGCCTTCCATGCACAGAACAATACTGTCCATGCTTTTGTCATGTTTCTTTTACAGCACTGAACCAGTGTGGAAAAATTAAAGATGCCTTATCTGAAACATCCACGAAGGAAATCCTGTGTCTCTGATGAACCTGACTTCCTCAATTTCCTGTTTGCTGCACAGCTGTCTGCATCGGATGGGTCTCAGGGACATTTTTTTTTGAAATATTTGTCTACCTCAGTTGGAAGCCAGGCTCCTTGAGTTAGAAACATAAGGGTTTATAATCTTAAAAAAGAAAAAAAAATTACAGTGAAAACAGAAAGAATGAAAAGCAAACAAACCAATAAAGAATCTATCCTGTCATAACATTTGAGGTTCTGGTATTTGCTGGCCTTGGAGTAGGTTCAAAATAAATGAAGGAAATGTGTATTTCATTAAATGCTAATATTTGGAAGATAAGAGGGAAAAATGATGAAATGCTTCCAAGCGCAGTTGCGAGGACAGTGTCTGCGTGTGTGTATAAACACACACACACACATACACACACTCACACAGTCGTGATTCTCGTTTACTCAGACTGTTGCTACCTAGGAAGAAGCGCTGGGGAAGGCAATGAAGGGAATTGCTTTCCCAGGTGACTGCTCTTCGTGTGCAGGGCAAGTGCCTTTACACTTCTCATTCTCCCTCTCTTTTCAGAAGTGCAGCTGAATCCTTCCATAAGGATCCATTTCTTGCAACTGAGGTTTGGTCCTATACGCAGTCAGTGAGATGTGCAGGCATGTATAACAAACTCTCAGCCGTGCACAAAGTAAGCTGTGGTAGATGCCTTAACAATAAGGCTGGTTAATCAAAATCTAACCAGCATGTTGCCAGTTGATGGTGTTCTTGACTGAACTCTCTTTTCATCTCCACCACAGATGAATTTGTGTAATGTCTTGGCTCCGAACCTGTCCAGTCTGTAATGTTAGGACATAACACGTGTCTGTCTCCTAGGGACACAGAGCCTCGTGCAGCAACAGGGGTCATGAAGTGTCCAGAATTCTTTCACTAATTGACAGATGCAATGCAAGGGAGCCAGAGCATGGGATGTGAGGCTCCAAATACTAGGGTATTTTGGAGAAGGCTGAAGGATCAGGAGCATTTGACATCTTGCAGGACCCATGCCTCAAAGAACACACAGGAACACAAAGAACACAGCAGGAACAGAAATTTTCACAAATGATAGTCAAGGCTTGGACCTTTCACAGCACATCAGGAGACAATGAATCTCTGCAGTTTATTTTCATAGATAGTTTCGGATGGAGTTTTTTATAAGGTCTGTGAAAGAAAACATTTCACTGACCTCAGAGCTGTCTCCCTGCTAAACTTTAATCCCCAATACAGGTCCATAGGTTCTAGAGTTTAGAGATTTGTTTTCTAGCATACACCAAAAAAGCTTCATTTTGTTCTTTGCAGCTCAGCCATTTCTGATCAAACTTGCAGACAAAATCTGACCCCAGGCATAAATCTAGCATGGGAAAAGGAAAGCATCAAGTGTAGCAAATAGCATAAAAGGATACAGTATTAAACAAACAAAAATCAAAATGAAACATAAAACTAGGAGCAACTGAAAAAACAGGCATGATGATGGAATATGTTAGAATACAGGCTATCAAATTGTGACTTGCAAGAAAGTCAGTGGTACCCTTGAGTAAAAGTCATTGATTCACTGATCCATGGTAACCTTCTCTTAGGTGGGACAGCACCTGCCAAGGAACTGATTAAGTTTCAGGATCTAGGTTTCAGGTGAGGCTCTGTGGAAGCAAGGATACAGTTTGGTTGTTGGTTTGGAAGTCTGTGGAGGTAAGAAATTTGGATTAAAATTCCTGGTTTGCAGAGGAGGGGGTAAATTGTAGGAGAAAGGAAGAAGGAAGTTACATGCAGTTGGACTTTTGGGTTGGAAACAGGAAGAATATGGAGGTCCTGTGATTGATAGAGAGGAGATGAGGGGTCCTGGTCTGTGGAAGCAGAACTGTGTTGGGGCTGGGGATCTTGGATGGGTTAAATGGGATGAACAAGGAGAATGAAGAGGCATTCAGTTTGGGGTCCTGGTTTAGGACCCTCAACTATATGAAGACATTAACCTAGGGTGAGGATATTTTGACTTTCTTGTGCTAGACTCTGGGCTTCATCAGAGCTGCCCCTGCCCCTTGCAGATCTCTCACACATTTGTGCATCATGTAACACATCTCTCCACATGCAGATTCATTGGATCCAAGGAGACTTTATCAATGTTTTGTGTGAAATAAGCATTAGCAAAGCCTTCATGGCAACAGACATCTCCAGTACAACATCCCATCCAAGCCACGTCTACAAGCTACATATTTGATCGTGTCTTTTTGGAGTACAAGGAACAGATTCTTGGCATCCAGTTACTCAGTCCCACAGACTCTGCTCAAATAAAATTCTCCACTGACTTCAGTGGGAAAAAGTTTGAAAGATCAAGTCCGTAACAGAGCAGTCAAACACAAAGGTACAGGCAATTGCAAAAACATACAGTAACGCTTTCTGCAAATATTTGGCCATTCTTTCTGCTAACTGATGAAAGATTGCAACCTTTTAAAGTGTCTCCCCACCCATTTACACTAGGAAATGTAAATCAGTCAGTCCCTCACCTACAGAAATACTGACTGCCCAGCAACAGTCTCATGCATGAAGGGAAAATGTTTTAATCCCAGTTTTATAATTCTAGATCAATTAGGGCTCTATCAATCAGATTTATGTCATCATAAATGAGGGAGAATCTGGCCTGAAATATTTCTGAATTATACACAGTGATTATACCTGGCTGAAAATTTACTGTAGAAGTTGCGTTTCTGTGTTGTTATCGAAAGAAAACTGGGTTTTGACTAAACCCAGGTTTTCACACACACACGCGCACACACACACGCACACACACACGCACACAAGAGAGACAGAAACAAAGAAAAACAAAATTATTTTGGCTGAAACATTTTAAGTGTTTTCATGGAAAAAAAAACCCTCTATAAACTCTAGTCTCTCTGTAAACTCTAGTAGGAAAACAGTTTATGTTTGTTTTCATTCACCAATGTTTTCCAGAAGAAAAGAAAAAGTATATGTCATCATTCAGACGGCTTGCTATTTATCTCCCTTATTTCATAGCTTTGATTAGGAAGGAAAAAAAAAAAATCTTGGGGTTTTCTTGATTTGCTATCATCAGATAAAATCTGAAAACCTCCACTGTTCAAGTTTTACATCGTCATTTTTTGTACTTACTGAGCAATATGCTAGAGCAGAGGAGAATCAGGAAATAAAGAGAGAAACTAGTTTCCTGGGCGGTGGAACCAGTGCTTTATTACGGCTCTGTGGCTCGGTTCCCTGGCATCTACCAAGGTTCAAGTTCCAATCAAGCTTGCCCTTTAGTTGGAATCCAAAACTGGAGTTTCTCTCCAGAGTACATTTCTTGGTGTCTAGCAGGGAATCCGCTTACTCAGCACTTTGGGGGAGCCGCTAATAGTCTCCTTTCTCTTCTCAGCCCCCATTTTCTTAACCTGTAGGAATGTATTATCCTTGGGAACTTCTCCCTCTACTACTTTTGAGTGAAACTGAAAATAAGTTAAAAATTACCAAGTAGAAAAATTACTGCGTGGCAGACGCACATACACCGAGTGATTGCATAAAAAATCACACTTTAAGGCAGCCAATCTCAAAAGAAAAGGAGAGAAATGTGCTTATTCACACCACAAAATTGCCCAGATTTGCCATATTAGCTGGTATGCTGGTCTCCTCCAAAAATCTAGACTGTGATCCAACGGGTGCCAATTTCCTCCAAAGATCCAGAAGGTCTCTCTGGTGCTCCTTTAGAAATGTGGCCCCTGCCGCCTGCCCAATGCCTTCTAAAATTGATAAGGAAGATGTTTTGCTATCCATAGGCCCTGATCAGGCCCATAAAGAGAGAAAGGGAGGAAAAAGGAGTGATATCCCTTGGTGTTTGTGCCTGCTTCTCTTTCATATGGAATTAATGGTGGTTTAATGGGGTATGAAAGGATGTTTTACTGGAAACAATGAGGAACAATTGTCTAGCTCACGTTTCATTTCACAGGTCATTATTGCATTAAGAAGTAAATCGACCAAGTCCGGTAAATAACAGTCTGTGTTTTGCCGAGAGCTTCAAACCAACAATCTTAGCAGTCACCAACTAATATCTTTGTCATTTTTAACCCTTGCAGGGATCTGCTGGGGGCTAAACAATTACAGTCTTCACCCACCCCTGGCAGGTAAGCATTATTCATTTTATTTCTCATCCCTTCTTCCTGCAAACCCCACGAGGCTGGGTTTTTGCATTGTTGTTTTGTTTATTAGCCAACCTAGCCAACTGTGTGTCTGGTGGCCTTGAAAAACAACACATATTTTAGTGACTGCTGCAGGCACCTTTAAACAGGCTGCTTCCTCTGCAAAATTAATTGTTGCAAAATGCAGTGCTTCCTCTGTAAAGCTCTGCAAACTAACACTCAGCAGTTTGGTTGGATTATAGATATGCTTCTAGGATCTAAGGAAAAGAATATAGTTATACTTGCAGGATGCAATTCACATTTCTTTTTTAATTGCATGAACACAAGCAGCTAGTCTCCTTACAGGTAACTGCTGTCAAGCCTGGAGAGCACGTATGATGTAGAGTGATGTCCTAAACTCTGTCCCTGACTTACTCTGGGGCAGCTCACTTCCCCTGCACTTTCCTCTATTTCTCCTGCAGCCTTCTGGGTTGACTATTAATATCAGCAGCTTTTTCCAGAAGGTACTTGAAAGGTTTCTGGACAGTACCTACTAGTAATAAAGCCCAGCTACTGGCTCAGATCTGCAGGCATCACTGTTACAGGAATGACAAAGGAGAATGGAGCAGTGCCTCGTGAGGAAAGGCATGATGTCTGAGCTACTGAGATTTAAGAGGTACCTCCAGAGATCCCAGGTTACGAACCTGCCTCAGTTTGGATTTCCTGGCGCTCAGGCCTAGTACATCATTTTCCATGGGACGAATCGCTACATTTCACAGTCTTTCCAATGCATTAGCATTCCACAAGAAAAGGCAAATTGGTGAGAGGGACCAAGTACACGGGTTGTGAGAGACTCTCTCTGCACTAATTACCCACCTAGTAGTTCCTCTCTGTCTTCATCAGCAGTATTTAGAAAGTCCTAATTACCAGAACTTCCCATTACAGCACCTCGGCTTTTTGGACCAATAAATCACTGTCAGACCTCAAAAGGTTCCTGCAGACCACTAAGCATCCTTACAGAATTTTGAAAATAGGGCCAGAAAGGTCCATCCAAGGTTATTTAACCCATTCTCCCCTGCTCAAGACAGAACTGGCTCTACCTGGATCGTCTAAAGATGTTTTTATAACCTCTACTGATATGGACTCTACAACCCACTTAGGCGATCTCTTCCAGTGCTCCATTATCTTACTTACAGCGTTACCTCCCCAACATCTAGAATTATCTTTTCTGAAATTTCAGCTCATTATTTCTGATCTTATGGACATGGGGAACAATTTATTCCTTTCTACTTTGCAGCAGTTTTCTACATTTTTGAAGGCAGTTCTCAAATCTCTCATCCATTTCTTCTCCTCCAAACTAGGCCACCCAACTTTGTCAGTCATTCCTCATAGCTCCTGTTTTCTAGATGCCTAATGATTCTTTTCACCTTTAACTGACAAGTTCCTAAATTAATCCATGGATGATGTGAGCATCAGTTACTCAGGCTTCATGGACCACTGGGGGTTTATAAATCACATCTTAAGAACCACTGCCAGGCAATAGTAGCCTCACCATGTCAAGGATAAAAAAGCTTATGGTCAGGCTTAGGACAACATTTGTGAATAGGGGAGCAGACAGGTAGATATGAAATCCATAACTAGACTCCTAAATGGAGGTAACCTGGTGTTTTTTGGTCACTGAGCTATTTTTCAGCTCACAGGGAAACAAATGGACTCTCCAAGATTTCATATACTCTAAAAATGATGACATTTTTCTAAATAGCTCCTTAAACACAGGACTTCAGTTTTGAAAACGATAAACCCAGTGTTTTGTCCTTAGTGATTAAGGCTAAAGGGAGGAGCCAGGAATTTCTGATTGCAAGTGTGGGCTCAAACTATTAGCTGCCACCTTTCCAAAATGGACTGCCATCCTAAGGGCCAATATTATCATCATTTGTCCATTGCCAGGGACCTGACCTTGTATTCACATCTTCACAATTTCATTATTCTTGATACATATGTATACATATTTTATATTTTATGTAGCTGAGCACTGGTGCATGCCTTTTTGAAAGTAACTGAAGAATTTAGAAAACAAGAAGTAGAAATGGTGATACAAAATGGTAAACTCCATTTGCAGCAATAAACATGCAAGATGGATGAATTTGGCCCAAGGTGTTTTGGATTCATCATAAGAAAAGCATTTGAGTCTCTCCACGGGAACATACAAGATAATGTTTGACAGGCATATGCATTTGTGCAGCTGTAGGCAGAGACTGGAGACTCTAGTACATAAATATGAAGTAATGGAAACAAGGCTGCATCAAGCAAGAGTCCATCTTCTGCACGGGTTTATTACCCTGTTCAGCATAGCTGAATTTCAGTATGAGCTTGCTCACAGTTAGCAGAGCTGATCCTCTAGCTCAGTAGATTCAGTCGTCTATACCTGAAGAGCCACCAAGTAGTTATGATATGTACAACAGTGATTTATCTCACTTTGGCTTATTTTAGCCAAACACAGCCTTGTTCTCACAAAAGGATCAAATGTACCTCCCAACTTTGTTCTCAGCTTAAGATATGCTGAGATCTTCACCAGGGATGTGTTTTCAGAAAAATTAAGTAAAAATCAAAAGCATTTTCTGATCATATTTTGTTGTTTTTTGTTATAAAACAATAACTTAGGAAACAGCTCTTTTAATTCCCTCCATTGCCAATTTCAACCCATTTTGCATGGGCCATTTATTACAGAAAAAGAAAATTTCTATCTGTGAACAACAACAACAAAAGCTTCAGTGGAAAACAATAAATGTTTTAGGCAAATATTGCAGCTGTCTCCTCCTTGTGAATCTAGCAAACCTGCATTCTCTTCTCAAACATACTATACATGATTATGCACAGCAGGTATATTATAGCAGGTATAGCTAATCATGATCCTTGGAATATTAAATATATAGATCTATACCTACACACACATATATATACACATATATATATACATATGTATATCTAAAATGCAAAATTTTCACACAGCTTTAACCCTAAATCATATTGTCAGCCTCTGTGCCAAAATGGTATGCTACCTCTACTATTTTTTGAGAATTGTATTCAATACCAAAAACTATCAGAAGAAAGAAGATTTTATCAAAATCCTTGATCCACATCCCCTGGAATTTTAGGCTGTTTAGATCTAATCTGAGATTGACATTTTATCTTATTTTTAATGAAACCTAGTAAATCTCTGTATATTCAGTCATTTAACCTCAGTCCTATGCAATCTTTTGGAGAGTTTTTTACACAAACAAACAAGACTGGGTGTTTAAAAATCTGTCCAAGTTAGTTTCAGATAAATATTTAATTAAGAAATATCCACCCTTTTTTGATCTAGAAAACATGCTTGTTATTTCTTGAAAGCAAAGAAGACATTTGTAGGAATTTCACAGTTTTGGATTTGTCTGGATTGAAAACACCATGGGAAAATGTAGTTTTAGTTATCTGTTGTTCAGATTAAAAGATCAATTACCCACAAAGCCCTAATCCTCTCATCAATAGATACCTACTAAAGCTGATTCTTTTTTTTTTTTTCAATAAAACACCTCTTCTACTTTTTAAGTAATAAAAATGCTTGGGATTTTTTGTTGTTGTTGTTTAAAACAAAAAAGTCCAGATTTTAAGTATTCCATTAAATCCTGAAAAATGCTCCAGGCATGTTTTTAATAAAAAAGTAGTAAATAAAATACATTTTTGGCTGATTCTAGTTAATACAACCATACTTTTCAACCTGCTGAAGCAGGATGGGGTGCTTTTAGATTAAGAGTCTGGCTGTCAGGGTTTGTGAAGGATATGCATTAATTCAGTGACCGACCTTGGGCAAGTCACAAATTCTGTCCTCTGCCTGGGAAACCAGTGTCAAAATATATGTCCATCCCATGAGGATATTACAGATCTAAATGTCATTGATGCTTCTACTGTATCTGGAGAACTTACAAGGTAGTGCCAGGTTTTACTAATGTAAGAAACACAACTATTCACAGGAACTAGATGGAGCGCTTATTAACAACAAGAAGAAAAGTTGCGTAATGGCTAAATCCTAAAGCCCTGATCCTGCTAATCCTTCAATAAATCAGATTTACTCCGATGAGTAAGAATATGTAGAACAGAGACTCAATCAGTTAAACTATCATAAAATAGGATACGCAAAGAAATTGCTCTCATGCAGCCCTAAGGATCTTTCCACATCTCTTTACAAACCCAGCATAGAGATATTTTGAGAGCTCTGAACTATAAATAAGAAATAATGATTTCATGAACCATTGGAAGATTATTCTTCCAGATGAATTTGTGACCATGCTAAAGGGGAAGAATAAGAAGAGGAAGGACAGAGTTTTGGATTTATACAAGATCACCGAGGACTGGATCCCCCCTGGATGAATGAGAACAGTCAAAATCCTGAAGAACGCAATATTTTCTGGGATGCCAGCCTGCCTGTATGCTTTAACACCCTGACACCTGAAATCCTCAAAGTCTAATGTTTAACTATAAATATCTGCTCGGACTAAAGGCCCATGTAGCAAGTTGCAATCTTTTGGGTCAATAATTGCTTGGAAAGAGAGAATATTTTCCCCTCTAGCTAGGAAGAAAGCCAAGCAAATGTCTACTCATTTACTGCTTTCCTTAGACACCTTATCACTAAATCAGGTTACTTACATGGATAACATCTTAATATTCAGATTAGCTTATTCAGCCTGTATTGCTTTTAAAATGTCTAGAATGTGTCTGCAGGCAGACGGGAAAATACAGCTGTCCACAGGCAATCGCTCTAGACTAAGACTAGATGTTAGATGTGCTCCTCAGTCCCGGGTGCCTGCCACAGGCAGTGGGAGCATCGGGGCTGAAACACCTCTGTGAATCCCTGGGGCCAGGTGTTTCTTTCCCGTCTCTGCCTGCCCCAGTTGCGCAGCCATTCTGTACCCCACTCAGTAAGCAAAGATGCCTTGCAGAGGATGCCTCAGTCCGCCTAACATCTACCCTTCAGGTCTCCCTTTGTTCACCAGGGAGGACACTGGAGGCAACGAAAGGGCGCTCAGATGAATCCTCCATCAGTCTCTGGTCCTCAGTTACATTTCCACCATGGGAAGATGACGAACTTCAACATCCCTGGGAGCTGTTGTTAGGTTGCAGACACATGAGGCACTTGCACAGTTTGATAACAGAGTCCATATAAATATTGCAGATAGCCAGAAAATAATTAGAAATTTAATTACAGAACGACAGTTGTATCAGCTTTCTGTGGCATGTTAGGGGATATAACCTAGACACAGAAATCAGCTGAACACATAAACTCTTCTCTTATCCATCATTCCTCAACTAGACCCACTCATATTTATAGCTAATTCCTCTGTACAGCTTGTGATCCTGGTATTTCCTGTATTATTGTACCATGTAGTGCTCCAGGCCTGGCCCCAAGCTCTTTTCTAAGAGCTTTGGTATAGAGATGAGCAAGAGTTTTGTGAGAAAAACGTTTTCTCATCCAAGAATGGCAGTTCAAAGAGATTAAAATAATTGCAAATTGATGTCAAACTCATTAACTTGTTTTGGGTGACGTGAAAAATGACACTGTGAAAGTTCCTTATAAATGATTTAGGGGGGTTTTGTTGGAAAACATTTAATTCTAAACTTTTGCAACATTATTTAAAAGAAAGGGGAAAAAAAAACAGCCCCAAAGTACCCTTAGATAAAAAATAATTATGCTTTGTTTGACACAAAACCACTTTTTGTTGTTGTCCCTAGTGGTTTTAGCATAAATAGCAGTAATAAAAATCTTGGATCTGTTCCCCTCCCCCCTCATTTTTTTTTCCTGAGTTTTGTGGTTTATCCAGGAAAACTAAAAATGTATCTTTACATGCACAACTCTACTTCTACAGAAAGCCACAGTAAAAAGACTCAGTCCATGACCCAAAGAGCTAACACAGCAGGTAAAAGAACAGACACACAGGAAGACAAAAAAATAAAAACAAATGGGTACATGATTTAATATATATAATATGGCTGTTTGCAACTGCAGTGGGCAAGACACAGGAAGCCAAGTGGTGTCACGTTGGTCTGTAATACAAACACACACAGACACACACACGCACACACACAAATGCACACATGTGTCTAATGTATTCTACATACTCTACATCAATTGCATCTTGAATTAAACACATCATATGGATTCAGGAACGTTAATCTTGTGCAGGGTGACCCACTGTCCCCCAGTCATGGTGAACTCAGCCGACCTACCCCATAGTGCTACTCCTGGAAAACATTTGACTGAAGGATACAGAGTGTTTTTGCTTTTTTTTGCCCTGTGGAAAGCAGGATATCTAGCAATGGCTGAGGGCCAACAATTTCAAGCTGATTGTCCAAACTAGAAGCTTAAAGGGAATGTGTACAGGCAATGGATGAAGGTACAATTATGAGGATGAGGAAAGCGAGAGCCACTGAGTCGGGGGAAATGCGTGTTCCTAAACTTTGGAAGTGGCAAGGATGTTGTGTAGCTACCTGAAAAACTATCTACTCTTTTTGGGCTTAGCAGAGCTAGCAGAGCACTAAGCACTGCCTTGCAGTGCTCTCATGAAGCTCTCATGAAGGAGGTTGGACTCGGGTTTAACAAGGCACCAGGTGGCTATGCAGATGGGGGTTTCAGAAGGCGGGTGATGACCACCTAGATGACGTAAGTCTCAAACTCTCATCTGGATTCAGGCAAGGCATATTTTCAAGGGCCAAATTCTGCTCATTGGCATCATCTGGAAGTAATGTTACACCAAGGGAGAATTTGGCCCCACAGAAGTCCTGTGGGAGCAGAAAAGGTCATTTTTTTCTCCTCATTCTCTAGTGTGGGCACCTGCATTGCATGGCACAAAATATTCAGCGTTGCAACTTTCAAGAGGGTGAAGGCGGGGAGGGGGGAGAGAAGGGAAGAAAACAACCATGAATTCACCTTAGCATCAAGCTGTGCCTTTCCAAATGATAATGATCCAAATGATTTCCTTGAGATAAAAGGAACCGCGGGTCAGAATGAGAAATACGTGGGAATTAAACACAGAAATGGGAAGAGAGAGGGGGGAAAAAAAATCCCCATTCATATTTGGGCAGTAAGAAGAAAACACTGCAATTTTGTTATAGCCTCGGAGGCAGGCAGCATTTACCATATGCTGTCGCCTCCATTACACAAGATAAACCCTGTGGAGTGCAGGTTGCGCTGTCAGTGCAGTTTAGATGGTGGGGATTCCTGGCATTCATTATGAGTATGTGCCAGGGTGCGCGAAAAATCATATGAAACTAAACTGAATTAACTGAAGTCCAGATTCTGCCTGCACAAGTATACGTGCATTAATATGCAAGTGTTAAGTGGTAATACAACCAGGATATTAGCATTGGCATGCAATTCATAGTCAGGGCAGGAAAGGTAGAGTAAAAAAATAGCATGTTTGTGTCTAGACAACATATTAATCAGCCCTCTAAGCAGCCAGTTAGAGAGGGATCCTTGGAGGAAAAGCCTTTACTGGGTACACGTTAGACATTTTGTTTAAAGATTAAAGTTCTTCTCATGTTTAATCAGTTTTAGAGCAGGATGGAAAGCAGGATTAATTACAGTCCCTTCCATCAGTCTCCCATACTGCTAAAGTCACAAATGATGCGCCTTTTTGGCAAAATGGCCGCCGTCAGCAGCAGGCTCAGGAAATGCTAATTGTAATTAAAGAGTTTATTTGGAATCACAGAGCAGAGTTTTAATCAGGATGAGAACGGAGCCTTGCTGTGTGAACTTTCAAAAAGTGGTTACAGAGCAGAATGGGTCTTTTTAAACTGGAGAAAGGGTACGTTAGACTTCTGGAGGAGGTTTTCAGCTTGATTATCTCCTCAGTGGGATACAAATAAAAATCCTCGCTGGGCCAAAGATTGTTATTATTTTGCCCTTACCTAACAGTCATGTGGCACGTCTTAGTGCTCTCAGAGCTCTTTGCAAAGGGCAGGTAAGCTCTGAACTGGTCTTAAAACAAATAAATTAAGCCATAAAGGGGATAAGGACGTCCAAGTGACATGATTCTGCAAAAAAAGCAGAGAGGCACTGTTGGAAACAGAATCGTGCAATCTGGTCCCAAACATCTGCAGTGCATCTCATTACCTCTGTCCTGGAAAGGCATCACACAGTCTAGGACTGCGACCATCCCAAACTCAGGCGTAGGTCTCAGCCAAAGCTTGGAGATGCACCCAGGTCTCATGGGTCGGGTGTGTCAAGCATGGCTTTGCAAGCACTCTAGACAGTGCAGGGACTTACCAGCTTGGGAGTAGAACTGCGTCCATTCAAATTCTGACTTTGGGAAAACGGAAATAGGTGCTTCTAGGTCCAGGATACCTCCATCCAAATCCTTGAAAAGTGCCTTTCTTGAACTTTTGCATCTCTTCTCTGGGAGTGTGATGTCCTCAGATGTATGTACACTGACAGTCAGGAGAGGTAATGTCATTTTGAGGAAGGCAGCAAATGAAATTATTGTGCTGTTGTTTGGAAGTCATTTACACTAGCAGCAAGCACTTTTACATATACAAGCAAGGTGTCCATTTAAAGAATAAAAATGGAAAATAAGGGAAAATGAATGAAAGCAAAGCATACCAGTCAAGATTTGTCATACTCTGTAAAGAAATCCAATGGAATATTTGTATTTTGGCAAAAAAGACTCATCTGCATGCTAGCTTTTCAAATTTTGTCTGGGTTTGGACAGAGCAAATCATCATCTTTCCAGTGTAATTCCTGTCCCCAAATGCCATCCTCCCTCGTGTTTCATTCAAGCTGTTGTGGACCATCGTGGCCCTTGGAGCCAGCTGTACAGTTGCATTTTGAATACCTCTGGTTCCCTCTTGGATTTCCTGATTCAAGGAATTTCACTGAGGTAACCATCAATACCCACGTGCCATTAATTCTTGACCTATGGTAAATGAAGCCATGCAGTTACTGGGTAAAGCAGAAATTTGCACTGGTTGCTACCATGCTATGTGGCCAGGAATGTCTCTGCTGCAGTAGTCAGTGCTAATAGGGGACTATGGTTGCCCAGCTGTTGCTCTTCACACCCACTGAGTGATGAATTATTTTTGTTTTCAGATTGCTGTGTATTGTATAGAACATTTTGTTAAAAAGCACTGGCTGTCCAGCAGAGAGGAAAGTACCTGTTCTTCTTGCCCTTACCTGGGTTCTCCCACCCACTCCAGGATGGGGAAACCCTCTGAAGGGTCACCTTCACATGAGCAGGAGAAAGCATGAAGCAGGGTGAAAGGGCAGAAAGTGTGACAGAGGGAGCCAGCAGGGAGCACTCATCATAAATAAAGGCTTGGAGGTCCCTGGAGCAAGCAAGGAGCAGATACATCAATACAAGTAAACTAAACGTTTTCAGAGCCCATCCTTTTCTTACAAGGCCAGCTGGCACAGTCTGTCCATGTGCATAGTATTAAACTCCCTTGGTGTCCACAACAGCATGGTCACTTCCAAACTATCAACCTAGAATAGCCCTTGACCAGCACTCAAACTATGCCCAGGAGTTGTCTGGGTCAATGCTAGCTGGCCCAAGCCGAAGCCATGCCAAGGACCATCCTAAAAGTTGAACAGTGATGATATTCAAGTTCTGATGCCCAGTTCCCTGCCTCTCTTTAATTTGCTAGTATAAACATAGCCAGAAGAGCTGGAAGGAGATTTCTGCTAGGGATTCAGAAAAGCTTGCTGAAGCTCAAGGAGCCACTTAATGATTCTAGAGAGAAAGCAAACTTGAAAGAGAAAAGCCATCCTAAAAGGACACAGTAGATAAGGGCTTATGTGTTTATAAACCCTATTTGGTTTGTTCGTTTGTTTGTTTTCTCTTGTACACAGCAGTTTGCAATTGTCTCTGAGAAGATCATTGTCCTAATTTATGTTCTAACAAAAAATGTTTTTGGAGATTCAATGTCATTTTGGTGATTTTGATGAGCTTAAAGTGAAGCGCAGATGGATCTTACCTCAAAGCTGTGCTTGAGGTAAACCATACTTTGAAACTAAGAATTATAAGTTAAAAGAATGTTAAAAGAATGTTATAGTATTAGTCCAAACCTAAAACCAGGACAAAAAAAACCACAACCACTGTATTAAAACTGATATTTCTGTATTAAACTATAAATCTGACCTCCTATTACAAAATGTGATAAGATACAATGATTTGTATTCCAGCACAGTCCATGCAAACATGTTCAAATTGCTACATGGATACTCTCTAAGTCTTGAAGAAAACTTAGAATTACTTGAACTCAAGTTGGAAAAAACAATTATTGATATTTTTAATGAGTTCAACAGATACAGGCAGAGATCTACGGTAATGGCAGAGAAATAAGTGGGCCAGTGCATCTGGTCAGCACAACTCAAAAGAGGTGGAGAGCAAAGATGGTTCCTCTGATTCTGAGAGCTAGTTCAGTTCCTGAGGATATCAAAAGATCCATCTTTCCAGCTGGTTAGGTCTACCAGTGGGGCAAGCAAAGTGCTTCAGGCTCTTGCCATATTCCCTGATGTTTCTCTTTCACCTCCTGCTCCAAAGCAATCCCCACTTTCTTCTTGACAGGAGATATCTATCAAGATATCCCTTCAGGACGCTAAAGCAGAACAATGAGGCCACAGCATGGATCAACCACAGCAGTTACAAAGGTGGGTTAAATAAATACATGCAGATAATGCATGAGAAGCACTAAAAGACCTGATCTCCCTCAGAGATCTACCAGACTACTGAGAAAGACTTCAGCAATCCATGTGCATTCATCGTGTTTGAAAATCACCAGCTTTTGCAGTAGACTGTGTATTCAGCAGCTCACTAATAGCATAATATCATGGGATGGATACAGGAGTGAAACATAATGGGAGCTGACAAGCTGGACAGGTCTCAAAAATCTACACGCAAACTAATGCCCAGAGCAAAAAAGAAAAAATATAGAATAAAATAAAAGTTCTGGCAGAAGGCTGGAGGGGCTTCAAACATAGCAGTGTGGGACACCTCCAATTATTTTTGACTGGCAAGTGGAGTCCATGCTGGATATTTTTGCTACTTCAAGGCTTTCCTGACATAGCCTCTACATTGTGTTCACTAGTTGTAATAAATAAATTGGCATGTGGTTTCCAATGTTTGAACTGCTGCAACCAACAGTGATTGAAGGTTGCAGATGAAGCTCTCTCCCTCCCTGCTCCATGTTCCTCCACATGCAGCCAATATTCTCCCTGGGCATGAGCAGTCCTGGCACTCATTTGACATCTCACAGCCTGCCTGGTACTGATCAACATTCCTGATGTGATCTCGCAGGCAAAAATCAAGCTCTGCTTCTCAGACCAAAAAGACACTCTCTGTCTCAGGGTTTTCCGTTGGAGGTCCTGACATTTTTGTGAAGCCTAAGGCTGAGAAGTCAGAGATGCTCAGGACAGAGTCTTAAGAAACGGGATATGTGAACCTTGTTTTGCTATACAAATGTTAGTAAAAGGGGAACTCCAAGAGGATTGGTCTGGAGATGCACCTTGACTAAATTCTTTGAACCTCAACTCTTCAAAAATTGCCCTAAACCAACAGAGGTTTGGGGTGTTGGCTTTTATTTATTTATTTTTCCTTGTATTCAGGCTTTTTTGCTTGCTTGTTTGATGTTTCAGCTTGTTCATTTTTGCCAGACAGGAGCAGTGCAAGAGCAGAGACAGAGACAAAGATGGGACTGCTCTATAACTAGACATCCAGTCTAAACTAATATTTTATACTCTCCATCCGACAATAAAGAAAGAGAGATAATTCAAACCAAAGTACCTGCCAAAACTGGAGGTACCTTTTTAGCATAAATAATTGAAAACAATATTTAAAAATGGAGCATATTACCTTGCTGGTGGCTGATGAAAGTAGAATTTATCCTTCTCATTGACTTGTAACATCCTTGATCTCTCTGCTGTGATAAGAGGCATGACGCCTAACTGGTCAGCACTGGACATGATGCAGACATCTCTGTCTTCACTATAGCAGCTCTTAATAAATCCAGTAAAGGTGACTTCTGGCAATGATTAAAGAATACCAAGCAAGGAAAAGTGGTTAGATGAGTGAAAGAATTAGAGTGAGAAAGGCTCTGTTCTATGTCTTTGTCTATGTTAAACTGCTATCATATATATGTATAAATCATTTTTAATCAGACTTATTGCATTGGTCATAGACCTTCAGTTTTCTTTAGAATGTTCCGTAGCAGAAGTTATATCTTAAGTTGGCATAAACCAAATCATGCCCATAGGAAATGCAATCAAAGGATATGTTAATAAGTGAGAAGGAAACACAAGCAAGAGGAACTAATGGATTTTCATTGGAATCAGTCAGAACCAGTTTAAAGACAAGCTGCCATTGATGGTATATCCACCTGCCATATGTTAATACAAGATGAGGTGTGTCCAGAGACACATACTTGGCGCTAAGCACCGCTTGCGCAGTGCCAAAATATATATGTAACAAGACTATTTTCTCCTTGGGACTTTGTCTCTGAAATTTAGCAAAGGTTTGCATCTAATAGACTGGCTGCTATAACTGAATCTTCAGAATTTCAGACTAGGACTTTGTAAAAGATCTGATTTGTTTCTGGGAGGTCTGTAAGTATTAAATTCACTACCCCTGTATTTCATGTATATATTTCTCCTTATGCATCGTTTGCATTGCCTTGACTGTACTCTTTTACTGTATTATATTTTGGATTGTCATCACAATTCAATCCATTCCAGAAACTGGTTTCTCTGGACAGGCCCTCTGAATTCCCTTCATTCCTAGATTATCTTGAAGATCAGCAGAGTTATTAATGTCTGTGAGGAACCATATTTCAAAATTTAGGTTTGTTTAGAGGAATGGGTATGTATGAAAAGTATTTCCTGGTGTTCTTGCTGGATTTGAGTAGGATGCATAGATTTCAAAATATTGCTCAACATGTTGAATAGTCACAATGCCTCTCATATTGCAACAGAGTGATTGTCCCACAAGGGTACATTAACTAACAAATTATATAAATGAAGGACCTATTTATACATGGACACTTAGTGCAGGAACAGAGAGAATTACTGTGTTTAGAGAAACTATTCCAGAAGATCTTTGGCATGGAATCAGATCTGGGGGATGTGCAAACTTTGGCAAATAGTCCCTGTTTACAGAGCCCTATGTTAGTTCTCTGTGCTTGCATAGTATGGAGAGGAACTGGAGTAACTCATCAGAGCATGAATCCTGAGGATATTTGGGGTGTGCTATGTAGGAAATTCCAAACTCTTTCAGATCAAGGAGTTAAAGCTACCAACCCCAAGGGATTCTGTACAGATTTATTGTTTACAGGCTTCAGTGCTTTGATAACAAAGCTAAAATAAAAGGTTCATGCTTTAGGATATTGCTAAAGAGAAATACCAGTACTTGAAAGGGAAGGATAATGATTTAAATATGAATATACGAATGACTGCACAAATAGAGGCACTGAACAAATTCAGGCCTTAAAGCATAGCCTGAGAGGAGATGAGGCTGACAGGTGTCATGTTCTGCAGACAGAAATGCACATCATGCTAACAAAAAAAAAGAAGTTTCTTTTGGAACGGTGTGAACCACCAAAGCCATTTCAACTCTAAACCGCAGTATTTCAGGATACAACTTGGAATCTCTTGTAGATCAGAATGGAGGAGGCTAATGCATTATCTCATCCTCCTCCCCCAGCTTCTTGTTAAACCATCTTCAGCTAGAGAGTGTCATCTCTTCAGTGAAGATGTTATACTTGATTTACTTGATTATATGAGCATTACTTATCTTTCTCAGCATTACGCAGTGGTTTTTTTGGGGGGGCGGGGGGGATTTAAAATGAGCTTCCTGCCTTCACTGGAACAAGTTGGGATTGTTCATGTGATCCAACATCCAGAGAGTAGCAAGCAGCTTCTTATTTCCCCCATCATATCTAGAGGTTACCAGTCCCACAGCTCAGATGTCATCCTGTACCACGCTACCTTCCAAATGTATTGTATTATAATTATTTTTCTTTCTCTTCCTTTCAACGGAATTTTAAAGGATGTGCAAAACTACACTGAGCAAATGTCAATCCTGACCTGAAAGTAAGCAGATTAGGGGTAAGAGATGTTTTTTTTTCAGAGTTGAGAGGCCAAAATTCAAATCCATGCTTTGCCACAAGTTTTCCATGTCATCCTGGACTAGTCTATTTGTCTTCTCTGGCTCCTTTATTCTTCAGTAGAAAGGGGATAATGCAGTTTCTCACAACAGTGGGCCACAGTGAGGTATAAAGACATGAAAAACTGTGAGGTATTTAGATCCTACCATAGGAACCATCTATCTAGGTTCTACTATTATGCAAATATTATTCTGGGAACTGTAAATTTCATTTGAAACAAAGACTCAGGATACAGAACTTACCTGTGCCCTTCTTTTACCATTTTAAAGTTACCACCTTAAAATAATAAAAGTCATGACTGTCTGTTTCTATGCAGCTGTAGGCATTACACTCTGTACAAATTCTATACAAAGTGTGCTGATTCGCTTCTCCTGAGAGAAAGGAACCCAATGGAATAAAAAATAGCAGTACAGAAAATGAGGTGTGATTGAGAGAAAAGGTACAAAACAGCATGTGCCAGAATTACACTGCAGTCAGTCTAGGAAGGAAAAAATACCAAGTAATAAGGTTTTTTTAACTGTATTGAACTGAACAAGAATTCTGTTATTGATCTCATTGGTGTTGGGATCTTCCCACCATATCCATTTGGGGAAGCAGAAAGCTCCAGGTTTAACTGGAAAGATGTTACTATTCAAGATACAACCTCACCAGAATAGTCAGGCCAATGGAAGCAGAAGACCAACCTTTTAGCTTCATGAGTCCCAGTAACTTTGGACAATGCCCAATTTTGTGCCATGGCTTATCAGGCCTTTGGCTGAACGTGGTGGCAAATGTAGGCCATAGAATCCCAATACGGCCTCGGCGGGGGTAGTACGGTGGTCGATCCCTGGAAGTTAGATCAGCTGAGAGAGGTTTAATCCTGTCCTTAATGCAGTCGAAAGCTGAGCTTGTTGCGACAATGACAGAGTTTCTAAGTTCTATGTATCTTTTCCCCGTGTGGCACTGCTCAGCATATAGACAGTACACTGCTGGCATGAGACCAACAGTGTTGTCCACCAGCACCACATTGTCCATGATGACACTGCTTCCAAGGTGGAACATGATACCATAGTCGTAATTCTTGTAGGATAGAAATCCTGTGATTTTAGTGCAGGTCTGAAATCCATCTCCCCTGTACAGATGAACACCATGGAGACTTGAATGGGCCACATTTTCACTGCAATAATCTCCATCAAGCAAGCACTCTTGACCCCTGATATGGAATGCAATCCGCTCAGATCCTGCCACAACATTGCCATGAAGGGAGACACCGATGACAAGGTTCACCTTGATGCCAGCAACCCAGTTTAATAACCCTTCTGGCTGCCTGCTCAGAATGACAAGGTTCCTGATGAGAGAATGATTTTGCCCTTCCAGATCAATGCCAGGTCCAATTGTGTTGAACACCACGTTCTCGCGCAACAAGATCCCGTTGCTCGTGACTGCTTTAATACCCCCTCCACAGCTACCATGAATGCTCGATAAGACCATCAGCGATCCTTGGGTTATATTCCTGAATTCAATGGCAGAAAGCTGAGGGGGCCCAAAGTTCAAAAATTCAATATTTAAGAGTTGGAGGACACCTGCAATGAGAAAACTATAATGAGATGGAAGCTGACAGTATTACCTGAGAGCTGATCAAGTGACACCCATTTAGATGTAACATAGGCACGTAAACAGTAGACAATCCTTGTCAGTGCATTGCCAGTAATGGGCATTTCTCCATAAATAAATATAAAGTTATGGTTAAAAAAAAAACCCAACTATCGGTCATTGGACAATTCCTAAATATATTCCAATGTTATTTATGGAATGTTATCTGTACTTCATACATGTTGCACAGTTGTAGTTTGCTGAAAATCATATAGCACACTTGGATACATCTGCTGTTGGGAGGGTCCTGTCTTGGGCAGAATTGGACTGGCTGTATGACGATAGGTGAGTCTCAAATACCTTCAAACTCTGTTCCACTGGAATCTCTAAAACGTCCCACCAGCATCCTCCCAGCACAAGCCACATCAGACTTGATCTGCACGTTGCGTGTTAGGAGCCCAACCTCCGCAGCCAAAGGGATGTGTCTACCATCTTCTGTGTCATGGGATTGTCCTAGGGAGTTTCAAGAGAGAAAAAATGACAAATATCTATCATATCTATAAACCAGTGCTTCTGGGGACATCAAGCCTGACAGCTGGTGCACGGCGTCTCTGCAGAATCTGCACTGACATTCAGGTATGTTTTTCCTCCAGCACAGTCTACATTCATCAGCACAAAAATATAAAGGCCACCTGTCCATCAAATATTCACCAGGAGCTTAGATTTTACTAACATATTTTGTTCTTCACAAAAGAAGGTGCTAAATCTATTCCCTACAGTGTGCAGATGCTAAACCAATGAACAGATTCACATTTCATTTTCCTGAGCTATATGTGCAGGAGATATTCTTTGGTACACACATACTACAGAGTTGATCTCCATGAGTTCTTGTTACAATCAGGCTAATGACAGTGCTGAAAAACAATTTGCTGCAGAGACTTGGTTGCAGGTATTTTCTAAGACAAAGTCTTTCTAAATGAGACTTTTGAGAGCATCTGTGAAGCGTCTGTGCAGCTTAAAATTCATCTCAGGTAACTTTAGACATCTACAGATCTGATCTAGTTATCCAAACTGTTTTTTATGTATAATGGAGAGCAATAAGCAATTCTCAAGTGCAATTCATCATCTATTTTATAAATCTACTTTAGGATGAGATGAAATATAAGTGAGCAGTATGTACTTTTCTGAACCCAAGTATTTAAGTAGCTCTTAATTCTTCCATCAGTGCCCCTTTCTTCTCAGGTATGCCTTACAACTGCTGTAGTGTTCAGTATGTACATAATCATTTCATCTCAGGATACACTGACTACATCTATATTAGTTAACAAAAAAGGCCCAAAAGTGTTCTGGGTCTGAGGCCAACTGGTAGGTTTCTTCACTCCCTTCCAAAAAAAGGACAGCTGTGCCCTAACTACTGGAAATGAAGTCTAGCCCATGGCATCCTTTGAGCTACACTCTTTGGAAAAATGCTAGCTGGCATACCAAAACTGTGCCAGGGAGGCGGCTGCCAATTTAACACTATGGATGACTGCAGAACAGGACTCAGTCCCAAGAGGTGTTTAGTTTAGTAGTATAGATACAGCCATTGAAAGCACTCATAATATTCCTGAACCTATTCATTTGTCACACTAACTTTTGTGGCTACTAGCCTGAATAAAAGCTGAGAAAAAAAATATATCATGCATAAGAAAAATCCTACTGCCTTAAGAGCTTTGAATTTGAATCACTGAAAATAATTATTTTTTCTTGCTACAGAAATGGTAATAGATTTCTCTTATTTGCAATAATAAAATTAAATAAACCATTAAGAGTGGATCTCTTCTTACACTTAAATACAGATCTCATGTAATCTGTATAGGAAATAGAGCTATACTAGGTTAAGAGATAGAGGTACCGCTCTGTCATACATATTTTATTTTCATTTATGCATTATATTACAAATACATCAGTTTTGTGCTACAGAGTTGATCACAATTTTTCCTTTGAAATTCCATTTAAGTTTCATTTTCTGCAATTGGAAAAAAGGAAGTTTTGTGAAATTTTCATTGGTTTTGACACACTACAGAAATTGCATAAATGACCTAAAAGTCTGCATTTAAACTTTACGTTAAAATTTCGATTATTTTCTCTCTATGTTAACCAGTGGTAATTACACATATGAAAAGCCATGACATTTTCCAAACATTTTCATCACTGAATTAATTTTATTCCAAGAAATTAGTGTTAGAATCAGCTAGTTGTGAAATTTTGAACATCACATTGCAGTATCAAAACAAGAAAAAGCATACAGAGAAAGAAACAAAGATATATCAGCAAAGCAGGGTTAATCTTGGGGAGATATGAAATAGAAGGTCAATGCAAAGCAACACAGATTGGCTGATCAGAAGAATAAAGAATTCAGAAGAAAATGCTCTCAGATGGCAAGACATTTCTCACCAATATGCCTGTGGAGAAGGCGTTCATGAATCCTAATGCTATGACCATTTACGTCTTTAAGTGTAACTACTTCAGCTTGATGGGCTTCATAAGAAGAAGAGCTGATCACAATATGCCCGCCATAATTCCAGTCCACTTCATCCTCCACCAAAATCCTGCAAAGGCCAGATATTAAATTTGATGTCATTAGATTATGAGAGAATTAGGCTCACAGGTTTCCTAAAAAACCCCCAATAATCTTGCCACAACAGATCTCAAAAAGAAGCTGCAGGGTATGGTCTAGGAAAAATCCCTTAGGGTTTACTGCATTCAAAAACAGATGTCTAAAACAGATAGGATGAAATTCACCCTGAAATGCCTATTTCACTCCACTGATAAGGGTAAAACAAGGTATCTGCTTCCAATGTAGAGTTGTAGGGCTCAAGAAAGTTGCCTAATAAGGACATGTCGTATCATTTTAGGAGCCGGGAACATCCTACTTGGCCTCCAGCTACTGGTCTGAAAAGCCCATGTTTTTGCAGGTGTTATATCATATTTGCCAGTGTGTCATGAATGACTCAGATGCTCCAAATCACTCAACACTAGACACCTAAATCTATAAAACTGAATCGATCTCCTGCCTTTAGAGAGATGGCTTGTTTTCTGCAGGGTGAAAGTCAGCTCTGGACTTTGACACCAAATGTCAGTGTCCACGCGTACATCTGCACTTCACACTTAAGCTTCCGCTATAGCTAACGATACTGTCAGTAGAGGGCAAAGGCAATTCAGCTCACTGAATTAGGCATGTAGGGCAGGATTTGATTGCCTAAACATGGGCACCTATTGCTATTTGAGATGAACCAGGATAGACAAGACATGGACTGGCAGATATGACAGGACTTAGAGGAGACCCATGCATTTCTGGAGAGACATGTGGAGGCCATGGAGGCCAGGGCATCTCAGATGAGCCCAGAGGCTTTTTCAGTACCTGACTCCTTCCTTTAGCAGCTGAATTGCCCTCTAGGCTCCAGGGACTGAACTCCAGTGACTCAAATGGGAGCTTAGACCCCTCTTTAAACACTTCACACAGACACCTAAGTTTATGTGTTTTAATCTTGGATGGAATCCCCCCCTTTGCATTCAAAGCTCAAAGCTTTTGGCGTCATACAGAGAAAATAAAAGTATTTAGGGAAAGCAAAATGGATACAAATCAGTATTTATATATATCCAGTAAATACCCAAAGGGTACTGTTACAAAGTGACTGGTTCTTGACAGGTAATGATCTCCTCAGCTAATTGCTGAGGTAATCGACCATTGAATAAATTCAGAGATTGAGTCAGCTTGTGGCGTATGTTTGGGACTTTGACACTTCACATGCAGCCACATTAGGAGTTAAATCTTAAGTCTAGGCCCAGGTATACAATCCAATAATAATTCACCTCTCGTGAATGCATCAAATTTACCTCCCTTGACTCCTGCATTTTAAAGCCTAGTAAGAGGAATCAGTAGGCAAAAGAAAGAAAGGTTTGTATGAGACACCATCTAAATTGCTGATGTGCTGAAATACTAATTTAGATTTTCACTGTCTGTCCCCTTACACAAATAAGTAATTCTTTTTGAAAGCATCAGTCCTTCTCTGACTCATTTGCCAATTCATGCTGGAAAACTGAAACACATCTCAGAACACTTAGAAAGACACAACAGCTTCTCTCAGTCAATAAAGAAAAAGCCACTTCCTTTAGCTTTCATATTCTAGCACTGACTTGCCTATTTCCTGTGTCTAACCACATTAACTCCTATCTGGTTATTAGTAGGTCTGGAAAAAAATCTTTTTTTTTCCCTCTCTTTTTCTTTTACAATGGAAACAACTGTTGTTGCCCTATTTAATGTAGATGAATGCACTCCAAATACTTGTATCTTAACACCTCGTGATATTTCATATAAAATTTCTGGGCAGCAGGCCAGTAGTAGCCTGGATCTGTTTCATCCAAGCATTTAGCTGGCATGCTTCAGTCAACGATCTGCTTACCCTAAACTCCCATCCTGATCAAGTGAAAAAGAAGAAATTCCAGGGGGTGATTCTGATGTCGCATCATTTGAATCATCATCTGGAAGTATCTATCTCTCCACAGACTACAGAGGAATCCTAAACAATTTATTTACACTGGACACTCAACTTTGTGAGAGCTACCAACAAATGAATCCTGCCTGTGAGGTCTTTGTACCTCCATTCCCCATCTCTCCAATGGGTTTATAAACACTTCTGCACCTAAACACTGACATTTCACCTCTGCCTATAAGGGAACTCTTCCAATGAGTTTCTGTTAGGCATGTCTGGCTGATTTTTTTTTCTTTGAATACATGCTTTCCTGTTAAAAATGAAGTATGTGGCAAAATTACAGCAAAGGGCAATGAAAATTTCACATAAGACAGAATCGAGAATGAGCGCTCCAGAGACAGAGGTACCAAAACATGCTAACGGCAGCCAGGGCACTTGCAGGAGAGACCTGCACGCAGAGACCTTCTCTGATTCAGATGAACGGCTTGAACATCGGGTCATAGAAACATATTTGTTTAACAAGCAGCTGTGGCAGCTCCACTTAACCTGCCTTAAGAGGCAGTTTAGGCTGAGCCTAGACTGAGGTTGTCAATACACACTCATGTCGCTGTGTCACTCAAAGCAAAATGAATATCCTAACCACCAAGATACCAGCCACTTTGGAATGCTCCTTTTCTTTAAAAGTGAAAAGGAGAGGGAGAGAGGGAAGAAGGGAAGGAGGGAGGTAGGAAGGACAGAACGACAGAAATAAGAAAGGAAGGAAGAATGGAATGAAGGTAGAAAATCTTGACTTTATTAACTTTAGAACTAAAATTAATCTAAAAATGGTATAATTTTCTTGCAAGATGTAACATGGTAAATTATTTTTTTCTGCCTAGCCATAGATTAAACAATGCCTATCACAAAGGAAAATGGCAATATTAATATCAGTCATAAGCAGAGGAGCACAAACTTGGTATCTGGAGACATATTTTGGGCAAAATACCACCTTTCATTGCCAGGTGCAATGTTAGTTCCCAGACGTGTCCAAGACCTCCCAGGATAAGCACTATGAATTTGCACCTTTCCATAAACCCCTGAAAAAAACAGAAACAGGAGATCAAAGGTTAGGAAAGAGAAAGACTTCAGCTGAACTGAACTTATAACTAAGTGTGACAAAAACTGTATGCATGTTAAAACATGTTTCTATGTTTCATGAAACATGTAAGAACACCACATAGCTTCCATTTGAAATAGAAAGATAACTAGAAAAAAGTCATTAATAAAGTAGAATGAGCATCATATGTAAAGCCAAGAAAGGGGATTGAGCCACAGAAGTCTCATTAACTCAAATGGGAATTGCAGACAAAGGTAACTAACTCTGAAAAATTTCTACCTAAATCAACAAAAAAGTAAAAAAAAAAAAGGGGGGGGAATGAAAGATGTAATTAGCTAATATTTGTATTTCTGGTGGGTCAAAAATGCCAGTAATTCAATATTTATAATATTTTCTTGGCAAAAACTATACAAAAAGCTGATTGAAGTGGAAATTTCTAATTGAAAATATTTATTTTGATAGTAACTGCCTTTTGGTTGTTGAAAAATTTTCAGCTTGTTCTCACAACACTTCTATGAAATGGTGTATTCAACATATTTTGTTTTCTATGTCTCATGTTGGACAAAGTCATTCATATTAATTATTAGAAATATTTTACAATGTAATATTAGACTAGAACCTAAATTTAACATCTCCTCATGTAACTGCTCAGCATAGTATCTCTATCAAAGCATATCCTTGTATTCTGTGGCAAGCGTGAGTAATTTGACTCGGATTATCCCATAAAGAAAGAGGTTTAAAATAAGTTGAATGATCTTGTATTTGCTGTGGTTTAAGAAGATGATGTGGACAGTTGAGAAGTCTCATTTCACTCATGATGTCGTGCTAAACTGCAGCAACTCATCTGTCTGCTTTTCTAGCCCCTAAAATCATAAGAAACCAAATTGCTAGTTACAGTTATACTTAATCTCCTAAATAAATAAATAAATAAATAAACCTCAGAATCCATTTTCTTTGCCACTTAACTTTCTGTCTTGTCTTCCCAAGCATCCCATCTAGCTATTTGCTAGAATTTTCTGATCAGTGTGTGCAACAATTTCTCAATGTCACTATCAGAAACAGACTGGTAATTTCAGTTTCTTCCTCTGAATTGCTCTAATGTTCTTCAAGTTTAGATCCTGGCAATGTCTCTTGATAGCACTTTGAATTTCTACACTGTCTTTATAAAAGCTCACCAATGAATGAAGTCTTGCAATAACCAAGTATTGTTTAAAACATGTTTTAAACCATGAAAAATGAATCACACAAAAGTTAACTTATCCTTTTGACCATGATCATATGAGAAGTAAGAGTTAAACCTTCCGCTGTCAATCAATATGGGTCCAAATATTTGGAAGTACTTAAATCCGGGTATTCAGATCCAACCAGTAGCTCCTGGATATAAGTTGTCTAACTTAAGTCAGTCATTTAAAAAGAGTCATATAAGTTTAAGTTCATCATCCTAGGCTGGAAACTCTGAGGGAAATTTGTCTCATCCTGAGAGACAGATCAAAGATAAGTGAGATGAAATGCCCTCTGGAAGTGTGTATTTCTCTCTACTCGATAAAGTGATTTTAGTTTGAATACCTTTGCTTTGAGAACTACCTTTTACAAATCTAAAACCTAGAACCTAATGACGGACAGGTCAAGACCAAACCCATGTACATACATTTGAGTACTTTCAAGCCCTCTCCAGTTTCTCATAAAAGAAACTCAGGATTTGACATCTAGTTTTTAATTCAGGAGAACCCTTGTTCGCTTCTATAAATTTTTTCCTGAAAAAATCTCCACAAAATCTCCAGGATTTGACCTGGTAAAATTGAGACAGTAAAAGTACTTGATAGCTTTATCCCCAAAAGAATGTGTACCTTTGTTAGATGTTTTCCTATATGACATAGTAATAAGCTCAACAGCAGTTGATTTGGTGTAAGATTGGTTTCCTACAAAAAGGTGAATTCTTGTTTCATACCGATAGTTCCTGGGTGGATATTTATTTCCTCCAGACGATCACAGTAAATTCCCTCAGATGCCCGAAGAAGGATCAGTAGCTTTAAGCCTCTTTCTAGAGGATGCTGAAAAGAACCTGCAATAAAGAAAAAAAGGCAACAAGCCACCACAGAGTTTTAAACTCAAATATTTCATCAAGTGCTGAAATTAAGAGGTCTGTTTTTGCCCTTCTACTCCCTGCTCATATATAATTGCACCAGTTCCCAGCTAATCATGAGTTTCTGCAGCCAGGATAAGCAAAATGGTCTCTCAGACCAACAGAAAGATGTTAATAGAGCAGGAGAAGAGAAAAAGTCCAGAAAGTTTTGGTGTGTGCAACGTTGCTCTTATCTTGTGGTGATAAGTCTGTACAGTAAACTGTATTCCAACTGTGACTTCATTTATTTCACCAAGGGTAGCTTACAGTTTCAGAAGAAAATGGCCCAGCACTAAACAGATACTAGGGATGAAAAAGTAGGACAGTTTTTGCCCTGGAGAAATGTATGCGGAGTCCAGTAAAAGAGTTCAGCGTTCCTTTAAAATTAGAGATTAAATCAATTATGCAACAGAAAACTGCAGCAGATGTAAAACTAAAAAATATATACATATCTGTATAAAATTAGCTGGCCTGTCATGATCTTTTAATATTGAAAAATTAGTAGTTTGGAAAAGAGAGCTGATTTTGTATCCTAAAGAATCCTGTTTAAGAGCATTTTTAAATGAAATGCAATCAATAATAAATGCATTGCTCCTCACCAGTGCCTGACAGATATCTGCGGATATTTAAATTCTCTGTAAAGCTTTTAAATGGTATAAGACAAATCCTACAAGACTTGTGGCTCCCCATCTAATAGATCTCACACCAGTGAGCTGGTATCTTCTCTGGGGACATGGAGGGAATTCAGCCTTTCATCGCCTGTTTTCCACCCAATCCATCTTTGACCTTCTTGTTTAAACTCCCATAACTGTGGTTTGCACAGAAGATCATCAGGATTTGGGTCATAACCAAATACTAGTTTCAGATTGGAAAACTAGGGGTAAGCACCCTCACCACTAGTGGACGAAGTTAAACAAATATCTGGATAGAGTAGCAGCAGACTTGTGTAAAGAGACGTGTCTAGTTTTGGATGCAGAATGATTGTTTCCCCACTTCACCCTCACAGCAACCTGTGTTTAAAGTACTCAGCCTAAACATATCCAATCCTGAAGGATTCTGCAATGAAATTATCAGCTTCACTGAAGACCCAAGAAAGACTCAGCAAAATGCTTTGGAAAATTTTGTATTGATATTACAACGTAATTCACAAATACCTTTTTAATCATAATGATATCCTTTTAAGGTGGGGGATTAATTAGTTATCGTTACAAATTATTATTGGTACTACTATTTTACTGGTAGATACAAAGTGTTTACTATTTCTTCCTGATAAGTCAGTAAAAAATAACCATGCGATATATCCAACTCTCAGCTTTCATTTTAAGACAATTTTTAAAGTAGGTTTCTAGGCTTAACACTCGGAGAGAAATGCTTGGAAATGTGAATTCTAAAAGCTTGAACTGGAAGTTATCACTTTTTAAAAAGAAATATGTCTACCTTTATCTAAAATCTGTGATTTTTAAGCCCTAAAAAGCATGAGAATAGATTAGTGCATGTTACTCTTGAAAACCCCCCACAAAACTACACACACACACACACACAAACGAAAATATAAATAGAATGAGAAAGAAGACAGCTATAATAAAACCACTCATAATAGCTCGTAGCCAGATTAAGCCCACAGAAAAATCTAAAAAGGGGAAGATAATGGTCACAGAACTGCTTCAGTGGCTGCAAACTGTAAATAGCATACGACACAAGAACACAGGAGATACCTATGACTAGAAAAACTAAATTTTCTTTAAGTATATTCAGAACAAAAATAATTCTAATAATTACTTATTTACAATAATAGTACAGTAGTTTTATATCAATATATTTAAATAACTTGAATGCAAGTGCTACAGAAAAGTTGACCCAGAAACTCACTGAACTATTAAGGTGGACTTTTCAGTAAGTTTTGGATCACTCACAATGTGTCATAACACTTGAAGAAAGCTAATATTGTGCCAATATTTCAAACAAACATAAAAGTAAGAGCCCCAGCTAATTACAGGCCTGTCAGCTTGACATTGATTGCAGGGGAAAAATAAATAAAAATGGAATGTCCAACTCGAAACACAATTAATAAATCATTAAAGGTGGATGATATAATTAATGCCAATCAACACGGCTTTATAGCAAATAGGTCCTGTGAAACTTCCTCGTTATCATCTTTTGATGAGATTACAGGGTTAGTTGATAAAGATAATAGCTTTGATATAATTGGCTTCTCCAAGATATTTGACTTAGTAGCACAAAACTTTCTGATCAACAAACTACTGGTACAACATGAATATGACACACTTTAAATTACAGAAGGACCAACTGAAATGGGGCTTTTACTCAAGCGGGTCTGTTTCTCATCTGGTCTTGAAAGCCCTGTGGTATACAGTGCTTTGCGAGTGACCTGAAGGACTATGAAGATATTGGAAGTGAGCAGATAAGTTGCTACAAATGGGAAAAAAATAAAGAAAAAGGCCAGCAAAGACAGATATGATTTAGGAGTGAGGAACTGGGGGGAGAAAGTGGAGAATGGTCAAAATCCAGTAAGATAGGTCTTGCAGAGGCAATGCAATCTGTATGAATAAATGGAGAACAAATTAAAAATTAAAAAAAAAAAAAGAGCTGAAAGGAACAAGCTAGGTAAGGTCTGAGAGATGTATTTTGGCTTAGTCAAAATACAGCCCTGCACAACGGCTCATGAAAATGAAGATATGGAAAGGAAAGCTACCTCAGCTTACTCAAAGCAAAATCCAAAGTAGTTAACACACACAAGTCATTGAGTCTGCGTAACTTCCATCACCATATGAAATAACTAGCATATGAAATCATGGCTGCTGTTATAAGTTGTTTTGATAAAACTACCAAGTTGCCCTAAAGCAGCAATCATAATCTCTGCAGCACATATGTGAAGTATCCGGGCTTTAAATGCCTGTCTTTGAGCTCTGGATATGAAAACTTTAGGTGACTTGCCCCACTTTCATGTGGTCAGCTAGTCTTACCGGCATGTCAACCTGTCAGATCAACTGCCCTGTGTGTGAGAGGCACAAAAATGGTCCCCACTTCATACTCCTACTGCTAGTTGAAGGCTCATCAATTTGACCTGGGCGGCCTGATGGACCACAAGGTGAAATGATAAATCACCACTGGCAGAGAAATAGGAAAAAGGTAAGTATGACCAGAAGTTGCCAAAAGTATCTGGTGAGATGTGCAGGAAAGTTCAGGAGGGACTAATGCCGGCGTACACAGAAAGAAAGTAGAGCTTTCTCAAACACATCCTCTTTTCCACCTAGAAAGTTTATCTAGAATTTGAAGGGTTTGCTCATCTGTCCCAATTTGCCACTTATCTGCCAGTCTAGGCAGAGCTTCTGAGCAGCAGTTTGACCACTCTGGAAATCTCAGGTGTTTCTTAAGCGCAGACACAGTTTGATTTATTGGTGTATAGGTAGGAAGCACGCAACTTCCTAGAAGCTGGATTTTCAGCACAGGCACTGCTCAGTCATTTAGTGCCTTCACTGTCAGTCTGATGTTTGACTTCATGTCAAATGGCCTCACTATAGACATGAACTTCTGTGAGGGGCAGCTTGAGCTGATGTTCTTCCAGGGAGTGCTGGCACCATGATGTATGTACTGTGCAGTGCTTGCAGCCAGAAAAATACGATATTCCTGTGGATAAGAAACAACCTGCACTGCTGATCAAGTCACCACTGATTACATATTTTCCTGAAGAAGTGTGAGGACCAAGTGCCTCAACTGACTCACAGTTTTGTTAATGCAGTGATTTAAGCTGATTCGTAATCTTTCATCAGTTCCAGCCACTAAAGAGGATAAAACCCCATCATCTTAAAATAAAAAAATAAACACGGGAGAACAGAGAAAGAGGTGTATTTTTTCTACATGGATTTCCTCTTATTCTAGACTGCAACCTGGATCTAGTTTGCTTTTGGATTTCAAAAGCATTTTCCATTGTTTTCACATTTCAGTTTGATTCCAGATGTTCTTCCTGATAGTTTTTGTTGTGTTTTTTTTCTTCTTTTTCCATATCAAATCTCATTCCATTCTTTCCTAGAATAGTGGGTGTTTCTTCCCTTCTAGCTTTTGCTTTCTTCACAACATAACATGGTGCAACAGCTGTTGTATATAAGAGCAAGGAAATCACTGAGATAAGATCCCCATCTTCCACCGGCAAATAGACTTTGCTAAGTACGTTGCAGCGACCACATCTAATATCAGCTTTGTGTTTCCTTAATCCAAATCTTCTTGGGTTCTTCCTCCCCAACTATTTTCAAAACTGTAGTGCGTTGTCACCAGAAAGCCCGAAGAATTTTTAATCATGGTCAGTGCATAGATGGATAGTCACCTAGTGCTGGCTTCTCCTTTCCCAGCTGTTCCATCAGGTGTCCAGGCTACACTCTGCAAAGATGGAGCCTATAAAAGTAGCTGTAAACAAGGAGGCATCACATGAGTGGATGATGGGTGGATTGGCAGATGATGCTGCCAAACAAATGGAAGAGATAAGACAGACAGACAGCTTTGGAGTTGGAGCCAGCAACTGGGAATGAGAGATGAATGTTGAAGGAATAAGAAGTGAAACACATGGGATAGGATTCAGCTGCCTAATTATGCATGCCTAATGCCATCTGAGAGCCCTAGGGTATCCAGATCCACCACGTGGGTTGGCAGATACAAGACTGGGATCAGTGGGAGAACTGTGCCTTTTTAAGTAGAATCTGTAGGCCAGGTGGGACACCTGAGTGTGCTCAAAATGATACAAGTGCCCTATATTTGGGCAACTGAAGCCTGCTCCCAGGGACATTCACATACCTACATGCAAGTTCCTTCATGCAAGTTCCCTGGGTGTCCGAACTAACAAAGAACAGTCAGTGCAGTCAGTGGAGCCTAGAAAGTAATTTGCTCTAAAGTAGGTATCTGTATTAGCCAGTCCCACTGTCTCCCCTGACTGTATTGACTAGATCTACATTGATACGGTGAGGACTGAAATACCCAGCTCACTCACTGGTCTCTACATGTAACACCTAATTTGGGTATCTTAAACATGTGAACCGAAACCATTCTTTAGATGATATGATCAATTAAAAGCAATCAAGTGGCTGGGAAAGTACAAAGACCAAACAGATGGAGGCCGAGAGATGAACTGAAGGGAATGCAGATGGTGCAATGAACTTTTCAAACCCACTTATTTAGTGGGATGAAAAAATGCTCTCAGTACATCCATAGTACTCCATCTTCATACATGGAAGTTGTGCAGCTGAGCAGGAATGTTACGTGACTGCAAACAGGATGAGACTCTGAGCCCACAGAGAAAGACAGGACCTACACAATAGAGGTATCAGAGAAATTGAAGAGTGCAGTCCAGTGGTAAGACTCACTTGTGCACTAACTGTTGTTATGATGCTGAGCAGTAATCATCACTAACACATGGTCATCTCACGGACCACAGTGATTTATCCTTTGGAAACTCAATATGGGGGTTCTTACTAGTTTGGAAAAGAAGGGAAATGAATGTATTAGAGCTCTCTTACCACAAGCAAGATAAGAGACATCAGAAATGTCTGGGGCTTTGTCTCCAGACAGAGAAGCCGCGAGCCAATGATAACCTTAGGCTTCTTGCCTGAAATGAGTGACAAGACTGACAAGTCACCATCACTAGATATGAAAAAAAAAGGGAAAGGAAGGGAAGGGCAGGGCAGGGCAGGGCAGGGCAGGGAGTGGCAAGTTGAGACTAAAAAGAAAATTCCTATCTGGATAATTATTTAGCAGGTTCTACTACAAAAAGCAAAAATAGCCTTCCAGCAAAGAACAGCTGAGTACAATGGAATTCAGGATGAGTCCAATGGACCAATCTGTGAATTTTCTGCAGCCTTATCAGGCGCCGAGGGCTTTGTTCAGCAGTAGAACAGGGCATTTTCAATGCATGCCATCTGCACTGTAATGCTGACTTATGGGTTAAAATGAAGGAGTTACCCTAGCATGGAACTGAAAAGAAACCTCTGAGATATCAAGCTCAACATTTCCTTTCTTCTTCTGATACTAGTATGCTAACAATGTTTAGCAAATCACTTAACATCTCTGAATCTCAATCCTTCCTGCTATAAACTGGAGGGGAAAAAATAATAATAATTGTTTTAAAGCAGGGAAATACCAAAAGGTAAAAATAAATGGTGTTTCTAAAATGGTATTGGAAATACCACCATCAAAAAAGAGACTTTCAAAGTTTAAATCAAAGAGAAAAGCTCCTTACCTGGGGACTAGGACTACCAGACGGGAGGTAAACAGAAAGTCTTCCTGGGTCCAACAACAATGAACTGCTTAGAGCACCAGAAAAATTGAGGGTGTGGATATACCCACATATTTTACTTCTGTTGTCCCAGGGCTCTGACAGAGTTCTGTCCTTTTCAGACCTTTAATCATCTCACATCTCCTGGTGATCCAGTTGATCATAATCCATACTGACCATGGACTATACTGGAAGAACAAAGTGTGGTAGACCCTCCAGGATCACAGGTGTCCCAAGAATTCTAATCTCTTAGCTCTCAATGCATTTCTGAAAGTCGTGGGGCCTTTCAACATACTAACTCATCTTAGTTTTAGTGCAACTTATCATTTTAGCAAAAAGTAATCAGGATCCGGTTAATGTTTCATAAACTTCACTTTTATACGATTTTTTTTTCCTTTGTTATCTATTTCTCATGTCACTGGGTTCCTATGTGCTTATGGTTGTATTTTAACCACCTGACTTTTTTTTCTTTTTTTCTCTCTGCAAATAAGGCAGGTGCTCTTAAGGGCAGCATAATCCAAGTAAGATTTGTTTCCAGAACTAATCATTGTTCCCTAGCAGTTTATTAAGCAAAGCAGTGAACAAAAGATCCAAGCTCTGCTAGACAGTCTTTGTTTGGCCCAGGCCAGTCAATTAACGGCAATGACATGTGGCCAAGGATTGCTACACCGAAAATGGCCCAGAGAAGTTACACAACAGGGAGGATCTGGGAATTTGGATCACATGATCTCAACCTCAGATCCTGCTCAGGCAATGCTGAATGCTGATGTCCACATCTATTAAATTTGTTTACTAAACTGTCTCATTATCTATTTTGTGTCAGGATTTCTTTAGGGTGTGGTAGAATTGGACAGATGGGCTTCAAAACCTTCCTTCAGGCACGGAACAGTCAGGATTGGACAGATGGGCTCCAAGAAGTTACCTTTAGGCCTCAAACACATGGGAAAAGAAAGAGGAAGGGAAAGAAATGTTCACTCCCAGTTTTACAAACAAGCATAGAAGCCAGGATAAGATGTGGGAAACTTGGAGACTTTCTACCTACCTCTCATCTTCACAGCTGAAACTAAAGCAAAAATATCTCTCCAGAAGATGCTGGTCTAGGATTCAACAGCTGCAAATACCTGTTTGGCTTTTAATATCATTACTACTCACAGATATGCTGGAGGGGAGTTCACGCAGCAAAAAAGTGCCTCAATGTTTCTTAAGTGTTTTTAGCAATGAAAACATGCTTTTTCATAAAACCAATAAGAAACCACATTTAAACTACAGAAGACTGTAAGTAAGAAATGACTGAGATTCTTTTAAGCATATATATATTGACCTCCCAGATTAGGCTTTCGAATCTTTTTTTTTTTTCCAAAGGAAAACACAGGGCAGTGAAATAACTCTTTTTCCCAGTACTGTATTAACTAAACAGTCCCTTGAGATTAACAACAAACAAATATTGGAGCAGGCTTCCTCAGGAGGTGATTACACAAACAAATTCTCGTTTTAAAGTTCATAAAACCAATTTTGAGAAAGGTCAGGCGGTGATCAACAATGTGATCCCAGCATCTTAAGGATTCCTGTAAGTAAACACAATGCCTGGCTTTAGGAACCTCGATATTTAAAAGGAATTATGCAAGTAATTACTTTTTTGGGGGGGGGGGGAAGATCCTGTTTGTTGCAAATAACATGGAACAGCCCCAGTGACATTGGAGACTACCTCTAGAGCACTAGAGGTAGTACCCCTGCAAGGTAGCACCTCCGTGAAGTCCTGGTACACATCCGTGCAGAGGGAGGAGAAGAGCAAATGCTATGAATCCAGCTGTGCCAGCTTTATGCCACAGCAGGATTTCCAGGCACTCTGGGGATTCCTGGTCATTTTATTTGAGTCGGTTTTAAATACCTCTATGATGCTTAGTAGGTGCCTCACTAATGTCCACAGACACCAGCCACTGCCTGAACACAGAATAAGGGAGAATCTGCCCGGAGGAGTTACAGCCTCATAAAGCAGCCCCACATGAAGTAGGAAGGGTTTTTATACACCAGATAAAATCTGAGCCACGATGAAATCAAGGGGAGTTTTGCCATAGACTTCAGTGAGGTGAGGATTGCATCAGTTATAACGTGTTGCTATTAAATGAATCGGTAATTAGCTCCAGTGGATAATCAGTGCGCTTAATATGGACATTCTCAGTGTCCACATTACAGACATTCACACAGCTTTGGAGCAATAGGATGGTCAGCACGTTTATACTAACACAACACAGTCTTTCTTCCCTCTTTTTGTTTATCAAGAGCAGAAACAAACCGCTGGTGTCCAGAAGACAAGCTGCTCACTTACCCACTTTCAGCATGCCCCCCACCACCACGATACAGGCAGCGCTCAGGACGTTGCTGGAGTTGCTGGGGAACTCAAGGGTCCCCAGGATGTAGAGACCCCTCAAAGGGGGAAGAGCCATATCCACCAGGATGGTCCGGTCTGAGAAACAAAGCAGAGGGTTATTCAGAACAGCAGCAGACTACGACCTGCCAAAAGTGGCACGGAGGTGGAAAGAGTCAGAATATTAGCTCTGCCTGAGTTTAGCTTTACTTAAATCTTTTTTTGCTTAGAAAAAGGCAGCTAGGGATTGTGTGCTTGCACAGCATCCACAAGAGCTTCATCTACAGCTGAGGGTCCATGGTGTGACTGCAATCTGATAATAAATAACAACATAATATTTATAATGATATTGTTGCATGATTAAGTTTCATCAAATGCCACTTGAAGCTGTAAGAACGCATGTAAAGTGCAGCAAGCTGGAGACATGCTGACCTTCCTGGATGAATCTGGCTCTACTTCTGAAAGTAAATCTTGGTCACCCAATGCAATGAGGCAAGAGGAAATTAATCCATGTCCAGGCAGCATTTTCCCTCATGGCAAGGAAGAGAACAAGAGTGAATGAAGTGAAAAAACACAACAGTGTCAAACAGTTATGGTGACATTGGTGGCAAGCTGAAGGGACATATCACAACCCACCTCCAACAACTCCCTGTCACTGCTCTTCTCTCTCTGCAGTTTGACTTTGCTCCTGGGTTTGCAAGAGAAAAGCTTTGCTGAAGTCAACACAGTCTGCAGGAAGCTGAACTTCTCTGGTTCTTTATTCACAGATCTACTCATTCCCTACTAATAACTTAGTTAACAGCAGCCAGGGGAAGCATCATTCCCTTAGCTACATAAGGTAAAGTAAGGAGTATAGTCACTTCTGACCCCATTTCCAGGCTCCTTGATCCCTGCTTTTACCAGATGACACTAGCAGTATGCTGCAGCACTGGATATTCCCAGAAGTCAATTTATGACTTCCTATGCTGGTTCATCTCTGAAGTACAATTAAGGCAACAGTAGGGAATCTGTGTGGTTGAGAGCACAGGGCTGAGACACAAGGGCACAAATTTTATTGCAGGTCACATGCCATCTTCTGTTGCCATATTTCTCCACATCCCTCCTTCCTGTCAAGCATCATGTCAGGCTGGGACTGCCTCTTAACGTATATTTTTATGTTGCAGAACAGGGTTGGGCCACTGAACACAACAGCAATGCCACTGGTGCCTCCTAAAGTTGCCGGCCCACAGCCTGTGAACCATCTAAACGCCACTTAAGCTTTCAAAATAGGACATGATTAACGACTGAAATGGTGCATCATTTAAGGTAGCCCACAGAAGTGAACTCCATCCTCAGGGCCCATCTAATGCTCTTTAAAATTACTGGGAGCTTTTCAGTTGATTGCAGTGGAAACCAGCTCAGGCCCTTTAATTGCGGTTTCCAGCTCATTTCACTATCAACAAGAGTAACAGCTTCCTGGTATAGCATCTCTCTGAGTCACTGGAAGCCCCTGGAAGAATAAGAAGCAAAAACTCTTAACAAAGAGTTCAATGAGATGCTGCTATTTAGGGCCTTTCTGTGGTGCAGAAGCCCTGTTTAGGATCTAATTGTGACTTCCATAGAAATAGTTTGCAGAAAATGAGATTCTTCAACATAATGACAGCTGTCAACTCTTACCCAGAGATTTGCTATGGCTTTCCTTGATCTCATATTCTTTACTGCAAGGCACAGATTCACAAAACAGGACAGATTAAGGAACAAGCAGATTTTCCAATGGATTTTGACAAAGCGGCGAGAATGGGGCACTTGAAACAGTTTGGGTGTGGAACATGGGAAGAGTGATGCAATGTCTTAAGAAGTGGATCAGCTACTGAACAGTTTTGCTTCTCCCTATAGCCATCAGCAGCTGCTTTGGAGGAAGAGACAAATAACCATACAATAGGTAGTGCGGGGAAAGTCTTTTTCCCAAAACAAATAATTAGAACTTGACTCAGGCCATTCAGCATAAAGGTTTATCAACTCTTCCAAACCCTTGCTTGTAGAAAGAGAAAGATTAGGCATTTAGGGTTTTCTTAGCCCTGAGCCCGGTGAACCTTGCAGCATTTATCAAGCTAACTGTGAGTCATGTGAAAGCAGGGCTAAAAGTTAGGATATTTTTTCCCTGCTCAGTCTGGTGTCTTCCACAGTAGGAGACAAAACGTTCTGTACATTTTGAAGGTGGAAGTACAAGGCTTTTCATTATATCTGAAGAATATCCAGAAATTCTGTCTTATTAAGGACAAATTCACACACTGTCCTTGTTTAAGCAAAACTCCTGCTGACTTCAATGACAAATTAGCCTGCACATGGGCTCAAGGCCTGATGTTGTTCCCATCAGGTGAGATAGCTGCAGCTGTCAAAGCAAGCAACAATAGTCATAATTTAGGGCAAGAAATGAAGAAATCTTTATTTATTTAACTAGAACTAAGGATAACAAATGCAATCATCTAGGGTGATGTACCAAGGGGGCACGGTCCCTGGGCAACATGATTCCCGGGGTGAGTCCATGCAATCAGGGCCTAATTTTTGCACTTTTGTCATTACAACAGACAGAGTTTAAGATATATCATGAGGTCTTTGGAGTCCTAAATCATGCACATCTGTGAGTCATCAGGGACTCACAGTGCAAAGGCTGTGACGGTCCTTGCTGGTCCTGTTATGATGTGTCATAACATAATAAAAGACTGCACAAAGTACACTCAGGAATGGACTGAATAAAAGGTGAGCAGATGGACTTAATATTAGCATTTCCTAGCTTTTGACTGTTTGGTTTTGCAGCCCTAAAATTTCACAGCTGTTTGGGGAGAGCATACTCAGGGGTCCCAGGTCTGCTTACTGGTTTGTTTCTTCTGCACATATGGTCCTACTCTGTCCGTGCCATTTACTCCTCCTTTCCAGGTATTCTCCCACATCTTGCTTTTCCATTTTTGTCTTCTTCTTGCCCTCTGGACATCAGCACAGGACACGCTGAGAGCCCAGGAGATGCCATACCTCTGTTCTCAAGGACTATACCAAGCATCACAAGAACCCATGGTCACTCAGAAGACTCCAATGGGAAAGAAACTCCCTGAATCTTTGGGCTGAAGCATCCTTCAGGCATGCAAGTTTTTCACAGCGTTCAGATATAATAAGTCTCTACAGAGCATGTGCAATCTGCATTTTTTTTTTAAATCTCATAATATGAGTACTTGATACATTTTCACAGGCATGAAGAAACTCCTGTGTATAATCTCTTTAGAGGACAGGCATAGTCCTATGCCCTGCAGAACTGAGAAGGAAAAGCACAGTATGTGAGGATAGGAAACAGAAAGAAGAGAATAAGGGGGAAGACGTTGTTGAAATGATATCTCTCAGGCAGAAGGGGAATCTAGTTTGTGAAATCACAGCTCAAGAATGTGGCAAAAAGCTGCAGTTGACAAAGGCCATAAGTATATTCATCAAACACAGGCTGAAACATTTTTACAAGGAAAAAAAAGAAGTGCTCCTAGGCATACCATTTATATGTCAAGTTTCAGTCTAGAACAGATATTTTTGCTGAGTTGCACATCTTTCTAAAAAAGACTTTAAAAAGGAAATGCTGACTGCTCTGTAGCTGTAGCATCATGTATGTGAGCCCTGAAACACAGCAAGAGAGAGAAATTCTCCCTTCCAGAGATATCTGTGCAAACCTGTGATTTCATCTGTGTAAACGAACACTTTGGTGTGTGTTCCTTGGTGTGTGAAGTCCTGGGAGAGCAAAATGTTGCTCTGCATAAATAACAGAAGGCTCATTGGCAGGGAAAAAAAAAAAAAAAAAAGGTCCTTCCACGCTTGAGAAGAAAGACAAACAGATTCAAAGGAGACTCTTCAGGATTAATAAGGTTCTTACAGAATACTCTCAGTTATGTAATAGAGGGAGATGGCTACTAAGGGGTTAAAATCATAGACTTGAGGTCACTAGGCTCAAGCAATTTACCTTCAGAGAAAGACAAAACTGAGTTTTTTTCCCCCATGAAGACATTCACATAACAATAAACAAGCACTTTCAGAAAAGGATAATTCAAGCTTGAAAACAGGACATTTCATTAGACATATACTTTCTCCAGACAAAAGCTCACAGGTATGCCACAGTCTTAATGTTCAGACGTACAACACTGAGAACTCACTAATGACTCCAGCAATGACACAAAATGCCTTTGATCAACCGCATTGCTATATAAAACACCATAGCATGCCATTGAATGGAAATCAGGCACAACAGAAGAGCTATTATATGAGATACAGTACTCCAGCATTCATCTCTTCAAACAGAAAAAGTTCAAAGAAAATCAAAATCAGAAAATGAATAACAGAGCGAATTCCACCACTAAAAAAAAAAAAGAGAAAAGAAATTGCCAGAGGCTACATGATATCATATCAATACCCTTCAAAACAGCATTCCATTGCCTGGAATTATAACACGTTCTCCTTCCACCCAGAGCGCGCTGTGTCAGGACTGTGTCATACTGAAAACCATAAACCAAAGCCCTGAAAATCCAAGGGCTTGAGATGCTAATGCCACTGCTGGCTGCCAGAATGGCATGACTAAACTCATCCAGCTTGTTTTTCGAGGTGGTGCAATTGCCGAAAACTCAAGCATGTAAGAGGTCCTTGTGTGATGACTGCAGCTCTGGAGGATGAACCTCCAGAGGTAGAAGCACAAGTTGTTCCAGCTTGAGCTAAAGCTTTCCAGCTGGGACTGGGACAGACTTATATCCGCTAGGGAATCAGACACTGAGGGGACTTGTAATGCACAAACACTAAAAGTTACCTTAACATGACAGACCCACCTCCGTTGCATACCCACTCTAGTGAGAGGAGCTAAGAGATTGTTATTGCTGATATCAGAAAGACAGTCAAAGAATATGGCTAAGAGACACGCATGCTCCACCGGACCTAGCAGGAAATGTATTTTCATGTGTCACTTGCCTTTTTCCTTCTCAGCTGCTAAATATTTTGCTGCTGTTCAGCCATTCAATAAGGCTCCTCTCTAGAGCAGAGGCAGTTTTATTTCACACTTTGGAGCATCCTACACTAAGTAGCTGAACACTAGGATTCAGGACCGGGAAACTGCAGTGTCTAATCCTGCTCAGGCATTGACTTGCATGCTAGTATTGGGTAATCTTTATTATCTTGGCCCCTCAATTCCTCACAGGCAGAAAACATTCCTGTCCAAGGAACAACAGAAATCATGCCAAATTGTTCAATTCCTACCCTGTTGCCTCCCAACCAGCAGACACCAGTATGCTAAAGAGAATCCCCTATACCATACCCTGCAGCACAATGCAAAGACTCCTCAGTTAAGCTGACCGAACCAGAATTGCTCTACATTCTGGTGACATTTGTTCTGACCCAAAGGCTGTGTGGTCATGCTAGCACGGTGCCAGGGCTGAGCTAATGAGCTTTCCATCTCAGGAAAGCTAATTAGTATATCAGCACACTGATGAAGCTATGCTGCTTCCAGTTCTAGAACGAGCTTGATTGGGCTGGGCTGTAGGCATCTCTCTGCAATGCTTCAGGCACAGCTTGTGTGAAGGGCCTTGCATTATCTGACAAAGACTATGGTCAATACCTCGCATGGCAGCTAAAATGAGATGCTCTGCCGAGAGGATAACACTTAGCTCTGCAAGAAACATAGTGGGGTTTGATTCACAGGTGAATTTGCAATGCAGTAAAGGATCATCACAACCTCAGTATTCAGTTTCCATTTTCTAATCTAATCTAAATAACACTTTTTTTTTTCTTTTACTTTATGCTTCACTGTAGGTTGTGCTTTACCTCCTATGATCATCTGAGCACATGCTATGAAATCAAATCATGGTCAGTACAGAGGCCTTAGCTACCAGTCTTCATATCTGCCTTTGACTCTTACTTACAGCTTTGGAAGACTGAAATGTTTTGGTCTTTTAAGAACCATGGGCTCTAGGTAGGGGTATTTGGTAAACTGGGTATAATGTGATGCGCAAGGATTTGAAACAGATTATCTGGCATTGCCTTCTGGCAATGTTCTCTGGGAGCTATGAAGAATGAAGTACACATAATCCAACCGAGAGGATCAGAGAGAGAGCAAACCACATGGGAAATGGCTCGTTGCTTAATGCCTGCATAAGGGGGCAGATGTAATGGAGGTGAGAGTGGAGCAGGAGCCAGTAAGCATAGATACGGATCTTCACAGCATGATTTAGAGGATATACATTGACTGCAAGCTGGGCTGTTCTCTCAGGTGCTCCTGAGCATGGTCTGGAGGAATGAGATTCACGTCTCAACTTAAAAAAAAAAATGAAATGAGCTGTCTAATGAGAACTAGGTGTTTGAGCTGCAAACACAATTGACTCTTTTAGGCATTTAGTGTCATCTAAAATGTCCTTGGCTATTTCAGACCTCCTCACAGCACTGGCAAATATGACATAGGAGAGACCTGTGCCCATCTAGGATGGCACCTGGATGACAGGCAGGATGGTCCTAGGGTGTCTCAAAAGACACCAGATATTTTTCTATAAGCACCTGACTTGACACCTGGAGCTCTGCTTTATACCATCAATGAATCCTAAAAGGCAACTCAGTTCACACTAAAGTAGATACCCACATTTGGTCAGCTCAGTAACTCTTTAGGCTTTACTAACTGTGTTGACCAGTAACAGATTCAGCTGCCTAAACGTAGGCTCATACTGTCATCTTGGACATGGCAATCACATGGGGCTGGCAGATAGGATACAGGACCTACAGGTGTTTGGCAAATCTCTGGAAAGACCTCTGGCTTTTCTGGGCTCTGATCTTACAAACACTTAATGACATTTATTCATTAATGGTAGTGAGATAACAGAATTGAAAAAACTAGATTTTGCTTGTTTGACAGGAAATAGGAAACTAATCAGAAAAGTGGAAATTATCTATTTTTCAATTCAATGTAAGTTCTCCTCAAAAGCAAGGACAAACATTACTTCAAGATGATCCGAAATGAACCCATTTTTTAACATTTGTCAGAAGACTGAAGATTAAACTAAATATTCATTGAAGGCTGAACAATATTTCTTTATTTAACTTGACATTACATATTATATCCTAAGAAGGTTTGGTTTGGTTGTCTTTTTAATTTTAAAAATTAAATTGTAAGTGTACTTCCAAATGAAATAATATTTCAAATTGAAAACATTAAAATCATCCCTCTTCAAAAAAAAAAATTTACAGTTCAGGCAAATCTAAAAGAAAATAGAGGGATGGGGGTGTCTTAGCTAAAAATCTTTCACCCAACTTGAATACAAATTAACTCTGCAACAGAGGCTGGGGGAGAGCTGGGAGACAGGGTGATAGCAACAGAATTCTATAATAATAATAATTCTTTCAGAATTTAAATTCCTTTTTGCTACATGCAGAGGGTTTTTGCTGCTTATTTTTGTTTATATTTGATGCCTAGGACACATTCTGGAATCATAATAAGGAAAATAAAATAAAACCCAACTCAACAGTAATAATGTCAATATGCCTCATATCTGGAAAAGCTCCAGAAAGAACTTCCAAATCCCCAAGATATGGCATAAAGCAAAACCTAGCTGGTTGGAGAAGTTCCAAATAAACATATAGACCTTGCAACACAGAGAAAATCGACAAACTTGCACACTGTCTGAACAAGAGAGGAGAGAAATCCCAGACTGAGTCCACTTCACTCAGGCCCTTTCTCTTCCCTCTCTGTTCTCCCCATGCTCTCAGTCTGATGGGCTTTAGTATGTAGGTGACATATTATTTTTGATGACACAGCACAGAGAAGTCTTAACTACGTCTGGGGCTCAACTCCCAAATGCCAGCAGACAGCAACGGAAATTTCCTTCCACACAAAGACTTCATAAGCCAAAAATAGGTTGAAGAGTGAGAGGCAAGGAGCAGTGTTATCCCCATTTCCAGAAGTGGAACTGAGGCAGACAGATAGATTTGCATGGTTTCACACAAAAGTTTTGAGGACGAGCCAGCAACAGGTACCAGAGTATGTCAGACACATAGTACACAGTATTCACAGGGTTATTGGATAATTCAGGTTGGAAAGGACTTCAGGAGGTCATCTAGTCCAACATCAGGGGCTTATCTAGTCCAAACTCCTGCTCAGAGCAGGGTCAGCTATGAGGTGCAATGGTTATCGCAAATTTTCTCCTCCAGAGTTCACTGCAGGTTGCCTAATATCTTAGCTAGAATTCAAATTGCTTTCACGCAGTAAGGCTGTAAACTAAGCTGTGATTTAAATGTAACTCGGGTCTGAGGTTGAAATACAGACGTAGGCTAAAACATCTAGGAGGTATCCACTGCAAATGGATTGAGACACTATCATTGAAAATCTGGGAAATGCAATGGGAAAATAAAAAGGAAATTGGTACAATTGTGGAAACGTGAAGTATGCACAAAAACCCAGAGAGGTCGGTCAAGAAATGATCTCTTTGTGAGCTGTGATTCTGAGTCTAGCAGATTCTCCGCTCCAGAAATAAAGTCCTTGCTCATAATCAAGCTTGAATATCAGTGTGGGTAAGTAAGTGTGCGTGTGTGTGCGTGTGTGTGTTTAAATGGAAAAGTGTGAGTATTCTTTTCCAAAAATCACACTTCTGTGCTGTAGCTTAGGGTAAAGGTGACTAGGAACAAATGTATTGGCCTGCACATACTAGAATAGACACTAATGCCAATGAGCACACATTGCAACACAGCTACCTATCTTAAAGTAGACAGGTCCCAGCACCACTAAAGAAACTGAAGACCATTCCTTCCTTACTTACTAGGTAAGATGATGACATCTTCCCCAGGACCAGGGATGCTGTTGTTGGATCCACCCCAGCCTTTTGCCACATCATTCCATGTCTCGGAGTGAGACCATTTCAAGACAGCATCAGAAGGAACTACAAAACAGTATATACGAAGAGAGAATTACCATTTTTACTAGCTGAAAGAATTACCATTTCTTTGATAGTCAAGCATCTGTGGCATTAACACCCTCCTTTTGTCATGATGAAGCAACACTAACTGCTCTTTAGGATATTCCATGCTTTAAGGAAACTGCCCTATGGAAAAAAAGTCAGCTCTCCACAGACCATCTTTTCAGCATTAAAGGTCAGGGAGATAACTGAAAAAACAGATTCAAACTCTTTGGGACTCACCAAAAACAAAGCAAAACTTGAGGTATGTCATATACTTACCTTATATTCTACCTTGTGAATATGCTTCACAAACACCCGCTTCATTTATTTTTATTTATACCATCCAAAGCTCTGAGCACTTTGAGCACAAAGTTAAAATGCACAAATGAAAATGAAAATTAGTCACCCATGCTTGCTGGCAAAACCAGACAATCAAAATAATAACTAACCCCACCAAAAAAAGTGCCAGCTCTTCTCACACGTTTTTTTCTCCCCCAACACTCTAGGAAACAGATTGAACTCTCAGGGTGAGCTAAAATATGAGACTTTCAAAACTGAGTAATCGGTTCTTACAAGGTTGAAAGACCACAAAAAAGCAGAATTCTTCCCATTTCATGGGGTAATGAAGACCTGGCCTGGGACACATGGCAACTCCTGCTGATTCTGTAAAGATTTATTTTTCAGCTCAATCCAAAATGAAACTTCCTGGCCCTAGTATCCCGAAATACTGGGAGAAATCAAGTTCACAAAATTTAGGTCCTTAATGTGCACTTCAATTTTAGACAGCTAATGAGCCAGTCTTCATAAATTAATTGCCCAAATTGGCTTAGTCTGCAGTCAACACAGGAAAATCCTATACATGAAGTTTAGTAATCCCTAAACCAACGCAGTCAGGGCCTCCCTCTGGAGGCCTCCACAAGCACCTACCTCTGTCCTTTAAAGGACTATAAGGGAAACTCTGGCATTTTTACTTGAGGAGGGCTTCATTATATGTTGAAAGCACAGGGAAAAGCTCATACGTAAGTGAGATGGACTAGAACTTACTCAATAATACTGTGCAGTAGAAAAACATCACGAGCTTTCTGCCACCAGTTTAGGGAAACACAGAGAAATTAAATCCAGGCAGAGCTCTTCAAGGCAAGGTCTGCCTTTCCATTACTTGTCTATTCAAGAGGAAATACTCCGTAAAAGGATCTCTAAGGCTGACTGCCATGCCAATGATTACTGTTGTTAATATGCAGCAAGATAGCTATGCACCTGAAACCAAATTTTGGACATCTCCCCTCTCTCTGGTTTATTATGCCGTCTGACTCAATGTATAACTGAGCAATAATGTCAGACTATTACACTAAGATCACTCGGAAGCACTAAAATACATTGTAGTCTTACATTCTCCATGACCTTTCTGATCTGCTATGGTATTTCTTAACAAAAGTTTATAGTCTTTTATAATGTGGATTCACACATTTATCATGAGCAAGAGTAGATATGGCTCAATGAAATGCTTAAATGAATCCCAAGATCCCCTGTTGGGTTGATAGATGTACAAAATATTGAAGTGAAATATAACAACTTATTTCTGGAAAAGTAGTAAAAAGGAAATGGTGTGACTCTTAGACCAAACCTTTCAGCCTGTACGTACTGTCACATACCTGATGTAGGTAAAGCAACTCTCTCTTTCTCTTTCAGTGTGACCTGAATTAAGTCAGCTCCTGTGACTGAACACAGAGAATTGCAGGTAGTTACAGAAAAGCCTTACAAATTAACAAAAAATGATAGTAAATCAGTTGCTACATGTGATTTTATGACATTATACATTTCTAACAACAGTTTTTTTAAGAACTACAAAGCTTTTCTAAGTATTTTTTTTCTTTTTGTATTTTGAGAAAGGATTAAACAAATACATTTTAATTTATAGATACTGGGGAATCTCTTGACAGCTTAGAAACAGTTAAAATAAAACATTCAACAATCAGAAATTCCAGGTTGGAACATGAATCTTATTTATCCCACTATAAACCCACAGCAGCTTCACTAGCATAAGTGTTGTCACACCAGTGAATGCGTAATGTATTAACTGGCTCAAATAATGAATTACGGTTGTTTTTTTTGTTTTGTTTTGTTTTGTTTTTTTGTAGTTTGGTTTCGAATATTTTTTTCAAAACTAGTATCTAACAGAGATGCTTTAATTAGTCAGACTTAGACGGGAGACAGGGACCCTGTGTTCTGCACTGTGAAAGGAGGTCAGAAGCAATTATCACAGTTGTAACCTTTCCTCCAGTATATTGTCAGCAGGAGAAGGGCTAGGATAATGCAAATCAAACCAAGAGCAGCAGAAGAAAACTCTTCATCAGGCCCAGCTAAAAAGCTACCTTTTCTTCACCTCCAGCAGCATATAAAGTCACTTCCCTTCAGTCACCAGACTGGAACAATCAGAGGTTAAAATAGAAACACTTTGACAAACAAATAAATCTCCTGTCCACTGCCCAACCTACTAGGGTGACTCAAAAATGTCATTGGAAGATTTCGGGGGTAGAAGAGTTGTATAAATAAAGCTATTGTCAGAACTTCCCTCAGTTCCAGAACACACCAGGAACTTTCCTTCATGTGTATCAATCCACCGAGGGGATTTCATGCCATATTGTAATTTACTTATTTTACCTTTAAACAAGTCTCTGTACTTTTAAATTGTGAGAACCCTCTTTCCCTACCTCCCTCCTTTTCTCCCAGTGCAACTGAGCAAATTTAAAATAACTGAGGTTCATTAATTTTAAGTGTTCAATAAATTAGTATGAATAATCAAAAAACTTGATTCTTTCTGATAATTACTATTTGATGTCAGTTGAAAGCACTCGATTGAGTTAGCAGCATATGCTCCTATGCCAAATGAGGCTTCCATAATTAAATAGAAACTGATTCCATGAGGTTTTTCTCGTGTCTGATTAATTAGTAATCAGGTGCCTCAGCCCTGTTCTTCAGTGACACCTTCTCTCCCAACGGTAGCTACAGTCCGATACATATTCACTTAAGCCAGTCTGCCCCAAATATTCATATAGAGCTGGAATTGAACAACATCATATTGCTGGGTGGCCACAGTGAGAACCTTTGAGGAGAAAGGGTGACACAAGGCAGCTAATTTAAAATTTTTGGCACAGAGTTCATGTGGCTTTAAGACAATACTCTTATATGGGTACTTATCTCCCCTAACACTAACCCTTGCAGATGGCATTTGTCTCACCTAACATTAAATGGCTGCAAGCCGGTCAGCCTGGACTCCAGTAATGTCACTGGAGGCATCTCAAGAGAACTGTTCACCTATCTTATGATAAACATCAAGGATGAGATGTGTTGTCAGTGAGGTTCCTTTCTCTCTCCCTTGACTATAAATGGGAGCTAGGGTAGGTGTAGACAACTAACTTTTAGATGCCTGCATCAGATGAAGTTAATCACCCTAGCAAAGATACTCCTCTAGGCTACCTTGGCAATCAGGGGAGAGAAACTGGCACCTTCAGATCTGTGCTCTCTGATCCCAAGAAACAACAACTGACTGCCTTGGAGGGCTAGTTTTGATCTTTTTTTCTATTTATGGTGGCCTTCCTTCTGTTCTTACTCATAACAGGGCAAATCAGGAGTCAAAGGTGGTACATGAAGTAGTGTTAGGGGAAGGGAGAGAACCAAGCCCTGACATTATCTGTTTTTTTGATAAATACATTTTGTCATTTTTTGCTTGATTTTGCAGGAACTGTAGTGTAAGTCTCTAATTAAGGACTTTTGTTTCGTTCAAGGAAAAGCTTTCTTCCTATCTGACACAAAATTTGAGTGATATACAACATAGACCTCATAAAGGGGTTCAGTCTACACAGTAAAGAAAGGAACTGCTGTGATGTAACCCGGTACAGCCATGTTCTGAGTCAAGGCAAGGACAAAAGTTTCTCGTATTTTAAGTGTCATCCAACCACACGGGATGACGATTCAAACCATTATAAGCCAGCTATACCCTCCACATGAGTAAAAGAAGTGGGGCTGAATTCCCCACAGCCCGCAACTTGCACAGTTATTTATGTCAATTGTACGTAAACTGCAATGGTTTTGAATCAACAGTATTTTATTGCCATTCTCCACAAGCACTCCAAAAATCTGATCAAAGCAGGAGAGACACAAGCCTTGAGAATAATCAAGACTACAGTGACATAGTTCTTTTGGTTGTTTTGTTTAGCTACTGAGCGTGTTATCATTGTTTTTGTACAAGACCGGAAAAGATATAGGCAATACAGATGAAGGACGTCATTAGTAAACATTGAATTAAGGTGACTCTTTACAAAATGTAGTTATAAGGCTCCAGGGTTTAGCTGTATAAAACCTTTATAAGGTTCATCAATTTTCTGTCTTATTACAGCTCTTCCTGGATGCTTGGGCTGTGAATCATAAATATAGGCCTGCTTGACCATATTCCTGGTGACTTTCTTCTGGTTTAAGGCTTCTTGAGTGAACACGAAGGAGGAGCAACCTAGTCTTTTATCAGCTTTGCAGTGACAGGGAATTTTGCCTCTGGATATTAGGAAAGGCTGAAACTAGGATAAATGGTTCCAATAGCCCAACTTACAAATAACAAGCAACTATGTGCTATTTAACATCAGTTGGGCTAACGTATATCACAAGAAAATCAAAACTTTTAGACACCACAATCAACAACGCAGCAAGACACACGTCTGCAAACTGGAGAACCTGGACTAGGATATTTTGCCACCCTCTGCCAGGGACTCTTACAGGATGTATCCAGGAATACAGATTGTGGGAATGTTGCAGTGAGGAGTAGAGATATAGAAACAGAAGACTGGGACTAATGGAGACTGATTCCTGCTTACAGCAGATTAATATTGGGAATGACAGAGGTGAAGGCATGAAATTCCTCCTGCAGACATTGCATAGACCAAAGACCATCCCTGAGAGGATTACTGAGGCATTTCATTATCTTATTTCTGTAATTTCTTCATTCTCTGGTCTCTCTGCTGACATGCCAGAAGGACAGTGCTCGTCTTCCAGGGGAAAGTAGATTTTTCTCTTTGTGTCAGTTATTGAGGGCACCTATTTCCTAAGAACCAAAGTGAACACATGCATTTCATCACAGAGAAACCGCTGAGCAGCCCACATCTGGTCCATGGACCTCCTGAAACAGCTGATATAGTGTGAATTTTAACTAGCTGGAAGAAAAGACTCATGCCTGTACAACCAGTCCCCTCACAGAGTTTAACTCCATTCTTCAGGTCTTTCACCTAGGATTGCCCTTTATCCCTGAGCAATAAGGATGAAGAAAATATCCTGTTTATTTATTTTCTATATTTCAATATTAGAAACAAACGTTCTTAAGGGCCTGCTTTTCTCTTGCACAAAGCAATTACAGAAACCCACCAAATAAAATGGAAGTGAGATCATTCATTTGGAATTTATAAAGACAATAAGTGTAATCAAATTATTTTTTGAAGAACTATGGAAACTGCAGACCTGCTTCTGACACAGCCTCGGGCCTTCTTAACAGCTCACACATGAGTAGCCTGAGCAGAGTCAGTAGGATGACCTGTCTTCTTAAAAGTTATATCTACTAAAAAACGTATTTGGGGTAAATGAAAAGTTTGATAATCCTTTCAGTGATGTTTTCAATAATGTTATGACAAGCGCTTCAACTTTAGAAAAAGGCCAAGAGAAATCTGGAGACGGAGCAAACCAACACCCTGTTTCGTTCCAGAAGAAAATGGTTTAAACATTTCAAAAGTGAACAGAAAAGAAAATTTCTCTGTTTTCTAGCCAGTTCCAGCGTTGCCCAGAGACCTTAACCAGGGAGCAGTACCATGCTGTGGCACCATATGCTCATATTTGTAACAGACTTAAAAAGCTCATAATGTTATTATTGTAATTCACACAAGATACTGCTCCTAAAAATATCTCTGTTGTCCCAGTGTGATATTTCCTTTCTCCTCCTTGTTATAGTAAGATTTTTCGACTCGCCACAGTCATGTCTCACTAAGACCACTCTCCTGATACACGGTTGAGCCATAACGAAACACACAGAGCCACACACTGATTTCAGGGCCCATCAGCGACCTTTAAGGACCACTTCTCTTAAGACATGGGGTACACCCAGATAAAATCAGGATGGTGCTACAAAGACAGAATAATGTAAGAGAAAAGTCGCAGATAAAGAAATTACTTGAGTTCCCAGGTTCCCTTGGCACAGGGTGCTCCAAGCTTCCTCATCTCCCTTTCACCCAGCATCCACAGTGAAGGGGTGTTATCTGTCCTTGATACCAATTATTCCGAATGGTTTGAAAAGATTATTTTCAAAGGGATCCAGTTAACAGGATTGATGCACGCCTCTGTTAAGAGGATCATTGCGTAGGTACCCCACATAGCTGAAACACTGGATCCCAGATTTCACTTACTGTCCATTACAATTATTTCTCCACGTTCAGAGTCCTTCGCATTGTCCCATGGCAAAGGTCTAATTTACAAAAGTGCAAGCACACAAAGGATTAGGGCAACTTAACTCCTTTAATCCCCTCCAGACTGTATGTTTTCTTGCCTTTTGTATCATCAGGCACACATTTCTTCTCCCCCAAAGACGAACACATGCACGACGCTGGATGATTTCCCCGCCTGACCAGACGAGAGGGGCACACTGAACGCCTGAGACGGACACAAACTGCGGGCCAAGGTGGCTTCATTCAGCTGCCCGCTTCGTTTGAATAACAATATCTTCTCCGTTGCCGTGTCCTCCCTCCCCTTCTTCCCCCTCTTCCCCCCATGCGGTCCTGAGCAAAAGGCTGTGTGAATTTAGGAGCCTGCTCGTGAATGAGCCGGCATCTGATACGTATTTACCGACGTTAATTTTGGATTTAATGCACCCCTGCCACTTCTCAACAGTTTGCCCTAAAAGGCTTCTTAACCGGCACAAAGGGAGCGGGGTCAAAAGTAAGTTGACCCCTGGCAGAATGTACAATTATTGGAAAGTGGCGGTACACAAGCAGCTGTTGAAACCCCACTGGCACGGCCAAAGCGCTTCCCAAAAGTCAGGGGTATGAATAATACGCGCAAGCTCTCCCCTCCGCTCCACGAGGGCCCGCTCCTCTCCGCGGGAAGAGTTACGGCCCTCCCCAGCAGCTGCAATAATTGTGTCCCCATTGTCCCGCCGCCCTCCCCGGGCCACCCCCTACAAGTGTCCATTGTCAGCGCGGAGTCGGGTGATTATACGCTCCGGCCGACGCCGTTTGGGCCCAGCTGCCTAACCGCTGACACACGAGCACCGGGAGAGGGGACTCGCGTCTGCGAGACGGGACTCCAGCATACCAGACCTTTTACATAAGTCAACCGGGAACAAATGATGCTTTATCAGCCCCCTGCTTCCTTTGAAGTGGCGGCCGCTTATAGGCCCTTACAGCTTCTCCTCCGCGGCCCGAGCAAACATCCTCCTTTTGATATGCTACATGCTCATTATCTCTGCCCCATTTAATGATTTTTGATTGAAGGGTGGCAGCGCAGTTGCCAAGAGGGTAGTTAAAGAGGCTCCACGCAGGCAGGCCTACAAGAAAGGCTTTCCTTGTGCCGCAGCCTAAATTTGGAATTTCTTAACAGTGTGTTCTTGTTCTTAGCAGCAGATAAGGGCTGAGCGTGAAATTCTTAATTAAGCAGTAAATAGAGAGTGGGGTGTCAGCAGATGCAGCCTGTAGCCATGGAGACCAAGTCACATGGACGGGAGAGCGGAGACGAAACGCCAGCCCCGGGCTTGGGCATGACTGACAGCTGAAGAATCCAACAAAGCTTGTAAACGGGATTAATTAGTTGACTAATTATTTCATATAGTTAAATGTAACTAAAAAATAAAAACAGCTTGCGGAGTTAGGCAGCAGAGCGTTCTGGAGGCGAGACCTTAAAGCATCGTCCTCCCTGGACGGGCACGCAGATTCATAGGTTTTTAAGGGCAGAAGGGACTATTGTGACAGCTTTCGCTGGCCTCCTACAGAGCGTGAACCTCACCCCACGGCTCCTCACAGAGCTCCTCATAGAGCTCCAGCATATTTCTCTAAATAGACGCTCAAACTTCATCTAAGGACCCTGAGCGATGGAAAGTCCACCACATGCCATGATAGTTTGCCCTGATGGCTAATTATCCTCACCCTGCACAGCAGAGATTAGGATAGAGATAAAATCGTGTATCATGGCTAGGAATCCATTCACTATATTTCAGACTTTTGCCCTACTAACAGTAGGCAGTGATATTAACTGTAACAGTAGGTAGTAGATATTAGGTACCCAAGCACTGAATTATTGATCTGGCTGCTATAAAAGTCTTTGCTGAAAATGTTCACAGCATGAATTATACATGTTAGGTGTTTTCATAAATTTCCCGTCATGTACTCCGTGTGATTGTTTCTCTCTGTATTAAAATGAGAAACAACAACCAGCTCTTCATATAATAAAATCAAAATGAAAAGAAGGCAAAAGAAGGGCAAGAATGTATCAGTGATTCTGTAAGAGCAATACATGCTGACCAGATCACTTTGCCCCAATCTTCCAAAGACCATCATTTCCTCTGCTTTCAATAGCAGTAACAGGTCAAGAAATAGGGTCATATTCTGAGCTTTCCCATGCTTCCCCATGTGTGAAAATGCAATTCAGTATATCCAAACTGAGCAATAATTAGCATCCATGTTTGAAAGAACGATCCCACACTGTTAGAAAACTGAAATAACATATATATTTTGTTTTTCAGTAGATACCTAACATGATCTTGGGCCAGACTTAGATTCAGCAGCTATGTCTGTATTAGTGGACTAAACAGTGCCAGGACATGGGTCTAAGTGTTGGCTCCCAATCATCTGTGTGGTTACACTGTTGGTCTAGTTCTTGGCATAGCTTTGGCCTGGACCAATGCACTCTCCCAGATGGTGACTATTATAGATCAGGAGATTTCACAGGACAGGGATCATTCCTAATTTGAAGCTGGAGTGCATCCAGCCCATTTTGAGAGATATAAGCTGTATGGACACAGGTTGTGCAATGACAGCTGGCCCTGGGACCAGAGGTGGATGTAGCCATTGTGGCTCAGACTGGGATTAAGGAACGGTATTCCCTATCTCTCCTCATATGCGCACTGAATGGTTTTCATTGCTCTAAAACTTAGCTTCATGGGTTGCTTGTCCTCACTCCAGCCATCTCTTCCTCCCCACTAGCCTGCTATTGCTCCAGTTCCTCATGCCTAAACAGATCCTACACAAAAGCACTGTGCTCCACAATCTAGTGTACAAAGCCAGCATACTCAAAGACCTATGAAAACTTTGAGTTTATCACAGGAGGAATCCTTGTTCAGTAATCCTATGGCCTTCAATAGGTTCAGCCTATACAAGTTTCATATGGTTTATTGATGATACATGTGATGGGGGACTGGCTGACACCAGAGATCATTAATGGAATTTAATGTCTTTCCCTCTCCAAAACACCAATTCAAATTCAGCCAATGCCACATCATCCACGATTTATGATACATTGCTCTTGTTGATAGATTAGGCGCCAGATAGATCAGATAGAGATGGACCAGATGTGAATGCATTTACCTATTTGAGTGGTCTTACTGAAAGAGCACTCACTTATTGAAACACCTTTGAAAGATGGACTTGTGTTTAAGGCTTTACAAAGTTTGAGGGCTTTGGTGAAAAAGACATCAGCTCTGTCACAGTTCTCGAATAAAAAGGTACATTACATCCCTTGTATTGCACTTACCCAAATAGGTTAACTTCCTCAATCTGCTATCGAGATACCAGTCACAGCTCTGATGATGATGGTAGGAAGGGAGCGATTGGAGTGGCTGTCCAGTCCTTGTCCCACAGGATACCATGACCTCAGCATAGGCAGGAAGATCCTTGTGTTCCACCAGTAGGTAATTCCCCGTCATGAAGTTGCTAAATGCCGCCGAATACTGGAGCAGAGGGAAGCAAAATAAACATGCACGTGTCTGTGACTAGAGCTCCACACTGCAGTGGAGTGCAGTATAACAGCAGGGATAAAAAGATGGTGGTGCTCCTCACTTTTAACATATTCTTCTGTAAAATGGTTGTTGGAAACAGGGAAAAGAATACAGAAAATTAAGCAGGAGGTGATGGTGAATACAGACAAAGCCATCTCTACTAGCTACCTTAAAATATTTAGAGGAATAATGTCCTCTGAAAACAATGCTTCAGTATGTCTTAAGAGAGCATAAATTTTGTTCTGATCCCTAAGCACCAAAGCGAACTTTCATTTACAATGACCAAAGTCGTCTTCCCACTCCAGGTTACTTCTGAGAGCCTCAGGTACTAGATTGTCACATCTGAGTCCTACCTATAAATATGGAGCAATTTTCTGAGTGCACTTAATACTTTTTTCCTTTCTCTGCCTACCCAGAAAGATGAAAGCATCTCTTTCAAATACAATTTACAAATTAAAAAAATGCATGTGTTACCTGGAGCTGTTTGCTGACCAAAGGATTGTCAAATGTCAGAGCGTAAGTCTCTTTATCCAAGAGAAGAACCACCCAGCCATACAGGTTTGATAAAGTATCAGGCACATAATTGACTGTGGTTGTCTTATTCCTACCGTCAGTCACAGTTAAATTATAAGGCATGTCTGGAGCCTCTTTTCTAGAGGGAAAAAAATATATAATCACATTTTTCCACTCAAATCCATCATTTTGTAACCTTTACATTTCTATTTTTATTTGAATTACAGTAGTGTATGCTGGCTCTCTCTCAGAATGCGACTTCATTTGTGTAGTTCTTTAAAAATACAGTAAGAAACAATCTCTGCCTGAAAAGCCATAAAAAAAGAGAAAGAGCGAGACAAAGGGTAGAGGAATAAAGGCACAGAGGAGTGAGGTTGTGCCAATATGCAGCAACGGCAGAAGAGGATACAACTCCTGGACTGCCAGAGTATTTCCCTATCCAACAGCCCCACGATCCTCCAGGTCAATTTTTAGGATCTTCATGCTCATGAAAAGGTTTGACAGAGTTTTCTGATTACTCACCGGCATTTGGACTCAAGCTGTCAAAACTGTCATCAAGGCTGAGGGTGCTAAAATCCTGTGTAATTCAAAATGCTATGCTGTGCCCAGCTCAGCGTGCCGTACAGAGCTGGGGCTACTGAAGGCGGATGAAAGTCATCATAAAGTGGGTGAACGTTTAGTAGAGCAGTTTGTCCGACCACCCAAATAAGAACCCAAACCCCTTTTTCACCAGCACTTTCCACTCTCAGTTCTGTCCAACCCAGGCAGAGAAAAAAACTTACTAAACAGATCAACAGTAATAATGATAATATGAATGCATATAAACTCTTTAGATTTAAAGCATCTGGGGGCCTTTCGCTGCTAAGAATAGGAACTAACAACGTGAGGCTGGAATGGGTATAGCTACCCATCCTGACTACGGCAAATCTTTTAAACTGCTTCCTCTCCATAGGCAGACTCCCTCTCTTTCCTGCACCTCTCTTTCCTTTTCAAATTATGCTGAACTGATCTTGATTATTCGGGCTTCTGACCAGAATAATATTTTGCTGGCATGACTGCCAGTTTCCCCAAAGTAGAAGGCATTCCTGTGTAAGGTAACGACTGAAAATACAGAATACTCTGCTTTTAGGAATTGCTTGGTTGGAGGCGGCAAACTACATGAAGGAAAGGATAAAGCTGGAATGCAGGTACCTTTCTGATGTTCAGACTTTAAACATCCATTATCTCTTCAGTGTCTGAGTGATCACAGCCACCTGACTGATTTTTCTTTCACAAGCTGCTTCTTCAAAACAAAGGTTTTGCTTCCAGTCCTCAGCATATTGCATTCCCGCAACAATTCTTGAAACTTATGGAAACTATAGTTAAAATTATGTTCTGGTTAGCTACCCTGTGTTACTTCTTCATATCTGGAATTAAACTGAGAATGTCTCTGGGCAATCTCTTCCTACAGATGCCATAGAAAGCCTAGCTGACTTGCAAAGCAATCCAGCCAGCCTTATTTTGTAACCGAATCATGCCAATCCTATGAAATATCAACAAAGAATTACCATTTAGCATCTTCAAGGCTGAAGGCGCTAAAATACTATTTCATTAAAATTTCTATTCTGCACCAAGACCTGTGTGGCATATGAAAGACGTAGGAAGAGCAAAGTCACAGAAGCCTGGATTCATCTCTCTTAATTCTAGGCATTGAACTAAGGTTATACTCTTTCCCTCTAAAGGCAACAAGGGACATCAGGCTCCTCCAAGAGGATGGGTCAGATGTTAGGTGGTCTGAGATATCCTCTGGAGCTGCTGTTTTTCCGTGATCCAAATGAATTTGGATGTTGAGATTTCCCCATTAGGAATCTCATTTCAGTACCAAAAATTAGGAAGAATAAATCCTGGCCTAAGAACATCCTCCCTGCTCCCTTACCACACACACACATGCATGGACTGCCCACATTTGTCTGATGCATCTTTTTATGGCACTCTTCTCTGTAGCAGCCATGAGAGATTATTCCTCATTGCATGCATGATCCCGGCTGACTTGCAAAAGGATTGACAAAGGATGATCTACGCCACAGAAGATGCAGGAGGAGCTCTGATAGAAGCATCCAAAATTCTTGCTGAAGACTCCCCATCCCACAAAGGGTCCTCCCCCCATCCTCACTCCTTTTGCTAGCTATGCTTGTAAAAAAAATCGGGGTAGCAGCTGCAGCTTATGTTTTTTCCCCACTTCTTGTATTCTTCACACCACATACAGGGAATAGCTAGGGATACATGTCCCAGGATTGCAGGTCTCATTCTCAGCCGAGGAGAAGCTTTGCTAGCTGGCCCAGGTACCCTGGGGCCATGATTCTGCCTTAAAAATGAATGCAGCAGATTTATACATGAATAAAGTACCGCTGCAGGATTAAGGCAAGTCGGCAATTTCACGTTTAGTCCACTTAGTCACTTTTGGCATTTGAGTTGACACTGAACTTAAAAAAAATCTCTCTTTTTAACATATCTGAAATGATATTTCTAAATACTAGGATATTATCCCCCAGCTAGACATCTCAGCATGTTACCCAGCGCTCCAGCCTGGATATGGCCCACTTCTTACCCAAGAGAGACAACACTGAAACTCATGTCATCTAGAAAGTTGCCTTTTTGTGTCTGCACTTTTTGGCTGTTTCTTCCCCTTACTGCTTAGGAGAGGATATACAATAGCAGTCCCCCTGGGGGAGGGTTGCCTGTACATTTTTATTTCCCTTTTAAAATCAGTTCCTATTCTTTGCTATTCTGGTGGCTGTCACTTCAGCAGAGGATTGCTCGGATTACCCAGAAACATTCAGTGGAGAAACAGCAGAGGGAAACAGGGAAAGTGTGAATCAGCAAAGAATCACTCAACCAGAAGATATTGGCAGACCAATGAAACTGATTGGAAGGAGTTTATAAGGCTTAAACAGCTTTCGTACTACTAATAAACCTCCTCTTATAGGCATTAGCTGGACCAGGATATTAGGCTGCTAATTAAGCAAGTAAAAGACAACAAACAGATTATTGCCACAGTTATCAGCACCTGTACAGGTATTCAGGAAAACATTTCTAGCAACAGTAGCACACCACATATAAGGTTAAACTCTTCTGCATACCAGAAATCACTTTATTGAGTTACAAAGGTATACAATGCCATAGCAAGTGACACAGACTCAGACCCATCCTCTCGGCAATGTGAATCCTTACATTTTTACTGCACTCTTCATCTCTGGAAAACTCTGATGAGATTGCTTGGACCATTTTTCCCGGGGACCTCTCCCCAGTACTCCTGAGAAATTATAAAGGCAGAGAAGAAAACCAGCAAGGGGCAATCACAGGGTTCTGGGCAACCTGCTTTAGGTGACCCTGCTGGAGCAGGGCAGTTGGATTAGATGATCTCCAGAGGTCCCTTCCAATCTCAACCATTCTGTGATTCTGCGAATCCTGCTTGAATTCAAGAAGGGATACAAATCACCTGGTTTATCTGTCAGAAAGGTAGGTGGCAATTCCACACTAGCCATGTAGATCCCCCGGCTAGTGAATGAGGTGTTCGACTCTGACTCTGGTGGACACCAGTCTTAATGTGGGATTATAAATGGACCTAAAATAACTATCTTAAACTGGACCTCTGACTTCTAGATGGCTAAAGCTAAGTGAAATACATCTTTCCCAATATGTCCACCTATAACAGATAAATTGTCTTTCCAAAGAGTTGAAAGTTAGGCTAGGGTTTTGATTGATTCAGACACTGCCAACTTTCTTTTTCAGTGAATTGTTCTGAGTCTTTGGGACAGACAGACAGGGAGTCTTGGCTGAAAAATTTGGGGGTGAAAATGCCATTTTTTAATGCTGAAAAGGTCTTTTTGAGGAGGAAGGCTTTGCATAGTTTCTTAGTATGATATTCTGGATTCCCTGACCTACATTTGGAAGTCTGTTCATGTCCTGGGAAGGAAAGGGAGTAGGAGAGAAAGACTGCCTGACCTCTTATGGCCTTAAATCTCTATGATGCCGGAGTTTCCTCAACCTGGAATACTGTGTCCCTGACTTTCACATCCCTTGCTTGAAGGTGTGGCCACCCAAAAACTCACACCCTGCTCCTCATATAGTGCCAGCACACAGAAACAAATATTTTAGGAGCCTAAAAAACTTTGCAGCTCTGTGCAAAAGTTAACTTTTACAAGATAACAATGAGTCGCAGACTACACTCCCCTTGAAAGGATGTCAGTGTGCTTATTTTTTTCACCTATATGCCAAACAGACACCAAAATGGAAGTACCCTGCTAATGGAATTACCCGCCACAATTAGCACCATTTCCATTTGCCCTAAATAGCCAGTGATTTCACTGTGCCCTAAATAGCCACCAATCTACCTCTCTTTAATGTTAATGAAGCAGAGTAGCGCTCACGCACACCAGTGTTTCTAATTCAGAGGATCCAAGGGAGCCTGCATGCATCATTAACGTGGAGAGCTTCATTATCAAAGGAAAGAGCCTTCCCCTGAACTTCCCCTGGCTTTATTTGAAAGAAACTAGGAGGCAATGGTCTTAATGCAAAATTAACCCTCGCTTTAAACTGCTGGAAGCCTTTACAAACTGTACAGAAAAAAAATGGATGACTCATTGAAAAGGCTGCATTTTTATATTGAAGCAGGTTTCAATTAAGGAGCAATTTGCTTTAGAAATATGGCAGGATTACTAGATAGGACTTTACAGTCTGAGTAACAATTTACCAGTTGTGATCTTATAAACTGTTATGTAATTTAGATCAAGCGCATTGTGCAGAACTGCTCAACATAGATGGCCCACAAAGGATTTGTTAAACCAATCAACAATATCAGGTAGAACAAATATGAACTCTCCTGTTTATGTTTACCATTAACTTACTTATCCTAAGGGTCCATATCTCTGTGTATGAAGGCAGAAACGGTGTTTGGCTCTAAATGCTTTCTGTTTGATACATTTGTGTAATAATCCATTATGATTATCCCTCTCCTAAAACAGGAAACAATATAGCATTTAACTTCAAATGGGACAGCAAGTGTTTATATCAACAGTCCAATTTATTGTTGGACAAATGGAGGCTAATTCCAAATTATGACCATAGCAAACACTTTACAGGTTTGATGGTAGGCCTAAGAACAGTTCATTTTGTTTTAATCGCCAAGAATCAGAATTTTCAGCTGTTTTCAGTAAATGTGTGTGTCTGCGTTGAGAGATGAAGGACAAGTTTCATATCTGCCTTGTATTATGAACCCTTACCATCAGTGAGTTTTTGCAGGGGTCTTTTTTGAAAATAACTAGGTCTTTGTTGCTAGTGCTGGGTAGCCATTATGGGACAGACCTTCCAAATGTGAAGTAAAAGAAGAATTGAGATGATCTCCCAAAAGCAGAGATGGTTGTGACTGACGAGCTACCATGACTTCATTTAAAGTAGCCTTTGAGTTCACCACCAACAGCTTCCTACCTCATCCCTCTTCCTCAATCAGTTCCCCAGCTCCTGTAGTTTACAGGCTGGTATTTTAAGGAAAATCAAAATCAGATACAAACTCTGAGCTGGCAACTGGCTGGTAAGCAACCAGTTCAGACATCTCTGCAGCGTAAGCGTAGCAAAGACCTGCAGATGACAACCTTGCATCCCACCTGCCCCACATCAGGCAGAGCCCTGAGGCATTCAGCGTGGATTTGAAAACTTGGATACAGTCCTCTACAAATTAACACATTAGGGCTAATAATCCATTGGTTACGATAGCGTGTCCCAAGTGGTAGACCTGGCTCAGACCTATCCAGCCCATAACAAATATCCAACTGGCTTGTCAGCCTTTTCCTTGCAAGCAAGGAAAGTGTTGAGTTCTCAGTGCTTCCTTAATGCTAAATATCTCTCCCTGCACCCAAGCACATCCTAGCCAATGGTCCAGCTGAGGCGTAGGCGTGGGGACACATCTCATCCTGCATATGCATAAGCCTGTGCAAGATCTGCATCTGCTGCCAATACTGCAGGCTGCAGGAGTAAAGGAAAGGGGTCCCACGCTGGGAACCAGCTTTTTCTTGGCTGCTTTGGCTGGATGAGCCAGATGTTAGAAATATAGCACACTGAAAGACCTGAAGTTTATCTGCTGTGTTGGTTAACTAACAGCCAACAGCCAATGATTAAATATTTTCCTCTCATATCACGCCACAGGCTGTCTTGTGAGGCCAAGTGAGTGTGCAAGCCACCCATGCATGAACACAGTCATATATGCAGGGAGGATACATGGCCAGAGAGCAACTGAGCATGTACACGCTGAGTGAAAAGTGTGCTTGTAAGGGTGTTTCACAGCAGGTGGGTGTTCATCTGAAGGCACCACAGTAAGTAAATATCAAAGGAAAAGCAAAACTAGAGAAACCATTTGAACTCTCTTCAAGACTCAAAGACACAGAGGCAGGGGGTATGCTATTCTTTTCACACTAACCCATCAAGGGCGGCTGGGTTTGCAGCAACTGAATGCATGCACTACGGGAGAGGATATTAGACCAGATTTAAGAATTAAGGCTATAAAGAAGAAAGTTAATCTTTTCCTCTGCAGCAGGCTAGGAAGAGAGAAGCAATAAAAGGCTTGAACTACAAGACTGGTGCTGAGCAAGAAGTCCCATGTTTCCCCAGTGAGAAGGGGGAAGCGACTGAAAGGGAACAAGAGGCGACATTCCTTCTGGTGCACGCAGTCGCAAAGTGTTTGGAATCCCCTTCGCCGCAAGGTGCTGCCTGGCCACTGATTATTCTAACGCTCTCTTCTTGTAAAAATTATGCATAATGTGAAGAAACTTTTAAAGTCACTTAATCATGTTATGACAATTTTTTAATGAAAATTTGTTTTAATATTAATAGAGACTCATATTTTCATGATAATATGGGTAGCGGTGGCATTTGGAGCAGCGGTATCTAGCCTGCAGCCACGCTGTGCTGTGCCATGGCATAAGCTGTTCTTCATAGTACTCAATAACTTTCCCACATATAAATTTATAAAGACTTTTAAAAGCTTCAATTACATTTTTAAAAGACATAAAAACCCTCTTCAAATGGTGCTTAAGTGACACATTAGTTTAACTTTCAACTGGACGTGATGAAGAAGGCTTTTGTTATAGCAGTGCAAGCTCAGAAATGGATCCCCATTGCCCTGGAAGTTGTTGGCAAAGCAGTTCAGGAGAGAGAGAGTCAAGAAATACTCCATATACTTGTTTTTCTCTAACAGAGAAACAGCTCCTAAAAGCAAATATACTTTTTTTGGGGAAAAAAAAAAGATCCACCAATAGACTACATCTACACTGTAAATGAAACAGCACCAAGATAAAGACTTGGGCACTATATTGTTATTACTAAATTATTAGAATGGTCCTGGACATTCTTTTGACTTGTGCCAGCCAGCCCTTTCCCAAACAATTACCAGACAGGGGCACCTTCCCAAAATTAGTGCAGATGAAACTTCCCTGTTCTTTTGGAGGCTAAGAACATAAATAATATGGTCATGCCAAACCTTGCCAGGTGCCCTCAGGTCTAGGGAATGACCCTGAGGCTGCTGAGATATAGGTAACCACAGAGTACCAAGCCTTTCTCCTCTTCTGCAAGTGAATACTGTTTGCTTATGTCTTTGTCTACCCTCCTTGCCATACCAGTACTCCTCCTAAAACCCATTATGTGTCTTGTGTCTCAGCCTTTAAGGTTTTTGGAGATGAAGTCAGGCCCTAAAGCACCATGGAAGCAATAAAAACACCATTTCAAGCCCCTCACAATTTTATTTAGGGGCACAGAGAATGTGCCACTATAAACCAAAAGACAGATACAGAACATGGGAGATGATACTGTTTTATTGCTATTGCCTGAAACTTCCTCTTTGTAGAGTGTGACCTCCTACCAAAGTGAGGATGCTCTTGTGCTTACACTTCAGTCTGAGGATCAACAAATGTGGGTACAGTGCCTAAAGCTTGGGCTTGGAGGCTTTTCACTCGTGGCTTTAACAGTTCTCCTGTTTTCTGGATTACAGGGCTATGATGAATCCTCAATCCTAGCAGAAGGTAGAATTAAGAACAAGCAAGTTGCAGATATGACAGGTCCTGTACTCCGGGGCCTGGTAGGGCAGCACAAAATGCTTTCTTCCAGAGCCATTTTTAAATCTGTGCCCCTGACAGTCTGAAGAGATCCGAGCAACACTACTTTAATCTTTCTACTGAGATTAGAGGAGTGCAAGAGACTGCACTGTTAGGAAATTCTTCCTGTCACCCAGCTTATCTTTCTTTTTCTCTCTGCTCAACTTCTGACAGTTGTTCCTAATCATATTTTTTTGTATTAATCCTAAACTACTCCCCTTCTATTGTGAACACTCTTCAAATATATCTAGACAAAATTCACCCTTTTGTCCTATTGCTCCACCCCCCCCCCCCCCCCCCCATGCTCTGGTCATACTGTGGGTATTGTATTAATTGACTTGCATCCTTCATTCCCTCCAGCTCCTTTCGTTCCCTGCCCTGTTCCTCCACCGGGTGCATTTCAGAGAGCTGTCCCCGTGACCGAAGCCTCCCTGACCCACCAGGCTGCCTGCTCTGCTCGGCTGCCTGCTGACAGTCTTCCAGCTTACCATGACGGCTGGTAGCAGCTACTCAGGAGGGAGGATCTGGAAGCAGCACAGAGAAGATACCCTTGGTCTCTTGGGTTACTCTATTCAGCATGTAGTCCTTGAGAGGACAAGCTAGCAGCCGGCCTCTGCTACTCAAACTGCCAACTATCATGGACATAAATTGACTCCCAGCTCGTGTAGATGAATAATAATGAAGGGGGAGAAGGGGGACTGGCTCAAAATGGAAGGTTGACTGAGAAGTACCAGCTCCTCTTGCTATGACTATCTAAAACTCCCAAGCAATTTAGTGGGAAGGCAGAGTTTAGCTTAGGGCTCGAACATTTCCAGACTTCAACAGCAATGGTGCAGATGAACTCACTCCTTAACCACCTTTTGATGGCAGGAGGAACAAGGTGTATTGCATACGATATCTGTCAAGAACTATTAACATTTTTATTGCAGCAGTGCCCAAAAGGACTCAGTCAAGCTCAAGGCAATATTGTGAGAAGCTTCATACGCCCACACAGCACTGACCCACAGAGCCATCGGTTTGTGTAAGCAAGGTAAACATAGGCTAGAAAGGGAAGCGACTTGCCTAAGACCACGAAGTAGTTAAGTGGTCCAGAAAAATCTAGCACAGTCACACTTTGCCTTCTACCCAGCACCCTTTCTACAAAGTCAGAATGCTTCCTAACTCTTAATCTATTGCAGACTTTTGTTTTAGTTAGGAGAAACAGTAATCACATGCGAAGCCTGCAGGTAGCTGATAGTTTTACATTTTTCCCCTGTTTAATGGAACTTTTTTTTTTTTTTCTCCTCTCTGTTTGGGAGGGATCTGTTTCCTCCTTTTTCTAAAAGAGGAATTATAAGACAGCCATGAATTATTCACAGCTATCTGACAGAGCACTTCAGCATTGCTGCCTGTGTACTACTAACCTGAAACAGCAAAAATGATTCAGATTTGTACTTTAAAAAGAAATTGAAATGTTGAGTGGGGCACTGGAAAGAAAAGCGTGGGAAGAAAAGAAGGAATGATGTTTTGATCATTTTTTTTTCTGCCCTTCATTTTTATTGCTAGAAACTTCCTCATGTAACAGGAGTGGTGGTAGTAGTCGACTGAGCAGCATTTCTCCATTGGATCCTTTTAGCTGCTCAAAAGCAGGAACAAGTCCAGCTTGGGGAGACAAGTGTGGAAACAGAAGTAAGCTGGGGTGGCACTCAGGATCTGTACGACCATCAGAGCTGATGGGAAAGACCTGGATGTATCCTGGGACTGGGTTAATATAAAGGTGAGATATGAGGCACTGCTGGTAGGAGGTTGAACTCTCCAAGGTTTTATTTAGGACATTTTCTGTCTCTCTGGAAATGAGAAAATGACTCAAAAGTAGCTTAGAGCAGACTGGATTTACTGGGAGTGTGAAGAGATACCAGCGAGGAGGACATATACCCTACAACAAAGCAGTGGTTCACCTACCCACAGAGTGTGTAAGCTCTCAGACATGGACCTGCAGCTAAACCTCTCCTGCTGGACTCACTGGTGCCATGGGGTGTCCTCCAGTGCCCAGGCCAGCTGGCATCGTCTGGCCACATCCAGACAATCAAATTCTTTCATCCTCCAACACAGCATGGGCATATCCAAACTGCCCTACTGGAAATGCTCCCTGGGTCGTGTTGACCCCTAGCTTGTACCCAGGAATTGTCCTGGGTCAAAACCGTGCCAAAGATAATTATAAGCCTTCAATAGTACGAACAGCTGAAACTGGGAATAGGTTCAAAATGAATCACAAGGAGAAAAGGCAGACGAAACTTGCATATGTAGGCATATGCACACGCAAACACTCCATGGGCTGGTGTAAGTCTTATTTCCCTAGAAACTGGTATAGAAGACCAAATCAGAGGAAAATATTTAGATCCATTTGGCTTTCTCCATGAAATGCCCCACAAGAAAATAAAACATTTGTTAAAGTTATAACACTAAAAATGATTAAGATATATAACACTTTTCATCCAAGGATACTTGCCCGCTTTAAGAAAGGTGATCAATTATGACAAAGTTCAAATTATTATTATATGCTTTTTATTTTTTTTTATATTTACTTGAAGAATTTTGGTGAAAAAGTCAATTTTATTTTTAATATTTTTCTTAAAACATATGTATGTGTATTCTCAGAGCTTACATTAACTTGAAAATATTGGAGTGGACTTTTAAAAATTTTTAGTTATTCTCAATATTTTTTTTTACCAAGCAGTCATTTTTAGTCTGAAGGGAAAGTAGCTCTGTTTTATTTATTTATTTATTTATTTATTTATTGGCCAGGGGAAGGAGAGTCAGGAGTGGTATTTGATTTTTTTTTAACCTGTTCTGTTAATTATTATTATTATTATTCACAGTTTCTGGATAGGTTTTGCCATCAAATGAAACACAACAACTGTCATCAGAATGAAGCCAAATACGCTGCCTCTGCTCTAATCACATCATATCAGAGTGAGAAGGAATAGCTCAGTGAACATGTGGGCCCAGCCATGGAAGAACATCTCAGAATTGCATCCGGAACCAAGGCAGGCAAAATATCACTCTTCTCTGCCCCTAAGGAAGCTGGGTTTAATCCTTCTAGTCAAGCCAAGGCCATTACCCAGTGTCTGTTACCTCCCTGTTTAATCCAGACAATGTCACCTGCAGTACCACGGTAGCATTTGTAGTGGAGAGCACCAGATGCTAAAATACGAGAAGCAATATTCACATAGTCACATTATGGCATTCAGTTTGGGAACAAGACACCTAAATGCCTGCCAATATTTACAGACACACTGGGTGACTAAGTGCCCTTTACCGCCACTAGTGACGTAGTAAGTACAGTCAATAGAAGCCCAAAAGGCAATGCAGCTGGCCAGCCCCCAGGGGAAGGATCAGATAAACAGAGGCATGTAGTGCCATTTAAAATGTCCCAAGGAGTCCAAACAACTGCTTGAGGTGGCAGATCTGACACAGCATCTCCAGGAGATCCTTGCCCTTCCGCCACCTAAGCAACAAGCTAAGTGGGCTATCTTAGAACACTTTAAATGGCGCTGGACACCTCCTCATGGACAACTAAAACAAAGACCCAGATTTCCATCACCTGCAATGGGATACATTGTCGGTGTCCACCTGGTAACCACATATGTCCTTCAGGACAACATCCAAGTTTTTAGGTCTTCACCACAATTTGAATTCCACTCAAATTTGAGTTTTTGGACAACCTGCCATATCATTCAAGTAATATTTGAGCACTGAATAGACTCTGAGATTTATATCAGAGATTTACTGTAGCCCTTTTCATCCATGAACTGACCTGTTCATTTATGCTTTGGGTGCATCTGTCACGATTAAGACAAAGAAATGAGTTTTTCATTTCAATCTATAAATGGTGAGAGTGTCACAAGCATTCGTTGAAATCAAGTGAAAATTTGTATCTATCTACTTCAGAAAAGCACCTACTCAATTGTTAAGAAAACTCTGCTTCTCATAATAACAAAAGCTCACTCCTGAGACTGATATATCCCTTGTACCATTGCCTGATTTCATAATGATGATGGAATATAATCTATATAGACTGGAATATAATCTATGTAGTCTGTAATCGTATAGACTGAAACAGATTGCTTAGGCAAGTAGGCCTGGGTCAGTCTTAATATGGTCTGATGACCTGAACTGACTAAATTCACCTCACAGCAAGCAAAGGACAAAAAGATGAAAGATGAAAGAAAGTACTGATGATGTATGTAAGAAACGCACAGCTTGCTTGAACAGAATTGCAGAAACCTGTCTAATAAAAAGTTTTCTTTTAATTCAATACATCATGAACCTGCTACATCTTCTAGACGATATGGCTGCTTATTGCATGAGAACTGGGCCCATGAAATCATAAAATCCCAAATTCAGTATTAGTAGGAAACATAACACATGAATGATAGCTTATGAAATTAACATAGAAAGGAAAGTAGATGGCAGAGATTTTCTGCTGAAGAAAAGAAAAACTATGCTATCACAACCACTTATTCTTTAGGAGGTTTGGGGAAAAACCCTAACAGTAAGTATAGACAAAAACACTTTCAGAGCTTGACTTCAAATCTAATTACATTCAAACTTTTTTCTTTTTTTAAGTAGCTTTCTGAGGACCTCAAAAAAAAAAAAAAAAAAAAAAAAGCCTTGGGCGGGCCATATCTAAGTTTGTAAATAAAATAAGCCAGAGACTGGCCTGAAAGCCAGCTGGCATGTGTAATTCTTATAACTGTCCATATAGTTAAGTCCTCCCCTCCAAAAACGCAATGAGTACATCCAAATTGCTGGTTGGGAATGGTCCCTGTGCTATCTTTCAAACCATGCCTGAGAAGTGTCTGGGCAAGAACAAGTAGCCAGGCCAAACACAGTGCCAGAGATCATATGGACAAAAGCACAGACTATTGTACACCAGCACTCAGGCTTTTGCCCTGACCTAGTTTAGTTCACCGGTAGAGAGGCAGTTTCAGAGGAGTCTTGGGACTGTGTTCAGACTGGCACCTCTCTAACTATAAAGCACAGAAAGAGGCTTTCATGCCAATTTTTCAAAAGTGGAACGGTTACTTACAGATATATAGACACACGGTGAAAGACAAGGTCCCTCCCACAAACGCTGCCCCTGGAAGCTTGACTGAAGTTGGCACTGGCTGCACAAGACATCTCAAGGATGGCTGTGGAAGGGAGGAGATGACTTCCTTCGTGCCCTGTGACAGAGCCATCAAGATCCTCAAGGACGGCAGAGTGAGGAAAGGGGAAGGACACTTGGTAAGGTGCGTTGAGGAAGGTCAGCCGTTCAGCTCTCACTGTGAACCCACCTGGGGAACAAACAGCAATTCAAAAACAGGGATTGACCTCTTCAAGTTACAGGCCCAAGCACTCCGGAAAACAATGTGTTAGCTTCACTTCACCCTCCCTTTGGAGAAATGTCTGCTGAGTCAGAAAGAGGGGGCTTCAGGTTTCCAAAAAATAAAAAATAAAATAAAAAAAAATTAAAATAAAATAAAATAAAATAAAATAAAATAAAATAAAACAAAGAGAGAAAGATATGGTTATAGGAATTGCCATGTTCTGGCCAAATCTCAGGTCCCACCTGTCCAGCACCTCGTTGTGATAGGACTCATGGGTACAGCCTCCTCTGATCCAACTGCTCTTCCTGGCTCTACCTTCAACTCCCGAGTGACTCCAAACACTTCTTTGCAGACCCCTTTGCCAAAATTTACAGTCCCCAAAACAGTGATCCTTACAGTTCCTTTCTACCTTGTTTATAAGATAAATTCTTTGGAGGTGAGGGCGGTCTATCTGTGTGTTAAATATATATGTGTGCATATGTACAGTACCTGGCACAATAAAGCCTTGGCTGAAAAGTTTGACTGGAAGATCTCTTCACTGCTGTACCAAGGACAGTAATGAAAAGGAGAAATATTCATCAGGACTAAAGCTCAGAAAGTTTTCAAACACATTAACATTTCCAGAAATGTCAGAAAAACACTGCCCTACAAATGATAACAACTTGACTTTGGCATGAGCGTTCATGAGCTACATTTGATTAGTATTTGACAATCATATTGTCAGTTGTAGCCTCTCTGAGTCAGATTTTACTATTCCTGCTGTCCTTTGATCTCACCTCCTGAAGTCTTTTTCTCTGTTATGTTATTGTAGGACAGTATACATTTATATATAAATATATTTAACAAGTAATTGCAGTTGGAACACTCTTCAAAGAGCCTTTGGGTACCTCATCAAAGCTCAAAAGGATCCTTAGTTTACGTATGTTATCTTAGGCAAATTTACCTAGGGTTTAGGCTGGCCCGAGGTAGGAGCTTGGTGGAATTCTGTGAGGATGTGTCATAGCTATTAAAGAAATCATCATTCTTGAAATGTTACCTCCCAAAATGAAGAAGCAATAACAGGTCAGTGTATTAAAGCCCATTCCTAAATCTCACTAAAGCTTTTGAAGCACTATCCCAAACTCAGAGAACTGAGAAAATGAAATCAGTGCAGCCTCAAAAATGAGTGATATGTGACTTTGACTAAATAATGAAGCTATTTCAGATGGAGATTGTCTGGAGACAACTTGCAACCTGAACCTCAGCCCAGGCAGAGCACAGCAGCTAAAGGGTCTGGTTCAGCCCACCAGCAAGATCAGCAAAATAGATATACTGAAGAGAGTGATTATGGTTAAGGACTGGTTATTGCACATATTGTTATTATCCCAGCTCAGGGATTTTCTCAGTTCATCCAAGCTGCACAACTAGCATGTTATATATCTTGAGTATGCATATCACCATCTTATGTTTTACCTCCGTGGAAATGGGGAAGGGCTATTATCCCTGTGCTGCAGTTGGGGAAGTGAAACAGAGAGAGTGACACTGTTTTAAAAGTTATTTAGTACACTGAAACCTATGGGAAGCAGGTATATAACTACCTCATAACCTCGATCTTGACAACTCACCTATAGCAAACATAGTGGTGAGAGTACAGAAGCAAAACTGAGGTCAGTACCCATCATCACTGCAGAAAGCTTTCTCCAGGTGAAATATCTATATATCTATCAGTGATTCTCTGTGGAACCACAAACTTCTTGCATGTGACTGAAATGGGTGAAAGCCAGGGACTTTGCAAGCCCTGCTAAATAGGTGTAAATCCAACTCACCCTGCCCTTGGTAACAGCCAGAACAGGTCCTGATTGCTGCGCAAGTGCTTACATCAAAGTTCCTGAAAGTTGTGTTGGAGATGAACAGCTGGTATCTTTTGGGAGTTTTTAGTCCCGCTGACATACAGGTCCTGTCCTGCAATGAAGAAATGAAGAGTGCTGTGGAACATATCAATGTTTGAGACTCCAAGTACCATTAATAAGTCCAAGATCCAGCAGCTGGGACACAAGGATGTGATTCCATTTAAGACCACCGTTCCGGGGCAATTCACACTATTTGAAAGACATTGCCTTACAACTTCTGACAAGCAGTATCTGTTTCATTCACCATTTGCAGTATGTTATAGTTTTATGTTCTTTATAAAGGGCAGTGATTGCCTTGTTTGCTATGTCCTCGCTGTTGCACACTAGGTGAGGCTGAACATTTGAAGGGAGAGGAAACTGCACATTCCCTGAGATAACCGCATTCATTCATCTCAGAAGACCTCCAGGATCAGAGGACAGCAGAGAAGTAGAATTGAGACCTGACCAGCCAACAGCCTGCAGCAGAAGAGAGACAGGCAGAGAGAGAAGAGAGGGGACAGACATGCAGCTGGGTCTCAGCAGGGACAGAAAGACAGAGACACTTCTTGAGATCCAGAAGTGCTGTGTAGCTTGGTGCAGTTGAAAAGCTGCTGTACTGAAACTAAACCTGGAGGAAAGGACCCATGTAAGTCACAGTGAGCAGACTTATGTGCAGCTGCTTTCACTTGACTTTGTCTTGTTTAGCAAGTCTGAGTTTTCTCCATTTTAAAAAGCTCATTATTCTAATTTATGTTCTAAGAAAGACCTGACTGTTGAGGTTCAAAATTCTGCTGTGTGGTTGGGGTGGCATTAAGCTAGACCCTCTTCAAAGCTCTGGTTGACTTCAGGGTCCAGTCAAGAATAACAAAAGTTAAGTAATCATTTGGAGACAGGAGAAAACATAACGTGAAAAAGAAGAGCAAAACCCACAAGTGACTGGAAACACGTGGTGATTCTAGGCCATGACACAGGGGATGCATACCCACTGGTGTCCCTCTGCAAACTTATCTCAGAGACAGGATGGGGAGAGGATGGACACAGAGTTAACGGGTAGCCTGTAGGAGAAAGAACTGGCAGGAATGCATCTCATGATGCTGTTTGAGACCAATAAACACTTTTGCAGAACTACTCTCTAAATCCATAGTAGAGAACCAAGAAATCCCACATCTGTGAAGACATTAAAACGTAGACTGAAATGGACTTTTATAAATAGTTTGTCACTTTAAAGGGACAGTGCCATCCTTAATCTCGTTAAGAGTCAGCAGCTCCATCACCTCTCTTATCCTCAGGCCAAGACACCTGAGGTGATGATCCTTGGGTCAGCTTCTTCCAAGTGACTGCTGAGCACAAATCCCAGCCTCCAAATCATTCAGGACACCACTCTTAGGAATACTTACATTTTCTTTTTTTATTTATCTGTCACCAGGACAGGAAAATGACTTAAGGAAGTCTTTCCTTTGGCTTTTATGGGCACTGGAGCTAGCCATGACTCTGATGTGTTAATTGATCAAAGTCTCATTTTTTCAATGCCCTGGTGTTTCCATATAACAAGCCTCTTTCAAAAACTGGAAGGGCTAGCAGAGTGGAATATCCAATGTTCCTGTTAAATTAATGTCATAAAGTTTTAATTGATATTAAAGAGGCATCATTATTAAAGGCAGAATTACATAAATTAAGATGTAAATTATGACAAGGAGGCTCTTATCATGAGATAATCAAAGATAATCACCCCCCTGGGGTGCTGCAAGAAACAAGGCACAGCTGAGCGCCTCTAAATCTCTTAACAAGTACAACATTGGAGTTCTTCCATGGATCCTGCAAAGCAAAAACAAAGACACCCACCCTTTCCTGTCTGAGAGAAATTCGTTGTGTAGTTGGACCACTGTAAGACTGGACCAGGAGACCAGGATTTTATCTGAGCTATATACTCTAGGTAGATGAACCTGCTACAGGGGTTTCTTTCTGCAAGCTTCTAAAGGAAACTCATTTAAACCTCTTTCTCAGCCAGTCAGAGGGGAAATGAATTTCATAAACAGCAAGCGAAACTAGAGCAGGACAAAAACCCCCCCCCTCAAACTCATGAACAAGCAGCTGTGGTCAGCTGTTACTAAAATCCTGTTGTTATCAATGTTATTAATCTGTTAACAACATAGTAGCACCCAAAGGACTTTATCCAGCCACATGAAGAAATAATGAAAGAAGATCAGGCTTACTGCATAAATAAAAATGTTGCAGTTAGGTGGCATTTTTAATTCTAAAGCAGATATGTAGTACTCTGGGATAGGAACCAGGATAGGAACCAAATCCTTTGTTCCCCCTCATTATTCTCAAATCACTAAACTGAACATCTCAGTTGTATTTGGTTAAAAGATGTTGGGATGTTAGTGCAAAAGATTTATAGGAATGGTTGTTAGAAGAGGCTGGTCTCCCCAAAATCATGATTTTTCCTAAAAATTCAATTTCTGTGAAATTGCAATGGTTTTCTGAGACCATGACAATCTTGGAAAAAGCATAGTTAAGGAAAAAAAATAACACTTTTCTTGCTAAAATCCTTCAGATCAGGAAAAAGTTTCATTTTGTTTTGACTCTTCAGTGTTATGTTTTATAAAGAATATATATGAATATACATCATCATATGTATTGTTCCAATAGTTTCAAATTAAAATAAAAAAGTCAGAGTCCTTGTTTCAGGGCTATCTAAAAATTCTTCAAAAGTTTCATACTGAATTAAAAAGACTTTTGCAAAAAATGCTGAATTTTCCTGCAGAATGCAAACTCTGGTTTCTGAACAGCTGATGCTTATTCAGCTATACCATCAACTGTATGAATGGAGCGCTTGAAAAATGATGCAGGGTCCAGCTGATCAAATGTCATTTCTCTTCTGCTGCTGCCAGGAGGAAACAGCAAAATTCCTGGTTGGAGCACTGATGCTCCACGTCCCTCTGCTTCATCATCAACTTAATGTCCCTTGCAGGTGCTGCTTGCTTCCTCTAAGAGATGGAAGGCAGCTGGAGGACTAAGCAAACAGATCAATGCCCAAACCTCATCATTTTTCTGGGTGTCCTTACACAGCATCTATTTAAAGACCAAGCATCACCAAAGCTGTCACAGAGCAGGGGCTGTTCTTGAAGTTGCATTCTTACTTTCCAAAATCCCTGTTTGAAGGGCTGTGGTGCAATTCAAGAGACACTGAAATGATTCCCGGAGTGCTTACCTTTTGCCCAAAGTGTCCAATTAAAAAGCTGTTAGCTACAGAAGTGTTTCCCAGGCTTTCGACGATGTCAATGCCAAAGTCTTTGCAAGCATAAATCCGGAAACTCTGGAGTTCAAGGTTGCTGCTGCTAAAAATCTATTTAAAAGCATAATAAAGGAAGAAAAAATGTCTGTGGTTTATGGCTGTACTTTCCTCACTATACAATAAAAAGAGGAGTGTAAAAACACACAGAAGTGTTGAATGTGTATTTATTATTTGAAAATCTCCCCCTAATTTCTTATTTCTGCTTTCAATTAATCATATAAACCATTTTACATTCTGAAAACTTATTTTTACATTGAAAGGAAAAAAAAAACAGTATAAAAAAAGGGAACTGAGGATCAGTAACAAGTAGGGTCAAAAATGCTCTAAATATTGTGGTTTTCATTATTGTAAAGAATAGTAGTGTAAAAGATGTTAAGGTTTATAGCAGAAGGATGCTTTGAACAGAATCAGGAATATTATTTAAGTCACCCAACTGCAAGAATACTCTTCCTAGAGGTAGCCCATTGAGCGAAAGCAAAATGAACTTGGTTATTAACGTATGTTGGGCCAGTAACATAAAATAAAATTACAAGTCAGGTAGAGAAAAGTCAACAAAAGTACAAAACATCCTTTGGTTTTATTCCTTTTCATACAAATAAGCTTTTCCAGAAACAGAACATGCCATCTAACTTTCTAAAACTCGGGCACTTTCAGAGGAAGAGCCATCAGAAGGATTAGAGACTAGAAAACATGCTTTACAGAGAAGCACACAGAGTCTTTTTAGCTCATCAAACAGAGGGTTAAGAGGAGACTCGATCGCATCCTGTAAGTACCTATATGGGAAGAAAGTATCAGATAATAAAGGGCTTTTTAGCAGTTAGAGGCATAGTGAGCTACAATAGCTGGAAAATGAAGCTAGCCAAATTCAAATTAAAAAATGCACATTTTTAACAAGGGGAAAAATTCCCACGGAAACTGTTAACCCAGTGAAGATAAGTTCTCCACCAGCTGGAATCTTTACAAAGAGCTCAGATCCACTGGGAGGACTTCTTTGGCTGTATTGTATTGGTAGCCAATACACTAGACGATCACAGAGGTCATTTCAGTTATTTATGAAAGTAAGGGTGATTCTGCACTGAAGCAATAAGGAGAGCTCGCATGAACAAATGTTCTTCTGCCTTTATCACTAAAACAGAAACCTCCAGCTGAGGGGCATGGACATACCGGCACAGGAGTTTTTATAGTAACTGTGACCTCTCTGCTGCCTAAAAGATGAAGACTGTATAGAGAGGATACAGTCTGAAAGATCAAATGGTATTTCCCGAGCAACATAAAGAATTGTGAGAACAAACATACCTGGGCTCCACCTTGATTGCTCCAAGCCGTGAAGCCGTGGAACTGCACGGGGCTGTCCAGGCTCGCTGGCAAATATTCTGGATACACCAGCAAACCGCACCTGTTTAGGGGAGAAAGCAAAGGAGACTGTTTCTCTACAGTGCATGTATTTATGGCCAAATTTTCCTGTTCATCCTTTCAATAACTAAAGTCTTAAATCTGCAACAGCTCCCTGCACAAGACTTTACTATTTACTCAAAAACAAAAGGCTTGGGGATACAAGTATTTATTGCAGGCATCTAATAATACCTGAGAGCTCTCTTAAAAATCCTTTTCATGCATTTTCAGAATTAGGCACGCCACAGCTAACACCTACCCCACGGTGCCACAGACAGGCACACACTGCAAAACATACCCAGCACCTTCATGAGCCTTTAACCACCGTTGCCTTTAGCTAAACAGTAGGTGAGCCTGGATGGGTAAGTCCCTTCTAGTTCTTAGATTCAGCCAATTTGTACTCCAGGTGTACATGTTCCTGGATGCAGTGTTTGGTTTGACCTTCTCAGAGATTTCAAGTCCAGTTTATAATCCAGATTTTCTCAAAATTCAAGTGACTGCACCCACTGACTTTTAACATAATGCCACCTTTTGCTGTGATTCTGTTTTAGGGAAGCGTATGCAAAGGCTCTGATAAATAGCTACTGTTGGATACTACAAGAGCAACAGTTATATGTAATATCTGATATGCATATAGCACCCTTTATCCTGTTTGACTGCAAAGTGCTTAGACTCCATTCCAATCAACTCAATCAACTGAACTCTAAAATTTGAGTAGTCATGGTGCTACTATAGAAAGCATCTGGAGATAAGAAATGCCTTTCCAGGTCCTGTAACCCCATATCATGTTTCTAATGGCAGCCTGTAATAGAAGCTAACAGAGGAGCCTAAGAAAGAAATCATGTCTCTTGCATGGTACCCTCTTCTGCTCAAAATTCCTGCTATACCTCAAAATGAGCTTTAAATTCAATGCAAGAGCACATGCTTAAGTGCTTTGCTGTTAAATAGTTGACTAGAAAATGTGCTAATGTTTCACCTTAACCTACATCAGGATCATTCTACCCCCTATTTAAATAAGGGGGTAAAGTGGAACTGCTGTTAACACCACAAGGGAATGATACAAGTTAATGAATTGATGAATTGGGCTTGTGAATGAAGAAAAATGGGTTGAACTGAAACTAAAAAGGAAAGGATTTACAAGCAAGCCATGAAAAACAGTCCCAAACACATCACTGTCAAATACTGATTCTGTTCTGCTGTGGGGAATTCTGCTCTAACAAGGGGGAAAGCCCCTAAAGGAGAGCAAAACTGGGGGGGGGGGGGGAGGAGACAGAGGAGCGCAAAGCCTTTCCCACTGCCATTATATGTAGAGCTACCATGACAGAAGGGAAATCTCGTTAACCAAAGATCCCCGAGTACCTCGTGCAGGAATGGGCTACGTTCTCACTAAAGGAGAGAAGAGGTATCCGGGATGGTCCCTCAGGGAAGAGATGAAACAGATACCCATATCCAGCAGCACACACTGTGTTACCCTGCAGAGAAGCATATGCAACTGTTAGAAAAATATACCCCAGATTTCAGGAAATTAAAACAAATTTAAGAAGAAAATGCACACATCAAAACCCTGGCTGTGGACCTCCATCTGTGGCTGGCTGGCAGCAGCTGGTTCCTTTTTTTCTGTGTCCAAAATCACACCCTGTTCTCATCTTGTCCTTGGGCCACTCTCACAAAACCCCACTCTCAAGCCAGGCAATAAGGGCTGGTGAAACAATAAAAACATGTCACAGCAAAAAAGGGGTTTCCATAACTCCACGAGAAGCAGGTAAGAAAAAAAAGAGAATATGGAAAATTTCTTGCCCGCTGTGAAATTCTTTCTAACTAGAAAGGTGAAGCCATGAATGAGAGGTAAATCACAAGTACTCAGTTTATTAATCTATTTTTCAATCTGAAAATTCAACTTGAATTTCAGTCTGAAAATTTCAATCTTTTCCTATGTCTCCCAAAATAAATACAGCAAAATGGAAAGAACATTGGCACTAAAAACCGAGACCCCTAAAAGTCAAGACAAAGCAGTGAGCTACATCTTCAGGATATGTCAGTAGCTGGAAGTGAAAATGAAATTCATTCAGATCTGTGGTGAGTTACAGGTTTTGTCTTCTTTTTAACAGGACAAGGGGATAACCATGGGAAGATGTGCTCTAGGTTACCATCGCTTAATGTCTCGTGATGCAGAAATTATTGAGTTGCATTTTTTGTATTCTTTGTATTTCTATGTAGTTGCAAGAGGTGAAACAGAAGTGATCACAAGGTCTGCCCGGCCTTGAAATTAGCAGTTTAATGCTTACAGAGTCAACAGCAAGTGGATTACGCAGGGGGATAAACAGTGGTAAAGGAGCTTTTCTACTTTAGGGCAAAAAACCTGCTCTTACATGCACCATTTGGACAGTAGCCAAGCGTAGTTGTTTTTGGATGGTGTCCATCACAGGGATGTTTTCATGTGCACATCTGGGCAGGATCCTTCTTGCCTATCTTAGATGTCTAAAAATTTGATGCTGAAGTCCAGGCTGGTAAACCTAGCCTCCCTGTGCAGGAGAAGGTAAGGCATAGGCATGTCCAGGGGGCAGTTCATCTGATCTACCCTCAGATAAGATGGATTGCTCTCTGGAGATACTCAGTGCTCTAAGGAGAGCCTAAGATGAGCTTTCCTGAGACTGTAAGGAGAGCTCGTTCGCTAAGATCAGGACTGACACCCACCGACTACCATCTCATAGGTCACCGGACAGTGTTAAAACAGTAATGGCTTTTTGGTCCCTGATGACCCAAATCAAAGTGAAACTTTGTGACCTGGAGGTGAAAGCCTCCATATTCCAATTACTTTCTCCTGACCCATCCAAGAGAGTTCCCTGCAGTCATGATCTTTGACATCTGTCAAGCAACAAAGAGATATCAATAACCAAAGCACAGCTCTCTCTATCCCCTGGAAAAGCTGCTGCTATTTTTTTCAAAAGTGCAGCCACAGAGCCTTTTCCTTTAACAAAATACTTCTGCAGTCCAGTCACATTATTTCCAGGATCTTTTACTTGTGACTCCAATTGTGCATTCTGCAGATGATTCATAAGGAAAAGCTGCATATTTATTCAGCCAGATAGTGGCTGGAGGGCAGGGGTTTTAGGCAAGCAGGGAATTTTGTGTGGAAATCAATTCTTTGTGGAAGTCAGTATATTACGAATGTCCATGCAACCAAAATTCCAGAGAGAAATTACCTCCTTGAGCATGCCAGATACCTGGAGGTATGCATCGCAAGTCAGTATAATAGTGGCTAACGCTTTAAGTGTCTCTCAATGGTACAACAAGGCTAATGTAAATATTTCATGAATTTCTTTAGATGACCGGGGCTCAATGTGCTGACCTTTAAGATGATATTAAAGCACTTTTTCTCCCCACTGTAGAGAGTGTGCCCCAATTTCAGAACCTGCCAGGATGCCAGGAGTTTTTCCAATGGGCCAAATTTAACATGCACTCACTTTGCAGAGGATTTTAGAAAAGATCATGTTGGGAATTAAATGATGAGGAAAAAATGGATGTTAAGCAGATGCATCCTCTCCTCTTTGGTGCTGTGGAGAGTGGGTGGGCTGGGTGATACTGGGAAAAGAAAATGGATTTACTTATCAACAGCGTGACCATCAGTCATGCCTCTGACATGGAAACACAGGTCAGTCTCCACCCTATTCACTCTGTTTAGCCGTTCCCCAGTCCTCAAACCCACAGCAGGATAGTGAGGCTGCCTGTTGGATTTCATAAGTCCAGTTCATATGTCGTTATAGATGATGACTGCTTCATGCTGGCACTGGGATTTAAGGACATTGGATCTTTTTGAATAAGAATTTATTGCAAAAAGTCCATTGTCCTTTGGGTTCAAGAGAACCAAGAGGGGAAGTCAGAAAACTATGACATTTTGCCCGAAGACAAAAGTAAAAGCAGGGACCCAGAGCACGCTCTTCAGTGACAAAATAGCCAGTGTCTAAGAGGGACATCTTCAGTTCCTCATGCTGATTCTTCCCTTTTGAAAGGGAAGAAATCAGCTTTCTGATGAAATTGTCTTATGACACTATAAAGTGACAACCAGGGCTTCCATACTTAATTTTTAAAAATGTATTATCCTTGTCATAATCATTTACCACTTATATTTTATTAGTGTAAAATTTCATCTAATACCATGATTCACAAATGCACTTAAGAGTTTAAATCAAATGGAAACCAGTGGGAACTGGGTGCCTGAATGTCTTTGTAGGCTTAGGTCTGAGTGAATGCTATGTCCCAATATTTTCACACTTTAGGAGACCGTTAATTTTCAAGGAAATTTAAGCTTTGCAGTCACCAATGCAAATTTAGGCTCCAAAGTAACTTGAGCAGTTGTGTAAATATTATTACAGGGATCACCATGAAAAGCTTAACCCATCGAGCACAGAAGATGTAGCACAATCTGAACACAGGGCTCTCTATCTATCTTAGCTGTAGTCCTTGCCTTAAAGATTTCAGAATGAAAGTTTAAAACCAGAAGCATGAAGATGACAATCTGAAAACAAAACAAAACAAAACAAAACAAAAAACAACACCCTAACTCTCAAATCTAGAGGGGAAATTTTCTATTCCATGTCGTGGTCTAGAAACCAGGCAATGGGAAGATGAGACTTTCCCATTATGTTCTTTGAACCTTCCCATTCAGTTAAGATTTTAAATAACCAAAAAGCAAAATACAGATCTTGAGCCATTTTGATCAGAAAAAAGGTGCCTAAACTGTGTAACTTCATGGTGCTGGCGCTGGACCAGCATTCCCCGCATTTACTGAGTTATTATCATACTAAGGAAGAGTCCAGACAACGCAACTAAGAACAAATCCAGCACTTTTTGCTTTAGAGACAGTGCGGGTCTTTCTCCTAATATCCATGTCCTTCCAGGTCTTCTGCTAAACACCACTCGGTATTGTAGTACACTACAGCTAATAATAATATTAAGCTAGGCAATTTTTTATTTATTTCCCTTACAGCCAACTGCTGCTGCTGCTGCAACACCTCCAGCAGCCCCCTGCGAGAGGCTGCTGTCAATGAAGTTCATCAGCAACCCTTCAAGGGCCATCTGCTACTGTGCCTTGAGTAACACATCTTTGGAGAGCAGACTTAACCCTGATGTTCGGGTACGCTGCCACAGATGCAGCTTTGGGCGCATCTATGACGACACATGAACTGCAAGAGCTAAACAAATGTGCTGAAAACCAACCACAGTCAGTTCACCCATACAAATAATTGCAACAACCCTTTTAAAAAGCTGAGCCACGGGCGATCTAGTAGACAGCTCCAGGGTAAGTCAGTGTATGATACTACAAAACTCTGTGTTTAGTGGAGTTGAAATTCATATGATTCTGCCTAGTTGTTGTATTTTTTAACCATATTTGGTGGTCTTAAAAATGATAAATAGGCCCTGTGGGGAGTTACAGAAAAGTCCTCTCCTTCTTCCTAAGCACTGTTGTCTTCAGAATAACATAGGAAATGTGTAGGTCTCTTTTTCACCTTCAAATTTAGGTGCAATTTTTTCCTCATGGAATAAAAGCCCGGGGGGAATTAGGTCTTCGCATACACTTAGTAATTGCTTTGGTTTCTGTGGGTTAGCAATAGAACAGGTCAGGATTTTTTTTTTTTTTGATGGAAATGTGCATTTGTCACAACTGAAAGTGTGGTAAGAAAGGTTAGTTTCAATGAATTTCCAGACTTGAAATAGTTGGGAAGGAAAAATGGTTTGAAATCACTGAAAATGATATTTTTTCCACAAAACATCTAAAAGTGACTCTTTATTCTGAAATGTAAGTGACTGGAATAAAAGAAGAGAAAAAAATATATGAACTGAAAGAAAGCATCACAGATTTAGTGAATTAAAAGATTTTTACTGAGCTTAACTTTTTGTTGGGAGGGTTGTTACTTTGCAAGCTTTTTAAGATTTCAATGTTTTGTCATTATTTAGAATAAAGAAGTTTGCTTTCTTTGAAAGTCAAAGTCGTTTTCATAGGACAGGGAAAGAATTATTCTTTTTCTGACCTGGAATGCAAATCTTGGACTGTGCATAAGTTGTCATTTCAAATTCAGACAGAAGTACATTTGATATTGCCAAATCTTCCTGTGTTTATCATCAGGCCATTAGAAATTGTGATTTTTGTATTATACTGATAGAAGTAGAAAATAATCTAGCCATTAGCTGAACCTAAATTTTTTTTCCATTTTTTTTATGAGTCCATGAATATTAAAAAATAAAACAACTTAAAAAATTGTCCCATGATGAAGGATCTCACGGCAAATATTTCATGCCACTCCAGTAAAGTACAATTTTCAGTAACAATAAATTTGCCTATAAATATTATTTATTTTGTAATGTGTGCTTCTTTTAATATCCCATCAAAATCAGTTTTTGACAGTTCAGCCAAGGAGCAAATGTTGTGCATATAAGCTCCAAGAGAAATGAAGGTCCGTATCTTTCTGATATCTTTTATTAGAAAGGATATCTTATGTTTTATACCTGAACTTCTTACCTCTATGTGGTTGGCAGGAGCCCTGATGTACATCCCTGCTGGTGACAGTGTTTCAATGTTGGATAAACCATCTGTTCCAGAAAGGCCAATCACTATATTGTTACTAACTCTGTTTCCCTTTTCCAGTCCCTCTCCTTAAAAAAAAAAGAAAAAAAAGAAAAGAAAAAAAAAGAAAGTAAATAAAATAGTTGGAAACCCTCTATTATGCAAATTGCATGACTTGCGAGGTTTTACCGTGGTCACTGTGCTGGCTTGTTCCATCTGAGAAGAAGCTTTGCTACGCTGTACCTGTATATGTCATTGTTTGAAACGGACTCAGGAAACTCTGTTTAACACAAGGCAGAAGACGGCTGTGGCATCGTCAAAGACTGCTGTAGCTGAACATAGTGATGAGTAGCATGGAAAGAGGAATACTATGCACGCCAGAAATATCAGAAGGCTACAAGCAAGATCTGAACAACATCGTAAATACGGCAAAAAAATAAAAAGTCTCTGTCACAAAGAACTTGCAATCTAATGAGTAGAACCAAATAAAACAGTCAGGGAAATTAATACTATAATATATATTCTACAAAGGGGCAACAGATACCATGATTCTGCAATTCAGTATGAGCAAGACCCTCTATCAGCTCTTATATATAAATATAGCAGACACACTCTCCCCCAGATTTATGGAGGAAATGAATAAAGGGGATATTAGAAAGCACCTTTTACAGCTGGAGAAAAGAGATTCAGTGTGAGGAAGTGGCTTACCTATGGACACACAGGCATGCTTCTCGCAATGCTAGGATTCAACGTATTATCCCTTGTGTCTCCATCTATTGCCCCACTTATGTGTGAGAAGAATTCCAAACAGACTTTAAAACACCTGGTGCAACTCTGCACCAAGATGTTTTTCCCCCACACCCTAAGCAATGAAGCATGAGAAGAAAAAGGAAAACATCCACTGACCTAGTGATCACAATTCAGTAGTGGTGTCCCCCAGATCTAGTTACAGAACTGAATTAGAAAATGAAAAAAGATCATTTTAATCTCCACCCTAAAGAAATGTGCCACCCAGCAGCAAAAACGGGCCAGCCCTTCAGAGAAGAGAAGCCCAGACAAGGGACAGGCTCCGATTAGCCATGGTGTATGTCCCCACTCTGACGTTGTGCGTGCAGAGCACAAAGCAGGTCATCTCTGTTTGGCCCACACCTGTTGCGAATAAAATCTATTTAATTGCTCTTACTGAACTTAAATGATTACCTTCAACTACAGAGGCTCCAGTTCTGTCCCAGATACAAATCCCTTTCCCAGTCATGACTACACCAAATATAAGTCAAGTGGAAATAGGCTTACAGGGAAACATGCATCTTTTGGGTTTGGGAAGAGGAGTAATTGTTTTTAGCCTTCCCCACAATCTTTTCAGACTTTCTGCATTTTTGGAACAAAATCCATTTAGGAAATATTTCCTTTCCAGACTGTATTTACTACAAACAATGTGACTATAAGAGCATAAGCAGGGTCCTAAAACAGTCTTTTCCACAGTCATATAGGTTTGAGAGGAGGCATAAAAAGTCTTGGCTTCCAAGATGAGACCTTGTGTGTGAATTAATTTTTAAGCCCAGAGCGACTTTTTATGACTGTCTTGCAAACCCCCTGAAAATAAGGGTTTTAGATGAAATCACTGAGGGAGTCTAAATCTGGAGCCACAAACAGCCAGCTATAATAAATATGCCTTCACAGGTAACAAAATGATATATAAATTCATCTATCAGACCCTCTGGAGCTGCTGACAGTGAAGCCATTAAAGACATCTTGGGGATAAGGTGTATTCAGGCTGAAACCTCAGAGGAAACATTCAGCTCAGCCCAGGGTCCGTTAAGTCAGAAACATGTCCTAGCACGAGAGAGCAAAGGTGTCCTGGGAGGATGGAGATCTTGTTCTGCTTCCTCACTGCCACAAGGGCTCCATGTGTCACCTTGGGCAAGACGTTGTATCTCTCTGGGCCTCCTCTCTTCATCTGCAAGATGTGTACAGTCACTCCCCTTTTATAGGTCCCCTCTGTTTAAATTGTAATCTATCACATCTTATTATGTTTCTATACAGGACCTAGCATAGGGCCTCTCTGTGTGTGTTGAACTGCAGGATCAGGGCTGAAGGCTTTTTTTTTTTTTTTTTTTAATCTTAAAATTGGTCATTTTCATCCCATCTCTGATGGAAAACAAAAACCAAGCAATATCTTTAGGTATTCAGGCAATGAGAGATCCCAGCAGAAGACGCTGCAAGTCAGTCTCCTGATGGTTAGTTAGGAGAAATATTTTGTTGTTTAACATTTTTGTTGCTCCAAGCTCCAATTTATTTAAGTGTTAAATCCTCTGCTTAACTTTTAACATATGCTTTCACTCCATTATCCACAATGTCAAATGACTAAAGTTAAAGGTAAGTATGTTCTTAAATGCCTCACTGAACTGGAGTCTTAAACATTACTTAATGGTGCTCTTCTAAAGACAGATAAATCAATTCCTTAAAAAAAGGGGGAACTAAATCAAGTGAAGACTGACCAGAAGAAACAAACAGTGTATGGACAAATGGAAATAGTTCCTAAGTGTTGCATGAGGAAGCCTGGGAGCTTTATTCCAGAATCACTAATACTAGAAAATGTGGAAGACGTGATTTAAGCCATCAGGGTGCACCTACTATTCTTTCCTCCAGAGAGACATTTTCATGCAAACAGCAATCAGCATATTTTGCTGTACATGGTGGACAGATATCTTCCTGCTTCACTTACCCAGTAGAAGCCCATGGCCTGAAATGTTACAGAAAACATTACTGTCCACTGTAAGGTTTGAGATCCCAGTCAGACGGAGTCCTTGACTGAAGGAGTCCAAAATGCAGCAGCCACGTATGTAAGAATCTGGAAAGAAATGAGTAGTGTGAGCAAAAAGCAAACTGCATTTTGAAGTTTGGGACAATTTCACATTAGCTCCTCACTCGCTGATTCTGTGCAATTCATTTATTCTGTTCCCATGAGATTGCTTGGTTCCAGCTGCCGATTCTTACTCATCTTTGCAGATCTTTGTCAACAGTTGGACATTGGCAAAGGGGAAGGTATAGGTGTGGGTTAGTCAGAGGAAAAAGTCCCATCCAGTATCCTTAGAACATTAGTCTGTCCCACCTAACCTTCTCCAGTCACCACCCCTCCTCAGAGCCCTCGCTGCCTCTTCCATAGAGGTGAGTTTTGCACTTACTAATGACAAAGTCAGAACAAGTTAATGAGTTCCTTAACTTTCAGGTGACAGAAGTAAATTTTGGTATATGCTGCCAAATAGCCCTTAGCCAGCTCTGGGCTCTCTCACAATAATTTAGTACTTCATTTCCAGAGCTAGAAGTAACAAACTAACTTAAGAAGGGTGGCATAAAAATGAAATATTGTGTTAGCAAAAAGCCAGACAGAGATATAAAGGAACTTAAGAGAGTTAAAGCACTTCTTCAAGTTTCACTTGGGTTTAGACTCCACTGAGGATTTCTTATTCTTACCAACCCAATTTTTCAGTGGTGCCCTGAATCTAGAGCAGGCTGCCGAGAAGGTCTGCCCCAGCTTTGGGCAGGAGGAGGTAGACATATGAGATCATTTGGGCCCAGCTCCAGCGCAGCCATCTCACCTGCCATCTGTGCATTGCCAGCAATGGTCAGGGCGCTGCGGTACTGCTGAAATGCTTGGCCAATGTGCCGGAATTGGACCCCTTCCACCCAGAGGTGACTCTCCTCTCCCTGGAAGGCCTCCACAACTACGATGGCCCCCAGATCCTGAGATCCCAGCTTCCTCTCACTTCTCTGGTACAGACACCCAGAGCCACCTGGAATACAACCCAGAGAGAGCTGTCAGCGTTACTTCTCCATAAAGACCATGGTATCTGCAAAGGCCCCCAAACCGCGTCACAAGAGCTGCCACACTGAGCTAGTTCCTCTCATCCACTATTACCATTTCCAGCAGCGATCATAAACTCATGCCTAAAGACAGATAGCCACAGGCAAGCGTATTTGATACTGCCTCTGAGTACCCTCACAGTTTCTTCCCTAAGAGTCAGCTGGACTTTTTTAGAGCAACATATATTAAAATCAGCAGGAAGCCATAGTAGTTTCATGCTTTGGAAAGTTGCTTGTGTTCAATTTTAAATAGACCAATGCATGGGCAAGATGGATTTGACATTGATTTACCTTGGGTGAGGTTCTTGAAAAGGTGATTGGGCATGGATTTACTGAACTAAGCTGAAATGAGAACATTTTGAAAATACCCTACAAACTCTAGCTTTTCCTACTGCCACTGCAGACGGGTAAGAAACCATTACTACCGACAATTTGAAGACAGGGAGAGTAAATCATAGGGCTGTGCTTAGGATATTTTGGCACAAGGAAATTCAGACTACAAATGTGCAGCTTTGGCCTGTTCTTTGGATGTACTGAGAGAACTTCAAACCCTAACATTGACTGTTAGTCTCAATAACACTCATTTTTCTTTTAAAGAAAGTAAATTAACAACAAAAATACTGCCCACTCATCATCTGGTGACTTCTCTGAGAAATACTCCTATACTTTAATGCAAATAAAAACCTCAAACAGTTAGTTCATTTCAGAGACTATATTTATGAGTTCCACACAAAATGGACTATAAATTCATGGGTAATATAAGCATCTGGCTGCTGGATATCAAATGAAGTCTTGTGTCACAGTCTTAAAGCCCAAGGCATTTTATTTTTAAAGGAAACCATAATACCTGGGTAGCCAGAATGCCTAACTCTCCTCAAATTATAATCACTGCATCTGATTCCACTTTCTCATCAGCTGGTGTAAATCAGGAATCCCTCCACCAGACTTCATGGTGGAAGGATAAAGGTAAAACCAAAGAAGAACTGAGATGTCTTTTATTTTTTCATCAGTGTTACTGAATGCTACAAGAAGCCATCACCTGGCTTTGTTTGTTGGGATCCCTAAACACTAAACAACATCTCAATATTTTACTCTCAAGAGTACAAAAAGTATCAGGCTGTTTCGTTTTTCTTTCTTCTTAAAGTGACTAAATAGTAAATACAATTAAAAATTTAATACAATATGTACACTGAAACATGTTTTCAGAAGACACTTTCTTTTCTACACCCTTAGGCTCATGCAAAACTAAAGGGTCTGTCCCAAGATGGCTTGAAACAATGTGAAAATAATACATCTGAGATATTACAAGGAAATTCAGTTCAGCTCCTGAGACTTCGTGCTTCAATGTCAAACAATGTCTGGAAAGATAAATTTGCTTTCCTGGTGCTGTTACGTTTCAAAGTTATCCTATTAAGAAATATTTCTAATACACAGCGACACTATAATGCAATTTTAATGGAGCAATAATGTCTTTATTCATTTCCTCCTCAATACGTTTCTGTCAGAAAAGACCTCCTCACCTCCTGAAACACCTGCTTTTGCACACTGTCTGAGGTGGGACATCCTCTCCCTCGTGACGTTTCCTTGAACTACAACTCTTCTGCTAATCAGTGCCACCACAGCACTCAAAGGCAGGCCTTGGCCATTCACCCATTCCTCTCCAACATTGTGAGAATACCTAGGAAAGGACACACAGACAAAAAAAAAAAAAAAGGGCAAGAAAGCATCTGCACCTGACAGATGGCAGGAACTCTCAGCTTAGGTATGACCTCAACCACCTGAATTCAGAGCTGCTTCCAAAATGACCCATGATATTTTGGGGAAGTTGCAGGGGGTCTGAGTGTCTCTGTTAGCTTCGAGCTCCTGAGGTGGCTGGGGATGGGAAGAGACCGGCTGAGAAGTTTTCCAATTAGTTCAGCATGAGCAGTTCCAGCACAAAGCTTGAATTTATCTGTTTTCCCAGCAAGCCTAAAATTCACATCTGGTTCTCAGAATACCCCGGCAGGTTACACAAATCTTCTGACAAATACGGACAAGTTCTGAGGGAACCTAGGGCACAATGTGCGCTTTCTGTCTTTGAGTTTTAGACAGTTGTATCCTGGAGCCAGGCCTCTTCTTACCTTCTACAGTGGCATACCCAATATGTCTGTGTTTGTGAGCCAGATATATTTGTCCCTGGCTGCAGTTTGTTTTCATCTTTTTGCCTCACCAGCTCACAAAACCTCCTCATATTATGTATGTTTTCACCATAATATTTCAATATTTGAATTTCCTTCATCTTCCCGCAACATGTTTCAGCGAAAAATGTCAGTATTTTCTTCCTCAAGCAAAAAATATTTCTGTCTGAAAATGATACTATTGTTCTTCATTGGCACTGTAGTTAGGCTGCCTTCTCTCCAGACTTCCCAAACATTGCAACACTGGGGCTCCTGGTTATGGTAATAAGAGGTATAGTTTGACCAAGATCTTAATGCACAGGAGATAATGAGAACATGAGGCAGCCAAACTACTGCTCACTGGAAGCAGGGAAGCAATGTTTCCAAATTGAAGTAATTCACTTTGAGTGTTTTGTTAATCAACCCCAAAAAATCAATCAGAATGGAAGAAAAGGTTTTTTTTTACAGGAATCAAACACTTTTTGTGAAAAAAATGTGCTTAGTCAAGAAAATAACCATGCAGGAAAATTGTTAGTTAGCCCTATGCTAAAGCCACCAGACTGTGCTGGCCATTAGTGTTTTCTGCCTCAAAGGTTTCCAAGTTCATGGTTAGGATATGGGATGTAAACATAGAGGTATTCAGAATTGAACATCCACTGGTTTTAGGGGAAGTAAGGAAACTAAATATCTCTGAGCACCTTTGTTAAAGGAATTTCTATAGTCATTCCTTCTCACAGGGAACTGCAAATCCTAACCTTCACCCAAAGGTTCGACTGGTTTAGCTCTCTGCTATGGAAATCCCCTTGGCCCCTGAAAGGGTACCTGAGCGGTGACGTAAGGTAGAGTTCAGTGTTGTTCACAGATTCAATAATGGCCATTTCCTCTTGCTGCGGTGCATCGCCAAGGCCCGTCCCTCCCACGATGATTTCATCGCCGGGTTGCCAGTCAACAGGTTCCTGTAGCACTAATCGGGTGTCATTAACATGAGCTGATGATTTCAAGTGTGTGAAAGCTACTTTTGGCATCCAGCCTAAAAAAATAAAAAGACATTTTAAAAAAAAAAGCACATCAATCAACATAAAAAACAAACAAGATCTACATGATTAGAAAATACTGCCTCACTTGGACCTTCCCACGGTCATTCATTTCTTGCTGATACTGGGTAGGAGAGACGGAATTAATGCTACAAAAGAGGATTTGTGCACATCTGCTTGGACAAGAAATGCAACGCCTTCCAAGCAACATCTTTGTCTCATACCTGTTGATTTTTATTGGTCCCAAAGAGCTTAAAAAAGACAGGCTGGAAAGAAGTTTGCTCAAAAGGCTGTGGAAGATGAGGTTCAGTTTCAATCCACCCAACTGACTTCCCTCTGTGAGAAACACCCTCTCCATAAGCACCCTCTACAACTAGCAGAGAAAACCGCTCTCTGCAGGGACCATCATTCTCCACTGAGAGGAAAAGGCACTTGCAATCATCAGACTCCCCAGTCAAGTATCCAAAATGAGGTGGGATAAATCTAGGCCTACAAGTAACTTGCATTCTTAAAATTCCCTTTTCTATCAGTAACATTTCAATAACATAGGGAAAGACAAATATCACCAGTTTCAAATATTTTCAAGACCGACTACAGATTGCTCAGCTAGGAAAATGAGATCATTTTAACACCGTCTCAAGTGGAGGACCCAAAAAGAGGGATCATTTCCTAAAATCTTGGCTTAAGTGGCCTGCCTGTTCATGCAACCCAACCAATGGGCTGCAAAGTCAAACACAAGACTAAAACAGTTAGTGTGTGACCTACTTTCAAACAGTTGACCAGGAAAAAAAAAAAAATATATATATATATAAAATATATATATATATATATATATATATATAAAAAAAAACCCTGAAATGAATACAGAGATAATTCAGGACAAAAATGAGCTTAGCAAGCACACTCATCAGTTTAGCACAATGTTATCAGATATCAGACATGTATGGTGCAGACTGGACATCTGATTGGGTCAGCAAGAGATTATGTGAGGATAGAAACAGGATTCTGCAGATGCCTAGAAGGGCATCTCAACTTGTTTCCAGAGCTGGGTATACAGACACCTGCACGGAAAAAGCTTCTTCCATGGGTGATGTTTCTCAAGGAGTCTCAGGTGCAGCTGAATAGAGAAAGGAAAATCTGGAGGTCCCAAGAAAGTTTATGATAATACCTAGCAAAAAACAGTTGGACTTCATTTCTTTTCAAATAAAAGGCTTCTTAGTTGTTGAAAGTGATTTCTCAGCTCTGAAGAGTATTTTGTCACTTCTATAAAATCTTAAAAATTGTTCAACATATTATTTTAAAAAGTCATTTGTGAGGCGGTTAAAAAAAACTCATGTGCAAATTTTTCATTTTTTCCTCATCAATATTCCTTTTAAAATTAATGCAAGGAGAAATACCAAAAATCCAATATCTTTTTTTTTAATAAAGTAAAAGTTTCATTTCAAAAGAATTCAGTTCAGCATTTTTCATCCAAAAGCTGAAATAGCATCATATAAAGTTTTAAGTATTGTAACTTTGGGGATTTTTTCCAGAAAAATTGAATCTCAGCAAGCACTGCTGAAACATATTCTTGAGGAGGCCTTAGTCTGGCTGCCTCAGATAGATCTGAAAATACATTTTCACCTTTTAGGTTCAGTTGTGGTGAAGGCCACGTTACATCCCTGGGGATGGGGATGGGTTACATGTTTAGCAAGCAGTGTGAATACACGGTTCACCATGCTCTGCTCTTCTTGAAGTCCTGCCAGCTTGGACTGTGAGGGAGTTAGGCGCACCATTAGTAAGACTACAGCATTGTCCAGTGGGTTGTAGTCGGTAGGAAAGTCCCCAGGGTATTGTCCATCCTCAGCATTCCAATGCTGCCCATGAGCAGTGAACAGAAGAAAGGGCCTGTCAAAGCTATCTGTGAACACATGTTGGTGATGGACAACGGTGGCACTCAGCAGAGAGGACAGGAAGTTTTTAAAGTGCCCAGAACTAAGTCATGACCTGCTTTCCCCTTTTCCAGAAGCACAAGGTGAAGAGGAGCCTCCTGCACCTGCAGCCTTATCCCGCACTGGAAGGCAATATGAACAGTTGCAGTTCCCAAATCCCCTCCTCTTCAGTGGACACATGACCAAGTCTGCATGCAGTAAGCCCCAGTGATGAAGCATCTTGCAAATTCCCCCTCCCTTCTTCACATAATGAAGTTTGCTTTAGCTCTGTATGCTTCCTTTTCCCTAGCAGGCTTTGGAACAGATAGGTCCAGTGAGATCCAACACACTAAGCCCCATCAGGGGAAAGCATGTGCCTTACACATCCTCCTTCAGTATATTTCTCCTTCACTCCTTTGTAATAGATCATAATTTACCTTTAGCCCACAGCAAGTTACTGTCCTCCCTGGCTGTACTATAGAAAAGTAATAATAGCAGAAATCACTGAAGGTAGAGGTTGCATCCAATAAATCATTTTCAAATTATTTTAAGCAAGCTTCTCTCCCCATCTCCTGTTTTGTTTTCTGGGTACTTATAGCCCAGTGTCCCAGTTCTTCCCTCCTTAACGCAGGAATAAATAAGGAGTAGCACCTACGAGTCAATGAATTCCCACCAGAATGAAAGAAGGAAGAATCTAGCCTTTATAGCTGGTCATCTAGAAGCATTTTTTCGCTGGAATAATCCTTTATACCAACATACCAAGAACATGGGAGGAATGGACTCAGGACCTTGGCCAACTTTATTGTCAGCACCCTACAACTTTGGTGGCACACAGGGAATGCAAGTTTCCAAAAATCAAAGAGTAACACATTTTGGTCCCTCTGCACAAAGAGCAGGGTCTTCTGAATCTCCCTCTTCAATGATCTCAGCAAGCTCGAAAAAAATCTCTTGATATCTACCTATGCACATTCTTCTACTAGCAGAGCTCATTGTCATTATTCATTTACCCACTTTTATTGAGTGAACCTTGTGAATTTTTAGTACTCACATAAAAGCAAACGACTGACAGCAGCCAACTGCATGTTGAACAGTATACAATCTTCCTCCAGTGCTAGCCCTTAGCTAGTAGCAATTCTTGTATGTGTGTGTGTGTGTGTGCGTGTGTGTGCACTCATGTCCAGACACACAACTGCCTCCCATTATGTATATATCACATGCTTGCTACAGCAACCATTATAAAAATACTGCTAGATAACAACTCTTGTCTGTAAGAGGTGTAAATCACAGTTCTGCATTCAAAACATGCTCGAATTGAAATAGCTTAGGATTTTTTTTTTTCCATGTCCAAGCTCAGAAATAAACATTTTTATGGAAAACCCTCCCAAGTTTTCTTCTTCTAAAAGAAGTGTATCCAAGGTGTACAAACTCCTCTCTTTTGTTTTGGGCTTTGGGGTTTTTTTTGACTTTTTATGGTGCTCTCCCCGCTCTCTGTCTCCCATTCCCTGTTTTTTTCCCACATTTTTTTCCTGGTGATTGATTTGGACTGTAGTATTTCTTTGTATGTGTAAGATCTTCTACTTCCAACTTCCAATACTTTATAGAATATTTTTATTAGAACAAAAACAGAAAAGATATAGCAGATTCCTCTTTCCTTGATTCCTTTTATATTCCCCCACACAACCAAGCCTGCAGATCAGATTTTCCTCTACCATAAGCAACATGGTGCCACTGAGTGATTCATAGGGTTTGGTCAGTGATACCTTTCTGGCCAATTCACCCAGGAAAGGACCAGGGATCTCCAGAGAGAAAAGCAGGAAGGACCCCAAACTGGAAGGAAAAACTGAGACTTTCTTGCTGTAGCTATAACATATTGTTAGCAAATTTACTGTTGTTAACCCTAAAAAACAAGTTTTCTTTTCAGAACATGTATAACCTTGCTATCTATTTCCTGCATGAGTCCAGCCATAGGAAAACATGCAGCCCCCATGTTCTCCAACTTCTGCATCCAACAAGTTTAAACAAAAACAGCTTGAAAAAGAGCAAAAGACCCACTAAGCCCCTTAGTCACTGCCAGCACTGGTGTCTGTAGTTGACTTGACTTAGTTTGGAAACTATGGGTGGGTTTCAGGTGCCTAAAAATGCCATTTTTAGATGTCAGATTGGCCTCTAACTGCTCTTACAGAAAGACACGTGTCTGACATATCCCATGTCTAAACTACCAGGTCTATATAGATACCTCGGATACCCTAGTGTGTCTGAAATAGCACTTTATAGTAACACTTATGTAACTAAATCAGACCCTAACTATGCTTGATACCTACTGATTTTCTCTCTTCTTAGCCAAAAGCCAGGCAAAAAGTTTCATCTTCTGGTCTCTGGGATTTTCCGCAATGGGTCTTCAGTAACACACCAGTGTAAACACTTTGAATGCATCTAGCAATTTAGGAATCTGCTCAAGTCCAAATAGTGACTATGGGTCTGTTACATCAGGACATCTTCTAATTTAGCCCTGGTGGGAGCAGGATTGTCCAGTTCTGCATCTGGTCCCCCATACCTTACACAACTCCTTAAACTTGCAAGGACCTTGAAAACACACAGCAGTCACTAAGTCACTGCAGACAGCCAGAACAAATTGCTCCTGCTCCTTGAAGAAATTTCTAGTCTCCTGCTCACCTCCTAGTGGTGGGCTGACTGGCTAGGATACATTATTTTCATAGGTATCCTTACACCCAACTTTAAAATGTGGAGATGAAATATGCTGATGAAAATCACAGGAGGGAATAGTCTCCAGCAGGGAGACAACCCTTGTTTCCCAAATGCCTTTTAAAGAACCAAAGGGGCTCTCTACAAAGATCACGAATGGGCAAAGGGAGTTCCGTGGAGATGATGTTCCTTGTCCCTGCAGTCAGTCTGCAGGGCCACCCTGTAGGAGGCCAGAGCCCTCCTTCATGTTTCCCTTTCAGAACAAACCCTACTTCAGATAAAACCTACAGGGTTCAGAAAATAACCTTCAGTGACTGGGGCTGGGCTGTGCAACAGGTAAATAAATGACTTGTTTGAGAGTAGAAGGTTTAAAAGACCAATAGCTACAGTATATTTAAATTATTTCTTCCCCCAAAAAGTACTGCAAGCAGAAACACTCAGAAGTGCTGAAAAATAGATGAATCTGTATAACTCCTTAATTATTGAACTCATTTTTAATAATTAACTGAGCTCAGATTGGAAAAACACATCCTGAGATCTAAAGCAGAAATGCCTTCATGTTAAAAGGGACAGGACAGACCCTTCAGACTCAAAATGCAATTGCAAGCAAAGCAGGAATGGAACATTTTACTAAGTGACTTGACAGGAACATACTTAAATACTGAACAGAGCAGAATTGATTTATCAAATGGCAACCCAGAAATAAGTATGACTTGAAAGCAGATTCCAAAGTGAATTAATCGCAGACCAGAGCATAAGGAACAGCTTGGCCGCAGGACTGGCTCAGCACCAATATTTCTGGTTTTGGCAAGTCACCTCACTGCATCAAAATTTCTTTCCTCCACCTACATGTAAGGAATAAATCCATTTTACCTCCCTGCTTCATTAGGAAGGGCCAGATCCTGTGAGTACTAATGATACTCATTTATTGATACTCAACACCAGCTTATGAATGAGCCCTGTAGGAAGCATGATGCAAACATGAAGTCTAGTATTTCATGAATAAGGTAGTTCTGATGTGCATAAAGTCATTCTCTTTCCTGTGTCAACTACAGAGGAAGAAAAACAATATTAATTCATTGTCTTACAGCCCCCACCTCAAAACATTTTATAAATCCATGTAGGACACCACATGGCATCACCAACTGATTTCACCTCGTCCTAAGTGATTAATCCAGACAGGAGGAATTGACCTTTACAGAAATGTCTCAGATTTACATCCAAACTCAACAAGCTCAGCAAGATATGCCAGGGCATACTTGTTTCTAGGCTTACAAATAAATCTGTCTACAATAGGTAAAGTGGTTAAGTACTCACTTAACATTTGAATGGTCCAGATGAGTGAGGTACATGTTTAACTGGCCTGCTGAATTTGGCATACTCTAAAACACTAAAGTAACCATGTTTAACACAAAATTTCCAAAGCAGTGTGATGAATCTGATGCTGTTCTAATCCAAGCAAGGAGATTGCCCCCAAAGTGACTCAGAAGCACGTCAGTCAGCCAGAGCTCTGCACACCCAGATCACCAGCTGCATCTGACCTCTCATTTATAACTCTGAGCACATGCCTCGTCTTTCTGCCAGTCTCTCAGCACGCCAGAACAGAAAGGGGGAGAGAGAGAGAGGGAAAAAGCAAATGGTATTGATCTCAGCTGAGAAAGACCATTCCAGATCACACTTCTCATCCCAGTAGGAAATATTGCTTCAAACAAAGCAACTCCTTCAACATCTCCGCTTGTCAGATAGGGGGAGTTAGGAAGTGTTAATTTTTACCCATTCTTTATTCATTTATGAAAAGAACCACCTCTTGCCCAGTCCCTTAAAATGCCTTCCAACTCCTGCCAGCAGTTAAAAGAAACTTGGATCGACACTGATCAGTAAAGTAGGTGCAGGGTTTGCCGTCTGTGATTTATATTGAAGTAAGGCCTAAAGGTACCACCTGAGCTAGGTACTCTCTACATGCACACAACAAGAGCCACACTTATTGGGAGTCACTCCCCTGGGTTACAGGAACTTCAAATCAACCCTTCCACAGCACTCATTGCCTTGAGGAGCCCACAGCTCTGAGTTTCCCTTCCTACAAACATAGCTGAAGCCTCCACAGGACAAAGCTATTAATCAACTTGTACCCAAAGGAAGGTGGGGAGGAGACACAGAATGGCTAAGTAACTTATCTGGGGTTACACAGGTATTGGGCATAAAGGTGGGAAGTGACTTTCCTCTAGCTAGCACAGTTTCTTAAGCATGAAGCCTCCCATTCCAGTTAGAAATAATCAAACACATTTAAAAATCAGCACTTCGACTCTTGTTAGCATTTTCACTTACTACTCACTGTTCATATGGTAGCTCCAGAAGCAGGTGACTAAACTGCCTTTATAGGAATGCTTTGCATCATTGTACAAAAAGGGGAAATTGAGCCAGTTCAAAGAGTGAAAGAGCAAAACAGCTATCTTGCTCAAGTCCGAGCAGCAGATCAAGACCAGAGAAGGAGATCAGGGTTCCCCAAGGCACTCCCAGATCTCTGCCAGGAAACCATGAGATGTTGTTACTGCAGTTATATTGTGTCTTCTTTTTCAGTTTCTCATAGGTTCTACCCTTTAACTCACCTGCTCTCTTTCGAAAAAGTGATTCCAGTCTTTAATCAACAGATTAAACCCCATGGCCTTGCAAGGTTGTCATTCCTCTTTAAGCCTGTTCCCTTCCTCCTTTCTCTGTCTCCATTTGATGCCACATCTCCAAGCCTACTTCACTTTCTCCTCTTGCACCTTCAGGATACGTGGGGCATGGGCAGAGAAAACTGGCTGGTTGCTCTCCAGTTAATTCATGAAGATCTGTGGGCTTGAACAGTCAACCTTAGACAGAGTGATCTTTTCAGACCGTTTTGCCCAAACTTTCAATTCTTTCCCCCAGAGACTGGGCCCCCATCTCTCTTTCAGTGCTTCCGGGTCATCCTCTCAGGTTCTACTGCATAGTTCCCACCTCACTGCCCGCCCACTTCTAAGCTTTCCTTCAATTTGGTGATTTCAGTCCATGGTTTTCCTCCTGGGGAATGCTCCTTTGGACTCTGGACTCCTCCTTGCCTTCCACTTCAGCCAGGGCTGCTGGTACCTCTTCTTCCTTCCAGCCAAGCTATATTTTGAGTGCTGTGTTCAAAGTATAAAGTTCAGTCATCTGGTTATATACATCTCAGTGGAGTCTCCTTCATGTTTCTTCCCATGAGGTTTTTTTCAATTTACACCTCTGCTTTTCCCCTTTGTCTCCAACTCTCTTCCCAACCTTCAGGCTGTCTTGAGGTCAGTTTTGAATAAAACACATCCTCCCCTCTCCCAAGCATTTGCAGTCACCACCTTCTCACACGTCTGCTCTAAAAGTCAATGCAGTGGTGACACATTTAGATACAGTCTTTTTATCTTATTCTTCAATGCAGCTTCTTCCCTAAGGATGTGGTGTGGTGCTGTTGCTTCTTCCAGCATTTTTAGAGTTACTGGCCTTAATTTTTCAACATTTTTTTTTTTCATCCGAACATGTTACTTTAAGACATGGCTGTCCTTCCCTGGCATATATTCAACACAGACACTCTTCTATGTCTGATTTGACCTTTTGCAGTCTGCATCCACAGACTTCTTCATGTTCTTACTCCAGTGGCAACCTGAAGGAGTTTGAACCTCCAGACATCACTTCTTAATAATTTCCCTAATCACCAGTTGATTATTGAAGGAACTCCTGCCTTTCACACATTTGTGTTCAGTTAGAAGAATCCTACTTTAAATTTCTGTCATGCTCCAGAGATCTAAGGAGAATTTAGGTGACTAGATCACAAAGAGCTTAGATGAAAAGTAGATTCTTCTGTCCTGAAAACAAGGCTCTTTGGAGCATGCGCGTCACATAACTTTAGACACCCAGGGAACTTTCAAACCAAGCTTGACAGCAACCAGCTTGTTAGGCACATCCAGAGTTAGGCAGAGCTGGAGAGTCTGGGTTATGCGCTAGGGTGTTGGTAGAAACTAGACTTTAGTTCTGCATTAAACAGGTTCTAGGAAGACTGGTTCTGGCCCTAAGCCTTCCATGGGACTATTGGCCTTTCTCCCAAAAGCTGTTTAATTGTTTCAAACAATCTTCCTCTTGTGGACATAAGGAATGGGATAGCAGGCTTTGAACTCTTCTTCTCTGACTCCACAGGGACAGTATCCTGTTGCATCTTGTCTTCACTCCTATTTACCACAAATTAATTAATTTGGGTTAAGAACACACAGTTTGTTTGTAGTGTTGACAAACTATAAAACTATTGCACCTTTTAATAGTTTATTGGGGCTTTAAAGTTGAGGTAATGAGATCCCTTTATACCACAGAAAGAATTTACAAGAACTGCAAGGCTGAGACATACAATCTACTTCCTGTGACAATACAGTGTATACGGCAGATAATCTGTCAGTCTGTTGCAGCTACAGTTTAAATCTTTAGAGTAAATTAAAATAAGATCTTTCAATTCATATGAAGAAAGAGAAAAAACAGAACAAGAACAGAAAAGAACAAAGAAAAAAAAACAGTTGATATTACCCCAATAAACAAAAGAATGTTGCCAGAGACAGTTAAAAAGGTAATTCAATGGATTATTAGCTATGATTAAAAAGAAAAGAAAAAGCACAGTATAGTCTCCTGTTATAAAAGGCAACACAATTTACTGCAGCATTTCAGCCATCAGACTGCCTAAGGAATCCAACTTACTCCTCACTGTCATAATCCTTTATTGCTCACTTTTCCCCATCCAAATTGCACTGCCCAGTCAAACTAAGCTTGGCCTTTCCTAAAATTTCCGGTTGTCAAAATAACAAATGGCAATAGAACCATTAGAAATGGGTGCCTGAGAAATGAGATAGGGGTTTTCACCTTTTTAGATCCAGGATGCAGACTTGCTGGTGCTGCTGCTGCTTCACAGGTTAATAAAACAAACCATAAAAATAAAAACGCAAAAACTTCCTTAAGTTAAAAGGAACAGAACAGTCTGAAAATCTTCTCCAGAAAGCCTCCCAGGTCAGGATAGCATTCAGTTGTGCTGTTATATCCCTCTAAGGTTAAATGGATCTTAAAGTCCCTGATCCTTAAGCTAAAGACATGGAGAAATTGTCATAAACTTGGACCTGATGAAGATTTTTTTTTTTAATGTTCCTGCTGCCTCATCTCTAATAGTGACTAGTCAAGTCACCAGCCCAAAAAAGGGAAAGGAATCAGAAAATAAAGAACGAAAGCCACTTCCCTCCATTTTCTTATATGTTTAAAAAGAGAGACGTGATCAGCGAGCCCTCAGCACTCACTGACACGTTCACTAAAACACTCTGCACAGTGATGTTTCCAACCCACTTTTGCTCCCTGTTAATTCCAGTCCTCAGTCTATTCCCTAGGCATTTGCACAAAGTTTCTAGCTTGTTTTGCAGTGAAAGAAGTCTGGTTTTTTTCCTGCTATACAACTGCTAAAGACAGGGATCGTCTCGGCTCGGAAAGTGGGAGAGCTCCTTCCTCCCCCATATAGTCCTGCAGGCCAAATTGCTGTGTGTGGGCAGCTCCTGGGGAAATGCAGACAGCTTTTCTGCTACTTCCCTGCCACTGCCAGTGCAGAAAGCTTCTCGTTCATGTCCTGAGGTAAAATAGGAGGTCTTTTCTTGTTTATAACTGCTCATTAACCCTTAGGAGTCTCAGAAGTTTATCAATTTTGTGACTGTTGCACAAGCAAACCTGCAGCAGCCTCAGTGCTGCACGCTCAGGATCAGACTAGGTACCTTACACTGGATTTTGGCACAAATTTTTGGCTCAAACTGTAGGTCATCTCATGTCCCCAGTGTGTGGATACAAACCCGGCATCAAGCACAAGCTTTGTGCAAGCAATGGGGCAGGCTGGGCAAGGAAACTGGGACCTACACTGTCCCTCACGCGAACCTGAGTAGATCCCTCTGCCCCAAACCATCACATATCGTCATCCTCATGGCACTATCCTGTGCTTGGCTCTGGGCAGAGAAACACCTGCGTGAGAAGCTCCAACGCGACGTACCACAAGGGCAGGGGGTTTGGGACGCAGCTCCGGGCTTAGGCTGCCACTGCAGCATGAGGACCTACCACCTTACCCAACAGGTATTGCCGTCCGAGCAACGTGAGTGCGCAGAGCTTCGTCAGGGCTCAGCTTTTTAATATCAGCTTTTAAGCTGTTGTGATGCCCACCCATCTACGGCCCAATGTAGACACAGCTTTAGCATCTCTCCAGCTTACTCCTCTTCTGTAAAATAGGGATAATGCTTCCCCTGATGTAAGTGGTTTCTGCAGGATGAAATCCAAGTCTACAGCTAGCCAGAAGATGTGATTTCACTCTGAATTTACATGAAAGACAAACCTTCAATGTTTTCCACAAAACAAAAATTCCTCAAAAAACCTTCAGTTCAACTCAATTCAGATCAATTCAGTTCAATTCAATTCAATTCAATCTAATTCAATTTTTGAACCATTAAAACTTTTGTTTTTCCTTTATCCTAATGTCACTTTGGGGGTTTAGGGGTTTTGATTTTCTTTCTGTAAAAACATTGCATTTCACTAATGTTGATATGTTGTTATGAAACAGATGGTATATGAAAATTAATACCATGAAAGCCCAAATGAAGCATTATGATAGAATTAAACACCTTTGCCTTCTCCCAGTGGGAGGAGGGAAAAAGAAACAAAAAACAGATATTATCAAAATGAGAGGACAAATTGAATCATTTTGATTTTCTAAAACAGGAAATATCCTTGGGATTGAGCTATTTCTGCTGAATGTTTTGTGAAACTACATTTTTCAGTTTAAAGCTGTTCTGCCTAAATATTTTTGAACAGCACCCTCAGGTAAGCGAGGAGTATCTTACTGAGGATAGGAAGGTCTATGTGATTAAACAGATCTATAGAATCTCTTGTTGTTGCTCTTTCCCACTACAAATTACCATTAAAAAGTACATTTCCTATGTGCTCTCCCAGAGGTTCAAGCATTTCCAAACAGTTCCTTTAATCCGAGTTTACGCAGCTATTTTATTAAGTGAAATCGCTTCAGAAAGGACAGGGAAAGATTTCTCAGCTCTTTGCATAAATGAATGAGCCAGTCTGACACACACACACAAAAAAACATGCTACGTGCTCAAAAACATCTCACACCCAAAGGTGCCAAGGAGGAAAACCTCTTTAAACTGACACCAGGAGCAAACGGCTTCGAACACGGCAGCTAACTACTGTACGCTCTCGTCGAGAGCTGCACACAGCTGTTAACATTTTGCGTTATTGCCAGTCAATCTACCGCGTGGCTGCCGAACGAGACGGGGAACGTCTGCCTGCAGGAATGGGGATGCGGGGCGGCGCGGTCGTTTCAATGCTGAGACGGGCTCGCTGCATCCCCAGCACGCGGTGGAAGAGAATTAGCCACACGGGCCCCGTCGCTGTCAAGGGAGCAGGGGAGAAGTCAGGCAAAGGAAACCGTTTTGGGGAGAAGCAGACGTGAAGATGAGCCCGAACGGAGAGCCCTGCCTGGCTCAGCCCGGAGCGCTGTGGCGGCTCGGATCCGCGCCCGGGCTCCTCCGCTTCGCAGACTTTGCAAACTTTCTCCCTTCCTCCCTCGGGGGGGAGAAATTCATGCTGAAATTGTTGTTGCTCGTTTCTCTTCCTCCACCCCATTTCCTAGTTGTAGCTGGAGCCAGAATGGGAAGGCATATTTCAATGTTATATTCAAAGTTTAAGGGAGGCAATTACTTCACTACAGAGAAAACCTTCACACTTGTAGCAATCCACAGGCTCATTACTTGTCCTTTTTCTGCTGTCAAGAAACGCAACCTGATATATGAGAGATATTCAGTGCACATCTCTCAATCCCCTTTACATCACATGCAAATCACGCTGTTTTCCTGTTTTCCTCATTAAGATCTGCACCAAAATATGGGGCAACTGGTTTAAGTTTAAATCAAACACAATAGAATTAATCACCTTTGCCTTCCGCCAGCGGAGGGGAAAGAAAACTGACATTATCAGAACGAGAGGACAAAGTGAATCATCTTGACTTTCTTCAATAGGAAATACCCTTGAGATTGAGCTAGTCCTGCTGAAGGTTTTCACTTTTGTGAAACTACATTTTTCAGCTTAAAGCTGTTCCACCTAAATATTTTTGAACAGCACCCTCAAGTAAGCAAGGAGTAGCTCACTGAGGATGGGAAGGGCTATATGATTAAACAGGTCTATAGAAACTCTTGTCGTTGCTCTTTACCACTACAATACACCATAAAAAAAGTAAATTCCCTATGTGCTGTCCTGCAGAAGTTTCTATTAGAAAGAATGGAAAATTATGAAAGACATAGCAGCTTCCCCTGAATCCAGCTTTATATGATCCTTTTTTCCCCATCTTCTAGCGATTTCAGATCTAATCTTCATCTCATATTTGTGAATAAGAAACACACAGTGAAGGAACAAGTAATTTTACGTTAGTTGCTCCATGGGAAGTGCCTAAGTGCAGTTTCTTATCCCCAGTGAATGAGAGGGGGTTCAAGGCAGCTTAGCTCTCTGTTCAGGAGCCATCTGTCTTAACGCATCATGTTAAAGGCAAGATTTTGAAAGAAGAAGAAGGCAAAAAAGCCTCCTGCAACCACCACACAAAATAACTAGCATCTAACAAAAACTAACCGATGGAAGTGACCCCAGAAAGTGAAACGGAGTTGAACTCATGGTGTTACAGGGTGAGCAAATCAATGATTTCAATTAGTGGGAAATAATATTTGTATTGGATATACGAACATTTCAATAAGGTAAAAGAGCACATCTTATCCATAGCAGATCTCTGCACCCTATCTAGAAACCTTCTGCTATGGATTTTCTTTTCCCCAGGAAGCTTTTCTTTTTAAAATGTGAGTAAAGCAGAACAAATTCTCTCATGCTGTCTGTGATCTCAATCTCAAACTCAGCACAGATACATAACACTGCCTAATGAAGGAAAAACAAGGAGCATTTGATTAAATGTTTGATCTCTTGAGGAATGTGCAGGCTCTGTGGGGTACAGTGCACCGCTCACAAACGTTTTGTGTTTCATTATTGATTAAAAGTGATTAAAATGAATAATTGGTTCAATTGATTAAAAATATTTTCTTCTGAGCCAACCCCAAAAATGTATTAGATCGCTTTAGTTTCAGGGAAGCTTGGGATTTAGTAAATGCAGGATTGCCTGTATAACGTCATCTTCCACCATCAGGATCCACTCACAAGTATTGCAAGTGCAGGGGCAGAACATGCTTCGCAGCAGAGCTATCCCTGACTTCAGGGGACTGAAACGATCACCGCGCCCTCTGTTTTAATTATACTGATTATAAATAGGTATGGCATTAAACCAAAACTCTCAGGATATTGTATTTCTTTACCCCACATCTTTCAGAGCCAGGACAAAGTGAATGTAATGTGTTTTTAAATCTGAAGTGCAGCATCTTCCATTCATATGTTATTAGTCAAAATGCAGGGAATGGGTTCACATGCTCATGCCATGGTATCATCAGAGCATTGGTACTGACAAGGTTTCAACTGAATACATAGCAAAAGTGCCAGTCTTTGGCATGAGGGACAGGCTGCTTCAACGAAACCAAGCGGAATAATGACCACATGGTTACAAGACTGATGAAAAATGGAACAGAATGGAAAAGGCCTTTAATATTTTTCCATCTGTGTTAATGAGAGTGTTGGGATGATGAAATCTGGCTGTGAATACCTGCCCCAAAAAGGGTAGGTGGCCTCCAGCGACTCCACTTAGGCAGCTCCTGCACCCGGCCCCTTCTCCCCACCTTGGCGTGAGCGAAACGCCGAGCCTTCGCTCCGCATCCGCAGGGCGCCTCCGATTCAATTTCCCTGGAAAGGACAAAGGCGCAAGAACGGCCAAGGCCACCACGCTAAACTTCTCTCCAGAAACTTGTCAGGAGAGTTTCTCGGGGAATAAAGGGTGAACGGAGCTGGAGACAGTGATAAATTTCCCTTCTGCGCAATCAATAAAATTCTCTCAGTCCTGCTCAGGCCCCTACTGCGGATGCAAGGGCCATAATTACATTGTCAAAAATTCGAGTTGCCCCGGCTGACTGAAACCCCCTTTAAAACTGACGTGTGATTGACAGGCAGTTTATGGGTGGCACGCTCTGACTGGCAGGGGAGTTGGCTAAAGCCAAAGGCAACAGTGAAATTTCCCAGTCTGCTACAACCACGGGAGCAAAGGACTGCCACTCATGAGGGAATTGTGGGAAATCCTTAGTCATATTAACATATCAAAGTGAGGAGCTGACAGCACTTACTAAACAATCTGAACTCAACCATAGCTGCGGAACATTCCCCAAACTTCCCAGTCTGAAAGAGAAAAGAAATTAAAATGCGCTCAATCCTGTCTTCACCAAGACAGCTAAGAATTTGAAAGCATGCTTATTTAATGATTTTGATCTGTGATAACGTGTGTGTCTGTGTATGTATATGTATGTATATATATATAAAAATATATATGAAAGAGACTGACATGCTCAACAATTTGTTCTATACCACAGACCAGACTGGCACTAAATTGGAACCAGAACAACATATTTCTGTTTGATGCGAGCAATATGAATCCAGCAAAAGAACACACTCCTTCCGGTCTTATTTTCTAGAGGGCTTCTACTGCTTCAATGCTAAATTGTGGATTACATGGTTTGAATGAATCTTAATTGCAGCCATGCACGGGGACTGTATGTTGTGCTGAGCTTAAAAGTGACTTCACAGCAAGTCTGGGTTTCTTGCACGGGTGATAAGAAATTGAAGCCGAGAGATGTCTCCATTAATGTACCAATCCACCTATGGCTTCATATTTCGCCATTTAGCTGATGTCTTGAAACCTTTGAGCTCCTCACTTCTGGATACACCAGGACTATAAAAGGTGTTTGGAAATGGTAAGTCCCAACCCGTAACAACACCGTTCTCACAGACTTTTGCCAAATCCTTTCTGACTTTACACAGAGGGTACTTGCTTCAAACAAGCTGGGTTTGCAGCAGGTCAGACAATATCAATGAAAGCTTGAGTTTATTAGGTTTGGCCACTGGATTTCCACCTTACTGAAACACTGACCTCACCTTCTCGCTTTCTTCAGGAAAGAGATATCACTGGAAATTACGGCCCTGAATAAAATGTAAAGAATATCAGCAAGAAATTTCTTGAGGGTATTAACATGGACCCCCAGGTTTACTTCCCTCTATCGCATTTCCAGGGTAACCCTATGAAGGTTATTTCTGCCTTGTTTTTGTGTAATTTCATGGGTTGTCTACAAGGACTGAGGCAGCAAGCCCAGCACTAATGACAAAGGCTCAGAAAGGAAATGAGAAGCACCACAGCACGCCTGGATACAAGGAGATGCTATTGCATTTTCCCACATTGCTAAAAAAACAAAACACCAGGAGGAAGTCAAGGCTTTTGCTCTAAAGTGCTGACAGTTTAAGGAAAAAATCCTAACTTCTTTACAGCAGTGAAACTAGGAATGGAGGGATCTTTAACATAGCGGGAGCAGACGCAGAAAGAGAAATAGTGAAAGCTGATATCAGAAAAATTCAAATCAGACATTTTAACACTTTTCATAAAAAAGTAATAAAATAAATATGTGGTTGATTAACCAAATTAATCCTTTGGAACAAGCTTCTAAAGAAAATGCTGGCTTCTGTGTCCCCTGATGTCTCCAAACCAAGATCAAGCTTTTCTGCAAGGCATGCTTTAATCTAATGTGAATTACTGAACTCAGGGCTGGGATAACTGTGTGAAACTCAATGGCTAGTAACGACCAGTCAATTCAGCCTCAATGATCTGATAGTATCTTCTTCACGGAGCCCCTCTAGGAAATGGGATAGAAATACTCTGCCTTTCTACAAAGCCAGTTTATTGAAATTATCAAAGACGCTTGCAAGCACTAAATAATTTAGCCTCACTGCATCTTGACAAAGAGACCGAGAACACGTCACTTGGTTTTCAGCACGTGCCCGGGAGTAGAATAGCACCTTCCTCCACCGCAAAGAGCACCTTCCGCAGCCTCCACCGACCTCCCTCCTGCTTCAGCAAAGCATCTGTTCGTGGATGCCTCTCCAACAACCGACCTCACCTGACCTCGCGGCGCATGTGTGAGATGACAGGATTACCGCACAGCACTACAGCTTGCGCGCTCAGATTGGACCCCTTGGTGTCTTACATTGTTTTTGACCGAGAGCCATACATGTCAGTAACGTTCAGATAGTAACATTTCTGCCTGTAGGCCAGCAGCTTGTAAGTTCAAGCCCTGCTGGAGGGTACAAACGCCTATCAACATGAAGGTTGACATGCAAGAACATAGAGGAGGGAGATGAGGGATTCAGATATGAGTTGGCTTTTCTTTCCTCCTTCTAAGACACATATTGCATTTAGAAAAAGCACATTAGTAAGAGCTTAACGCGAGTGCCTTTTACTCGTATTCTGATTCATGTTGAGCTTGTGCTTGGATTCCACATCCAATCTTCTGCAACAAGAAATGGCCAATTTATACCTCTATTTCACAGCCATCCACAAAGCTCCATATACAGAGTCCTCTGCCCCATAAAGTAGGGTGAAACTTGCATTCATCTGCAAACCCATAGCCAATTTCTCTCCTTTTTTTCCCTTGTCTCTTCCACACTCGAGGAACACACAGCTCTGGTGCTGCAGGGCTTCCTTTGAGAGAAAAACCTGGTGGTTAGAGCAGAGGACTGGGCATCTCGGCCTGAAATTACTGGCATTGCCGCAGTCTTTCTGCATAGCCCTGGGCTTGTCACTTATGGCCAGGACGTGTGCTGAGCAGGTGTGTCTGTGCGGACCGCCAGGAAATCAGAGAGATGTCAGCTGTGCTGCTAACGCTAGAGAGGGACTGCTGGCACAGGGGACGCCAGCTCAGCATGGAGAGATGGAGGAGAAAGGGAAAACACACTGCCAGGAGCACTTTGCTGCTCCTTTGAAGTAGCACCCACACTCCAGCTGGCACAAGCTGCTGACTGCAGCACTGGCCTGGTCATGGGACCTATGTGACAGACCAGCCTCTCTTGGAAACACTAGGAGCCATCCACCTCTCCAAACAATTTAGCTGGCTGGGAGGAAACTTGCAAATTGTTATAGGGAGAAACGAGGGCAAAAGGATACCCCCTTTCAGCAGAAGAGCAAACCCACATGATACACAACAGAGATCCAAAGTCCAGTTTCCAGAGGATGAAGACTTTCATTTGTGGCATACACAAACCCAGTCATCCTCTAGGTAATTAAATGAATGCCAAGGTTTCATAACTACTGGATACTATCTAGGTTCTTCTTAGAGATCAGATTTTCAAAATGACTCAGCTCCCAGTTTAGGAGCTCTTATGGGGGCACAGCATTGAGCTTCGGTGCTTAAGATACTGTGACAATAGGAGTCTGACTGTGAATGTAAAAATACGAGAATTCTGGTCTTCTGGTCCAAAGACTAATGTCAACATATACTTAGCTATTTTTAGAAAAGCAAATCTATGGCCAAAATTTTACTTTTTTCTCTGAACAGTTCTGTTTTTATTTTTAGTTTTTACATTTTTTAATTGTGCTTTGCTTTTAAAGAGAAGGAAAAAAGGTACTCACCATGCATGGAAAGGGTCCCATTCCTCACTGCCAGGAACTTGATCCCATATGGAAATACTGGTGGAGAATGGAGGCTTCCGTACAGGTAGATGTGTGCTTTGTGATGGAAAGGGGCCTTGGAGGATCCCACACGGAGTTCTCCTCCATCAGATATCAGGATGTAATGAGCATGCAGTTCTACAGGTCCTGGACCAGTAAATACAAGTTTACCACCTAAAGACAACAGAAAAGCAAAATGCAACTGTTTGTTTGATCTCACAGCCAGTCATCTCATGGTCAAAGGAGCTTAAGAGCTAGGTGAAACAAATGGTCTTGCAAAGAAGTTACGGGATTAAGGGTAAAACCGTATTGTTTCCTGCAGAATCCAAGCTTGCCCTGTAGATTTACCAGCTTTTAATAGCATGCTCCTTTTCACAAGAAAGACCTTATTAACTCAGCTTATTTTTCAGCTCTACCACAGACAGTTTTTCTAGACTTGAACAAGATCATTCAGCCTGGGCAGACATCTAACTGTCTCCAATTCTAGTGTAAGGGAGCTGTGTTTCAAAAATCCCAGTCTTAACCTATTCACTCTCTAACTGTTAGAAAGGGATACTACTACTACTTACTTTGTATGCCTAACTTTTCAGGTTATAAACCATTTGTGACATGGAGAAGGGAAGGGAGAAGAGCTCTGGAACATAGGAACTGGCAACTTGTTTAGATCAGTGGTTGATTTAATCCTGCATACTGCTTCCAACTGCTGTTCAAAACCAGATGCTTGAAAATACAATACAAGAAAGTTTTCCCTGTTAGCTGCATGTGAGATGATCTCCCCATCCCATGAAAGCCTCGTTTTAATCCTTAATTAGAGGTTAGCTTTGCCCCAAAGCACAAGGTTTCATCTCCCTGCCAGCACTTTCCTTCTACCATCTATTAGTGCATAACCAGATAGGTTTTGTTAATAATAGAGATCTGATTCTTCTCCAAATCCTTCTAATACTTAGTCTCAATGACTTCTTGAAGCAATGAATTCTGTGGTCTAACTGCATAGTGTATAAAAAAAGGCATTCCCATCCTTTGGTTTTGACTCAGTCTCTGTCAAATGCCGCCTTTGTTCTTGCCTGGTGTAAGCCAGCAATCCCATTCTATCATCTCAGGATGGTTCACTCCTTTATCTCTTTACATATTTTCCCTTTTCTCTCCTATGAAGGAAACTGTCACTGTCTTCATAGTGTATTTTCACAGAGTGGATTGTCGGACATCCAATCATTCTGAATTTGGGAAATGCCTTCCTAGGTCAAGCCATGCTTCCCCAGAGCTAGCCAGGAAACACAGGTAACCTCAGAAGTCCTTACAAAGGGATAGTCACCCTCCCAGCATTCCTCTTTATCTGAAGTGGCTAAAAACTGGCACCTTTCATACCATGACCAGCTTCTCTCCGGTGTTAGTAGTTTTTAATCGTGACCTTCATACCTACCTACCAGCTGGCTTTCCTTCTCCACAAGGTACTACCAAATAAGTTGGCACAAGGGATTAGGAAGATCAGACCTCTGCTTTTATTTCAATATTGAGGCAAAGAATGAGGGTAGATGTTTTAGTTAAAAATATCCCTTTATCACTGCCCCCTTGCATCGGGTCCCACTGATTATAATGATGTGGGAGCTACATAGCACTTGCGTGCCTTTCCCACCCAGTTGCATCCAGTCCTGCTGAACACATTTTGCCTTGCCAGATCTCCTTATTTATTCTTGTATTGAAGGGTTTTCATTGGCAGCATAGTCTGAACCTTGTCATCCACTTGAAAATAAAAGAAAAAACAAATCAATTAAATTCAGTAACACACTATAAGACTTCAGTCTCTGGAAGTCTCAGCTCTGAGAAGTTGGCTTGGTGATCCTAATTTTTAAGTATCACAGTAATGCTAGTATTTGAATAAGGGTTACCCATTAAATGTTTTATTCCTAGATTTCAGTACATTCCAGACAAGTTTATGCAGAATATGCTTAACAGAAGGAAGAGGTTAATCCCACATTTTCTCGCTTATAATAACTGTCAGCCATGGGATTGCTCCCACAAATACCAACTCCCCTATCTACAAGCTGTCTCTTTCCCTATCTATATACTAATTTCTGCTAAGCTTGCTATAAATTATACTGAATACAAACTTATAAAACAGCACAAATTTCAGCTTGTTTCATTCAAAATTTCAGGCTTATTCTGAGATATGTCTGAGGTTTCTAGAAATCTGAAGTGTTCTCAGCACAAAATGTGCTACGGCAAAATGGGGATGAGATTCAAGACGGTATTAATTTACAGACTGAAGTGACCATTAGATCATAGCACCTGATGGTCTGGGCACATCATACTATTGAACAGCTGGAGGAAGTCAAGTCACCTGTGTTTGACTACTGTGTACCCTCCAGAAAGGCAGACAGACAGTTAAGTGACTTGGGAACATCACTCCACCATTTTCTATGACCTTTTTTTCCAACAGTTCATCTCCCTCACTGTTCATGATCTCTGTTTTATTTCCAATTGCAGCTCGTCCAGGATTAACTTTCAGAGTGGTTCTCTTTGTACCCTTCTGTATTGCACTGCAGAGAGGTTTACAAACGGCATTTTCTCCCTGCAAAAGTATTTACATGTGCTCTAATTCCTAACTCCTGACTCTTTCTAGGACCATGACTTTTCTTGATGAAGTTATTTACTGTGCAACCTCAACTTTCATTCCTTGCTCCTAGCTGCCCTGCTCTCCATTCAGCTGTGTAAATCTGTATTTGGTTTGAACAGCACTCATAAATGTAGTCAGTGATGGTTCTCCACGTACTTCCAGTTCATCGATGATGGGCACTGGCATCCAAATAGACATGAAAATGATTCCCCATTAATAAATTGTGTTTTGAGTTAATGTATTTCATGTCTGCTAGCCGACATGAGATCTTGCTTCGCTAACATTGCACAGAGCTGTGGTTTTGCAATGTTCAGTAATCCTCAGTTAATCATCACATTATCACATACTTTACAGACTTAACTTTTAGACATTAACTTACAGAATTAACTACAGAATCAAACTTGTAATTTTCTTCGCAAATAAACTAGAATTTGTGTTGGTTTTTTTTATTTTTTTTTTACAAGACATATTCTCCATAAAACATCTTGCCTATCAGTCATTGTATCCCTGTATGATTTAGTCATTTAGGATTCAATCAGCTGTAACATTTAACTTCATCCAGTTTTCAATTTCAACCTGTGGTTGATATCAGACTAACCAGCCAATAGTTTGACCTTTACCTGTCTGGATACTGGCACAAGATCAGAACTTGTACAGCCTTCTGTAATTTCCCATGTATTCTGAAATGTACTGAAAATTAATATTTATGGAAAATTGAACTCATCTACCGACAGTTTTAAAGCTTTTGGATAAAACTTGACCTGTTCATCTAAGAATGTGTATTCCTGAAAGATATTATTTAATATCATCTTCAGTAATAAGTGGGCTGCTGGTCCATCTTCCTCTTGTGATATAATTTACCATCCTGCTCCTTCCCCCATTGAGAAGAGAAATATTTATTAAATACATTTGCCTTATAGCAGCAGTGTTAATAATTTTATCACTGCAATCTAGAAATGAAACTATAAATCACTGCGATTTATTTTACTCTTAACATAAGAAAGCAATCTTCCCCACGGTCTTTATTGACTTCCTATGCTTTATTTCCACTGAAATGCAGTCATTGCTGTTTCCACTTCTCCTCATATGATTTTTAATGAATATTCTAATTGCTGCCATGCTGCACCACTGAACCAGGAAGGCTGGTAGCAAAAGTTGTCCTCTCTTTCAACTCAAAAATCATAAATCTTGGCTGCCTCCAACATGCTCCCCAAAAGATTTCTCAAGTTTCAGTCATATTTTGGCCATCCAAAATATTCAATTTGTCTACAAGTTAGGTCATACATATTAAGCTCCTCCCACAAACCCTCGTATCTCCTCCCCATGGGATAACAGGGATGGGGGCACCTCTCACTTAAGACTTTCCAGAGTCTTTTTTTGTTTGCAGCCTTCCCATGCATCTCAAGACAGCCAGGGGAAGAGGTCTCTTTCCCATCAGGGTCTAGGATTTATCTCCTTCTGACCTGCCTCTGGAGGGTCTCTTGTAAAGGAGCAATGCCTTTTCATTCCTCCTCCCACCATGAGCAGTGCTGAGGGACAATGGAGCCCATATCAGAGCTGTGCATTGCCGTCAGTGCTGCAGTCACTTCCCTCTTCTGCAAAACTAGCAGCAAGTGAGGAGAAGGCTGCTCATATGTTTCCTGCAAAAAGCAGATGCAGCTTGATAAGCAAAAGTTAATCCTTTTGGGATGGGTATTAACATCAGTTCTTCACTGTCCCTTGTGCACTCTTCTGCGCAAGGCAGCTTTGGCATATCCAGAATAGCCCATCTTCATATATCTCCTAAAAAACATTGTCTTCTCACATATGACCAGTCATCTCTGGCTTTTTTTGTTTCCTTTCTTCTTTTTAAACTCTCCTGTTCCTCAGTAGTAGGCTAACTACATGTCAGTTGTCTGGAACAATTTTTGCTCTATGGAGTCAAAGATTTCCCATATCACTTGTGGATTACTGGGCATCTGCTCTGCACTGGTTATAAACACACCATAATCCCAACATGTTCCAATAGCATCAGACTTGCAGGCACTAACCCTGCTATGCTTTGGCTGCAGGTTTGACCCTTCCTGAGTGAAATCCTACACAAAAGCAGGGTTTACCCTCCCTGAATGTGAAGACTTGGATGTGCTGGGAGAATAAGAAATGGACTTCAAAGTGGGGGTCGTTGCCTGGCTCTTGGGTTTCTCTATCCCTAAGTGCAACAACAACCCTAAGCACACTTTGCAATGGCACGAAGACTTGGAAGTCTTCCACCAGAAGGAATTTGCTGTATGTGATGCTTCGGCTTTCCTTTAAAAGCAACAGCCATACCCAGCATGGAAGCGCTGGAAACACACCCTGCATAGGAACCAGATATATAGGCTATATACACGGTGGTAGCATAATGTCATCGTATCCCGGCTATTTGCAAAGTTTCTGGATTCTTTCCAGAACAAAGTCAAAAGACATTTGGTCTTCAGAAACAAAGCATAAACAGAAAAGTCCAACTTCTGAAAGCTAAAAAGCAGCGTCACAGAAGAGAAAAGTAAGTGTTAGCAGGTAGTCACTTAGTCATTTAACAAATCCAAGTATTAAAAAAAAAAAACCTCTAGCCAAACTTACAAATACTTATGCCCAAAATTTATATAGGGTCCCTCTAACCATTAGCTCTTTGTATTTCTGTTGTTTTCATTGGATCAGAACAAATATACAGCTGCTGCTTTACAAGACTGTCTTCCCCTTTTTTAAAAAGAAAATAAAAGTTTTGCTTCCCTCTTTTATTGCACTTGACCCCTTCTCTGAAGGCAGAAAGCAAGAATATTGCTCAACTGAGCCTTTGGCTGTGACCCTCAAATTGTTTGTTATGGCTACACAGGAAAGCAAAGTCCTACACATGACCTTGAGGGTGATTTTGTAAAAATCAATCAACTACTGTTATGATGGCCTCCCCACCAACCAAAATAAATACAATTAAACCCATAATCACTTCTGTACAGTAATGTGCTATTCAATGGGTCTCTTTAGGTGGAGTGAGGGAGAGCAGGGAGAAAAATGTTGAGGCTATTTGATACTTTGTGAGAACATCAGAAGCACCATTCTTCTCAATTAACCCAGCAATTAGCCTCCACCTCTCTGCCAGGAAAAGAAATCTTTCTTTATCTGTCTTTACCAAAAAAAAAAAAAGAAAAGAAGAAGAAGAAGAAAAAGAGGGAATGAAAAGAGAGAAAAACTAAACTGTTGGCAACTCCATCTTTCCCAGAGGAGCGGAAAAACAGCCAGACCAAAAAGCTAGGGAATATTACAGAAAACAAACCTGATAATAAGGTGTGTGAATAACTACTGCACCAGCATGCCAATGGTAGAACTGGTTTTGCGAAGAGACATTTCTCTTCCTAGATCCTTGGGAAATGATGCAGAAAACGCTCAAAAGGAAAGGATAATGCATTACTACTTTAATCTGTCAGGAACCCTTGACTGGCTCTTAGAGAGTGCCAAATTGGGTTAGACACACAGCCTACGTACCCAGAGTCTTTACTCTGCCAAAAGGCTGCGTCATGCACGTCTGAAAAAAAAAAAAAAAAAAAAAAAGAGCAAACATTCATGGAGTTGGGGTTTGTGAGGATTACTATGGAAAGTTTCTCCTTGCCTCTGTGATACCGAGATTGACTCACACTTTCACATAGGGACATCCCTTCTCAAAACCTCAATTTTTTTAAAAAAATGCTTCTAATGTAGACATTCTTGGAATGCATAAAAGGGATGCTGATTTTTCTCATTATTATTTAGATTGTGATTTAGAACGCTCCAAGGATTTCCTGAACTCAGAGGGAAGCAAAATCCCCATTCCAAAGAGCACCTTTTACTTTGAGGGTTTTTTTATTATTATCTTTTGAGGCAACACTTTAGCATTCACCATCAATATAAGTCCATCCTAAGAAACAGTCTAATTTTTCTAATGAACAGCTCATTAGAGAACTAGGATAAAAGTGGCTGTCACCAGATTTAATTCCACTTCTTTATTCAAAGCTGAGTGAAGCGTTAAAGCAAGCAAACTTCAAGAAAGGTGCTGGATAGTCTTGGGAGATCCTTTTTTTAATCAATAATACAAGTTGTTAGGAGAGTACTAACAGAAGAATTGTCTCGCATATCATTGTGTCACACCCCTTTAACTAACAGAAAACCTCCCGTCTGTGGAAGAGGATTTGCTGATAGAAAGATCATCTCCTCAACGGGACTAGTCCCTCCCATCACTGTGAGGTTGGCTGTGCAAGGAAGATCTGCTCTGGCTGTGCTGTGGGTACGCTATAGCCATATATAACTAATATTCCCACAGCCTTCAGCTTGCTCTTCCCAGTTTCTCCCGCTTGGCATTTCACATGATGAACTCACAGAATCCCCCATGAGCCAGGCTCGGTCTCACAAGTTATATTGCTGGCAAGTATCCCTGAGTGGCAAGCAGCAGGAGGCAACTGCTGGAACTGGAACATCTTTATGAAACAACTGATCCTGCACAAGGCTGCAGTGTGCCGGCAGCCCTCTTATTGCTCGCTCCCTGCCTCCCAGGGTGTGCCTGGTGGGGTCTCCTAGCAGAAAAAAACAAAGATTCTCCTGTGGATATAAAGAGGAATATAGAGTTTATGCGCCTTAAATAGGAACAATCGATTATTTCATGGATCTGTACCCTGTTGACATGCTCACGTGATATTCGGATGAGCCATAAAAGCTCATCGCAGGCTGGACCACCGCTGAGCAAAATACAAAGGAGAAAGAAGTTTGTTGTATTGGGTCTATCCCAGAGGCTGCATGAACCAAAAGAGTCCAAAACTCATTCTCTATCCCCCCGTATATGTTCCTCCACCCTCCTTGTACTGTACAGGTACAGATCCCAAACTAGCCATGAACCTAACTACCTGAGTATTTCCACCAGGAAGTCACCAACACATTAAAAGTTAAGCTTGTATTCCAGCACTTTGTTGGACTGAGGTTTTAATCTGTCTCCGAGCTAGGCAGCTGCTTGAGTACTCTCAGTCAGGAACCGTCTCCCAAGCCTGACAAGGCTGTGTTTTCTGGCTCTCTGCACTCACAGCCATCTGTTCAGATGGCACGTGCACCCGTGGAGGCTGGTTGGGCTCTTCCCTTACAACATGGGAGCCAAGCAAAGGCAATTCAGATTGGCAGCCCAGAAGACACTGCAGTAGGCATCTCTTCCAAAGAAGTCCTTCTACTTCTTCATCTCTGAGGCAGCATCCCAGACACTTACTAACACCTTTGATGCTTTTGTAAGAGGTGTGGATACTCCTCGATGCAATTTGACAGCATGTATCAGAGTCAGTCATCTGGGACCTACTGAATATCATCTAGATGCAAACGTCTACCCAACTATACAGTTTGGAGACGTGAGGTGAATGCCAGGGATGAAGCAGGTGAAAGCAGATGCTTTGCTCTTAATCAGTGCCAGCAAATCCCAAGATCTGAATTCCAGCAGTGAGAGAAATTTTGCTCTGGAATTGGGAGGGTTTTTTCCAAGGAACCCTCACAAATGCACCAGGGTAAAAATCATGCAAATGAGTCTGATGAAAAAATAGGTCCTTGGGCTATTTAAAGTCTGGAGGGGATGGACACCTGTTATCCGCTTCACACTCACCAAGGGAGGAGGACACTAGGGGAGGTGAAGGAGCATGGCATGTCGAAGGAGTAGAGTTATCTTCATGTTCATCTAGAGTTTGCCTGGGTAACCATTAGACCAGCACATTTGCTATGCCTCTCTACTTGTTCTTCTGTGACTTTTGGTGTTTGAATTTAAAAATATTACAGATAGGGTTTGACTCTCAGTATCTAGCACAGTGGGTTGGACTTTGGTCTTAATGAAAGCCTGTTCTACAAGACTGTACCATAATGCATGCTCTTTCAAACCATCAGAGGAAGAGGGTTCAATGCAATACTTCAAACCTTACGAAGCTCGTATGCAGCCCCTTGTTGTAAAATATGTTCCCTCTGTGCCTCTGGGATCATAATTTAGACTTATGTCTTTGAAGGCATGTGCAGTTAAAAACTTTTTTAAGACGCAGACCTCTGTTTTCAGCCTGTACAACTAGCAACAGCAATATTCCTGTACCACATAACGATGTGTGAGGTACTAACAACGTGAAGCTGGTACAGTAATCAGGGTCTGATTAGTATCTACAACAGACGTAGACAGACTCAGAAGATCTCTCTGTCACGTGGTCAGAAGCAGCATCTGCTTCCCAGAAACAGGTGTGTTCCCTTGCTCCATGCCAGTGCGTGCAGCAGGGAGACCGCGCTGCTTCGTATTTCAGCCCGGTCTCTGCGGGAGCTGCACGTGGTTCCCATCGCTATCACGGCCAGGATTAGCTTCCACTGATCTGCTCATCCTGGGAAGCCTCAGAGGAGCCCCAAGAGCTGCAGAAGATGCGGAAAATCAATTTCACTGGCAAGCGAGAGCCCTAGGAATCTAATGTACATGCTGTAATTCCGTCCTACACAGAGCTGGAGAGAGATACCTGCACGCCATACCCAAACACAACCCGGGATTTATAGCTAGGGGAAGAAGTAGAAAAAAAAACAAACATCTAATTGCTACAGATTTAGGACCCTAAAATGATGTCTTTGGGAATGTCCAGCCCTGAGAGCTGAACCCTACTGAAAAATATTGAGCTCATGTCAAAAAAAAAACCTAAAAATTTTAAAAAGGGATTCCTTTCATTTTCCATCAAAACAGCTGTGACTTTAAGGCTCTGTGGCTGTAATTATTGCAGACTTGATACACCTCATTGTAGCAATGTAGGAAAATATCACACAGCGACAGGGAAAAATAGGGCTGACTTTTCTTCCTTTTAAATCTCAATTAAAAAATACATTGGATGAAATTTCCCATTAGCTGGTACTATTTGTACATCCCATGTTCTTTCTTTAATTAAAAAACATGCTTATTGCAATACTGCCAGAATCACTTTTACGGTATTTTAATTGTAATGTCTCTGCCTGATTAAAAAAAGAAAATATGAACTAGAAACTGCCTGAAAAAAAGTATCACAATGCACATCCCAAATGGATTCAGCAAAATGGCATAGAAAACACCGCAATACAAACAGTTTTTAACTGTGGCTACTGACAAAGGTTTCTAAAACAGGTTTAAGGACTGGCTGACACAAGAAAGAGAAAAACGGAGAAAAAAGCTTTTTCCTTCTTTCAGCCAATTCAAGCCCAGTTGTTATCAGCAGAGACTGAGGCACTTATTATTTGACAAGTACTTATGCAGGTGTATCAGCTACTATTCAATGCTATTTGCTAATAGCATCAAAGTCTAAGAAAAGTCAAGCAAAATTGATATACAAGTTTATCTCCTCCCCTGGTCTATCTGTAGGACCCCTTCTAGCCACATCCTGATCTGAGCGTGGATTCTGAGGGATCCAAAATATTGATGGATAAGCATCACTCTTGGGACAGGGGTTTAAGATCTGACACCGTCATGGGTGTCTCTGGGATCTTCTAGGTGTCTAATTTTTCTAGGGATCCGGTAGTTTGAAAAAGCCTGGATTACCTGTGGTACTGTCAAGACCAGGTGAGTTTAAGTATGTACCATCAGTTTTTAGAGGCAGAAACCACAGATGATGTGGGTTAGACATTTCTCAAAGGTTCAGCATGGAGTCTGACGATGGAACTGGCTTTGCTGGTTCCAGCAGGATGGATAAGATGCAGCAAGGGCTACAAATCATGGGGGACAAACAGGGCTGTGACAAGTGACATCATGGCTTTTCCAGAGAAGGGCCTAAGCAATCTTCTCTCTTATGCCTGCAAGGACAGCCACCTCAAGGGTGCCACTGCAAAGGCAACTGGATGGTTGCAGACCTGGGACCTTCAACCCCAGCAGTGTCACCCCAAAAGTGAGCCCTGAGGCATTCCTGCAAGAACAAGTAGTTTTTTCAGTCTGTGTAAAGCAAATTTTTGTCTGCCCTGGGTTATCATAAATATTTACATACTTGGGATGCTCCGATCATGAAAATAAGTTGCAATCTGCTGAATTTATAGGGACATCTGCAATCTCTCTGTCTTGTTTCTCACCCCCCATCTGTACCTTCTGAGCAGTTTCACAATCTGGCCATTAAACTTTCCCCTGCCAATAGCCAAGTGTTCACGTTTCACTCATCGAGGGGGAAGTAGAAGCTGCTGAGCCTTCGGCACAGTGGTCAGAGACAGCCTGTAGGACTCAGATGCCTAATCCTATTTCACTATTGCTTTTGGCCTCCAGATCTTCTGTCCAGACAGTCTGGTCACTACTAGAGCCTGCATCTTCCCACGTGACACACAGCCAGAGCAGGGCCACCTTAACGATGCAAGTGTAGGTGACATCCTTGTTATAATAACCTTAAAACAATTTCTACAATGTTAAAGTCATCAAGAGGACAGGAGCAGCCCTCAGAGCTGGTGTTCAGAATCCTCATGGTGTCTTAAGAACAGAGAATTTTGAGAAACGAGCCCATAAAAGTGTGTTGGGTTTGCTGGGTACAGCACCAGGAAAAGGCGAATAGGGTACAACAGCAGAGGAGCAGACTCAGTGGCCTCACAGTTTTTTTCCATCTGTAATGTTTGTTATATCTTCAGCTTGTGAGTGCATGGACAGCCCGATCCTGAACCAGTAAAGCCAAAGCGAAAAGAACTACAGTTTAATCCCATTCTCTGGCCCCGACTAAGAAAAACACTTCATCTTATTCTTCAGTCGAAGCACGTAGCTACACCCGCCTGCAGGTTAGGGTTTATCGTCATGCCCATCTTGCAGCTGGGGAAACCTGGCAATTACTTGATGCGTTCACAGACTCAGTAGTTGCTATTCTAAGGGGATCACCTAACTGTGATTCATCTTAAGATTGGTATCTATAATACTTCAGATGAACAGGTCTTTGGTGGTGTGTGTTTCTTTCTATCAATACAGGAGCCTGAACAACTCCCCTGGGCTAGATAACTTAAAGAAAGGTAAGGTTAGGGAGGATGAATCCCACCCACTCTCAAAACAGAGTAGACCTCAGCATGTCTTGGCTCCAAATCAGGCCAAGGCAAAACAGCTAGCAGCACTCATGTTAGTGGGGGTGGATGCAACAAGAAAACTCCAGGAAAGAGTCAGCTCAGATAAATAATTACCCTGTAGGTTTCTACTTCTAAAATGGAACCACCTATATTTCGTATGTAGCTATGCTGAAAATAATAGCATCTAGAATATTGTAATGCTGCTTTAATAACTGAATCTACACTGTAAAACAAGCTTCTTGGAAAATGTGATAAAGAGGAGAAATGATTTGAATGTCAGATGAGCTAAAGGCATAAAGATACTGCTTCAGACTTCATTAAATTCAACAAGACCTCTATTCCCTTCCTGAGTCTTCACTCATAGATCAAATGTGCTTTTGAGTTGGCCCAAAGCGCTTTTGCTACAATAGTGTGCCCTACTTCTTCGCAAAGACAGAGGCTGAGCCCCCAGATCCTCATCCAGATCAGCAGCCAAAAGTCTCAGAAGTTTGGAGCTCTGACCTATCTCATCCACTATATGCAATAATCACACTGGGCTTTGGAAGGATCTTGCATCACCCAGATCTAGAATTTTAAAGTGTGGGAGACAGGGAAGAAAATCAGACTAAAATTTTTCTTTTTTTTAAATCTTAAATACTTATTTGATTTTTTTAAGTTGAGAATGTTGCCCAGTGTAGCAGTTTTGAAAAGCTCTGAACCTAGACTGACCAAATTCAAAGTTTGGTGGAAATATTTGCACAATATGGGTAAACTTTCAAAGTTTTATCTTTATAGACTGATCATTCATAGCTCTATTAAAATATAATTATCAAATGCATGCTTTTCCTCATTATCTCTCTCAATGAAAACCTGTTACCTTTCATGCCATTTTAACATAAAATCACTTTTGACCGTAAGGAAGGTCTAAGTCCTTAAATCAATACAAAATTGTTTTTTAACTTTTTAAGCTCCGATCCAGAAGAAACTTACACGGAGGCTTAACTTCAAGCAAGTAAATTCACCAGAGCAACTCGTGCGCTTAACATGGAGCACAGGCACAACAGTTTGCACAATCAGGGCATAATTTCCAGGGAAGACCTCTTCTGGCACTGAATAGCAAGTTATTCTAGTTTTTACTTTGACACCCACAGAGCGGCACTTTCTGACTCTGATGCTGAGTCTACCCCAGGGCACGCGAACCCTGCAAACCCACGTTCCGCCCGTAGCTGCGCTCGGTTATTTACTCTCCACCAGCCCTGCTCCAGGATCTTGGATTATTTATTACATTCTGTAGCTGTGGCCTGTAATTCTGTAGCATCATTAATTTTGTAAAGGCTTTTGCAATACGCTTGCCTCAAAGATGCCAAAGAAAACAGTGTTGATTATTGTTATCAGCACTGCCATTATCGCTGAACACCACTCAGGATAGCAGTGCTTTCAGTAGCTGGGGAAAATAAATAAATTTAAAAAAAGCCTTCCCGCTCGTATTGTCATTATGCCTCAAAACAGCATAAACGATGCCTTCCGCATACATAATAATTAAATGCTTCCCCCTTCCCCCATCGCCATCCTGCCGTATCTAATGAAGGCAGACTCAGCCTGGCCAGGTGTCGCCTTCAGTGCAGGAGCAGGGGCAAGGGCAGATCGTGGCAATGACAAACTCCAGGCCTGGGAGGAATAAGAGCCCCGAAACCCCGTTCTCCAGACCTTTGAGATGCAGCAGGTTGAGGTTGGTGGTGGTGGTCCCCAGCAGCATGGTCCGTCCTCCTTCTATCGTGACGTTATCGCCATCTCGCGGCTGGTGGCCAGCAGGCCAGCTGCAGTCCTCGGCCCACCGGCCACAAAACTGGAGGGGAAGCTGGAAAAAAAGACCCGGAGAGGTTCAAATCTTACCCTTTCCCACCCTGCAGGAAGCAAGCTTGCAGCAAATGCCGCAGCGGGGGAGACCCGCACGGCACCGGCTGCTTTCCCGGCGGGACCTGGCGCAAGGCGGAGAGGTGGAGGGTGTTTGAGGTAGCGAGGTTCTTGGCCTTCGGAAATACCTCTCACGATTTGGGGGTTGCACCTTGTGCTGCTCCTCTCAGGGTAACAAGGGGTTTGCTCTGCCCCCCCAAAAGCAGAACTGCACATTAAGTCCTGGTAAATTCATAAAAAACAGCCCAAAGAATTTTGAATTAAAATATCCTGCTAGATGAGCAATATTTTGTTTTACGGACTTTTTCAAAGGCTCTCCTGCCACTCATTGTCATTTATAGACATTCCTCCTTTCAAATACTTTTTATCTTCTCTCAGTTTATCCAGGATTATTAGCGCCCCTACTTTGATGGCTCCCACATCAGTTCCCAATGAAGCATAGCACTGATTAACTTCAAAACAGCAGACAATAGCCTGGCTCATGACGAGCAATGGCAAAATGATACTTGCCTGTTACCAGTCATGGTTCCTCCTCACCTCTGAATTTTAAGCATGCATTTTGCAGTGAAGGTTTGACTGATTCCTTGAGGAATGTGTGTTTATTTGCGTGCGGAGATGCACGCACCACTGTGGACATATGCATTCATAAAATATTCTTGTGGAATCACATATGAACTAGCAAGAACAGCCCCAGCTGATCTGGGAGGAAAACTAAAAAACAGCACTGGAAAGGAATAACCTCCATATAAAAGAAAAATACAGTTACTTCATTTTCGATCAGAGCACATCATGCTCATTAAAGCTTTTACTTGGGAGCTGCAGTTAAGGCGAATCAACATTGGTGGCGTTGCAATAGATACTTTTTTCACATGTGCTATTGTCAATGTTGGTTTTATGTGCCTGATGTTTTATATAGCACTTGTCACAGCACCTAGAGCCTTGGAGAGCTGCAATTTGAAAAACAAGAACTCTGATAAATATTACATGGTGGCTACTGTCTTAATTATTTGCACCAGGGAATGAATGTTGGTCCCCAGGCTAAAAGATACAACTGGCTTATGTCCATCCTGTCTGCAAGGTATGGATCCTGGTATTTTCTCTCCTCCATTCGGTAACTGCCCTGCAAAAGGAATTACTTGGTTCAATCTAGAATGAAGCCTGGGACTGAATTAACATGCATGCAGCGAAAACATCTGGGGAGCTAAGTCCCTGACGTCAGAGGGAGTCAGATAAGCCTTCACATCTGTACACAACTGTTACAGAGAGAACAATAAACAGCTCTTTTTTTTTTTTTCCCCCCCAGGGCTGCTAAGTATAATAGGACAAGTACCAGCTTTAAAAAAAAAAAAAGAAAAAAAAAGGCAATTTAGGACAAACTTACTAGCTGAAAGGATAGATATCTTGAAACAATATCTTCCTAGAGAGGCTGTGGATTACCCTTCACTGGTAACGCTCTGAACTAGGTTATATGGTTATATGCAGTATGCACAGATTATATGCAATAGGTCCACTGAAAAAGATCTACTGTCAGAGCAGGGGATAGAAGAGGGCATCGTTCTTGCCAAAGCGCGCATTTCTCCAATATACTGCTAGGAAGCCAATCACAGCACAAAATTGCAAATTCTCTAAGTTCCTGGCACAACCTTAGTCAGTCTCTGTTATGCTGCTAGGACAGCACTGGATGATGCAGTTGTTGTGAAATGGTCGGATTCAGCAGAACATTTCTCTAAGAAGGTTTTTTAACTGGCTTCATCTAAGGCCCAATAGGAGGCCCCCAATTAATTCTAATGGGAAAACAAGGATAATAAAGAATATTATAGGCTGTTCTTCTTGTTAGCACCAAAAACTTAGAAAATTGTCAGGTAGAAGTCTTACAAAATTAAGTCTTAAAAAGTTAAGAAAAATAAACTCCTCTTCTGAATTTGACTTTTATTAAGACAACTCCCTGTTCTAACTAGAAATCACCCAAGCTATTTGTTTAAGGCTCTCTCTATAGAACATCAATATTTAAGTTATTTTTACTAGGCTTCTGTTGTCACCCCTTAGAAGATTGTGCACCGACCCAGTTCTACCAGTTACAGAGAGCAATACCATCTGGCGTAAAACCAACAGCTTGTATGAGCAAATGATCTCAAGGCACTAGAGAATGGTTGAAACCCTCTGAGAAATTAAGAATTATTAACTTAGTACTGTAACTCAGAAAAGATATAAATTTGCTGGAATCAAATGCTCCATTATTTAGATGACACATATGTCCACAGTAAGAGGCAGTCCCTACCTTATCAACCTAAACAAAGATGAAGAAACTAATTTTTATTACTCAATAAAAAAGTTTAGTGTCTAAGAATGATCACATAGAGGGATAAAACGATTTGGCCAAGGTCATGAAAGCTCTCTGTGGTGGCACCCAGTCCATAATCAAAGGATTACTCTTCCCTTCAGAGAGTGTGGTGCTTTTTATATCATTTTTTGTTTCCCAGGCCAATTCCAGAGGACCCACCTCAAGCCTGCAAGTCACAATGAAGAAAATAAATGTCATATCAATTGGATTCTTAGCCTGGGGAAGAAAAGGAAGGTTTCCAGTGAGAAGATGCCTGGTTTAGTCTGATGCCACCTGCACCACCTTGTGCAGTGTGCATCTTTCAAATGATTTCTGATTTGTTTTTGTTTTTGTTTTTTTTACAAGTAAACAAATGAACATCAACTAATAGCACAGGACAAAGAGCAATTTATAACCACTTGTGCCATCCTTGTACCATCATGGCAAGAATAGGTCTAAAGAACGCATTGGCCTGAAGGGAGAAAAGGGGTTTTGCTCAAGGAATGCACTTTAAGTTACCACAGCATAGAAGAAAGTATACGGGACCAGAGGGAAAGCTGTTCCTTAGTAATTGAGGAAAGACATCAGACTGATGGAGCGGAATATATAAACTGAGATAGCACAAGATTTTATCTGGTGATCTTCTTTTCCAGCCCTATGCCCTTTTCCTAAGTGGCATGCCCAGACCGGCACTCCTGAGTGGGCAGCCTCCTTGCAAGCCTAGGAAGTCAGAAATGACTCAGGAGAAGACAGCAGACCATAAGAAGGAAGAGCATCTCTAAAGGATCTTAAAAAAAAAAAAAAAAAAAAAAGTGTAATCTAGTGCAAAGCTAGCGCAAAAGCTACCTGCCCTACACCACAAGTACAGTTTGCCTGGACCTCGTGAATCCTGTATGAGTCGCCTCTTCCTCTTTTCTTGAGGAACAGCACAGCGCTACCTGCAATTATAATGGGCTTGTTAAGCCCTTGGCTGAATGGTGATGAAGTTGATGTCCTGCTCCTGCTCAGCAGCCCATGGTAAAATGACATAGACTAGCACACACAAACTAAATGCACATCCCGCGTCTACCAGGGTGGGTGACACACTCACACCTCTAGAAAACCCAGCTCTCTCCTGGCCCTGATAGCGTCCTGCCATGTGATCTTGGGGAACCTCCTCGGTTATCATGTCCTGTCTTCTCTAGCTGCTCTGCAGCCAACATGGGACAGGCCATAACCACGTCACTTGACCCTCCAGACACTACTGTCTCTATGCTCTGCTCCATGCAGGCTGAGGACCCTCTCACGGCTGCTGGGACAGACTGACTCATTTGGAACTCCTCCAAATAAACAGTGAGGCAGTCACCTTCTCCCTTGAAGGGTTGCATGGACATGTTGCAAACATCGCCATCATGCAGAGACTCCAGACCTTTTCCTTCTGCCCACAGCCAGCTGAAACAAGAACATTCCCCTCCCCATTTGATTATTCAAAGAAGCAAGACTCTTTCTTTTTTTTTTCCCTCCTGCTTGGCACCCAGCATTTGCCCTATGGTGTTATTTAAACACTTCTTAGCAACGCTGAGGAGCAGCAGCAGCTGCAAGCGCCAGGGTCATGCCTGAGCGCCTTTCCCGTGCGTGCTTGTTGAATGAATCGCGAGGAACCCGCAGAGCCGGGGAAAGCCACATGTCTGGGGCTGGCAGTGGCTGGAAGTTTTCCTTCTGCGCTTTTATGAGCTTTAGCACGGGACTGCTCCCCTAGGAGCTGGGGCACAGCAAATGACAGGGAGCTTGAAAGTCAGGACAGGGGCAAATAGGAATTGGCGCAAAATGAGCGCTGAATGATGAGGCTGGAGCTAGCTGGCTGTGTTGGCTGCAGCAAGGTGGGAGCCTCGCGCTCCCGAGCTAGCATGGGAGTGCTGACAAGCATTTCCTCGGACCCCTCTTTTGCACACGCAGAGGTGGTCTAGGCAAATCCTAATCTGAAAACAACCAGGTCTCCATTCTGGTCTGCATGGCCCTCTGCCAACTGCAGAAGGGGAAGAAAGATGGAGGTTGTAAAGTACGCTGCTGAAAACCATTTCCTCATTTCTGTGCCAGTTCCTCAGTTACGGTTTCCCTCTCTGCTGCTGTCTTTGTGCTACAGCAATGCCAATACTGCATGTCAGAAGTGGAAGCCCCCCCAAAGGGCCGTAAATCAGGCATAGAGACCAACCTGAGCGAAACCGCAGCTGAGTGCACAGGGGTAGAGGAACTGTGCGCAGCTCTTGCTGTGCTTTTAGAGGTAAATATTTATTTTGGGGTGAAAAGAAGTCCTTAGTTAATGATGAGGGCTGTGTCCAAGTTCCAGGCTCCATGCCACTTCCCAACTCTAGATAACTAGAAGTTTAAATTAATTTAGGCTGAGGGTCAGCGGTTACAATTTCTACTGAAGACATTCAAGTATAGGAGATACTGGGAAAAGCAGCTGAGAACGAGTTTCACACCCAAATTAAGTGTGCATGCGTATACCCTAGCAGATCGCTGGAAAGACGATTTGGAGGAAATGGGCCTTATGAGACCATAACATCTCTGCATCCATCTGTCTCTCTGCCAGTGCCCTTGAACCTGGCCAGCTTCAATTAGATTTGACAGGGGGGGTGAAACCTCAAAGATGCAGTGTTATTATAAGATTCGTGAAAATTAGTAGCTAGATAGAAGCAAGACATGCATCAGGTGCTTTCCCCAAAGACAGAGAGATATATATATATAATGAACTGAACGCTTGCAGGACACCAAAGCACTTGCAGGATGTGTCCTCATGTCACACATCCATAGAAAACCTACTCCAGCATTTCAAATCCAATACAAGAGCTGATACTAGCTCAGGTGGGAACCAAGCATGCAAAGTAAGAGCAGAAACCCAAATGGGTGGAAAATCACAAGCACCAGGAATCCTTAAGGAGTCAGTTGTACTTCTGGTGGTACCAAAGAGCACTAGGATCTGGGAAGGGAGCTGACACAAAAAACATGGTGAGCAGGGCCCTGCAACCTCTTCCCGCCTCCGGCCCCGCTTGTTCCATGATGCATGCAAGCCATTTCAAGCCCATACCTTGTGTACAAAGCAGGTGAATCAGCTCCCCATTCGAGCTCCAAAACCATGGATGAAATGGATAAAATAATATTTTAACAGCATACAATGAAAGACGCACAAGCCCCTTGCAATGCAGCAGAGTATCCGCTGCCTCCCTCCTGCACCTTCTTTTTCCATTTTCAGGCAGATTTCTTTCCGTTTTATGTTTTAAGCTGTTGCCATTGTCAGGCAGCCTGGGGTTGCCTGTGTGTCAGCCGTTGGGGAAACGATCTCTTGGTGCCGGTTTCTCAGCTTGTGTCTGTGACTAGCAGGGCCCAGATACAGCAGCAGCAACTGCAATGACTGAATAAATAACAGTAATACACTTGCACACCAACACAGGCTGGCAAACAAGCCAAAAAGGGACAGGATTATAAATCCTCTATGACCAACTCTTCAATTTTTGGTCTAAGTTTCGTAAATAAAAATCATCCTGTTATCATAACACATTTATCTGGGGACTTTTTTTATTCCCCCACATGAAATTCAAAGTAATCTTTGGGTTTTAAAGGGTTGAGAAACTCTTTTTTAGACACAGTATAGCTCATTCGATCTCATATACTTTGTGATGATGTTCTAATTTGTTTGGTTAGGTGGGTTTTTTTTGTTGTTTATTTTGTTTTAAGAGTAAAGTCCCAATAGAAGGACACTAACAGCCATTAAAGACACAAAGACAACAGCCTTCATCTGCTGATCACAAAAAAAGACAAAAATTTCAAACCAAGAAATAATGGTGGAGTTGACAAGCAAGGACTTTGCTCGCCGCTATGCTCAACCCTGTCTCTTTCTCCAGGCTGCGGGTTTCAGCTCCGGGCTCTCCAAGATGCGGCCGTGGAGTGAAATCTGAAGGCAGCCAGGTGTCCCCGTTCACCAGCAGCAGCAGCCAGCCTTATTCCTCCTCCGGTTGTATCTGCCAAGGTGCAAAGCACAACGCTGCTCCTGCACCGCAATAATCATCTCGCCACCCTGCTTTCCTGGCTAGGAGACTGCTGTCCCTGTCTCCTCCTACGATCCCCAGCAGGAGGAAAGCGCAGCTTTAAGTAACGCCGTCGTTACCCCTCCCGGCTCGCACGGTGGTGGGCGAGCGAAGGTTTTGAGCGCCACGGAGCGACTGGCGCGCACGGGGTAGCCTTCTCCCTGCCGCTGACAGATTGCCATTTAACCAGCAAGCACGGGGAGCAAGCGTCGCTGCTCGCCGTCACCGCGGAGAGACAAGGTTAACATTTTAAGTGATGGAGCGCGGCGTGTATTTCCCCGTGCCGTAGACCCGGGACTCCACGCCACGTTCGAAAACACTTTAATTTCAGTGATGGATACACGGAGCTCACTTTCCGGGCTGTGAACTCGTGACAGCTCCTCAGTTTAATACATCAGGAAAAGATTTATACCCCCACCCAACTCCCTTCCACCTGAAGGAAGAAAAAATATATATTTGGAGGAAACAAAGGAGGAGGGGAGGTATTTTATTACCCTGGATATCTTTTACAAGGGAAGTATTTTCAGCCATCTGCTCTAATTATTCCTCCTGTATTGGCCACCATCTTCATGCAACAATAGAAATAATTATCTCCTCGAGCGCAAAAAAAATAAAAAAAATTACAGGAACAAACAAAAGTTGATTATTTTTACCTTCCAGGGAAAAAAGAAACAACAAGCTACTTCCTAATGAAGGAGCAATTAGAAAGGTGGGTAGAACATCCATAATTAGAAAAGACAAATTGGTGTGGGCTCCTCCCTTTTACACATAGTTGAAAAAGACACAAAATCATGTTATTTTCTACAGTTAGTGGGGTTAGTGTACAAGGTGGTGCCTAGTGCCCAGATGAGCTGAATCTGTCTCTTGGTACAATCCCCTGCCACTCTTGATTTTAGCACCTCTAACCCAAGATGCACCTGTGCCAAATTAACTGAGAAACACTCATCACAACTGTAAAGTCACAAAATTTCAAGTGTCATGGATAGGTCCTCCTCTGCACAGCCCATGTACCTGACACAAGTGTTCATAGGACAGTCCTTCATCCTGCTCTTATAAGAGCGGACTCCTGTGTGCAGTACATCATGCCAAGAACACAGGAAGTGTCCTTTGTTGGATAAGAATCAAAAGGAAAAAAAGGAATTTTTCAGTCTTGCTTTCATTCCTGACAGCATACAAGGAGTGTCTAAAAAAACAGAATGAATGCATACATAACAGCATCATGGGAAAGAGGGACAGGGACTTCCCGAGGAGGAGAGTAAATATCTTCCATTTTACAAAACCAGTACGGACAACAAAACAAGCACTATCTTTACCAACAATGCAGTGCAACACCTTTCGGTGTACACACATGTATTTAGACACTCAGTGAGAGAAAGAGAAAGCTCCTACAAATTAGTATAATTTAGTCAACTGTGCTATGAAATCAAAGAATGGCCATATCAAAGCTGCTCTTAACTGATAATGAATGCAGATGTTCCCAAAGCTCCTCCAAAGATTCCCAAAATAGGAGTGCCATATAATGCTCATTACAGGAGTTCAAAAAAAAAAAAAAAAAAGGACAGAGAAGAGCTGCAGACCTGCAAGGTGTGAACCATCCATTCTCTACACTAGGTGATTTCCCCTTCCAAAAAGGCCCATTTTCACTAAGAAAAAGCAAACAGGGCTGAGATTAGCCATTACGAATTTCTGTGGGGTCTCTTTTGCCCAGAGAAGGATTTCAGAGAAGCTGCCACCACACATTAGCTGTAGTAGCCTGTATTGAGTTTCTTTGGAAACAAGAAAGCCTAAACCATCTAGTAGATCTTTCAATATGATCAGCAATCTATTAAAGGAATTTCATTCACATGCACTTCATTACAGTCCTTCAGCTTTGCCATTGTACAAGGCATTTCCAAGGAAATAGGCTGGAACTGAGGAACTGGAAGGAAAGGAAAGGAGAACTTCCAGAGAAGCTTGCAATGGATAGTCTACTTCCATCCTAAAGAGGACGTTGGCACTAACTGCCTCGACAAAGTAGTGAAGAATTTTACTAACAAATCAGAGGCATGAATGGAAGTTCAACCTCCAACACATGACATGGCGGAGACCACCTGTGGTTAACCCATATGAGCAGACACTGGCAACCAAACTGGGAAGCAAAGATAGGGAGAGAATGGGACCATCTTCTTCCAATAACTCAAGAAGAAAATGATACTTAAAATTGTGGGAATGATTGCAGTCAAGTCACAGGTGACTGTGCATGCTAAGAAAGTAGCCATACATAAATTAAAGACCAGAGAGAAGGAAAGATATCTAGAGAACTATACAATGGGGAAAAAATGAATCATTTATGTGAAAAGACAACATTATTTTCAAGCAGAATGGGAATAGTATTGTACCTATTAATCAATGAAGGTTGGAAATTATCAGAATACTTCTGACTATCAGGGCAGTGAGAATCTATAGGAATTTTCCAGATGCAGCAGGAAACCAAACTGGATTTAAGATAGAGCTCATTCCTTTATGAATTAGTACACTTGGCATGATTGCCTGTGATAGAACAGGCCTGGACCATGATCCAACAACCTTTTTCCAAGGCTATGACATGATATTTTTATGATTACCTGCATCATCTATTGCTGCCTAACTTCTCTCTACCTCAGATCTCCAACTCTAAAATGTAGGTGGTGTTATCCTACCTCAAGAGTCCTACCTCCTACCACCACATAGTAGTTCCTTCAATAATGATTCCCAGAAGTGTTGACACAACATGGATCAGGGCTGCTAGCTGAGACTGTCTGTCTCACTCCTTGTACCCTGAATTAAAAATCAAGATTTTTTTTTTAAATTTTGACTGTCCTGCAGGAATCTTTCTGACTTCTGCTGAGTTGCACAAGCACAAGAAGGGAAGAATCTGGCTGGCCATGTTCTCTATGGGACTGATGAATGACCCTAGTCTCTCTCCAACTATTACAGGATAAATCTGTTTACACACAAAAAATTGACCTGGGCCAGTGAGGTGGGACTAGAACCAGGAAACTGGCACGTCCCAAAGGTAAAAATACATTTGCAGCCAACAGCATTAGTAACTCAAGACCATAAACAAGCCACGCTGTCATTAATTACTGAGACAGGGGCAGCCGCAAAAGCAGTAAGAAGACCCAAAAGCCAACTGTAAATAGTTCGACTAGCTGATTAGTTTGGAAAAATAATGAGTGGGCAGTTTCGGAGGTCAGAGCCCATGGCACAAGTCAGTCTCAGGCCAATTTGCAACTGGACAATGGCATGAGAAAGAACTTAATTCCTGTTTAAAATAACCCCAGCAAAATCACTCAAAAAACAACCACCAAGAAAAGGCTTTTCCAGCAGGGGAGTAATCACTGCAATTTCCAAGCACAGAAGGTAAGGCTCTTTGCACCAGAGGTATTTAATTAAGGACACGGAATATTAGTTTGATCTAATGGTGCTTTCACAGGGAGGGCACTGAAAAGACATCGCTGTAGAGCAGCGTGTATGTCCTAGATATAGAGCGAGTCAACTTTCTATATGGCCAGCCAGGCAACAAAGCTCACCTGAATACAGGTAGGTTATCAAGAAATGGTGGGATATGAGCAGTATTAAGGCACACCACAATGAAACAAACCACGAGAGTCATTGGAAGGTCCAGGTCTATTTACCATACTCCTGTGATTCCCAAAGTATCGTCCTCAGGTGTCTTAGGGTCTTTTGAGGGTTATGTTGGGAGGTTGATCTTAGAATGAGAAATCTCAATTTCAGATAGAAGGAAATCACCCTGGAAGCAGAGGAAACACTTTGCAGCAGGGGACAGTTTTCCTATTATAGCAAAATCTCCCTATGGCTGCTGGAAAAGGAAAGGGTATCTGGGCTATGCTGGAAGAGAAGAGGACCAAAGGGCCAACACAGAGTCAACCTTTGGTGCCCAGACGTCTCAGCCAGCTACCAGAGAAAAATGCTGAGACTTGTGAGAAGAGGTGGGGAGTGCCCAAGCCTGGGTAGGAACGTCAGGACCAGATGGGCTCATACTGGAAAATGTTTTGGAAGTCACTGAATTAGAGACAAGATACAACAGTAGAGGCAGTCATGTTAGACTCTTCCATACTTTTAGTGAGGATGCACAGCTGATGGAACATGCTGTCCCTGGTGAAATGAACAGGAAAATTCCCACTTGCTTCAAAAAAATGGGATCTTATCTTTTGGTGCCTTAGTTCAGCATCTTACAGAAAGCGATAGAGGAGCTCTGTTTCACAGGAGACAATTTACCCTTAAGTAACTGATTGCTAATTCACAAGAATTTTCCTAATATTCATTTATGGCCTAATATTCAGAGACAGTTTATTTCCATGAAAACTTCCTCAGTGCATTGTTTTAATCACAAACCTCACTCACATGAAAATGCTGTACATATAAACACATCAAGCAATTCAGTGTGATCTTCCAGTTTAGATACAACTTAACTGATTTTCCCTTTCCAGAGCGCAGTTAAAGGACACATGGAGTTTACACATTGCTTTAAATCAGTGATTGCTCAAAGGATGAAGGCTTCTGAGACAAACTAACAACAGCAATTTAATGGTAATGAGCAAATTGCAAGATCAAGTTGTTTACACAAGTGGAATAACCCAAGCCTGGTGGCTGTGCCGGACTTTGCAGTATGTACTATGCAAACACTATCGCACAGCTGAATGATCCCGACTAACCTGAGAGCAAATACTGCAAATACAAATATTAACTTAAGCACCTTCCAGCCACCTGCAAGAAAACACATCAAATTATGTGTCTACAGCAAGGAGGATTTCTGAATGAGCTCTACAGTAAACAGGTGGGCCATGAGTTTAATTCACCCCAGCAGTGTTGGTGGAGACCTGCTGATGACAGGGCTTTTTTTGAATCATGCAGACCCAAAACAGCTGCAAGGAAAAAAGGTGGATGGGAGGTTGGAGCACTGGTGTGGATCCAGGACTTGCCAGCCCTTGACTTTCACACGGCTCCTATGGGGACACAGGTAACACAAGTGAACTGAGGCACATCTCTTTCCTCTGCAAACCTAATTTGCAATGATGTTGCAGTGATTTACCAGGCTAAGACTGAAAAGTGCTTTGACAATGAAAAGTGCTACATGAAGGCTATGACCTGGTATGTCCTGTGCAGAAGGTAAAGCAAACAGCAAAACCACACAACCCGAGGACAAAAACCCAATACTGTCACATGCACATCCATGTCCCTCCAGCCAGAGCCGCAGGGCCATAAGTGACTAACTCAACATCGTCCTCCTATTCTTCTATCATGATAATTTTGTACTATCGCGTTAAGGGGTTCAGGCACCCCTCTGAACAGTACTTCATTATAGTCACAGTATTGTTCCACTGAAGCATCTATTACCACTGGGAACATTTTATGCAGCACCTAACTGAAAGATATGAGGATTTACAGGTGTGACTATTGTCCTGTCTCCTGTATATCCTCTCTTTCTCAAACAAATAGGATGGTACTTTGCCCAGCTGTAGCACCTTCCATCCACAGACCCCCCAAAACCTGATGGAAAGAAAAACCTACTAGGAGAATTATGAGTTGCAACCCCTGTTTTGCTGAATGGAAAACTGAGGTGCTTGCTGATAACTGGTTAGCAGGAGAACATTGCTCTATTATCTTGCAAGGAAAATGCATGGATGACTGCACCATGTTTGGTTTCTGCTGAATCACTGCAACAGCTTCATCAAAACATTTTGCCTGTTTATTTCCACCTGTTTAAAATGTATTTTTAAAGTAGATTCCAGGTTTCAGTGGGAGGACCTGGATGGCACCATCTATCTCAGGCTAGGGTCTAATGCAGATCAACAGTGCTAAGTTATTACTCTCTGAAATCTGCACCCCTGCTCCAGTGCAGTGCCATCTGTAGAGGTAGGGAAGTTACTAAAATCTTCTGTTTATCTGTCAGAAGTCCTAAAAGATGTAAGAGATCTAACCGTTTTGGCATGCTTTTATAAGAACAATCCCCTTCAGCATGTGGAGCCAGAATCTGCCATCCAGCTACTGAGCACCACCAAAAACACCCCTATGAACTTCACCTAAAGGGTATAGTGTTTGCATGGCAAATGCAAGACAGCAGATCAGAATCTGGCCCTTAAAGCTGTCTCTGAATTGCAGGGATAAGAGCAGGTGGGACGCCTCCGGTGGTGAGCCTGCCTGACTTTTAGCTCAGAGCATCCGCCACGCTCCTCAGACAGGCTGCGTTCAGGGCATCTGCACTTGGCCAGGCAGACCCAGTTCCCCTTAGAGAGTGCTCAGACTGGGTCTGTCTCGAAGCCCAGGTTTGCAAGGAGAGAGCACAGGCAATAGCCCGGTGTGGACATGAGAAGGGACTTGAACAACTACTTAGCACTGCCAATTTTCTAAAGTTGCATCATTGCTCCTCACTTATAAGGGTGCAGGACTTGGGACTTCCCGCTGTCAGTGAGACCTTCCTGCTCCTGCAGGGCTGAGCGACAGCCAGCAGCAGTCCCGCTGGCAGACGTCTGAGATCAAGGCTGAAGAGTAGTATTGGGGAAGCCTGCACTGCCCTTTCAATCCTGTACCTGCCCAGCAGGGAGAGGGTTTCACTCTGCAAGGCTGTTATTTCAGTAATGCAAGGGTTTTAAAGCGACTTGGCCTAATCTGCGAGCTTTCAGAGTCCGCTTTCAAATGCAAGGTCCTGTTTAGTTTTAGCACATCAACAACATGCTTTCTTAGCCTATCTGTATGCATTATCTACTGCTGTAATGTATCATGTACTGAACTACAGCATCATTACAGGTAAGTGCTCAGGTTTAAATGCAAACATAATTGCATAATGTGGTACAGCCAGGAAGAATAATGCAGGAAATAGAGCCAGCTCCATCTGATAGTGCAATCTGACTGGAACGCTGACCGTTGGGATCAAACACGCAGCCCAGATGGGGCAACCAAGAATAAAAGTGCTTTGTGGTATCTTTATTGTCATCATCAGAAACACTTATCTGCCAGAAAGGTAAAAAGGTGAAGATGGGACTCTTACAGAAAAGGTCACATAAACAATAGGATAACGTGGGGTTGCGATAGCTGGGAAGATGTCACGCCTTAGCAAAGGCTACAATAGCACTTTCACTTCAAGCTGAATTTTCCAAGCCCTAATGGGAACTTGAGCATTAAATGGCATTTAGAAGGATGGGGACACCCATCGTATTTCCCTGAAGCTAAGGATATCTATTTAATTGTAATAAGTCCAGCTAAAGCCTAGGATCCTACTGTGCAATTAGCTGTACAAACAATATAGGAGACAGTTCCTGACCCAAAAGACCTACCAAACAACAGCATATCTACAGCAGAAATATGTATTAGTTTAACGAAGTGATCTAGTTAAAATTAGAATCGCTTCCTAATGTACTTCTCTCTCTTTAATCCTTTTTTTCAATTGATTGAGTTCACAGCGGCATCTGATCGGCAATTTCTGCAGGGACGCAGGCAGCACCACGGCATAAGCCTGGATGGAGCTGAAGTTAGTGCACTGCACTGAGTACTGAACCGCTACGCCACGAACGACTGTGCCTCAGCCGAAGAGCAGCATCACACAGCTGTGGGACAGTAACCTCTTAGACCACTCCTGCCCTTTCAAGAGATTTTAGCCCAAATTAATTTGAACGAGGCAGCACGATAAAGAGAGTAGCGTGAGAGAGAGCCTCGCGACCAGCAGGCTGCGCGCTGAACTGAGAGGCCTTTGAGGAAGAAAGCACAAACTGCTGCTGTTTGAGCTCTAAAGCCATCCCTCTGCCATTTGGGGCCCGAACAGCTCGTCTTTGTTGGGAGCGCGGATTCCCTGAAATAACATAGGCCCCACGGCTTTCGCTGTCTGCCCTCCCACACACGCATTCATCTGGCTGTTAATCGTCTGCCAGGACACGAAATCCAGGGTCCCTTTCCCAAGGACTCTCGCCGGCACAGCCTTACCCCAGTGTCTGAATGCGTTCAAGTGCTTACGGATGCACAGAGGTGCCTAGTGGTGTTTTCCAAAGGCACATTTGATTTCGGGGAGAGCCCAGCATCTTACTAGGGTGCACATCCTGATGAGGGTGCACACGTAGTGGAGGTAAAGTGCCTCGGTCCAGACATTTCTGCAGCATTTCCTGAGCCACCTCAACTTTGTCCCCACTTTTTTCTCCAGCGACTCCATCCTCAGACTCTCCCCCTTGCCAAGCGGGCTCCCAAGAAGGCAGACCAGTGCAATGCCAGCTGTCCATGGACCTCTTTGCACCAGTCCATTTGGTGCAGAGGGGTTTGAGACAACAAGGAGCAACATCCCGAATCCCAGGAAGAGGAAAACCAGAGGAAGACAGACCTCTGGGTGAGTCATCTCTATGACTAATACAGAATTGCTCCTTGCCAGTGGTTTCATACCTCTTTATCCAGCTCTGCATGGGTCAGCCTGAACATCTAAATCTCCCTGCAGGCCCACTGAGGGCTTCCTGGGGAGCAGTCCTCAACACAGAAAACAAAAACCGCATCTCCACTCACTAAGCGCAGGCTAAGGCAGGAAGAAAAAGGCAAATGGGCAAAAAGGAGCAAGTGAACTAGGAAGAGAGAGAACGAGAGGGAGTGAAAGAGCAAGAAAAAGTGTGTGAAAGAGAGAGAACTGGAGTCCCTATGTGGGCAAAACTGAGCCTGAACCTTGACCAGAATCACAGACCCAAAGAAGAAGTGTGAAAGCAGGGAAATAAATCAATAAGCAAAACGGCAATCTCTTTCCTTAACTTTATATGAGGAAGTCAAATTTACTGAGCTCCTCGCAAGCTGTCTTTGGCTAAAATCACCGCTAATGAGCTCTGACATCTGAAATTTAACTGGATATGAGCTAACAGCTCCCAGCCCTGCGCCACCCATGAAGTTCACTGGGAATATTTTGTTAAAGCCGTAGACCGGCTAACTGCCTCTTTATTGAAAAGACGCAGCGTTCGCGGGAAAGTGTTTATAGCGCCCGCTTCACCTGATGCTTCCCGGCCCAGGGACGTCTGCTTTTCTTCACGGGGCCCGCAGAGCCCTCCGTCGCCTCCGCTCCTTCCCGTCACTACTGTAATTGTTGGCTCGTTTTTACGAGGTAGCCTTACGATCCCTTAATGAAGTACTTTGCTCCGCAGTTGTTTACAAGGACAGGTTGGAAACGAGGGGCTTCCACGCACGGCGCTGCCGATTAGGGAAAGGTACCCAGCATTTAGCAAGCAGTTTGTTAAGGCAGTCTAGCACCTGGTTATTATGGACTCGTCGCGAAAACAGCCTGTTTTTACTGACAATCACATAAAATTAACCCTTTCCTTAAAGAGAGAACAAAGGCTTTAGCAGATTAATTTTGGAACAGTTGTTTAACTCCCTGTTTTTTCCCCCTCTTGCTACAGCAGTTTTTCAATTAACACTTTCTGAATGAAAATAGCACAGCAATTCATTCATCCTCCAACCATACGCCTAGGTCACATCATTTAATTTGGGTAAGAGTTTGCCATGGTGCCAGCAGTAACAAAAAGGAAAAAAATCAGACCTTTTTTAAAAGGTTTTTTCCCCATGCTCTGTCCAAGGCTTCCGCGCATTTCTTGGGATGGGATGGGAAGCCTGATCTTGCGCTCAGGGCTGGGATATGCAGGGCTCTCAAGGCCAGGCCAGGTACCAAACTCAGCGCTGCAAAGCCACCTCCCTGCAGTAGTGACAGTTGTACCTCAGCATCATCTTACACCAAACGTCATGAACGATGGAGGCGTTATGCTGCACTCAGGTATAAATTGCAGCCTGGTGGAAAACGTTGTAGATGCAGAAGGAGGAGGAGAGCCTGGTCCTCTACAACACGTGACTGATGCTAACCAGGCCGCTTGTATTACCGGCACTAATCCTGCCAGTGTTGACTCGCGTGAGTAAAAGTCCCACAGAACTCAATGGGTTTGTATATATGCATAAGTTTATCTCCTAAGTGTCTGTGGACAAACTACCCGTATACAGGAGCAACTTGCAGGACTATGGAGCTACCACACCACCCAACACATGCTGACGCTTGTGCATAGGCTCAGTGTTTTGCAAGATTAAAGCTGATCAGTTTTAATGTGGATGAGGCAAACTCTCATTGGTGTTATATTATACTATTATATTATTATATATTAATTATATAATAGTTATAGATGCTATTATATTATATTAAACTCTCCCAGATTTCAAAACAGGGTAACCACATGCCCAGCCCTTGCTAACTCTTGAACGAGGCCCCAGAAACATTTGGGAGAGGGTTCAAGGTAGCCGGAGTGCTTCTAGGTCAGCCTAACCACCTGCCCCACACCCAGCAGAAAATCCCTCTCTGCACCATCAGGTCCACGTTATTGATTACTAAGGGATTAGGGAGAGGACACGAAGTCGGCTGCTGATGCAGAGTCCCACGTTAGAGATGCAAGGGCTGCCCGAAAGAGCTGCTCTTTAACCCGTATCACCCCTAAGGGGGAGGCAAGACCCTTCCTCTCCTTTTTTTAGATCAAGCAAGGCTCCAACACAGGAGAGGAGCAAGTCCAGGCTATGCCTGTCTCCAAGGAGCGCAGCCCTTTTCCTGATGAATTTGAGATGGAGATGGAGAAAGCTTCCCTCCAAATTCACCCAGAGCCCGAGGCCGTGCACCCCAGCACCTTCACCCAAACTGAGTAATTCAGGATCGGGTCACAGACTGAGGATCAGAGCCGCGCTTTCTAATGCCAGCGATCCTTCCCCCTAAAATTGCCTAAACGCTGAAGGAGTCAATTAGAGTCTCTGTCATAATTAAACAGGAAAGTGGCAGCAAGACTCTGTGCAAGAGCCTGGGAGCAAACAGCAAGAAAATTTGCCCGCAGTCCCTCAGGAAGGCTTCCCCGCACCCTCCTGACCTTAATTCAAGCCTTCGCTTTCTGACGGAAGGGAAAAGCTTTGCTTTCTGTTCCCAGGAGGAGCGCCTTCGAAATGACAGTTTTCAGTCTGAATCCACATTTCTTTAAAGGGTGGGGAGCAAGGGATGAACAGAGGGGGACAAAGGAAAGCAGTTCTCTCATCAAATGGAGCCAAGTTAAATTCCGATTTCACATTGGTCTGCTTAAATTCAAGTGGAAAGGCTTCTGCTTCATTGTGCTTCAGGTTACGGGAGATTGGCAACCCGTCCTGGAAGTAGCATCCAGCATGAGCAATGGGGGAAAGGATGGCTCCCTGAACAGGCACCTGCAATTTAGGGACCGGTGTTTCAGAGACACTCGAAAAATGGCGGGATGACAAAAAAGGGGCCATTCAAAATGGAAAGAAAAAGCATGTTACAGTTCAGCCTCTGATTTTCATTCTCACAGGAGGAGAGGAAAGAGTTAAAAACCTCAAATCAGGAGGCAAAAAGTTGCAGCAAAAAAGAAACAAAAAACAAAAAAGAAACAAAAACCCATACCACCAGCACATCTCCTAAATTTCCCATTGCAGCCCAAGGCCCATCCCATTAAAAAAAAATAAAAAATAGAAAAAGAGAGTGGAAGAAAGGGAAGCAATTTTGCTTATCCTTTCCCCACACACCTAGCAGCCACTTTTTTTATTTTTATTATTTATTTATTTACCACCCCGTTTCGGAGCAAGGCCCTTATTTTCTCATTTAGTCCAACAGAGATTGTCCTCCTGGAATGACCTTTTTTTCTTTCTCTCTCTCCTTCTCTCCCTCTTCCTCCCCCCTCCTCCTCACTGCCTCCAGGCCATTGCCCTCGTGCCAGTAACTAGATAACACACTCTATCAGAGATTTTTTAAAAAATCATTGCAAAGGCACTAGGGCTGATAGTGGCATCAATCCTAGCCTGACACAGGCTCGGGTCAACCATTTATCTCTTCACATTGCCTGTGGTTACTGTGGAGGCCATCTTGGTTCTCTACATCTTAACAACCTTGCAGATGGTACCTCTGTCTGCCCTGACAGCATCCGCACCCCAAGACTGCCTTTTGCTTTAATTTTATTAATTCGTTATGGACTCCTCCACTTCCTTGCTGCGAGGCTTGCAAATCTGGGTTGGTTTAGCTGCGTTCCCCCCGCATCCACCCCAAAACACTGTGACCAAGTGGGTTAAGAAATAAGGAATTCAAAGAAGCAAAAGTGGGATGGCTGCACTGTTAAAAGTGCATATATACAAAATATATATACACAGTACTTTAGGCAATGAGGATTTTCCCCTAGCCTTACTCCCGAGTCCCCATACTGTCTGACATTGCCAGTTTTGGCTATTTACACTGCCAAAGCACCCAGGAGCCATAACCAAAGCCCAAGACACCGTAATGGCAGGTGCTGTCAGAAGAGGATCCCCCTAATAAGCCGCAGTCAAAGCAAACCATTCCCTCAGTCCCAGCTAGATGTGATTACTATGGCCAGATGAAGGGATTTGGGGTGCTACACATCTGGAGGGAAGCACAGGAATAAAATATCATAGTAATTGCTCTCCTAGGAGTCGAGGAAAGGGGAGCTGTTTTACTGCCCCTGCAAACAAGCAACATATTAGACCAGAATTCACTGTCACTTCCGACGTAAACGTTGCCTCATCAAGGCAATGACGGCGAGGAGGAAACACCGCTCCAAAGTACCTTTTAACTTGCAGTGACACAGTGTAAACGACACTGCTTCCACCGCACCGAGGGCGAAGAAGCACGAGCCTGAGGGTGGCATCTCCATGGGCAAACAGCGCCAGGGTCCGTTCTCTGGCCCCCGCTCTGACAAGGACGTGTCCACCCTCGTGGGCAGCAGATTTCATTCGTACCTTGCTTGACCACTGTCAAATCTGTGTGTTTTCCTTATGGGCCTTACAGCAAGGGGAGCAATGGAGAAAAAGAGAGGACATTTTCCCATCTCGGCACTGTTAAGTGTTCAAGGAGAAAAGGACAGTGTGGGAGAAGGAGAGCAGATGGAGAGGGATGGTCAGAAGGGAACCAAGGGGAGAGAGGGTAGGAATGAGAGGATGTTTAGGACTGTACCAAATTCTGAAGGCACGGAAAGAAGCTTGAAACGCGATACCAATGAAAAAATTCCCTTTTTAAGCCTATGGTACCTATAAACATATCTGACCATAAGCTGGGAAGCCTGCGCATGTCTGCAAGGAGGGGCACCTAAGTTTGAGGCTCTCACCCTCAAAATACAACCATCAGAAATTACGTGACATGAGAACGGCACAAAAACAAGAATGGAAGAGCAGCACACATCTACCATGCAGAGCACAAAGAGCCCGCTGGACCTGCAGGAGAGAGTCACCTCCCAGCACCTGTCACCTTCACAGTCATCTTCACATGGTCTGGAGCTTCAGCAACAGAGCTGCTGCGGAAAATAAAGTCACAGCGTTTTGTGTCCAGAGTGCTCTGCGCTTCAGGAAAGCCTTTTATGCTCCCCAGAACTCTGTCTAGGATTTGCCATCTATTAAAGTCCCAAATATCTTCAAAAGCTAAAAGTATCTCATCTCCTTCTTCACCCTCCAAATTTTGTTGTATCCAGAGCACTGGTAAATGGAGAAAATGAAAGCAAGAAGGAAGGAAAGGAGCAGCTCTGAGGATCTACAGAGGAGTCCAAGGGATTTGGAGAGCTAGTCCTGATGACATTCAGCAGAAGTTGAACAGCCAGGTCTCTCAGGTGACTACACACATCTCAGACACAGCCTTTACTTTTCTTTTTTTTTTTTTTTTTTTTTTTTTTTGCTTAGAAGTGAAAAAAGCAGTTATCCCAGTATCAATCACTGAGCTAAAAACTCACAGATCCTCAGTACTCTAAGCTACTTCTTAAATCTCAAGACCTTCCCTTAACGCTCTATTTAAAAACAAACTAAAGGAAGCACAGCATACCCAGACAGAGCCATAATCCAGGATGGCATTTTTATCTAGCAAGTTATTTTTTATTAGCCCTCTATTTCTTAATAGGGACCCCTCGAGGGTTGGTTTGTAGAGGATTCACTAGTATACCAGTTCAGCTTCCCTACGATTGACTTAATATACGTGGCATCTGCCCTCCGACAAGCATTATATTACCCATCTGGGCCAGAGGAGGAGGGGGAGTCAGTGCAGGGAAACATTGCTCAAACAGCATGCGTGCATGATGATTAGGTCTGGTCCAGTGATCCGGAATAATAATCTGAAGGCTCACTAAGCATAATAGGTTCGGAAACATCCAAGCCTGGTCAAACCTTCCCGTGAGCATCCTTTACGTGTGTTATCGGCGTGTTTTGCATGTCTCATCAGTGTCACAGCAGCTGACATCTCATTATGCAGCTGAGGTGGAAGTGGACAGGTAGTGATTGAGCATTAGAACTTTTCTTTTTCCTTTTATTATTTAATTCATATCTTCCCATTATTCAGTGTATCATGAAACTGTGAACTAATTAAGTCCTGTGGGATATACAATCATTGCTGGATTTTTTTTTTCCTTTTCTTTCCCCTTCTCCTTTCAGTAGGCTAAATTGCATTATATACTGATATAAAAATAATTCTGCAATTCTTCCTTAGCTAATAACGGAGCAAGTGACAAACACTAACGATGCCAAATGGAACAGTGGGGCAGAGGCCTGCTGCTTATTTCATATGACCTAATTAAGTCATACAGTGGTAACCACTTCAAACACAAAGTGAGGCAAGTTTCAGTTTCTAAAGAAACTCATAAAAAGACATTTTGGGGGGGATATTCAAGCACCTGATCCCAGGCAAAGGCCGAGTCAGTAAAGTAAGGGACAAAACTTGAGGTGATGGATACAGCCTCACCTTCAATGGAAATGCAGCTATTTTCCTCCACTGAGGATCACGCCTAAGAGTTCTCAAAGGAGTTCAACTGAAGAGCAAATTCAAGTAATTGGCCTATGAGAGAAGCCTCTACATACCACGCGCAACACAAAGGACAGCCAGCTTTTTCAAAGATACTTTCTAATTTTGGGTGACAGCTACAGCCCAAGTTTCAAGCAAAGGCAGGTTGAAATAAGAGGTGGAAGAACTTACTTTCTTGAAAAATTAAACGGGCAGATCATCCAAAAGTTAAAGCATCTAGAGTTAAACTCTCAATTTGCATTTAAATAGATCTTCATATGCATTTATCAGAAAAAAAAAAGCAGAGTCAAAGAAATTTAAAAGAAAATGCAGCTATCGGGAGTTTGTATCTAGGTACAGTGAACCTCTAGTACCTGGAGTTTACACATATCCAAGACAATTAAAACCAGTTCAGAGAACAAACACCTCATTAACTCACACAGAAGGAACGCATGCGGTGTTTGCTAATCTCTGCAGATAATTTTGGTGTCCCTGGCTCCCACGTGTATGTGCAATTTACACAGGCAGTGAGGGAACACCATGGGAATGCACATAATATATTTGGGATATGACCTGAAAAACGGAGGAATGTGTCTGTCTGGCAACAGTTTGATATTCAAAACCAAACTAGCATAGCTGAGCCTGATTCCTGGATGAGTTACATTAGCTATTTAATGCAATTTTCAGTAAAGCTGACACACAGATCAAGAGTTAATTCATGGGCTAATCCAGTCACTATCTGGATACTGTTCTGCAGATTCAGGCAAGAGAAAAATGGGCTATTTCCAGTGCAAAGCTCCTTCTAGTCAAAGAAGGCAGATCTAGCTGGCAAACATGTCTCTGCCACTTGCTGTGCACTAGGACCCTTGCTTATGGATTTCTCTTCAATGTGCCTAGGTTTTGCCTGTGACAAGGGATAACGGAGCTGCTGAAAGCATCGTAGAAACATAGACCTGGAAGAGATCACCATGTCACCTGAGTTCAGCTCCCTACTACTGCAGGTATCCTGTCACCTAGTCTCTCTCATACACCCACTGTGCTCCCTCCCAAAGCTCTCTGGAGCCTTCTGCCTGGTGTTCTCCCACCAGAGGTTTGCTGCAAAACCTTGTCACACTCCCAGTCTGCATTCTTCTCATTTCCACCCCACACCTAGGCATGGATGCTTTATACCCAAATCCCAGACGATCATGGTATTATCTTCTCTATTATATTAAGAACTAGCCTCACTTCGCATTGGGTGTTTTATAAAGACAGAAGAAAATATGTCCTCACCCTAAAGCTTGCACCCCTTAGATTCAAATTCCAAAAATTGACCTTTAGAGGTTTTTTTGCTTTTCTGCTCTTAACCAAAATTGTTCTCTTTTCTTGCCTCCATGCTCCTGATAACAAAGCCTCATTTGTGCTTTTGCCAGCCTTTCTGTGATGCTTCTTTTCACTTCCAACACCGTCCTGGAGCTAATCCAGGGAGGCCTTACTCATCCCTACCCAAAGCCTCCCACAAAGCCCAGCCGTGCTAAGATACTGATGACTTGTTGGCCTGCCTGAGCATCATTCAGCTGGCAGAAAAGCGAGCAGAAAATGAAACAACTGACTGGTGTAGCTATATATGCTGACAGCAGCTAAGGATCAAGCCCAGTCTTTACGAACTGCTTTGAGATCCTTGAGTGAGAGTGCAACACAAGTGTTATTATAAAGAGATGCAGTCCCATTACTTGTACGCTGAGTTGTGTTGCCTGTTAATAGCACCATTATCCTAAGGCACGTGGTGCTATTAATGCATTTCGCTGCTTGGTGCTGAACCTGGGGACCATTATTTCCACTGGAAAGGTAAGGCCAGTTCACATGACATGATTTAAACCTCTACAGTGAAGCAGCGTATGCGGCACCAAGTCGTAAATCTTAACAGGATGCTGTCAGCTAGAAAGGGACCAAAATTGAAACCATTTATCTGAACTCCCCATTCATCCACCTCTGTTCACCCAGGCCAGTTTTGGGAAGAGGGATAAAATGATTCCAAATACCCTCTGGGTTCATTAAGCAGAAGTCAATCCCGAATCTGAAAGCACTGCTGGTTTTGTCATGCTTCCCCTTCATTCATTCATTCAGGACACCTAGGACCTCATTGATTTTCCCCACATTGTGCTGAGCAACCAGGGAGAAACCTCACAACATTGTCCTATTCTTGCTGCCAACTGAGCCCAAACAAACAAACAAACAAACAAACAAAAAAAACCCTATCTTCGTCTCCTTGTTGAGGCTACAGGACCCAGGATACACCCAAGCCGTTCAGACTGCAGCCAACAGGAGGTTATGGATCCTATATGCTGGGCTACGTAGATAGGGATGCCCTTAGCACATTTGGGAGAGAAAACTTACAGGAAAGGAGTAGTTACCATTTGATCTGATACCGGCCTAATCACTTCCTTTTGCTGGCCTCCTGCAGCGGTTAAATAATAATTTTTTGACTTGTTTTTCCCCCTTAGCCATGAATGTTTCTGGTAGCACAACTAGCAGTGCTGACGAGCAAATAAGCCCACAGAAAAGGAGTCAGCCTACACTGTGCAGAGCACAAGAAAGCCAGGAAATCACGAAGGTTGGCAGCACTAATAGGGAAAAGGCTATATGTGACATTTCTTTACAGGCCAAGGACAGACTTAAAATATTGGGTGGGGTTTTGTTTGTTTGTTTGTTTGTTTTTTTATTAATAAAATGGTAGAAAGCAGTTGTATTTTAGGAGACTCGGCTGCAATGCTAACAGGCATTTAAAATATGCATACAGGGCAAATTCAGAAACTCCTGGCTGAGTAAAAACTTCAGAATTTGGTGTTAGAGACACACCAAAATTACTTTGCCAGGACACTGCAGTTACTTCTGGGGTGGGGAGCAGGTAAGGAAACTTCACTGCAGATATCAGAGTTAAAAATTACCATGACATCTTTAACATCAATCCTGAGCAAACAAGACTTCAGTTTCCTAGGTCTCATCCATACCAAGACGACTGCATGATAATTTGCCTTGCTAGATAAAGGACAACATTTATTCTGACAAGTCAGGTGTCTAACTCATCCCACTGGTGGTTTCATTTATGCAGTAGGGTTACACCAACTTCCCAGGAGGTGCTCGTTCAGGGGAGAATGGTGACAAAGGAATATTTGACGTTCACCAAATATCTCCCCCTCCACCCCAAATTCCATGTTACAAGTGGCACAACCCAGTACTTCGGCTCAACACTCCAAAAACTCTGAAAGGCTGTTTTGGGTTGGCAATGAACATTTTTAGATATTGAGCCGTAATATGATATTAGTTAAGAGTCATAGCTTTTTTTTTTTTTCCTCCCCACAAAATAAACTTTGCTGATGTCTTTTTCCTTGTTATACCCACACATAGCCCTAGAGAGACTGTCCCATTTTATTTCAGACGCTGAAGAGGAGCAAAAAAAACAAATATAACCATAGCTGAACCAATGCTGAATGCTAAGTCTCTGCAGGAGAGCTGAAACTCTGTATCTCATGGCTAAGATATCTGATCAAGTGACACTGATAACAGAAAACAGCACTTTTGGAACAGAATTTGCATTTATATAAAAGGCAGAGTGTTAAAAAGACATACACCGACCAGAAAATAAGGTAAAGCTCATTTATATCTCATAAAATACATGATTAACTAGTTAACCATTAATTCAGCTGCACTGCGTTAGAACTGCTATTCAAAGTTGGAAAGCATTTAATATTATATATTGCTGCTGCTCAGCCTAAATTGTTTTTTTTTTTTTGCCCCCTTTAAATGTACACAATATTACAAATTTAATTTTAAGCTGTTTGAATCAGTCTGTAAAAAAGATTTGATTATACCTGAGTGTTCTGGCCCCAGTTTTTCCATATCTCAGTAATCTTGGCGGTAATTGGCTGATTAGCTCCCTCACACTCCATCTCTGCCTCAGTTTCCATGGTAATGTTACAGGAGCTATTATAGATGAGAACTTCATCTCTTTCCACTTTAGGGCTGAAACGAGAAGGGAGGTTAAATGGGGTGTCATCAATCTTAATGAAATGCAATTATTTTTACTCTTATTAATCATTGCAAGCCATTAGCTTGTGGCAACTCCTGGCCACCATTTGTCAAACTTTGCAAATTTCTGTAATTTTGTTTCCATTCTTTTATTGTTTATTTGTTTTTTCCCCCCTTTATCTGCACACACTCCCGATGAAAATACATGCAGTAAATATCTCTCAGTGATGCCTTTCTGCCTCCCCAAACTATTACAAATAGCAGCAAATGCTGTTCTAGGACCAAGCCAGGAAGATAAGTACAGACAACAGCTAGGGAATCAGCAGTGTTAGGATCAAAGATGGACTCCTACACGGAGTAGGGTTTCTTCGTGTCTCCCCCCTCCCCGTCTTACTCACACTTAGCAATGGGGAATGAATAACTTGCAGCTCCCTTAGGGCAAGTGGAGAAATTGGAAAAACCACACAACTGGCTAACTGGTCCCTAATTCCAACTGTGAAAAAATGAGCTCATTTAGGGGTTCCAATTCCTGCTACCCAGCTGATTGCAATGATGCTTTGTTGCTAGCATTGGAACATTAACTTAGCAAATTAATTAAACTTACTTAACAGCCCAGACTAAGCAGATTCGATATATGTGCCAGTTATACTAACAGACGTTTGCTCTAAAGTCTCCCCTTGCGCAGGGGGAAGAGGTAACGACAAGGTGGTGGGGAAGAGATATTTTTACAGGGTCTTGCTGCTGACCCAACTGCAGGATCCAAAGTCCCTCAAAATGAACGGAGAACTTCCCGATATACTCCAACAGGCTTTGGATCAGGCCAGGGTAATCCAGTGTCACTTCACTTCCATTCCTTCCCCTCCCATCCTTCCTTCTTCCTCTCCCCCCATTCACACCTTGTAGGAAGCAAAGAGGAGGTAAATTATAGAAACACAGGCACAATCCAGAATTTATTCCACTGTTCCAAATAGCTATGAAAGGACAGACTTCATAAGGGGATTTGCTCACCAAAGCAAGATCAGATATGTAGGACCAGGATTTTCAAAGGTCTTGAGGTTCCTGAAAATCCCATTTAACAGGATTTTTGGAGGTGCTTAAGTAAATTAGGTGCCTAAGTTCTACCAAGATCAACCCAATCAGAAACCCAACCCTCAGAGCCTTCTCAAGAGCATGATGATCAGGGCGATTGGACAAACCTGGAGTTTTCAAACTGTTCTGGATGTGACAGCTCACTGTACAAATAAAGAGCTGCCCTGAGAAAACATTTAGGGGATATTTGTTTTGTTGCCCTTTTCCAGTGCAATTGGAGGTTAACACGCTACAGCAAGCAGCCACATTAGCAACAACAAAAAGACCTTCTGCAAGTAGCTGAACCTTTTTAACAGTGAGTTTTTATTTATATATTTAAATGAACCTTTCCCTCTACTGTATCAATAATCAAAAGCCAGCCATAGGGAACTAAACCTGCTTTTGATAGCAACACTTTGAGAACTGCTCTTGTCCTGTACAATAATTCAATGGACTGGGCCGTCTTTCAAGACAGCATATTACTTTTTTTTTTTTGAATATTACAAGAAAATGCTGTATCCTTTAAATAGCCAACTGTTTTAAGGGAGATGTGGTTTGTCATTAGCTAGATACAGCACAAGGGCCCAATTTGCCAGGCCTTGAAGTCGATGGAGTGATCTCCCTCAGTGGTCATTCAGGTCTCTTTACAAAAAAATTAATACGTTTTGCTTGAAGGCAAAGGGCCAATTCTTCCCTGTCCTGTAGTAACTGCATCTGAAACCTGGATGCTGGAAAATTTAATTAATTGCAGTGTTTAAGGAAATGCAACAAGAGAAGGGCTGACTTGCAAAAGGGAATGCAGGACATATCCTGGTGCTAGTGATGTTAACGACAAGACTTGCATCTCTTCTAAGGAATATGCATTTGACACTAAGTGTTCATAAAGCGTAGGCTATAGCACAGGCTATATTAAGAGAAGCTTCATTCAAACCAATATAAAATTAGTAAGAAAGAACAGGAAAGATCTAATGTGTAGTAAAGCCAGGGAGGATTTTCAGATTTTAGTGTCATGGGACAATAGTTTCAACTCTTGAAGATTTACACAGAACTCAAATCCAAATCTGAACATTTTGCTTCAAATTCCACTAATATTTTGAAATAAAATGTTTTTCTGGACTGAAATTTGAAAAAAATATTTTAGAAAGCTCTTAAATGGGCCTTTTCGATGATTTCAAACTCCCTCTTACTCTTCTTTCCCTCGAATTTTTCAAACCAGGAGATTCACCTGAGATCAACCCATCTTCCCCCTCACCCCCTTTCAGGCAGGCCCAGTTTAGAAACAGATTCACCAGAAGAAACACCATTCCACTGGAAAACTCCTTAGCAGCCCAAATTTTAATTCCTAAATACTAGAGGACTATGAACACAACAGGGGAAAAAGTTAGTGACAGTAATAAAAAGGCTGGAGAAGCTGGCAGAATGTGAAAAAAAAGTAAGAAAGAAAAATTTGCCAAAAGGTAAAATGTACTCAATTTAGAAATATCGCCCCGCAACTGAAGGAATGGTAAACTGTGTCTCTGGGGGCATTTACAATTAAATTGGACAAAAAACACAATGAAGAGCAATAAGAAGGCAGACAACGAATGGACTGTGTGACTGGGTCTTTTTTTTTTTTTTTTTGTCTTTTTTTTTCCCCCTCTCCTCTGCATGTTCCACTCAAAGCGCCCAGGCGCAGACGTCCCTCCCCACTCATCCTGCGGACACCAGGCTGGAGCAGCTACGGTGGCAGAATTGGAGCAGCACAAACGAGAAAACAGAACTACTGAAATCAGTTTAATTTCAGGGGTTTGTTTATTTTTTCCTCTAAGTCTTCCCATTATTGTCTCCCCCAATAAAACCGTCCTCCCTGTCTTCTGGGATGCATGTTCTTTGCAACTACACTGAAGTACCTGGACTGTGCCAATATGCACCAGTCAAGAATGTGTTCACCATCTCATCGTGTGGTGATATCCCAATTTTCTATTTGTTTAAGAAGCAAATAAGTGTCTTTTGGAAAGTTTTGCTCATCTGTTTATTCCTTCATTCAAACCTCCCTCTTCTTCCAGAAAGTAAATGCTCCACAGGTATAAATCCCCACAGCTTTATTAAGGGCAATGGTACCAATTTGCACTGTCAGGCAGCTTGGCCTTGGGTTTGCAAAGCCTGTGCCTTGAGTAACTGCCTGAGCACCCTTGCTGAGTAAATATTGCACAGCCTGCTGGATTTTCTCTGTGACTTTCTACTCAAGAAATTGCTTGGAGAGAGGAAGGGAGAGGGAAAAAAAAAAAACAACCCACACTTCTGCTTTTCATAATGCCTAATCTTTTTCCCCATTGGCATCCACCAGATGTTGCTTTGGATCAGAAGATAAATATTAAAACCTAAGAAGGAACAAAGCAGGCTGTTTACGAGATGGATTTTCTGATGTCTCTCAAACACTTTAAAAAGATGGGAGGAAGGGGAGGAGGGGGGACACTAGAGATGCTTTGATAGACACAAGGAATGAATTTCACAACCCAGCGGAGCTCTCTAGCGGTCTCAAGGTCAAACTGCTCCACTAGCGTCAACCTAAGAACTAGAAATTTGCTCTGTCGTCAGTCCATCATCTGGCAGGGGCCAATCCTGCAAAAGGTGAAATACCTTCTGGGGGATATTGCCCACAGTTGGGCCCACGCACCTGCCAGAGAAAACCAGCACTAACCTGACAAAAAGTCCAGCAAAACGCTGCTGGGATGGGTCGATGTCCCCCTGGTGCCACTGAGGTCGGTGGTCGGCACACAGGTACAAGTAAAACACAGACTGTCTGTGGTGGTAGGAAGCCACCGTGACCTGGATATCACATCTGACGAAGGTGGCCCCAGCTTCTTGGCAGTCAACCGCAGAGTGCTTCAGGCCACAAAGAATGGCCAAAGATGCTGCAGAGACAGGAGGGGAAAAGTAATCCAGAGAAGCCTACACACCGCTGAAGTTAATCAGATTTTGGTTACTGACAGTTGTCACTGTGGATTCCCGATCTGCACATCCCAACCTTCCCTTGGGTACATCCTTCCTGAGGATGAGTAGGTCTCCATCCAACTTCTTCAGCCACTTTTGCTCTGTGTGTGCAAGCATATGCCTTCCCTGCATGACGACCATCCAGGTGGCCTTTGGGATCAAATAGTCCATTGTGGGAAGAGGTAACAGGCACAAGATCTTTCAGCAGGGAGCTCCGACCACTTCTAAGGTCCAGCACAGCTTTTTAAATCCATAAACAGGTTTAGTGAGAACATTGCCACATGGAGGGCTTCTTCTAGGGAGTGTGCGCGATCTGGGAGATCCTGCTTTGTACCTGAGTGTGACTATAGACTCGGTCAGAGTCTGACTCCATAGATGTGGTAGGAGGTGTGAACGGAGAGGATGCTCTGCTTTGAGGTGTATTTAAGGGACAAGCTGTGTGAACAGAAATTGGGTTTTCTTATTCTAAATCCAGACAAAAAGGCTAACAAAAAATTGTGAACTGTCTCTCTGAATTTCAGATAGGTTGAAATGCTTGGTTCTAATAATGTTAAAAAAAAAAAAAAAAAAGCTTTAAACATTAAACCATGCCAGAGATCAAGACTGCTTCACTAAAAAACCCTGAGCATGTAAACACTTCTGGGGAATTTTCATTAATGCTGGACTAATCAAACAGTTGTAATGAATTACTGAAAAGGTTTGTGGGCAGTGTTACAGCCTGCACTGTAGTACCTAAGAGTGTTCATCAAGTATCAGAAGAGCAATCAATAGGAGTTTTTTAAGAAAGGATTTTCTTTGTTTGTTTTTAAATTCCAGCTTACTCCAAAGGTTTCTGGTTTGCTGGGAAACTGTCATAATCAATGAATATCTTAGTGCCTAAGCATTTCTGAAAATGCATTTTGAAATGGTAAAAATATGAAATTGCAATGTTACCTATGTTAAAATATTTAGGGTCTTTGGCTAGAAATGATTTTTTCATTTTTTAAACATTTATAGGGTGTTTTTGAAATGTTTATATCTAATGTTTACAGTATTTTTCAAATAGTAAAACCTATCATTTCATCTGCTTTAAACTGCAGAGTGAAAGTTCACAATTTTTCAATAATGCTTTTGTCTGGATTTAGAATAAGAAAAAATTACCCACATCTTCACACTTCTTGTGATATGTTAAATCTCTTTCCTTCCCAAATCCAGTCATGATTGGCTTGTTCAGCATCTATTCAAACACAGCAAAACGCAATCCCTGCCTTAAAGATCTCACAGTCTACACACGAGAGAGACAGAAATGATGGACAGAAAAACCTACAGAATGATGGAACCATGCCTATATTTTTCTTTTATTGTCCAGAAATGGTGTCTAGAGCAACCAGAGATGTCCTATAGTTAAGTCTTGTATTTTCCTGCAGGCCAGGCTTCCATTCCCTATGACATTTCAATGGCACTAGATAACTGTGTTTTGGGAAATGAATACCAACCAAAATACTACAAATAACTTGCCTTTTTGCAACATTTTTACCTGTACCAGAACCAATTATAGGATTTTCTCCAAAGGAGGTGGGATGTATGCTTTTTTTAGCCATTGGATATAGGACTGAGAACTTGTCAAAACTAGCAAAGATGACAAACACCAAAGCAGTTAGGGCCCCGGCCTTTCCTTCCTCTGCAAGTCCACAAATTTACCATGGGCAGAAGAGGAATTTGTTCCCCTTCTGTAAAAGGGTGTAATAGCTCCTTCTGCCTTACTAGAGACATGAAAGGCTTTAACATGCTCAGATGTGATAACGAAGACCGTACAACTGCTTTTGATGAATAAGCAACTAGCACAATATTAAAGGAAGATTGCATTCACATTCCACAGTTTAAGAAAAACAACAGGTAGGTGAACTAATCAAAAGAGGTATTGGATATTTCTTTTGCAGTCTTGAATACAACCTGGCAGAGTTTTCCTGGGTCCCTACAAGAAAAGCAGCTGAACCCAGTTTTGGGATGAATGACCCACAGAATTGACCCAAATATTTTCCTTACTACCCTGCTGCTGTCAAAGAACTTGCCTAGTTAAGGTAGGTCACCAGAAGATAATTCCTGTACAGCGCTCAGAGCTCAGCAGAAGAACAGTCTGTCACCCTTTGAATACCCTGGAAATGTTATTTGGAAATTGGGCATTTCTGAAGTGCTCCAGTGCCCTCATCTCGGCACTACCATGCCTGCAGAAATACAAGGCCTTGTGTTTTGCCAACTGCTGAAATAATTAACTTAAACCAGGCAAATGAAGGTATTCATTTTTTTTTAAGCCTGAACTAAAGGACATGGTTGCAAAGGGTTCTGAAGAGATCAGACTAAAGTGCAAGAAACCCCAGAATCAGACCTAAAACCACTTTCTCCCTCTCTGGCTATAGGAGAGAGGGACCTCATTTCCACTCACTATAGCTCCTGTCCATCTGATGGAGATACCACTCCTTGGGGAGTCTCCAAATCTCATCCCTTCCTTGGGGATCTCTGGGGCTCTGTTCTTCCCTTGCTCCCAGAGGATTTCTTAATCCTTTCCTCAGTGAAGTTCTGACCTTTCATCCCCCTCCCTCCAACCATTAAATTCTAATATCCCTGGGGCATGTAAAGGTGTCATTATCTCCTGCCACAACTGTGAAAAATATCAGCCAAAAAATAATAATAATAATAAAAAAACCAGCTCCTTTATGTACTTTATATTCCCCATAATCACAGAACCTGCTAATCATACTTGATACAATCCCATCAGTGATATTAGTGCATTCAGCCCGTTACAGCTTTTCTTTTGAGATCAGACACAGTGGCAGGCAAATCCCTGTGTACTGATAATGCGTTAGGGACTGGCTGCCCCCAGCCCTGTTTTTGAGGGATACTACAGCTTAAGTCAGGATACTGGGATGTTCAGCACAAGGGCTTTGTTCCGGTCACTGTTTAGCAGCAACGGTCGGACATGTGATGAGACTAAAACATACAGGAGGTCCAAGGGCAGCTGCCGATTTACTGAACAACTGCCCAAGGTGCAAAGTCGCGCTTCCCCAGTTACCCACCACTCGCTGAACAGCTGCAAAGCATAGCATTAGCATGTGCTTAGCAGAGAAGACAAAGGTTAGAAGAAAGGAGAGGGAGAGAAAAAATAAAAGAGAGAGAGACTTGTTAAGGTCATCAAGTCCAACCTCTGCCTATGAAGAATTGCTCCCTACGAGACATTCATTATGCACAGCTGAGTTTTAAAAGTCCCAAGAGGTGATTTTGCAAGCATCTATTCCACTGCCTGATAGATCTCACTGTCAGAATGCTCCTGCTTTGTAATCAATATATATTTTTTTTCCTCTCTATTTCAATTCTGGATTTGAAGGACAGAAAAGACCATTTGGATCTTTAGGTTTGGTCTCCACAATAAACATTAGAGGTCCTAGCTGCTATTCAGATCCCAACAGACACAGCACATCCTCTTCAGGTCTTCTCTACTCCCTCATACAAATGGTCCCATTTCCCTGGATATAATCCCTCTTGGTCCTAACTCACTGCATCTTCTTGGTGTATTTGCACCTCTACATCCAAAGCACGTTCCTCCCTCTCCTGCTACCCTATATAAAATGCTCTGCCAAGCTTCCTTTTAAATCAACCTCATTTCATTTTTATCTCTTAATCTAAATTCTTTTCCGTAAACATTCACTTTTACCAATGTAATCTGGATAACGGCAGGTCCAGAATTGGCTTACAAAGATCTCAAGTGCTGTAACTCCAAAACCCTAAAACTAGGGCTGATAAAGGTGGCCAGATCACACTGAGCTTTTTCACTGATGGATCTTTCCATCGGTTCACTTCCTTTTAAAGGCATCTTTCTTGCCCTAACCCCAGTGTCAAACATATAATCTTAGGTACTGGTTTACTGCAAAATATATATACAGTACTTACCCTAATACTGCCCAACAGGAATTTTCAGCTATTTTCTCACCAGCCTAAAGCCTTCTGCTAGTCTTCCCATCTTTCATGGGAGCACAATTCAATCCCACAGACATTAGCTGTGTGTTCTTTAAATTTAACCTGAGCTGAACACAATCCACAGCTGTATTTGCACTAATCAACAGCACTGCAACAAGAGTAACAAAGAACGAACAAGAGAGGGGTTGAGCTCTGGGGATCAAGCCAGTTATTTCTGTACCAAGCTTTTAAGACTTGTAGATTGGGGGGTTTTGTTTGTTTTTTCCTTGAAAGGAGTCTGGTTTTGTTAATTTTGCCATCATTTTTTAAGCTTTAAGGATGAAACTCAAGCTGAAACTCTGTTTTGATTTAATTTTTCTGCAGGTTGGAAAAGACAACAATTTTTTAACAGAAATGTCTGGGTTTGTGTTCCTTTTTCTAGTGCTCTGGGTTGAGCACAGTTCAGTATTTAGTGTGCCCAGGTCTTTCCTGTCAGTGATCAAACCAAAACCTTGCTGCAGCCCCACTCAACACCCATTCCTAAAGGCAACCCCACGAGGCAGACTTGTTGCTGGATCCTGCTGAGACCTGTGGTTCTTAGAAAATACTGCCATTAAATACGAAGTTGTCCCATTCCCTATGTACAAAGCCTTGTCCCACAGACTGGATCCCATGAACAAGCTAGATGGACCAACTGGGGATTCCCATGCAAATATCTCTAATCTTAACAAGCCAGACACATGACCTAGTGCCAAAATCCCAGGGCAGTGAGCTGCCACCTGACCTCCGAAAGTGCTGGAGGAGAGGCGTTTCCGCTTCACGGTGTGATACAACAGAAGAAACGCAGCTTGAACATGTTTCGTGACGCAGGCCGTGAGCAACACCAGGAAATGTCAAACAGCATCCAACCTGCCCGCACCAGCTTCTGCACTGAACGACCCCATGGACCTGTCTCTCTGGTCTCCTTCACAGCTCATGTCCCTGCATCCCCCAAGCATCCTCCAAGACACTTAAGGACCTCTCCCAAGAGAAAGTGCTGGCAAAAGAAAGGTCTGAGCACTAGACATGGGAGTCAGAAGTGGCAAACTTCCCTGGACAAACAGCCACAGGTAAGCTGCAAGGTGGGACTGGAGTAACAGCATTTAAGAAGTCCATTCATCTCCTAAATATTGGGAATGCGTAATCCCTTAAATATTTGTGTTGTGGAAATACCCACACAGGCTGGAAAGCAGGTTGTTCTTTACACAAATTCACAACACCACTTACATAGATGTGTGTCACACATACAAATATGCTAAACACGCTTATCTCAGGAGTACAAATAGCATGGCAAAGGCTTTTAAAGCAGCCCGTGGGGAATTTTTGTAAAACACAAAAACAACATTGTCCTGTAAATACATCATTGACTGACAAAAGAGAAATGCTTTTGTGACTGGACTGGCGAGTTTTGCAAAGTTCCCTACACGCAAATTTGCACTCTGTGAAGTCCGTGGAGGGAGGGAGAGAGGTCGTCTTGTAACTGGACCTGTAGTACTCAAAGCAATAGTGTGTGCCCCCCCCTTTGGTTAGCAAGGTAACGCACCCCGGGCAAAGATGCAACCAGCGAGCAGGAGCGATCAGCATTCGCCTGCTGACATCTAGTGTCAGTAACGAGCACTGTGGCCCTGCCTGCAAAACGGTTTTCCCCAGGCTCCCTTCGCCGCCTACCACTCGGTGAATTTTGAACACAGTTACTAACGTTTTCACAGTTTGGATCAATTTGATTACATTTTATCCCCTTATTCTTTCTGCAATAACCAGCCTGCTCTAGTTTATGTTCTGTGGGTGTTTTTTTTTTTTTTTTCCTTTTCTTTTGTAGCATTCCAGGACTATGTCTTTTTTGTTCTTTAAAAAAACAATAATAATAAAAAGTCAGTTCTCTGGACTGTGCCCAGATCCTTTTTAAAAAAAATAAAATTTGGCCCTTACAGACTCTCAAGTGTTTCCTTTCTGAACACTTGAGATTTGGGAGCCTTCTCCCCATTTTTCTTTATATTCTTCATGGATAAGGAAGGGAACTGTTCAAAATGACAAAAGCAAATTTAGAATTTTAGAATAAATCTGGTCAGAAGGGACCCCTGAGGTCTGTAGTCCAAACCCTTGCTTAAAGCAATGCTAAATATGATGTTGGATTGTTTTCTCAGCAGCTTATCTAGTCAACTTTTGAATGTTTCCAAGGATGGAGATCCCACACCTCTTTGGGCAAAAATCCTGGCAATTTACCATGATAGACACTCTGACAAACTCCTTCCTTCCAGGCCCATGAAGGAGAAGAGGCCACAGATCTTTGGTCACCTGGATGTCCACAGAACTGTAAGGATTTCTGTAGCTCTCAGGATGCTTTCTTAGCTTCAGAGCTAGGCAGGGACTAAAGCATTATGTTACCAAGTATTGCAATGCCACAGCACCACAGCAGGCACCAAGGCTCTGAATATAGCATTCGGGGAATGGTATATTTCTCAGGGTGAGGTTTAAGAGTCTTAAATCCTACCTTTTGCAGATTTTAGGTGCCTAATTCCGTACTGCCAGTATGGGAGGGACAAAATGTGTGTCATATGTCTGTGTCACACAACAATTTACAGCAAACGCCCTGCTTCAAAATCAGAGCACGGTTATTTCTCTCTCTGAGAGAGCTGGAGAGCATGGCAGTGCTTTCTGCCATGCTGCCTCTCACCAGTTGAAGAAGATGCTCTGGCTGTGGAATGTCCCCATCTCATCTCAGGGAATCCAGCTCCGTATTTCTACCTTCCCAAAGGTATGAACTAGCCACACTGTATCACTCATTCACCCTATCAGTCATTCACCCTCTCCTCCAAGCCCCCTTGGCCACTGAAGCTGCCCCACACAAAATGCATAGGGCCACAGAATAAGGACATTTAAGGGAGCTCAACTCACTAGACCAGAAATGATGGCAGAGAGAAACCTGGCTTCCCAACCCCAGCCCCACAACCCTCAGGCACATTTTAATGTAAGACAGTTTCCCTGAGGAACCAAGGTGCCACAAGGAACTGCTATTGCTGTGCAAATCTCTTATACATCCACAAAGCATGTGTGGCAGCTCCAGCCACAGGTGCATGGCGGATCTAGTCCAAAGCTCACGGTCGCTGATGCAAAAACTCCCCATAACAGCAATGGACTTCAGACTGAGCTCAAGAACCCCAGGTCAATGCCATGTTGGCTTCTCTCCCTTCCCCACTGAGTTTTAGGACCACTAGTGCTGCCTTTGCTCCATTGCCCTGGGATGGGATACAATGGGGCCCCTCATATTTGGCTCAAGATAAGTTTTTAGGGAACATTTTTAACACAATGTCAGGTTTTGTGTCTTAACCGACCGTGTAAGCGTGGGACAAGGCAGCTCAGGTCAGTCGTTGTCATGTTGCCCAGAATTTCACACGGGGTGCCACAGATGGTGACCGAAGTCTGCCCCGGGGAAAAACCAGTTCCACGCAGGTGAACTGATCCTCCATTCAAGCCACCTTGGAAAAAAAAAAAAAAGCAGAAAAGGGGATTGAAGACATAGCCCAATGGCTAGCTACCAACAGGAATGGCCCAGTTAGAGCTGAGGAACATATTCACTTGGATATCACAGGTGGGTCTACATGGCTAGCTACACCCATCATATATTCAGTCTCTGTGTGAACTCCAGCAGCAGTTCAAGGTTTGCTAGCTCATACAGTACGAGCACACCACAGTCTTCCTTCTTTTGTATCCAACCAGCTTTAAGAAGCGACCACCCAAATATCTGAACACACTTCACAATCATTACCTAAATTTCAGCCAAAGGACCTCCCCCATGAGGTGACAGGAATTCGAGTGATCTATTGTCTGCATATTTAAAAAAAAGAGAGAGACAGAACTGATGGATAAGTCACAAACAGCTAGCTACATAATCCCAGCAAAGATTTCCTCACGCAATCCTGTATACAAGAGACTTACCTCAGTATCTCTAATAACATGGGGAATTTTTTAACTCATAATTTTTGCTTTCACATGAGCTACCCACAGCTGTGGCAGCCTACCATATTGCTGAACACTGTGGAGGAGCTGCAACAGCCCTTCATGACTTACCCCAGTTGCGATGCACAGATGTCACTGACAGCTGAGAGGTGAACATCAAGTTCGAGGAAGCCCAGCCCCTGAGGACATCCAGGCCCAACACGTGGTACTCGCCAGCAGGGAGTGGAGGAGCTGAGCACTGCAAAGTAGACTGAGTGATGGTGATACCACTACAAGCAAAGTCCCCAACAAATATGCGGATGCTGTCCGTCCCTATGACCTGTGATACAGTCATCGTTAAAAGGAGGCCAGCTGGCACGAGTGAAAGGAAAGCTGGGGTGAACTCCTCACTGTAAGTTATTCTTCCAAGATAATAGACAATGCCATCTACTCTTAGCCTCAAAGCACTAGTCCCATTGCCAGGAGGCACCATGCACTGGATAGCTGTACTGGTGATGTTGAGAATGAGACAAGGATGATGGTCAATGAGAACAGAAGTCATGTTCTTTCCTTTCAGTGCTGAGCCTGCTAAGGTGAGCAGGCCTCCACCATTAGTACTGAAGTTTTGGGGGTAAAACTGGTGCACCTGAGGCACGACAGTGAAAACCGCAGTTGCCCTTCTGAAGCATGCTTGCCCATATCTCCCATGGGACACGGAAATGTTGTGCTTCCCCGGGGCAATGCAGTCTATTTGGCACTTGATGCTGGTTTCATTCCAGAAAGTTACCTTGCAGACAGCTTGATTGTTCACATGTACCACAGGGCTGTCACTTAGCCATGCCAGTCTCTGTCCTTTGATCATCATATAGGTGAATGTCCCATTAGTTTCCCAGGTCACCAAATCTACAAGGGGGGTCCACTGCTCATGCAGGTGGAGTGTACAGTCTCCAAGGCAGACACTACTGATCCCATTGACAGTCACTGTGACATTAAGAGCCCAGGATGCCTCAGTCAACCTCTCGTAAGTTAAAGGATGGACTCCAGGAAGAAGAAAACACCTAATGGCATTATTATCAGAGTTCTGGATCTCACAGGAATAGTTACCCTCCAGGCTCACCTGTACCAAGTTCCTCCTGGATTTTAAAGCAGTGCCAGATATAATGAGTACCATTCCACCACAAATTGATCCTTGTGTTGGGAATATGGAGGTTACCCGTGGAGTTACTGTAAGGGAATGAAGCCTTGCTGCCACGTGAGCATATCCTAGCTGCCTCTGGATGACCCTGATGGGATAAGTCCCAGGTTCCAGGCTGTTCAGTGGTAAGGAGCACTGGGAAAGCATTGCAGAATTGTTGCCATGTTGAAACTCAAGCTCACATTCACTGTTCCCAAGTTTAGCCACAGATCCAGTGATGTTTATCCCCTGGATGTTCAAGAGCAGGCTGCTGTCTGTAACCTCCGTTTCAACAGTAGTGATCAGAGGAGTCAAAGTCCTTTGATAAGCAAAGACAGTGGTCTTCTTTGAAAAAGGAACATGTTGAAGTGACCTACTGCTGATGAGCACATTTACCCCAACAGAGACGTCTTGTGAATCTTCATTAGACAAATTAGCAGCTGGTGGGGTCAGGCACCAAATGGTCTCTTCTGCCAAGTGGGTAATCATACAGGTTTGCCTATTCATTGAAACAGAAACCAGGGCAGGGTTTTGGCTAAATCCCACCCCAGAGATTGTCAGCAGTGTTCCACCTAGGAGTAAAACAAATAAACGAAGCAGAAGGACGTTATGCAGGAAAGGAATTAATGACTGTCTGAGAAAAATCGCAAACCGTGACAAGCTGATAAGCATGGCAGACACTCTTATCCAGTCTAAACAGAAGAAATTAAGCCTCTTTTTTTGGAACAAAATGGCTGCAGACACAGTAATGGAGATATCTGGGGAGATGGTAGAAAAAGCCATCTCCTAGTGTCTGTTCCTGCTGCATACAGAGAAGCAGGATTCAGTGCTGTTATTTTCAAATTGAAAAGCCAATATCACAGACCTTCTTTCAATCTTGAATTCTGCCTGGACACCAAGGCAGAAATATTTGTGTGGCAACCAGCTCAGCATAACCTCCAACACAGTGAGTTGTTCTGAGGTTGCCAGCAGCACCATCAGATTTACCATGTGCCCATGGTCACTTGACTGTGAGAAGGAGTTCACCGACTAGAGAAACTGATATTGTTGAATGATCCCAGCTTTAAGTCCTCTCCTACCGACAGGCTCAGTCTGCACCATTTAAAAAGGGGGCAGAAGAAAAGGGAAGAGAACAGCAGGTCCCACACCACTGTCAAAGGCAAATCTCACCACGGTTTCCATGCATGGGCTGAAAGAAGGCAGGCTGTCTGCTTTCCCCTAGGATTGCCTGGATTTTTTTCTTCCCTGGACATCTACTTATGACCATGGCAGAAGACAGCAAATGGGTAAACAGACTCTTGAACGGCACTGGTAGGGTCATTCATATGGAAGAGGAATTAAGAGTTAGACACAAAGTTATGACCTCTGTCTGGGGCTGTGCTTCTGCCTTATGTTGAAAGCTGTGAGAGTATTGTAGAGAAGTATGATCATACACTGCTCCAGTCTCATAATCTCCCTAAGGTATCCTATTTGGAGCACTCCAGGAGACAGGCTACCTTTGGTCTTATCTAGAGCAGTTGTTCTAGGATGTTCCCTGGTGGAGTCCACCTCCCCACTTTGACAGGGGAAGAAGCCTTGGGACACTATGCTACCAGCCTGGGCACCAAGAGTAGATGCTAATTAGCTGGGATAAGCATGAATCCCAACATCTGGATTTACATGACTGTGCAAGGCAACAGTATCCCTTTCACCTATGGTTTTGAGAACAGCAGCAGCATTGAAGGAGTGGAAGCCCAGGTTTTTGGAAGTGTTAACGATAAAGATGTAAACCCTTTAACATTCCCAACCTAATTCCAAGTGTCCAAGCTCAAGCTGCCTCACTTAAAACCACCTAAAGCATCCCTCCATCTTCCTTTAGTTTGCAGCACAGACAGTCCCAGCGCACTGCCTTACTTCAGGCCTCTGTATCCACTAAGCTAACAAACTCTAGAAAGGTTTTGTCAATCTTCTGATCAGCTCTTTACATCTGCTGGAAGCCCATGACCTTCTTTTTCCTATGATCTAGCTGTAAAGTAAGTTGTTTTATAGCCAGATTCATTTTCAGTGAGCTCAAGTCCCTAATTCATATGGCCATGCAAGTGTCAGAGGCTATGAAAGACAAGGGATAAGGGGTGGGAGAAGGACTGCTGCTTTTTTGCACCCATGAGAATCTAAGTCAGCTTAAGCCATTCATAAAACTACAGCCAATGAATTAATCAGTTCTTATTTAACCTTCAATTGAACCCTAAAAATAAAGAACCATATAGCTTTTTTTTTTTTTAACATAGCTTATTCTTCAAAACTGATAGCCTTTGCTCTCTAAGCTCTAAGTTCTCATCTTTCAAGGCTTGGGCACTTTACAAACTATAGAACTGATCATGTATCACAAAGCCTCTGAATTTTTGCCTCTTTAAATGTGTCATGAGCCTGGGAGAGGAATCTGTGGAGGACCTGAGGTTACAGCACAAGAATTGCTCTTCTCTATGTAAGTGTTTCAAAGGATCCATGTAAAATTCACTAAATGAATTCAACTCTCCCCCACTCCTAGCCAAATGTTACTCTGCAAAAGACAAAATAAAGGAACCCCCCCATCTGTATTTTATTTTATTTTTTAAAATTTTTTTATTGAGGTTAAACTTTTGTTTTTAATTCAGTGATGTTTTACTTGAACACAGTTGAATGGTTTTAAATGTTTAAAAAACTTGGAAAGGGATTAATAAATATTTCAGTTTGAATTCAAATTAATATGGAGAAAGGTTTTTGTCTTTTCAAGTTAACAAAAAATAAAAGCTCCCTTTTGGATCACCTGAAATGAGTGTTTGCTTCAAACCATGACCATACCTTACCATCTACCTAACTTTGATGCAGAAAGCCTTGAAAGATGGAGGCATAATGACTGAAAGATACAGCACAGATGAGTCAGGTGTGGGTGAGCTTTGTTTCCCCAGTGGGAACATGCAAGGATAGAGGAGCAAGCACTTGGAGAAATCGTATCCAAAGCCCAGGGGCCCCTGAGCCAGACAACAAGATTGAGGGTTGCTCACTGCAATCCCACATCTCCAAGCTGCTGCTGCCTGCCAGTGGGAGTCTGCATAATAAAGGATCACAGATTTTAAAACACACTTGTTTAAACCAATGTGAAACAGGATGCCCTCTCCAGTCCTGCAGGGAAGCCATATCCTTGATCCCTTTAACCTCCGTAAGTGGCTGCAGATGTACTGGTACTATTTACCCAGTAAAGAGCCACAACATGGCTCAATGCTGAAGATCTCGGAGACGTACTGGATTAACGGCTTAATCCTGCAAAACACAAGCAACATAAGAGGGTGGGTTTTTTTTCTTCTTTTTTCTCTCATGCTGCATGCAATTCCTACAACCCCCTCAAGGTTGGAAGGCCAGATGCCCACCTGGCACACCTACTTCGTTCCCCTCGTAATACAGCAATGACAAGAACTCATGCCTCAATCTCTTTCCCTGTGGTTTGAGCCACATCTCCTAGGAGCACCACTGTCTTATCAAGTGGCAGTCTGTGGGCCAAATCCAGTCCATCAGGCACAACTGAAAAGCCTATTGAAAGAAGCCAAAATGAGGGGGTTTCTACCAAACAGACACTACAGCCATGTCTATAGATAGGAGACGCGAAAGATATCCTTCCCCCCTTTCTTCCTCTCATGGGAAATAAGCAGACAGTGGGCATAAATGCATCAAGAAGAAACTTAGGCATAACCTGCCAAGGCCACTCAGTCAGGGGTGTAGCTCTGCTTCTGTCTCACCCACATCCATATTTCCCCCTCATTAACATCCCCTCAAAAAACAAACAAACAAAACAAAACCCTAAACAGACACAGCAGAAAAAAAAAAAAAAAAAAAAGAGTCTCCTGATCTTGCAAGTCAGTCCACCAGAGATGTCTTCTGGGCTGGCCCATCTCCCTCCACTCACTACCCCAGGAGACAAAGCGTCAGTGCTGCTAACAGACTGCAACGTCAGATGGGATGAATTCGTATGCATCATCCCACCGACCACAGGCTTTCTCCTCCTGACATTCATTAATGCAACAAGCTGTTTAGGGCTGTTTGTGAGCAACACAAGCAGCTCCCTTCTCCCTAATGTCATTGTTTCAGGAGCATTCCTAGCAACTGCCATTGATGAGAGCTGTGTGGCTGAGGAGTAAAATTGTCTTGCTTATGAATGAACTGCTGTGTCCCACTTTGAGGTGGGTTTTCTCCTACATTTTTATTCTTTTGTATTACATTTATCTAGGCATGAACTTGAAGTGTCACCTTAAAAAGATGGAAATAGTATGATTTAAAAATTCTCAAAACAAAGCATTTTTTTATTTTTCAAACTATCCTTTGTTTTTTTCCATGAAAAGTGTTTCGTTTCTTCTTTTGTTTTCCTACAGCAGGCTTTATTTGCATTTGACCTGAATTTGTGAATAGTTTTGATTGCCTGAATATGCATTTTTCATCAAATCAACTATTTTTTAAAATGTTTCTCTCCTGCCTCCTACTGATCCAAGGGGAGTTAATTGACTAGCATTAGCAGTTTGCTGACTTAGGTTCCACAGATCAATAAATGCCTTAATAATTATTCATAATTTTATACCATACTGCATATTTCCTTGTTAGGTACAGCATTTGTGAAAACTTTATCTTTCTTTTCAGATTAACCCTAAAATAGCAAATAGGACAGACAATGAAATTCTTATATTAAGGGAAATACATTCACACACCTATTTGAAGTAGCAACAACAACACCATTGATGATGACAGAAACGTTGTACCATCCCGGAGCCAAGGCTGGAAGTGTCACATTAACACCGTGGTCCATCTGTGCCTGAATTTGTGCCCACAAATGCCCAGTTTGGACCTTGATATCTGACCCTCGGTAGCTGGCAAATGAGGATATTCCAATCTGAAGTTCCTGACCCCCTGCAGAGAGAAGAATGGATGGAGCAATTTCAGCGTTTCCAGCAACAGTTAATTTAATGCATATGAACATTTCCTGAGGAAGACCATGGAGTCCCATCATCCCAGAACTAGTCCAGTCATATCCATCAGCCAAAAACAAAAGCCAGAAGACCACAACAGTTTTGTGCTCTATTTGCCCCTTGGCCTCCCTGATAAGGTGGACAACCACCTTTTTAAATTTTATTTATTTTATTTTTTTAAGAGATGTTAGCACTAGGAACTTGATTATGACCATCTAAAGCCACTCACAGCCTACTGATAGATGCTCAGGATTGAACTGACACCCCCCTAACTGTAAATGTCTAGCCCATACATATCTACAGCTGATTAGAGCTGAATCCAGTTTTTTCTAAAGCCCATAAAAGTTGAAGCTGAGGAGTTCTGGATTTTTTCTTAAATCCCTGACAATGATGCAGACCAGACCTTCCAGCACTGTCCAAATGTGCAGGTATCTAAACTTAACAGGAACCTCCACAGCTGGTATGAAAATTTCCTGGGGTATCTAAAGTCAGATGACCATACATGCTTCAAAGCACCTTGTTGTCATGAAGCAGGCATCTATCTCCCATTTAAGCTCTGTAGTGAGCAGAGTGATATTCAGATGATAAAGACTATTTTCCCCGTATTTGTGCATCCTGGAGTAATAGAAAAGGACACAGGCAGCGGGGAACGGAATTCCGTAACCTAAATTCCTCCTGAAATAGCTTTAAAAAATTAGGGTGGCATGCATCAGCCCAAAAACAGACATTTTCACTGAGATGGTTGTATCTGTAGTCAATGAAGAGAAACTGAGCCTTTATGGCATGAATTATCTTATCATAAGGAAGACATCCAAAGGAGGTCAGGCAGATCTGACCATAGAACTGCCAATTACCCTTCACTGACTATACCAGACATCTAAGCTACTAACACAGATAGAGATGCGCTCAGGAGGTGAACCTCATCCCTCGGTCCCTTCTGAAGGGTGTGAGTTCAATTGCACAGACACAGGAATGCACAGGGCCGGAAGGAGCTCTTCAAGTTCAGTTACCTATTGTGATAGACAACTATGCTGCATAAATCCCTATTCCAAACCAATCAAGAAAAAGATATAACATCCCTTTAACAACCTCATGAGCCAGCCAGCCTGAAATACTAGTCTACCCACAGAGTTGCTGCAGAACAGCTGGTGAAGATCAGCTGTCCCAAAACAGTTCCATTTTTGCCCATTCCTGCTCTTCACTGAGCTCATTCCACTTCAAAAGTGGACAAAGCCAAATGTGGTACTGCTATCCCAGCCACTCAGGGAGCTAATCAGGAGCAGTTAGCCTGCTTAACACTCTCACTTTGTCTTAACTCATAAAAGTACGTTCCGATTAACTGGCCCTTACTAGAGATTCAGATCTGACTAGCAGCTTTGTCTACCTTGACTTTAATGCAGCCTCTGTAGCAGGCATGGCACCAGTTAGCATTCAGCACCTCAGCCTCAGCTTTAGAGGGAAGCGTCTCCCTTACAAGAAGCAGGAGAGGCTGTGCAAAGCTCCTCTCGTCTACCAGCTCCTCTAAGCAGATCTTGAAGCCAGTACTTTCCAATTCTGCATGCACAAGGAGTCAAATAAAGTTTGAAAGTTTGAAAGCCTAGGAAGTTGAATATATTAATAACATGAACTCTTTGGACTCTTGGTCAATTGTCAGCTTAATCCTAGATGCCTGGGAGGCATTGGTGTAATTTATTTATTCTTTTTATTATATAGGAGGAAAATTATATTAAAAGCCGAAGCCACGGAGGTTCTGAATAGAAGATTGAACTCAGCCCCACCACCATTCATGAGATGCTATAACATTAAGGAATTCCATGCACCTGGGCTGCCCACGGCTAGAAAAATCTCCCCTTGGTGCTATCGTATCTGAATAATATTCAGATGATAAAGGACGTTTTCTCTTATTTATGCATTCTGGAGTAATAGAAAATGACAAGGGCATCAGGGAATGGAATAGAAACATGGAGTGTGCAGCAAGAAGTGTGTCTCGTCACAGGCACAATCACCTTACCCCTCGCATCACCACTAAGGCAAACTGCTGAGCTGGGGAGAGCTTTATTAAGGTGTGCACTGGAGAGGTTGGAAGAAAAGAGAGGGGAAAAAACAAACTGATGAGTCTTTCCTTGAATGAATGTGGGTGGGGTGGGGAGGAGAGCAGGAATATTTCTGTCTCCCTCCCAGCTTATGCCTCTATTTGTCTTTTCAAATCATTTTCCCTAGAGGACTGAGAGGAGACTAAAACAGGTGAAGTCAGTTTGGGTTGTTCAACCTCAAAGAGGTTGAGAGTACCAAAGCCAAATCTAGCCTTCCTTAAAGTAGAGTTGAGACCACAGGCTCACCTCAGACAGGCCAAAGGAAGAGGACTACACCCAAACTGTAACCCATTTGCCCTAGATTATTGAAAATCACCTTGAGGAGGAAACATGCAGAAAAGATAGCAATTTATACATCACAGTATCCCACATTCTCAGCCCTGCCAAGACAAGAAACCTATTGTCCCTTCAGCTGCTAACTCAACATGAGGGAGAGACTTCCCACGCGGGAGACCTTACAATCTACAAAAGGTGTAGCAGAAATAAGGGAACCACTCTGATCACTTCATAGGCCAGCAGCAAAGCTAGGAATAGAGGCTTCACTTCCTAATTCAGAAAGGCAAAGAGGGCAAAAAGATCTCAGTTTTGCAGCTGGGACATTGGGTCCAAGATCATTTCAGTCATCTCTAAAGGTGGTAGCTGAGCTGGTGATGGTTTGTGTCCTAAGAGAAGGAAGGCATTTAGATTCAGTAAACAACAGCTTGGTCCTGTTGCTATCATTTTAAATTCCCACCCTGGATATACTGCTTGGAAACTAGTAAAGCAGCAGGCTATGGAATGAACTGGGAGCAAAGGGGTCTAAAAAAAAAAAAATGAGAGAAAATAGAGCAGGGAGAAGTGAAAGTCGTTAAATAATCTGTATTCATTGGACAAGATTTCAATGGCAATGGCCCTATGCTTTTGGGTTTTTCCCCCCCCCCTTCCTTAAAAGAAACTTCCTGCTACTAGGAACCTCAGGTCTGGTCGCCTTCCAGAAACATAGTAAACTTTCTTCCTAAAGTATTTCTCTTTAAGTTGACACCATTCATCATTACTGGCTTCTGCTCCCGATGCTCAGCCAAAACGCTGCGAAAAAAAAAGGAAAGGAAACGAGGGAGGAATAAAAAAAGCTTTCAAAAAAGAGGACTGCCAAGCACTCTATGAGGTCTAATTGGGATGTTGCCACCACAAAGTCTGTGAAGTCTGTGCTCATATTCTAAAGTTATGGATCACAAGGTCAAACCAAAAGAAACAGTTTTGCTTGGAAATGGGAACTAGAAAGGCAAGTGCTGCCTCCTTTCTGCTTTCAGCAGCCCAAAACACACTTAATGAATTCTGGTTTTGGCCCACCCTTTAGGATCCTGGGGAAGTACAATCGCAGAAGTTCATTTCTCTTTTCACTGCTTAACATGCCAACAAAAATGGGTGTGATAGAGGAATCTTCAGAGCAGAGAGCAGAGTTAGAGAAACAGGAGTCATGACGGAGAAGCAGCATCCCAACCTTGACGTCCTAACTTTGGACATCTCTCCACACAGCACTGGGGCCAGCACCTCGTTATCTCATAAATGCTAGAGAAAAAAACAACATAAAGCAAACAGGGCTGACAAGGACCAACAGGGAACAGGGAGGCTACAGGTTAAAAAAACCCTCTCTATAGCATCACCAGACCCCATAGACCTTAAGTTCTTCTGCCCCACTATTCTCAGCAGTAAGAACAGCACTTATACAGATGATGTCCAACCACATCCATTTGCATTTAAGGAGCCTGTAGCCTCTTCACCTGCTATGCCACTTCTGTTTCTGCTCAGTGATATGACCACAGGGTTTAAGGAAGGATCATACTGGAATAAGTTGTAGACTGTTGTTGACAAGTGCCTAGACATTAGTGTCACAGGGACAACAGCATCTTCTCTTCCCTGGAAACAGAAATGAAGAAAATGTCAGGGATAAGAGTGCACCAATAAAAATTAATTCATTCCCTGTATGCACATGTCTCCATGCTTAATATGTCAGGCAATTAAAAGCCCTAATATCCTACCTGGAGGATTTTTTATTTGTTTAATTAGAGAAAAAAGATGGAGAAGTACATGGCACTGACCGATTTGTGCATACAAACACTGTACTCAAACGAGTATAGATATGCTGTATTTTAAGGAACATCTATGAAGAGTTATAAACCTTAAAACATTCACAAACTATGCAGATTCTCATTTGCTATTTCCCTATTAATAAATTAAATAGCAATAGGGAACCGGCATAAACAGTTGTCTCTACTCTTAAACTATCAGCATGATCCTGGGTATAATTTTGACCTCAGTCAACTAACACTGCTAGCAATTCCCAGGCATGGTTCAAGAGTTTGCATGAGACACAGATAATTCCCAGTAGAAAAACTGGATGTAAACAGGAGGGTTTGGAGCTGAAGAGGGTTCAGTAATATGAGTAAGAATAATTCTACCAGGTATGTACTGGTAGACACCGAGCCAAAAGCGCAGAGAAGCAATTTTTTTCCTGGAGTTAAAGGCCCAAGTTTGGTTTATTTGAGGCTCAACTAATCATCATGCAATCCCATTCTTGCAGTTAAACTAGGTTTCATAAATCAATCCATTGTTAATTAAGCTGGTCTAAATTGTAGGTGGAGCCCAGGCGAAACCGGGCAGCCCAGATTTGGCTGATGGACCATTATATGTCCTTCCCTGCCCCTAACGGAGCTCAGGCTAGCACAACATATAAAGGTCTGTAGGCTTTCATCATATAGCTGACTGTACCCCAAAATATGTGGTTTCTTACCCGAGAGGGAACTTTACATTCAATTCTTGTTGAATTTCTGGCATTCTCGGAAATTGGGCAAGGCTGAGATCCGAACAGCACCAGGTTTATCCCTTCCAGACCGGTCCCTCTGAGAGCCACTTTCAGTCCTCCTGCAAAACCAGTTATTCCTTTACTCTCAAGATGTGGAAAGATATTTTAATATGCAAAGCATCCTTTATTAATGGGTGATTACAAAAGGGAGTACTGTCTACTGGTTAAAACACAAGCATGCTAAGATGACATTAGTTTATTAACATCGATAATGATCTGTTTCCACTTTGCTGTGGCCCAGCTTCCTCTGTTTCACTGGAGATATTTTCTATTAGTTGAATTCTTGTCCATCACACAAGAGGACAATGTTTGTTTTTTAGCTTATTTTTTAATGACGTACTTATTTAAGATGACAAGGTCTGATCTGTGATCTCATCCTTAGAAAGTTCCCCAGCCAGCAAATAAAATAAGGAAAGAAGCAGCGCTAAGAATGGAAAATGAGCTTATCACAGCAGGTGCTTTCACAGTTCAAATAGCTGCCATGCACCCTGCTGTCAAAAAGCCCTGTAGCACGTGTCCGGGAAGCTTAGGTTAGAAAGGGGACTTGGCAGGGCTGGAGACTTTGCAGAGCTGTGAGGAAGAAAGTCACAGAGGGCTGGACTCTGTGAAGCGATGAGCAACCCCAGCTCTCATTTGTGTCAGCCAGAGCCAAGTATCTGCGATCACATTCAGGATCATAGCCAACACAAGTCAGACCGACCATGCGTTTGGTCTTTCTGCAGCACACAATTCCTGTCCAAATAGCCCAGATGCCCTCTCAGCCTTTTCAAATTCAGTGGCATTTCAAAGAGAAATAGTGAAGAGAAAAGAAATGGGCGTTAACAGCAGTTCTAAGCTGGACTTTGCTCGTTGATGTGGTTCAGAGACAAATTGATAGGCATTCAGAAAAAAAAATCCTCCCTTAAAACCTATAGTGCTCTGCTCTACTTGGAAGGCCAAGGCATCAGCACCACAGTGCTGCCAGGCTTTAGGACTGTGATTGGACAGACAGGCTGTTCAGGCAGGGATTTTATTACTGCAGTGTGCATGTGCTATCACAGTTGAATTACAACATAGCTGAGCTTTTTCATGCTTTTCACATGTAGAATTTAAAACACTTTAAAAGCAGAGGTGCTGCTCTTGGGGTAAAATGTCCAGAATTTGGTTTCAGGAAGGTGGGACTCGGTTTCTACAATCCCATTGCAACTCCTGAGGGATTCACTTAAATATAAGACAAGGAAGCATAAGGATGGCCATTCACAGTGTTCATCCCCTGGGGAACATTCAGAGTTGGGTTTAAACCGTTACATCTAAATCTATTAAAACATGCAATTACTGCAATATGCATGGGTTCAAGGACAGCCTGCTTGGCCCCATCACCTCTGTGTGTCCCCAGTGCCTTTATGGCAATGGCACACCACTAAGCCCAGTCATTAGAAGGACCCAGATCTGGGAGACAACAGCGTCAAAGATGGGATTTGCAGGACGCAAAATTCCAGTGGCAGAGTCAGAGGCATGGCCAGAGTCAATTTAGGAATCAGGCAATGAAATCAGATAAAATGTAGAATAACCTTAACCTCTCTGGGTGCAAATCACTTGTCTGCAAAACATGAAACTGACTTTTTCAATCATTTGTCTAATTCCTAGAGAGTGTCTGTATTGCACTCAGCGCAAGTGGCAATGCATGGTCTTTAGATATTCCCATTAATAAATAAGTAATGGAAAAGTAAACAAGCAGGGTAGAAACTAATCAGCCCAGCAAAAATATGAGCAAGAAAACAGGATAATCTGATTGTCCGTTGTCCCTGCACCACCTAGGCCAGCATTTTGTTAATCAAAATAAAAACTCCTAAGGGCCTTAGCATTTGGTAAGAACTCTATATCGGCAAAGCAAAATCCTATTCTTCCCTTCTACAAACCTACCCCCTATTTTCTCCTAAGATACTTTTCAACGCAACACAAAGCTTCTTGCAGATATACACCTCCAGCAAATAGAAGTGAGGCAAAAGCACAGCAGAACCCAAATAAATGCTTAGACTTATCTGTATAGTACCAACATCCTTAGTTTCATGAAATATAAAAGGAACTCTAGAATTTATATAAATCCTGTGCTGTACAGTGTAAATAAGGAAAAAACTTCTTCTATGGGAAACTCATTATACACTGATGGCAGAGTTCCTTGTACCTTTTCTCAAAGCATCTTTTGCTGCTCATTCTCTAAATCAGAGAAATCACATCTAGAAGTTTAATCTTCTAGATCTCCTCTGGCCTGCACCAAAATCAGGCCAACAACAACATCCAAATACGTTCTCAGAAAGCTCCTTCCATCTGCTGGAGCAGGAAGCACCTTTACAAAGACCTTCCATGCTAATAGGAAGCTATGTCATGAGGAGCTCCTGATATACACCACTGAGACCAGTGATATTTTGACAAGGAGGACCTGATGCAGTGAAGTGCAAGATGCTTCCTAGCCTCCTCCTCCGTAAGAAGTTTTCAGAGCCACCAACAGCAAAACTCAAAACTGAAACCACTTCTGTGATAGTGGTTTGATAAGAAGCCTCAGATTTAGAGTACAAAAATCCCTGTGTATTGTGTAAAGACTAATGATCTTAAAGTTTTGATATCTACACTTATATCCATATGTGATAAAATACTGCATATGAACACTTTACGATAGGATTGAAGAGAGGTATTTTAAATGGAAGAAATTAAAAACACAGATGGAAGCTGTAATTCTTTCCAATTATAAATGTTCAAGGCGTATGTAATGTAAGATAGCATTATACTTGCTTTCTCTTTAATGAGTGACAGATCACTGTAATTGGGAGAAGAGCTGGATTGTCAGGGAAGGAAATGAGAAGCAAGGCCCAAGCACTAAAACTTGTCATTGTTGGTTTGTTGGGTTTTTTTTTTTCCTTTTAGGGGTTTTATGAATTACAGCAGTGAATCTCAACCTTATGTAGTATATGACTCTCCCATTAGAAAAACAAAAAGAAAAGGGTTAGAATATGTCTTCTCCTGTACACCCCAACAACCCATAAGGAAAAGGGGTGACTAACTTCTTGTTTCAGCTTATGAACCCCATAAATTCTTTCAAGTCCATCCCAGGACTCATCCATATAGAAGTTCACAGACCATTGTTTGCATCCTCTGCCCACTCCAAGCTGGCCAAACACGACCCAGTTCAGCTCTCCAAGCCACATGGCTGTGCTAGCCTGGTGCTGCACCAAGGCCAATACTCTTCCTCTCACTGATGCTTGTTAGCATGGACTCAAAACACCCTACTATTGAAATCAGGAGATTTCCAAACAAAAGCTGGATAACTTTTACTGGCAGACTAGGACTGGATCATTTTTAAGTGCATTCTTATCTGCTCGAAAACAAGTCATACACCAGAGGGTTGGTCCTTAGTGCACCACCCAGGTGTGGTCAGAGTGTTCTCAGCTCACTGAAGAAGGTAGAGGAATCTCCTTCCCTCTTCCAGAAAAGGAGGGGTGGCTTTTTACAGTTTGGCTTAGCTACAGTTGGGTGAGCACCCAGCAGAAACTTCCAGGTAAAGTCCTCTCACCTGTGTTATGCACATGGCAGATGAGGTACTCATACTGGTCCCTTCTGGCCCCATAGCCTTGTGGAAAGGCTTCCAAGCTATTGTCTTCAGGGATGGAATATATTGCCCCTTATTTCCTCTCATATTTCAAAGAGGAGGGATAATGGGAAATAGAAGGAACTTCAGTTTAGTTTGAGCTTTTCTAAGTTTCTCTGTTTTGTATCTAACCATAGACAAGATTTCCATTTTGTCACTCAGAACAGAAATGCACTTAAAACCAGAACAAGTTCAACCAAAATTTAGCTATTTCACAATTAGGCCAGAAAAGTCCAAATCTTACCAAGTTGCATGTCAATTAGATATGGGAAGATTGGCCACGAAACTCTAATACCCTTTTGAGTTGCTGGAATGAATATACCCATACTTGAACTTACTATTCCCAAACAAATCTAACAAGGGAAAAATCTTGTTGCTCCCACAAAAAAACAAGGAAAGCCTGTCACTCTATAAGAAGCTTGCCCCAGTACCATGGGGGTACAAAGAAAGTGTCAAGACACCTTTTCTTAGGTGAAGACGTTAGTAGTGGAAGGACAGTAGAACTGAAACATGCTGTGAAAAGCAAGACAGAAAAAAGACACCCACTCAGAGTCAGTCTGATATTCAGACCTACCAATCTCTGAAGCTGTAGGAGGTTCGATGGCCACCAGCTTGGACTCAGCTCTTAGGAAGATGCCTTCTCCTGTGCTGATGTTGAGTGCAAAGCCATAAGGTCTCACCAGTAATGTCACATGGTAGACTCCGACTGGCAGCCTCTCCATCTGGCAAACCACTTTGGTTTCATTCAAGGTTATGACATGGCAGGTTGAGTTGTTCACCTCTACCTGGAGTGCTGACTTCTCCTCCGTGAAGCCAGTTCCCCTGATAACTACCGTAGCCTGGGATCCATCATCTGAAGGAATATAAATAGCAAGATGACTAACAAATGTTGGAGTAGCAACACCCAGATTTACTTTCAACCAACAGTTAAAGTTTTTTACCATCCTTATCAGGACGCCATGTAAACCACAACACTCGGTCTCGTTATCCCGTGTGTTCCTGCCTCTGTTCAGCTTTTTTTTTTTCCTTAAATATTTTATTAAAAATAACTGGAACCAAGAGCCACCTTGTTCTGTACAGCACCAAGCCTAATACTATTTCTCTCCCCTTTATGCCTCTACCACCTTCTTGCCTCCATAATACCATGTTTGTACTGCATAGTTTAAGACTCAGGCTAATTAGAATTGGCCCATTAGAAAATGCAGACTCCATAAAAATCAAAATTTTCAAAAAGAATACACACACTTACATACATACATATAAGATCATCATCATCAAACCAATTTTTTACAGAATAGTGTTTTGCCATTTTATTCACGCACAAAGCCCATTACCTGACAAGTATTCCACATCACTGACTAAGGGTGTCATTTCTTGGCAGAACTGAAAAGAGCACGAACCAGAACAGTTTGCGAGGACATCATTCACCACCACCACCACCTGGAGATGGAGAAGAAGGTTACCTTAAGTAGGGATGGGAACTGAGGTGGTTTCTAGGGTGTATGATACATGGCAGACTGAACAGTGATGCAGATAGCCACACTGCCTCAGCTACTGTATCAGCACAGACAGTAATTTATCCTGTTGCAGTCTGATGACAAATTTCATTGCAGGGCTTGCTAGGGCTCATCTGAGGCAAAGCAGAGCACAGCTTTGAAAGCTGTGTCTCCACCTTTCCTGGGTGTCTGCACAATCCTAACTCCCATGTCGCTGAGACACACAACTCCTCCCAACGCCTGTTTTTCTAGCTGTCCATTTAAGATCCTACCTGCCATACCCCAGTTCCTCCCGCCCTGCCTTGGGAACAACCTTACTGTGCTTTAAAGCACCCTGTGAGATCCTAACTAGAATGAATCCCAGATTGCATCTATTCAGCATGTAGCTCTCAAGGGGCTTTTTTTTTTTTTCCTCTCCCCTCATTGTTTGTGTTAAACCAGGAAAGTTGAGCTGCAACTTTGAGGTCTAACATCAGCTCCACTCTCAGAGGAGTCAGCTAGCAATGCAGCCTCTTCCTCTCTTCCCCAGATATGAAGGAAGTGTGTGCTGAGAGACTACACCAGTGCCTGCAAATAAAAGCAGATTGTCTCTGGGAAACCCAGGGAGCACTCGAGTTTCACAGTGCTCTGCTTAATAGAGACAATGGTTAGAGGGACACTTTTATATTTTTTGCTTGCAGCAAGCCAGAAAAAGCTTCAAAAATGAAATCTGATTGCAGCTGCCATCCTTATTTCATCTGATCTATTTGAGGGCATGTCTGCACTACAGAGTGCAGAGGCACCACAGGTGACTCAGGCACTGGAGGCAGGGCAGTCTCCATATCCGGGGAACAGAGTCAGCCAAAAAGCAGGATGAACTAGCCCCCACTGCTGCACAGCTGGGCTGCTAGCACATCCTGCATTACCCAGTTATTGCTGCAGTGCCCCACAGTGCATGCTGGAGGCAAAGCCCAGCCATGCACACTGCTCATGAGACCTCCAAGAGCGGAGTTTGCAATGCATTTGTCCTCTCAGCAGAATCATTCAGCTGGGAAGCCCTTCTTGGTCCCTTTTCACAGATAAAGGATTGAGGTCCATGGAGGGTCAGCAACTTTTCCAAACTAGTATCACAGCCACAAGCTCATTTATTTTGTCAGCAGCATGACGGCTGGAACCTGCAGATGAGTGTAGGGTCATTCCCAAGTTTAGGACCCACAGTAAGAATGGGAGTCCAGAGACAATGTCAGCTCTTGGCCACTGCCTCAAAAGGAATAAATAGTCTTCCTTCACCCAAGATGACCATTCTCCTCTGTTGCAATAGCTCTTGTAGTGAAGCCCTGCTCCACAAACCAGGGAGCAAAATCTGACCAGTTAATGACAAAGCACAGAACAGCAGATTTTCAAAAGGATTTAGAATAGCAGCAGAACGAGGTGCCTCCATAACTCAGACTCCTGGATCTATGGACCTAGGTGAACCAACTAGAGGTGTGTCAGCACATTAACTCACCTGTGTGTTGTTATTGAAGGTCGCAAGCATGTCTCCAAATATTGGCCCAATAAACACACCCCCATCATAAACTACACGACTAGCAACAGTTGGGTTCAGACCAGTGAGTTCTTCATCAGAGACCTGGCAAAAAACAAAGAATTGAAGTTTCTCACCTTTTTCTGTGCTGTGATTGTAAATTAAAGTTGTGCCCCCACGGTTCATATTGCACCATCACAAGATGGCAAATAACTCCTAGAAAACTCTTCTCAAGCTCCCTCCATGACTCCTATCTCCAGGTCTTAGTCTTCAGTACTCCAGTCTTCACAATGCCTTAGTGTTTCCATTCTCACCTTGCAGGCAAGAAACTGAGGCAAAAAGATTTGCAATTAATCTTCTAATGCTCAGTAAAATCATTTGGAATTGGGCACTGAAATACATATGAATATCTGCTTCTCAAAGATGTGGCTTTGGGTAAAATAAGGGTCTGCAATGCTGCTAAAGAAATAGCTCAAGTTTCTCCTCACCTTCCAGGCCAATGTATATTGAGCCACAGGGTCATTCTGCTTTTTTGAAGATTATTTCTTTGTATAACCCACTTCTCTAAATGTAAAATTGTTTCATTTTTTGGTGAAAGGACCAACACAGTCCCAGTCCTTATTCAGAAAGGACCATTCTACTTGAAGCAAAACTTAAATTTGATAAACTTTGGGATGGGACAGCATGAATTGGACCTTCATCTGAGATTCATGAGAATCAGATACCAGCCCATACAAAATAGTTCTTGGAAAAAGACTTCCTTGTCCAAGAAATGATGCCACAAACATGTACTAAGCTTCAGCTCAGTTACTATACTGAAATATTACTGTGGTTATGATAGCTTTCATTTCAGTATAGTTAGCCCTTTATTATGTCAAACTGCAATAAAATGCAGAAATTACGTTCTTGCCTCCTTAGTTTGAAGCACAAGTTAGATCCAATTTCTCCTTCTGTAACTACAATTAAGTTCCAGATTAGGTGATTAAAAAAAATGAGTGGCTGATCCTAATAGGAGGACATTTTGATTCAGGTCTCACAGTGAAAACAAATGCTGGCAAAAATCACCCAGTTAAGGCCATGAAAGACACGAAGGGATTCAGAGTGCGTTTGTAAAAAATTACCGTACACTAATAACATTAGGTAAGTCCCCAGTTTTTGTTTTCCAAGTTAGGGTCCAGATGTTTTCATAACAAGAGTTCGAGTCCTTGATCACTGTGAAATCACTGACATTGAAGTACGGGGCTGTAGAGTTATCTGTGTTGTCTTGCAAAAGCCTGCGGAGATGATGGGAGGAAATGTGCACTGGGATACCTGCAAAAGCGATTAGAAAGCAGCATTAGAAAGCAGCATACCCTATGAGAGTACATCCGCCTGTTCCTAGAAAAGAAAGATGTTTCATTATTAGTGGTAGGCTGTGATGGTTTAAACCTCTGTAATTGCAAAAAAAGCAGCAGGGGAAAGTTTACTGAATCCCAAATGCCAAAATATCTTCTGCATTTTCTGCTAGCTAAGAAAACCCAGAAACGTGTCACTAGATGGAACCATCAGAGATGTTGTCTAATACTTTTTATAACATTCAACCTGCATCTTTGGAAGGCATGAAATTTCACTGTGCAATCATGTTGTTTCAAAAGAGAAAAGCCAAAAACTTCCTAGACAAGTAAAGTATATGTGTTTGGGGGGGGGGGGGGATTAGTCTATCGAGAAGATTTTGTAGAGTCCAGGCCCAAATAAATGCACATGGCATCTTATTTCCTTTGACACAAAGGCCCATAGCCATTCAAAGCTGCAAAGACAATAAATTTCCCTGAACTTATTCATAAGAAAGAAGGGAAAGGGCAGCAGGGAAAGGCAACAGGGCAAGAGAAATGGAGTTCATTTTAGAAAAGTAGATCTTCAAGGCAGGGAACTATTGAGTTCACCTTTAGCTGTAGTTATGAGATATTTCAGAAAAGTCTTAAATGACAACATGAAGAAGAGTCATTTCATGAATATTCTAAGCTTGCTTCTTCCTATTTTATGATTTTAATTTCTAACTACAAGTCACCAGTTCTGCAGTCCAGAACTTAATCAAATCAACTCTATGCACAAAAGCTTTTGTGGTGTCTGCAAACCAAAACAATTCCAGTAATCCTGGGAGTGAATTAATTCCCTGATAAATTGCATGAGTCTCACTTGCAGGCTGGTGTTATGAAATGCAGAGGGAAACTCAAGAGGAGTGTTACTAATTGCAGTTTTGGAAAAGCTTCTGATAAGGGAAAAGCTATTCATAGCTTGCAACAATATCAGCATTGTCATTCAAGAGGACCAGAAGTACATGTGCTGGAGAAACATCAGTGTAGTGAAACCTTCGGATGCAAAATCCCAGTTCAGGCTCTGATCCAAAATCCTTTAATATTAAGACAAGTATTTCAGAGTGGCTGAATGCATTTTGGAGCAATCCCATAATTAACCTCTAGAAATACTTCCCTCCCTGTAATCCTTAACTCCTGTTTTTTAAGGACAACAAATGCAAAGCTCTATCAGCCATCCCAAAGGGTTTGATCTGCCAGCCTGTTCTTTGAGCATTTTCAAGGTTCAGTCTTCTCTCTTCACTTGGCTTCCTACAAATGAAATCCTGGACTCCTACTCACCCTTTCTCTTACCTGATATCACTGTATTGGCCAGGTGGATGCGGAAGGTCCCTCCAATAGGTGGAGATGACTTTTGCAGTCTCTGAACAGTGAGGCTGATTCTTGCATCCTCTGTGGAGACAGAGAGTTTGCCGTCTTCCTCAGAGCCATCCAAAAGCAAAGCACTTCTGCGTGACAGAGAGAGTTCACACGAAGGCATTAGCAGTCAGGAACCCCACTGGTGATACCCTTGTGTGACCAGCAGCAGAAAACAAACATAAAATTAATCTGGTCTTGGCATCTTGAACGCACTGATGCTGGAGGGATCAGTCATGTTCACCAGACCTTTGCTCCAGCTCCCTAAATATCATTTTCCAGGCTAGATTAAGTTGCAGCAAGTATCTGTCCTTGTTCTACAGGTCCTTGAACAGCAGCAGGGTTTCTTACCTCTGGAGCTATGATTCTTCAAGACAACTGCCATATGAACCTTTGCTCCTACCCTCATAGGAATGCATGGGAGCAACATTCTTGAAGGACCTAACAAGAACATATTTGCACCCCTAATAGACTCAGTTACTCCCCGCATGCTCTCCCATGATGCTGGCATTGCACACAACAGGAAATGACGGAAAAACACCTGTTTAAATGGAAGAAATAGTTCATACAACACCAAGCTCAAGTGAATCATGCTCCAAGAAGGGCGTTTTTAAGACCCACCTCAGTGCAGCCAAAGCAGCAGCAGCAGACAGAGGAAGGCAAGAAACCTCCCTACCTTTACGTACATATAGCCCTCACTCACATTTCATTCTGTAGTCTCCCCAGAATATCAAAACCTCAGCAGTGCTGAATTACAGCAAGGAATGGAGACCAATATTGTGTATCCTAGTTCACACGAAGGCCAGTTTCTAAGACCTAAAATATTTTCTACTTTGCCACTAAAACTTTCTCCTTTTTTGAAAGAAAAAAAAAGGGAGGGGGGGGGGGGAAGAATCTCTGCGGTACAATGATGCCACCATGTGGTTATGTGTCTACATAACAGCTAAAGTCTCCGAGTTCAGCCTGGACTTCTGCCGATGAAATTTAGAGAATATGAAACCAAAAGGACCACTGGGCTCTCTAGTCCGACGTACAGCTGGGACATCGGATTTTATCCAGTAGCCCTGACTCTGATCGCAGCAAGTTATGTTAGACTAAAGCATAGCATGAGCTCAGTTAAGAGAAAGAGCCAGTTTTATTTTGAAAATATCCAAAGACAGCAAGTAGCCTGCCCATTTTTAAAGCATGCACTGATTTCTCGTTGCAGTCTGGCTGCAGCATCATACACGGATTTTGCTCATGTCTCTCTGTGAAGCATAAAAGCCCACCAATGCCAAGCATGTTTTTTCCTGGTGAGAGGTACTATTATTACTAATCCACCTCTTAATCCTCTTTTTGATAAACTAAACAGATTGAGCTTCTTAAATCTTGCTCTGCAAGGCATTTTCTTTCACTCCACAATCATGTTTATAGCTGTTTTCTTCCATTTTTTTCTGAAACCCCTTTAAAAATGTGCTCAATGCAGTATGTAGCATTCCAGTGCCAGTCTTAAGGCTACACGCAAGTAAAAAAATTCTCCTTTCTATTGATTGTACCACAATTTATACCCAACAAACCTCACAGACACTCCCCCATCTTCTCATCCTTGCCTTTATCATTGGTAACTTGTGCTGAAATACTAAACTTGACATGATCAGTTAAGTGTACTCCTAGGTGAGAGACCTTTACAAGTCAAATCCTTCTATGCTGTGCTAATCCTATAAATTGTCTTCTGTAGAACAGCTAGGTCTGAACAGTGACTTAACTGTTTTACCAAAAGACCGCTCAGACTTGGGCTTTGCAGAACAAGGACCTGAACTGCTGCTGAATGGTCACCATGTTGGGAACACTGAGGTATAAACTGGGTCATGTCAGTCTCTTTATTCGTGCTGACTTGGGCTGTGTTTCTCTGAACCTCAACAGGCGATCGACAAATTCACTCAAGCCATAGATTTCGCTGGGAGATCCAAACGCTTCGCTGTTCTGGAAACCAGACTCAACTGCCTAATTTTCTTCAGATCTTAACCACTTCTGAAAGGAAAAATCTAACTGTCTTTCGAGACCTCTCAAGCAGTGTGTTTTGATGTGCACCCCAAAACTTTTTTTTTGTTGTTTTGTGTGAACCCCAAAACTAAAAGTTACATTTCTTTGTTTTTGCTTGAAAAGGGAGAGATCAGAAGGTGAGAAACCAACTTAAGTCACAGCAGAGCTGAAGTTCATGTTCTTCTCCCAGATGTGAGCCACTGAGCCAAACCAAGGGGAGCAGAGGCTGCATCGTTCCAGCATCTCCCTTGCATTGGCTCTGGCCCCATCAGGTCCTTGCTGACTCATCTGAATATAACCCAATTTTTACAAGGCTGTTCTCTGTCAGTTCAGTCCTTCAATATTGTTCTTTCTGATCTCATTAGCCTATGGCCCTGCCTCTAAGTTCATTATTGGGACTTCCAGAGTAGAAACCATCTCTCCAAACAAGGAGAAATAAAGTGGGCTTCCATTTCCTAGGATGACAACTGCTGTCATTAGAGGTGTCCAGCATCTCTCTCTGGATCTCCAGCTGTTCCAGAAGGGCTTAGATCTGCTAGCTCTAAGTCATATCTTGGTGGCCCATGCAGAAGTCTTAGATACCCCAAGGTATCTGAAATACATTAGGCACTTGTACCCCACTCATACAGTGCAGCTTCAATACCAGAATCAGATATATTTTAGACATCTTAATAAAGGTATGTTCAAGCTCCTACATGGTCAACAAAACCCAAAACACCCAAATGCTGAGACTGAAATTAGGTAGTTTAATTTTGAACTGAATACCACCCACTGAGCACAGACATCTGTGCAGGATTCAGTAGTCTAAACACAGCCTGAACATAGACCATTTGAGATGACTAGAGAAGATACCAAGGAAATTCCCATCCAACCCAGACTTATGTTCCACTGCCTCATGTCCTGTCTTAGATGACAACCAGATCCACACATGTCAGGGGGAACTACAAGAGCTACTACAGAGTGTGAGATAATCTACTCACTGTCCGTACCTTAGTGAGAGAAGGGGCAGACTTGCACCACAGCCAGACACCAGCAAGGACACATTGTAAGTGGGAGAAGACCCCACCACAGTTACTGCTTCAATTATCCTCCCATCTGGCTGAGATGGTTTGGGATCCCTCTGAGAAACTGAAAAGACGACAATCATTCATTACAGGTGGGAGACCAGATGTCACAATACCTAGGTTATTTCCATTTCACATGCTGGAAACACACCCACTTTTGATTTTCTGTTTGGACAAGACCACTATTACATATTGAAACATATTTGCAAATAGGCTAAGAATGTTCATGTTTGATAATTCCTTCTTGATTACTTTCACAAAAAAATGTAAGTTCAAGAAAACAAAAAGAAAGGTTTTAGTGTCTGCTGTGAAGCGCCCTTCCCCTCTGAAAAAAATTTTAGCCAACCAAACATTTCAGTTTTGCATGGAGGGTCCTGGAGAGAGAGCAACATTAAGAAGAAAAAAAACCTGATTCCTTTACCAGTCACATTGCTGTCTGTGATGACGAGTTCGTCAAGGTAAAATGACTTGGAGGTCTCCTTTTGCATCTCAGGGATCAGCAAATCAATCTGATGCACAAACACTGGGGAATTGGCAGGGAGGTCCTGGAGGAGCGCAGATCGATTCACACATCCCTTCCAGAGGTCGGTGCAGGTAAACGTCCAGCTGAAAGATACCACCAGGGCTGGTCCTCACCTCCTTGCTGTGAGGCAGTTGCAACAACTGAGGGGCTTTGTTAAGCCTCCAGATCACCTCATGTATTCTTCTTATTACTATTGCCTCGCTTATACGCAGCACACTGGCTCCGTGGCTTGTGGTTACCCTGTCCAAGCCTCTCTGTTAGGTGCCCCACAGGGGGGATGAAGTCTTTACATCTCTGCTTAGATACCCTCCTCTGCATCAAGAGATTCAGCACGTGGCAACAACTACCACTGCTCTATTTTTGGCAAAAACACTTCCATAGCATCAAGGAGCTCGACAGAACAGCAACTACCTACACACAGCAGCTTATCCAGGTCCTGAACTCTGAACAGTGCTTTAAACTACCCATGTCCACACATAAAATGGTCTAGCTCACTTAAATTCAACACAGAGTTCAGGTCCCTTGGGAATATCAGGCACCGCTCAAGGCCTCAGCTCTCTCCATCATGTAATGGACATAAATGTGAATCTAGACTACAGATCTGAGCAAGCACATCTCCTAATCATGCCATGTTTAGCCATCAACTTCAGTCCCAGGAGTCAAATTCTTACAAGGATGCTATTTCAGGAATCTGTCCCATCCTCCCCTTCCAGGACCATCCACCTACCCACCCACCCACGCAGACCCCTTGGCAAACCTTACAAAAAACCCAAGCTCCCAACTTCACTTCCAGAAGTTCTTCAGAGACCACTGATTCTTTTTGTTTGCCTGCCCCTAACTTCACACCTGTCAGAAGGGTTTCTCACCCATTTATTTTAAGTGAAACAAAGATTATGCCAACGTCCAAAAACATTATCAACCTGCGGTCCCATAAGTTCCCTGACAGCAAACTGCAATACATCTTTCTGTCTCACTGCAAAAATTCACTGAGTGTTGCCAAAGAAACCAGGAAATTAATGCCTTTGAAACTTTCTGGTGTGCCTGCTAGAGACATAACAAGCTCTCCAACCAGTGTGCATTACTATGGTGAGATAGTGCGTAAAACAAGGAACATGCAAATTTACTCAGGAAGTTCTCAGAATTTATTGCTTCAAGTAGTTAATAAAGCTGAAAGAATAGAATATCCTTGGAGACAGCATTCCCACTTCTTGGAACTGGGAGCATTGACTGGCCAGACTTGCTTTGTACGGTGCTCATAAAGCAGAGACAAAGTCAAATAGTACAAGAAAATTACTGCTCTCACAGGGTTTGACATATATGAAGCTGGTACTGACAGAAATTTAAGATATTTTCTCTTTCAGGAGAGCTGAAAGCAAGGTCAAGGCATGTCTCTGCAGAGACAGGACATGTCTCAATTTACCACAACTCATGATGTGCTCCTGTTCAAATAAGAACTTTCTATGCCCACTTTTCCTAACATATTGCCTACTGTGGAAAGTGTTATCACTGGAGACTAGGTATCTGGATACCTTTTTAGGTGGCTCTCATTAAAATCCCACTGGCAGGTGAGATTCCTCTTCACTGAGCAGAAAGAGACATTGGTGTAAGATACCGAGATATGAAGGATTTTGCTCATATGTCCTTTATGTGCAAAACACACCTGCGAAAACAGAATGGAAAAAAATCTTTCACAAATCAAAATAGAGATAATATGTCATGTCTGTAGAAGACATGTAGAAGACATTCCGATTCAATCCCACCTCACATTAGTAGGGAAGGATCTTGTTCAAGGTCAGCACCAGATCCCTCCCCATGAGGCCAAGAAGCCTTGAACATGCCTAGCGGAGATGGAGCCCTGGCATTCAGGTGTCCTATGTGCTACTGCATGTACTTCAAATGATCCTTGGAGGCTTCTGTCTTGTCAAGGACGGGCCATTTCTGCATCACTCTTCCCCAGCACCATGGGGGAACGCCACCATCCCACCTTCCTCTCCCTCATCAGGGGCTGCACCATCAGGAGCAGAGGACAGCCAGCTGTGCTAGACTGTATCCATTTCTCCGGGGCCCCAAACTATCCACTTGGTCAAGCATCCCTTTGCAGAGAAATGCAGAGAACTCTGCTTTGTCCATGACCAGTGACCATAGCCCCGAGACACGATCCTTTGTGAGTTTGGGGGAAGGCTAAAGAGACTGGATAATTTTATGCTGCTAATTCGGCTCCGAGCATCCGCTCCCCAACACAACATACTCAACAAGAGCAGCCACTTACGTGTGTGTATTCCGTGAGATCATATCTCGGCAAAGTTGATGGGGAAGTTTTCACCAGCTGTTCTGGTCTGTGAACGCTGAACCTCCCACAGAAGGGCTCTGTCGCACTGATGATGCGCCCTGTGGTGACAGAGTCCTTTGTATCTGACAGAGATCAAAAAAAACCAAAGGGGATGAAAATACAGGAAACAGACATTCAAAAATTTTTGAACACAGTCCTACTCTTACAGATTCTCCCGCCCAGATAAATTTTGAACACTCAGATGGCAGTTGTCTCCTAGGTAAAGGATACTGAAAGGCAAGCGGGACAATTAGATCCCTGTTTTGACCACAAAACTTCATGCCAAATACTACTGTCTTGAGCCAAACAGAGTGTTTGACTAAATACACCCTTTCCTTGCAGATAATACTCAGGCAAAGCTGGAAATCAATACATCAAGCTCCCCTCTGGGAGCTTGTTCCACAGGGTTATCAGCCACACTGACAAAAATTGCTAAGATTTCTTTTGTTCCTAGTATATAAGTAAGAGGCTTTGTTCCATCAGTAGATACTAACCATTCACCCTTTCCTCCAATAAAAGAAACAGAGTCTATCAGATGAATATCATAGGGGACAAGTTCCTGTTAAAAATCTTTGCTGAAAAATATTATGAATGTAATAAGTTTAGCTGTGTTCAAGGGGAGGCTATGCAAGTACTTGGAAGGCAGCACCACTGAAGTCTATTAAATTAACAAAACATATCAGGCTCAAGAAATTAACTGAGATGAAAAAAACTTTGGATTTGGAGAGAACTAAGATGCATGTTCATCCAGTTTTTATTCTTTCCCAGGCACCTATTTTGGTGCTGAAGACAGGACATTGGGTTTGATGAACTCTAGGTCTAAACACGTGTGGCTGTTTTGTATTGTCCTGGAGTCTGTTCACCGCAGTTTTATCATTGTTATGCTATCTTTAAATATTTTCTACATTTTAGAAAAAAAAAAAATCCCCCCCCTTTGTTCTATTTGTTACATATCTTTTTTTTTTTTTATTCCCACTTTAATGTTGAACTATCACCAGCTTTTAGCTAAAGTTATTCTCTTTTTTTCTTGGTAGAATTGTAGCTTTGGGATCACATAATTAGACTTATAATGTCTAGTTGCTATCTCCATTTTTATGCCTAAAATTTCCATCCCTCTCCTGTTAATTTAACTCATTGCTTTCCTCCACTTGGAAGAGTCAACCACCAAATATGTATATTACTGGCTGGGACCTGTTCTCTGTTCATGCTGAATATAAGGACACAATAAGTAGTCTCTAGGGAGCCACTTTTTGGCATTCCTGACAGATATAAGAGAGTTACTTTCCAATTGGTGCAATACCTTCATGTTAGAAAGTTATCTATGATTTTTACAAAAGCTAATATTTTATACCTTGCCTGACCAGTCAAGTATACCCCAGATATTTGCATTGCTGCACTGAATGAATGCAGCAGTCATCAAGAAAGACTGAAAGCAAAGATCTCCAGAGTCAGAATCAACTTGAGCTGTTGCTAGGGGCTCTATCAAATTTGCTTCCCCAGTAGATATACTGAAACATGAAAAATTTCACATGCCCCAGGACTTGCATTTTTTTTGTCTCCATGCCTCATGTTCCTAACCACCAAAACATATCACCTACTCTGATAAGTGTGCTGCAGTACATGACTGAGTCATGTAATACATTTCAGGAAGAGTTTTGTTGATATATTAATCATGTTTTTCATATAAGTACCATAAGCTCCTTCATCAGAATAAATACAAATAATGAATACCTGAGGGAAAAAAAGTGTGTATTTAAAATCTTTAAAAGTGTACATTTACTGTTATTAAAAGTACATTTACACTATAAAAAGAATCAGCTGTCACAGCGAATACTGCTTATTTGTCAAAGAAAATCACTACCTTTCTCAAAGCCATTCTGGAAAAGGATTTTAGCAGAAGATGGCTCAGTTTCACATCCTACTGAAAGAAGTTCCTCTATTGCTATTTGTACCTTAAAAAAAAGAAAGTGAAAGGCAGTCACAGTACAATAGCAACTGGCACGTTTCAGCAGAAAGTTTCAACACATTAAGTCATCACTGCATTTTTCATCAAATAGGGATGGATGGCAAGGCAGTTCTGACCAAGCAGGCAGCCAGATGGTAAAATCAGCTCAAAACAGAGTTTGAGCTTCCAGCTGAGTGTGCTGTGAAGGAGTGTGAGACATCCCATAGGCCTCCAGTAGCCTCATCAGAAGGGTGCAGATTTATTGGAAGAACTATACTATTCCTGCCACTCATGTACAGATGGCCTGGACAGCCTGGGACATCTCAGGTGGCACCAGGCACCTCTGTGCAGGTAACTGAACAGAGAGCTTGGTCAATGCAACCAGCTGGCATTAGAGTGGTTCAGCTTATCCCCCACCAGATACCTACCATCATGCCAGGTACCACGAGGCACAGCACCTAGCCTCTTTGATGAGACAAGTCTCCAATTAACTCTTTTGCCAATTCGACCAGCCCCATAGAGCCCAGGCATCTGAATGCCCCTCCAGGCTCCATCAGCTGTGCTGCCTAGATGTCTAATGACTATCACAGAGCGGAGACATGCAGGGTGGTTTTGACAGTGGCCAATTCTGACTGCAGTTCCTGTATCAAGAATATGTTTGTTCACTATATCAGTGATTCCGAAGAAACCAGTCTGGAGCTCCTGTAGCCTGTGGCTCCTGACTTCAGACATGTCTGAGGTGTATGTGAGGTCCCATATGTGAAACGGCTGATTAACAGGCACCATACATGGGCTTTGCTGCAGACAGCAGAGGCCAAGATCAGATGCCATGATACATTGTAGAATCCCACGGGGATTCAGCCCAAAAAAAACAGAGACACCCACAATACCAAAAATCATCACTAGACCATATAAAATTTATCTCAACCTCTAGGCCTTGACTGCTGTTAAGTGCCACAGCTTCATCAATTAGACCCCAGCACAGACTGGGTTTTCTGTGTTTAACCATACCTACCTGGTGAGCAGTAGCATTTGTGGGAATCATGTTGCTGAATACATTGTTCCAGGAGATGCTGAACCACCCTGTACCTGACACAGTCAACATCTGACAGGCAAAGAAGCAAATAAACAAATAAAAACAGATATGAACTGCATAAGATATACAGAATTCAAACCTGCCATACGGGTCTTCGACCAAGGAGCTTTTTTGTGGCCAGCATTTTAAGCTTCTGTAAATTGAGAGACCTGTCAGCTACTTTTTAGCTGCTCTTGGTCTCCATGCTCTCTTTTGATGCACGCCATTCTCAGATTAACAGGAGTGCAAGGGACACATGACCTGTGCAGATGCAATGACAGCCACAAACATACCCTCCAGCTCTGGACCTGCAGCTCCAAGAATTAACCACCAGGACAGACTTCCTTCACTACTGAGAGCTTCATCAAGCTGAAAGTTTGTCCTCTGATTGCAATATGAGACAGATTTGATAACACATATTTGTGTGTGTTAAAAAAAAAAAAAAGGTACCCCAAACTTGTATAAATTAGCTTGAGGTAACAAAGCGAGTCACTAATTAGCGAGGTAAATCCTGAGGGAAGTCAGCATTGCTTTCAGTTCAACACATTAGCAGATTATAACGCAAACATAGGGTTTACGTCAGCCTGCCAATATGCATTAAAAGCCATGTACAGCTTCAGCTCGCATGACACTATCAGCTCAGCAGGTTAAAAGAAGGTGGGAACACACTTTCATGTCTAGCAAGGCCAAGGCCTTTACCGTTAGGATTTGCTACCCTCTGTGTAATCAGGGCCAGTCTAACTCCCAGGGTCAAGCACGCAGCACTGACCTGCACTTCTGGGAGCTGCAAGGCACGAGCCCGAATTTCATGTCTCTCCAGGTAGTAGGTGTTCACCACGTGGGGATTCAGCCACGTGTTGTGTATCTGGACGCCAACTCTCATCCCGCTGCTGGGTGTCTTGCCATGATGCAGCGCTTCCAGGTAGTACTTCGAGCCAGCAGTTAGCTCAAATTTGGGGGATTTGGGCTGCCAGCTTTCACTCCAGTTCTTCTCCCAGTGCTCTGACCACTCAGAAATGCCCTCAGGGAGAGAAGCTATTCTTACCTATGTCCAAACCAACAAAATCAATCAGAGCTGTTTCTCCAGCCCCAAAAGTCACTGTGTCCAGCACCACAGCTCCAGTGGTACAGAGAAGAGGCTTGTGCTCATAACTAATAGCAGTGGGTTGATGGATAATGCTTTCAGTTTTATTATCCAGGAAAAGCCGTCATCTCAACAAGGTTTGGTTTAGGGCTGCGAGCTCAATACCAGAAAGAAGGCAATTTCTAGGGCTGATCCTAGCCCTAATAACTTCCCCATGCACCTTTTCATGAATAACTTCTATTCTGTCTCACATCCCACAAATACAAAAGAAAGAACCATGTCTACAGCCTTCTGAGTCTGTATACATAACAAGTCTGTAAGATCAGTAATATAGAGATTTTTAAGAGATAAGGAGAAGGTTTATATGCTTCTGCTAGCCCTGTTCAGTTATTAGGCTTAAGGCTAGCCTAAAGAGACAAATTACCTGTATTTGTAGCATCCCCTCAGTGCTACAGAGGGGAAGACCAATGTTTTCAGAGGGTGGAAATTCTACAGGCAAAAAAGGATGTAAAAGAAAGAAGTAGGACAGAAAGCCTCCAGGTACCCTTGCACAGACTGAGTGATGTGTTGAACTACTGAAAATGTCTCCCGGAAAAGACGTTCAAAGACTCTGGATGCAACAGTGAAACTTTCATGAGCTTAGTTGCTGATAAGGTCCAATGTAAAACACCAAATATAATCATACATATTTAAGTCTGTCACAGCTGCAGAATAAGGGCCAATAAGTCAATTCATACTGGGGAAATTCTCACTTGTGATGACCTTAAATAAAACTCTTCCCTATCCTGACCCTCTTATTTTTGCTGTGCCAACAGTAATACCTTACATCCTGGATCTTGAGACAAACTCAAGTACAGAGATGCTTGACCATCTGCCTGAATCCAGAAGGTGTAATTGTTGGTCTGAGGAGCCACAAAAAATCCACGAAGTCTGGAGCTAAACAAAAGCAAAAACATCCATAATACACAAAAATTAGTGCAACCATCCCCAACCCCATCTTCACACATACACAGAGTAACAGGGAAAGAGTGTGGGACCTATCTATAGCAAAAAACACACAAACTCATTCAGAGATTTAAAACTGCTAAAAACAAAAAAAAGACCCATTTTAAGCATAAACACTGTTTATGCTTGAGAGAAGTTTTCAAGGTGGAAAGAAAAAAAAAAAAGAGAGAGAGACATCCCTCAAAGAAGTAGGTATGATTTTGCTGGTGGCCACATTTCTTTGCTCATTTATTCTTAAGCAAAGTCTTATCCCTAACTGGACAAGATCACACACAAGATCAACTGAGAAATACACAGAAGTGTTAGACAAGTGAAGATGTCCGTGCATTTTGCACAGCTCTCCATAGCTGTCTCTAAAGAGGCAGGGCTAATGGGCAGCAACATGGCTCACAGACAAATTTGCAGCTTGGGGCAAATCAGCTTATTTCCATCAGCTCCAGCTGAGCTGCTGCTGCCAGCATTAACTAAGGATCTGACCCTCCACATCTGGCCAGAGCTCTAACCCAAGGCAGCCTCTACTAGAGATGTTTCTACCTCCACCACTATTTCTTTTGTGGTGTTTCAGCACATCCAGGCCAGGCAGAGCAAAAATATTGAGTGAAAGTGAAAAGAGGGAAAAAAATAAAACGTTTCACTGAATAATTTTGAGCTTCAAAGGGGCATTGGAGCAGAGGGCTTGCTTTGAATCGCATGAGCTATGCGTCAGACTTTGCTAAAAAGAACTGTCAGGTGTTATTGCTATGCCTTACGCTGCTGCAGGTGATTGCCATGGCTTCATCTCTTTTTAAGATCACTGAGTACCTGAATGACTGCTTTGCCCCAGACAGAAATCTTACTGGGGAACTGGCATTAGGTACAAACTGCCATCTATATCCAGGGCCTGCTTCTGTCAGATCAGAGGCATCATCCCAGACTTCAAAGAGAAGCCCTCTGTTTCCTAGAAAGTTAAAATAAAAATGTTCTCAGTAACAGCCAACAAAAATTCCAGAGCACATGCTAGAATCAGTGGTGCAAGAAGGCCGGCCAGAACAGAAGATTTTAATAACAGATTGGCTCCATTTGCGGGTCTATTTGCACTCCAAGGTAAAAACACAGTTCTTGCTTTAGGGAATTCTCTCTACCTTGACACCCTTCACCAAAAAGAACAAAAATCCTCTAAGAACAGAGCTTCCAACCCAGCTAATGTGTCTGTTGTCCTGCAGGAAGGAATACTGTGCTGAGCCATGGTCAAAATAAGCCAAGCCCATTTTATGGTCAACAATTTCCTACTGCAATGCTCCACCCAAGCAATGTCCCCAGATTCCTCTGCAGTAACTCATCTGTCCACACCTTCACCTAAATTTTGGCCATGCTTCTTCACCTCATTTTCAATGGCTTTACACACCAGGCTGAGCTTCCCCCCACCACAGCCCGTCCGCAAGCGGTGGCCTGAACTCTCCTCCCTGCCAGTTATTGTTATCAAACCTGGGAGAAACTAGCTTGATGTTGAAGCAGAGAGTGTTTTGGGAAGCCCCCTTTCTTTAGCATGTTCACCACCAAGTGATTGCTACTCTTCATTTCTGTATGTTTGTCCATTTGGGCTTTTAGTTATACAAATACCATACCTGGCTGGGGGGCAGCAAGCCTCCTGCCCTTGCCAACAGGCTCAGTGGTGCAGCTGATCTTCTGGGGAGAAAGGTGCTTGACTTTACAGTGGACACCTGGCAGCAGGAAAAGGAGTCAATGTGCCAACATGAGATTTAGAAACACAACTGGGCTGTGAAATAAGCCCACCTTCTTCCAAAAAGGGTCAACAAGCCCCGAAGCCTGGGTTTGTACCATCAAGAAAGTAAAAGGGTTCATTCCCACAGTCAAAATAGCTAGGCCTTCCTGATGGTGAGTATTACAACTCCCTCACTTACTATCCATGAATACTGGTTGGATTTCTGTGGCCAATGCCCATGCCCCTGTACTGGAAAAACATTTAACACATCTCCCCTTACCTGCAACAGTGACCTGCACTGGCTCCTCAAAGAAATCCCCCGTGATAGTGAGGTCAGCGCCTCCTCCGAGACTTCCACCAGCTGGAAACACAGAGGCTATTTCTACAGAGGAAGGAAAAGGGCAATCTGAAAATGAGCTTGGGAAAGATTGATTCCAGTCCTATTTTCGTCAAAGCCAGCAGTGGATTTGCACTATTTCCAACAGGAACAGGCTCCTGTGAATGAAACAGGCTTCCCTGATCTTTCATTCAGCTCTTGGCAGCCATGGGGATTACAGAGAGCTTGGCCACATGACAGGAGAAGTACTGCCTGGACTGTTACTTAGCCTTGCATCTGTCATGCTCAGACTGCAATTGAGGAGCTCTGAAAAATGGAAGTAAAACTGTTTTAATCCTTCTGACCTCGTCTGAGTCGCTTCTGAATTTAACCTACAAGTTTAGATGTTACTGCATTTTCCAACAGTCCTTGCAGGACACATGCAGGGAGCTGAGCATCTGACCATGAACATCCACATTGTGAGCACTGGAATCTTTCAGGATTTGCTCTTTATTAATGCCATCCCCTTCCACACTGTAAACCTACTTTTCTCCTTGATGAAGAGTTATTCACTTTGCACTCAGATGTCCTAGCCTGAGCACCTAATTGCACTTGTATAGTCTTGAAAAAAGCCTAATGAAAAAGCTGAGAGAAACTCTTCCAGATCTACAATTTTTTTTCCCTAATTCATCCAATTTCAAAACCTTACTTTGACACTATTGTCTACTAGGTAGAGTAGTACAGTCTACTAGGTAGATCTGGCAGATCTTGTTTCTACTGAGACTCTGCCTGTAGCCTACTAGACAACTCCAGGCAGAGTCATTTCATCTTACTGTGACTCAGTTTCCCCACATGTAAATAAAGGAGCTAATGATACTGCCCTCCTTTACAAAGATCTTTGAATCTATAGGTGAAACAAGCTATATGCTACATACAGTATATGAAATGCATTCATGCATTGACCATGTTCTAAAAAAATTCTTTTGCTATCTCGTGAACCAAGCTCCTCAGATACAGCACAAATGTGGCTCAGATACAATAAGGCACTAGTGAGTTCATTACATTAATTTCAGCTCCTCAGCAGGTCTAACCTTAATGGAAAAAAATATGATGAGGCCTTTCTGAGGACCTATGCAGGTGAACCATGTGGTCTCTTTCAGCTTTATGCAACCACTGGAGGTCAAACACTACCCAGTGCTCTACAGCACATGATCCTCTACTTCCGTAATGACCGTTAGGCACGGGTCCTTTCCAAATCTCTAACGCTATTTTTTCATGATCATTATATTGAGTGGGTGCTCAGGATTTCATTGTCTGTAATCTATTTAGCTGGAAATGTCATGTTGTGGTTATAAATATTAACACGCTTTGATCTGTATTCTTTTCAAACATGGTGCAGTAATGGTGCCATTCACCGGTCCTTCATCTGAACTCAGCTCTTAAGAGTGGCTAAACATCATCGCCTTCTGCGATCTGTCTCATCCTAAGGCCACTGTGTTACTAAAATTGTAATCTTACCAAATACAGTGTCATTTAAGAGGGAAAGGTGGTATAAAACTTCTCTAGAACCGACACCTCAAGTCTACTGCTGCTACAGGACAAGGAATAAGGATTAAACAACTCCATCCCAAACCCTGTCACGCTGCTGTTCTCTGGGTGACTCTCTCAAGTCAGAGCTGTCCACCACAGACAGAGTTCAAAGACATCCCTAAGAGGTGAACATTAATCCACTGGGAATTCCAGATATAGCCTAAGGCAGCACATCCAGCCTTAGCATGTAAATTTGGTCTTCAAGAATTTTTTTTTAATCTGCAGCTTTTTGTGCAATCATCCCAAAACGGAGCATCACATACCAAGGGAGCCGCACACCTAAAACAAGGGCACAACATGACTATGTCCTTGGGAAGAGTAACAGCAAGAGTTTTTTCTAGACCACTCTGTAATTGCCATGGGACAGCACAACCAGCAAGATGAATTGGTGCAATACCTGAATGCGTCTGATACAAGAAAAGCTCCTGTTTGGCACTGATGAGCCAAGCACCTTTGTGTACTGCTGACCTGCAAGAGAAAGAAAATGCCTGAGAGATTCATGGCAATTTATCTTGGGATCAGACCTCCTTTTGGCAGAATTGGACACTTGCTCTCCAGATGAACAGTGGAACATTTTTATGGGGACCAACAACAACTTTTGCCCACACATTGGGACACTGATTCAAGACACTCCATTATATGGCTGAAATGCTTTATTTGAAGTACTTTCCTATTACAAAGTACGGCTTTGACATTGTCAAAACCCATCCTCTCCTTTTCTTTTTATGGCTTAATTCTTCCCTATTTGGATGACAGGATAAAAGTGAGGTGGAAAGATTTTATTCAGCTACACTTAACAGATGACTCCTGTTTTGGTCACTGAAGCTAAAATATTAAACCTCCAAAGTGGAGGTGCTTTGGAAGAAGAATGCCCTCCCTTTTCATCCCTAATCTGATGATGATCTTTTCAAGTTAGCAAAACTTCATTTCTAAGGGACAAAACACAATTTTCAGTAAAATTTCATACACTTATCTGACTCAAAAATGCAGCTGTGTTCCCACATGAAAACAGAGAAGACCAGAGAAAAGGTTCTCTTACCTTCCTTTGTTAAACACTGAGAAGCTAACATTGTGGGACCCTGGAGGAGAGAAAACATGTATTTTACAGCAGGAATGTGAATGGCTCCATGAAGAGTGTATTCTGCCAAATCTTATCCAGGTGTCCTAGGTCTGATTCTCCTCTTCCTTACATTTTCCTTTTATCAGTATAATTGTACTGATTTCAGAGTTACTCTTGATTTACAGGAAGAGGAGAAAGTATGTCAACATGCACTATAAGAGACAGTCTGGAAAATCTCAGAAGTAACAGAAAAACAAAACAATAACCCCATCAAACACTTTGCAAGTCTCCAGCTGATATAAGGCCATGACTATTGTATCACTTAGGGCAGGATTCCCTTCAACTTAATTTTAGGAGCAGGGTTCAGGTTCACAGATTAAGACCAATTCAGAGGTCTGCATGCAGGGGTCTATATCTGAGCTCCCAGCATAGCCAGTGAAAATTTAGGGCTTGACTCCTTTACCCACACATAGGTTTCAGGTGTCATTTGAGATGCTCTAGGGCAGCAAAGACATCTGTAGATGGCTGACAGATGTGGCACAGGACCTACAGGAGATCATGCCGTTCTGACAGGGTACCAAGAAGCCAGGTGGGACATTGTACAGCATCTCAAACTTATGTGTGTGCAGGCAACTGAACTGCATAACAGCATAAGGAGATTAGAGCCTTAGATCATAGTTGGACACTACACTGTGAGCATCTAAAATTATGTATCTGAGTCTGACTCTCAAGAGTAGGATTTGGCTGCACACATGCTTTGTTTTATCTTAGACTCTGTGGGGATCTAGATTCTTGTGGGGATAGGACTTTGTGGGTCCTATCTGACCTCACTTGCCATGCCACAAGCCCTCCATCATGTCTGGGAGCCAATACAGGTCCAAGACACTTCAGAATTTCAGGCTACTGAATTGAGCAGGCAGAGTCTACATGAAAGCTAGGTATTCATTTCAGATGTACATATTTACTTAACTCTGGTCATCTTTCCCAAGCCGGAAGTTTGCTGTGCAAATAAAGCCTCAGAAAGAAATCAGAAGCTTCTTCAGAGCAGCGGGAAGTGAGGAAAATGAAGTAGCAACAAAGAAAGTGATCCAAGCTGCTATCAGAGGGGCTGTGAATGTGGGTATTCAACCTATTTCTGCACTAAGCCAGGAGGAAAGGGAAGGTCCATCATGTACAAGAAAAAGCAAAGAAAAAAAAAGTAAACTGAGCAAAGAGAGAAAAAAAGCCAAATCACTTAGTCATTTTGGCCATGACCACACTTTTTCGTTGCTTCGTTTGGGTACTGCGCTTCATTTTCTCCAAAGGCTGTACAGATAGCTGGAGGATGCAAACCACTTACCGCAGTCTTGAGCTTAACCATTGCAGTAAATCAGGCACCTGAAGCCAGTTTTAGCCCTGACTCAGCCCTGAGTCACATTCCTAACTCAGGAGGCAGGGCAGGAACTTGTGGTGGACTCCCCACCTCTGCAGGAATTACAGAAACTGGAGCTCTTCCTCTTTGCACTGACCTATGTGGTTGCCTTCCACCCGGCACTGCACGGTCCCCAGTCTGCCTTCCACCCGAATAGGATAGCTGCAGAAACAAAGGACATTGTTCTTTTTGCTCCCAAAAGGTCAGAAAAACACAGGGAGGATCATCAGACCAAGCAAAGACTCTGACTTGTACATCTGAGCTAGTCACCCTTGGCTTCCTTTAGAAAAAAAAAAAAAGGGTGAGAACAGATTGTTTCATTCCTGTCTCACTTATGTCACTGCTGTCGACAGCTGACTAGCTTAGGAGGATCCCTCCCAGCAACACCCAGCTCCCCAGTTTGACCCCATTATACCCGTTTCCAGAAGTTGATCCTGCTGGCAATTTTGAGCGCTCCCTCTGAAATGAGATAAGACTTGGGCACTTGGTGAGGGTGAATGAGAGGGGGGAAAGTCCTGAAAAGAGAGGACCTAGGATTCACACAAAGGGATGGGCAGATCACATATGGCTCCCAGGTTAGAGATGGCCAAAATCTGAGTTTGCTCCCTTTTCATCTGCTGCAAAACTTGAGAAGGGCAGTTCAGTGTCTCTGGGAGGAAACGAGCCTCACGGGATGGAGGGAACTGATCTCTCAGCAAGGGGGTAAGTGATTGCTCATAAGCTGGAAAAGAGCCATAAATGAGGAAACTGCTCTGCTTTGGGGAAGGGGGGGCGTGGGGAGATAGGTCTGTAAAACTTTAAACAATTTAGAAAGAGTGGCCACACTTTTCACTTCTACACTACTTAATAGTTTGAGAACCAGATGCAGATCCGTACTGAATTCCTGCTTTCCACAGCTAAGGACTTAGCTTCAAAATGTGGCCTGGGCGCTAGGAGTTAAGACCAGACCTGCTCCAGCAAAAACACATCACACAGACAGGTTTTTCCCCATTCTGCCCCATTAAAGGTGCAGCGAGTAGCTCATGCAGCATCAGTCCTCTGATGGCAGGGATCTGCCCCCGCGCAGCGACAGGGGTTAAACGCTCAGGGTCAGAACAGAGTGAGGCTGGGAGGACTACTGGGGAAGGTGGAGATGTGAAAGGGAAGTGATTAGAGGGGAAGGGAGGTTGTGGGGAGGGGGTAGGAGACAGTGAGATGAGATTATTTGGCATTTCCACACCTCCTGCAGCTCTTGGAGACACAGGACTAAAATAGACCAGCGGGACAGGTCCATTTTTCTAGTCAAAACCTCTCTGAGAGCACGATACTTTCCAGGGCTTCCCTCTACTTGCTCATCTGCAAGCTCCTAAATCTGTAATTAGGAACAAGTAGCAACTAAGCAAGATACGCTAGCTTTACATCAACCCCTCCTGGAGCCATGGAAGAACACAAGTCCCATCTCCAATTCAAATCTGCATTTAAGTTCCCCTCCTGGGAGGCAGGAGAAATTTTACAGTGAAGTAAGTGGGCCTACTGAGATCTCTAGGAGTCTTTGCACCAATTTTTGTGCGATCAGAATTTTCCCCTGGTTCCCCGTAACACAAGCCTCCCTTTTCTGAAGGCTTGGTCATTGCAAGAAGTGCATTGCTCATAGCCTGGAGAAACCAGAGACAGCACTACAGCACAGCCGAGTCACATTGACTATGTCATGCTCCTACCATGACAGCATGGACTGAGAGAAACACGAGCAGCAAAATGCTCCTTGGTGACTGCGAGCTCTGCATTCTTTAAAAATGTGGCACAGTTCATTACCCAGTCCCATCTCGCTAACAACACCGTGGGCTACTACAGCAGGCAGGCAGAGCCATATCTCACTTTTTCCCCTGCTCTTTTCCAGGAATTCACCTTCTGTAACCTCTCAAGGTGTAAGAGGAGCTGTACAGGACACTAAAGGGAATGTTACTGCGCAGCCCACGGCCATTTCTGTAATCCAACACGCAGTAAGAGAGCCAGCAGGCCAGAAGCATCTCCTGTTACTTCCAGGACGTAAGGATACATCCATAACAATAAATGAGCAGTGTCAGGACTCGGTCACTGGACCCTGTTCATCTATATTGTTAAACTGCTAGAGCTCTCCTTGAGCACCTCCTTGGCCGAGGTCAGCTAACACACCCTTCAAAATACAACAATATTCATTGCATTGACCAAGGTCTATTCCCAGTAGGTAGCTTGGACGTTGCTACCCTTTTGTGGAGACTAAGAGAGTTGAACAAAAACCTGGATGCAGCCAGGCCATACCACATGGCTTCTGGGCCAGAGAACAGCCCCTGGCCCTGCTTCGCTACAGCTAGAGCCACAGAGCCTGTAGCCACGGAGAGCCAGCAGCCCTCGCCCGCCCCAACCATAGACCTCGTAGCCAGCTCCTCGTGGTCCTCCACATTACGACAAAGCAAAAAGCTTTGCCAATAGACAAGAAAATTTTTGTGCACAAGCTGTGCTGAGTCTTTGCACCAATACAAACCAAAGGTCGATCAAAAACTAACATGCTTCCAGCTTGCTTGTCGGCAAAAGAGCAGAGACTGGTCCAACCATCTGCTTCTGCCACAAGGATAGCGGGGCTAGGTGGAAAACAAACAGGAAAGACATGACTTTAAGACAAGAAAGAGTGCTTCCCAGTTGAAATTATGATCTTGTTTAAATGAGCAGCCAGTATTTTCAAAAGGATCAGGAACTTCCCCTCACTTGTATCCAGCCCTTACTGACCTTCTAGAAAACTGAACAAGTCCTAGTCTCATGTCTTGGAGTGTATTAATACTGCAGAGTGTATGAATACTTTCCACACACTGTGGGAAATGCATCTCTATAAAGACTGTGGCAGAGATGCCTTAGAGATACCCTGGCTACTTCTGAAAGACCCAGTATCTCCTCCCTGTAGTGAAGGTTCGGTAGCTTTTGTCCCAGAAAGTCTTTACCTGCCCTTTCCTTCCAGAAGAACCAGGAAGCACAAGCACAGTACCATGTTGGTACAGCTGTACAACTTCACGATGTAGCTCAGTCACTTCTCTATTTCATTGAGGAGAGACACTCCAACAAACAACTTCTGCTAGAAATCACCCAAACTCCTAAGAGCAAACTGCAGTATTCCCACCTTAAAGAACCATGAGGGAAAGAGAGACAGCTTCCACTGGAGAAGAGGAATCAGGTGGGAGCAATAAGTCCACAGTAATTAGCATAAGCAGCAAAGGGTGGTAATGATTCTTTGAGAATTAACAGGCAATTAAGGAAAACATGTAATTAAAAACCTACTATAATGCAAACACTTTGCTATGACCTGGGCTTCAGAATGCAGTTGTATGAGGTTTTATTAATAGAGTTTGTTAGTATCCAGATACCTTTCTTTTAAGGAAAAATGGAAGAAAATTGCAGTGTTGTGAAACAATTGACTTAACAACACTGGACCATTGTATTCCATACAAAGCCTGAAAAAAGAGTACAGAACGCCTTCATAAGTACAAAAATCCTTCCTTCTTTTGCCCTGAATCCTACCCAACATGACTGAGTCACAGATGTCTTTGTTGGAGGCTAAGTTCCCCCTAGTACATCCTAGTACATATTTACTGACACACAAACAAATATGAGTCAAGCGTTCCTGTGAAGCTACGATATGGACTTGTCTGGTATGCTGAGATTTTGAGGCCATTTCCTCTTTGGCTGCTTGTGAGATTATGCTGTAAATGAGTAATGTAGCAATGGAGCATGCAGGCATATCCAACCTGAAGTCAGATAGCCCAGCATTTCTTCCCACTGATCAAAGATTTCACAGTTCCACCAGAGGCAGGTGAAACTAATAAATATTGAACAAAGGATGCATTAATGGTATCCAGGGAGCAAAAAATGTAGGGCTGATACACAGGTGCAATTAGTGTGCCAGTAATCTACAACAGACTTATTTTCACTAGCAGAGAATTTAGTTACTTTTCAAGGGAACTTTCCACCCAGTCTGAGAAATAATTAGAAAACATGCAGTGGTCAAACATCTGCAGGTGTACACATCAGTAATTAGGATTTCTAGGTAACTAGTGGGGATATACACCTTCCCTGGGTCCTGAACAGGTCCTTAAAATGCCAGAGTGGCTATAGATTAATAGTTTCTTTAAAGTATCCACCTGGGCTTAGTTCTCCACTGCCATGGTCACAAGAGCAAGGAAAACAGAACCCAGTGAGACTATGAGAATATTTCCACACGTACAGAAATATATACGTTGGATCTGAGGTCAACATTTACACTCATTTTTGACTCACTGTGCTTAAAGTCCTGTTATCTTGGAATCACATAAAATTTGAAAATTTACCTGCTTTTCTGTGTTGTGCAAAACCACAGAAGCAGCAGGAAATAGAAATTAAACCCTTCTTGAGAGGCTGGAAGTGACCAGTGAAGGTTTAAAGCAGTAGAAAATTAAGCTTTTTGTCTCCAAATACTTCTGCTTTGCTTTTTGACTCACCATGAGAGCGTCTGCTTCAAACTAAAGTATTTCTAAAAATGCAAATGGAAGGGAAAATTTATTTAACTTTTAGATTCTGACATTATTTTAATTAGTTAAATTTTAATTTGCTAGCCAAAATAAAATCTACAACAAGCAGACGCAATTACAGTACAATTCACACTGAGCTGTGATTGACTGTGCTGCCAGTAAACAAACCAACTAGCTTAATGGACCAGTTGCAATTAGATTAACAAAGTTTGCTGGAGCCCAACTCATGAGATGCAATAAACCACAAAAGAAGGAAATGGCAATTCTGGGCCAACTGGTTGCAATTTATTGCTGTCAAGGAGTCTGATGGAAGAAATGCCAATTTACAGGGACTGGGTCAGGTAGCAGCTTATACATAATTACCCATCAATATAATCAACATTGAAGTCCAGGGTTTCATATCTTCCAGTAATTGTCTTCCCATAGAGCTCTATTAAATTTCCTGTTTGAAAGGAAATTGAGATTAAAGGGAGTCTTTCAAAAGCAGAATGTTTTTATTTGCAGATTTTGTGAGCTGAAGAAGAGAAATTCTTGGTCTCTGCAAAGTTTGCAGAGGGGTGGCCCACCTGGCTGCATGGGCATCTGCTCTCCGTTTCTATCAAAGTTCAAGGTGATTTGGCACTCAATTCACTTGTCCAAAAACAACCCTTCTTTGTTTCACACAAAAAATGTCTATTCTTGATTTTTCAGCATACCTCTAGCATCAGTACTGAGAAGATATTTCCCTCAACATACTTTGTTAACTAAAAAGCATCTCCTAATTGAACTCCCCTGCAGGACCTCCAGAGGTAATCAAACAGCATCACCCACATGCACTAAATGTTGGTGTGCTGTGTTTGTACAATAGACAGGGTCAGGGCCCAGAAAAGGACTTCAGCATAAGTTCATTTTTACAATTACATACAGCAGACGCTTCACTTTTAGGACAAGTATTCCAACATACTAGTGCGTGCGCTTAACTTCTTTTTCAAGGACTCCAGTGAAGCAGGGCCCAAAACAAGAAAAGTAATCATATAGAGGAATAAGTAGACTACAATACAATAAAGAAATACTTAGAATAAGCAGTTTAAAACAAAACCAAAAAAGTCAGAAACTAGAGTTATTTAGGGTATTTACATTGTAGATAAACACATCTCTCTCCCCTTGCGTGTTGGGTTTCTGAGTTCATTATAGACAGCAGTGGTCTAATGTATATGGTCCAAAAAAAAAAAAAAAAAAGTCAGTGATTCAAACACCCCGATGTTAATACCTACATTTGGCCAGATGAATCCCTCCCAAGGCTCCCTTCACTGTACTGACTGCCAGCTTGATTCATTTGCCAACACATAGGTGTCTTACGTCTTCTGAGGTACCCTGAGGTATCCCACATATCCCCCAACTGCGGGTCCAGAAGGAAGTGAGACTTCCTGGTCCTGTATCATATCTACCTGCCCCATGCAGCTCCCTTACACTCTGGGACATCTCAAATAGTACTAGATGCTTAGAGTCTCTCTCTTTTTCTGCACTATATTGGACGTCAGACATCTGACTAACATGGAAAAACAACCCTATAGATACCCTAAAGCAAGACATGTGAATCTGGAGCTGAAATCCACTCCTGGTTTCCAATTATTTTCAAGTGGGCTTAGGTGATTAGATCACTTAGGCACTTATAAATCTCAGAAAGTACCTCTCTGCACTCCCAAGAGACCAAAATATTTTGATTGATCATGACTTTGGAAATAAAATTTTCAAGCAAGTTTTTCCTAAGAAAGCCTGGAAATACCACCAGAATAGCAGTAGGGGATGAAAAAAGAAACAACATGTTTTCTAAACAGCAGCTAACTGTTCAGACCAGTACCAGTGATTGTCTTTTCAGGTAACTTTGAAGTCTGGTCTAAAACCTCATTAACCACAAATATGTATGGCATTATAATATCAGCACCTAATAGGTTGTCCTTGTTAAAAATACTATGAAAGAAATAAAACAGGTGACTTAGGAACTGAGATCGATTAAATGTACCCCCATACTGAACAACATCTTTCTGCTTGGGCAGAGCTGGGCTATGGAGACCAAGTGCCAAATGTCCCCATGACCATTTGCATTACCCATTTTACTCGTACCCAATGCAGAAGACTTTTCCCCTGAGAAAACCCATTTTCCTGTTCAGCATGAGCTTGGACATTAAGTTCTGGAGGTGCCCATTTTAAACCCCAGCCAGACAGCCCCCTCATAAGGAGAAAGACGATATGGAACATCAAATAATAATTAAAGTGGGCTCCATCTTAAAGAAAGATCCCATACCTGGGACGCCAGATGGTGGACTAATTTGGTAAACCACAGGTGTCTGTGCAGCAGAGAACTGCAAGGAGAAATTTGTAGTTAAATGGCAGTCGTTTTCACAGCAGCCTGACAAAATCTGATTACACATTGCTCTCAACACAGTTGGCAACCACATTTCAGAGACTCACACTTTAGGATTTGATCTTTGAAGTGGAGTCCTGCTCTGAAAAGGGAGTAAGTCCAGACATACCCTTCTTACCCAGGAGACTTGCTCCCCCTCTTCATTCAGAATCTGACTTGCTGCTATTTTTGCATTCTCTTTGTCTGTGCCCAAGTTGTCCACCCCAGCTTGAGACAACCCCAGATGTTTATTATTCATAAAAAATGGCTTTATAAAAATTCTAAGCCATTCTTTGTTTAAAGTCAAGGCCTCCATTTTTGTGGCATGGTGGCATCAATCCCTTCTCCCCTTGCCCCAATAAGATACTCTTAAAAACTATTTCTGCATCACAGAAGAGACACCCAAGCTAGCCTTCAACAAGCACGTTGGGTACCCCAAAGCACCTTAGCTAAGAAAATGCTTATATTGGCCCAATTTGAGCTCCATCTTAATGCAGTATAATACATCAGAAGTGTCTTCAGAAAAGCACTACCTTCCCCTCTGTGAAGAAATGGCACAGAAATACTGGAAATCTTCTCTGGAGTACTATTTCTGATTTGAACAGATTCTAAGAAGGAGCAGAGATATTCTGCTTGGAGAAAAGCTTCTCAGAAGATGGGAATAACACAGGGATCCTTTCCAAATGTAGAAGGGACATCCTCAGCCTCCCAAAGTAGCTGAAAGACACCAACACCTGACCTGACAGATGCTTTTTCTGCCTTTTCAATGGGCAGAGCAACCCTATTCCTTTTTTTAGTTTACACTAAAATCTGTTTGAGAGACTTTTTTAGCCAAATTAACTCTAGCAACTGTTTGTCTAGGCTGACAGCAAACCTATTCAAATGCTGTTGTGTGGGGGAACATTACTTAGTCAAGGACAAGAAGCATACATGGTCCTCAACATGCTGTTAACTCACTACATGTAGTCAATATTTTCTGCAAATGGACCTGTCCACAATCCACAGAAAGAAAGCCCAACAGGACCAAATACACGGAGGGCTTCAGCAGCAGAAAACTCTTATACCCAAGACCAGGATCTGGATACCGGAACTGGAGGGAAGCAAAAGGTGGTGGAAAGTCTTTCAAACTACTTTAAAAAAAAAAAACAAAAAACACAAAACCCACACTTTGGACACTTTGGACAAGGAGTGAGCTCTCTCCAGAGCAGAAGGTATCATCCAGGGCTGAAGACAGGGTTGCTGGATTAGTTGAATGTCATCTGACAGCAAGCAGATATACCTGAGATGGTATAGTCTGACTTCAGTAGGAACATACCAGGACAGCCAATGAAACAGAGCTAGATGTCTTGCCAAGGCCATAAGGAGGGATATGAAAAGGGAATGTGGGTTCTTGGACTAGGGCTCTATTAGTAAATAAACCTGGAACCTGTTGTTTGGCCCAGAAAACTGCAGGGTTTGTATTCATGTAGGGAAACTCTCTCTACCGACACCAAAGTGAAGGTGGCCTTATCCACACTGTGGGGAGCAGTCTGGCCATTACCCAGGCAGCATCTGGAGGAGAGGTAGGGAGAACCACCCAAATGCTGAATCCTTAGCGCAATTCCAGGCACTGCTGGGTAATGCATCCTGACTTGCTTTGCTAACTAATACAGACACAGCCTTGGGAGTCACAGGAAGACCTTGGGAAAAAAATGCTTCAGTGCTTTGTTTCAGTTATCTGCTCTGGAATGCAAGAGTGATGTTGTCATCTTTCTCCTGTAGCATTCTGGAGATAAAGAGTGCCATGTGAAAACTGAGGGTCAGATCTACCTTAAGCCCAGATACTTAAATACCTTGATAATCTGTAAAGGAACCTAGCTTATTCTGACTTTGTAAAATCTATTTATCTATCTGCTTTCTCAGGAGCTACAAACACCTTCATAGATCCAGGCTGCAGTACTGCTAACTGGCTAAATCCTGATTTCATTTAAGGTAACAACTGCTCAATTTCATTAACCCTACAGAACAAGGTAGGTTTCCCATGTGTGTTTATTCTCTGTCCCCATCCTCACAGGTTTCTCAGAGCCTTCTTCGCATATCTCCATCCTCCCCACCTTTTTTTTGAGCCTTCTCCCATCCTCACTTCCACTTGTGGATGCTGCTGTCAGGCCTATAAATAGCTTGAACCACTTGCATTTCCAGAATCAAATCAAGGACTCCACTGCATGTTCTCTCCAAGCTTTCTTTGAACACCATTCCCTTTTAGAGCTGAATTTTCTTCCCTCTTGGTCACGGTTACGTGATAAATGAATGAATAGCCACACACTGACTCCAGTGCTGGTCAGTGCAGAGAAGTAAAGGCAGCATCCCACCATACCCTGGGCTGGAGCTGATGCAGAGAAAGAAGTCAAAAAACAGCATGGAAATCCAGGGCCACTAGCTGACACTAAAGTCTGAGCTGTTCAGACTTGCTCCTGCCTGCAGCAGGCTTTTTCAATCTACTGCAGAGGGAAAATTAATTTTTAATACGCATAGCTCCCAGGTCCCAGTCCCAAAACAAAGAGACACATTGTGTTTTATTTAGCTTGGAATGTGTCTCATTAACAGCATCCCCTGGTGATTTTTCATCAGCTCTCTAAGCTAGCTGAACCACCCAATGACTCGTCAGCTTTAATGTGCCATTTACTGAAACACTGGGCTTTCTTGCTCGATACTCAAAGTTAGCACAGAGGTGGGACGTGACTTCCAAACACACCAGGCCTCATCCTCAAGCAAACATCCATGGTTAAGGATTCCACTCTGCAAGAGTTCCTGACACCATCGTCATCAACTGCTCTAACACCACCATACCCCACAACCTCCAAAGACAACGTATTTTGATGTTGAGAGCCAAGGGCACTAAATACTTTGCTGGAGGAGGGTGGGGTGAAAAGCTCTCATAGGCCTGGAGAGATGCCTTTTTCTGAAACCAGTGTGCCCATGGAAGGTATTCCTGCCCTTCGCTACCTGGCAGTGCTGACTGGCTGTGCACTAACACCCTACAGCTTGAGGGTAACACCAGAAGAAGCATCTTGTGAGCCCCTCAATTCAGTTCAGCTAGAATTGTCTGGGTTAGGTTAAAACTGTGTCTGTCCGTTGCTTGTGCTTGCATAGCTGCCTTCATGTAAAGTGGACTGGGATCATTCACAAGAACTGTGACAGTCAGGTACTTGAACAGGGGCCCTGGGAGGCTGTAAAATCTTCATCTCTGGAGATTTTCAAGACTCAGCTGAATAAATCCCTGAGCAACCTGGTCCGATCTCATAGCTTACCCTGCTTTCAGCAGGAATTTGGACTAGGGATCTCCTAAGGTCCTGTCCAACCTGATTGAGTCTACGATTCTGTGACTGTATGAACTGCTCTGCAGCAATGTGAGCAATTACAGTCAGAAAAGGGGCAGGCAAAGAGCCCTGTAGGCAGATTGAGATAGCATCTCCAGCCAGTAGAGCTGTGTGCAACACGAACCTCTCCACAGCCCTTGTGAATCCACTGAAGCATGGTATTGTGATCTGTTTCTGACTTCATCTCCAAATGGAAATATAGTGAAAGGCCCTAACTGATATTTCCAACAGGAACAAAGTCTAAGGGTCTTGGGCTGAGAACAAGAACACCTAAGGTTTGCCACAACATTTCAGACTGATGTGATTTTTAGATGTCTAGACTTATGCCTCAAGGTTCATTAGCTGCTTTCAACCTTTGCTTGATAAGCCCATAGCTCTCCATATACAATGTTAGCAAGACCACGTACACCTTTCCAAAGGCATTCAGTTGAAAGCTGAATGTTCTAGCAAATAAAGCCATGAGATTCATGGAAAGCATGGCTGATTGTTTAGTCAACTCTTCCGGACAATGCTAAAAGATTCACAGTAGGGTCTTCCTAATGCATGGCTTAAGAAATTCAAAAACAGCTTAACTGGGACCCAAATTTTTGCTTCAGAAAGACCTCCTGGATCACCTAGTCTATCCAGTGCCAGACTAATCCCTGAGTGCCTTGATGCATCTCATTTTAAAGGACATAAGTAGCATCTTAACTTCTTGTCCTGACAAGCAATCTGGCATACAGTATGAAGGATGTTATGCAGCATGTCTCCTGTGATATCAAGTCTAAAGTTTGACTCTCTTCAATACCTTGAATTCTTTATCATCACTTCTATTCTTGGTTGGTGGTTACCTTGAAAATATAGCTGTCTTTCTCCACCCCGGTCAGATTGTTAATCACCTGTCCTTCAGAGATCAGCTCCACATAATACAAACCTTCCTGAGGTGAAGACCTGGATGGAAAAATAAAATACATTATTTTTATACAGAATGAGGTTTATTTTTATGTAAATGCCAGATCTTTCATGGGGTCTACATGCTCGTCAGGTCCACTGAGGCTTTGATAGAGCAAAGAAAGTTTACGCTATTATATATAGGCCCAAACAGTCTACTCAAAAGCTAGAATTAAAAAGAAATTAGAACACAGAGCAAGAAATTCCAGATAAGTACAGAAAGTAATAGGGCTATATCAGAACTCTAACTATCCAAATTGTATGTAAATGCAAAACACATACATGCCCATTAGTGTTCGTTAATACTAATAACTAATTGTTATTCATTAGCATTAAAATAACCCAGGGCTGCCTAGATTTACAGGGCAGCTTGATCCTGGTTTGTAAATTAATGATGCATCCTTAATGCACATAGTTTCTCATCATAACATTCAACAGAAGAAATAACTCCCAGCTAAATCATAGAAGCAAGAGATGGAAGAGCCCCATTAGGGTCCCCTCTTATAGCCTCTTGAGAGACACTTAATCTTCTAGTCAAAAGAAAAAGATCTTTGAAATTATGACAGACTAGAAAAGGAGCTTGGATTGATCAGCCAACACTCAGAACCATATTTGTTTCCAGCTCTACCACTGCTTTTTTATGATCTTGGACAGGTCAAGGACACCAAAGGTGGTGAAATCCCTAGATTTTCTTGGGAATTGTGCATCTAAATAAGAACTAGATGTCTACAAGTATTTGAGTCTTAGCCTTTCCAAGCCTCAGGCTGTCAGACACACATGCTAGCGATCCTAGTGCTTCCTTAAGTTGAAACAAGAATAAATGCAACACAGCTTAGGAGACGCTCAGATTCAGTGATAGTAGCAGCCATGGGAATCTCTTACACTCCCAAACTGCCTGTATGGACACAAATAGAGTGAGGATCCTAGTATACAAATGACAGACATCTACCCACACAACAGTCAAGGATCATACCTTGTTCTGCATCTTATGGTGGATAAGTCAAAATAGGCAGGAGAGACATCACAGGGTAACCTGGGCAGGCCTTGATTCACTAGGGACACCTCCAGCTGGGACCTGCTGGCTGAGGAGGCATGCTCTAGCTGGAGAAATGTTGAACCTAAGTAATCAAAAATGAACCAGAAGAGATCAGTGAGGACATGATCACTCACATTCAGTCACACGTGATATAAAAATTGAGTGTGAAATTCACTGTCTCTTTAGCAGCAGTGCTTAGCACCCTTAATCAGGGTTTTTTAAATCAGGTTTGACCAATTTCATATTAAGCCCAAATTCGTCTTCCCATGCAGTTGCCTGGCTTTTCTGCCTCTAATGCAATACCTGGTCTCTCCCACACATATTCTACTGCAGAGATTTCTGTTTACTGGGAGTTTGAATCTGCTCAGCCATCTACACTGGAGCACCCATCATGCCCATATATATTTAGAGCACCTGCAAAACCAGTTGTTTCACAACCCCTTCTCATAGTTACACCGACAGGACCTCAGGTTGTCCTGGGCTGCAAGGTGGGTCTGCTTGGTCCATTTCTTTAGAGCAAGCTGTCCAAAAGATCAAAGTCTTTTCAACTTCAGAAAGCTATATTTTGTATTAATGTAAACTAGCATGCTTACATTTTGTACCTAACTTAGTCATACAATTTAGAAATAAAGAAGGCTTTTAAGCAAGTCTCCCTTTGCACACACTATCTTTATAGATGATTCCCAGCTTACAAATTCATTTTAAAGGTGTAAGCGGTTTCTCAATTTGCAGTCAACTATGCGGTTCCTCCTGCTCCTAGGAAGGTGTTTTCCTTTCTCCCCCAGCCTAGCTGTCTGCTCCCTGTGCCCCCAAAATGTCTCACAGACAGCTTGAAGTGTGAGCTCTCAGATGTGATTCCCTGTCTGCCCCACAGTGCTGTGGTGGGCACATCTCCTCCTTCCAGCTCATCCTCTCTAAAGGGACATAACACACAATTCAGACAAGCAAGACAGATGCCGTTCATCACAGTTGTAAATGACCAAGTCAGAACCTGAATATCTTAAATGAACTGCAGAGTACATACACTTGGCCTGGAAACTGAATCTCTTTCCAGGGAGCCAATATTCATCACTCCTGAAAAAAAATCAGGCTTAATTTGGGGCAGTTGGGTTTAACAGTTTTGGCATAGATCAGCAAGGCATATCAATTTGGCTTTTATCCAGATCTCATGTTCATCACTAGTGTTTCTGAAATTCCAGCTTCAGAGGACTTATGAATGGAAGAGACTCAAGTTTTCTTTAAAAAAAAGGGGGTGGGCAGAAGAGAAGAGATTTTCTAGCCCTGGGGCTACAAAAATAAGGCACAAATCAGACTATCACTTGAAAAAAGATTTTAAACAGGTAACCATCAACAATGGTTTATGAAGTAATAATTTCAAGCCAGTTTCAGGGTGCCACAGCCTGTGTATCTGTTACCTGGAATTTGTTGCTCCACCTCCAAATCTCAGAACAGAGCTGATTCTATTATTTTGACATATGCTTTATGAGTTAAAAACTCACCAGGAAGGGTAATAGTAATCCACGTTCCTCCAGCGACACTGCCCTCTCGGGGCTTAATATGCAGTCCTGTAGCTGTCACTGCAAAAATAACCCAACTATGTCAGGCCGAAGCGTAATACAAACATCAAACCCATCTCATTCAGGACAAGGCATATTTTATTGGCCCAACAGCTGTCCTCCTGCAATCCCACTCTCCACTTGATTTCTCCTTCGTAGGCATACAAATTTTTATATTACTTGCCCTTTTTATACCCAACTATCTACCCTCTGTAAGAGTCCTGCTTCTCAGAGAGGTGTTTTTTTGTTTTTTTTTTTTAATTCTTTCTAGACTTGGTGGACTGAACTACAGTCCGAGTGTCTTGTCCTTCTCAAAAATCAAAATGAACACAATAAACCTCGTGCTTATTGCTCCAGCTCTCAAAGAAATGTGCTTGCTCACTTCTGTACACTGTCCCCAAATTTAGGACTGCCGACATACCAGATCTGTTTCTGGCTCTGAGACAACCTGTCCAGCTCTTTCTTGCAGAAGTTCTTAGAAAAGAGAAACACCAGACTGGAAACTCATGCTTTATGAAATTAAGTCACCTGCAACTTGTCAGATAGTCTCTTTCATAAATGCATAAAATTTTCAGGTGATTTAGGCTTTTAGGGACCCTCATCTTCTGATGAGCATGGAGATGAACCAATGGCTATGAAAGAAAAGGCCAGCCAGCATTCAGATTTTTTTCAGAAGCCCTTATTTACAGTGATACCCAGTTTGTTGTCTAGCACTACAGCTGATTACCAGCTTCTTTACCACATGTCAACACAATCTCATATAACCATATTGACTAATCTAAACCCAACTATTGGACACGCAGCATGAACTCTTGGTGTCAACATGTAAAGAATCATAAGACTGTTGAGCAAATGGAAACCAACAAGCACAAGAGGAACCCAAGTAGAACAGAGGCAATTAACAACAAATCCAAGCACCCACCCTCAAATGCCTGCTAACTATGGAAACAGAACCATCAAAAGCCACTGATAACGGTTGCAAAAATCCAACATGCTACAGTCAATATCCCATAGCATCCAACACCTCTTAGAGACACCTTTGCATGCCTCACACTCAGTCAGGCTTTACCTAACCCAGAGGCACTGTGTTTTGCAGCTGTTGCATCACCAGCATGGTTGGGGACAATACTTCTGCAATACCCACCTGCAAAGAGCATCAGCTCAGCACTCAGAAATGGTCTCAAAAGGTTCATCTCAGACTTTGGGCTGGGATTTCACAACAGACTGGCTCCAGGATCTTAGCTCAGGCCCTTGGCTTTAATACCTTATCACCTTCCCTGTAACATTAAAAACAAACCCTGTCTGTATTCTTTCTTTATGTTGCAAGCCTGAGGGGAGAGCAGTGGACTGTTATATCAGACAACGAAGACTGATGTGGTTCAAAAATAAATCCCCGATTCATTTCCCACACTATATAAAAGACTGAAATAGTGCAAACCACTCTCACAGAAACATCCAACAGAACATTACGCCTCCCCAAGCAGATCACTTTCCAGCCCAGCTCAGGATGAGTTTTCCCCAGGGGATCCATTTTTTGTGGGACTGAGTCTGATTAGGGGCTATGCACACTTGAATTAGCGAAAGCATACACAAGGTTTAGAGTTATCAGCATTAAATTCTCCTAGCGCTGTGCTGCTTTGTGCAAAATTGTAACATCTGTTCCGCTAAACTAAACCATGCCATGGTCATTCTTCATCTCTGAAGCCAACATTTAAAAATATAGACCATCAGCTTCTACTGCCTTTGCCCTGGGTTTTGTACTAGTGTGGAAATAATCATGAAGCAATGATTTCAGCCAGATTTTAATGAGCAAAAACCCCAAAGCACAAAGATAGGCTGGACACCTTACCCAGACCATCCCTTGGTTGTTAAAACTCATCTCAGACCAGAGATTCAGCAAATGGTAAGAAGCTAGTTTAGGATTTAGGATTGTTGGTGTAAGGTCTAGAGGGCAAAACCAATCATCATATGAATCCGTGTACAACCAGTAATCCTCAAAGAGAGGACCCATACCCTCAAATTCAGAAGAGCAAAATGATACAAAAGCTTTCTTTCAGGACTTTTACATTCCTGCTCCACTATTTAGTTAGTAAAGGACAGACTTCAACTTTGTTAGGGACCAGTTCTGCCTCCGGGATGATGGTACCAAGATCTCCTATGTTCTTCCATCCAATGATTTTCCTTCCTTTCACTGATTGAAGCCTTCTTCTACATTGGTGAGTGCCTATCAGGTCACCTGAGACAGTCCAAACAACCGTCCATCATACTATCTGCTCTGCAGTTTTCTACAAATGTTTGTAGGCCCATCAAAACCAAGCCAATTGAGCCAATTAGCAGGTACATAATGAAACATCTTAAAAATAAATAAACAAATGAAAGGAACAAAGCACCCAGGACTAGTTCTTTGTGGAATACTGCTACAGTGGCTCTGAGGATATGATGATTTGACTGATTACTAAAGGGACTGATGCCTGTTGAAAAGTGATCTGCAGTTTGTAGAAAAAGTGCTTTTGACGCTGTTCAAGGGATGTGATCAAATTCTGTCCACAAGAGCTGAATATTGCTGAGGTACTACACGTTCCTTACTCAAGTGAAAGGGGGTGGGTAGATGAACTTGCTTCTCTGCCAGACATCACAAAAAGGAGTTTTAATTAAGTTGGTCAAAGCTTGGAGAAGCTATCATTTATTAACACCCAATACTGATCTGGTCACTGAGATGTTTGCAATAGCAATGTACTGATCTCGTGTTAAAGAAAAAGAAACAGAGAACACAAATAATTGCTTAGGATAAGCCGCTTGGGCAGGAAAACAGTGATAATGGCAGAAGAGAACAAAATACAGATCAAAGACAGCTGCGTTCATTGCAGATCCTAATACAAGTAGATCTGTAGCACAAAGCAACTGGTGCTAAAGATCAACATCCACACTGTAAGCATTTCAGGAGCATTACTCCGCGCTAGCTCTAGCCTAGCCCGAAGGACTGAACACCTACTAATGGTTGGAGTGTATTTGGTGCATATCTTGCTGTTTAAATTTATTCAGAAGGACTTCAGTTTGTACGCTAAGACAGTTTTCTGATATGAAACAAAGTACCATACGTGGAAACAAAAAGACTCACTTTAAAATGCCCTCCTGGATCTAAAATGAACACTAATGGCAGATATTGTGTAGTCTCCAAAGCACCTGTCCCTCCCTTAAAGTGGGGGGCTTTTTTGTGGAGATCAGAGTGGAACATAATGCACCCATAGTGGGCAGTTAAGAAGCTAAGTCTGCTGGTGGGACCTCTAGGACAGAGAAACTTTATTGCAAAACAGATTGTTTTTTTATATGCTTCCCCCTAATCCACTCAAAATGGTGATATTGCCATTACCACAAGCAGTACACTGGTTTTAAGTTCATCCAATTACTGTGCGTTATGGTCACAAAATCACAAAGAAAAAGCTTCCTCGGAGCTTCTGAGTAGGAGCAGTTAATACCTAGGGCTGTACGGTGGAAGAGCTGCAGCTTAACACCCTGGGAAAAGCACAACAGAGGCAGGATGCTCTGAGAGCTGAGGCGTTGCCTTACCCATAAAGAAGCTGTGGCTGAAGAGAGGTAAATGGTCTCTCATTACAGAGTTAAGCACCAAGTGAAGAGCATGTTTTTCATAGTCACAACTGATAAACACACCTGGCCTGCAGAAATGAGGCACGTACGCAATATCAGGTATTCTCTACTCTTTCCCCCTGCCTTTTCTGGGAAATCCAAACATATGAGAAGTTAGACCAGATATAAAAGTGATGTAAAATACTGGAGTAGCAATGTTGCTGCTACTGTCTATTATATTGCAAGTGCTGCTTTAACTGTTCACTTGATGTTCCTTGCAGGCTTTACGACTGAATTTGTAGGGGTCAGAGTCCACAGTCTTGATGCATATGGACCTTGCATTTTAAAGCAGGCATATAAAAGACATTTTGAGTTTATTGCTATTACTCTTCTTCGGGCTTTTTTTAAGTATTACTTACCTTATTCTATTTGCTCTTCTTCCCTTTCTCAGATGAGCAAAGTGTGGAAGTACAGATGCCAGAATAGCTGTTCCATCCCTTTAACATCTGCTCTACTGCAATTCCAGGTCCACAGTTGTGTCAGGCACTCAGGTCAGTCCCCGCGTGGGTCACTGGCCTCATTGCGCTGAAAACCACCGGACTAGTTTCTCAGCAGGCTCAATGCCCATCACAGACAGAGCTCAGACCTGTCCATTGGGCAAGTTTAATTATTAACATAAGCTACTTGCTACTGTTAACTATTTTGTTCCAAGTCTTTCATGATCACAAAGGGAGTAACCTGGACTTGTTCTCCCCTTGGTATATAACTAGATCCTCTAACAGGACAATTAATCCTTTTTATTCTTCTCCTTCCACCCCCCCCCACACCCCCAACAAAAATTGATTGAATGGTGGCTCTTGGTATGCTGACATCTGACCTGGGAGTGGCTTTCACAGCAAGTGGAGTTTGAGGTTTCCTTGTATACTCTCAATTTTATCCTTCCATGGCATTACTAGGAGCCTCTGAGCTTGGCAGGAACTCTGACCAAGGCGTATGCAGACCACCTGAGCACACCTTAGGTACCCGCACTCCCATGGGTCCTTACAGAGTCTCTGGCAAGACAGTGAGCAGTGACCATGTATAGCTTTATGATTCACCCCATGGGGAACCATGCCCCTCCCCTGACTGGCAGGAAAACCCAGACTAGCCTTAGTCAGGTGCTGAACAGCTGCATTAACACCAATCCTACTGGCCCTGCATTAATATGGATGCCTTCATGGAAGCTTCCATTGAAACTCACAGGGAGCTCTGCGACACAACAACACAGCTACAGTTTAATGAGTTACCATGCACTGGTTGAGCACCAGCAGCATGTATATATGCTCTTACCTCATCCCCAAAAGGAGGTGAAACAGGCTTGCTTGTTCTTCCTCTCTTGTTCTTCCCTGGCCTCAACTCAGAGACACAGTGGCAGGAAGTCATGGGTGATCAACTTTCAAGGGAGTTTTGGAGATCTGCCCAACAGTGGAACCAGTTGGGTTTGGTTTACTCTTGGACCAAGCCCCTGTGTCTCAACTGCATATAGCCAATGATTACAGGAACCCAGTGAAATTTAACCCCGTTCTGCCCAAGAGTCTACACTCAGTTTACTTATTAGCCAGAGTTTCACTGCAGGCATGGTCAGAATAAGGAGTAATATTGAGGGAATACTCCAAATATATACATATTTATACATATACTTACATATATATATTTATATAGTCAGAAAAAAGACAGTCTTCAAAGACAATGATAATTTGCATCCCAGTCTTCCTTTATCCCTTTCCTTATGCATATGCTTTCCTCACCATGAGTAGCAACTTTGCTACCAGAGGTCACAAGACCCAGGGTCTGAGGCAGAAGTCTGTTTTCATGACAAGGCACAGCAAGAACTAGCTGCTCCATGAGGAAGGATGAGCTGGGAGCCAAGGGTGACCCTGGTACAGGCAGTACCTACATGGACAGGGTGCATCCCTGCCAGGTCTGAACAGTGTGGGCAGAGCTGGGTGCTGGTAAAAAGGTCCATTAACAGCCCCAGATAGAGGGAATGGAGCAGATCCAGGGTCCCATCACAACAAAAAGGAAACAGAGATGGAAATGTAGCTACAACACAGGTCCAAGGTCCATCCAGGAGCCAGGGCTGGAAAGAGTAACATCTATAACATAGCTCAGACAGAGACTGAAAGCCCTGGGCTGAGTTTAAATGGACCCTTGGGCCCATGGTTGTGTGGGTGGGGGGAGGCTCCAGGTGGGGCTGATCAGGGCCATTAAGGCTTATTGGTGCATCCAGGGTCAAGACATTTAATCTCTCATCTTTGCTCTGGCATACTCAGTCCCCCAACCTCTTTGGATCTCAGTGAGCAAAATATGAGTTATCGCCTTTGTTGCTCTGTACAGCATTTTGTGGTACAACCTTGAGGAAATGCTTAATATAGAAGACACTAAAAATTCTCAGATTTGCAGGTCCAATGGATTTATTTGACTGAGAGGAGAAGAGGAGTTTATTGTCTGCATAAAAGTCACAGATTAGGTGAGGCACGGGACCTCAGGAACCATCCTCCTGAATGGGTTGCAACTTGGAAAGAAAGAGGGAAGCTGGTGGGTAACATTGTCCTTAATGACCAGAAACACAAGCTCCTCACCCACACTTCTGGCTAGGAGAAGAATGGTGGGTTTGCACAAGAGTCTTGTTATATGAAACGTAAAGGCATGCTACATGCTGACGACCATGTTTAGGTATTACTGCCCACTGAAAAGGAGAGTAGTACAGTTTGATAAATAAATATATGTGTGTATGTTATGCATGTGCGCCTGCACATTAGTGTGTGCATAAATTCACATGTGTGTGCATGCACATGAGTGCAAGCAATTTTTTTCTTGCTGAAGGGAAGTTCTGCTTAAAAATATCCCCACAGGCCATCTGTTTTTGCTCATGTGCAGTCATTCATTCGGAGATTACAGACTTTATGCGTACCAGTGAAAACAGCCCGCAACAGGGGTGGACAGGGTCAGCATTGGGTGTCTGACAAACATTCCTGCAATGCAAGCAGAAAGGAAATAAAGAAAAGCAGGAGATGTGAGCAGTAGCTCTTGGTCGCTAGGTGGAAGCATGGAGCCACTGAACACCTGTCCATCACTTGAAACACAACTGAAGGCCAACCGAGCTGTCACCACTCTGGAGAATGGCTCTGCCTAACTTGGGTCCAGGGCTAATTGCTGTTATCTCTCTGCACTTAAGGGAAATGCCACGATCAAGCAGTCAGATCTCAGGAAAAGGAGACATTGGACCTATTCCCCAGCTCTTTCACTTGCTAATGCATAATCTGGGCTAACCTGCTCCATATTCAAGTAGCCTGTGTGTAAAATGAGGGCAGCAGTATGCTCCCTGTAAGGCCTTTGCAGGGCAGATGCTGTTTATATGCAGCAACACGCTCTGGAAGCACTAAGTTTCCCCAAGACTTGCAGCGCTTCTGGGACAGAAAAGTTTTGCAGCAGCCACGGGAGGGCTCCTCCGCTCCTGCCCCCAGCCCCTGTAACGCGGACACCTCTTGCGAGGAATGCAGCAGTTGTTGGATGCCACATGACATTGCCCAGCAGAACAGCTGAGGGAGGATAATGTGGGATAAGGCAAGGTTTAGTGATTTTGTCTGCAACCATTCAGGAGCTCCCCTCCTCCCTCCCAATCCTGCTTGTGCATGCACAGCCCCATACCGAGGCACGAGCATTTCCTGCCTGATCCCAGCATCTGCACCTGTAAATAGAGCATTAAACACCCTGGAGTAAAGCAAGCCTAATGGGGCTTGTGCTTGAACCATCCACACCACGTTTCTCTCGGACGTGGTCATGGAAAAGCAGACCTCCTCCAGTACAAGCTGTGCCACACTGGGCGTGAAACTGCTTGAATTCAAGGGACTCGGTCCAGACGTAGGTCTTGGAGAAAGGCCAGATCTCTGCTTTCCGGCTTGGTTTTGTCTGTACTTAGTGCCCTCTTCCACTTCTTGCCTATCACATTTTTCATCTCCCCAAGCAATTTGCAAACTGTTTTTTACAAGGGAAGGTGGCTATCAAGTCACATTGCCAGCCTGCTGCAGAAATCAGATGAGGACTGCTTCAAGTGGTTAGTGTTTGGAGCAAAGCTTTAAAGCTTGGGAAGTCTCTAAAGAAGATTTCAGCACCTCCCACAGGCCAACCTGTGCCTTGGAATTTGTGGCTACATCTGAGAGTGAAGTAAAAGCATCAGGGCTTGGGCACTAGATCTCCATAGATCATAAGTTGCAGACACAGTCGCCTGCATAGTTTTGACGCACACCAACTAGTGCTATCCCAAACAATTTCCAGGCATGGTTTGGCAGTCAACATGGCCAGAACTTGCTCCCAGTGAGCTGTATGGTTGCAGTCACCCAGTTTTTGAAGGTGAGAGAGTTAATAGCATGGACATGGCCACAGGATCAGAGAATGACCCCTGCAATGTTGACTTGCTAGTAGAGATGTATCCTGGAAGGCTTTACAGGCTGGTGTGTCCTGTGAGGGCATCCCCTTCACTGGCTGCACTGCTCTGTGCAGAGGTCCCATCAGCTGCTACTTCTTTCTATTAATACTTCACCTTTTGTGTATTGACACAAACTTCCTAGCAACCAAGGCCACAAGAGAAGGTGCTAAGAAGCTGGACTGATTATTAATAAATCTTGGTGTTTGCTGTCTTTTTTCTTGAGAGGCTTGTTAGACACTGGCATGCAGGGTGCTGAGCCAAGATTTCCAAAGGAACCTAGGGGATTTGAACATGCTGCTTTGAATTTCCCTGTCTGCATCCCAGCCTTCCTCCATTTGGCCTGCAGTGTCTGACTGGGTGAAGCTAACCACGGGAAGGTGAGTTGTGACAGTGCAGCAATGCTAGGCAGGGATCCTCCAATCTACCAGCCATGCTGAGCATTGTCCCTGGGGTCCACAGGGGCTGGGTGTCTTTGTTTATTTATATCAGGATCTAGTTTGACTCCGCAGACCAGACAAAGACCTCTCATTGCTATTCAGTCCCACCATGCAGACTGATTGTACCCAGTCCCTCCGCACTTCCTACAGTCCTGAGCGTGCTTCGAGTGGGAACAACATCATGGGCTTAAATCTCTGCCCTCACCAAGCTGCTGCATCAAGATCCTGGAACAGGCTGAGCTGTGCCATCCCTGTCGTGGCCCTGGTCTGGGGAGTAAGGGTGAGAAAAGCTGGCACGAGATTTCGAGTGCCCCTTCTGCACTAAAGAAAATAAAACACAAAAAAGTCCTATCTTTCCTTCTAAGGTTTCTAAGGTTCTAAGGTGCTTAAATTATTCATCAGTTATATCTGAATGCTCACAGGTAGAGCAAGAAGAATAGTCAGGAGGGAGTGAACAGCGGGATTTCAAAAGCAGTGTCTGGTTTTGCTGCATTCAGCCCCACACTAAACACCTTAGCATGGAAACCTGAGCATGAGAGAGCCAATACAGCTAGTTTATGAACACTTCCCAAATCATGGGAAGAAATTGCCCATGGTACGTGGATCTCCTTTTCTTTATTCCTTCATTTTAGGCTCCAGCTGACCAGCTCCCTTGCTTGCCATGACATACACAAGGTGGATGGTAAAAGCAGAGGATATTAATATAAACAGTGTGTGAACTGTCCTAGGGAAGATAACAAGAACTTTGCAAAAAGAGATTGAGGGTAAACTAAGAAGAAGAAAAGCCAAAAAGCATTCTATTAAATACTGTAGGTAGATCCCAGTACTTTCAAATTTCTCTTAATTCCTGCTCCTTGTATCAGGGACTGAGCAGCACAAAAGTCTGAGGAACTTTTAGTTAGATCTTCTAAAAATGTATCAACTGTTATCAAAGTATATCAATGTTTTCTGAAAAAGCTTACATCTTCCATAAAATATCACCTAACATTTTTTTCACAAAGAAAAGAAAAAGCAGTTTTCTGAAAATCTTAAATGGCATTTTTTAAAACATTTTCAAATTTTAAAACATTTTATTACCACCACTTCATTTTGCTAAATGTTCATCTTGTTAACAAAACAATATCTTTTCCAAATATTTCAAATGAAAATCCTGACCCACTCTGGTTTTGTTTCAGATCTAAATTTATAGTCTGTTTTTCTCTTGATGTAATCTGACAAAGCCAATGCATTTACAGCCCTTAACTGAGCTGCCTGACTGTGCTTGGCTCATTTTTCTAGCTGATTTGAAATAGGCTTAACTCTTTCCTTTGAGAGAAAAAATGTTGGTGCCTCCAGGAGCCCTTCTGCATGTCTTTACAGTGTCACTTTTCAGGTTGATAAAACTCTATTGAGGTTGTTGCCATAGCCACTCTCGCTGCATTTTAAACAGTCGACGAATTTCTTCAAATACTAAATTTATTGCCAGTGCAGCTGCTTTAATGACAGGTTTGAGGCGTCTTTGGTTTCAAGGTTCGGTGTGCTTCAGCTCACATCCTCTGCGGTCGCGCTGGTCGCAGAGGGGATGCGAGTTGCCCACCCCGTGGCAGATGCCAGAGTGTGTGGCTGCAGAAGGCAACGGGGTAAGGAGAAACCAGGACCTTGCAGAGGCTTTGCCTGCCGCGGCTCAGGGCTTCCCGCTGGCATGCCAAGGGAGCTTCCCTGCTCCAGCAGATCCGCAGTGCTCCTGCCAAGGAGCACACAGGATGCTGGGGGAAACAAAAGGTCCAGGCCAGCCCTGGCTTCACGGCTGAGAAATTTGCCTAAATGCAAAACCGTGGCTGTCAGGAGAGAATGTAAATTTGAATGAAGTGTCCCATTCTGGAGGTCTTCCAGAGATATTCGTCTTCCAGGTTACTAATAAACAGTCTCATTCACACTTCACGTCAAGCAGGGCTCTGTTTCAGTGTGATGAACCATCATTCCTCCAATCTCTGTGTTACAGGGTTTTTATCATGCTAGTGCTAGTACCCAAGGAAGACTACAGCCCCATTGTGTTAGGTGCTCTATATCCCCACGATAAGAGATAGCATCTAGCCTAGCAAAGATTTCAGTTTAAATAGAGACAAAGGCACGCAATCCAGCGCGGCCGTGGGAAAAAATCGCATGCCGCAACCTTTGCAAACCGTGCGATACTAATAACACATCCCACAAGAGAAATGTACAGGTTAGATAAAAAATCCTAAAGGTAGCATTCCCTGCTAAAATCAAGAGGTGTCTCTTGGACGGGAGCAATCTTCCAGGGAAGTCTGCGGAGGCCCTGCTGCCGACTGACACTGCGGCACTTGTTTAGATAAGCAGCTGGCAGTGGATCGGGTTTCCGAATCAAGCCGCAATTCTGCACCTACTGAGTTTCATCCGTCATTAATCTTTCATTGGGAAGCTTGTTCTTGGCCTGGTCCCAATTCTCAGAGGAATGATTCAGCCAAATACCAGCCCTGTCACTATGTCCAGCGGCCTGTATGTCTGTGCTCGTTCCTATCATTGTGGCAATGTCCATTTGTTTCTCATTTTAATGTGAAATTCCTTCTGTTCGATAAGTTTTTATTCTGAATGCTGTTACTGCCCCATCCCCTCTGTCCCTGCTACCCATGTCTAAGCGGGGGAACAGGTGGGACAGCTGACCCTCGTGAATGAAAGGAGAGCACAGTTTCTTTCCCTTCGCCCCTTTCTCACAGGCTGCCACCGCTGTCGATGATCCCCGAGCCCCTGGGGACGATGGATTTGTGTGTATTGGTCACATGAAAGGAAAGAGCCTGCAGCGGGCTGCTCCTGGGCTTTGCTTCACCTCGAGACAAGGGAAGAGCTTGCCACTGTATTTCTCAGGGCTGGAATCAAGTGACATATCTTTTTTCTTTCTTCCTTTTTTTTTTTTTTTTGGCTTGCACAGATTGCACTTTTACGTAAAACGTGCTAGAGCAGAGCAGAGCAGAGCAGAGGACAACTTGCAATAATCCTGGTTATGCAGGAAAATGTTTAAAGCTGCCCATTTAGTAGAAACTGAAATTTTTTTCCGGATATTTTTCTTTGAACAGGAATTGGACTCATTCACCTTGCATGAAGCTCTGTGGCCTGTAGTCATACAGCAGGTTTGAGTGGATGTGCTGGCAGTAAGCCACATCTCAGGGATATTGTAATTCCCTCTGGAATAAACACTCATACAAAACACCAACCTGTTACACCACAAGAAAGCAACAGAGGTTCCTAAATAACTTTAATTCTGCTCTATATCATTAATGTCTAAGAAAAGATTTCACTATAGGCTTGATTAACATTGTTTTTTTATAGAAATACTGTGTCCTAATAGCAGCAGGGGAGGAACTCCATTTCCCCAGGTCTGAGTTATCTCTGGTTGCTGGAAGCCACAGAGCCCCAGCATTAGCCAAATGACAGCAGTTGCACTGAAAGTAAACAGTTCTCCGTTTCATCCAGGAAGAGCAAAGCCTTTTTTTCCAAGTATTTCAGGCATGTGAAAGCATGAGGAGCTCTGCTTATGTGATCAGTGCCAGCTTGGCCGATGTCAGTGAGAAAACCTAAACCATCTTCAGCCAAAAGTACTAGCCTCTGCATGCAGAAGGAAATACTGAGTCCCACCAGGCTGGGAAAGCAGCATGCTCACGGGCTGTGTGGATGAGACACTGCAGAAGAAAATATCTTGACTGTTGGCACAAATACCTTGACCATTGGTACAACCAGAGGGGCAGATTTGGTAACTGCTCGTTGTTTTCTCGTATATGAAGGTTTCGGGGATGAGGTTCAGTTCTGACCCACTTGATAAGTTTGCGATTGCCAAGTTTACCAGCTATTATTAATGCTATGATCGGCCTTCATCAAGATGAGAACTCAAGGCAGATAAAATATTTCAGCCAGAACTCCTTTTTACCCCCAGCCAAGAATGCAGCAAAGCGTTGCTCTACCTCAGCTTGGCTCTGATGGGTTGATCACGGCCAGACAAAGAAGGAAATCAGTCAAATCCAAACATTTCATTTCAGCTTTTTTTTCTTTTCAAATGAAACTTCTCAATTTGTTTTTCCAATTAAAACAACTTCTTTCAGATTCCCTTCTGTTTTCCTTCTTGCAATTCTGCTCTTCAGGTCTTTATAAACTGCTTGAATCCAGTAAGATACCATTTCGTGTCCAGTCACAACAAAATATTCCAGTCAAACCACAGCAAGTGTTTCCCCACCCCAGGTTTTCGACACTGCCCGAGACCTGCATAATTGGTTGCTCACACAGCTCTAATCAAGACATCCTTGTGTCTCCTGCTGCACAAACCCATCTTCACGGCAAAGAGGCAAGAAACAGAGAGGACAAAAGCACGCAGGTGGGATGAGGAACGAAGCCCTGCGTGCTCACTTAAGCATAACCCTGTTTTGGTGCTTTAACTCAGAAGCTTTGCATGAGTTAAAAGGAAATGTCACTTCCTTCCCCGACTGTTCACCCTCTGAAAGCGCGACGATGCCCTTATTTTGGGGGAGGGGGGCTCGTTCAGCGCAACCCGATGCTTTCCAGGCGGTCGTGCCCTGCGCTTTCCAGCGCCGTATGCGCGCGTACGGTGGGAGGGCCACCAAAAATAAAAGTGCCAGTGTTCCCGCTGTCGGCCCCTACCCACCTGTTCCTCTTTTCGCCCCGACGTTTCCACCTCTGACCCTGCTGCGGGACCACGGCGCTCGCGAGGCTGCGTCCCCCTCCCCGGCTCCTCCTGTCTCCAGGGCAGCTGTATAAACCTCCAGGGCAGCAGCTGGGGGCCGCGGGGACCCCAGTCCCGAGCGGATCCACAGCAAAGGGCTCCTGCGAGGGCTCGAAGTCACCACCCTGCCCGTGGGGGACTCTATTTATTTAACTTGCTAAAAGTTTGGAGATACTCCGTTGCCTCCTTTAAAGCCTTGGACCATAAATCCAGCTTGACTAGCTCTCAAGGCACGTTCTCGCTGTGGGGTGCTAATTTGGTAATTCCCTGCCCCTAGGGACTCCAGGCCAGCTTGGCTCGGTTGTGATTTTAGCTTTGGGATCTGCTCAGCATTGCTGCAACCCTCACAGACCCCGAAGTGAACCTGGCCGCTTGTTCCCTGCAGCCGTATAGACGGGAAGGGGAGAGAAGGGTGAGATAAAACATCCTCCTGAGTGCTGGAGAAAGCTCTGAAACCAGCCAGTAACTTGCTGGAAGGATTTTTCCGTCCTCCAGAAGTCAGGGGCAGTGAATTTCATGCCCTGCCTTCAGAAGGACAAGGATGCACAGGTCATTGCAGCCAGCGCGTATATGTGCCTGTCTGCAGGCTATTTTCCAAAAACCTGACACAGCATTTGGCCTTGACAAGACCCTCCTTAATCAGATTAATTGTAAAAACACCAGTGGGATGAGATCAAAATATTACCCTAAGGCATCGCTTTTTTTATCCTGCCTAAAGACTTGACAATACTCAACAACACTCCTCCAGGATCTTTTCTCCTGCCTTAAAGGCAGATGGAGCTGTCCTGCATGCAAAGAAGCCCCTATGCAGGAACTGTTGCTATTCTAACACCAATAAATTAAGGTAGTCACAAGCTGTGCAAATCAGCAGGGTCTTGCAGGTCAGCAGAGCATTGGCTTTCTCATTTGTGCAATGGCTAAAAAGAGCCATCTTGCTGCTACCGTGTGTCTGGACCTTGGCCATGCAGCAGGGCAGTCACCCCAGAGCTTCTGACCTTCTTCAGGTGAGAGGAGCAAAGCAATGAAGACTCTTCCATTCCCAGCACTCTTACACAACCCACTTTTAATACCAGACAGCCTCAGAAATCTCATCTCTCTCTTCCTCTCCTTCAAAAACTGTCTGGAGACTTGAAGTAAAAGGTCCACTATTTGACACTGCATATCCTAAAAGGTGGGATACATCTGGAGCCCAGGTTCACTAGCCAGCTCTGTCCCAGTCTTACAGGGGACCCTGGTAATTCACTTAACCTCTTCAGGACTTAGCTATCTGTAAGGGTAACAGCAGGAACAACACAGGAGTAACAACGTCTTGGATCCTCAGCCAGCGAGGCTATGAACACAATATATGTCTTATTAGACATTTTCATCTCCTTAGTCCAACACCAAAGGCAGATAAATTCCTAGTTGTTTTCTATATTATGAATTTTGTGGTGTTCCTTTACCGTATCTGTGCCCACACCTGGACATCACTATGCTATTTTCATAACTCATTACAACTTCATCTGTTTGAACATTGATTTCACAGGAACTAATTGGGCCAGGAGGCACCATCATGTTATCTCAGCATGACAGAGCAGGGAATAATACTTCAGGTCCCTTAATCTGGGGAAACTCAAATAGAGGAAACAGAGGTAGCACTTGCCACACGAGTACCTGACATTATTGGGAAGAGCCAGGGGCCTCTGCAGCCTTTCCCTTGTTCAAACTCACTTGGTCCATGAAGCCCTACTCAGATGCCTCCAAACTGAACAGGTTACTAAACCCAACCACAGCCAGTTCAGGAAATGCTAAGGTTCAGGAGACTTTGTTACTAACAGAAAAATAGTTGAATATTGTGTGCAAAATAAGTCATTTCTTGGCTGTTTTCTGGAGATCACTGCCTCCTCTCACACCACTTCTCCCTTAGTGATGGTGCAAAGGACTGTTAGATTTGAAGCTCTGGTGTCTGGAAGTGGAGTGACCATATCTGTTGGCAGTCACCTTACCCAGGCCAAGTCTGAAGGGGGCAGCCAGATGGTCTTCCTGTGAACCAACCCAGAGAGTACACTTGAAAGCAAGTAGACGCTCAAAGACTGGGTGTTTCCTGAGGGGTGGGGACTTAATTTCTGCATCCAGGCCATAGGTGTTCCAGGTTCAAATAGCTCCTTTCATTCTGGAGTCTACATGTAGCTTTCTACCTCCCTTCCCCATCACCTACCCTCCCAGGCAGCTTGCAGACATGCTCCCCCACCCAAACCCTCTCCGACTCAATCAGCTGTCACAGGCCCCGCATTCTTGCAGGACTCCCAGAATTTGCAGCTTTGGACATCTGCTCTTTTCCACCCCCGCAAATATGCAAGCAGGTGTGAGGCACCACAACTTTCGTTGTTCCTAGCCATTTTTACCCTGGCAGTGTGAATGAAGGCACAACCAGAAAGGCAGATCTCTGCTCCACTTCATCCTCTTCGCATCCTTCAGGGAACGTTTGAACAAAAATGAATCTCTCCACCACCACTGACTGAAGTAAACCCAGAAAGGATGAATCTTATATCTTATGCAGCAGAATATAATTCTTTTCTACCTCATTGTAACAGGGACATTACACCAATGATGAAAATGAGAAAAGTTCACAGTTCTTGCTGCACTGCAGCACACAGTTACAAAGATATCTGGAGCACGTGCTACTTAGATCAGTAAAGCTGCAGAATACTGTGTAGAATAAGTGGTATCCAGATCAACCTCACACTGAAAGGACCCCAATGAAGGGATTCTGAAGGATAACAATTGCTTCCCTATCTAGTGAAGACTAAGGTGGAGAAAAAGCAAATATTTCACTGCTCATGGCAACGTTTTCCAACCAGACAGGCTATGAAGTGATGGTAGGTACTTGCAGGGTTACAATGGCAAAGAAGATCAGATCTCAGAGAAAAGGTTTAGGTAGCTTTGTTGCATTAATTATACAAAAGGCCTTTCTATAGTGATGGCTACACTTTTCTCATTCCATTGAGGCCTGTCATCTCACACAGAAATGAATCTCTTCTTGGTTCATACTACAGCTGTTCAAGTGCTACAAGCGGAACAGTTACCTGGCAAGTTTATAACTACCCATCAAATCATTTATTTCATGAATGGCAATCAGCATGAAACACAGCAGAGCACTTTTTTTTATCCATACCCCAAGGAATCTTTGAGTGTTGAGAACAGATAAATCTGAAGTAAATTTAGTTTTGGCAGTATATGCTCTGCTGGTTATTATCAAGGACTACGAGAAAAAAAAATATTCCATTCAACTTTTTTTTTTTCAAATAATTGTGATTTTAGCCAAAAAAAAAAGGGTCTTTTTCCCCAAGAGGATCTATTTTGCACTGAAAATTTCAGCTGGCAAATGTGTGCAATGTACCAAGATGGTAGGCTTATAGAGAAAATCCCCTTTCCATAAGGGAAGGAGCTGATGCCTTACAGGACAATAAGGCGTCATCCTTATTATTATTCAGGCCAGCCAGGGTTAGTCTAATGTGAGGATGGGACCATGAGGTATCCCCAAACTGACTACTGCTCCTGACAGCAGTACATGATGCACAGGATATATCAGTAACGCTAAAAAATTTCTGCTTTTTACAGCTTTCAAATGGCTGCAGAAGAACTTGTATACCCAGCTTTGTGCTTTCACAGGAGCACCCGCTGCTGGTTTCACATCCTCGTGATATCTGGTACTGCCTCTGAGCACTGGCACACTTCAGTGACACCAACCTCCCCTGCCGGTCTCAGCTTGCCGCGCACTTAGAAAGGAGGCTATCCTCTCTGCATCCTAAATCTGCCTGGGATCTACCTAGGGTACTGTAGGAGAGGGCTTGTCAGCCTCTAAGTCACCCAAACATCATCTTTTCTATTAGCACCAGTCTAGCACTTGATGAACCCGTAATTGCTCCTGCAGGGCTGGTTCTGCATTTCTGCATGACTCTCCAAGGTCCTTAGTAGAGCAGGGCTCAACACTATGGCCCAGCTGGCCATGGGAGCTTGAACAAAGCTGTGCCTCAGCTTATGGTGTCAGACCTGAGATAGTTCTCTGTGGAGACAATCCCTCTCTCTGTGACAACATGGGCCGATTAATGCAGAACCTGGATGAACGACAGGCAGATAATGCAAAGTCAACAGTATTGTTCTCCCTCTTTTGCATGCGGGTAAACTGAGGCACGAGTGTGTCCTCTCCCTGTCATGTCCTCCTCCCTGCCATCTCATGCTGCCAGCATCCACAAGACGCACTTTTGTGCCCTTCCTTCCTTCCCCGTGGTGTCATTATGCCCATGCTCTGACTGGCCTAGTTCAGCTGCAGCTCTTGGAGAGAAGATGGGCAGCGCGAGGTTGTCTCCAACACTCCAGTAAGATCATCACACTTTTCCAGCAGTGCTTCCCAGGAGCAGGTTGCACCTGCAGGGGCATCCACCTGCCCTGCCAAGCAAACCTTGGAGGCCTTTCCTGGGGGGGCTTTACTGCCCTGAGCCTTTGTGCTGTACCCTCCCAGGCTTGAACTGTGCTTCAGAGGAGCAAATTCACAGAGGGAAACCTCCCTGAGTATGAGCCACCTGATATCGCTGATAAACAACCCCAGGAACACACTGCAGTGAAGGCAGGAGCTTTTTTGTTATTTAATTTGTTTATACTTCTTGGGGGGGGGGGACACTCCTTCCCCATCAATTATTTTTCACAGAGCTGGTCAAACAAACAATTTTTCACTATTACCCAAAGTATTATGAGCACTGGAAAAAAGTTTAGAGAAAAAGATGTGTTTTTTTTTTTCAAGTTGCATAATTTAGGGTGTTATCATCCTTTTTCCACTGAATTCAGCAGAAAAAATCATGGTGTCCACTTTTTTCCTTTCTTATATTTATTGTTATTTGTTTACCACGGAGCAAGGGACCGGGGTTGTAGCGGATATTACAGAACAAGTAGAATGCATCTCCCTACATGACATATTTTAGTTTCACTACATTTTCTTCCCTCTTTTCTCTTTTTGTCTTATTCTGGAACCTGGAAACACCCTCAACTTTCTCAAGGTTAAAGAAGGAAATTCAGAGGGAAAACTCTATCGCTCTGCTCCTTACCGTCAGATTCCCGCAAGATCTAAACCAAAGTGCCCTTAAAAAAATGTATCAAATTTTTGCAACATTTTCTGCCAAAACGTTAATGTCTAGTGTCAATTTTTTTATGTGGGGAAAGATATTTCTGCAGTAGTTTCAAGATTTTTAGCAGGGAAACTTTTTCATGTTAAAAAGAGAGTGACCACATAACCCTGCAGTCACTTCCAGACGTTTGAACACTCAGAATAAAAGTAGTAGTAGGATGGGGGCAAAAACAGGGAGCTGGATCTGTAGTGAAAGGCAGCCTGTAACAAGACTGCCTGAGAGAGCAATGCCCTAAATGCCCTAAAGCAAATTAAACAGGGCCAGGCAACACTCCTGGGTGCAGGAACTCGATGGGCCACACTGCAGGAATGTCCTCCGGCAAGGGTTTGGCCTGAGCCAACTCTTCCTTCCCAAACATCTCCCAGGCACAGGAGTTTGCATGGTAGAAGGTGATTCCCAACAGGCAGCCACATGCAGCAACCCTGTTTTGGAGGTTAAAAGGGTTTAATAATTCTGACGTGGCCTATGCTATGCTATTTGGCCCCAGGGCCAGGGAACGATGCCAGCCACATTTAATTTGTTATTTTAGATGTAGCCTAAAGGGTGTGAGTTTTAAGTACTTAGTACATGCTCTGCCATAGAGTAACTACTTAAATTATCCAATTTGGGCAAATTGGGCAAATTAAATTGTCAAATTACCCAACTGGGGAATTCACCCTGTGCCTCAGTTTCTCATCCATAAAGCTAGATTAATAACTTTTCCCCCTCCCAGGGTGGGCTGAGGACGAAGGAGGAACTCTGAGGGGCTCCAATACCCCATTAACAGTGTCCGTCAGAAACGAGATTGGTAAAATCTCTCTACAAACATCCACTTACACAAATGGATTAACTTCCATCTTCCCCGGGATGATATTTTTTAGCAGAACTCACAAGAAAGAAAAGAGAAGGCAATTATAATTATCAGTGTACCTCTAAAGAGCCCAGCTTTATGCTGGTGTGACCTGTGATGCTGGTTGGGCTCCTCACCCGCTGTTGGACCTCAGCGTTCGCGAGAGCCCCGTTCCTCCTGCCTCCTGCCTGGCCACTTCTGCTAGTCCAAGAGCCCCACCAGGATTTCAGACCTGCTCTGTATCCAGCTTCCTTCGCCTCCTCCTGCTGCCTTCATTCTGCAGTGGAATGAGTTTTACACGTACAAAACTAGACCCTTAATTGGCCACGATCAAATTCCCCTGAGTATAAGCAAAGAGAGATAAAGCGATTCTCCTTCCAGACATTGGCCTTGCAAAATCCCAGCCCTTCTAGTAGCAAAGTGCTCTGAGATTCCCCCACTGGGAAGGATTTCAGTGTCTTGTTTTATTTTCGCTTCTAAATGCATCTAAGCAGCAGCAGCAGCAGCCCTCTGGCCGCGAAGATATTAAACTGATGTACTTGCAATAAAACGCCTCTTGTTCTCAGATCTTTCCTTTCGACGGGACCGAGGGAGCGGGGAGCTGCGACACGGGAGCCACCCCATCGGAAAAGGGGATAAAATTGAGATGTGCCCTCCCAGCGCAGGACAGCTGAGGCGGTGTCACTCAACATGCCGCTGTCAGCAGGGTGATTGAGGTGGACAGGAGGGGTGGGAACGGCCCGAGGCTGTAAAGGACACGGGCAGGTGGGGGGACGGGGCCACGGGGTGGGCTGGCCCCGCAGGGCAGGCCATACAAAAGGGACCGCACCGGCCTGCCAGGGCAGGGACCCAGCGGGGATGGAGGGCGAGCGCCTCAGGGGCAGAGCGGTGCTGGGAGGGGTGCAGAGGCGAGGAGGACGCATGCATGGAGAGCAAACGGGCAACCCGCTGCCCTGGCCCCATGCAGAACGCGGTGCTCCAGCCTGCCCGGAGCAGGGTCAGGAGGACAGCAGCGCTGGTGGAAAGCCCTTAGCAGTAGACCCAGCATGGGAGTTAGAAGGAAGGTGAGGGAAATGAGTCTGGATGGTGGGAAACTGAGCAAGGGCAGCAAATTTTAATATCACTAAGGAGATGAAAAATTGGGAGGCAGTGGCATAGAGGAGACTAGGACAGGGGAAAGCTCTCACCTCCCCATACACACTTGCACACACACACAGGGGTCAGTGATATAAGTTGCTTCAAACGCTTTTTTAGCCTCAGCCTTTGCCAAGAGACTCTTCAGCACCCCCAGACGCAGGCTGCTCGCTGGACAGCATTTCTGATCATGCCAGCTTCTGCTTCCTTGGGGAGACCTGGAAGAGAAGGAAAATACCCCACACTGAAAACGCTAGCCCAGAGCAGACTCCCACCGTTGTGAAGCAGTGAAAGAACCAGGGGACAAGGATGAAGAGACCAACTGCTTCTTTGCTGAAGGTAATGTTTGAGGCTTTTTTCAGTGCAATATCTCCTATGGCATGGGAATTGCTGGTACTTATGGTCAACCCTGGAGAGCACAGGCAAGCTGCAGGCGTCATGCCTTCAGGGCTGTGTAAGGTTATCCTAAGGTATCCTAAGGGACCGTAAGGTGTTCTAGGCAGGGCAAGAGAGGCCAAGAATGGACAAGGGAAGGGGGGCAAGGTGGTGCCCTCAAGGTCTGAACAAGACCCCAAGACCAAGTTCCCAGGCACCAGACCACACCTCCTGGATGTGGCGGCCCCGAGAGTGGTGTACGGAGCAGCCTAACCCTCAGAGGACTGCATTCATGTCTGCACCACATCTCACGCATCCTTACACAAGGGCCTGTGTATCTCTAGACAAGGGACCTCACTTTCCTACCACTGGAGCCTGGCTGAGGCTATGATTTCCCCCAGCTCTCAAATAGGGATCCTACCCTTCCCCATCCTCCTAGGGGGCTGAGAGGATAAACAGCCTGGATTTTGGAGGAATGCAATAACTGGACCTTATAATATTTAAGACAAACAAGCAGAAAAAGTTGCAGTTAATCCCTCACACAGTCAGTGCAACAAGACATTTGTGTGTGCTGAACAAGTGCGCCAAAACAGCAAATGCACCTCTCAGTGCAGTGGGAGAAAAAAGCCCTTGAATCAATGCAAAGACCTTAACTGGGATGATACTTAAATATGTAGATTTTTGGTTTTCCTACAAATCCCTACAAAGACAACAAGATGGTGGCTGCTTGGGCAATGCCGGTGCCTGTCACGCAACACAGTAACTGATCAGTTCCTGCAAGTAACACCCCTTCGAGGGGCACTTTTTTCAGGCTCACAGCTAGGGACAGACATAACCAAGGGATGTGTCTGATTTCCAGAAACATCTTCAAACAGAGCTGGGTTTGCAGGGGTGGAAGAGCTGGTGTGTGGTGCCATGCTGGCCAGACCAGTTTGCTTGCAAGGCAAACCTTCAGGGACTCTGGGGGCGCAGGGATGGCTGAGGAGGGACTGTAGGATCTCAGATGGTCAGTGTAGGCTGGAGGGCCTGTGGCATCTCCTGGGAAGCTCTACTCAGGTGAGAAGTGCTCTGTAACAGGACCATCTTCTTCTCTCTGTACCCTATATTGCATGGCACAGTGCTCCAAAGCGGTCCAAACAACACCCTTGAGGGATAACTCCTTTAGGAAACCTGTCTTAATCCAAGACAGGGATCCATGGCCAGTAAATAACCCATTAGGGAACAAAGCCTCTGTGGTGGGATTCATCTCAGCTAAGACCAGCATCTCTGATTGCTCCAGAGATGCCTCTTTCCACTGTGAAGGGCGCCAAGGCATGACTAACCCATTCCAGGGGAATTTGCCCTTCTGATAATCATCCTTCCCTTTAAATAAATGGTCTTCAGCAAGTTTCCTCTACTGTCTTCCTGTCTGCCAGGGAAACCAGCTGTTAGACTGTGCCAGCTCCACACAGCTTTTGATGTATTTATCACCCCATTAGACAGCAAAATGCTTTCCCCGTTTCACAGATGGAAAGCAGCAGTACAGACACACAGAGGTCAAAATTTGTCCCGTTTACCTCTAGACCCTTAACTGAGGAGTCTAAGAGAAGAGCAAAGTCAAGCTCCGCTCCTCTGGAGTCAATGGAGAGAATCAGGCCCCTCTGGACACACTCTTGGGCCCTCTCTGTGGGTCCCTGCCCTCCATGGGTGGCTGTTCCTCGTATTTCTTTAGAAGGTGTTGCTGGCTATTAGCAGTGCCAGTTATTTTAATTAGGAATGCATAACTGAAGCTGTCGAGAGCACAGCATGGGTTTATCCTCCTCCTCTCTCAGTGCATCCCTCCCAGCTTCCTGCGCTTGGACCACACGGGGAGGAACCAACCAGAAAGGAAACTAGAGGAGAAGGACACTGGCAGCCTCCCCAAAGTAACAAGGTTGTACGCTTGGCACCACGTCTCAGAGCTTATCATTATGCCTCCTGGTCTCTGGGAGAAGGCTCAGAGCTGGGGAAGGGTTCAGGACACAAGGTGATCAAAAAATCCCCAACCAACCAACTTCTTAGATGCAGAAAGAAGGCAAGTGAGATCCCCACCTTTTTAAACCAGCAACAAAAATCCTTTTGGCTTCCAGATGGGCAGTTATTTCATCCAAATTGAACTATTTTTGCAATTCACAAGCATTCAAGACATGGGAAAGGGAAATCTAAGGGGCAAGGGAGGCCATGAAGAAGCTGTCTGAGTATCTCTGCAGGCTCTTCAGTTTGCCCTAGCCAAATTATTTCACCACTGTGCCTCAGTTTCCCCATCTGTCAACGAGGAATAACGATGAGCAGGATTTGTTCAAGAGTAGTTATTCTGCTCTGTTCCAAAGAGTCAGCCTGGCTAAAATCTGATGGGACTAAACTGTAGCTGACATATCAGTTGAAAAGCATTGTATATTAGCCTAGTTAAAGCAGAAAATATAATTTAGAAGAAATATAATTTCAGTGCCGTTTTTATACTAAATTCGAAGTGGCAGAAGATCAACCACGGAGACTGGTTGGATGGGCAGTCAGGTTGCCGGACTGTCGGCAATGCTAACATAAGGTTTCCAAGAAACCTTAGGCAACTCGCATTATTTTTTTCCAGCTATGTGCTCTGTTTGATGTCTCACTTTCTTAAGGCATTAAATATAGGGACATTAGACCTAGATCTTTCAGTGATGCTCACTGAGGCCTGGTTTCCACTGACTTCAGGCAGAGAGCTCGTTCCTTTTCAAAAAACATAAGCTTTAGGAGGCCAAAACACAAAAATCCAAACACCCTGGAAGGATCTGAGCCTTTTGCAAATATGGACTCTGTGTCTTCTCGTCACCCAGCTGTAACACCAAGACAGCAACACTCTCCTGTTTAGCAAGTACGAATGACCTTTCTGTTTGGATCCCTGCTGTGGAAAGTATAAGGGCACTACATAAAAGAATCAGAGCTCAGCTCATCCCCAAAAAAGCAGAGAGTCAAACAGCTTGAGCCTAGGACTTCCCTTAAAAAGAAGTAAAAGAGAAGCACAGTTTATTGAGTGAACTAGACAACTTCTGAGACACTCTCATGAAACCCCACCAGAGACCAAAAGAGCCAGACATGCACAACACCTCCAAAACCCCAGGAGCCTAAATTTAGTCTCTGGCTAGATCTAGGCAATATTTTGCAGACAGATGCAAACCTGTTTTGCTAAGTTTCAAGCTTCCTGGAAGCTGTGGTCAGGACAGTGTTTAGATGAAACTAATTAGCCCTGCTGCACAAATATACCCTCAGGCACCTAATTTGGCTCCCAAGGCTAAAACATTAACCTAAATGTTTTGCCTGTGGTCATACAGAAAATCTGCAAGAGAGGCAAGAAAAGGCTCTAAATGAGTTTTTGCCTCATGCTAGGTGCCTTTTGATGTGGCCGGGGGGAAAATTAGGGTGGCAAATTTCAATTATGCAAAGTTTTGGGCACAAACCTCTCTTGTGGAGAGGGACAGAGTATTTGGCAGGAACAGGGAGAGAGATCCCAACACTTTTTAGGCCTCAGGTTGGTCTTTTTTTTTTTTTTTTTCCTTTCAAGTCAATGGCAGCTAAGATGACTTATTTACCCTCTCACTGCTTTGCACTGCTGTCACAACATCAACGCACCTCACCCTGCGTGTGCGTGTAGACCAGCCTCTACCCTTCCAGTAAAAACTGCTGCTGGTAAAGCGTCCATCTTTCAGTCCCGGGTGGAAAAAGGAACTTGACAAAGAGCCCAGACGAGTGAGTGCCCAAATGCCAGGCGTATTAGAGAGCCTGTTTCTGGAGTATCGCCTACCGTCTCGTCCTCAGTGGCAAATCATGCCGATTACAGCGACCCTTGGAGGACAGCTGCCCCATTCTTTCCTCCTTCTCTTCCCCATGCCAAGCAGGGACAGATGTGGCTCTGGATATGCCTCACATGATTGGGTTACTCTCAGCAGCTCAAAAAAGCATGATCTGTTGGCTCTTAATTTGCACGTCTGCTGTTCACGATGAATGCATTTTCCTTGGGTAGTTCAAAAAAAAGATATTGGCTCTAAATGGACACATTTTATACCCTAAAAGTTTCCTTCTTTTGCAGATTTTATTGTCATTTTTGTGATTCTTTTAAATTCGTGTACGTCTTAATCAGCTCCTTAAATTTTAGTACTCCTAGCTATAGTTTCTAAGTCCATGTTTCTTCATACTGCCTGATTCCTTTAAATCTTGCAGCAGTGTGGTTCTTGCAAGCCAACCCAATGAGCCTTTACTGCAACAGTCAACGTTCATTAAAGTCATGAAATATAATACTATTCTTGGTCAAATAAGGTTTTAGCATCATTAATAAATTCCCAGTTATGCTTATGTAAGATTTTGAAACCCCAAACAACAAACTGCACCAGAATAATGTGCACAAATAAGGAATGTTTACCTACCTACATTTTTAGGAGCAAGCATCTTTTGAGCAGCTAGGTCTGTTTCATCTCTGATAACTCTGATCCCACTGTCTCACCCTAGAATTTGAATGACAGTTTGATATAGACTTGTGTGGAATTTAACAACATGCCAGTCAGCAGCTGTAAAAATCCTGTACAGTTTGTTGAAGGACAAAGTATTTTCCATACAAGCTAAATGAACTTACAAAATGCATCTATGTAAGACATCTTTGCTATAGGATTCTTCATCTCAGTTGAGAAAAAAACAATAAAACCTTCAAAAAGTAATAATCTCGGGTAAAAACTGCTAGTCTCTCCTATAAGGACCAGGAATTAAGGCAACTTTGCAAAAGTCATGAACCAAAATGAAAGGTTTGATAATGAGGATTGCTGGTTATGTCTGAATGAGAATGTTCTTCCCTTTTCTTTATTCACATTCCTTGTTTTTCTATAGCCTTCCCCCCTTAGCCAGAATTTTAGAAAAAATCTGTGAATTCTGTTGATATTATTTCCTTCCCTATTTTCTAGCTAGCAAATTTCCGTTTTCCCACTGCAGTCCCCAGAAATGGGTTGTCACCTCCTCTAAGTCAACTTTAAGTTAAGCATCTGGCCTCCCACAGCCAGTTTGTGAGGGTACCTGTGTGTCCCTGGTGATGCTAGCAACAACCTGGACCCTGGTGAGATTAGGCGTATAACTTCCCTGTGTCTGACACTGAACGAGGTGAATCCCATCTCCTCGTGCTCTGTCATGCTTAACAACCCTCTGTGTGAAGGCACAGTAACCCAATCCATAGGAAATGGGATGGGGATCCTGGAAACCTGGTCCTAGTCCCATCTGTCTTGCCTGGTGAGACATGTCTCTCTGCCCTGCCTCAGTTTCCCTTCTGCGAAATGAAGAGAGCAGTACCAGACCCTTTGTTAAGTATCTGGAGATCTGCTGATGAAAAAGCTCTGCATACAGTAAAGTTTTGTTATGTGTTCATCTCTTTCCTTTTTATGCCACAAACTTTTTCTCTCATTCTTCCTAATTTGTTTTTTTCATCCCCCTTCAGTTTTTAAAAAAGTGATTTGCAGGAAGGATCCAATTCTTTTTCCACTTCTGCTTTACCAAAGTGACTAAATCACATAATAAGGACCCAGTTTTCACTCTGGATACCTACAGGGAGAGGTTTTCAATCAAAAGTTTTTTCGTAACCGGAATGAGAAGCATGAAATTTGGGGTCAAAGTCCATGCATGTCATTTCGCAACCCTAAACCAAATTTAATTGGCAAAGGTACCATTTTTCCTTAATGGAGGAAGTCTCTTACAATATATGGCTGCTGCAGTAGTCCCTTTTCCAGTCTTGTTCATGGCTTCTAATGTAGCACAGCAATGAAACTGGGGCTTGTGCTGTCTACTAGATTAAGTGCTTACAGCCATGAATAATAAAAATCATGCAGAGCTGGTGTGCTAAACAGAAACTTATATTCTAACTGGGCTAAAAAGAAACATATTTGTTCATTTTTATTGATAACTCATTTAAAGAGATTTCTGCACTCAGAAGAGTGGGAACTCACAGACTGAGTCACGGCTCCACCAAAATCTTTGGGAGTTTTACACTGTCAGCAATAGCTTCCTCGTCTCTTCTGAGTCAGAAGCCTTTATGCTTTCTTACAGAAAGAAAAAGTTACATTGAGTTTTTGCCTTGATTTAAAATGTAATAAATGCTCCTATAATAATGGTCTATCTTACATTTAAAAAAAAAATAAAGAACAGGCAGCCTTTGTTGCAGGTCTTTTTAATGTCTATTTTGTGCTTGGTATAAAGACCTCTGTTTAACCCAAATGCAAGCACCATTCCTGATCTCGCAGACTCCTAATCAATATCGTTCACTGAGTCACTGCATGACTCATCTCTCTAAAACATGCATTCATTTGTTTTATCAGTTACTGGATTTAATGCAGGAATGACTGAGTATGTGAAATTCCCTGCATGAGTTGTTCCAGAAATCACACAGGAAAGTCTTTACCTTGCTTTAAAAAACAAACAAATAACCTTTCCCCCGCAACCACCCATCTGCCACTGAAGTCAATAGGTCTTTTTATATGAGCAAAATTACTTAGAGGTTTTTTTTATAGCATCAGGATCATAAAGTTTTTAATTGATTGATCTGTTCCTTGACTCAACAACCTCTAAATCCATGGAAAAGAAAAACTACTAATATCATGGGAATTATGAATTTGTCTGTAAATACCACAAGTTTTTCCAGTTCTGCTTGCAGAAATCTGCTAGATTGCTACTAGTTAAAGGGATGCAGCTATTACTTGTTCCAGGATGTTGCTTGTCAGATGTAATGACCGGGGCTTGAAATACTGCTTGAGCAAAGTGCAAATGAAATAATTTCTATTTCAAACACCTGCAGCTACCCTGATTCCTTCTCTACCCTGGGCAGATGCAGAATCAAGGTCCAAGCTGAGACTCGGGAGAAGAGTATGACTCTCTCTGCTGCAAATTTCCCGTGCATCACTGGCCAGTCGTGCACCTCTCAGCACCCGCTTGCCACAGACAAACATGGCACACGAATCCCCTTCTGTGCCTCATCATAGCCACAAACCAATTAGTCCTTCAAGTCTGGCTGTAAGTAAAAATGTGGGTTACTAACCAGTTCAGCCCCAGCTGAGCGTTAGGACGAGCATCGCCATGGCATGGACCTCCACCCTAAACCCATTTGTAAACATAAATCATGCAGTGGCACAGACTTACTGATTAGCTGAAAGAGAGAAAAAGTAGGTGCAGAAAAAAACCAAGATGTTTGCATGTGAGACATGAAAAATCAATGTCAGATGTTAGAAGAGGCTGCAGTAGCATCACGTGGGGGGAATGCCTCTGCCATGGGTAGGATGGGCATGGAGAGCAATTCTGACCCGACTCCTGAAACACAAAATAAAATGGCTGGAAAGTGATAGCAAAGCTGGAGAGAGGTCCAGGGAGGCCTGCAGCCTCTGAGGAGTGTTGCTTTGCTGTCTGGACTCTGTGCGTGGCGCTCTCGCTAGGATTTGCCCACATCAAAGAGCCTATGTGTCTCCTTCAAGGCTTGGGGTTATTCCTGTCTTGATTTTAGCACTTTTCATCAGCTGAGATCATTCCTTAGTCTTTTGACTCTTTTGGAAAAGGGAGATATGGGAGAAAGCTTAGTTTCCTTTCCTGTCCTATACTCTTGTGTGGACTAGTTGTGTAGCACTAAAGTCTGGTTACTTCCCCCGCCTTTCCCATCCTCAGAAACACTTCCACTTAGAAGGAAATTACCTTTGTGAATCAGGTACATGGAAGAATTTATTACAACCAACTGTTCCCTGAACATGGACATAGTTCCCCTTGAGCGTGTCCAGCATCCCTGACCATGCCTACTTCACTGGGAATGAGAGTGTATCAAAGTGGGGTGAATGAGTACTTTAGTCCCAAAGGGAGGAGTGGAAAAGGTGGGACAAGAGGTGCAGGACCACGGAGAGAATCAGTGCAGGCAGTACCCAATCCCTGATTCCCCGCTTACCGCCAGACCCCTGCCTCCTCCAAACTCTGAGTCAGGACAGCAGGGTACCCTGCATTTTGCTTCTGCTGGTCATTTCTATCATCAAATATAGAAATTTGTCTGTATGTTCTGACATCTATGTCATGACAGACTCCTCTCAAAGGTACCCCATGATAAGACAATAGTTGGAGCACAAAATTCCAAGTAGTTATTAAGAAACAGTTTTTTCACCACGAGGGTGGTCAAACTTTGGGGCAGAGACCCAGAGAGATTGTGGGATCTCCATCCCGCAGTCACTCACTGGACAAGGTCCCGAGCAATCCAATCTAAGCTTGCCCTTCCTTGAGCCAGGAGTTGGACCAGAAACCTCCAGAGGTCCCTTCCAACCTAAATTACCCTGTAGCTCTATGAGTTGAAAGCTCCTTTCTGAAAAAACAGGTCAGGCTTCAGTGGGCTCCTGTCTAGCTTTCGTCAGGCAGCTGTCCAGGGCAGGGACCTCCTTACTGTGTGTGAGCAGGTCCTCTTCTTGGTCAGGTCCTCAAGGCCCTGCCTTGATACCCATGATAATAATAATGTAAAAGGCGAGGATGGTATCTTTCAATTCTCACTTGCGTAACTTGTTTTTTACAGAAAACTAACTTTTCAGAATTTCGGGGGTATCAGCACAGGTCCAAGATATATGCATGTCCACGCACACACATGACACCTCAGCCTTCAGCACTGTGCAATAGCACACACAGGAGTGCTCACAAATGACAGGCGCTCAAAAAGATGAAGAGCTTGAAAATGTTTCTCCAAACATATAGAACTGACCGAGGCCACCAGCAGAATTACATGTCTTTGTGCTCCCACTGCTTTTCCAGGGAGGAAGCAGACCAGCCTGCTCTGAAACACATCTGAGGAGCAATACTACCTCTTTAAAAGTGGAGGATAGACAGCTGTCCTGCTGCCCAGAGGTCGGGATCCAGACTTCTCTTTTGAGATGACATGCTTCTTTATATCCCCATATGGATTAGGCTGCTATGGAATGTAAGGAAGTGTGTGGTTTCAGGGAGATTCACCGGTGTCCTCTGCTTCCAGCTACTGCAAGGAGTCAAATACTTTTATGTAACTGCATTTTAGTTGAATCTGACTTTGTTCTCAAAGCTGCCTATAGTCAGGCACCTTATATTCACTCTACAGGCCCCCAATGCCAGTGGAAAGTGCATAAGGATCTTCAAATCTAAAAAGGTTGCAAACTCCTGAATTAATGCAAATTCGATAACAAAGATGTATTCTGCACCTCTTTCTCCAGAAAATCACCTATCTGAATATAGGCTCCTCCTAAGCAGAATGATATTTGCCCAGTCCTGAAAGAACTTTTGGAGGGGATTTTGAAAATCACTACATCCCAGATGAGATTGCCTCAACAACTGTTGTCCATTCTCGATGGGCAGAAAATGCTTCAGGTTTAGTGACATCAAGAAAGGCTTACATAGCACTGGATAGGGATTTCTTGCAAAGAGTGAGAATGAATATGCTTGGCTGATCTAGAGCTCACATCAGAGACAAAACTGTCCTCTCTGCTTCCAGTAGTTCATAACAAGGACTCCATTAATTGGATTAAAATGAGTGCTATAGATATAGGAATTTCTGTACTGGATTGGCTACACTGAATTCAATATCCTGCCTCTCTGAGCCTGTAGCTTCACAGCAGAGTAGTAAGCAGTCAGAGAGCAGGCCAGATTATGCAGAAAGTTGCCTCCAATCTTATGTTAGTTAGACTGTGAAGAAAAGCAGGCATATAGCCTTCTCAAAAATAGTGTGTTTTTTGTCTTAAATCTCTATTACTGTAGCTCAGGATATTCTTGCCATGTACACAAAATCCTTTCATCTTCCAAGCTCTGCTTAGTTCTTGGCTCTAATGATGCTTGTGTAGCAGCGAGTTCAGCAGATTTGTTGCAAACTGTAAGACAGTTGGCCAATGGCCTTTCACCCAGGATAGCCTGGAGAAATCCTGGATATCTCCAGAGCATACTGGATATCCTGTTCCTTGGAGCTGAACAGCTCAAACCATTTCTCACACATTGCATTCTTGCATTATAGGCCAGCTATTCAAAACTTTAGGTAGCTTTCAGTCTGTCTTAATTTATTTAAGGAAAGCCTCTAGGAAATATTTTGAAGCTCTGCAACAATGGAGACTGACGTTAGCATTATGGCCTAGCCCCTCAAAGGTCTTTAGACACTTATTCCCATGGGAAATTGCAGGAATTCAGTCTCAAAATACCCTTAACAAACTTGACCTACTTAGAAGCTTAAGGACATGTCTATGCTGCAGTGATTACACAGGCTGGAAATGTTCACAACTTACTTTTAAACTGCCTATCATGGGTACAGCTAGCAAGTAGACACAATAATTCAGCAAATTCATACTTATATATTTGTCCAACTTTGGGGTAAGTTGTGTAATTCATGCTGGACATGTTCTGATGTAGGCAATACCCAAGCAAGCTGGCTTGAATTACTGCAGCTTATATTCCTTGGCCTCATGTTCCAAAGAAGCTTTGGCATTTGGAGTCGAAGTCACACTATCCACATCACTATTACTACACAAAATAGTGCCAGGGCCTGTTTCCTGACCCTGAAACCAATGGGAAAGAAACAAGTATTCAGCTATCTCATCTCCTTAAAGAGGATGGCCAAATTCAAACTCCCTATTGGGAATGGTCCGTAGTCCTCCCTGATTCCTAAACTGAGCTTGGAAATTGCTAGTCAGTACTAGTTGACACAGTTCAAAACTGTGCTAGTGACTTTGCTAACACAGCAAAAACCACTGAGTTCCTGTGCTTGTACCTCAGCACTATTTAATATACCGATATAGACCTTGAAACCCATGACATTTAGGCTCCTCAGTCACCAGGATGCTTTTCAAAATTTCAGTCTGAATCAAAACCCAGGCTTCTGCATCTTATCCAAGCCCTGTGGTCTCCCCGATGTAATTCAAGAAGGTGCTTGTCAAACACTGTCTCATGGTGTCCTTTTTCTACAGATTTGACTCTCAGGTTTATGAAAAAGTACTTCAGAATAAAAATGCAGTAGAGGAAAATGCTCTTTTCTTCATTAATAGCAACAACTGCACAAGATAAAAGGGGATCCGGCAGGAAGAGCATGCAGGGATATGAATCCAGACCTCTGTTCTCTTCCTGGCTTTGCTGATCAACCCATTGCCCATGTCTCAAACACAACACTTCCCTTCTGCACCTGGTGGCTTCCTCATCTCTAAAATGTGGAAGACTTAAGTCTTTCGTAGTAATGAGAGCAGCAGCATGTGATGAGCAATCAAGAACTGCCATGACCTGTCAGGGATGTTTTGTGTAGCTCTCCTTGCTTGTTTCCTCCCTCTTCTTACAAGCTCCATCGAGAAATGAAACAGCCATGTGAGGTGTGATTTTAGGGCTCTTACGTTTGGTGCTGAGGAAAACAAACAGTGATGCTCACAGCTGGTTGTTTCAGGCTCTCCACACACTTGGGCAGAAATTTCTGCATCAGCCACGCTCTCATGTGGACTTCAAGGTTTTCTTTGCAATTGTAACTGCAGACTTTTGTTATTGATAACAGAAGATGAGAGTTTGGTGTGCAATGGAGGGACTTTTCTCCACCCATCCCACAAATATGATGCATTTCATGCTTTGGGTAATACTGAACTAATGGGCTGGGCTGTCCTGGGGAAGTGAGTGCAGCTCTCCCTGTTTGTACAGTCAAGGAAGCAGAAGTGCAGGGACAAGATGTCAGAAGAGATGAAAGCAGAGCCAAGAACTCTGTTCGAACCATAAAACAACACTGTTTCAGTAAGTCAGCAACACTAAGTAGTAAATTCATATAAAATAGTTTTTTAAAGTATTTCAGCCACCTCAAGTTAGAGAAAGCAATGAAAAACAAAGTAAAACTTTCTTGTAATCCTGAATAGATCACGACTAGCTTGTGTTACTAAAGGTCAGACTCAGCTCCAGATCCATGCTCTTAAATGCAAGTGTCTGCATGCACACTCTCTTCATAGTGTGTGGAGATGCGGGCTTTATTTAGCTGCCTAAAAAGAAGCACTGAGTAACTTCGGAGATGCTATAAGAATATCCCACTGGCTTCTAGCTGTTCTTCTAGATCTCAGGTATGTCCTGTGCCATACCTGCCTGCCACATATGGCTGTCTCAGACACCTTAGGGTTCTTCAGATGGTGCCAGATGCTTATTTATGTGCTGGCAAATGAAGCCTCCCCTTCTGGCTGGTCAGCTGAACCCATCTCTAGTCTTGACTAACTATACTGACATTATCTCCAGTCACTGGAATGGAGGCCCAGACAACCAGCGCACAGGGAAACACAGTGAATAGACACCTAAATCTGGGTGTTTAAATCTGGAGTTGAATCCCATCCCTCATTTACTTTCTGCAGCTGTCTCCAGCTTGCTTACGCTTGTTCCACTATATCCTGCAATGATCATTAACTCTTGGTGCACAGCATGGGCCAGGATTAAGTTACGGGCACACACTGGCAGAGACACATGAGAAGGAACAATGCAGACCAGTCAGGCAGACAAAGAGCTAAGGTTCAGGAAAGCTTCTAGCCTGGCTGGGGGTCAAGGCCACTGTTTTAGCTCTGCACCTCCCTCTGCCCGCTGGTGGGTGAAGATAAAATTGTGAAATGGCTTAAGGACAGGCCTAATTCTCCCTCCCTTCCACCAACTCATTAGCAGATTGCAACCATCTAATGCTGATGGGAGAGTGCATGAAATGAATGCTTGCCTGAGCTGTTCTTTTGCAGCAAGGCGGATGTCTCCATAGACAATATAGAATTTAGGCTGCTGGTGTTTTCTCTGCTAAAAAATAGCCTTGATGATGCAAAGAAAGAGCTTTGATCAAGTAGAGGAGTCCTGAGGTTGCTTGGGTTAACATTCCTCCCAATATTCAGCAATGACAAAGGAAGGGGAGGAAGAAAAAGGAGAAAAAAACACCCTTCTAATTGAAATGTTTTTCAGAGAAAATTTTGTCAGGTTACTGACAAACCACTTGCACATGGAGAGGGGCCTAGGCACAGGGCTGGAAAAATGCTGCTTTTGTCCTGTTTGGAAGCTGCCACGTGCCCCGCTGCTCATGGTCCCTGGCAGCTGTCTCCTCTCCGAGACTCCCAGGTACAGCTGGAGGGCTCGAGGCGGCTCTCTGAAAAGTGATGCCTGACTGACAACTGGCAGGTGACTTCCCTTCAGTCGACAAAGGAAGCATCTTTCCTCCCTTCCTCCCTCCAGCTTTTCCTTTTTTATTATTAAAAATAAAAAATAAAGAAGGAAGGGGGGGAGGAAAAATAGGGAGAGAGAAAACAGCAGGCAGAAAACAGCTGTATGAAGAGAAAGCTTCTAAGATATTGCTGTGGCTCAGGATGGGCAAGTACTGAGCCCCCAAACTTCAGGGGACTTTCCACATTATCCATGCCCAGTCTTACGAGCCGGACTCTAAGTGGACCACAAACATGCTCTCAAAACAAGCCCAGACTCCATGAAAGATCTAGAAGGGACGCAGAAGCCAGCTCTTGTGGCTTAGACCCATCTCTAAATGCTGTTGACTTACTTCTCTTTTAGTGAGAAATTCACCCTAGTCCAGACAACCACCCAGAGCCTGGGGCATCACATGGATACTGTGCAAGCACCAGTTCTCAGCCAAAACTGGATATAAAAGAAGTCATCTGAGGTGGGAAGTGGAATGACGCAGAGGTCTCCTAGGCTGGTCTCTTATCTGCTGTGACATCCTTCTCTCCCCCCAAGCAGTGGATGGCACCAGCGCTCCTGTCTAATCTGTCTAATTCACATTGCAGGGAAGGCACAGGGAAGGCATCACGCTGCGTGGTCAGGAGCTATGCTCTGCTCTGGCTGGTCAAACGGAACCAAGCCCGTCTTCCTCGGAGGTTTGGTCCCCTTCAACCAGCTATAGCAGTGCTGAAAACATCCAGCCAGGAAGATGTGCTTCCCTCCACCTCAGCTCAGCCCACCGATCTTTCCTTCTGAACGGATCTGCTCTCCCTCCGAACAGCTTCTCCAGAGATGCACCCAGGAGGAGGGGAAGAAGCCTCCCAAGAAGGTTTGGGATAGGTTTTGGGGGGTTGATTATCATCACTGCAAGGGTGCTGGCTCCAACTATTTGCTTTCTTCCCGAGTCAGGAGAGAAAGCCACCAAATCTGAGCAGCCTCAAATCCACCCCAGCTTGTACCAGCCTGGCATACTCTGCACACTTGCCATGCCCCTGCCCTCTCTGTCATTACCACAGTCCCAAAATATCAGGTACGAGGCTTGCTGGCTGCACAAATTTCAGCATGTTTCTAGACAGTGGGAATCCTCAGTTTCCTGATATCCAACCTTCTTTATTTCCCTTCCTTGACAAACACACATCTACATATACCCCTCTGCTGAGCACTGCCAGCCCAAGTAATTAAATTAAAAAAAAAAACAGCAAAATAAATTTCAGAAAGAACAAGGATATTATATGCTTGAAAGTGCACTGCATCCATATGTCTTTTCTTATGTATTTAATGCAAAAAGGAGCTAGAAGTAACCATAATCTACAGGGTAAAGGTCTGTGACCACAGGAAGCAGCATATCGGTTATCCCATAGCCACTTAGCCCACAACACACACATCACCTCACACATCCTCATGCAAGGTATCTTCCCATTCACAGCACACTGCAGAAAATGAAGAAAAGCAGACAAATAGCTTGAAAGCCTCTTTGCTTATGAGGCCTGACCAGCAATATATGTTTTCTGACCCACGAAAAGAATTTAGATGCCTAACTTCAGACATTCAGCTCTGCAAGTCCCTCTCCCCTCCACCTCAACTGCATAGCTGTCATTAAACAAATGAACAAATGCATATAAATATCAGTTTATTAGGAGTGAGAACAGATTCACGTGCTCTTTCACTGTCAAACTCTGCATGCAGTTCCTTTCTTTCCCACTGCGTACTGAAGATGGCAAGCTTGCCTACTTGCAGAAGAGTACAGGATTTGCTTGGAAATCAATGTAATACAGCCCAAATAGACATCAATAGTCCTCAATATGTAGCTTGGGGGGGTTTACCAGGGAAGCCTTTGTCCTCTTTAGGAATAAAGCAAAACCTCACCTCCATAATAATAATTACTAGTATTTTTCATCTATAAATCTCAGGATACTTTACAGAGACCTCTCAAAACCTTATTCTTATGTACAGATGAGAAAATAAAGTTGGGAAAAAAAGAAAAAAAAAAGGAAGTTTTTCCCTTCAGACCCCAACAGATGTTCACCTTCTAAGTGCTTCTGATGTATAATTGGCATTCCCCTTCCTGCACCCTCTCCTCCGTCCCTCTTAACACAACAACTGCCAGCCTTGCTCAGATCTGGGCACATACCAAACCATATCCAGCATCATCATGCTGCAAATCAGCACCTCACTTGTCAAACACCAGGGAATCCACAGGCCCTAGGACATAAGAGTGTTGATGCTAAGTGGAAAACAGGTTCATCAGCTTCCCTGGGAGAGTGAGGGGAAGGGTGCAAGTGGCAAGCCAGAACTTATGCACTGTCCTTCTAGGTTTGGTACTGCTGATCTTTGGCTCATCTTCTCTGACGCTCTTAGTTTTTTCTGAATGGGTGGGGAGAAGGCAGCATCGATGCAATGTGTACAGACATCAGTGTGAGCAAAGAGCAAAAGAGTATCTTTTCTACAGGACAACGATGTCCCATGAAGTGCTCCATGTTCCCAGTCCCTGCATCTCCCCCACGGAGATGCACTGGCTCACAGCTTGGTTTCTGCCAGGCCTGCATGGTCAATGTCCCTTGGAAGATGTGGACACCCCAGGGAACAGTGTGCAGCTCAGTCCATCAAGTAGTCTGTCCAGGATCCCTTAGATGTGACAGAGAGGACAAAGGACAGCAATTATGAAGTCCCCGTCACATCTCCTGGGTTGTTCTTCATTAGTAACAGTGAGATAGTTTTTAGATGTGCCTTTTGGGCCCTGTAGGAGGTGGCGGAGGTCATGATTTTTGCCTCTCTATCTTGCCTCATTTTTGTGAGTCATTAGGCAAAACGTTCACTTACTCATTGTCCTTTTGCCTCCTCTTCTGGGCTGTCCTTTGTTTTCCTGAACTGGGTGCACTGAGAACTGCACACACATGTGCTGTGACTATGACGCTCTGCCTAACAAAATGCTATCAACATGTTATTCTTTCATCTCTCCACCCACCATTTCTTCTGTGATTTAACACCTGCCTTTCCATTCATACTTCACTCACACTTGCTGTTTCTGTTACATATCTCTGCATCTTCATGTCCTGGTGTGTGCTGAATGCTCACCATTAGAGCATTAAAGATCACAGGTTACTTTGGTACAAGGGTATGCACCATCTGCGTGTCCCTGGACATTTGGAGATGATACTTCTGCACATAAACGCCTTTGTGCAGAGAGGGAAGAAGGAGTATGTGCACCGTATGTGTTTGCTGCAGCTACAGATTTACAAAGCCTATTAAATTCAGGTCAAAAGACAAACTGTTCCAAGGCACCTGACTCTCCCTGTCATGCAGGATATACAGTTCATCATGACCAAGGACTGTGTCATCAATAACAGCTCATGGATCTCAGCTCCCACACAGTCACAGATGCCATATTTCACAGTCCTAAACCCCTGAAGTGTTTCTAGCACGTCATGAAACCTGCTCCCAGTTTGAAACTGTCCCTGGCAATGAGTCAAAAGGGGATTTTTAGTTCTAATCCACCGTGGCTCTTCTGAAAGATTAAATTCACAGGCCCTACTCTCAGCTAACTGCCAGTCCAAATACCTGCCTGGCCTGAGGAGGGGACAGCCAGAAAAATCGCTTCTGTTCTGAGCGTCCCCAAGCCACTTGCCAGGAGGACAGCACCTTCTGCCAACGCTGGTGTGGGGTTCCCTGGACTGGCAGTGAATCCGATCTCATAAGGGATGAGAGTAGGGGAGGATTCGCAGGAAAAGATACAGTTGGGGAAGTCTGTGAACATCTCACATCTCACTGCATCCCCACTCCACACAACTCAGGTTTGCTCAGCCGCAGCACTGCTCTGCAGGGGCATGCCCTGCGTAACGCCACACAGGACAGCACTGAGCTGTGCAGTAGACAGCCAAAGCCTCCTAACACAGTGTGCAAAGCAGATTGTAAGAACATGCACTTGTCATCTTCCTGGGTCTTGCTTTCTATGGCAAGAAATGTTGGCTGAAAATGTGTTCCCAAACAAAATAAAAAACATCCCTAACAGTCTGGCAGACTTGGGAAAGCAAGATGCAACAGTTCCAGCATGGTACACAAAGGCTGTATCTTTGCTACTGAACTAACTAGTGTCAGGGCAAATTCCCTGGCTCCAGAAATGGCTGACCTCATCTGGCCACTTCTACACTTAGCCACCACAACAGCATCACTGAATTCAAACTATTTCTGGGAGGCTGGGAACTAACCTGCCTCCCAGATGGGACCCAGTCCATGTCCTTGCCCTGACCTCCTTTCAGAGGTCCAGGCTCCATCTCCTCCCTGAGCAATGGGGCCAACGGTACTTTTGTCAAGTGCAGTATCCTACCATGCGTCTTTGTGATGCCAATGTAGGTCACCCAGCAGTTCAGCCAGAGGAAATCCTTCCCATAGGGCCTGGGAGGGCCCGGCAGGGATGGCACAAGCAGGAGCCATGGGGGAGGGTTTATGCATGTAGAAACCCTCCCAGAGAAATTGCCTGCTGGAGCAGAAGGGCTCTGGGGTGGACACTGGGGACCTGTCATGGTCTCTTTTACCAGCGCCAGAGAAAGGGAAACCCTTTGAGAATCAGCATACCACCAGGACTCGGCATTGAGTGCCAAGGTTCCCCTAGTTGTGTCCTGCTGGTGGACAGATGTGACAGCTGATAGACAGGAGGTGAGAGGCACCTTGGCATCCCTCTCCCAATGGTGGGGAAGGCCTGTGCCTTGCTAAGCTAGCCACACTGCAGTCATTAATAGCTAGGCAGTGGAGATGGTTAGTTTTTCTCTGTTCTGACACCTCCTGTAGGCATAGGTTGTGGACCGAGCGCTTCTCGCACAGACCCCGTGCACCCCTTAGGCACTGATGGGAAGCGAATCCTACAGCGTGGTGGTGACTTCAAAGTGACCCTGGCAGGGACATAGCAGCTCATGTTCAGCCAGCCCCCACGTCACCCCAAAACCCTCTAGCCAAACAAACAGTTTGTTTGAGACGTGCTAGGAGCATATCCTCCCTCAGCAACCCCTTCCCAGGTGTTTGACTCTCCAAGACCAAGGCAGTCTGTAGAGGCTGCCGGTCAGTCTTTGGGGCGGAGATGGGGAAGCAGATACTACAGGCAGGGGCCAAGTGCTCGAGCAGGACCAGCAGCAGCTCAGGCTTCAACAGGGAAAACACCAGCAGGGAACAGGACAAAACTCTCAAGAGAGAATCAGGGGTGGACCTCTCCAGGGTGCCCTAAGGCTACCTTGTCCCCTCCTGCCTGGATCCTGCCTGGCCACCAATGGCTCTGCAAATGTCTGAGCAGGACAAGCAAGCTACAGTGCAGGAGCTCATTTGATCCCACTCTCCAGTGGCAGCCAAGAGCCGGCTGCAGTGTGTTTGAGCTGTGCATTCACTGCTGCAAGGTCTCTGGGCACAGCTTCTGGTGCCTGAGCACAGCAGCCTGGAGAGGAAGAGGAGAGGAGTGGCAGCGGGTTCTGGCAGCCTCCAGCCACCCAACCCCATGGCTCTCCTGTACGTGATGATGTTCATGTAGCAGCTGTCCCACCACAAGCAGGAACTCAGCCAGACCACATCTCCCCCAGCGAAGCGAATCTCCACAGGGTAGGGAGCCACCCTCTTTGGGGTGTTTTCTAAGGCAGCCTTCAGCTCCAGCATGGTCCCCTTCATCATCTCACTGTCCATGAGCAGGACATCCCTGAGGGACTGTGGTCCATGGAGGACTAATGTCAGGGCAGGGACACCCCTGAAGGACTGCGGTCCATGGAAGACCCACAGTGGAGTGAAGGAGCAGTAAGAAGCAAGGGGCTTGTGAGGAAAGGAGTGTAAAGTAAGGAGCAGCAGAGAAAACACAAGGCACCAACCCTAATCTCCTGTGCCACCCATCGCCTTATTGAAGGAGTTGGAAAGGACGGAGTGTAACATGCAGCCAAGACAAGGGTGGTTGAGACTAGGAAGGGGAGAGGAGAAGTGCTGGACTGAAGCTGTGCCTGGAGAAAGTGGAGGAGAGGTGTTTCCCTAAGTGTGTTTAATCATTTGTCTTCTTTGTTTCTGTATACCAGAATCAGTAATTAAAAGGTTTGTTATTATTATTATTATTATTACTAATAATAATAATAATAATTGGCTGTGTATTAAATTCAGTGAAATGCCTTGAGTCAAGACTGTTTTGCCTGTGACAGCACGGCCAGGTCCCTTTGGGTTTGAAACCATTCCCCCAGCTCCACCCCCAGTCCAGTGCTAATTCAGGGTATGGCTTGGTGCATCCTAGTACATCCCTCCCACTTCTTTGGACTCAGAAAGCCCCAAGACGTGCCGTGGGAGTTGCATCTGGTACCCCAGGACTGGGTAGCAGAAGGGTCCCTGTGCTAGGCTTGCAGGTGGGAATGGTGGCTGCTAGCTGGGCTCCTTTGCACTGTAGCCTCACTGCTGCTCCAGGCAGCGTGGCATCTGGTTCGGCGGAGGCGATGGAGTCTGGTAAGGGGAATGAGCCCAGCTGGGGATGGACAGGAAGGGCCTGCAGAGCCGTTTACATATGGATGGCCCAGTCTTTAACATGCTGCTTGAAGTGACCCTCGTAGCTGAAGATCTTGTAGCTGGTGGCAACGCTCTCCGCCAGGAGCTGAAGAGGAGCCAGAAGAAGCAGCAGCTGATCCAGCACACCAAGCTGGGCATGAAGGTGCTACGGGGGAGAGAGCGGGAGGTGAGGCGGGACCCCGGAGCTGCCACTGGGGGATTGCCAAGGGCATGGTTTGAGCTGCGATGCCCCAAGCCACAGCACAGGGATGCTGGGCAAGGGGATGCCCAGGAAAAAAGAAAAAAGATTTCAACCAGCTCTACTGCTAAATAACTCAGAAAATATGATCAACAATATGAGTGGGCACACGTATATGTATCTGCTTGCTCCAGAGCAGAAGGAAAAATAAAATGTACAAAACAAGACAGCAAAGAACATTTAGCTTCTTGATGTGATGATATTCACTCTTCCTACTCCCCTATTGCACTGGAGTAACTTGTCAAGGGAAATCCTTCCTGTGCTTATGTTCTTCCTTCTTTTCAGCAGTTAATATACCCAGAGCTTCAACCAAGAGATTTCTCAGCACTTCTGCAAATCAAAACTAATAAAAAATACAAAAAAAATAAAAGGAAGTATCTTTATGAATACTCAAAGCTCAGAATTTTATTTTATTTTTTTTTGTTTGTTTATTTTAATTTTATGATGATCTGGAACAAAATAGCTTGCTTCAGTAAGGCTCAAAAAATACAGTTTCATTCCTTTTTACATTATTTTATACAAAGAAAGAAAACTTTGTTGTTTTTTTTAATAAGGATGTTGTTTCTTATTTTTAGGTCAATTTGAAGTTAAACAAAATCAGCACAGTTTAAGAAACATCTTCCCCTGTATTTCCCCCCACCTCTCCAGACAAACTATTAATCAAATTCACAGTGAATTTGTGAGTAGTTTTCTCCCCCTAAAAATGTTTTTAGAAAGCAAGAAATAATATCGAACCAAATCCAGTTCAGCTATTTCCGCCACACGGCGAGTACGGCGGGACAATAGTCTCACTCCTGTCCCAGTTGAGCTCTGCAAGGCAAGAACATCGTATTTAGTTCCGGCACAGCAGGAGGAGAGAGGGCTACAGAAACAGCATTTTCACACATATGTCATATGCATGATTTGACTGTCACCAGTTCTGATCTTGCCTCATCCCTGTTAATGTGATTTTTTTTCCACTGACTTAAGTGAAAAGTCATACTCTGCCATTGCATTATGTTAGAGAACGATTATGAGATAACTAGGAGAAATGATGAGTAAACTCAGGGAAAGTAATTCTTAGAAATTTCCAGGGTTGTTTTCTCTTCAGAAACTACAAAAGTGACCCATTTTTTTTTACTGCAGATATTTTAAATTCCAAACCATTTTAGAAACAACCTTCAGCCGTTCGGAATTAAGCAAACTCCCTATTCACAATAAACGGAAGTATGGTAAAAATCCATCTTGAAAATATTCTGCAGGATACTTATGGGCGTAAAATAAATTACAATTTTAATGGACACTAATGATCAAAACTGTCAATTTTAAGGAAGTGTTGCATTCAATCCAGAAGGCTATTTTTCAAAAGGGAATCTATAAGCCTATATATTCACATGGAAAAATTCAAAACAGAAGATTTTTGAGAACCTGAGATTACCCACATCATCATTTCAGTCTTTCAAAGACAGACGCTTGCCACCCAAAAGCTCCCGGGCTTCATGATCAAGGCGGCTGCATGAGTTGGGGCACGGCAAGCGCTCTCCTTCCAAAGGGAAGAGCGTCACCATTGGCACCTTTATCCTCACGATTCCCATTTCCAGATCCACACCCACCCCTTCAGCACCACGGCTTCCTCAACCAACCCCAGCTCCAACAGACTTTTCCATCAAGTCCTGCACATGCTTTTCTCTGTTTCCCCTCTGGAGGGGACCCATCATTTTAGTCCTGAAGTTTGCTGGTGCTCAGCACGAGTTACCCACACAGGACGCAGTAAGCTGCTACGCAGGGGTGAAGAGCCTGTTATTTGTTCCGAAAGCAGGAGTTTTGGTACATGGTCACCATGCTGTGGATCATCAGTGTCTCCCTCATTTGGGCGTCTGAGCTACGTAACATCCAGGTTGTCCCAGCCTTGACTTCACAGCTCACCCAAGCACTGCAGTCAGGCCCGTAACAGCCTTGGCTCACCCCGCAGCAGTGGCTGTCTCTCCCCGTTGACCGTCAAGGGGCAGGAACCAGTGATGGCAAAGAGGGGAGAGAGGTTGAGAAAGGAGCCCAAAAAAAGGGTTAAGAGGTGCCATCACGCAAAAAGATGGACAGTGGCCAACTACTGTTCATCAGCTCTTCCCTCAACCACCACCAGGTTCTGCCTGCGCATGAGACCTGGACTGGGATCTAGCACACTTCCTCCTAATCCAGTCTGAAAACTCCTTTTTTCTCCCCTGAGGGAATGAAGGTCACATGGATACATGTAGAAAGCCTCTGTCAATCTCTCTTTCACAAAAAGGAAAGAAAAAAAAAACAGCAAGAAAAACAAGCAGTCGCTCCAACATCTGATAAAAATTTTACTTTGCTTGGTGCAACTTTATATGGTAAAGCCTTGCTTGAATCCTTTTCACACAAACTTCATATTGGGATGATGAGACATTTGAGTACTTTGCCTGCTAGTCTCCTTCCGTCTGTCTAGCACAGGTTTCTTATCAGTCATCAGCTCTTGTGCAGCACTTATGCCCTGTGATATCTGGCATCTTTCGCGCTGCTGCTCTGAGCGCTAAATCCCATCCCCTGAGCCGGCCCAGAGGAGCCCCTTGGACACCGGGGGGTGGCAGCAGAGGCGAAGGCGGTAGGGATGTGTCCCTGCAGGGATGTGCCGAGGTTTTTTTCCAGATTTTCCAAGCTGGCACGGACCAGGAAGAGGATTTCTCTCCTCAGCTAAAAGTATAGACACACTTCAATTTAATATTTCACTGTTTACGGCTTATTTAATTAAAATAATAGGAGAAACAAAAACTGAGAGTAAATCCAGCTACTATCTTGGAAGAGCTTTTAGCAGCTCCTTAACTGATTATTTCAGGGAAACTTTTCTTACAGTCATGTATACAATTCCTGTGTATTTGTACAACGTTCTCACATCTCAGCACATTATGAGTTATACAAATAACAGGAGGAGCAATTAGAAAATCCACCTTTAATCACTCATAATATTTTCTTTCTCTCTTCCAAAAGGTCATTGTTCCTACCCTGTTTGGCTTGTTCCCTCTAATCAACGGTTCCTACTGTTCCTGAGTGCATTTCAAGATTTGAAGTATCTACAGAGACTTAGTTTCAAGTACCAATACTTTTAGAAGGGTGCAGGTCTTCTGATGTGAAGGTTGGATGCAAAACTGATAGTTTCTGAGCTGTTATCACAACTAATCATATAGTTGCTAATTATGTAAAAAACATCTTTAGTCCACACAGGACAATTTTGTGTTTTTTTACTACTTGTAGTAACAGATGGATAAAATTGATATTTTAAATCTAAATTTAAATTGATAAATTTAAATTGATATTTTAAATCTGTGCCAAGGAACCGTGGTCAAGTCAATACACAACCAATCCTGCTATTATCATTTACAAATGACTAAGAACAGTAATGCACAGACTCAGCTTCTGATGTTTATGAAACTAAAAAGTATGTTCAGGATTCTAGTTTGGTGTTAGTCATTCAAACTTCTTTATATTTTGGCTTCTTTAGTTCAATTTGTGGTCCTTATTACCTGTTTCTCTCCCTAGTCTAAATCCAAAATTCTCACTTGGTTGATTGCAAAAATATTTCATAAAACCACAAATCCAATTCCTCTTAAGTTGTTAAGTATTTTAAAGAAAGAGAGTTCAGTACAGTCTAAACAAGGACAGCAGTTCAAAACTGAAAATGATGCATGCAATTCTCTTAAAAAGCAGAAACAGAGAACAGATTCCCATATGAATGTCTAGGATTTGGGCACATGAGGGAAAAAGTCTTGGTTGGAAACAATGGAGTGAAAATGCAAAGAAATGCCCTTATTTTTATGCCCATGTTCCTAGTCTGGTATCACAAGGGAGCAGCAACTCTAACAGGATTTCATGGAGTACCATGAGAGGATCCCATACCCCATCCTGCCCATAACATTTCCACCATTGCCTACAATCCACCACTACTTCCAAGGCTTCCATGGTGGAGAAAACAGAATCTTTTTCCTCCCCAGAGGAGCAATATGGAAGCAAACACCAACCTATGAATCTCACAGTCTCTGTTTGGTCCATGCAAGACCTCTGTGTCTGTGCTGCCTCACAACCTATTCTATAAAATTAGTCTGCAGCCCTCCTCTGCAATGAAAAGGGTTCATAAAAACAACATTTGTGAGAACTATGGCCACACGGCTCCAAGGTTAGGAGGCTTACGAGCTACAGCTAAAAATAAAACTTCCAGGCTGGCAGAGATGCTTGAATTATCTGTTGCAAATAAATTATCTGATGAAACAAATAAGTTATTGATCAAGTCTTTTTCAGGCAAATAATTCACATCCTAATTTGCTGTTTGTGATTATCTGCCATGGGTATGGTTTGGATGAATCACTGTTAAAGTTTTGTCCATATCTTCTCATACTGATATACTGCAGATACTGGTTGCTTTAAGCCAACTGCTTCCTGACTGGATGTGAGAGAGTTTGGCCACAGAAATATTAAGAGAGTTGCAAGCATCAAAGAACTGAGTCTTTCATGTGATGTGTACTACTGTCATTATGGGATCCTGTGAAACATTCACGTCCCGCAGCAGGTGGGAGCACGAAGCACAGATGCTCAGTGGATTTGGGGCTGTTTGTGGAAAGAGAAATCTCTCTTGTATGGTTACCTTCAAGGGACTGGACTCTACAGACAAGACTGATCATATACTCTTATGCTCCCAAAGTCAGAGGCTAAACTGGGGGTACTCTTGTCTTCACAAAAATATTCTCACTCACACACTGATATAGTGACCTGACCATCAGTTATCTCCTAAAAGAGTCCTGAGACTTCATTCCTTCAGTCCTTTGCATATTCAATTCTTCTGGTCTGGGATCATATATGTTCTTGTAGCCGCATCTACTTTGGGCCAAAGAGGACTGAAGAAATCCCTAGCCTGAAAAGCCCCAGCCCTTTGCAGTTCCCCAAATTGCTTTGCAGAAGATACCTCTCCTTCTCATCCCTGTATCCACTGTGGGGCCAACTTGTCAGCTGTTATTCCTGGCCTACTCTTTCCAGAGAAAAATAAAGAGAAGAGAGTCCGCAAAACAGCAAAGAGAAAGAATTACAGCCTCCAGCATCAATGAAGAAGTCTTTGGAGAAGGAATAAATGGTCATGCAAGGTCACACCGGTTAAAATAGGTACGAGATCATGGTCCCTTTTCTAGCCCCAGTTGGGCTCAGCAGATCAGTTCACCCAAAACAGAGAGCTGTTAAAGTCAGCAATGACGGCCCATTTCAAGAGAGAAACGATTCAAGAGCGCTGTTTGGCATCACACCTTTGCCCTCATCACAGCGTCATCAGCCCAGACAAGACCCTGTCGTGCTAAGGAACATCGTTCGGGTTAAAACAGGACACTGCGTGTCTGTTGCCCGCCTGCTGTCCCCCACTCTGCTGCTGTGAAACTTTATGTCTATGAGGAAGGGACCTTTACCAGTGGTTATTCTCTGAAATTTATGCCTTGGATAGTTCTGTCAACTGCATCGCACTGCGGTCAGAAATTGCATATGTTTGGAAAAATGATGAATTTCCTTTTCTTATGGAAAAAAAAAAAGATTCAACTCAAACCTTGGCTAGGTGAAAGGGCCAAAACAGCAAGAGCTGCATTGCATATTTTTAACTTGCCTTAAAACCACTCTGAGTCACTTATCTAGTACTTTTGAATTATGACACTTTCTTCCACAACATGTCATGGGCAGAAGTCATTTTTCTGAAAGAAGAAAAAAAAAGAAAAAGAAAAAAAATGGAACTTTAGTTCTAAAAATATGAGATGATGAATGACCGAGTTTTTCAGCTTTTATCCAGCTGGAGGTACGTGACCACAGTGCAAGCGACATTATTACCGCAGCTTACATTATCAAACCTGCCTGGCAGCCCTAAGAAGCTGGATTGATACATAGAGTGCGAAGATTGTGCTGATGATAAAAATAGTTTTGTGAAGGGACCTAGTTTGGTTTAAAGCCGTGGGTGGTGGAATACAAGGTTGTGGTCAAGCAGCTGCCATTCAAGGGCTGGTATTTCAGCACGTAAAGTTAACCGCCAAATATTCAGCATAATTCCCTTCCCTAAACGCTGCATGTCTGCTGCAGCCGTGCATTGCTGCTGAAACCACGAGCCTGGAGATGAAAGGCTCCCCACCGCTTTTGTTAAAGCCGCATGATCTTCTGCATCTCAAGGGCTGCTTCCTGCTCTGCCAAGTGACAGAAGACGACCTTTCCCAAAGCTCGCAGGCAGGTGTGAAACAGCCGTCACACGCTGGGAGGCAGCAGTTGGCAATGCGGGAGCAAACCGGCCGCGGAGCCACTGCGGTGTGGTTTCATAAAAGAGCAGGTTGGCTCCTGGGACACTCACTCCTCCAGCGGAGGGGACCCACCAGCTCATAAATGTCCTCTCTGAGACCTGGAAGGGATCTGGGAGAAAAGGCCAGAACGATGTCTGCACAGTTCAGTTTATCTGAGCGTTTCACATCAATCGGCCACCCTCATCACACCACAGGGTGGTAGAAAATGTGTCTTGCAGATGAGAAGAGACATTGCTGGGGAAATGTTCTTATTTAATCATGCTGCCTTATCTTTCCTCCACTTCAGTCCTCCCAAAATCTGGTCTAAGATTTCAGTGTCAGGTTCACATTTATGTTGTGCTTTCCCTACACTCCTCTGCCCTCCTGAAAAAGTAAACCTCATTATACCTGGGACCAAACTTTTCATTATTTGCTGGAGATCACTCCAGACTGGTCTCAGCACAGAACTAAATTTCAGCCTTGTAAAGTGTTTGAGAACATGAAGTGAGAAATTTCAACACCCAATGTTCTAGTATCTGTCCTCTTTTGTGTCAACCAGAAGAATATGCTTAAGTGCATAGACAACCTTATTCACTGTTACATTCTCCATTTTGTTGACCGGTTAAAGTCAGGGCTAGAACATCCACTTAAAACCACAAACATGTGCCTGTGTATGAGAAACCTCTAGTTGCAAATTTTAATATAAATTTTATTACACAAAACTGATAAAATTATACAAACATGAATTTGGGGTATTTTTTTTTCCAATGAATGCTGTAAAAAACTCATTTGCAAATGTTCTCCAGACAAGTCTCTGAAATGTTTTTCTTCCTGTTGGCCACAGATTTTCAGTTTCATAAACTCTGTGCACTTAGTGCAGCCAGTCCTAATTTACTGCAGAGTAAGTTAGAAAAGGATCAGGACTACTGTAGCTAGAGATGAAAGAAGCTGACAAATCTGCAGTGGCAGCTGTTTTTGAGATAAGATTGAATATACCACAGGCCCCCTGGCAGACTTCAAAATTTATCTCATTTAAAATAATAAATATAATGCTTCCGAAAAGGAAGACTTGTCCAAAGGTTAGGACAGTGAGACTGCGTGGAAATCTTGATTTCTCCATGATTTCCTGATCTGAGACCAGTTTCTTGTGGTCTTCAGTGAGTGGTAGAGTCTCTCACTGCAGCGACTGTGAAGAGGCGGCGTCTACCAGTTCCCTACCTCCGAGGGGGTCTGGGAGCATCAGGATGCTAATACCTTGTGAGGAGGACTCAGAGCACCACACTCCAAGGAAGGGGTGGAACAAGTGGAGATCATCCCAAGCAGAGCAAGAAAAAATGTTCAGAGGTCTTGAAAGTCCAGCCCAAGAAGAAAGGGGGAAGGAGGCAGCATCCCAGGGGAAAAAAGTTAGGATTCAGTCTTTTTTGTTTTACTGTAAAGAGAAAAGAAATAACTTGTCCCTGTCCCCACTGGGGGCAAGAAATAAATGTCTCAACCTGCAGCAAGTGAAATTTGAGATGGACATTAGGAAAGTGTTTTTTAAAGGTGAGGACACTGAGGAGGTGGAGGGGAGAGTGCAGCGTCCCCATCAAGGCAGACCGCTGCCCAGAGTGCCATGGGCATGAACTGCTCAACGCGGGACCCCATGTCCCTTCTCCCCCAAATTTCATGTGATTCGCTAGGGCCGAGTTGTGCGTGAGACACAGGATGTAAGCAGATAACACAGCAAGAAGAAAATTTCAAAATGATTTAATTGTTTGTATAAAACATTCTACCAGCTTGAATATGAGCCAATTTACCCATAAAGGGTTTCTTTTTTTTTCTTTTTTTTTTTAATGCAGTTTATGACTGATTGTGAAATATTTTGTCACAGGATGTCTTTGAGACCAAGAAGATAAAGCATTTGCAGAGAGACTAGACTTTTAATTGATAACAGAACTATTCAGTCATTCACGTTGTTGATAACAACAAAAACACATACATGAGGAGAGATATTAAATCAGCTATGCCCAAGAGAGATCTTTACCATCTCTGAAGATCTACTTGCAGCTTAGATCCCCTCTCATCAGCCAGCTCTTGCATTTCTCAGACCTTCCTTTAATGCTTTTTTGTGTCAGCCACATTTGGAGAGGGCTCACTGGGCTGGATGGGCTCCTGGAATTCTCTCACAAAGTCTGGTTTCCACCTAAATGAAATCTCTTTTCCTCTGATTGAGGTGTCATCTTTGACTAAGACCTCACAGCAAGTCCTCGCATCTGCACAGTCCTCTTAAATCCCATCCTGTGCAGCACCTTTGAGCTTCAGTTTTCCTTTTCTGTGCCTGGTTCTACAAGTTTCCTATCACACAGCATCCCCATTTGAGATATTTCTGGCTTTAAGTGAAGTACGCTTGTCCTTCAGTTCTTTAGTGAACTCCAATTTGGCCATAGCTCCTTTCTCACTGAGTCCTGCCAGGAGTTCCTCTCGCTGGACATCAACACTGTTCTTACTGTTCAAGACATGGTCCCATCACACTTGTGTCTACCAATATCTCAGATCCATTGCACACTTCTCAGATTTTTGGTCCACCCCCTTGATGCTTTCCACTGCAGAGCTCCTTACTCTTTGGGAGACCTGCCCATAAATGCCCTCAAAGGCATCCTGTTGTGTCCTCCTTCAGATCTGTCCTCCAAACTCTCCTGTTCAGTGTATTTCGCCCTGCAGCACATCCCCCAATGTTTCTGCTTTTCCACTCGCAGCCTAGCCTCCCAGGTGAAGAATCATCATTTTTTTCCCTCTCTTTAGTGTAGCCTGAGGGCCCTGCTCTGTGAGGGAAGGTGCAGTTTCACGTTAGAGCTAAGCTGAGCTAAAAGTTAACTGCCGCAAAAAAGGCCCTACCTCTTTGCATTCCTCTGCCTGATCTCAGTTGCTTCTTTCAGCCCCATCTTGGCATTCTCTGCAATGAGTTGAGTCACTTCTCATCCCACACAGAGCTAGGGCTACTGGGGGGGGGGGAGGGGAAGCAAATCATATTCTGCTAGCTTTGCTCTCTGAACTACACACATACAAGTAGCTTGAAAGGACAGCATTGGGTAGGAGATATTGTCCCTTCCACCAGCCATTAAGCACTAGCTTAGCTCAGCTTTACAGTGAAACCTTGGGCACAACAATAACACAAATAATAATACTGATGCTGATCAGGATCCAGCTATAGGGAGCAGAAGCAGTAGCCTCAGATAACTGCTGGGAGTGGCGATTAGAAAGAATGATGTGACTGCGATTACTCCTGCCTCATTCCCCTCCAGGGAAAGGGGAAATAAAGGAACCAGATCCTCCAAATCACAGCCTACTGTAGGCTGTACAGGAGAGTCCCTACTCTCCCCCACACCAATGGAAATACGTGCTCCACTCCAAGTAGAGAGGGAGAAAATGGGGCATTGATGCTCCCAGTCACACAGCAGAAGAGCAGTCATAACCTGCACCCTCCTCGTCACAGCACAAAGCCCCTCTCCACTCACCTGGAGTATATTACAGTTAAGTATTAAACCTCTGTTAGTCATCATAGGGTCAGCTTAAAATCCTGCATCTCATCAAATCCAACTCCTACCTGGAAGCCCTGTCTTTCCCCTGTCCCTCTAAAAAGCAATCAGAAAAAAAAGTGAGAGGTCTATTTCCTTTATGTCAACTCCCTGAATATCTAATATTTATTAGATATTAGTCATACAACAAATGTGTCAACCACTGACAGTGACCGCAGCTGATGAATAGTTACAATAGTAATTTATGTGTTTGAAAAATTCAGGCACGCGGTAGGACATAGCAATTTCTTCTGTGGCTTGTGGGGAGGTAAAGAATAGGGATTAGATAAAAGAAAAAAAAAATCTTTTCTGGCTTGTCTCGTGTACAAAGATCAAGGAGAGGAAGACTGGTGATTTAACCAGTTTAGTCTGGAGGGGACCTCTGGATGTCTCTGATCCCACCATCCATGCAGAGCAGGGCTAACTTCAGTGTTACCTCAGGATGCTCAGAGCTTTGCCCAGCCACGTTCTGAATATCTCTGATATCCAGACTTAGCCTAATCATTGTTCTCCCAGAAATTACCTCCACGATGTTCAGTGGGTCACAAAATGGTTATGTGCAAGGGGAAGAGCATTGCATTACCCTACAGGTATTTGTAAGAATATGTACTCAAGAGAAAGAAAATGCAATTCTTTCTAGAAAGAAGAACTAAGTAAATATCTTTCAACATGTAAATAGAAAGGCTCCTCGTTTTTCAAAAGAAGCATAAATAACTTAACTGATAGTGACTGAAATAATGCTTAAAGTATTTGGAGGTTGCCATTTCTCTTTTAATTTGCAGCAAGGTGAGTCAGGACACCGGAGTGCTGGTCTCTGCTCTGCCACTGACTCACACTGTAACTTTGAGGGAAGAAAGTCTCATCAAGGCCAATATACCCAGACTCGGGTGCCTAAAGGATCTCAGTTGAGTAAAGTACTTAGTAACAACTTAATCTCAGAAAAACTCTCACCAAGTCAAGAGAATGACGAGCTTTGATTTCAGTAGATTAATAATCTTTCATTTCAATTTCAAAGATTTCAATAATCTTTCATTTTTTTGTTTCAGTAAGCTTTGTTACCACCCCAGTTTTCAGATCTCCAAATAACTGTAGTTTCTGTTGATTGTGGCACTAGCAGTTTTGTGTTTGAAGCTGATCCTAATAGGAGGTCAAAGCACATAAAACTGTGAACTCACAGTGCTTTCTATGTCACCTACCTACAATGTCATATATTAGACTATAAAAGCAGTTACTTTTTATCTCCTCACACATGAAAACAGAAAAGGCACAAGATATAGCCCTTTTTGCTTATAGAAATGAAATTGCTAGTTAAGAGAGCTAAGTGTCAGAATAAAACAAATCCTATGGAATAAATTGCAAACTCATCAAAAAAAAAAAAAAAAGTTCAATTTTTGCTTCCATTCCAAACCAGGAAGAATTGGAAAATGAGTGTTTGGGATGAGGAAAAATCTTGAAATCAGAAATGTGAGAGTTTCATTTGTACAATTCAAACACACTGGAAGCATTTCAAAAGGTACATTTTCTCCTGGGGCACTCTCATCTTTCCTCTGACAATTCGAGACGAATGTGTTCATGGTTCAAAATAAACCATGGAAAGGGGTTTTTTGCCTTTTTTTTTTTTTTTTTTTCTTCACTGTTTCAATGTTGCATTACGTTAGCCACGTTCTAATGCTTAACTGTTCACCTTTCAAGCACGGAGGTAACCCAAACCACTGACACACTTAGAGCAGATGAGCCTGGATTTAGGGTCAGAATGGGTGAACCTGACCTTCTGCTGCCTTGCAGGCTTTCGAAATCTTTCTTGCTTCTAAAATTACAAATTTAACTGACCCACTTTGAATGGATATTTCAGTAAGAGGCTTTAGAGAAAACCCCTTCTGAGGGAACCATTTCCGTTAATCTGTATGCCTCTTACTCTGAGAGGGAAACTGAATTATACATTTAACTTTTGAAACGTCAGCATCTTTTAAAACAAGCTGATATAGGTCACAGCAATCCCACAAACTGCAAACTAAATTCTACCCTCGTCTGCATTTTCCTTTGGATGGTATAAGGTGAGGAGGGGAATCTCTCTGAAGCTGGCACCAAATTATCAGGGTTTCCCCTGGTAAAATCCCCAGAGACCAGAAGTCAAAAGGAAGGACAGCCTTGAAGCAGCTCAACTTCTCCAGGGCTGCAGCCCCCTTATAATATCCCAGTGAAAAACTAAGAAAATACAGCCACTTGAATGGGAGAAGGAGATCCCAATGGTCACCATGTCACGTGCAGTCCGTCCACTTGAACACGGACATTAAAATGGTACATGTTTAAATACTAGGGTGGCAAAAGTCATTTTGCATCCTACAGTCTTCACAAAGTTTCTCTCGAATCCCTCTTTACTCTCCCAAACTTAAGAATTTAGGGTTTGACTATACCTATCACAGACCTCTTTTCTTAGGATCTTAGCCCTGTCTCATAGCACAAGAACATACAGTGAACCCGAAATGGTGGCAAGCTCAAAAACAATTGAAATAAATGATTGCTTTGTTTTCTCTCCCAGATGGAGAATGACTGAACATGAGAATTCACTATGACAAAGCATTCAGTTCAAAACTTACATATCACGGCTGAGGTATATACATGCATAAAAATAGCCTGATCCAGACTAGGAAATTTGAGAAAAGTTTGGGCAAGTATCTAGGTGCTCAAACATCAAGGCAAGTGACAGCACTTGCATGGAAAGCTATCCACCAGGGCCAGCTTTCCAGCAACTGCCCAACTCAGGATGAGAAGACATCAGACTGACTGAGAAGCAAACTGATTTAACCTGGCAGTGACAGCGACATTAGTGTTTTTGATAGCTACATCATCTCAAGTAGAGACCACGAAGTGCATCAAATTACATTTGATTAGATGACCACTCCAGTCCTAACTCAAAAACTCCATACTTTGCATCCCCTTGCTGCAGCATGTGTGCCACTTTTCCAGTGGTTTTCTAGTAACAACGTTGATTTTTGCTGCTGCTTGAGTGACATAGCTAATGTAATGACATCACCTACAGATCTAAGAAAAGGTGAGCCCATATCCTGTCTCCCATCTGCGCTAATGGAATTTATATAAGTTATGGTCAAAAACCACAGTTAAGGTTGGGGAAAAACACCTACTCCACATTAACTAGGACAGCGCAAGAGCCCTTATAAAAAGTCTAGCAGTAAATGTGCCCATACACCTTCACTCAACAGAGCCCAGCACAAGTATCAACCGCAGCAAGAGAGAGAAGTAGGATGTCTCCGACCATTTGTGCATCTCTGGTAAGAACTTGCTTTGTGTTTTTTTCTAATTTGACAGAGACACATTTAAATTATAATAGCTATCCTTTGTACTGTCTCATATCTTTGATTATTTGTATAATTGATATTTCTTGCCATCAAATTTCAACTGAGTGTATAGCATACCTGTCAGGACAGTAGGAATTAGTTAATGCAAAGCAAGCATGGATATGATGTATGTCCAACGTACAGTATATGCCCTTAACTACCAACTAGTGGAGAATGAATGACTTTCTCAGCCCCACAGAAGAATTGTAAGGCATGCTGCATTACAGCACCTCCATTGTGTCCTAAATGAGCCTATTGTCTTCAGTTCAGATCTCTGTTACTCATGCTGCTGGCCCTGCTCTCAGCCAGCAGTCCTGCCTACGGGAAGGCAGTACGGCCTGGGCTCAAGCCGGAGAGCCTCTTCAAGCAAGGAGATGCTGGTTGCTCGACCCCAAGAGATTCCCGATTCCCTCAAACCGTGAAAGTCAACATAAACATCAGCAACGTAAACCAGGACACCAAAATGAGTCGTGATGTCAGCAGCCGGTCACTGGCTCCATGGGATTACAGGTATGATCTCTGTTCCTACTGACAAGAAATATGCTGGCTTCCCTGGTCGTGAATATGCAGAGGCTTTACTTTCAGTACTTCAGTGCTGAAAGGTTTTGGCAAGGATATCCACAGTCCATATAATCCCCCTTGAAAGCTATTCAGCACAGAAAGGAGCACAGAGCAAAAGCATGGTCTGGGACAATATATAGAAGACAAAGCAAATTACCTTTGTGATTTAATTTTATTTATGTATTAACGAAAGCTTTATCTCCAAATACATTCTTTATCTAAGAGATCATCAAAAAGACCTCAGAAGGTCAACACTGCACCAATTAATTCAATGGTGGTTTAATATCATCAGAATTGGGCCTTAAGAACATCCCATGTTTTGAGGGGGAGCTGAAGGTCTTGGGGACCATTAGTCAATCTGACATGTTGTAGAGCTTAAACCATTTCTAATCAGTCTTTCAAAGTCAGTGGCCATTTGAAGTAGGCCCTTTGCAAAGGCAGCTGAATAGTCTTGGCATGCTTGTCCAAGTTACACTTCAAAAGCTACAGTAACGGAGGGTCTACTGCCCCTTCTTGGGCAGTCTGTTCCAGGACGTACAGGTCCTCAAGCTAAGAGCCCATAGCAATCCAGACCATCACGCCTCCCGAGATGCAGCAGCATTTCCATTTCAAGTACTTACCTATCCTTTCATTTCAACTTATAGAATCGATGAGGACCCCAACCGCTTCCCCCAGGTGATTGCTGATGCCCAGTGCCGCCACTCCAGCTGCGTGGACTTGGCCGGTCAGCTTGACTACAGCGTCAACTCTGTCCCCATCCATCAGGAGATCCTCGTTCTCCGGCGGGAGCAGAGGGGCTGCCAACACTCATACCGGCTGGAGAAGAAAATGATCACTGTGGGCTGCACATGTGTCAACCCAATCATCCGACACCAAGCTTAAAAGGAGCTGATAGATAAGAGCTGGGAGCTGCAGAACTTCCTACTCTATTAGTCAGCATCAGTCTTTGATAAAATGAAGAGCCTGATTCAAACTCTGCAAAACAGTGGAACTGAATCAGATTAGCTAGATTCTGTCAGAGGAAATCAAAAATGTTCTTTTCTCCACAAAATCAAATCCAGACACCTTAATGTGCCTGGCTGAAAAAGTAATGGGAACTCTTTACATGTCTTTTGTTACATTTGAAAGATCTATTTATGTAATTCTATTTATACTGATGGAAAGGTTAGCAATATGTATGTTTATTTATCTTTATGCAATAAAAAAACCCAGCAAATTAAGTCTATGCTATTCTCCTTTCTTTCTAATGAAACCTTTTCTGCTAGGAGAGAAATCACTCAACTCAATTATTACCATATGACAATGTAAGAGATTTGCATGATACTAACAACTAAAATTCTCCTGATAATACCTGCCTCTGTTGTGATAGAACTCAAAATACATACCAGAGTTGGGGCAAGTATCATTAACACCATTCTGCAGATAGAAAAATTAAGATACCTGGAGCAGAATGATTTACTGAGAGACACTCAGCAGATTCACAGCAAAACCAGACTAGTAAAAAGCAGTGGATAATTACCCAGTTATACACATAATTAGCCAATTACAAAGAAATTTGTAAAAAAAGGTTCAACACAGCAACTTGAACCCTTCTTAGGCGGAAAAGAAACTCTTTCCCCCTCCCCTCCAAAACATAGAATGTGTTTACAGTATTAAAACTTAACTTTGGTCTGACGTTGCCTCTAAATTTCAATACAACCCAGTTCAACTCATTTTCTGTGGTGCAGGCTCATTACCTGAGTACAAGATGAACAGTGTATGAGTGAATCAGGTGGATAATTGAAGCAATTAACCGCTGGTCAGAGAAAACGCAATTGTAATTTCCTCCACGCTCAAGTCCGTCACGTTTGCTGCCACCAGTTACTGCTTCCGGGACCTCTCAAATGTAGAGCGCAGTGATGCAGCATTTCTGCAGTGGTTGCAATGGGACTCGTGTAGGTGGAAATCTAGCTCTGCAGGTGCCTTTATTTAAAGCACAGTTAGATTAAAAGTGCTCACATGAAAATGTTCCATGTTTCAAATGACTGTCTGGCTCACGAAGACACGGATGTTTTGTTTGCTGCTGTCCCAGGGAGGTGTGACCATCTTAGTCATCCGTGAAACGTCATTGGCAAACGCAATAGAAAATATTGAATTTTCAAAGACGCGGAGCTCAAGGGTGTAAAGCCCCTTTGAGAGGCAAGATCTTCTCAGGGAAAGCATCTCCTCCAGATCTAACTGTGCTAACTGAAGATATTTTCACTCCAATTTCTACTTCCGGGGCCTATTGCCCACAGCTGTGCCAAGGAGACTGAGCCCTCCCTAATCCACTCCAGGCAAAATCAGGAGGGTCAGGTCATACAACCTAAGCTTATGGCACAGTCAGAGTTTTCATACCATCCCTTCACCTCTACAGAGGATCAGGGAAGCTTTAATCACGTATCTTTGAGTGATGGTAGTATCTGCAGCCACAACAGTGAACTTCTGTCCACAGCTGTAGTTACCTTAAAACAAGAACAGATATAACTTTGCCAACATGAAGATGTCTAGTAATGTAAGAGATCCTAACTTAGCTTATGTCCTACCTCGTCTCCAGCTATTCCTCCTTAAGGTCTCCTGTAGGTCCTGAAGTTCAGTTCAGCTGACAGTCCCAAGAATGCTTAAGCATGGGAACAGGCTGCCAAAAACAAAAACAAAAAAAAAGAAGAAACACTTTTCCTTTGAGGTTTTCAAGAAGTTAAATAAATATTAGTCAGGGAATATTAAAATAGAGCTGACTAGCTTGTCCATTAGATAATCTCTCAGTGTCCTACCACTTGCTGTAGAATGAGCTTAAGCAAATTGTCAGAAGCAGTCCAACTTCTAACAGCTAAAATTAAGGTAAGACCCACCCTTTATTGCCTGGTAGTGATGTGCAATTTAGCTGAGTTTGGCACATGAGTAATGGAGACTAGTTAGCAATTCTGAGAGAGAACTACTATGTGGGAAATGTCAGAAGCAGAAAGTCAGCGTTAGTTCACACAGCTGGAGTACCAAAATGTGGACAGCTTTCTGTTGACAGGCTGCAAAGATACTCCCATCACTCTTCCAGAGGTGTCAGTCTCCCTTGGATCATTTACCAGCCCAATGAAATCTGTGCCTGAGGACACAACTTTTTCACTTACTTGGCCTGGCGCCAGATTCATTGCCACCATCTGAGAGCTGCTTGGGTCTTGCACATACTCCAGCTGAAGTATTTAACAGTGTGACTGCCTGGTTTAATTTGGTCTGAGGACTTTTTTTTTTTTTCTTTTCCTACTGTGAGTTCTCTTGTGACCTCTGGCATCATGAGCTAACAGGTCTTTCCTTGCATTCCTGTGTCCAGGTGATAAGGTACAGAATAAGTACAAATCAGTGCATCCTGCCATGAGGTGACCAAACCAGTGCGTTTGTTTCTCTGAGCAAACATTCATGACTACAGTCGATGATAACAATCACAACAGGAGACTGAGGATAGTAGGATCCCTCTTTCACTTCTGCACAGCTCCTATCAGTTTGAGGTTCAACAGTTAACACTTTTTGTCTTTCTTGTCTGGGAGCATTTCAGTGCAAGTTCCTCCTGATCTGATATCCTGCAATGACATCCGGGGGCTGGAGGGAGCGCAAAACCTTGTCCTCAGAAAGAGGTTTCCAGTCCTGAGCAGCATCATGTCTCAGTTTCATGTCAGTTTGAAAATCTGAGCGGCAGTAGCTTAACATTCACAGAGCGCTAGGCAACCGATGAGTAAAAACAAGCAGAAAGGGAAGTTTGAGATTGGATGTGGCACACGATCAGATAAACATTCTCATTGGTGCCAGTTATCAAAGCAAGTTGGGCAGGTGCCAGATGCTTGTGAAAGATTGATAGATTAAACTGTTTTGCAAGCCCTACTGCCTGAAGGAGGTCAGGACACACAAATTCAGTTCAGATTTCAGAAGTCTGAAAAAAAAAGCAAACTCCCAAAATTACAGGGGCAGTTTAGAGAGAAGACAGACCATCTTTACTCATTTACTGGAGTGAGGAACCTTGATCATGATGCAAACAAATTGTACTTGGTAAGAATGCAGATAAACCAGAAATACTACGCTTTGCGCTGGTTTAGAAAACCATCAGAACTCACCAACTCACTCACAGCAAGCTGTATCCAGAAAGCAGTATTTTGAGTACAACCTGCTTAGTTCATGACCCTCAAAGAGTATCAAACATATCTTTAATTTTTTCTTTCATTACTGAAGTTACCAAAAAAGATGAAAAAAACTGAGCTAGCTTTTCTGAAAAAAAAAAAAGAAGAAAACAAAGTTACACAGAAAGAAGGAATGAATTTACCAGAGGAGCTGAGAACAAGAAGCTGCTACTTCCATACAGCCCTGGAAGTGTGGAAAGTAAGTATCAAAGATAAAAAATATGCGTATGAGTAGCAAAGTCAGAAAGTGTGGCTTTCGTTTCTGGGGCTGACTCTGACTGGCACCTTCTCGGCACCTGAACACCAGCCCCAGCACACGGTCACATCCCCATCAGCAGCTCTGAGCCTGGCAAGCAGTATCAGGCGATCAAAGATGTCATTTAAGCAGCCTTTTTGGTCTCAGCCTTGCAACAGTGTTGTAGAAGATGCAGTCTTGGCTCACTCACCTAGACTCTTCTTGAGCACAAGGTTAAAGAAAAATCAGAGCACAAAGAAATAAAAGGAAAAAGATAAAGGACACCAGGGAGGGAGAGGAAGGCAAGGCTCACATTTTACACTGAGATGATGATGTGGGCGCAGGTTTCTGCTCTGGTTCTGCCAGGCCGTATCCCAGGACTCACACAGTTCATGTGAAAACTCATCCCATCATCTATACTCATCGTAGGTACCAAACCACAGATCCCCAAATGACTAATCAGCAAATTGTTCATCCTCTCAGGACGTCTGTTAGGTCTAATTCCCTACAAGCCATGTCAGCTGGCGGATTTTCGAGTCATTGCTCCTCTGGCTCACCAAACACAGGAGCTACACAGCCCTTGGGTTATCTCACAGTTGCAACCTTTGCAATTTTTATATATATAATTTCTGTGCATTATAAAAACAGCAGTTTTGTGGAAGAAGCTGACTTGGTCTGTTGTCCCTTTGAATACCCCCAGGAACATCTACCTGTTGCCAAGGGTTCAGGGAAGCCTGACTCACAGCAGCAGGCCAACACATCCACAGGTCACAGCACAGGTCTGGCACCTGCTTGGGCACCATGGGGCTACGTCACTGCTACGATGCTGATGCAGGGGTCTCTGCAGCATGCTCCATTCATCAGGGTAGACACATCCCATGAGAACTGCTACACGGGAAGATCCCTGCTTGACTACCAACACTGCCCGAATGCAGTACAGACTCAGCCAAGGGGAGAAGGGCTGAGTGAAGGGGCAGAGAAAGGAGGTAAGAGAGAGGCAAGCAGAGGAGGAAAGGAGTGGGAAAGGTCCTGAGGTTCAGATACCAACCCGTGAGCATGGGCTGCTTAGCCCAGCAGGTTACACGAAAACAGTGTGGGACTGCTACTGTACCTACAGCTGTAGCGTCTCCTCCTTGTGCCAGGCATGAAACGATCAAATCCTTGAAGGCTGCTCTAAGATATATCTGAGAGCCAGCGACACACTGGCAGCTGAGGAGACGTGTTCCTCTTAGGGCAACTCGGAGATGGGCTGGGCTCGTGGACTAAATGCCAACTTTGCTCCAAGAGCAGCACAAGCAGGCAGAGCCTTTAGCAAGGGCTCAGTTTTGAAATATGTGTGCTCTTGGTGATGGTATGACTGTGCTGTTTACAGGAAGCATAATCTTGTTTGCCATGTTCTTAGATTGCTGGGAATGAAGGTCAAGCACCTAGCTTATTGCAAAGAACTGGCGCTTAAAAAAAATAACCAGACTCTTATTTACAGCCAGCTGCACTCTAAGAATAATGCCATTAGCAGGAAATAATCCACATTGCTGGTTTTATTAAAAACCAATCCCCACATACAAGGGAATGTCTTAATGGGAGGTATGTGGTTTTTAATTGATACAGATGGCTCTGAAATCTTGTGATTCATGGGTTTTGACTTCCTTAATTAACTACTTTTTTTTGTTTTCTTAATTAGCTACTTTAGCATTCTTCTAGTTAGAACAAATCTTAAGCTAAACTGACTTCATCGGTGCAGGATCTTACCTGACATGAACCCGGTGCCAATTTAGAAGAGAACTCCAGGCTAATTTTCTCCCAGAAAAACCAGTGAGGACAACACCACCAATTAGCTTTATTGAGAAGGAGAGAAATTAGGTCACGAGTAACAATTTGGGTGCGCAGCGTGTGACTTCCTGGTCAGCAGTTACTGTAACCGGAGGGCTGGCGTTATGCAAGAGCACACAGAAAACAACTCGGCTGGTTTGTGCGCCGCCACCACATGAAGAGCTTGGTGGTCATAACGAAACAGCTGTTGCCACAGATGAGTACTGATGCTTGTAACTGAGTGAGATGGTTTCCCCGCCTGGCTCGTTTTCCTGGAGGAGCTAGACTCCCAGTGACCCCCAGGGCAAGGAATACACCTGCCGCCAATGAACAGGCACCAAGGGGCATTTGGACCAACCAACCTGACCTCCTCGGAGTTGGGGAAGGGAAGGAGGATGCCTCCCAGAGCGTCCTTGCACCAGGCACATTTAATTCAAAGTGTCTCCACAGCCCTGGGCAACGTGCTCTAGGTGACCCTGCTTGAGCGGGACGGGGGGTGGACTAGATGATCTCCAGAGGTCCCTTCCAACCTCACCCATTCTGTGATTCTGTGATCAAGCCCTGCTGTGGATGCTCAGGTGGGGAGCAGGTCTGAGCAGCTTAAGGCAGCTGGGAACAAGTTCAGGGCAGCTGAAATAAATGCATCCTAAACTGAAATATGATGATGCTCACACACAGGTTTACCTTGGTTTACATGTAGGTAGGCAAGGAAATACAGGTTCAAAGCCTTTGCTGGCAGAAACCAGAGTCAGAGGCAGGGTGGAACCTGGCCCAGCTCTGGATGAAAGGTGCATAATGCTGAAAACAGCAACACTGCAGCAATCTGGTAAAATAACAGGTAGTGAGTCAAAGTGCCAGGCTGCTCACAGCTTGGCTGGGAGCTGTGGCCGCTCACTACTATCAGCATCATCTGAAAAACTCAGCAACGGGGGAATCGAGGAGGGTGGAGGGACCTCAGAGCTGTCGCCTTCAGCCAGTCCATTGCTATTCACCGCGTTTTGTATATGCAAGCAGCGGTGCCTCAGGCCTTCCCTGGCTCGCATGGACCAGCATTCAACACAGCGCTCCCGAGGGCCCGATGCTACCCACACTGCTTGAAAAATGTTCCCTCAGGACCCTCGGATCAGCCCGGCCATTCAGCACCTCATGTCTCTGCTGGGAGGCAGCAAAGCAGAAGCTGCCCCATGCCTGGTGAGCAGCGTATGGGGAGCCAGGAGCCTCCACCGCACGCAAGCATCATACCCGCAGGGGCTTCATCCCATAGAAATATCCAGCACCAGCCCGTGTTGCTTCTCTCCTCGTCAAAGCCATGTCTAGGGCTTGGCTCCAGGTGCATTTTATGCGAAGGAGACCGTGCCCTTCCAGGCTGGACCCCATCCCAAATTTCGGCTGCAGCCCTGCAGCACATGGTCCCCCCCTCCTTTCCCACCATCCCCACTGCCGGGGAACCACATGCTATTCACAGCCCGGGTGGAGGCTGTTTAAGGCTTCGCCTGTTTTCTAGAGACCTTGGCTGCCACTGACGGTGCCCCCAGCGCTGCCTGTATAACCTCACTTCACTGCTTTGGGCCCTTTTTCGCATCTTTTCATCTATTTAGATTGCAATTTCTCTTATGCTGTCTCTTACTCATATCACTGCCCCGGAAAAAGCCTGATCTTAGCTGAAATCTCTCAGTGCTAAGGCAGTACAAACCCATTTTAAGCGCCTGTTTTCATTCTGAGCTATCACAAAACAACATTCTTTTAAATAAAAGAAAATACAAATTTTATTCAGCAGATAAGTTATCAAATAAATACAGATAAATGTTTACCATTTTCTGGATATTCTGAGCGCACACAAGGCCATAAATACAGTCATAAATAGAAGAGATAAATAGAAATATAAAAACACTTTGCTTTTTTAAATAAATTACTCTGTTTTTTTATCATTCAAGTCAAGTGGGCTCAACTCCCTCTTGAATTGCTCTGGAATAAGTCAGTGATGGCCCCACTGAAGTCAATGGAGCTGCAGTGACATAAAACCAGAATGCAGTCAGAATCAGGCCTGGCAGCCTTTTTGCCACATTTACACTAGAAAAATTCACTAGTGATGGCTGGAGGAGGAAACAGGGTTAGGGGATGAGGAAGGGAGCGGGAACATGCAAGAGTGGGGCTTTTTTGTTACCGTTCCGGTTAAAATGTACGTTTATGGCAATTAACTGCAGAGAAGAACTTTCGATACTGTAATTCATTTGATTCACCAAACTGATATAAGCTGTAATGAAAAAAGCACGTCTTCACTGCCTCCCTGCAGTAAGACAAAAATAAAACAACCTTCTCTCCATCCCCCTCTCTTCCCTCCATCAGCAGCTGCAGGTGATTCCCATGCTAAGCCCTGTAAATTAATAAAAGCAAGAATCAGTGCTTTGAGGTAATTTGCTCAGATTTGTACTGGGAATGTCGAATCCGCAACGGTGGCTGGGACGCAAGGCGAGCACTGGCAGGAGTTCTCCGCAGAGATGTCCGTAGGAACCAGGTCTTCGTCCCGCTGTTGCCTCCCCTGCTAGTTGGTCCTAGGCCTGGTACTGGACAACCGGGGTGGCACAGGTGCAGCCCACGGTGACGACCTTCTTCTCCAGGCGGTAGGTGGGCAGGCAGCCCCGCTGCTCCCGCCGGAGGACGAGGATCTCCTGGCGGATGGGGACGGAGTTCAAGCTGTGGTCCTCCTGCCCCTGCGGGCTCACGCAGCTGGAGTGGCGGCACTCGGCGTCCGCAATCACCTGGGGGAAGCGGTTGGGGTCCTCGTCGAGCCTGAGGACGGGGACACAAAAGTCATGGAGTTTAATTCACTTGCTGTGCTCCCGGACACAATGTGGCTTGGCAGGATCTTCATTTTTCTCCATGAAAGCACCAAGGGAAAGCAGACACAAGGCATCTATGCATCATGGAGTATCACATTATTGCATTAATTCCTTGGGTCTGGCTAGCAGCCTCTTGCTCAAAACAGAAAGAATGACAATGGAGGTAATTTTTCTCTGTCTAATAAAAATAAAGATGTTATCTATCTTTCTGTAAAACTTTACCCAAGAATATGAATGGCGAAATCATAGTAAAGCAAAGGCAATCAGCTCTAATATAGCATTTCCCAAACTGATGAGGATATCTGACAGCAGATAATCCAACATATTCATTCTGTATATGAATATGTATATGAAATATTGTATTTTCATTCTTCTTTTATGTTCTCATGACCATACCGTAGCCCTATGTATTTTCATTATGAGACAAGGCCAAAGAATTTCCCTATACTTTAACATTTTTAGAATGATTTTCTACACATGGATTATATTTTGGGAGGGTAATACTGCCATATCATTCTTCAGTAATAAAGAGAGTGGGGCTGGATGCATTACAGAACTGATAAGAAATGAATTGTTCCTTTCTGTCTTTTTTTTTTTTTTAATTTCAGCATTCAAAAATACTACTTTTGAGGCAATTTCAAATAGAAGATTTCAAAATTCAGATAGGGAAACAGAAAATTACAGTGTATTGACATTTTTCTTTTCCTAAAGAAGTGATTCTTTGACAAAAATTGACATGATGGTAATAAACCATTCTAATAATGTTACTTTTCACTGCAAACAGTTTCACTTGGAAAAAAGACATCCAACACCAAAATGAATTTGTGCGTCCAAGCAGTGGTTGCAACAGTTACAGGAGTTTAGGCATATGCCGAGAACATGTCATTGTTCACTACAGAAAACAACTGTGTGCATGGCCATTACCTGTAATCCCAAGGAGCAAGTGACCGGTTCCTGACGTCATGGACCATCCTAAAGACAGGATCTGAATTGCTGATACGAATGTCAACTTTCACTGTTGTTGGGAATTTGAGGTCCTTTTGACTCAGGCAGTCTTCACTGAGCTTTTCAAAGCCACCATCCTTGCTGAGTCGAGGATGAACTGCCCTCCCGTGGGGTAAGCTCCTTACAGTGAGTGCTAGAACCAGCACCAAAAGCAGTGACCTGAGCTGGAAGAGAGAGGAGTGTCATTGGCTCTGTTCAGGCAGGAGGGTTAGGGCGTGAGGAGCCCTCCTGTCCTCTAGGCATAAGCTCCACCTGGCAATTCCCTTTAGTCATGAACAAGGAGGAATCTTGACTAGACTGGACCATTGCTGCTAACAAGAGGAGAAGCATGTGAGACAGAAGTCCAATCCCAAATTCCTTCATCACTGTGAAACAGCGCTGGTTTGCACACTCTTATCTGGGTGAGATGGGCCAGCATGGGAAAGTAGTGCAATAATGCTAATAATACTGATCACGAAGGGTTGCTAAACTCTGATTCAGGTTCTGATCCATTGTTGGCACAGCACCAATAAGAGCATCTCTCCAGAGAGCTATGCGAGGTCCTCCTCCAGAGTCAAGCACACATGTCCCATGATCTACAAGGTGGGGTAAGGACTCAGCTAAGCCCCTATGCACAGAAACCTAGGTGAGCCCTATACCTTCCCAAGCCAGTAAAGGAACCCAGGATGGCTGGCCACCTAGCAGCCAGATTTGCTGGAAATGACCCTCTTCTTGATGAAACCTGAGTTTCTTTGGCCATCTCCAGCAGCTGGGGTTTTAGAAATAAAAGACAGATAGATGCAAGGCTTTTAAGAAAATCGCAAGAGGTGGCGGTGTTACAAATATAACTCATGTTGAAATTCAAATGCACAGGCATTCACTTCACTCTGTCTCCTCCATTTCTCTCCTCAACTTTCATCAATTTTGATAGCAAGTTGTCTGAAGTGAGGACTGTCTCTCCGAGATCCCGTATACTGATATGGTAATGCCCTACAGATAAATAATAGATAGTCCATCTCTCATCCCCTCTCACACTAGGCTGGTCACATCTTTCTGGCAGAGCTAGATATAGCTTGCCATGCCAGTCAAGCACCAAATCCACTTGGAAAAGCTCAGGACAGAAAGCTGTATCAGAGACCTAGCAACTCATTCAGCTCCCACTGAGACTATCAAGAATTGTTCCTAGATAACAGCATCATGAGGTCTGCATTCTGTATTTCTTTTGCAGAAAATATGATATCTGAAGATTTTATTAAATATGAGTGCTTACCATTGCAGCGTAGCTGGCAAAAGCCATTGCAGACTCTCTTCTATCTGGGCGAGCGCACACGGTGACAGAGCACAAAAGTTCTCCTTCTCTGAGCTCTCTTCAATCTGCTTGTGTTTCAGAGCCAGTCATGGCCTTTTTATAGCGAAGTTCAACCGCTATCTTTCTTTCCATTGCAGCATATAGCAGGCTTACCTGACCCTAGGTTAGAAGCTGGTGTTTCTTTTTTAGCCCACTTCCTTCTGTCTACCCTCAGAAAGGGGAGGGCAGATATTGTGTCATCAGAATCCCAAATCAACCAATACAGTTTATTCAGGCAGATAAAGAGATAAGAGAAGAAAATTAGAGCAAAAAAAATTGTTCAGATAGCTTTTTTACTCCCTCCTCCACTTTTTTAATATTAATGTTCTCTCACCACAAACACATCTGTGGATATACTTCCACGTGCCTCACAGAAAACCGATGAAAGAGATCAGAAAGTTGCGAAGTCGAGCACCCAAGGGCTTCACAATGAGGGCAGGATACGGAACTTTACAGTTTAACCTCCCTTTGTCTTAATTACACAATCTGCCCCCCCACCAGCGTCACCCAGGACCCCCACCCGCACCCTCCGCCTGTGGCCCAGGGGCTTCATTTCAGCTCAGCCCTAGGTCCCCAGTCCCTGCCTGAGCTACAGGGTAGGAGTGATGGTCTCCAGACCTGTCTCTGGCCTTGCCTCCTGGATGGAGCTTGGACCTGTGCTGCAGGTGGCCTGTCTCCCGGGTGGACCCCTAGGACATACTTCGTAGCCCACTTCAAGTCCCATCTCTGACCTTGTTTCCTGGATGGACCTCATACACTTGCTGTAGCTGTGTCTCCAGCCCTGTCTCTGGTCCTATCTCCTTTTGCTCGAGACTGGACCTCCTGGAGGGACTGTGGACCTGCTCCCTCCCCTCACCATGTCTCAGGCTGCCAGTGGACCCCGTTACCAGGACCCGGCTCTGCCCACGGTGTTCAGACCCCGCAGGACTGCTCATCAGTGCGAGCACTGCCCGCGCTGGGGTCACCATCAGCTCCCAGCTCATCCTCCCTCGTGGAGCAGCCAACCTTTGCTTAGCCCTGACGTGCCCATACTTGGCAAAAGAAACATGAAATCGTTTTCAGTTTTAGATCATGTTTTCAGTGAGAACAATTGCAATAATCACTCTATGCATAGAGTCAGGCCGTAATTCTAGTTTCAGGAACAAGAAAACATTAAGTTGCCTCATAAAGAGTATATTGTAAACAGGTTTTCACTCCATCCTCTCATTTCCACTGCCAAGATCCTCAAAGAAACTTTTCCAGCAACTCCAGGGCAGAAATACATATAAAATATTTGTAACTATATATATATTTTTTTCATCGGAAGGGCCTGAAGGGGCTGTATCACCACCACTGGCATAGTGGTTGTGTATGGTGATGGCACAGCAATATTTTATGTTCTGGGATGTGGCATCGGGGCAGGTGGGAAGGAACAAGCTTAGCGTGAAGTTATCACTATTGCTTATAGGGACAGGTCCTTGGAATATGTCACTAAAGGGGATGCCAAGATAATGAGCTCACAAATAGCTCCATGTCTTTTTTCTTTTTTTTTCCCCCCCAAAGGAAACACATTTCCAAACAGGAATTGGGATCTAGGATGAAACTACGAAGTTTGGTTATTCTGTGGAATCAGTGAATGCCCCAGAAAACTCCTGCCTGTTTTTTCTACCTAACAAGAGCCTCATTAAAAACACCTGAAGGGAGACACACACCGGTGGGTCTCTCCAGAAGCTGGCCCAGACTTATGATCTTACCAGTAGCCAACCCTCAGACCCCACAGTTTCTCCAGTAGCCAGGTTAGATCCGCTGGTCCCTCCAGTACCCAATCCAGACTTACACCGATACCTGGCTTCCAAGCCTCTTATCCTACTTGCTGGCTAGTCTGGCTTGATGATCGCTAGCAATTACATGTCAGCATGCACCCCCACACAATACGCATGAACTCCAGTTTCTCTAATTTCTGGCACCTTGCAGCACCCACACGTAAGACAGAGAGTGAGATTACACAGCAAAAATAGTTAAGAAAAGGATTTAATAAGAAGACGGGACAGACTGTGGTGATGAGGCAAAGGTTCAGCCAGACAAGTGTGTCGACCAGCAGCCTGCTTACATGTGATCAGCCCTTTCAACTCCATCCTTTCTGTTTCCCCACATTTGTTCCTCACCAATCCACCTTGATCCTTCCCTTTCTCCACCTTTGATCTTTCTCCTAATAATCCCAAAATGTCTTGCACAATCCCAAAATGCTCTCCCTAGCATGCCTTTATGAGTCCCATATGTCTGTAGTTTTCAAGGTGATGTGTGGAGAGCCTCTCCTGTTGACTCAGGATGGTGGGTCTCTCACCGGACCATGGGCTGATCGTCCTCCCTGGACAGCCCTGGGAGGAGCTGGGTCGGGGGCTCTGTTGGCACTGATTAGGTTATTGGAGTTCCTCTGCCTGGCATTGTTCCTCTGTTCCTTTGTGTTTATGGAGATTAGCTTTTAATCACAGAACCTAACAGCCCCCATTTTACAATTAAGGAACAGAAGCATGAAAATAAAAGGGGAAGCACGAGCAAGAATCCAACCAGGGTTTTAAGATGCACTTGCTGAGTTTCTGGAAGGGTCTTGCCTGTCTCTGATCCAGCAGAGATTGGCCACAAACTGGAGGGAGAAAGGACAGTGTGTGTGCTGGTTCCCCCAGAAGTACCAGCAGCTCTTGGAAGCCTGTTGGAAGGTCTTGCTCATGCACTCAGGGAGGACACTAGCAAAATTTTCAATTTCTCCCATTGGCACTTCATAGTTGTAACTTTTGGGCTATTATAGTAGAGCATACTCCGCTGTGGACTATCAGGCATGTGCAGGGCATGATGAGCTCTGTGCTATGACATACCATCTGGCATGCAGGAATGGTGGGACCTGAACACCCTGACCCAGCTGAGCCTTTCCAGTCCTTTGCCTCTGAAAATCATACACTCTTTTCACAAGCCCTACTTTAGAAATCTGGGCCCAGCTTTCTGTGCATGTCTTGTGCCTTGTAACAGCTCATCGGTAGAAGCATCCTTGAAGGATAAGGGAGAAGTCCAAACCTCTGTTGAGAGTCCAGTTTTTGTCCTCTCCACCTACTGAAGCACTTCCACACCTGTGCTTTTGTGTCTTCTCAGGGAGGGAGTCCAAACAAAGAACAAATCGAGAATCAGACAGGCATAAAAATGACGCAAAGCAACAATGATATAATCATGACCAGCATTATAAAACTTGAAGATGACTGCTTAAGTGTTAGTCCCGTGTTCCCTTCCCGGGAGAAGCTTGAAGGCTTGTCTACACAGGACAGCTGGTCAGAACTGGGAGCTAAGTCATTATTTTGGAATGAAAGTTGTTTTTATTCCAGAAGAGGGCCATGTAGCCCATTCGATCAGCATCTCTCTGGAGGATGCCCTGTGAGAAGGGAAGCCACCTTTCCCGAAGCCATGTAGCCACATGGGAGGAAGACTGAAGCGTCGGACCTCCTCATTCAAACTCATCATCAGTCCTCCAGACACACAATGCTTGTTGGAAAGTTAGGAGCCTCCTGCAAATTCATAGCATTTTCAAGTCAGAAGGGACTATTCTGATCACTGCTCTATCACATTTCTTGAATAATACAGGCAGAAATTTTCATCAACTGATGCTTTATGTCATTGCCAGATGCCGTCACAATTTTGTGGCCTGATTTAACAAACAGTTCAGAGACCAGCAACTCATCTCACGTAAAGTTTTAGTATTTCAGGTTACTAAGTTCAGCTGAGGCAATATCAATTTCATGACACATGTTCCTCTTCTGACCATTTGCATCTATAAATCAACAAATGCACCTATTGACACCTGGAATGTTGAAGCCCAAGAGAGGGTAGAATTATAAGAAATCCACTTTTACAGCCTAGAAATTGACCCCCTTTTTTTCCCCTAATTGACTGCTTGCAGTGAAAGGAAAAGGGTATTGCCATGAAAATGGATTTTGCAGGTACAGAGTTAAGTGGAAATTGTTGCAGGCGATGAAGCAATGACGTTGTCACAGCAAATATGGGGTTATTAGTCCTGACCACCACTTTCCACTCACATCTGCTAAAAGATCTAAAAGAGGTCACCTATGACAGGCAATTACCAGGGAGGAAAAAGCTCATTATCTCAAACAACCGTACACTTCCATGTTGCAGGGGCTCAGAGCATGGATAGGGATGGGGACATGGAAATCAAAGAGTGATTTTTAATTTTGTCTATGAGAATTCTCTTACACTTGCATTACTATAAAGATAATTGTTATTTGCACTGTAGGATTCGTTATACACTTAGGTTAAGGTTTTCATAATACTGCAGGGATGTTACGCTTGCAACACGAACGATTTCATACTGGACTTGGATACAATAATCTTTTAAGCACCTCTGAATATTTCAGCTTTAAGCCTCTACAACTCAAGTGATGCACCTGTATCACTTACAGGAAAACACGGAATTACAGCTCCAAAGGGGACAGAAACCAAAATTACTCAAAAGCCTTTTATACCTAGGGGAACAAACCCTGGGCACAGAACTGTGACCTCCATTTCACTGACTTTGCTATTGGGCAAAGCAAGGGCTGTTTCCCAGCTGCATCTCCACAGATTCACAGCTGGTACTTATACTTAAATGATATGATCATTTTCTACTTTGGAAACCAGTACTGTAACGTGCAGGATGGACCAACTAGGGAGATGCTCCCTGGAGAGCACTCCCACACATCTGCTGCCTTCTTCTCAGCAAAGTCCCTTCAGCTACCCCAGTCCCCAAACCACAGCTGATCCTGTGTTGTCAGTGGCCCAGCTCCACCTGGAAAATGCACATCGTAATAGTGCCTTTCCCCGCTCTCTTTCCATTTTGGTTATTTACACTGGAGCAAGGACTGTGCTGTATTGCAAGTCTGCATGTACAACACCTACCACAGGGAAATGCTGATCTCCTTGTGCAATACATAGTCTCTAGCTTTGGTAGAATCCGAATAAACAGGACTTACACACAATAAATGTTACTCTGCTACCCTCTGCCCTACCACCACTTCATCCAACAGACGGGGGCCATTTTACTCAGTGTCAGTGTCGGCATCTGAGCAAGCCACCATGATTTCTCTGTTATAATTGAAGAGAAAGCAGCATTTTGGGGGTAGACAGCTCAGTCGCCTCAGCTGAATCACATCACAGGCTGTTCAGTGGTCCCCCAGCAGAAAAGGAGATAATGTGGCTGAAATCGCAACCACACGCTGGATCCCCAAAGCAAATAAATACGTGCCCTTTCACAGTGGGCTCAGCAGATCAGCTGGAAGCACAAGCCCAAGCTTATACCACCAGCAGCTTAACCCGTCCTAACTGATTACCCCAGCTTTTTCCCTTCATTACGTCAGACACCATGAAATTACCTACCTGCTTTTTTAGAAAGCTGACTGTACGGATCTGCATTTACCTCTTGTTCGGTTTGCTGACGGTGCTTGATCACGCCAAAAAGTAGCATGACCAAATCGCAGACCACAGTCTAGAAACACGAACTGGAAAGAGCAAATTCTGAGGGGAAACGTGGTTGGCCAAGCATGCCACAGATGTCAGTAGCAAAAAACCTCTGAGCGGGGCCTTCGGCATGTATTGCTCCAACACGACAGCAACCACAGCTCTGTGTCATCACAGGCAGCCCTCAGAAGGGACAGACAGCACCACAGAGCTCCCTCTACGGGCGACGGCAAACCTCACTTTTGTCTACCGCTCTTGGCTTGGCTTCACACTTTGGCCAGAGTTGTGGGTAGAGTGAAAGGCGGGGATTGATTAAAGCCGTTTGCACTAACTCAGGGATTTCACTGCTATTTCCGTGCCCTGGGCACTCACCCATCCTCTCAGGAGACAGACAAACAGGGCATTTAATTTCTAACACCAATAGTCCTGCTGAGAGTAGAGTGATAAAGATTCAAGAGAGATAAGACCGAGGTGCAGCGTGTTAAATAAGGCACCAGAGAAACAGCACCTACGTCTGGTTGCATGACCCAATACTGCATTCGCGTCTCTGGTGTGTGACCCAGCACTGGTTGCCTGACAGATGGGGCTTCCATGGGTGCTGTGTGAGGGCGCTGGTGGAAAGACTCTCTGTATTGGGTCACCCAACCCAAAACAAGGGTCAGGTTCATAACTGGGACTTCTGTTCTCACTCCCATGCAGCAGGGATGAGAGTGGGCAAATTATTAGGTCCTGGCTTGAGAGGAGGTGACAGGAAAGGTAAGAGGCAAAACATATTGGTTGCCCATGTTGGATTCACAGGCCCTGAACCATTATTTTTTATTACATGTGATCTTTAATCTCATAATTGCCTCTCAATAGAGGCAGCATTCTCCCATTTTCCCAATGGAAGCTGAGTTTTATATTCTCATCTATTTTGCAGGATTAATCTATGCAGTTGAATGCTGGTCTTGGTGTCACTGATCTGATCAGCTTTGTTATCTGATTCTTTCCCACCAAGATAGGTTGTAGTCAGCATATCGTCAGAGGCACTCTGGGGAAAACCCAACTATATCTTTCTCACATACAGGCTCTTTCTTGGACAATCTAGGTTGCATTCGCATTTGTACCCTGTTCACTACTGCCTAGTAGTTCTTCCATAGATCAGGACCCAAAAGATATGGAGGAACCTGGCCTCCTTTGGTTTCAGATCCCTTGGAGACTCTAGATCCAAGCCCCCCCTTAGCATATGGTGTTTTGGAATGACATCACATAGCCAAACTAGAGGGTTGCAGAAACCCTGTACACCTTTGTACCTTGGTCAAAACTTTTCCCAGGTATTGCAGGAAATCAGGCTGGAAAGGATCTTGAAAAGGAGCTAGTGCATCTGCCCCCGCTTGTTCAGCCTCAGCGTAGGAGCAGTTTTAGCTAAATCTTTCCTGATCAATGATCATCTAACCCATTCCTGGAGATCTCCATGAACAGGGACCCTACAATCTCTCTGGGGAACCTAGACCTTCCTTATCGATAGAAAGCTTTCCCAATTGTCAGATTCAAACATTTCATGCTGCAGTTAAGCACATTACTCTCTTCAGTGGCCAAGGAGGACAGCTTATTTTTTTGAAACTACCTTTGTATAGTTTGAAGACTTTCATTGCATCTTCCCTGAGCCTTCTGGTTTCTATATGACCTCACTTCCTCCAAACCCTGAGATTTCCCTGCCTCATCCTCTTCATTTTCCCCTATTGGCCAACATTTTTCTTAGAGTGTGATGCCTGAAATTAGCCGCCAAGGAGCCTAGGAGAAATGAGTGAGGTGGAAGGATAACTACCTATGTCTTTTAGACTCTACAACATTTTATACATCTCAGTATATTGTGGTCTTCACACCAGCATGACACTGTTGGCTCATGTTTAGATTGTGATCCGCTGTTAATGCCAAGTCTCTTCCTAAAGGACTATTCTCTCCCCATTAGCCTCCTGTCTTTGACTAGAGCAGTTCATTTATCCTACTTCAGTTCAGAGGTTTAGACATGTCTTTATTGAATTGTATATTTTTTATTTCATAACTTTTCCTCAGTTCTAACTTTGTCTTTTAAATGCTCATGGCCCCTCTCAGTTGGCTATCACCTGCCAGTGTTAGTAAGAACACACTCTCTTCTGTTATGCAGCCTGTCAATCAGAGTGACTAGTGCTGGACTGAGGACAAACCCCTGTCGGGGTCCTGCTTTGTTCATACTTCCTATACGACATTGCCCTCTGAGAAGGGTTTTTCCAAGAAAGTATTAGCCCACCATCTGATAACTTCATTTCTAGACCACATTTCTAGCATGCTTATGAGAGAATTACGTGCAACAGTATCAAAAGGCTTAATCACACCAGGATATAACACACATACGGTTCATCTCCTAACCACGAAGCCCATTATCTATAACAGAACTATGTTTGTTTGGCATGTCATGATTTGTCATGTAGTTCTGTTACCTTTTTACTGCATACAACATTTGCTTGATTATTTGTTTCGGTAGCTTTCTGGGAACTACAGCTTTCCCTAGTTTCTCCTTTTCTTTCCCCACTTTTTTTTTCTCTTTCCAGTCTTCTACATCCACTCTTCAAGATTTCCCAGTAGGAATCCAATGTACTGGTTCAGCTCAGCTGACATCAGTCATCTAAAAGTAAGGCACCTTCAGCTGATCTTAGCAACTCAGGCTCACTTTAGAGTCAACAGAGAGGAATGGGAACCTTCAGACTGCACATAACCTCGACTCCTGCAGATGCCCTGTCAGGCTGAGACAAGTCCCACCTACATAGGATGAATCTTGACCTATAAAAAAAAAAGAAATTTTCTTCACCAAATTTACATTTAATATTGTTTCTTTAAGACACAGAAATCTTTCCTTTAGATTGTCCATAGGATCCATGACTGTTCATGGGATCTTCCCTATTGTCCGTCCCCCCACCCAAGATTACTCAAGCCAGTAAAACTGTAAACTTGAAAAATGGCAAACTTTATTCTATTCTTCCTTTTCTTTCTAAGTATCATAGACTCTATTGTCATTTTCATCCATACATCCATTTTCAATCAGTTCTTATCTATCAGCAAGAATGAAGTCTGATAATGAAGTCTCCTTGCTTTCTCCAACACTGATATGAGAAAAAAAATGTCCATAACACACTCCAGGAACTTGTAGTTTGTGTCTTGTGCTATTCCTTGCTCAACAAAGTTTGGAGTAGTCACACTCTACCCAGTGTCACCCAGCCCCGAGCTCTGAATGATTCTATCAGTTATTCAGAAAAGACTCCAAAGCTGATCTTCTCATCTTGAAAGCTAATGACAGACTCCTACCATGATGTCATGTATCCAGTATGTTTGGGATCTCAGGAGAAAGGCAAAGATCTTTGATATAGATACACTGAAAACTTACCTTTTTCATTTCTAAATGAGCTCAGCCTTTCTGTATCAATTTTCTAATCATGTGTGGGATATCCCTCAGAAAGCTTCCAGCCCTCTTCCCTCATTCCCAGTAGTGTGTATTCTTCATTGTTCAAGTCCTTAGACTACAAACTCATATATACTAGTTTACATACTAGTAAACTAAATAGTGGCAGAGTTTGTTATCTGGAACTGAAACTAACTTGCAGGTCTGGCCATGTCCCTACCGTTATCTCCCAGCCTCCAAAACAAGGTGGTTATATCAGAACTGCCTCCTAGGAATGCTCATTGGCCCATGCAAACTCCTGAATCATGGCCAAAAATTGTTCAGGAGAGGGCCAGCTAAACCAGTCAAAACTGTGCCAGGTACTAAGCCATTAATATAGGCAGGTGAGTTGCAGTGCCCCAAGTCTGTGCCCTGGCACTGTTTAATTTATTAGTGTAGATATTGCTTCAGTGCCCATGTGGATGAGCATCCAAGACCTGGATTATCTCTGATAACGTTGCAGACTCAGACTCACTTCCAGAGGCAGTGTTGGGTAGGCAGATGGATTCCCTCTATCTCCTCCGAAAGAAGTCACCAGCTCTCACTGACACCTTTCAGGAATCATGGATTAATTTAGGTCAGAAGAGACCTATGAAGGCCTCTGGTCTGAACCCCTCCTCAGTGAAAGGCCAATTTCAACATTAGATCCAACTTAGTAGGAATGGTTGTCATGAACCTCTCTGGCTTTGGGACTTGTAGGTCCAGGTCTTCCATCCATAGGGCTAGTTGAACACACCTTGCCAGGACAATTTTCTTAACTTGGTGGCTGGCAAGCTGATGTTGCTCCTCTGCCTCCTACTTCTCCCTACTGCTCTCCCACCCACTACCACAGAGATTCACCAGCCCCACATGGCACCCTTTATCTGACCTCCTTTGGCGGGGAGAAGGAAGCCATGTGCCTTTTTCATCTAAAGCTGATAACCTCGAGCCCTACAGGGAGCATCTGGAGGCACTAGGCAACCATGGACCTACCAGTCAGGTCAACTTACCTCCAAGGATCAGGATTTTTTTTTTTTTAAATATATATGTATACCAGGAAAGACTCCCCTCTCCGAAGGGCCTTAGCAATTACGAAGGATATACTGAGGTGGCTAGCAGCACACAAGAGGGTAGATAGCTGCATCATACCCTGGTAAGCAAGAAGATAGTAAAAAAAGCCAGATTTACCTACCCTGGAGCTCCTCCTGGTGTCTTGTCATGGGAGGTACAGTATTAGCAGTCCTCACGGCTGTAAAGACAGGAAAACAGGAACAAAGGACATACCAGCTGGGGAATGGGAGATGGCTCCACGGAGCCACTCTTTCCAAATGCCCTCACTGCTCTCAGCTGTGACCGGCTGAGAGGACCAGCCTGCAAAAGTCAGCGAGCAGTGGGAAGAGAGCAAGGAAGCAACAAAAAAACCCCACTCCTACAACAAGGCAATTTCAGAGCAGCAGAAACTGCCTGGGAGCTTTAATAAATGCCCAGGTACCTTTTCAGAAGAGAAAGGCTGTTTTGATGCAGTAACTCTCCTTGTTGTGGTCGAGGGAAATTATGTACAGGAGACAGTCTAAACAGAAGATGGTGTTTAGGAATTCGTGATGACTCAGAAATATTGCTAATAGTCAAACTCATTGGTAGCTATTATCAGAGAGATTACTCGGCTAAACACCAACAACTTCATATCAGGCCCAGTCTCTCCCTTTCCAGAAAATATGGGGCTACCTCTGGCATTTGTGGAAACAACATATGTGAGGTCAAGTTTCCAGGTTTCTGGATTTTTTTTTTTTCCAAAGCATCCAGGGTTTCCACAGCTCCCAAACCTGGAAATTATGGGAATAGTTTTGGATGTGACATTTTGATGTCACGTAGACAAAGAAGCACATTGCTCCCTGTAGCTGCTCTTTTCATTTAAGTTGCAAGAGGTTCATGTTCCAGGCAGTAGGAATCCTCTGGTGTTGCACGACTTGGTGACTTTCACAGGCAGAGGAAACAACATAAATAACAATGTGTTGCTCAACTCAGAGAAATTCAACAGTCAGGAGACTAGCCCTGGCTTTTTATCCTGTATTTTGTCCTGTTTGTTATTCAATGTCCTAAAAAAGCAGGGCTCTGATCTCTAATCATGTCACGTGTTTCCATACCAAGATGCAGACCAAAATCTACATCTGGAGTAAGAAAGATCCTTTCTCCAACCTGTGGGGTAGAGCATTTTGAGTAGCAGGAGTCAGGGTCTTACTTGCCAATCTCCAGAATGCTGCTGATTCAACAAAACATGCTTCCTTCATGTGATGGTGATTGACAGCTCTGTCAGATTACTAAAGTTAAACTGGTGAGGATTTTTTGTTTGGTTGGTTTGTGATACCACATATTTTCACAATAGAATCATAGAATAATTTAGATGGGAATGGACCTCTGGAGGTCTATGGTCCAAACCTCTGCTCAAAGTTAAATCAGATTGCTCTGGGACATGTCCAGCAGAATTTTGAATATCTCTAGGGATGGGGCCTCTCTGGGCTCCTGTCCCAATGTCTGACCAACCTTATGGTGAGATGTTTTTTTTCCTGTTATCTAACTGGAAATTCCTGCGTTTCAGCTTGTGCTTGTTGCATTTTGTCCAACCACCATGTACTTCTCAGAAGAGTCTGTCACCATCATCTCTACTACCTCCCATCAGGTAGTGGGGGAGAGCAAGGAGATCTTTCATTCACCTTCTTTTCTAAAGGCTGAACAGACCCTGCTCTCTCAGCCTCTCCTCATGTCATGTTCTCCATCCCCCTGACCATGCTGGTGGCCCTCACTGTACCTGCTCCAGTACGTCAGTGTCTTCCTGTACTGGGAAGCCCCTGACTGGACAGAACACTCCTGACGGGGTCTCAAAAGGGCTTTATAAAGCCTCTCTTCCCTCACTCTGCTAGCTGCACTCTTGAAAACGCAGCCCAGGATACCACTGGCCTTCTTTGTTGCAAGGGCACGTTACTGTCTTATGGTCCACTTGTTGTCCACCAGGAACCCCACGTCTTTTTCTACCACAAAACTTTCATTCTCTTTAACCACCCACTTATCTTGTCCATATCTCATCAGTTTGGCTATAAGGATACTATAAGGCTCAGGGTTATATCCATCTCATGGCAAGAAAAAGAAAGAACAAACCTCCCAGGCATGGTGCCGAGTACACTTTTAAAAACTGGTGGGTTAAAAAGGGAGAAAACATCTGGAAAACAGTGATGCTGCAGCAGGAAAGTTCTCGATGTAGACTGTGGTGGTGATCTCTTACGCATGCCCAGATGCACCCTGCCCCTATGTCTCGCTAAACAATTGGATCTACTACGTGGAAACCCTCACCCTATACTGGGTTTTCGGCAGTTACAAAGCTCAAAGTAGATATATATTTATATATGTGTGTGTAAATATATATATATGTTTTGTTTTTTTTTCTTTTCAGATTTACTAGTGAAGCACACCAAAACCTGGTTTGAAGCCAGGAGCCCTCCCCCAAACCTTTTAGAAAGGCTAGGGTCTAAAGGAAACATGACTGAAGGGCTTTTCCCCATATCATCTTCACTGTTCAAACCACAAAGAGAACTGATGTGCTTTTTGATCTGGGCTGATTTCTTCCTCTCTCTTGTCTGATGTTAAAAAAAAAAAAGAAGAAAAAAAAGAAAGTAAAACTGCCTTAAAAATAAAGCAAAAAAGGGTAAAAATGCTTAATTAACTTCTCTCTAGAAATTTGACTTTTTTTTCATCCAGGTGGTTCTGCAGCTGGGGGAACCTGGGGGAAATAAACATATTTTTATTAAAATTGTTTCGTCAATCTTTGTAGAGGGTCAAAATAAAGAAAGACTTGACCAACTTGTTTTGAAATTTAGAATTACGTACTTTCTCCTTCCCACTTCCACCTTCTCTCATCTCAGTGATCCACATCTAACCAGTACCTTCAGGGGTAGCTCTGCTTGGGACACTGAAGTTTGACCATGAAATACATACTTCAACTTTCAGACCCCAACAGAATTTGCAAGTCCAGCAACTGGACTTTCTACTGAGAACAATCTGACCCAGAGTTGAAACGAGGCAGTAAATGGGGAACAGCATGCAGCTGTTTTTAGGGATGACCATATCACTCAAAAGACTAATAATAAATATTTGTTGCAGAGACTGGGGAATTGGTTAATGCAACCACTGTCTTTACTAGAGATCTTAACACTTTTGAACCAGCTAAACAAACAGAATACACCCATGGAGAATACCTCCCACTTTGTTATTTGTTTGGAAAAAATCTTATGATACACTGGCTCTAAAATAGGAGGATCATTGATTTCTTTTTCTTTGTGGGCAGGAGGATTCCGTAGAGATTAGGAGTGGCTTTAAAGGGGTATATTGCAGATGTCCCTCAGCAAAAAAGATGCTACACAAACTCTTGTTCAAGTTTCCAAGCACCTTTTACACACGCTCTTTTTTTGTCTCTTCGCAAAACTAGTTTTCTGCATTGTGACTGTTGACATAAGGCTTTAGCAAAGGAGTTCTGGAGAATCAGCTTGCGATATTTTAATATATTCCCATCCTCATGTACCCCTCATCCCAGATCTGGAGGTTATCATCTCCCACTGTAATCGAGAACCTAAACCAGAGATGAAGGTAGGTTTGAACAAAGACACTACGCTGGTGCAATGCCACAACTTAGTGGGGCTTGTAAGGTCCAAAACTGGTCTGACAAAACCTTTATCAGTGAGCAAACAGCTTTACCAGAGAGCAATACCTGTGAAGTCTGCACTGGAGGAGCTGAGCCTCTCATCCTATCACTGGAGCCAGACTTTTCAGTAGTGCCCACCTTCTTTACACGTTCCCTTCAGATATTTATACACATCGATAAGATAGCCCCTGCACCTTCTTGTCTCCAGGCAAAAGTCCCAGCTCTCTCAGCCTGCCCTCATATGACAGATGCCTCAGTCCCTTCATCATCTCATCTTAGTGGTCTTTTACTGGACTCACTCCAGTAGGCCCACATCTTCCTTGTACTGGGGAGCCTAGTCTTGTATTCAGCACTCCAGATGAATGTCACCAGGGCTGAGCAGAGGGAAAAGATCACCTCCATCAACCTGCTGGAAACACTCTTCCTAATGTAGCCCAGGAAGCCTAATGTAGCTCATAAGCTTGTCTATGAGAACTTTATGGGAGACTGTCAAAAGTCTTATCAAAGTCCAGATAAGCAACATCTGCTGTCCCCTCATCCAACAAGCCAATCGTCTCATCATAGAAGTCTATCAGATTGGTTAAGCATGATTTCCTTCGTAAATGCAGGCTGACTATTCCCAGCGACCTTCTGGTCCTTCACACGTCTGGAAATGTTTTTCTGGGATTAGTTGCTCCATCACCTTCCCAGGGATTGAGGTGAGACTGACCAGCCTGTAGTTTCCAAGATCCTCCTTCTTGCTCTCCTTAAAGATAGGGGTGACATTTGTTTTCTTCCAGTCCTCAGGCACCTCCTGTGATCACCATGACCTTTCAAAGATGATTGAGAGTGGCCTTGCAAGGACATTGGCCATCTCCCTCAGCACATGGAGCTGCATCCCATCAGGGTCCATGGACTTGTCTATGTCCGGTTTGTTTAAGCATTCCTTAACCTGATCCTCCTTCACCAATGGTAAGTCTTCCTTGCTCCGGACTTCCCCTTAGGATTGCTCAAGGCCAGTCTTATCAGTAAAGACTGAAGCAAAGAAGGCATTCAGTACCTCAGCCTTTTCTGTGACCTTTGTCACCAGGCCCCTGGCCCATTTAGCAGAGGGCCCACATTTTCCCTAGCCTTCCTTTTGCTGCTAATGTATTTGTAGAAGGCTCTCTTATTGCCTTTCATGTCCCCTGCTGGTTTCAACTCTGGGTGGGCTTTAGCTCTCCTAACCCCATCCCTACATGCTCAGCGTCTCTATATTCCTCCAAAGACACCTGTCCCTGCTTCCACTTCTTGTACACTTCCTTTTTATGTCTGACTTTTGCCAGAAGTTCCTTATTCATCCATGCAGGCTTCCTGCCACCTTTGCTTGATTTCCTGCTTGTTGGGATGGACCATCCCATGAGCTTGGAAGAGGTGATCCTTGAATATCAGCCAGCTCTCTTGGACTGCTCTTTCCTCAAGGGCCGTATCTCATAGGATTCTTCCAAGCTGGTCCCTGAACAGATCAAAGTCTGTTCTCCTGATGTCCAGGGTTGTGATCCTGCTTTTTGCACTGCTCCCTCCTTGCAGCATCCTGAACTCTACCATCTCATGGTCATTGCAACCAAGGCTGCCCCCAACTTTCACATGTCCAACTAGCCCCTCCTTGTCTGTAAATATGAAATCCAACAGAGCACCTCAGATTTATACTAGTGGGGGAGACTCTGAGAAGAGTAAGAGAACACAAATCTTGCAGAAGAGCTGTCTTTTGGGATTTCCTGAGGATTTGGAGCTTGTGGGTGTGACCAGTGGATCCTTCAGGGCCAGGTGCCTCTGAAGCTAAACCTGCAGGTAGAAGAGAGCAGAGACAGGGACAGGAATGGTTCTTCCAGAGCCGGGTTTTAAGGCATTTGGGTTGGACCTAAATAGATGGGCCAGAGAATTGGTCTCGATATGGGATGTTACACTGCTGGCATGGTTTGGCCAACTAGCCCTAACCCAGGGGCATCTCAAGACTTGGCAGGGACAGAGACCCTTTGCATACAGATGCAGCTACTGTTTTTGGAGGGGAAAAGAGATTAGCTGTGCAAACACATGCTGGCCTGGGCCTCAGGGTCTGAAATCAGGTCCTGGCATGGTGGAGTTTACTGACAATGAAATAACCCCAGTATCAGAACTTTGATGTCCCTGTGCAAGCCATACTTCAGTCGGCCCTAATCATATTTTGAAGAAAAACAAACAAACAAAACACGCACCCACACACACCCCTCTTACTGATTTTAAGGCTATGGCACTTGGAGAGGGCAGCCAGGGGGCCAAGGCTCAGGTTGCCCGACCCAGTTTGGATTTTGATCAGAGAGAGGGTCCTTATACCAGAAAATGTTGGCAAAGGCTCAAAAAGCTGTAGATGCAATAAATAAGTCTTGAGTTAAAACTGAAAAATAAACGATGAGAAATTATGCTAGGGATCAGCTCTACTTCAGGATGGAGGGCACCAGCTAAAGACGACAGCAGTTATGGACCTTTGGGACCTTTTGTGGCTGGCCCGCTCCAGTTCAGCTCCTTTGTGCAACTTCAGCCCAGATAGACAAGGTTAATAGTAGATTTCTATTTTTATTTGCTGAATTTTACCTACAACTGCAAGTTTCCTGCTGCGGTGGCACAGTTTAAAAATCAAATCTCTTACTCGAGCATGATCCAGCCTAAGAGAACACCACCTACATCCTGCAGAAGATGCCCAGGTACACTTGGCCCGTTGCTCCTGCCCGGAGAGCTTTGCAGCATGGAGCTCCCACGGGGTTGGCGATGCAAGAGCCAAATGCTCAGTCCTAACTTTTTCCCCAGTCCCCAGAAGTTCAGGATGTGAGCTGGGTAAGAAAACCACTTGGACCGAACAACTCTAGCCATCTGTGTGTTTAACTCACATTCAGTCTCTGCCATTTTGAGGACCAGACACTGGCTATAAGCCCAAACTTACACTGCAGAAGTGTGATACATCCAGCAAGACGCTTAAGAAGCTGAAGGACCACAAGCGTACAAAATCCCCTACAAACCCGAAAATCTGCTGCCACAGCCATGTTGGGTATAGGGGGCTCAAAATGGGGCTCTTGACTCAGCAAGTCTGATCCATTCGCAGAAAAAAAGGGAACGAGAAGCCCTTCTGGAGAAGGGGAGATGCAGGGTCCAGCGTCCCACTGGTGAAGGGGCAGGGTCCACTGCAGAGCTCCTTCCCATGTTGTTGGCTCACTGAGGCCTTCTGCAAAGGCACTGCTGCAGGAGGACATGCCCTAAACCATCCCTGAACCGAGAGGGGCAGGCAGCTCCTTGAAGGCTTTTTATAGCAGTGCAGGTCCTCATGAGACAACCAAGTCTTGTGCCCAGAAACAGGAACAATCTAAATCCAAGCAAGCAGTAAACCCTGGGAGAAATAGTATCTAGACACATTTTATTATTCAAGTAAATATTTATGGCATCACTGACACAGAAAATCCTGGGGCAGATGCTCTGTTTCATTTGCCTAAGTATGTGAGACAGACACCCCGAGACAGGCAAGGGCCACAGCAAACAGCCTGTGCTGCTCAGGACCTTGTCCAAAGGTTAACTTTTTATTCACTAGGACAAAAAAAAAAAAAAAAAAAAAAAAAAATAATTCCGACTCTTCGACAGTTCTGGCCTCATGAGCAGCTGAGAGAGGAGTCACTGTGCATTCAGCTCTTTTTGAAAGCCGTCCCTGGCCACGCGAGTTTGCTAGTTTCTAGTAATAGAGTCTTGCTCCGAGAATTGGCCACCTACACATTCCCCAAAAGCAAGACAGTTAAACAGATCATCCAAAAATGAGGGAAAGCTTTTATAGTCTCGGTAGCTTGAGGTTACCTTCCACGTTAACACAAGGAAATGTGCAGTGATTTAGTCAGGACTTGCAGGCGATTTAAGAGCCCAGGTCCTAACAGCTTTCGCAGACTGGGAGTACTTCTTAAAAACTTGACCTTTCTTTGCTACAAAAGGTTTCCCTTTTGCGGTGGGTCCTGCTATATTCATAGAGGAGAGATTTCAGACTAGAGAACCCAGGAAGAGGTTCAGGGAATTCAACAAGGAAACAAAACAAAACAAAAAACAAAAAAACCCCACAAACACCTAAATAAGCCCTCCCTTGCAACTGCTGCAGCCATAAAAGACTGGAGACCTATTCTACATGTCCCAGGTCCCTCCTACCTGCTCAGGGCTGAAATTCCCAGCAGGGTTGCAAAAATCTAGAAATCAAACTGAGCCATCAGTGCAAAGCAGGCGGGACTGTACTTGCTCCTGCATCACCAGAAACTGTCCTCTATGAGCCAGTTAGGAAACCAGTGTTGAAAGAGACTGGATGGCACAGCTGAGAAAGTGCAGGCATTAGGGATGACCGTCTTTACCTGCAAGACAAGCAGATCTAGTTTATGTAATTGGGGAAAATTAAAAAAAAAAAAAAGCTTCACTACCAAGAGTGGAGCTTCAATATCACTTCTTACCACTACTGCTATTGAGCACTGGATTCCCAAATCCTTTTTATTTGAAGGCTGAAACCATTATCACCAGCTGGTGAGCTTGTGCATGGTTACAGCGAGAAAACAAAAAGCCTGTGTTTTACGCACTAATAAAAAAAGTGGGAGGCAAATAGACTGCTTCCAGCCTGGTAAGTCTCCATTCAGCATGAAAACATAGGTTTATGTGGGCAGCTGCCTGCAGACAGGAGCCCTGCATTAAAATCAGACAGCCTCAAGTAAAATCAGGCTGACCTCTTGAGCTTGCGTATGACCAAGACCAAAGCTAAAAACAATACATTAAGATCAATAATTTGCACAAAAATTTTTCTTTTTGTTACTTGCAAAAATAAACCTCTCCTAAAGTACTCCAGTTTGGAGGCAGCGACACTAGGAGAGCTTTCAGAGCTCCTGGCCTTTTTGGTGCCAGCAATGCACAGCAAGGACTGTAAAGTGCACAGACTCAAGCTCCCCAAAGTCCAGCTCAGGCAGACAAGGCATTCAGGAGGGGGCTGAAGGCAAATACAAACAGTCTCCAGATAGAGAAGTCCATGAGGATTTGGACTCTTCTGCCTAGAGGCTCAGATTAAAAAGATAATGTCATCAGACACCATGATCTGGTTGTCATCTTGCATGTGGGCTAACGCCACCTTCACTTCAGCTGGTGAGAAGGGCTCAGGGTTGTCCTGGTTGATGGACTCCATTGCACTCTTCAGGCCCACGGACTGGGCATGGGAAGCTTTGAAGACCTCCAGAAGGGCAGCCTTGAATGCTTTCAACCTAGGCAGGCAAGGTGGGAAGTAATTCACATCAGACACTGAATGCAAGTCCTTCCCTTCCCTGTCCTGAGTTGTTCCAGAAGCAGCACCCAGCAGGAGAGCCAAAATGGGAGCAGGGAGCATCTGCCACCCAGCATGGGTGTGCTTTAAAGACCTGGCACCTCTGGTTATGCCCACCGAGCTGCTACATCCACACAGCCCATCTCAGACCCACAGATACCAACTCCAGGTATTCCAGCTATTTTTCAGCTTAGAGGAAAAAAAAAATCCTGCTACATTACCATCATGAACATCATCTACCCCACATCTATGTTTCTACTTGTGCTACAGCCCCTGCACAGGCTTGCGCAGAGACAAATCCCTCCTCTTCCTCCCCCTGCTTTTATGGCCCCTCACTCACCTCGGGTCAGCCAGCTCTGGCTTCTTTGCTTCACCAGCAGTCGAAGGTTCGGGCGTCTTGGGAGTAAGTGCCTGGACTGGAGCAGAAAGAGGAGAGTTACGTTCACCCTGGCCAAAACGCAGACCCGCAGCTTGACACAACCCTTTCCCCACTGCAGTGCTAAAGGCTTTACTGCGCTCGGTTACAGACGGATGAGAAAGGAGCCCAGCCTGGGGCTTCTGGCAGGATCTACATGGAGGCAGCCCATCCACTAGCTGAAAAAGGAGAGCACGGCTGGAGCAGCACTGGGTTTCCAGGTACTGCACTGTGCCAAGGACCCCGAGCAGCCCCAGCATGGGGTCACTTCTCATTGCAGTGCACAAGCCCACCAGCCCAGAAGGCAGCAGCACCCTCAAAGAGCCATGTGCCAGTGAAATCTCAGGCACTCACCCTCTGGCATCTCCTCCTCCGCATCACTGAAGTCATAAGGGTCATAGGAGTCTCCTTCATCCCCTGAGCGTGCCTTCTTCCTCCTGGGTGTGGAGAGAGAAGGTCACTTCCCTGCACTGAATCACAGACCTCAGGAACGCTACAGAGCTCCTTGAAACATCAAGCTCGGACAACACAGGGTACCTGCGGCTTGCAGTTAAACCCAGAACCTGTCTGCCATCAATCCAGCCATAAACCTCCACGCACAGCAGGGGATCTGATGTAAGCATTCAGGTGCTCACCTAGTTGCCACCACAAGCCTCAGGGAAGTCAGCCTGCCCCTGCTGGCAGCAATTATACTGGCCAGAAGAGGCCAGCACCTTTGGGCAATACCTCCCCTTCTCCTTGCTCAGGCTCCTACCTTCTCTTCCTGCTCTCCTCCTCAGGCTGCTGATCCTCCTCCTCCTTTTCAGTCTCCGAGTCATCCTCCGCCTGCTTTTTGCGCTTCTTCTCTTTCTCCAGCACCTGTACAATGAAGGTAGGCAGGATTCAGCCTGCCTCTGACGCAGGTAGGATCCCTGTGCTGTCCCAGAGCATCGCTCCTGCCTGCTCCCAAAGCAGACCTGCCTCCCTCCAAAACGGCCTCACCGACTAAACAAGCCAAAGGGTTTCAGTCCTCTCCAAGAGACCTGTTTGCCCAACCTTCCCTTGCACAGGGAAGCAGCCTGAGCCTAACACACACCCCCACACATGCCTGTGAGTTAGGCGAGGGCTCAGCCACGTCCCCAAGCCCCTTACTCCAAACAGCCCATTGCCAGGAGGGGAGGTGCAGGGCAAGGCTTCCTGGAGGTATTTTCAGGGTCACCAACAAGGCACACCAGCATGTGTCCTTCCCAGCCATGGACAGACAGACACCAGCCCTCTGCACTCCAGAGGGGGGGACAGCCATTGCCTTTCAGGCGCTAACACCACAACGTGGGGCCAGGAGCTCGCCGCAGCCCAGGTCTCATGCTGGCACTGAGAAATGGCCCTGCTGCTAGCAACCCTGGGTGCTCAGCCTGCACCAGGTTCAGAGCCCAGACCTCCCCCTTTCCATGATCCCTTCAGGACCCCACCGCTGCTAAGGGGCACCTTCCCCTTGCCGGGCTCCAACCTTTTTGAAGTAGGCAAACTGCACCAGCTCCACAGCTGCTTCTGCATCCTGAAGATCAACTGTCTTGTTCATCCTGGCCTTCGCATGGGCCGTGGAGAGGCGGATCAGTGTCTCCAGGGTACGGGCTGTGACTGGGGAGGTCTGGGGATGGAGAGCAAACGGCTGTGAGGCACCATGTCCTCATAGGGTCTGCTTGATTGCCAAGAGGCCCCATGCAGTGCAGGGCCCGGCAGGACCCCATGTAGCCTGGACATCAGCACCTGGGTTTGCCTCCCTTTGCAACCCCAGAAGGCGTCTCATCCAGGGCAGGAAATATCCATAATGGGAGAGGAGAGCATTTGCCTCAGTTTCCCTCCTCCTGGCATTAGAGGGAGGGAGGAAGCTGCTTGTCCATCACAAGCAGCACAACGGCAGAGCTCACCCTGGCGATGTCGGAGTTCATCTGGTTCTGGCTGCGCAGGCGGGAGTATTCCTCGGCTATGTAGTCTGCCGACTCTTGGGTCAAGACGGGCTTAATGATCTTTGCTACGTGGATGTATTTCCTCATGAACTCCATGCTGACGATCTTCTCTCTGTGGGAGATACACACACACCCATGTCCCCAAAGGGATAAGCAAAGGCAGCCTGCAAAAATGGGGCTGCACGCAGAAAAAGGGCAAGCGCTACCCAGTACAAGGAAAATTCAGCTCTAGGAGACATTCCCCAAGCTCTTGGTGGTGCCTGGCATTAGGAATCAAGTTCAGAGCAGCTGCCCAGAGTAGACATGTTTCAGAGCTCCCTTTACATCCTGCCTACACATTTTCACATGGATCATCTACAGCATCACTGTCCCCTGCTCTCAGCTGCCACCTGGATGCCAGATCTAGCACATTTTTTAGGTTGCTCCTCGTGCCGGAAACCCCCCGCAGAGCTAGAGGAAGGAGCAGCCACCAGGGCTGTGGACAGGGAACTCACTTCCTCCGGTGGGGCCCATGCAGGAGGTCATCGTGTTTCTCATACACTTGGAGCTCCTGTTCCTCCTCCTGGGCAAAGTCAGGGTCATCTGTAGCCAGGATCTCCACGGCGCTGCCCAGGGGCATGGCTAGGAAAAGGGAGGGTTACAGAGAACAGGATTTTAGCCTCTTGCAGTACCACTGGACCACAACGGTCTTCTGTGAGCAGGCCAAAAGGCACATGCTAATAGCACTCAGCAAAACCACATACACCGGCCCCAAACAGTTGGTAACAGGGGCCATGAGGTGGGGAGGTTGGACAGCGGGAAGGGTAAGATCAAGCAGCAAGGCAGTTTCACAGCCTGGGGAAGAAGAGTCTGCATCGAGGACTTCCAGCACCACGGTGCTGCTCCCTTTCTCACAAAAAACAACATAACGCCGCTTTTCCCCATGCTCCCAGCTCCTGGGAAAGGGAGCGAAGACATTCGGGTTGTGCCTCAACACAAGAACCCCAACCTTCCGCTATCTCTGGTGCCTCTGCCACGGCCAGGTGGGACAGAGCTGGGCAGTGAGCTACAGAGGACAGACGGAGACTCGTTGCCTCAGGGTCACGGCAAAGCAATATTCAATATCCCACAGGGAACAAGGGTCCAGTCCCTTCTTGCCTGCAAGCAATAGGGAAGTGACCACAGCCATAGAAAACTTGTAACTCATGGGCTCCCTATTGCCCAGCCAAGAAGGAGAGAGTAACCCCAGCTGCAGGACAGCCCAGGGCTCCCAGATGGCAAGAGCCGACTCACCATCCCCATCCTGCTCGTTGGGGTTGCGGTAGCGGTGCATTCGCAGGACGTGGTCCGAGATCTCCCTGTCCTGCTCAGGGTCCATCTGGTCCAGGACAATGAAGAGCAGGTCAAAGCGGGAGAGCAAGGAGTCCTGCAGGCCAATGTTCTCCATGGGCGTCTTGTACTGGTCGTACTGCAAGAGGTCGAGACAAGGAGTTAGAGGAGACCCTCTTGGGCCAGTGTAAGCCATTAGGAGAACTGGATGGACCTCCCCAGGCCAGGCCTTAAAGGATGGATGTAGAGCTGGCCAGACGCTGCCTGCAAACTCCAGGCAATACCCAGTCTGCTGCAGAAGTAAAGGGCTATTTTCCCCATACTGGAAGATGGCTAAAGCTCTTATTTGCAAGAAAAACCCATGGGTTTTTTTTTGTGCTCTCTTCTCAGGGTCTGTCACAGCCAGATTGAAGGCTACACACCAGAGGCTGAGCACCACTGCCCTCATCCTGGCTGTGCTTCCCCCAGCCAAGGCTGGGATATCCAGCTCGGGATAAATACCTGGGCACCACCAGCCACGAGATGCCATCCCAACACAGTCCCCCAAAAGCTCATGACCCAGGTTGAGGATTCACTGGGCTGCCCAGAGCAGCTCTGGCTGCTCTCCAGTCCCACATCTCTGGGGCAGAGCACTGAGATCCCCAGGCAGCACTGAGCCGAGTTAAGAAACTCCACAAGCCTCATTCAAGGACTTGAGCACAAGGTAAGAAACCCCACCAGCCCCTCTCACTCCTGGGACAACTGTGAAAAATCAGCAACAACTAAACATCCAGGTCTTTGCCCCAAACAGCCCAGTCCCATTAGCTCAGTAAGAACTGAGTCCCTAGTTTGTGGGGGGATCTTTTGGTTTTTAAGAGAGGCCTTTTCCACGAAGATAGCTCCCACCAGCCTTCCCCACAGAAGGGACCCAGCGTACCCCAGCCCTCACCCCCACTCACCCGGCCGTAGACTGGATTAGCCGCAGCCAGGACGCTGCAGCGGGAGTTGAGCCGCGCGTGGATGCCGGCTTTGGCGATGGTGACGCGGCCCTGCTCCATCACCTCGTGTATGGCCGTACGGTCGATGTCGGACATCTTGTCGAACTCGTCGATACACACCACTCCCCGGTCAGCCAACACCATGGCTCCTGCTTCCAGGCGCCGTTCGCCTGGGAAGGAAAAGGGTGAACCATCACTCAACAAGCCCCACAAGTCTGTCCCCTGCCATGACCCGCTGCACCATCCCTCCATCCCCGTGACTAGGCTAAGCCTTGAACAGCAGCAGCCGTTTTGGCTTGGACCTGTGCATCTTCTACCCTCCTTGAGGGCAGAAGGGCACTGAGGAAGAAGAACAGACCTACAAGGAGAAAGAGGACAAGATCCAGCCTGTTGGCTGTCAGCCAGCCCCCAATGGGGTGAACCTCATAGAAAAGGAAGAGAAGACCATCACCTGACAGAGGCAGAGATAATATCCCTAAACACTATTATCGTTGCCATAAAGCTTCTGGCCAGAGCAAGGCATACAGGTGCCACTGCAGGAAGAACAAAGAGTAATCCTGGATCTTGCAGAGACCCTGGCATCACCTTCAACATCAGCCAGCAAGCCTCTGCCAGCTCCCAGCAGGAGCCAGCCCGCTCCTTACCAGTTTCTTGGTCCGTGGTGACGGCAGCAGTCAGACCAACACCAGAGGAGCCTCTGCCGGTGGTGGGGATGGCCCGGGGTGCAGTGCAGAGCACATACCGCAGCAGCTGAGATTTGGCAACTGAAGGGTCTCCTGAAATGGAAAAGACTGCATTAAATCGGGGCTGACTGTCCAAGAAAGTAGTTTTGCAGAAAAAGAGCTACAGGTCCAGATGGGCAGCAAGTTGAACATCAGCCTGCAGCGCACCCTGACAGCAGAGCAAGCAAACAGTATCCTGGGCTGTCTGAGCAACACTGCAGCTGGCAGGGCGAGGGAAGGGATCCTTGTCTTCCATTTGGCACTTGTGACACCACATTACCGTGTCCCGTTTGGGGCTCCCCAGTGAGGAGAGATGAAGGAAAAAAAAGGGGGAGGGGGCGTGAGGGGGAGAGGTTGTTTAGCTTTTAGAAAAGAAAGTGAATGGAAGATCTCCTTGCCTTCCTCAACCACCTAACTGGAGAAAACAGAAAAGATGGAACCAGACTTCTCCAAGAGGCACATGGTGACAGGACCAGGGGCAACTCTGAACATAGGAAATCCCTCTAAGTGTGGTCAAGCACAGGGAAACAGGCCCAGAGAGGCTCTGGGATCCCATCCCTGGAGACATTCAAAACTAACTGGACAAGTCCCAGAGCAACCTGATCTACCTTGGCTCTGCTCTGTGTACAGCATCAGACTATGGGCCTCCTGAGGTCTAACCTCAGCTACTCTATGAAACTAAGACTGGCCTTCATTTTCCTGGTCCCTTCATCTCACCTCTCCCCCACCCAAGACCCAACCTAGGGTTCCTCTGCCCAGCATCTCCAGACCTATCAGCAAGATGTTGATGTCTCCTCGGATGCGGCTCCCATTCTCTAGGACTTTCTCCACTCCTCCAAGCAGCATACAGAGAAGGGCCTTCTTGATGTACTCATGCCCATGGATACTGGGAGCCAGGGATTTTGCCAGCTGGTCAAAGATATCCTAAGGCAGAAGAGGCAAAGCACAGCCCATAAGACAGACAGCAGCAAACAAGAACAAGGAGTAATTCTTTACAACTCTATTTGAGCACACCCATGCAAGAAAAGAGTTTATTCCTACCATAGAACCACACTAGTGAAAGTTTTTTTTTTTACACAACAGAAGACATTTATTGGAGTTTTCTTTCAATCATCCTACCCATGGCTCTGATGTCCTACATCACAGTCACCTCAGCAAGCACTGGAAGCAGCAAACCCAGTAAGTGCAAAGCATCCTCCTCTCCAAGATACAAAGCAAAGGCTAGATCACAGGATCAGGCTGGGGGACCCTCCTTTTCCCTTCTTAGCCCAAGACTTGTGATTTTGCTGTTTTCTTTCAGAGCATCGGTGATCCACACTGTGGTATCACTCTGTTCTTGGTTTTGAGGAGAAAGAGAGGAAGGTATTTCTTCTACAGACTATTTCTCTGGCAACCAGCTGGCAGATTCAGGAAACACAGATTTCCATCTGGACAACCATGCACAGTGCTGCCAACAATCAGGAAGCTCTACTAGTATTACAGAAGCAGCAAAACCAAGCCAAAACAAACAAAAACCACCCTCCCAGAATTTGATAACAGTGTGAGCAAAACGCAAAGAAAGCAAGTGGAAGATCCAGCAACGTTGCTAAGAGGAGTGAAGAGTTTACTCAAAGTCCACCCGAGAACACGACACGTTCTTAACCACATGTCAAGCTTTAAAATTGCTATAGCCAAAACCTCATGCTTGGACACAAGCCTGCCTAGAAGGCAGGCTCGTAAGATTTAAATACCTTGGAGCGACTCTTGCTGAATCTCTTGATCTTGGCCACATCAGCAGCAGAGTAGAGAGGCCGAATGTCCTTGCTCATCTGCTTCACATGACAGGCAATGAGGATAGTCCTGAAGAAGAAAGACAGCCATGGTCAGGTCTGCAAACCCCAGAGAAGCCTACAGGTCACAGCAACAGTGCCACAGAAATTTCCACATGGTCACCATTTGCTCTAGAAAGTCATCATGGAAGGCTGAAAAGCTCCAAGAACTACAGTCCTCCTCTGTCTCTGTCTAACTGGACTACTTTAAGAGCAACTGGAGCAACTTTAAGAGTGTCCAACCATCTCTGCATACAGCTGGACTTTACAACTCAATACTGATGCTCAGAAGCCAGTAGCAAACCCAGCTCTGTGATGGCTATCTACTTGCCCTATCTCACCTGCCAAAGACAGGACCCTACTGAAAAGGGGTGAGCAGCCTGGAGTTGTCCTTCAAGCCAGAAGGAGACTCACCTGAACGTCCCTGAAGTATAACCCCCTTTCTTTCCTGGCAGGCAGCGGTATGTCCCGACCACCTGGATGCGGTCCCCAGGCTTCACTTTGTCCACTAGGTCGTCATCCAGAATGACATCGACAGAGCGTGGCAGCTGCCCTGCTGGTGCCTTCTCGGGCATCTCCTGGATGGTGATGGTCTGATGATCCTTGTAGACTGAGAGGCCAAACTCGGTCTCCAAGGGATTATTCTCTTCATCCTAGAGCAGGAACGACCATAATAAGACCAGCATCATTTTTCAGGAGCACTGGAAAGATAGGTCAGCCGAGCAGCAAGAAGACAGGCTGCACCATCCAAAATGCCCAAGACCACTGAAAAGGCTTGTTAATGAAGTCTGCCAGAACCTGGGGTTCACCAGCTCCACAGGCCCCTGGTCTAACACTGTTAGCACCCAACAGTGCTGGTACTCTCTGTTTCTCCAAGGCCTGTTGCTAATGTAGGCAGCAATAACACATCACCCATGCAGAAGACAGTATGGGCACTGAGGACATAGCTCAGGTCAAACCTTCTTCCACTCCCAAATACAGACCAGTCATTCTGCCCAAGGGTGCATACATCCTCCAGGAGAGCACAGACATGCCCATGCTAACGCAGGTACCAACAGAAAGAAAACTGGCTGCAAACTCCTAACAAAAACCAGCTAAGCATCTCACAGCAGAAGCAATATTATAACTAACATCTGAACTTCCCAAACAAAAGCTGGCCTGGTGACTATGTGTCTAAAAGAGACTTTCTTTAAATGCTCCTTGTAGCTCTCTGGGTCTGTCACATCACACATTCTTTTCTCTACTCCGTGGACTATGTAGGCAAAGGGAAAAAGAGATCCACAGGGATTTGAGACCCTCAGCTCACAAAGAGCATGATCTCCCTGAAGGCGTTTGCTGACACTTCTCATTAGGCCACTTCACCTCACCTTTGTAGGGTAGACAGAGCTGGACGGGAAAGCATCCAGAGATGTCATGTCTGTATATCGTCGCTCAATGGTTTTCTTAGTAGCTGGGCAGTAATGGACACTCCGGACAATCTTTGGACGAACCAGAGAACCTGGGTTTGGAAGAAATGAGAGAAGAGTTGGGGCAAGAAAAGTCCCATCCATATGTCAGCCAGCAATCCTTGATGGGATTTCCACTCATAACTGCACTCGGGACATCTGCTGATAGACAGGGTCTATTCTGTGCCAGAATTTGCCAAGTTCTTTGTTATCAAAGACCATCCCAACATTCAGAACTTGTACTGAGTCCCACGTTCCCCCTCACACACGTTGCCAGGACATAACCTCAGCTTCTGGATGAACTACAGCCCTTCCACAGCAAATACCTCAACCCACTGCCCCTCAGCACAGCTACAGCTCAGGTATCCAGGTCTCCCCCCATCATACGCCACACTCACATTTAGTCACGATGCCCTCCACACAGACGACGCAGCTAAGGAAACAGGCGGTCAGCGTCCGGGGCGACACATGCTTGGAACCAAAGCTGCCCTCGAGCCCAATGTAAAAGTCCTCGTATTGCTTGGCATAGGTGGCGTCAACAGAGGCAACAAAATCCTTCAGAGCGCGCTGGAAGGCCATCAGCTCCTCAAAGGCATTGCTCAAAAGCCTGGAACAGGGGGAGGTGATGATGCCGTCAGTTCAGCAGCAAGGATCAGGCGCTACTGGCATGCTAGCAACCCCCTTCTGCCTTTCTCCATCAGGAAATCTGGGAAAACGCTCAAAGCTTTCCCAGGGCTCCATGCACTCTGAAAGCTTACTAGGAAGTCAAGACAAAAAAAAAAAAGCTTATCAGTTCCCTTATAGTCAGCTCAACTCCCACTAACAGCCAGAGGCTGTAGGAGTAGACTCAGCCCAAACATACCTGCAAAACCTCACATGTTCCTAAACTGATTTGCAAGCCTGGTCCAAAATAATACTAGCATCCTAAAAGGAGACATTTCATATCACACAAACAACCCCAGATTGCTGCAAATACTAGAACTAACAGCTTTTAATCAAATCAAGGGTTTGCAAGCTTTGGAAGGGATGGATGTCATGGGGGAAAAGACAAAGCCCATCTTTACAAAGCATTCTTGTGGTCCACAGGACAAGGTCTGGCCCTTCCTTGCCAAACACGATATACAGAAAATGAGTTAAACTTCTAAATCTGCATGGTGCCAGAGATGCGCCCCACCACCCCACTCAACACCCCTCCAAGCTTATCAGAGGCCCCCCTAACCGGCTGGCTCTCTTCTCGTTTTTCCTCCGCAGGTCATTGATGTTGACAAGGAGGCGGTACTGGTTGTCACTGATCATGTCGCGGACTTTGCTGTGGTAAATCCCTTGATCTTCCTGCAGGAGAAATACCCATTTTAAATGATCATATATATATATATGCAAATGATCATATATATATATATATATATATATATGCAAATGCAGCCCGAAGGAGACAATTTCTGCAAAGCATCTCTTGCTTGAAGCCTTTTAAAGAAGCTGGTCCCAGGGTCAAAGCAGCTTATCATAAGGAAAGGGTCCCACTGGGGCACTTGTTCAGTTCTTCCCACATACTGTAAGGGACCCTCCTTTCCCAAGGACTTCATGGATGTCTTTTACATTCTTGTATTTAGAAACCATCCTCATCAGATCTAGGTTGTCTGAGTCAACTTTGAGCTTGCATTTAATCTAAACACAGTAGAGGCGTGCGCTAGCCCGCCTGCATGGGCCGACCCAGGCAGCTCAGCGGAAGCGTGCCTGGGCAGTACCCGCACACCGCGGCGGCCCACGCACTCGCTTGCTGGCTCTTCCTTCGCATCACACCTAAAGGGAAGAGCAGCCCCTCACCTTGCCCAGCGCCCGCGGGTGGGACCCCCACGCTCGGCCTGCAGCAAGGCAGCGGGGCGGCAGGGGGTCGGCCCGGGAGAGCCCCCGCGGCCGGCTGCTGCCTGCCCCTGAGCTGCAGCTGCTGGATCCCAAAACGGGGCCGCAGGGGAGGGTGGAGGGGTGCCGGGGACAAGGAGGGAAGTGCCCCAGGGTCCGCCCCTACCCCGCTTCCGTGCAACACCCCCCCGTCCTCCAACGCAGCCCCTCTCCCGGCCTCACCTCATCGTCCAGGAAATCCAGGTAGTCGCGCTGCGCCTCTCGCAGCTCCGCGTCCTCCAGCGCGCCCGCAGGGGCCGCCATGCTCCCCGCCGCACCGAGAGGCCGGGCGGACCGCCGAGACCCCCGGGCAGGGGGGGGAGGAGGAGGGCGGCGGGGGGCGCACGGACGGCGCTGGGTAAGGGCCCGGGGCGCAGACCTCGCTCCGCCGGTGCCGATCGCGCCCGAACACGCTCCGCCCTTGGCGCCAAAACCGCGCTTTCCCGCCACCACAGGGCTGCAGCGCGGGAGGGGGGTTCCGCTTCCTTCCCACCGCCGCCTCTCATTGGGTGGTGCCGCCCCGCGCCGCCGAGCCGCCAGCCAATGCGAGAGGCGCAGGGATTCGCGGGAGCCGACGCGCCACGGCGCCGGCCAATCAGCGCGCGGAGGGGCGGGGGGGGCTGCCGGGGGGTTCCGCGCGGTCGCGGGAGCTGCGCCGCCGCGGGGTGGGAGTCAGCGGCGCGCTGAGAACAGGAGGTTTGGGTTTTTTTTTTTTTTTTTACTTTTAACTTTTTTCACTTATTTTCCTTTTGGATTTTGAGGAGACCTATTTTCGCGTGTTTTCGCCCCGAAGCATGCAGAGTGGGCGTTTCTTTTTCCCTTTTAGGAGGCAGCTTAAATTCTTCTTTACTGGCATGAGTCCAAGAATTGAGGGCTTGGAATTAAAAAAATAAATAAATACTGCGCAATTTGCAGTGAAATGGCGAGGTTCGAGCATGTTTTGGGGAGGTGTCGCAGGCAGAAATCACAGAAAAGGGGAGGTAGTTGCACTTCTCAGTTTTGGGTATCCAAAAAGCTCGCTGATACCCCGTTAAAAATATTCTTTGTTACTCCTTGAAAATAAATATCTAAACTGATACTCCGTTGGTTAAAAATGAATTACGAATTAAAAGCTAGAAACCCTCTATTTTATTCAGCAAGGCATGCAGACTTGTCTGTGTCCCCTAGACAGTGCTATAACTGAAAACAGTTGTGCTGGGGATGATAATAAATACTCGCTCAGGGTATGTTTAGCTGTGCAAAATGCCTCGTCAAATATTCCTCCTGCCTGAGGTCACTAGGGGGAGCAGCTTCGATTCACCAGCTTGCAAAGTCCCTGGAACAAAGGAGCAGGAAACAAGAGCTGCCCTGTTTCCCCTTTACCATTTATGCCTCTGGATCAGATCCCTCTAAACGCATTGGAGATATTATTAGTAACTGTTGTGAGTGGTTTAGGATATATGTAGCCCAAGTCCTCGAAGATATTCACCCCACAGATTTTTCACCTAATTCTGCATCAGAGTGAAAGTTCAGCTTTTCCTTCTAAAGTTTTAGGGCCTAATCCTCCTCCGGAATAACAACGGAGTATTAGATGTGGCAGGTTGGCAGGAGTAAGGGATCTAGTGCTCTGTTGCACTCTTTTTCCCCCCAGGGCATTTTATAAGCTCCTGAGCTGCACTCTGCAGCTGAAATACCCTTCCTGCCTATGTGTGCTCTGCAGTACCCATTGCCCTGCAGACTCTCCTCAAACCCATCTCTTTCCATCATTTTCTGGGCAATTCTTGTTTCTATTTCTGCTGACTTTAGTGGGGACGACAGGAAGATGAGTGAGCAGAGAAAGCCTTTTGGTGTGCCCGTACCACACGGACTTTTTGGCCTGATAAAAGAGGCATAAAAGTGCTACAAACATTTAGGGTAATGTATTGTGTGTATTTATCAACCACTGCCATGAAGGAAGAGTGCGAGAAATGCATGCACTGGATATTAGCAAGAATGACGTGCAAGTGGCCAAGTCAGCTGTAGCTGTGTAAACTGCCTGGAGGAATCAGTCCATGTAAGTCCCAAAAGGAAATATAATATGTCCTATATGTGTTGTCAGAACCTGACATGAAATATCAGCTCTGAAACTGTTCTTCTCACTCTGCAATAGCCAGTCTCTTGAATCCATCAGTGAATGCAGCCAGCTTGCTTTATCACAGGCAAAAAGATTGATGGAGGGGAAGAGATTTGTTGAGTTGAAGCACAGTTCTTCATGCACCTGTGGATCTGGTTGCAAAGCAACCCATGAATCCAGCTGAAATCTAGTGCCTTTTTAGCCAGAGGCACCAGGGTGGGATCCATCTCCAGATTCAGACACCCATATCCAGACAGAAAGGTGATCTTACCTACATTTAGGTGTCCTATTCTCAAACCGAACCCCAGCTCCCAGCAGGGGAGGAGAACAAGGTCCTCTGCTCTGGAGTGGTCCTCTGCTCTGCTTGCCAGACCCAGACCAAGGCAGGGGAGCGCTGCTCGCCCTCCACCGCTGCCAGCACGCACAGAGCGGTGCTAAGCGCATGCTCCTGTGCCCCGCTCTGTCCCAGCTTGGACCCACAGGATGAAGGCTTAACACCCGCTTCACAGGCCAGCCAGAGTCAAGGGGGAGTCAGCAGGAACCATCACTCCTGACTTCAAGGTAACAAGAGTTAGGGCTAAAAATAGCTGCCCGTTGTTATTCATGACAGTGCCCTATAGCAGCTGCTCCACTGCTTCTGTGAATAATTAATAGGAGCAGGCCAGGCCGGAGAGGACAAAGGGATGAAGAGAGATGGAGACTGCACCAGTAACGGAGCTGAGGCAGAAGCTTCTCTACTCTGGGGCAGAGGAAGCAGCATGACGCTCTCAACCTAAACTCCACAGCCGTCCTGTATCACGTAAGCACTGCCATGGCCCACGGCTGTCCCAGAGCCTTGGAGCACGCTGCACCGAGCAACGAGGGCTCACAAAAGGCCTTCAGGATGGGTACGCTGTCCTCACGTCACCCCGAGGCTGTGGGCTCATGAGCAGGAGGCTTCGGTGATGATCCCGGTCTGGCCATCCCTGCTGGCCTCCTCCAGGGTTGCCTCCACTCTCGCGGGAGACAGCGATACCCCAACATGCTGCATAGGCAGGTTGTGAGCTGGCCAGTTCTCCGGGCCGGTTCACGGTGTAGCCACAAAACCCTGCTGTACCACATGGAGTGGGGAGGAGACCTTCCGCCTTCAGCCCATGTTGCTAGCAAAGACTTTCTCGGATGAAGCCAAGTGGAAGAGAACCACACAAGACACACATCTGCCATGCGTTACTCTTTCAGCCAAGACAGCCAAGCAGAACTTGTTAATTTTGCATGGGCTAATTCTATAGCTATCAAGAAATTCCAGATTTACCATAGACAACATTAAAAATAAACAAGCGTTTTGAGAAAAATTAAAGTGAATGACAAAACCAAGTGTTCATTCTTCAGGCTTGTGCAAATCCCTACCTTTTAGGACTCCCTAGGATACTTTTTAAGGACGAATCACCAGGCAATTCTTTCTCACGTGTCCTGCCACACTTCAGCTGTTATTGGGAAGAGTGAAGCACAGATCCATAGCAATATTTAGGCACCTATCATCCACTGAAAACAATGGGAATTAAGCACTTAAATATAGAGGGTCTGGGCTGCAGAGCTCTCAGAACTTCTTAGCAGGACTTTGATTAATTCATTAATCAATTAATGAAAGCCTGAAAGAATCAAAGGTGAGTGTAGGGTTAACTTCCATGGATGAATCGCACACAAAGGGTGCTGACCGGAATACCTCAACTGTTCCTGTGTACATCTTGCTGTAAATGGGCATTGATTGCAGTTACATCTGCCCCTCAGGCTGTGACCAGCAGTGGATATGTTGCCCTCTCTGCTCTGTCTTCAAGCCTTCACGGATAATGTGAAGGGGTAAAATTTTCTTGGCGGGGCGAGTGGAGATGCAATAGCACAACAGTGCGTAGCTGCAATCATGCTTCCAGGCAGAAATCCAGCCAGGCTAGTACAGGCAGAAAACCAGGCTGATCATAATCAGTTGAGGAACAAATTGGGTGTGCAGCTCCCAGGAATCACAGAATGGTTGTAGTTGGAAGGGACCTCTGGAAATTATCTAGTCCAACCCCCCTGCTCAAGCAGGGTCACCTAGAGCACATTGCCCAGGACTGTGTCCAGACAACTTTTGAATATCTTTAAGAATGGAGACTCCACCAACCTCTCTGGGCAACCTGTTCCAGTGCTCAGTCACTCTCACAGTGAAGAAGTTTTTCCTCATGTTCAGACGGAACTTCCTGTGTTTCAGTTTGTGCCCGTTGCCTCTCATCCTATTGCTGGGCACCACTGAAGCGTCTGGCCCCATCCTCTTTGCACCATCCCTTCAGATATTTATACACATCGATGAGATCCCCCCTCAGTCTTTTCTTCTCCAGGCTGAACAGTCCCAGCTCTCTCAGCCTTTCCTCATATGAGAGATGCTCTAGTCCCTTCATCATCTTAGTAGCCCTCCGCTGGACTCCAGTAGTGCCGTGTCTCTCTTGTACTGGGGAGCCCAGAACTGGATGCAGTACTCCAGATGTGGCCTCACCAGGGCTGAGTAGAGGGGGAGGATCACCTCCCTCCACCTGCTGGCAACACTCTTCCTGATGCACCCCACAATACCATTGGCCTTCTTGGCCACAAGGGCACATTGCTGCCTCATGGTCAACTTGGTGTCCACCAGCACTCCCAGGTCCTTCTCCGCAGAGCTGCTTTCCAGCAGGTCAACCCCCAGCCTGTACTGGTGCATGGGGTTATTCCTCCCTAGGTGCAGGACCCTGCACTTGCTTTTGTTGAACTTCAGGAGGTTCCTCTCCGCCCACCTCTCCAGCCTGTCCAGGTCTCTCTGAACGGCAGCACAGCCCTCTGGGGTATCCACCACTCCTCCCAGTTTTGTATCGTCAGCAAACATGATGAGGGTGCACTCTGTCCTTTCATTCAGGTAACTGATGAATAAGTTGAACAGGATTGGACCCAGTATTGACCCCTGGGGGACACTGCTAGCTACAGGCCTCCAACTAGGCTTTGCACTACTGATCACAACCCTCTGAGCTCTGCCATTCAGCCAGTTCTCAATCCACCTCACTGTCCACTCATCTAGCCTGTACTTTATCAACTTGCCTATTTGCATTTTCAACAAGACTTTGCAGTGGGAGGAAATAAAATAGGGAGATGAAGGCACCATGGAGGACAAAGCCAGAGGAGCACCTGACTACCTACCAGCCAGGTCTTGAACATAGGCACAGACATGCCCCAAGTTGGCCAGCAAATTTTCCTGCTTTCCCAAGGATCTCCGAGCAGGAGGAAGGCCCTGCTGGGGCTCTGCCAGCTGGGGCTGAGGCTGCCTGAGGCAGGGAGCCAAGTCTCCTGCAAAATGCACCAGGCTGGCCACATCCCACTGTAATAGCGATGACTTTGATCGCTACATACTGGATTTTTATTTTTTTTTCCCCTCAGACCTCTGCGAACGCTTGAATCCCACGATGTGAGACTTCCTTACATCTCTGTGCACAGATGTCCCCATGTGCACTAGGTTTCTGAGATCCCTTTATCATCGATAGCCTTTATTTATTTCCTGTTGCACTGGAGAGATCTCCGCTTTTTCAGACGTATGTACGCTGTGATCTCTCCCAGGCTCTATTTTTCCCTTAGTTTAAATGAAAGTCAATTTTCAAGCCAGTCAAGTTACTATCTGTTAGCTTCCTGTTATGCCGAGCAACTTTATCTAGCCCGTGGAAGGGAAAGGAGTGCAGGAGTAAGCTATGCAGTTAAGTGGCTTGTGGTTTATCCACAGCTCCAAAAATGGGGAAGGAGTATCCCAGATAGACCAGAGTGTCACTTTGTCATCAAGCGACACATCTGGGTCGAGATTTCTGAGATACTTCAAAAATACTTAGAATAAAATGAAAGTGTAATAAAATGGAATAAAATGAATTGAATAGGAAGAAAAAATCTTCCTTTTAATAGAAACAATGTGGGAAATGAGATGATCTGTGAAATGTTTTTGTCAGTTTAAATCTTTGCTTTCCAAGGCGTAAAAAAGAGTTTGTCCGTCCTGTTTTCTCATCCAGCTGCCCTTGCAGGAGCTGAAATTAAACCGTGGAATTTGCTCTTGCAAGAGGAAATAGTGATCCTGACTTTCACTGTTCCAGGGCCAAATGTGGAAGACATAATTTAATACTGGAGGAATCCTGCTTAATCCTCTAATCTGACCTTTTACATAACATAGGATGGAGAATTTCACCCGATCGCATCTGCACCAAACTCAGGCATTTCTGACGTCATTTTCTTTAAGTATTTGCTATTCCCACACACTCTGGTAAATCTTTAAACTGATCTAGCTTTTTTTTTTCCCTTTTCCTAGTGCCTGGGAAGAAAAATAAGGAAAAAAACCATCAGTGCTTATGAATAGAATTTATTTACTTAAATGCATGGGGAGCTGCTTGCATCTCACCAAGAGGGCACAGTAAAGCATGCAAAAAAATTAAGACTGACCTTCAGCCTATTAGGATGTACTGTAGCCTTCCTCTTACTTCCCAGCGCAGGAAGCCTGGTGCAAACAGGTCTGCTTTCCCTCGCATGGGCAGGTGCACAGTATTAGCACAGCAACAGGAGCCTGCTGGTAGCATAAAATCTCCCCGTTCCAGTTCTGCTTCCACGGCTGCCTTCAGGATCCTGCGGGTGATTCGTTCTTGTTCTCCTATTGTGCAAAACAAAATTACGGCGATCAAAAAAACAGACAAAAAGAACCACACAGGCTGTGTCTCCAGGCACAATCAAAAATGACTCCCACGGCAAACGAAGCTGGAGGAGTGGCTGAATCAACAAACCTCCAGATAGTGCGGCCGGGAGCGTGTCTGCTTAATGCGGCAACCCAACCGCATTTCTAGGGAAGTCCTAACGGCCCAAATATAGATCCTCCGAGATTGTGCATTGCTATTTCTGTCTGCTCATCTGCTATCATGAGTTCTGGCCGTTACTAAAGACAGTGACAACTGACTCTTTTTTTTTCCTCTTTTAAATTTTTTCTCCCAGGAGTGGAAATCACCAATCTTTATGCATAGTACCATTTTCTCTGCGTTACATCAGAGACAGGCTTCACGCTTCGTTACTAGCGATCACCAGGACCTGCTTTCAGCAGCAAGGTGGTACAACTGCAGGGTCCGCTGGTTGCTTCAGCAAGTTATGTCCAGCTTTGGAAAACGGGACATTTCAGCAGTCCTCATGGCAATTCTTTTAAACCACAGTAGCAATCATCATCTGAGTGTCACAATGTGTGCGCAGCACCATGCAAAACATGAAGAGAGAGAAAAGTCCTGACCCTGAATTACAGAACTTCCTTTTGTAACGTGGTCTATCGGGGGAACTAAGTTGACTGTAAAAAGATTAATTGGCAAAATTATTTATACCGGATGCCTTTATGTGGTTGCAGGGGGCTGGACTTGGTAACCCAGGACTTTTAGGCCTACTTTCTGAATTATAAGTTTAAAAAAAGCATATAAGCAGAACTAAAAACAATTGCAATGGATTAAGCATCCTGAGACTAGCCAGCATACGTTATTACAGAGGAAGTTAAAAGAAACCCCCGTGTAAGACTTATGGATTACTGTATCCACAAAGAAATTTCCTTCCTGTGCCCTATTATTTGGAGGTTTTGTTTTGAAGCATGAAGGTTCATATCCTTTCCAAAACTGTCATTTTTTCCGTTCTTAGTATTACAGATCTGCACAGCCTTCTCTAAATCCCGCTAAACCATTATCATCAATTTTATCCTGCCAAAAGGAGTTCAACAGAGAGGCAATGCATGGTGCAGAAAACGTCTCTTCTTCTACCCAGTTAAGATCAACACTGTTCAGTATTATTTATGATATCCTAATACCAGGAAAGGGTCACTTGGTCTGCTTTCTGTATCCTGTTCGTTGTTTTGAATATCTCAGTTCTGCCTTTAGTGTGAAGTTGATTTGTTTTTCCATTGAAGGCAGAGGTGGACAAGGTTTGGGCACATCTAGAATCGGCTTATCTGCAAAGCGGCCCCGACCCCCAAGGCGAGCAGTGCTGGGCGGCTCACATCCACCCTACCCGGGGGTTTTCCTCGTATCTAATGACTGTATTGGGCAGAGAGAGCCCAGCCTGGCACAATCTCATCTACACTGCCTACTGGGAGCGATCTCCAGGGCAAACCCAACCACACCTGGGTTTTGCCTCAAAGCGAACGAGGTGAGAGCAATTATTGCTGCGCGGAGCTGCGGTACGTGTTATGCAAGTCTATCCCGAGGCGTGTCTTGAAGCGTCTGTAATCGGAGCAGAAGTAAAGGGGAAAATGAGGGCAGGTGACCCAGCAGCTCTGCAAGGCACAAGCTGCAACAGGGACATCTCACTCCCCTATCCCCTTTTCCCTCAGCCCTGCTTAGAGGTTTTTTCTTCCCACCTCAGTCCCCCATGGAAAGGCTGTTTCCAGCACTCAGGGGGGCGCTCCCATTTTGGAGGCGATGGATACCTGCTGGGGAAAAGCCAAGGGATGAGCCAACCCTCTGGTATCACATCAGATTCACAGCTGGGAAGGAAATGGGTTTTCCCTGTAGGCTAGGTGTGTTTTAAGGGCTGTGCCCAGCTGGGTGGAAAGCACAGAAAGCCACAGAGCTGAGCTGATTCAATTTCTCCTCCAAAGCAGCACTGGTTTTGGGGGGACCCTGTGCTGGTCCTGCCCCCAAATCTCACACAGGTGAATATGGCTACGTCTTCCTCCAGCCGCTGTCCTGCTCCTGCTGCCTCACTCTCATGTGAGTAATGAAGGGGAGATGGGTGGGAGAGAAAGATGAGCAACGACAGGATGAGACCTGTGTCTTCCCAGCTGTTGACCAACCCTACTGCTTGCCAGTATCATCCCAGCCACCAGCACCCTTGGTCTTCATCCCCCAGTAGCAGCCCAGTGCCCCCAGGCACAGCATCATTCCCATCACCCATGGACTCCAGGAGCTTCAGTCACAGTAGCTTGGCAGAGCCATTCTCTTTGAATCCCATCTAGTCCCAGAGTGAGCTGGGTGAGAGGAGGAGGCAGTGGTGGTAAGGAAGTGGTGTGATGGGTCTTACGGAGAAGGAGGTCTTGGAGGGGTGGAAAATGAGTGTACAATGTCAATGATGAGGCCAGGAACTGCTGCTCTCATCCGATCCCCATCCTTGAGCAGCTGACAGGGAAAAATGCAAGTCATCTGCCCTACTTCTGCACCCTAGTGACTGCCCCATGAGGACGTCCACACACCCACACGTGTCTGCTGTCGAAGTGCTGGCCATGCCTGCTGGCCTAGGGATGCCACAAAGCTTCGCGCAGGCCAGAGTGATCTTATCAGAGCTGGGAAGTCCCGTTCCCACCCTGCCTCCTGGCCTTCCTCTCCCGTACGGTAGTAGCATAACACCTATCAGGACTACGTGAGATGGTTTATTGCAAACAACTGCCCTAGCAATCGGGGCTGCAAAATGTTGCAATCTCACAATCCCTGTTCACGCTCCTGTGGAGCTCTCCATACATATCTTGCGTTGTGCAATGCCTTGGCTCACAACCCACATGGCTGTTGTTGGCTTCTCCACCCCTCTCTGAGAAACCACCTTTTCCGAGTAACTCCTTCCCACACTTTCTCCAAAGCATTGTTTTTTAGGCTCAGTTCTTCCCCGCTTGGATTCACCCCCTTGTTTCTCAATCTGCGCCTCCTTGGCCACAAGATCTGCAGTGGAGCATCATGTGTGGCTTGTGGGGGCATCTCTGCAGGCTTTAGATAGGATCCAAAGCAAGGGCAACAGCCCCCAAAATAAACCACACAACTGCGCTCAGGATCCAGCCTGCTTTCTTATTTACTAGTATAACCCATCTTTCTTTCTTAAAGGATTTTTTGGCTATATAATCTGGGTACGGGTGAAATGCAGCTGGTTTGGGGTCAGGACAAGAGCAAGCCACTGATGCGGGGAGGCTGTTCCTACTGGCGTCAGCACAAGGGGTTGTGCAGGGAAGCATGAGGCTCACGTGGAGCAAAGACGGGTGTCAGGGGGTTTGGGCATGGCAAGTTCAGACCCAGTCTGGACGTGAGTCAGTGCCCCAAATCCCACAGAAACACAGGCAGGAGCGATGGTTTGTCCCCATGCCAACGGCTGCAGGATTTGAGAGCCAAACGTGTGGATGCAGAGAAGCACATCCGGACACAGGGATGCCCTGCGTTTTCCTCTAGCTCTCCCAAAATATGCAGATTTTGATTTTTCTTTACGAATCTGGCTTATAAAGGCTACATCTGCACTAGGAAATTAAATAGCCTCCGTCCTGCATCAACATGCGAGGGGCTCTGGCTCAGTGTATCACTCTTTAAGGAGAATTGGTGTATTAACGCATGAATTAGTGTATATCGGTGGTTGGGTGGATGATCCAGGTGCGTACCAGGTGTAAGCGAGGTTGTGTGTGTGAGGTCTCGCAGTGAGCTGGGGGAGTGTGTGGAGGTGTGAAGCTGACTGTGCCTGGGTGGGCCTGTGCATGTGTGAGGTCTGACTGTTGTGGTCTGGGGTGGGTCTGTGCTTGTGTGTGTGTGTGCCTGATATCCAGTTGTCACTGTGTGGGGGTGTACATAAGACCTGTTTGCCAGTGTGTGAGATCTGGCTGCACGTCCCTGGGCAAGACCCGACAGTGTGTTCCTCGGCATAGGGTGCGTGTCGCGGCGTGTGGGTGTGATGTGATTATCCATCCTTCTGTGTGTTCCCACCACCTGACTGTGCTGTTGTGTAAGGTCTGATTGTGCGTCCCTGTGTGTGTCAGACCCGTGGTAATGCATGTGCGAGGCCCAGCTGCAGGTTCGTATGTGTGTAAGAGCTGAATATGGGCGTGTGTGTACGTGAGGGTGTGTGTGTAATGACTGTGCGTGTGTAATGGGTGTGTGGGGGGGAGGGGTTCCAGGTGTATATTGCTCTGTGGAAGGTCAGGGTCCCTACGCCTGTCCCTGTGTGCACTTCAGTTGCATAACACTGTGTGACACCCCGGTGCCTCCCCGTGTGTGAGGGTGTGTGAAACCCCACGGTGCCTCCCCGTGTGTGTGTGTGAGGGTGTGTGAGACCCCCAGTGCCTCCCCGTGTGTGTGTGTGAGGGTGTGTGAGACCCCACGGTGTCTCCCCGTGTGTGTGTGTGACATGTGTGAGACCCCCGGTGCCTCCCTGTGTGAGGGTGTGTGAGACCCCCAGTGCCTCCCCGTGTGTGTGTGTGTGTGTGTGTGTGTGAGGGTGCGTGAGACCCCGCGGTGCCTCCCCGTGGGTGTGTGTGAGGGTGTGTGACACCCCGATGCCTCCCTGTGGGTGTGTGTGAGGGTGTGTGACACCCCAGTGCCTCCCTGTGTGTGTGTGAGGGTGTGTGAGACCCCTGGTGCCTCCCCGTGTGTGTGAGGGTGTGTGAGACCCCCGGTGCCTCCCCGTGTGTGGTGTGTGAGACTCCCGGTGCCTCCCTGAGGGTGTGTGAGACTCTGCGGTGCCTCCCCGTGTGTGTGTGTGTGTGTGTGTGTGTGTGAGGGTGTGTGACACCTCCGGTGCCTCCCCATGTGTGTGTGAGGGTGTGTGACACCCCGATGCCTCCCCGTGTGTGTGTGTGTGTGTGTGTGTGTGTGAGGGTGTGTGAGACCCCCGGGGCCTCCCCGTGTGTGGTGTGTGAGACCCCCAGTGCCTCCCTGAGGGTGTGTGAGACCCCGCGGTGCCTCCCCGTGGGTGTGTGTGAGGGTGTGTGACACCCTGATGCCTCCCTGTGGGTGTGTGTGAGGGTGTGTGACACCCCAGTGCCTCCCTGTGTGTGTGTGAGGGTGTGTGAGACCCCTGGTGCCTCCCCGTGTGTGTGAGGGTGTGTGAGACCCCCGGTGCCTCCCCGTGTGTGGTGTGTGAGACTCCCGGTGCCTCCCTGAGGGTGTGTGAGACTCTGTGGTGCCTCCCCGTGTGTGTGTGTGTGTGTGTGTGAGGGTGTGTGACACCTCCGGTGCCTCCCCATGTGTGTGTGAGGGTGTGTGACACCCCGATGCCTCCCCGTGTGTGTGTGTGTGTGTGTGTGTGTGTGTGAGGGTGTGTGAGACCCCCGGGGCCTCCCCGTGTGTGGTGTGTGAGACTCCCGGTGCCTCCCTGAGGGTGTGTGAGACCCTGCGGTGCCTCCCCGTGTGTGTGTGTGTGTGAGGGTGTGTGACACCTCCGGTGCCTCCCCGTGTGTGTGTGAGGGCGTGTGACACCCCGATGCCTCCCCGTGTGTGTGTGTGTGAAGATGTGTGACACCCCGGTGCCTCCCCGTGTGTGTGTGTGAGGGTGTGTGAGACCCCGGTGCCTCCCCGTGGGTGTGAGGGTGTGTGAGACCCCGGTGCCTCCCCGTGGGTGTGAGGGTGTGTGAGACCCCGGTGCCTCCCCGTGGGTGTGCGAGGGGGCGGTGAGGGGGCGCGTGACTCCCCCGGCCGTTGGTGCCGCGCGCGGGCGCTGCCTCGGGCCGGGCGGGGGGCGGGGCGCGGCGGGGCATGCGCGGGGCGCCCGCCCGGCGGCGGCGGCGCGCTGCCCGGAGGCGGCGGCGGCGGTGGCGGCGGCCCCGGACACGGCGGGCGGCGGCGGCGGTGGCGGCGGTGGGGTGAGTGCGGCTCCGGCCCCCTCTCTGCGCCCGCTCTGCTCGGCGGCCCCGGGCGCGTCTCCGCGGCCGCGGTGAGCGGGGCGGCGCGGGGATGCGCGGCCGCGGGCAGGGATGGAAGCGCCCCCCCGCCCCCTCCGCGGCACGAAACTTTCGGGGTTCAAACCCGCCTTTGCGCGTGGAAACCGAGTCTTTACACCCCCTTCCCCCCCTTTTTTTAATAGCAATGCCTGTTTTCCCCAAGAAAATACAGAGGGGGAAACACCCTAGCCTGAGGTCGCTGTGAGGACATGCACTTGCATTCGCACTGTGCATGGAAAAGATGTGAAAAAAATATATTTAAAAAACAATATTTTTCTTTTTTTTTGAAGAAATTGCCCCCACCCGAGTGCAGCAGCTTCACCTGTCCGGTGCAGCGGTACTGTGCTGCCCGCGGCGGTGACCGCCGAGGTTACCTGCCCGGCGTCGCAGGGCCGGGCACAGCGTTAGTCGGGTGTTTTCTCCCCTTTCGGGCTTTTAGGAGAGCGGCCTGGAAGGAGCAGCTCTTGTCCGTGCGAAATCCTGCGGCTGGGCTCGGAGGTTGGGCCCGGCGGAGGGTCCCGGGTGGGATTCGCCTGGTGGCCACGGCACGGTGTGGGGTGTTTTTTGCGGGGCGTCGTTCCCAGCATACAGATATGATATAAAAGCTTATACAGCTCAATCCCTGTCATCCTCCCTGTCGACTTCAGTGAGCTCTGGGCCCGTCCCCATGTAGATAACGTATTCCGCGTTTGGTTTTCTTTATGCCATCTTTGCACTTTGAGTGCACTTTGCACCCTTTTCTCCTAACCCTGTGTGCATCCTTTTTTCATCCTTTTCTCGTAACCCTGTGAGCAAATCCAGCTCTCACTTATGCTGGGGCCGGTGCCCAGGGACTCGTCTAACAACGTCCCTGGGTGATCCTGCGCTTGGATCCCCACAGGAATTACAAGCGCAGCCTTGGCCCCGTGTGCCTTCCTTTAGGGGCACAGGGCTGCATGATCTCTTTCCATCCTCAGGACAGCTGATCCACCAGGCAGTAAAGGTCCATCTAGCAAGTGTCCTGCTCCTGTGCGTGCTGAGGAAGAGTGTAAGGACAGGACAAGTCCGCAGTGAGTGATGTTTTGCCCTAAATTCTTCCACCCTCTTCGCCTCTATCTCAAGAGCTTTTCGAATGAGAGCTTGGATGGGTGTTTTTTTTGTATTTGTTTTTAACAGTCATCAGCGGACTCTTATTACATGACTTTGACCCCTGAAGTTTTTTCGAATCTAGTGGCAAGGAGATGCATAGTTTAACTGTGAGGTGTGAGGAGAACCACCTCCTTTTGTTTGCTTTGGACCTGCTATCTGCTGGTTTCCTTTGATTACACCCAGCTCGTGTCTTGACAGGGCCAATGAACAGTTTGCGTTCTCCAGGCCGCTCCTGGGTTTGGCTGTCATATTCCCCATATTTCCCCTCTATCCTTTTTTTTCCTGACGAAAACACCAGGGCTGTCTCTCACCTTTTGGTAAAAAGAAAAAAGAAATCTGTAGACCGTTTTGAACCGTTCTGAACCACCGCCAAAAATATATATATGTTTGCATAAACACCGAGCGGTCATTTGCTCAGTATCAGTGTGACTGTCTTCATCACGAGCATGATCAGGCACAGCGCTCGCCTGAGTTAAAAGCAACGCTTTATCCTCGCGGTAGCTAAGCCGGGGTGGGAAGTGCTGATGCTCGGACACGGTAGCTGCTTACATGGGTCATGCGGGGAGCCAGTGGTCCTGCATCGGATGCTAATTTAATAACTGTGCAGCTCCACCGGTCCGCCGTGCGGGCTGCTTTCATTTGAGTGAGGCCAGCCGTGGCGGGGTTCGGCCGTGGCTGTGCTTACGCAGCCATTTTCATCCAGCACAACCCTGTGCTGCAAGGAGAGGAGCGTAGCCACGGCCCGTGCGGAGCTAATCCGCCGTTTCCAGAGCGCAGCGCAGCTCCGCCGGCAGGGCAGACCCCTGAGGCTTGCAAACCGCGCTCTGGGAACTGCAGCGCGCTCTTAATCTGCTGTGACTGAGTAAGCCTGAATACGTCCTTTGGTTAAACAGCAGCCTGACACCTCCCTGGGCTTCAGCGTTTCCGAGAGGTGGAGGCTGAGATCGGCAGGTGGTACCGCTCCTTGTGGTGCCGTTATCCCCTTGGCCTCAGCTTATCCACCTGTTCCGTAGGACCGCAAGCCTTGCCCATCTCCGAGTCCCTTGCTGAAGAGGTGTGTATGAAATGTAATTAGCCACTGAAATCCTGCGGGGATTGGGTTTTAGCTGCGTGTCGAGCGGACTTCCTAGCTGGATGCTCTACAAAGTAAACCTGCCCGATGCAGCCGTGATGATTTGTCCTTTGAAGCGCGGCAGCTTTCCCTTTCTGTGCTCGCTCGCCTAGAGGGCGGTTGGTTGCTTTTCCCTGCAGCCTTTCAGATAAGACAGCAGTTCCGTTCCTTCTCGTATGGTCGTACCCTTTCACCCAGCACCAAAATTTCCCAAACTCAAACCCTTCCTTCTTTTTCAGCTCATGAGCCCTGCGAGGCAGGATGTGTGACAGAGACGTGTGTCCTAGCACATGCCTTTTTATAGCCCCGTGTAGCTGTTTTCTGATGCCGCGGGATTGTGATGGTAGGGCTGACGCTGGGAAATGCCCCGTCGTGCTTTAGCTACAGCTAGTTGGGGGATTGCTGGCCAGGCTGACTGCCTGAGTGGGGGTCGTGGCGTGAGAGAGAGGCAGGGGGGTTATGTTGAGGGTGAGTGTGATGCTACCCCAGCAGTGGCGTTTGGTCGTGCGATAGGGTGAGGTACGCACACGGTGCTCTGCAGGAGTGAAATCCAGCAGGTCGGCATGCTGCAAGTCCGTGTTTGCTCTCTGCTAGGGCAGGGAGGCGATGGGTAGCTGTGAATTATATAAGCAGGCTGCACTCCTGCTTCTATGTCGGAGTGCGTGTGTGTTGGGGAGGGGATTATACATGTCGCAGACAATTCTTAGAAACACACAGACTCATCAGGCCAAACCACAAACGGTTACATATTTCCTCCCCCTTAGCCACTAAAGGTGTTGTTTAACAGTCCCGCTTGCTTACAGGGATTTCTGTTCTCCAGGCATTATTGCTTTTATTTGTTTACATTGAAGCTGGGCCTGGAGCCTCTGGCCAAGAACAGGGTTGTGTCCCTCCGGCACTGTGCAGACATGAAGAGATAGCCCGTGCGCCGAAAGGCTGAGCAACACGCTGTGAGTACAAGCAAGCAGCGGCAGGGAGTGGCTGAGGACGAGGGGAACTGCGATCGGGTCATGTGGTTGCACTTGCAGCTACTTGTTATGACTTGATGATCGAATCATGTACCAGCTTAATATTTAGCTACCAATGTACATTGTACTTCCCTCTCCTGAGGTCATTCTCTTGGCCTTCTAATTGCAGTGTCCGTGGATGCTAAATTAATTCTTCTAAAGTAGTAAATTCGCGGGGCTGAGCATTTGGTCTGTATGTAGCCATACCTTAGGTGCCCTGTCCTTCAGACACAGGCAGGGAGCAGTGGAAGCTAGCTCCCAGTTGTTTTTTCCAGGGGGCCCTCGAAACCGAGTAGGGATTTAAGCAGGGGATGCAGCACAGCCAACGTCCCTCGCAGGCCTGATAGTTTTGGCTTCCTATGCATGCTCAGATCACTTGTTTGTGGGGGTCTCTGCCATCTGGTCCTTGCTTTTCATTGCTAGGGGCTTCATGGCCCCATGGAAGGGTAGCACTGCTGTCATCGCAAACCTCAAAGCTTAGCAGGGGAGGCCTCCTGGCTAAATTGGAGGAGGTCCCAGATGGGGGCTTGGGATAGTAAAGACCTTTAGTGCAGGGAGCCCAGACCTCCCAACTCTAGGCGCTGGCACAGAGCTGCAGTTTCTCGCTGGCAGCCTGCTGTATGCCTGCAGCAGCAGTGGTGGTGTGCATGATTTATATACATTTTTTTCTAATGACTGAAGCTCTAAAATCCACAACCTTAAAAATCCTTTTGTACAACAGGCTTTTGTGGAGCATGCTTGCAGCAAAGCTAAGTAGCCTCAGCCTGTAGGCTCTGGGAGGTCTTCTGGCCACACTCGGTATCCCTGGCTTTCACTGCACACAGCCAGTTTTGTTTGGTTTCTCTGCCTTCAGGCAGATTGTTCCTGGGTTGTCCTGTCAGTAGATCTGTCTGAGTGAGAAAGAAAGGATTTGCTGGTTTGTGAAGGTCTCTCTGTGCTGGTAGGAGTTCGTGTCTGCAGCACCTCTGCATCCATAGAAAGAAGATTCATCCCATCAGTGGGTTCTGGGACTGTGAAGTGGATGCAGCGCTGGAAAAAAGCTATCTTTTGAGTATTGTAATGAACTCCCAGCTGCAGAAAGGTATTTCCTAGCTTGCCAGCTCTGAAGCCTACTCTTAAGAGTTGTTAGTAGTTCCCCTGACTTATTTCACCTCTGTGGTTGTTGGTGACTCTGTGGCAGCTATTTTGTCACTGGAAAAGGCCTGTTATAAAGCATGTTGTGTAGACAAACTGGCCACAAAGCTGCTGTCACTACAGGGCGTGCACACAGCTACTCAGGGATGGAAGGGAAGGAGGATACCATATCCCATGGACATTGCAGGAGGAAATTTAGGAGGTGAAAGTAAGATGTAGCTGAAACAAATTCAGATGCCCACATGTGAGCTACTTACCTCAGCCTAACCCTGTGTCTTCGTACAGTGAATGGGAAAAATATAGGCGCTTCTCTGGCATGATTCATCTCATTCTAGTTTTGGCATGTGAAATAGGTCAGCTCAGTCACACTTTCATACTGCCTGATCCTCTCCAAGGATGTTGCCTGGGCTGACTGGCTCAGATACGTATGTTTATGTTGTAGAAGTCTGAGGTTAGGTGAAAGGAATCCCCCCACCAAAATTAACCACCTCCTTTGGCTCTGGCAGTGTTTCCCACTTAAAGGAAAGGTCTGGATGATCATGAATGGTCAGGTCTTTGGGAGCGGCTGGGACAGCTCAGCGTTGCCAATCTCCAAACCTAGGACTCTTTTTTTCTAAGAAAAAAGTCACTTTTTCTTAGATGGTTCTTGAGAAGAGTGAGATTGGTGGAGTTTCCTCTGGAATTGTGTTCAAGCCTTGCAATCTACCACATTTGTCACACTCACCGGCACCCTACTTATGGCTGGGGCAAACAGGCTGAAGCCTGGATATAGCCTATGCAGACTGAACACCCCGCTTCATTGGTGGTCCCTGCACTACTGAATGCAACAGGCCAGAGACTAGTCTCTGGTGTCAGGATAACTGGCAGGGTACAGCTCACATCCATATGCCTAAACTCTCTTCCCCCATTCAAACAGGGTGGCTATGCCCAAATTGCCTATCAGGAACAGTCCCTGGATGGTTGGACCAAAATTGTAACCGGGAGTGTGCTGACACTGCACAACCTGGGACAGTCACAGGTCATTGATCAGGACCATGCCCTGATCTCATTTTGTTGCTGATGTACTCAAAGCCTGTAAGTCTGGGTGCTCCACCTGGCCAGTAGATAAAGAGAATGCCCCACTCTGGGATTTCTCATCTACCCCAAAACTCAGAGTTAAAAAGAAACAAATCAAGCCGAAAAGCACTGGGGGCTGTGTTAGTTGTGGTCTATGGGAAAAGAAGCTGGTGAGCAGATCTAGAAAGCGCAAACAGCAAAGGTTTAGTGAGGTCAAGAAGAAAGGCTGTGGAATATTAGCTTAATCTTAAGCAATTTTTCTTAGGAGAGAGATGGACTTACCAGAAGGTTGAGAAAGCTGCTTCATGATCTCCCTCACACCCATGCAGCTCTAGGTCATGATCCAGAGCTAACATGAGAGTGGGAGTAGCACCGCACAGCTCCTCCTGAGCCACATGATAGTTGTATCCAAACCTGATGGCAGGGACTGTCTTTTCAAATATGAGTGTACAGCAGCTAGCATGATGGGGAGATGCTTCTTGGCCAGAGTCTATAGATGTTGCCTTGGTATAAATAACAACTACTAATATTTTTGCATCTACCTAATGCTGCAGATGGGGGGGGGGGTTTGCACTTATCTAGTGTATTAGCTATTTTATCGGTAACAACACCAACAAAGAAACTGAGGCTACATTTAGCCTAATAAATCAAAATGTGCCATGGTAGAGATTTAGTCACTCCCTTACCCTTAAATTCCTAGTATGGTTTTGACCTAGGCCAGCTAGCATTGACCCAAACCATTCCCCAGCATGGTTTGAGAATTTCCACAGTCCAAGAACTGTTCCCAAAAGACAGTTTGCCTGCAGCTACCCATTTGGAGGTACCGGAGAGGGTAACAGCAAGGAAGTGGCCAAGCCAGCCCAAGGTCCAAGGAACCAAGGAACAGACCTGGATGCTGCTCAGGTTACTAGTATGGACATAATCTGCAAGGACTCAGCACTGCGAAAATCAGACCACCGCATATGAAGTCTGACTTGAGGTTTTTGAGATTTACAAGGTTTGGACTCTCACGATAAAGCCCACAGCCTTGTTGAGTCTTTGGTCTCCTACTTTGGAGAGGGATTTCCACTGTCACCCCAAACACTGCAGGACCTTGGGAACTCTCCCATCTTGGTGGGATGCCATGAACCCCCCTGCTTTTCTGGAGTGGCACGTTTTTTTCCAGCAGCTTTGTTTTGCTCCGTCCCCTCCGCGTGCATTGTTCATTGTGCCGGCTCCACTCTTCTCATCCCCTGGACCTGGCCCAACGCACAGACAATGCCGAACCAATGTCAAGAGGCACTTACTGCTCAGCACGGCCGAGCTGGCTGCTGGCCTGTTTTGCTTCCGGGCCAGAAATTGTGGGAGAGCTGACATTGCCATGGCTTCAGTGGTGGATCCTGCCATCTCTTGTCATCTTGGATGGCTAATCTCCCTGCATCATGAGACATTAATTTCCTGATTAATACATGCTTGCAGAAACCCTGCTTCAGCTATGTGCTCATTTTCTCTCTCTCTCTCTCTCTCTCTCTCTCTGTATGCATATACAGAAAGGTAGAATTTGGGCCATTTTCTTTTATTTGATATCTTCCCCAGTATTGCCCTTTCTCTGGGTCCACTGCAGACTTAAGGTTATTTTCAGGCTCTTTCTTCAATGTCTCTGGTAATTCACATCACATCGCCTTTTTGCTTCCCAGAAATACCATGCAGTGGTACCATAATTCAGTTATCTACTATCTAGGAGAAGGAGAAAGGGTGTGCTGCTTACAGGTATCTAGGAAATAGAGTTTACTCTTTGATCTAAGCCTGACTTGACTGGAAGATATTCCAGTCCAATTAGATGTTGGATTGGACCTGGCACCAATTACACATTATTGGTGCCAGTCCTGAGACCGGGTGACAAGGTCTGGTCCTATCGATGCTACTAAACTCTCTTAGTTTGCAAAACATCTGAGCTGCCTATTGGTATTGGTCCTCGGCCTGTGCTATCTCTTACCCAAAGATGGCTTGATCTGGTGCAGGCTGGCCCAGGTTAAAGCCACTCCAACACAATTTAGCAGTTGGACAATCCAGTTGCAGTGCTCCAGCCGTGGCACTGCTTAGGCTATTAGTGCAGATGTGACTAGAGCATCCTGACCTGTGCAGAATCCGAGTGGTTATAATGCACCCTTGGGCTGACATAGATGTATCAGGGTACGTAAGTGTGTTGGGGGAAATAAAAATATTCTGTGCGATGTACTGTTATGTAGTCCCAGCACTGCCTGGTCAGGTGCATTAGAGTAGTGCATCAAGTGCACAGTATCTAGTTCTCCACAGGCAAATGAGGATTTGTACCCCAGTTTTGTAGACTGGGAGGTGGAAGTATTGGTAGGGTGAGGAGGTGTCTGGCTGTAGCCCACTGTATTGCTGATCTCATGCGTTTTGAATGATCTGAGGAGCTCAGTTTTACAAAAGTCCTGGGCACCTGACCCCACTCTGGTTGTGGGGTTTTCTACTTCTTTGGTGCCGGAGTTTAGATCAATCTTACATACCCTGCTGCCTGCTAGGGCAGGGCTCATCCTTGGCACAAGCCATTGAATGTCACCTCTTCTGGTAGTACAAGGAGGCCAGTGGGTTGTGGCCCACTGTAAATCCAAATAACTCCCTGCAGTGTGGTCTGTGGAGAGAGTCTGAGTGCCGCGTGTGTCTCAAGCACAGGCTCTCGCAGCTAGGAGGAAGGTTAGCATAGCAGGTTTGTGTACCACAGGAAAAGGAAGCAGATACCAAGACTGGGCAGGAAGAACTGCTATGAGCCAATGTATGGTCTTCTCTTAATTTCTCAGCTCTGGACTGTAGCCTTTCCAGAACACCACACAGAATGGGATCAAGGAGTTTGCACTGTGTTCCTGAGCTGTTCTTCTAAAGTATGTCCCAAGTCCTTGGCAATTGCTTTAATTATTGGAGGAAAAAATTGTGCTTGGGTATATTTATTAGGGAGGACAAGTCTCCAGGCAGTAGGCTTTTGGGATGGGGCTTGTCTGCTGAATCTGAACAGCGTGCAGCCTTGGTGCTTCACAGTGTAGACCATGTCCCAAGCAGTCGCAGCCTGCTACTGGTGGAGGTGGCAGCATCCCAGGTCGTTTTCCAAAGATACTTTCAGGCCCCTACAAGTTTCCTTTTAAAACAGCCCAAGATGCACTTTGCACCCTCTACAATAAGTCAGGCAGTGGATAGCTGGTTTAGTTAGGCCTGGATGTTATATTATGGGATCTTTCAGTGGCCCTTAGCATGCTCTTTTCAGAGCCTTTTAACACCCTCAGCTCGACCCTGATCCACAGAGGTGTTTGGGCTCCTACCTCCTGCCACAATCCCACCCACTCTGCCTTCGTGGGTCTCGTCCAAAGGCCATGATGGAGGACTATTTCTGTTCCTCAGCTTGAGACCAACCTGGCAGACGCTCGGTTTCCATCTGCTGATGTCTGTGTGAATCCCTGGACCTGGCTTCTTGTCAGCACTTTGCAGAGGAGAAGTCATAGCTGCCTTGGGAAAACCCAATGCCACCTTTCAGGCCAGTGAGCTAATGGCAAGAGTTCCTGGTTTTGGCACCCACTTCTCACCAGGTCTGGTTAGGTGTGAAGAGGTTGCTGTGCCTTGAACAGCATCTGAGTGCCAATAGGTTGGACACCAGAGCAACATGTCTGAGTGACATGTTCCACTGAGGATCCGGCAGCTGCCCATTGCATCTGCTGGTGCTTCATGGTGTGTCTCTGAGCTCCTCATTCAATTGTGTTTCAGCCATCAAGCTGTGAAATGATGAAGGCAGAGGTGGCAGTTGCAGGTTAGGAGTTACGATCATCTCTTACTAACGACAGTATAAAAGAAAATCAAAACTGTTTTGCTAAAACCTGGCTGCAGTCAGGCCAGGAGTTTGGCCATAAACCCTCAAAAAATAGTACAAGCTGTGCCCATCCTGAGTTCTTCTCCCTGTCCACATGTATATTTTGGACACCTCACTTTCCTCCAGCTCCCTATCTCATCACTGTTTGGCCTGACCTAAGTGTGGCAATTATTTTTTTTCCCCCAAAATGACTGCAGGAGCCTGGGCCTGGCTGCCCTGGAGAGCAGCTGAGCAGAGCTGCTCTCTTCCATCTTGACACCGTAGTAACTGCGACAGCGAAGCTAATCCCTTGTAGGAAGTGGTCAGAATAAAGCCCCAGGCCTCAGAATGACCTGTGGTCCATCCAGGGGCGTTGTATAGACACTGAGGAGGAAGCCGGTGAGTTGTCTGGGAAGATAAGAAACTGGCCACTCATTTCCCTATTGCTCAACTCCCAGAAGAGAGGGATTCATGAATTAATCACTGTGCAGCTCTCAAAACTGGCCTGTTTTCCACTACTGCAAGATCACTGGTCGCTGTTATTTTCATGCTGTCCAGCACCACATTTTTTTGAAAGCAGCGCATTCATTAAAGACTTCCCCACAGTTGAGTCCCCCAGTCCCGTCTGCTTTGTTTACAAAGAATTACTGCCTTTCTGGAAGCATATACTGCATGTGTAAGTATCTGAGGCCTGAATACTATTCTTCAAGTAGATATATCACATTGGTACGGTCTCAGTTCCAGATAGTTAATGCTGAGGCCAAATTGGTGGGAAAATCAGCCCTACTTGCTTGGTAGGAAATTTTCTCATTCAAATCCCTCCATTAGACTGTGACCAAAAGCAAAAGGGCTGGGAAAAGCTTGGGTTTCCAATTACTTTGTTTAAATGGGAGAGAAAAATTGGAAAGGGATCATTCTTCTTCTGGGCGCGCATTCTTATTGTGGCTGTAATGATACAACCTGGCTATACTCCACTCCCTCCTTCTCTCTTTGTAACTTGGTCCCTGAACAAATGATACTTGGTTGCTGTTAATTGGGAGCAGCCAAAATAACTGAATCCTCCGGAGATCGGGGTGAGGACAGAATCTCAAATAGATGCCCTGCCAATGAATGTGGCTTTCAGCCGTTCCTACGCCCCCATGAAAGGAAAAGAATAGCAGCTCTGTGAAAGTGAAACAGCCAGTGCTGACCTTGGATTTCTTTTTTTTTTTCTCTCTCTCTCTCTTTTCTAATGTTAATTGCTCGTTGCTTTGCTAATCACATGATCGCTGGAAATTGCCAACTTGTTCTCACTCGTTAATGTCACAAGCTCTGTTTAAAATAAGCAGTCTACCAGGTTCTTAATTTAGTGATGTTTATCCGGGTGTCAGATGTGTTTCTTGTGATTTCGGACTATTATTTTGAAAATGTCTGACCCTCCTGCAGCCCTTAAACACTGGCATTTTCCAGCTATGTAAGCCTGCTCAGAAGAATCTCTCCCATCTGTAGTTGTCGGAGAGATCAGCAGTGCTTAACTTCTCACTAGCTCTGCTCGAAGGGGATGCTCAGTGTATACGCTGAGCTCTCTGGACCCTGGCAAAATCCCAGCGTCAACACACACCGTACAAGCTGAGACCAGTCTGTGCCTGGTACGGAAGCTGCCCGTCTCTTGTATCCTTGTTAGCATGCGATGCAGGCACGCCACGGATGGTGAAAAGGGCGACGTGCTGTTCCCATCGGTGTGCGTGCTTACACCCAGACTCGATTGCAGTCCTTCTGCGTCTCTTCTGATTGCCTTTTCCCTTTACAGGCAGATTTCAGTGTACTGCTGCCTCTTTTTAGGAGATCACAGCCTCAACTCTGCTCCTGCATAATCCACCTGCCCAGCAGGTGATTTCTTTGCTGAGCCTCTTGGTGCCATATCCAAGCTGTTGCTCAGTTCCTGATATTTCGGGACAGCAGTAGTCAGCACTAGCATTTGGCTGTTTTCTCTGAGAGGTGGGAAACTTCGGGATGCCCTTTCTCCTTGTCCCCTGTCCCATTTGGAGGAGATCAGCTCTGAGTGTCCCTGCTGTACCCTGAGCCAAGTGCAGACCACTTTGGAGATTCCTTCCCTGTGTGTCCAGGAGGGAGGGATACCCCTGAGATTTTGGGGTAAATTAGCTTCCTTGAACCCAGCCCTGCAAAGGTTTTGAGAGTCAGTACTTAAATGCCACATCTCTGCACATAAACTAAACACAGCAGCCCCTGGCACACCACTGTCCACACTGCTAAATCGTTAGCGTGGTCCCTGCAAGGTTTTGGCCCAGGCCAAGTAGCAGCTCTCATACTATGTATGCTCAGGCATAACATGGGGGTTAGTCTGAGCCAGAGATCATTCCCAGTAGGCAATTTGGATACGACCACTGCATTTTGGGAAAGAAAAGAGTTAGCAGTATGCTGGAGCTGAGTCATGCCAATTAACCTTCACACCCAGAGAAAGGTACTTAGCCCATCTTATTTAGTAGTATAGCCAAACTGGCTGCCGACATTGAGTGAGCTATAAAAAAAAGGATTGAAAACCCCAGCTCCAACTTTGGTGCCTAAATACCTTTTTGGAGCTGTCTTCCAGCATCCTGCTGGGATGAACTGGGGGGAAAATTCAGCACTGAGCCACCCACAGTGGGCCCAAATCTGTGGACCACACTTACTTAGTTAAAGGGAAGCTGGGAAATGGTGAGCCAAGGTCCAAGCTGCCATGCTTGGGTTGTGTCAGAGCAAATGTTGGGAGGGATGGAAAGCATATTATGGCAGGCAGAGAGACAGGGTAGAGCAGCTTGAGAAGCCCAAAACACTTCAGAGTCTATACTGGCACCTCTGCCTAAGGCAAAACTTATGCATAGGCCTGGAGACAGCAGAAATCTTGCCATTGCAATGAAGGAGATGCAGACAGCGTGGGAAGGGAGCTGCTGTTTCTCCAACGGCTGCTGGTGTCCCAGAGTAGCCTGGTGGTGTTTGTAACGCCTGGCGTGGAGTTGGGGCTGTATAAGGTGCACAGAGGAGCTTTGGGACCCTGTCTCTGAAGCCGGTGTGCTGCTGCTGCGAGGAGGTGAGTCACTGTGGCTTGGCCATGGCACTGTGTTCAGAGTTTCAAGAAATGGTGGTTGCCATAACCAAAGCTGCTAGACAGGCCGGTGTCCCAGAGAGAGACGGACTTTTGCAGGCCTAGTAGTGCCAGGAGATTTCATCTCTGAGCAAAGGAACAACATGAGACCTTCAGCGTAGCACCTGGAGTGAGATTTAGGAGTCTTCTTGGCTTTTCACCACTCCCATTGCAAAGGTAACGATTGCACACAGCTGGGCCCTGCAGACCTTCCTGAGAGAAACAAAACCTCTGTGAATGTCTGCAAAGTGAAACCTGCCCCAGAAAGAGCACTGTCTTCTGCCTGGTTTCACTGTAACACCTTCAGTCTTATGCGTCTGTGCAGCTAAAATATCAGTTGCAGGGATCATCCTTCCACCTCTGGTAAGGCAACTACATCAAACTCAGCAGCCAGATTCCCCCATGACAAACAAGGAGGGGGGAAAAAAAAAAGGAAAAAACAGTCCTGAGAGGTGCTAAGGGTGAAAGCCTGGAAAGTGAAGGGAGAGAGAGAATTGATTAGAAGATGTTGCAACTCTTAGTTATGACAACCCCCATCTGCTAGAATAAGGAAGTAACATGAAAATATTTTGAAAATATTTTGTGTGTTGGCAGAGGCTTGGGTTGCTAGAGGAAGTGAGACTTGCAACTGCTGGTTCAGAATCTGTTCTGACTTTGCTCTTTGTGGTATCTCACCCTGAGACTGTTTGACAGGTCCCATCTCCTGGCTTTTACTATCTCTGTGTTTAACACCTTCCCATCCTCTGTATCACCAGCCTAGTCAGGAGACACTAGGAACCGCGCTCTGCTCTCAAGGTCTGATCGGCCTCCTGTCACACACCCGCTTAAACTCGTCCTGTGTCTCACCTCTGGCAGCAGCTGGTATCTGATGCTACAGAAGAAAAATAAGCCATTTCCCACACTCAAAATACTCATTTGCATTTACTTTTTTTTGGCCCATCTCCATCCATTATCCACTGCAGTTCTGGTTGTGTACACGTAAGCTTAGGAGTCAGGCCCGATTCTGCAAACATGTATGTGTGACACAAATAACCACAGCCCTGCAGAGTCTGGCAGGACTTCATCAGCATTAAGTTCAGTTCAAGCATGGGTGTCTGTGTGATGATTGCATCGCACCTTTTCTGGCCTAAGTGCTAGCAGGTAAGAGATATATCTAGGGTGGAAAGGAAACAGAGGCTATTGGGTGTGAATTCAATGCTGTGAGGTTTTAATTAACCTCCAGCTATTAGGGATTCTGCATATAAGGGCAAGTTCGTCCATGTGCCTTCTTCTGAATTTGCCACATGTCAACGTATGAGGAGAGGGAGAAAGGAGGATGCTTTATACTGTTTGCAGCCATTTGCTGCAGTCGGCACCCTGAGGCCCCCCAAGAGGGTAAGAGATGAGGCTGAAAGCACCAGAGATGAGATTGGAAGAGGTCATTTGGAAGATTTGAGAGCTGCTTCCCTCCAGTGCAAGCCTACAGAGCCTAGGAGGGCTGCAGACATCCTCTGGCCCCTAACCCTGCCTGCAAAGGCAGCCTCAAAGCCCTCCTGGGTTGCCCAGTGCCTTGGGGCACTGCCCAGCACCAATCTGAGGGTGGAGGGTGAGGAAAAGACTGTGCTTTCGCTGCCTCATCCTTGAATGCCAGACTGACTGTGGGTGGTTGGTGATCCCTGGGAGCTCTGAATCTCTCCATCCGGAGCTTAGCAACTCTGGAGGTTGCCAAGGAGCAGAGCGATGCAGGCGGAGGAGTCTCCAGCACTGGGGTTTGGCTCCTCTGAGCCTGTCTGCAGGATGGGAGCCTTGCATCCAGGCACATCTTAAAAACAGGAGGGAGGGCCTTTGCCCGGGATCCCTTCAGCATGTCTCTGTGGACCTTACAAGGCTTTGATGCTATACCCAAATTGCAGCCAGCTCTGATGCAGAGCCCGTCTTTTCTCCATCACCTCCCAATCCTACTGCCTCTTACGCATGAGGGACTGGAGGGATGAGGGCTGCAGGTTTGGGGCTATGGACTTGTCCCCTTCTCCTCCTGCCCCACTCATTGCAGCAGCCCTGGGCAAGTTGTGTGGCAGGGAAGCCAGGCTTATTTGAAACCTCCACAATTTGGTTGAGACCCCTTTCCTCTTCACTCAGGTTCACAAAGGCAAGTTATCCCTTAGATGAGTAATTATACCCCAGTTTTGTCCCTGAGCAGTTTGTGCTAGTTTGTCCCCTCCACGAATCATCAACTCTGTTCCTTTTCTTGGCATCTAACTGCCCCCTGCACCACCTTACACGCAGCTACTGGGGTAAGGTCTCTCCTAAACACCCTCCAAGGTGATTGCCTGAGGATGTGGGGGAGGAAGGGCAGGCTTGTGATATTCCTGTGTCCATCTGACATAGCCATAACTGCAGGGACGGGGTTGTGCCATCCTCCTCCATGCTAAATTTGGCTCTGCCAAGTCCAGAAAAGACCCTTGACACTAAGGGCATGACCAGCATCCTGATAGCTCCATGGCTCACTCCAGCCTGGGAATGCAGTGCACTCTTTCCTGATGCGTCATTAACAATTTCTCCTTCTCCCTTCCCTGTAGGACACAAAGACCACATTCCCCAGTGCCGAGCTCCCAGCCGCAACACGTAGCGTGATGACAGCCATCCTGGAGAGGATCAGTACGCTGTCGCTCAGTGGGCAGCAGCTCAGCCGTCTCCCCAAGCTGCTGGAAGACGGATTCCCGAAGATGCCTTGCACTGTCAAAGAGTGTGAGGTGCCGCAGCTCTTTCGGGAGCCATATATCCACACCGGGTACCGTCCCACCGGCCAGGAGTGGCGGTACTACTTCCTTAGCCTCTTCCAGAAGCATAATGAGGTGGTCAACGTGTGGACTCATCTCCTGGCAGCTTTGGCTGTCCTGCTGAGGTTCAAGACGTTTGTGGAGGCTGAACAGTTACCGGTGGATGCATGGTCCTTGCCTTTGCTCATCTTTGTCCTGTCCTCTGTCACCTACCTGACCTGCAGCCTCCTGGCCCACCTACTGCAGTCAAAATCAGAGCTGTATCACTACACCTTCTACTTCGTGGACTACGTCGGAGTCAGCATCTACCAGTATGGTAGTGCCCTAGCCCATTTCTACTACAGCTCGGATCAGGCCTGGTATGACAAATTCTGGCTTTTCTTCCTCCCAGCAGCTGCTTTCTGTGGCTGGCTCTCTTGTGCTGGCTGCTGCTACGCGAAGTATCGGTACCGACGACCTTACCCCATCATGAGGAAGATGTGCCAGGTGATCCCAGCTGGACTGGCGTTCATCTTGGATATCAGTCCTGTTGCTCACCGGGTGATCGTGTGTCACCTAGGAGGCTGTGAGGAAGATGCTGCTTGGTACCACACATGTCAGATACTGTTTTTTCTTATCAGTGCTTATTTCTTCTCCTGCCCAGTTCCTGAGAAGTACTTCCCAGGATCCTGTGATATCGTTGGCCATGCCCACCAGATCTTCCACACATTCCTGGCCATCTGCACCCTCTCACAACTGGAGGCCATATTATTGGATTACAAGAACAGGCAGGAGATCTTCCTAAAGAGACATGGGCCTCTCTCCATCTATCTCACCTGCGGCTCTTTTTTTGGCCTGGTGGCTTGTAGTGCCATCACAGCTTACATCCTGCGATGCAGGATCAAGACCAGTCTGGCTAAAAAGGACTCCTGAGAGAGTCAGGAAGATGATGGGCGTGACATCACCTGGCTGGTGAAAACCAGGAAGAGGGGGATAATATATTAGAGACATAACTGGCTTGTTTGTCTAACACGCTCTGACTAACCTGGACCCTGTGGACTGTGGCGGAGGGCTGGATACTTCATTCTGGATGCATTTTCACAGCAGGGGCTGCCTTCTGCCGTGCAGGGGAACATGGGGTATTTTAAGCCAGAACAAGTCACTTAACCAAGGATGCTGGAATAGCAGAGGTTTCTTGTTCATGCTAGTAAACCTGCAGGGAATATCATGCCGAATGTCAGGGAAGGCAGCCTGAGGGCTGTGAGATGGCAGAACGGTCTCCTGGGGCTCACAAAGTAGTGGAGAATGGACCTTGAGGATCATGGGTGAATGTGACTACCTGTCTGGGTTTTGCCGGCTCTGCTGTGCTTGGGGGGATCCTGTTCAGGGGGAGTCTACATTTCTAGGATTCAGCTGCAAGGGCGTGTGTAGTGCAGTGGCTGGATTAGTCCTTTCTGCTCCAGTGGGTTAAGCCAGGTTATCTCTACTTTCACCCTTCTCAATATTTCAGAGCCAGATTGCTGAGATGGCCCTGGCAAAAGTATATTTGCACATCTCTGATCTGTGGGACTGTGAATCTGCCATGTTTTTATCAGCATTACATGAAGGTAGACATTAAATAGTCAGGGCAGGGGCAAAGAAATGGAGATTGAAAATGAGCTATCTGTTCTTCCTTCTGTGAACCCTGCTAGTGCCCTTAAAGTCCCTTCTTGTGCTCAAGGCAGGATTTTCCTGTGGGCAGGTTTCTCTTGCATCTTCTCCATGTACAGCTCCTTACTGATGTCCATGGGGCAGACAGAGCGCAAAAGCAACAGCTATGCACTGGCAGGGGGCTAGAGGAAATGGCAGAAGGCAGGAGCAGGGTGACAGCAGGAGTCTCGTTCAGCATTAGGATCCTATGTAACCTTAGGATGGATTGTCTTTGGGACTTGGTGTTTCCTTTGTGGAGTAGCAATGATAGCTGGTCAGGGACACTTCATGGCCATGGGTCACTCCTGTCCAAGGTGTAGCAAGGGTTGGCTTGCTGTGTCCCCAAGTAGACAAGTCCCCTTTGTGCTTGCTGGCAGGAATTTCAGATCGAGGAGCCCCCATTGTTGCATTGCAACTGGTAGCACTTTCAGGGCTGGATGCTCAGAGTCGAAGCAGAGATATGGTCCCAACCAGCCTAAACACCTACTGTTCAGCCCACTGCTGTCTTTCCATGGTAGGCCTTGGCATGGGTCCTCCCAGCTGTACCCTATGTAAGACCTGCAGCCTTAAATGCCTTGATATCAGGCCAGTTTTCGGGAGGTGTAAATCTTTCCTGAAAGCAAAGAAGTTATGGGATCTACTCCAGCCACAGATTTGTCCCATTGAATCCGAGGGCAGGCAAATGAATCGTGTTTGCTGGTACTGGGCAGGCAGAGTTTAGGGACAGGGATATGGTTTGTCATGACAAGCACTGATTTCTGCACTTGATCTGTTTTTTAACTATTGGAGAGTGTGTGCGTGTGTGTGCGTGTGTGCATGACTGAATATTCAGAAAGGCCTTGCTTTTGGTTTTTCTATCTGCAGAGCCTCCTAGCTGGGTAAAGATCAGTCTGAAGGAAACAGTGCCTTGATGATGGAGGAGTGAGGAGGGGAAGACAACAGGATATCTGAAGCTAATTTATTTATTAGGTGGTTTGCTGTGTCATGTCTTGTGGACAAATCTGAAACTTGTGGCCTTATTGACTAATTAAATACAAAGGTGGGGGGTCATTTCTGATTACAGATGAAGTCATAGGAAAGTCTTCAAGAGGTCACTTAGTCCGCCCCTTCTCCTCACTGTGTGCCTCTTCATTCACATCTAGCCCAGCTAGGAGCATGTAAAACTTGTTAATGGCTCAGTTGCCCACAGTGTGTTTTGATGGTACAACTACACTGACCTAACTGCAAATTGCCAGGGTAAGGGACAGTCCCACTAACACCTCCTCATGCCCCTTCCCTTGCACAGAAGCTCTTCTGACCTCAGAGTAAGTCAATGCAGGGAGACGGACCTGCAGACAACCAAACCTCATGAAATAAGGTCACCAATTTTCTACTGGTTTTGACTTTCAGCCAGCTCCCTTGGACAACACCGCTGCCTGCAGGGAAGGGTTGGGTACACAGAGCTGAAGCGGAGGCGGACAGCAGTCTTTCCTTCTAACAGTGGTTGGTTGCTCGGCTGGCTTAGCTGCACTGACGGACTGCCCCCTCCACGGTCTCCGTGACTTTACTTGTGGGTCTCCTCCCAGTTCGGGGAACAACTTCCAGTGGGAGTAGTGTTTCTTCTCAGAGGCAAACTTGCCTTGCTTTTGTGGTAGTTTAAAGCAGAATAAGCCACCTAGTGTGGATTTGGCTGGATGGTATAAACAGGTTTCTGTGCAGGAAGGGGAATAAGCCAGGCTGGTCCACCGCCCCTTTCTGTGCTAAAACTGAGAAGGAGTAGGCATTGCTGCTAATAACAAACCCTGCTCTGCTGCTCAGCTAGAGTTATACTGGTACTGAAGACAGGGATAACTAGGCCTTTCCTTCTCTAAGGGTTTGAAAATAGTTGATATGTGCTGCCCTAGGCAAAGGAGGATACATACAGCATCGCCATCCAGTTCCTCTCACTGGGGACAGGAGGTGCCTTGTGGCTCTTCTGAGGCGAGAGGCTGCTCCTGGCATTTCTGGTCACACCATGTCATCTCCTAACTGATCCAGCAGAAGTGAAACTTCTCCTTCTGGAACAATTGTGTGATGGTGATGGTGGTTTTACCTATTCCCATGTTACCCCTCAGGTGATGCCACCTGTGCCCCCATGTGGCCCTGCACTCGGAACTGGAGCTGACCTCCTGATTACTATGATGGGCTGATTTAGCAGGGAACTGCAATATAGATTGCTGCTGCTGTGGGGATGCACCCTTGTGTCACAAGAGGCTCATCTACACTGGAGCTTCCTCCATCCATGTTTCCTTCCTCCTCCTCTTCCTCCAACCACTTTATTTCTTTTTCTTGTCCCAAGAATTTATCCTTGTGCCTTACACACCTGGCTGCCTACCTGTGCAGACTCCATATGCTCTGCAGTCTGCTGCATCTCACCTGGGCTGGGACTGGAAGGTGGCTGCTGATGCCCTCCTGAAAGCTGTGCTGTTGATCTAGGGGAGAAGACCATGATTGAGTCCTGAGAGTGTAAAAGTGCCGCTGTGCTAAACGTTCAGCCCATCTGAAAGCATCTCTGGACCTCGCACTTTGGGCTCAGGGCCTGGAGTGCACCTTCTTCCATCCTGGTGCTCCTCTAAGGAGGCACGGCTGGGAGGGATGCGACCGACTGCAGGGCTTTGGTGGAGAGCTGACCACCAAAGGCTGAGCACTTCTGAGAGTGGGTCATGAAGGGACCAAGGTCCTAAGCCTCTCGCACAGGAATCTCCAGTCCTGAGATAGCATTTTTGCAGCTCTTGTAACCCCGGATCTGTACTGGTCAACTCCTGAGAATTTATCCCAGTGTGCCTTATGTTGTTTCCTTTTGGGATTCATCCTGTGGGAACCAGAGGATTAAAAACAGCCTCTTTGCTATCTGCTGCTCTGTGGTTGCTTTTAACCGCTGATACCCACGGACAGAATTTGCTTGGTATAAGGAGCAGGAGGGGAGGATGGAAAGAGGTGCCTTAAACTTATATTTATGTTGATTGATTTGTGTAACAGGGCAAGGACAGGCTCCTCATGTGCCTTGCTATTTACATCTTTTACTGACAAGATTGTTTTTAAGCACTGTTACTAAACATAAGTACAAAGGAGTTTGTATTTTTTCCCTGGAAAAAAGGGAAAGGTATGAGTGTTATGTATTAACCATTCCGTTCCTAACCCCCATTTGCTGACTTTGTATTGTTGAAAATATTGACAATATTTTAAGCTTTGTACTTTACTGATCATTATTTAAAATCCTCAGTGAAAAATAGAAATGTGTAAAAACAAAATGATTGGTGTGCTGTGAAATCCACAAATGCAAAGTTAGAGAAGGTTATGAGTCATTAGGAAGAAAATTTGGCCTTCTAGAGTAGGAGTGGATAATAATTATAATAACAATTAACAGTAGGGTGTGGTTTTATCCGTGTATCTCCAAGCATTTTCCAGGCTTCACAGTAACTATGTGATTATCATTCCCTTTTCACAGAGGAGGTGCAGAATGATTGCCCTGACATTGATTATAGGGATTAAAGTTCATCCGCAAAAGTATTTTGGTGCTGAATTCTCCTTAACTTCTGTTGGAGACGAGTGTCTAAATGCCTTGGTGGGCCTGGTCCAAAGCAGTGCAGCTTCAGTGGCAGAGCTGTGAACACAGGTGCCAGTTCAAGCAAAGCATTTCGGCACGTGTTTAAAATTAAGCCAAAAAGACATGATGATTGACCAACAGAAGCGATATCCATCAGTTAGTCATGGGCCTACGTGAAATAAGGCCAGAGCTCCTACTCTTCTTGCTGATAGCTGTGTGATCGTGTACATACGCCATCCCATAGGATATACACTCACTGTGAATTTCAGTCATTTAAGAAATTTGCCATAGTTCCTTCTATTACCACCACATTTACAATTTTAATTATAATTTTGTATAAAAATGCAGACCAAGGCTTATGTACTATCATGTTTTCACCCACCAGAGGGCGAGATGTCTTCATCATCTGTGGCTACAAAAGGCCTGCAGCGCCACGAAAGCAGAGCCTTCAGCGCTAGCTCCCCAGACAGGCTTAGGAAAAAATGCTCCCATTCGAGCAGGCATGCAGCCAACTCTGCAAAGACGTGCATTTCTGTGAGATTTATGTGCTAGAGTCTGGCCGTCTGCATAAGTGACAGGGATTTCACCAGACGAGTTAGGCCCAAGTTTTATGTTTCTATAAAACAAAAACTCTAGAGGAATGGGAGAAAAAAAAAACAAAACAGAAAAATAGGGCTGTTAGCTTTTTTAGCTAGAAATTAAAATAGAGATTTGTGGTATGCTGAGAAGAAACTGCTTGGTGTTACTGTTTTAGAGAATGTACTTATTACACCCCCTTCATTATTTAGTATTACACACACATCCTTGATGCATGAAAAGACAGAGCTGATTTTTAGCAGAAGAGGGAACTGGCCTATCCCAAGCACATGGAGCCAAATGCAAAAAGTAAAAGCGCTTCCAAACGAGAGGAAAAAAGCACTTTGTTTCAGTCATTTCAGATGTCACCAGCCAGAGGAGGGGAACCAGATATTGCAGCAGTGAGTTGCCTCAGAAGAAAGACCTTGATGTGGTTATTTTACCAAATGACAAGCTCTATTTGGTCTTATCCTTGCAGCTCACTGATAATGTGGTCTAAGAGGCGGAGTGTTAGGAAACAGCTCTAAGTTAGATGTTGCCTTCTTTGTTCTGCTAAGCAGCTGTCAGAGATGGTCTCAATGACTAGGTCAGGGGAAGAATTATTCACAGTGTTGCCTGCTGCTCCTGTTGACTTGAGAGAGAGAAGTGGAGGCTTAACAGCTCTGGAAAGCAGGATTGTACATGCCTTAACCTTCACGCGTGCTACCTGCTGTGGTCCTAAATTCTGCAGTTGTCCCCAGTGTTTGCTCATCCTTTATCTTGTAGCTCTTTGCTTTGTTCTTGCTGAAGATGAGACTTACTCTCAATCCGGAACAGTTCCCCTAGCTCTGAAGAGAAGAGCACTAAACTTATATCTTAGCAGTATCTTTTCTAACATACCTCTATCAAGTATTTGGCCCTTGTGGGGGGGAAGGGGCAAATAGATGGGGCATAGGAAAAAAAAACAACCCAGGCTTGTGTTGCTTCTTCAGGGTGTCTGTTGGTAAATGAGACAACAAAGCAGTCATAGCAAGTAGTGTAGGAGAACAGTCTGATTGTGAATCCCTAAATATTTAACTAGATATGTGGATACTCAGGTAGCAAATTTGAGCCTACTGACAATAAGCCTGTGTTTCTGAGTGTCCTCTAACAGACCCACTGGAAACAGCCCCTGTATTCCCAGGGCTCCTCAGGCCACAGGTGGCCCAAATTGAAACATCATCCACTCTTCTTGCAGCAAGGGGATTCATAGGTTAGATTTTTTTATTGCCATGTATTACAGTAGTGTATATACACATCATAGCACAGTCTTCGCTCCAGAATATGTGACTTTTAAACAGCTAAGAGATAGGAAAGCTTGATAAAGGAAGCACTTTTTCCCTTTTACTAATAAAGAGTAGGGATGTAGGAAACTAAAGGGGCTCATCTTAAGTATGACTTGCCTGTTGATATCACAGATGCAGCTGAATCCAGATTTTGTGAGTTCCAATTCAGTTCCTTATTCCCCATTTCTCCTCTCTCCTGCCTTATGGCCACTATTCGTACCCTAAGAAAGTATCAGTTTCTTCTATGGCTTTTCTTGATCTTCCGTCCTCCATTCCCATCCCCCTTAAAACACCCAGGAGGAAAGTACTGGGGCCACAGTCTCCTGATCCTGTCCCTGCTCATGTGCACAGCCTAGGATCTTCCTTTGTGACCTTGGATAAGTGCCTTAGCCTCTCTTGGGCTTAGTTCTTAGAGCTTAGCAGCACTTCTCCCCCCTTGCAGGCTGTGCACAGCCACTTTTTAAAGCATTGCTGTCACTTCCTTAGAGGATGATGCATGGCCCATGGGGGGCAAGCTACAGTCAGCTGCCGCGGCCAAGGAAAAGGTTCTCAAGAGCAGGCTGGTCTGAGTCAGCACTGGCTAGCACAGAGAAAGGAGACCACGGCATCCTTCCCTGAGGAGCATATTCCTCTTGCTAAGTTCAGGATGCCCTGCAAGATGGTCCTTGAACACCACAGCAAGAGAAATCAGCCAGAGAGATAGCCGAGGTCCCAGCAGCTGCGTCCGAGCAGGCAGTTGTATAGCTGCTTGCTGTCTTTCAAATCCAGCTCTTTCAGCAGTGCTTGGCCTTCAGGCTCTTATTTTTCTTTCTAAGCTCGTCAGACTCGTTCCTTATCTTCCCACCGGCTGGTTTTCTCTCTCCCACACCACGGCTAGAGAGAGGATCCGGCTGCACTTCTCACTGCTTGACTTCTGCTTACAAGACTCTTGGACACGGAGGGAAAGAAATACGGAAAAACTCATTTCTCCTCCGTGGCTGACCTGCCTCTCCTTCAGCTGTTGTGTCTAGGAGCGATTGCTGCACAACAGCATTTTTTCTTCCTCGACGGCCCTGCTGCTTCCTCCTCGCGCTGTTTCCTCCAGAAAGAGATAAATGTGGTGCACAAGTCAGTGCTCAGTCTGAACGAATCTACTGTTTCACAGCTAATATTGCGATACACATAATAAACCCCCACACGGCACGGGGCAGGGACCACCCCCAAAAGGCCGGCTGGATGCCACCGAGGCTGAGGGCACCGAGGCCTCCCCAGCTCGCTCCTCCTGCCCCCTCCCGCCGCCATGGCGCTGCCGCCCCCGCGTTGGCATGGCAACCGCTTCGCGCCCTTTCGCTCCCCGCGCAGGCGCGGAGGGCGCCGGCCGGCCCAACGCGCATGCGCTTCCCGCCCCGCCGAGCCTGCGCGCTGGGGCCGGCTGGCGGTTGCCGTGGAGACGGCGTCGCTGGGCGCCGCGGCGGCCCGCGGAGGGAGCGCCGCCGCCGCCATGAGCTCGCAGCCGGGGCAGGGGCTGCCCTTCCTCCCGGGCAGCACCTTCAGGGACCTCACGGTGAGCGCCGCCGCCCGGCCCGCCCTGCCTCCCGGGAACCGCGACCCTGCCCCCCCGCCCCCCCGAGGGCCGGGCCTCTGCACCCCCCACCCGCTCCAGGGAGCCGTTATTGCCCTGCCCCCCCCACCGGCTCCCTCAGGGGACCTGGTACCCCCTGCACGGCCCCCCCGCCCCCAATTCCCCCAGGAGACCCGGTATCCCCCAAAACTCACCTAATTCCCCCCAGGGAACTTGGTACTCCCTCAGCCCCCCTCTAATTCCTCCAGGAGACCCGGTATCCCCCAAAACTCACCTAATTCCCCCCAGGGAACTTGGTACTCCCTCAGCCCCCCTCTAATTCCTCCAGGAGACCTGATATCCCCCAAAACTTGCCTAATTCCCCCTGGGGAACCTGGTACTCCCTCAGCCCCCCTCTAATTCCTCCAGGAGGCCCAGTACCCCTCAAACTCCTCTAATACCCCCTAGAGGATCTGGTACCCCCTGAAGCCTCCCCCAGGGAACTTCTTACTCCCTCAGCCCCACCACCCCCAATTCCCCCAGGGTGACCTGGTAACTCCCTGCAAATGTACATAATATCTCCTAGGGGAACTGGTACCCACTGAGCACCCTCCACTGGGGACCTGGTACTCTGTCAGCATTCCCCTGTAATTCCCCCAGGGAACCTGGTACCCTGGCAGGGGACCCCAGGGGGACGTGGTACCCCCTGAACTCATCTAACCTTCCCCGAGGGACTCAGTACCCTCTGAACTCACCCCTGGGGGACCTGGTACTTCCCAAAGCCAACTGATACTCCTGAGCTCACTTGTGAGGGACCTGATACTCTTTGACCCCACCTGGTAGCCCCTGACCCCACCCCTAAGCCCTCCCAACGGACCTGTTTCCCTGGGAATGGATTTGAAGGTATCCCTGAGCCCACTCTCTGGAAAACTTGATACTCTTGAACCGATCCCCAAGGAACCCACTGCATCTTGCATCCATCTGATGCTCCTCAAATTGTCCTGATAGCTTTGGAGAGCTAGATTCCCTCAGGATCATTCGAGACTCCCAAAGTTTTCTTGCTAACCACATTACCTGTCGAATTGTGTTGACCCTGTCCCATGAACTGCTATCTGCAAACTCACTCCCAGGGGATCCAGTATGCCTGAATCCATCCAGTACTTCTCCTTCCAATCCATGTGATACTTCTGGGGAAGGAGTATCCCCAAACTCACCTGACAGTCTTGAAACCTGAGTCCCACAAGAAAACTACTGTTCCTCTGAACCATCTTAGTTTTCCAAAAGGGATGTGCTGTGAATCCACCACTCGTTCTGATACTTCCCTGAACCAGGAACCATAAACTCATCTGATATCCCTTCAACTGTCTTGGTATCCCCAGGAGAACCAATACCTGTCAAAATTCTAGTAATACTCCACTAGGAATGAATCCCCCAAACAGATATGACCTGAACCTACTGAACATCCTTAAAGGGACAAATGCACCCTGAAGTGGCCTATCTCCTGGTCAAGCAGTATCCTTCCGATACCCCAAAGGTCTGATACTTCCACAAATGCCCTCTGAACACTCCCAGTATCCCCCAAAGAACTGAATCCTTTATAGTCCATAGAGAACTGATGCCCTGGAACCTGAGTAACTGATAGTGTTCAGACAACTGGTATTCCTCCAAAGAACTGATACCACTTCCAGGATCCTCCCAAGGAAGTGAAATCCTTTCAGTTGCTCCCAGTATTCCTTGGAAGAAGCAATCTCTTCCTCATCCTCTGCATTGGAATTGATACCTAAATGAGGAAGCAACCCCTTCTTTCCCCCATTCCCAGTGGTCTGATGTAGTGAGGATCTGATAACCCCAAGCCCTCCTTATATCCTCTTGAGAAAGCAGCGCCCACACAGTCAGGAACTGACATGCCCTTAATCTTAAGTACTACTGCAGAGCAGTTGACAGCTCTGCCCTCCCTGGGGGACTAATATCTCGAGTTTTGACATCACTACCCATCTTCGACTCAATGCCCCTAATGTCAGTTTGAGAAATGAACATCCTTGAACTCTCCTGACTCTGCTGCCCTTGAAGGCAATGCTCCCAAACTGTTGTAGGGAACACCTGGGCATGCCTGACATTGCCCTGGAGCTCTGTATCCTTAAGGGGCTCTTCCATTTCCATGTGGCTCAGTACTCCAGGTCAAGCCCCATCTTCCCCCTGTTCCCTCCCGGTGCATTCGTGATGCCTGGCCTTGGGAACAGGGCTCTAATATGCTCCGATATTGCAGGATAAGTAACCTCATGCACTTATGAGGGAACATTTGCCATGGGACATGCCTTACCTCAAGAAAAAAGATACCGTGGGACAGTACTCCTTGTCCTGGATACTCCCACTGAAAACTGACACCTCTAGAGCAAGCACTTCCATGTCTTCCGGATAACTCCCCTAGACTAATCTCTCCAGTAGAGAGATTTTCTTACCAATCCAGTCCTCCCTTTGGGATCTGATATGGCAAACTTTCTCAAGGGACGGCGAGCCCTGTTGCAGATTAGCCCACCCTGCTCTTCCCATATCACTCACTAGAGCCTCTTATCTTCTGGGACGTAGGCCTCATGCTTACTTGATGTTCCAGTGGAAATGCTGAAACTTCTGCAATTGAAACTTCTGTAACTCTTGATTGCTTTTCAAGTAGGGGGTGGAGGAACCTCTAAAGAATCTTAACTACACTGATGGAATCTAATACTCCCTTAGGAAGATATCACCTTATGCTTCTTATACCAGTGGTGTTCTTGTCACTAATATCTGCTTGATAGATGTGCTCCTGACATGGATTGTGTTATGATGTGCTCTGATAAACCCAGTTTAGATCATTCTGGATGCATTTATAGGAACCCAGTTTTCTCTATTTTCCTAAGCAGGGCCAGTTATTATCTTTATTTTGCTTGTTTGTGGATTAGAGATACTCAAGGATAAATTGTCACTGTACCAGTCTTACTGGTGCTTTCTGAAATGGTCAAACTATTTTAAGTCAGTGGCAGCTGAGTTCTTCAACAGTAAGTGAAGTCATTACTCGTAAAAATACTCTTAGTCACGCAGTTATAAAGGTTATTCAGTATTAGTCTCAGCTTAATAATATTTTCCTCAATATCATTTATAACTCTTTAAAATTTGCAATGCAAATCTCTGCCCCTCACAAAATATTATTTCCTCTGTCAAAAAAATCCTGCCTGCTTTAGTCATGTGAATGCTTCTACTGACATCAGTAGGGCTGCGTGTGTGAATAACACCTGCAGGTTTTAGCAGAGTGGATTGTTATTTTAGAGTAAGTTGAAATGTTAAACCATTATTAATGTTTTTTAAGGAGATCTGGACTCCAGAAACAGCTTTGCAATTTACCTCGGGATGAATTTGAGTAAATGGTATCAACTCATGTTGCTTCAGTTTCCCCATCTGGAAAATGGGCATCGTGACACTTATTTTCCAGGTGAATGCTGAGACAGGCTGAAGAAAAACCCTGCGTATAAATGAGGTAGCATTGTTATGGGTTAGTACTCATGTTGCAGAGGAACAGAAACACGGGGAGGGGAAACGGCATTTGCACGAAGTATTATAGACTTTGCAAAAAGAGGGGCTTTGTTCGGTAGCATTTCTTCAGATAAGGACTGGAAGCAGCTGAGATTAAGAGTTTACATTCTGGGCTTTCCCTGTTACATGTGCATTAGTCATCTGATATTGTGAGATGTAGTCTGGCATTTATGCTTACTTGTATGAACCTATTGACCCGGGAGTCTTATGAATTAATGAGGTGTTTCCTTCAGGTAACCGTGGGTCCTTAAAAGCCTGTACACTTCTGACAAATGCCAATGTTACCCAGTTTAAAGACAAACTTCCTGATTTTCCTTGAATGTTTTTCCCACAGCTTTCCCTTGGCATTTATTTAACAGAGGAAATGGCAATTGTGTGGCAGGGCTAATGTTTAAAAAATATGCTGTTAACGTTTCTTCGGTAAACTGTACCTTGTTTTCACCTGAACCTGTTTTCCTAACTGCTCTGTCCACAGCACTGCAAGGTCCGCAGTACCCATTTAAAGAGAAAATAGGCAATTATATGAAATGCAAGTGGGGCCTTGAAGGTATAAATAAGATTAGAGGCTTAACCATGGGGGCTGAGGGAGGGGGAGGAGAAGGAGAAGTTGTTCAGCTGCCTAAGGTTGGACTGATTGCAAGTTTGGGACTGGAAAAGGAGTTTTCTCTTGGTGGGTTGCAGTGCCTGAGGAGTGAACACTGCTTTCTCCTACCGTGCAGTCAGAGCAGCACACCTACATGCCAGAGGTCCTCTTCTGCTAACAGCTAATTCCATCCTCCTCTCCTTACAGTGGAGGAATATTTGAAACTGCAGGAATTGAAGTCTGTTCCTTCACTATAAATGCCTATAAGTCTGTGCTATTTGGCAAAACTCAAAGTCTGGGACTTTATCATCAGGGACTCACAATTTCTTTTGCTTCTTCTGAAACATTAAGTGCAGGAAAACCAGTGGGACCAGCCAGGAATACCATATTTCAAATGCTTGTAGGATTGAAGAGTGAGGTACCAGATGTTGTGGACTGTACAGCAAGTTGAGTAGCCTGGTGTCACTTAAGTCTGATCCTCATTCTTCAGTAGTGAAGAACAGGACTGGACTGATAGAGATCAGTCCTATTCACAGCTGTGATGTTTTTTTGCTATGGGTCATTAAGCACATCAGGGAATCTTCTTGTGCCATCTGGATCATTATTTAACATGAAGAATGCTCAGCAGCTGCCATGAAGTGGATAGCAAAGATAGGTAGAAGGTCAGAATCAAGATTTAAACCAACCCAGCAAAGAACAGCAAGTAAATACTTTAGCTAACATTATACCATGCTCATATGCATAGAATCCTTGTCATCTTATCAAGCTTCTCATTAATCTGCTATAGGGTCTTATGCTGTTACTGTCATTTTTTTATGCGTGGACCCTTACCTATACCTTGGAGAGAGGTGGTGGAACGCCTAATGTGCATAGGTGCATTTCATAATTGCAGTTCTGAGAATGTGAGACACCTTGATTTTGTCCTGTGAGGAAAATCATATGGGTATTATCCTCGGAAGAGAGTTAACTAAATAAATAGCTGTGGAAAGCGTGGAAGGTGGACAACCATCTTCGTATTATAGTCAGGAGAGCACCACAAAGCCATAAGGGAGTGAGGTCCCATGGCGCTCTATACTGCTGTGACACAGAGTAGGGAACAAAGAGTTTGTGAGATAAATGGTAAGGCAGATAAAGTGCTGTTATCCCATTCTGGACACAGAGAATTACGGCTATAGAGAAATTAAGTGATTTAAGCCAGGACTGTCAGGGGGTCTGAGCCAATGCTAGGGTTTGAGTTCACCCTGATACTTTGTTCCTTACTTTTTTTTTCAGTCTTCATGGTCTAACTGTAAAATTGAATTGTACATAACTGCTGCAGTAGATTATAGTAAAATGCTGTGGGGGTCATTCTGGATATTAGATTTTTTTGCTGCTTTTCTGTGTTTTGAGTATCAATATCTACTGAATGCATGTAGTATTTCAACAGCTGGATTTCTTTCCACAGAAAACATCTTTTCATCGCTCTCAGACACTGGTCTACAAAAATGGATTTGCCTTTTCTCGGCTGCCAACAGTGGGGATAGGTGGGGAGCGACTTTATGTGAATCAGCTCTCTCAATCTGAATTAGATGAATTATCCAGCATGAGACCCACACTGACCTATGGGCAAGCCAAGCGGGCTCCACCTTCAGACTTCATTCCAGCATACGTGGCTTTTGACAAAAAGGTATAAAGAAGCTTATTCCAGGAATATCGCTGGCCAAGTTCAGAGACATAAACAGTCAGCTTAAGGGTTCATGGGACAGTGTACAACAGTTTTCAGATGCCATAGCCCTTAGTCAGAGACAGCTGAACCCCAGTCTGAAAGAGGCTTTCTTTGCTTAGGAGGAGGATTATAATACATAAACGATGTAAGACATTCCCCACAAGCTACGCCAGAGCATTTCCAGCAGGAGTTTGAGAAGAATGATTAACTCTGAAAAGCTTCAATTTATAACCACTGCCCTGTAAACCATACCCTGGCCTTCTGTGTTTCCAAAACTATACTGAGGTTGTAATTGAGCTTAAACTGTAAAAGACACTTTGCAATGGAGAACATACAAGTCTGTTTAGTTGTGGTCTATCTATTTATGCTTGTGCTTGTCACCACAACACGTTAGAGCCTGTACGGGCCCATTCGTACTTCCTGCATTACATCTTTGTGATCCTATCAGACTAAGAAGTGGGTATGTGTCTGCTTGGAGCAGTCCTGAGTTGACCCTTGAATTTAAAAGTGCCAGTTGTGTAGACTGCAAGCTGGCAAGCGCAGCCACAGCCCCGGACAGAGCAGTCCCTGCAGAGCGTGCAAGGCCCAGGGGGCCCGAGCACATGTAGGGGATTAGCACACTGCCAGGCAGGCCTGGAAAGGCAGTCTGCAGCCAACCCTCAAACCATCTGTGAGACAGTCATGAGAACAGATGTGCTGTGTTAGTTACTGCTTCAAAGGCTATTCTTTAAGAGCAATGTAGATGTAGCCATTGAATCTGTCAGATACTTCTCGGCCCCTTCATTCAAGCCAGAGTAGCAGTATGGGCCCCTTTGCTGCTGGGGAAAGTCAGAGTCCCTTTCTGAGCACTTTAGCTGGCTAGTGGGAACATGCTCACTGGGTAGATTTGCCTTCACATGAGTCATGCAGATTCTAAAAGCCACAGATATGGTGGAACTCTCTTAACTAAAATTAAGAGTTATCTTAAGCACAGATAGCTTCCCTGAACCAGGATCTACAGAGCCGGCAATATTAGAGAAACTCATGTAGGTAAGTGAACTAGGTTATTGGCAGTGCCAAGCACCTGGCAGTAGGTAAAATATGTGGGGATTAAGGAGGACTAGGGAAAGGGCTGTATTTATTCCACCTGTTTACACTTGTCTCATGCCTACCAAATAAAAGCCAGGTCTTGATAAAAGCCATTGGTCACAGATTAGGCTACAGTTGGCTTTGATGATTTTGCAGATTATGATTCAGTAACTTTGCACTGCCAAAGCACATTGCAAATAAAATATTTGCATTGATAAACTAATCATGGAATTCAAATTGCTTCTCTCTTTCTCTCTCTTTCTTTGGGATCTTGCCACTTTGGCAGATTTTGAAGTTTGATGCCTATTTCCAGGAAGATGTTCCTCTCTCTGCAGAAGAGCATTACCGGATTCGCCAAGTGGCTATCTATTACTATTTGGAAGATGACAGCATGTCTGTCATGGAGCCTGTCGTGCAGAACTCTGGGCTTCCTCAAGGCAAACTTATCAGACGCCAGCGGGTGCCCAAGAATGAGCATGGGGATCATTACCACTGGAAGGATCTGAATCGGGGCATGAACATCACCATGTATGGCAGGACGTACCGCATAGTTGACTGTGACCCATTCACACAGGTATGTTGCTTGTGCAAAGAAGACCTGAAGAATCCCAGGAGTTAGAGATGGCAAGACCCATTAGCGTCTAGTCCTCTAGTCTGCATCAGCAGCTTTCACACTGAGGTTATTTGTGATCTGTCATTTTACTTTTCGCAGAGACTTCTTTTTTAAATCCATAGGGAGTTCAAAGGATGATGTGTGGTGAGAGTACAGTAATAGCTCAGTATTTTTGCCCCAGTGCTGCTGGGAGTCCATCCTCTATCCTCAGGACTGCTCTGTACAGCACAAATTCTAAGCTCATTTCTGTGTGAATAGAATTGGTCTAAGCTCATTTCTATGTGTACAGCAGTTTAACTACTTAGAGTCCTGATGAACCTTAGCACACACATAAGAGGGAAATTACTGATCCTAACTCTTTCCTACTTGGCACTCCTCTGATAAGAATAGGAGAAGGGAGTGCAGTCAGTAACCCCAGCACCCTTCTACTGCCAACCCGGAAGGGGGGTCATGACCAGTGGGTTGAGAATCATGTTATAAACTGACTTTTCTAAGAGAGTTTACTCCTTGACTGTTTTTCAGCACATTGTCTATTTCTCTACCAGTAAATGAAATAATAATGATCCTTTATACTGATAATGCTGTTAGATTTTCCCTGGTATAATCTTGGCCATGGTCAACTAGTATTCTTCCAAGTAATTCTCAGGAACAGTCCAGGAGTTAGAATATTGCAACGACCATTCCCAGTAGATGAGTTAGTTACATGCAGCCTTTCTGTCCTGGAGGCTGAGAGCATTTATTGGCATAGAAGCGGGCTGTTCCTTGCCAGTTGGCCTGAGTGCCCAGGAATGTTCCCAAGCATGTATAACGTATTAGTGTATATGTAGCTGTTGGGAGCATATGGGGCCAGCTCCTCTGCTGGAACAGGATTGACTGTTAAAGTCAGCTGACATCTGATGAGGAGCTAGTTCTCATGTTAATGTTGGTTGCTTGGTGAAAAACATGAAATGAGCAACGTATAGGTCTAGATCTCAAAGCCACCAGTCTATTTATCATTAACTGGCATCCTCCAGACCAGAAAATAATGAATCTGAAAGCGTGAACCTGCCTTGTGAGTCTTCAGGGTGATCTCACAGGCCTGTTAGAGATGTTTGCACAGCTGCTTCCTGGGCTGAATGTTTTCATGGACCATTTCCCAAGACCAAGATAGGGAAGAAGTCCATTGACTTCAGAGGTTGTTTTGGGTGACTGAGGTGAATACACAAGTAATACCCTAGAGTTAGTTGATGCTTTAAGGGCATCCAAGGTAAGCTGAAAATTCCTTTATGTACAAGATTGCCCTCTTTCTGTGGGGAGGTGCTCTTCCTGGAAGATGAACTGCCACTTCAGACACATGTCCTCCTGTCCAGCATGACCTCAATGGGCTTGCTATGGTAGCACTTATTTCAGCTGTCTGACACATTGTGAGACCTTAGGTCTCTTGCACATTCAGACTGAGTACATCAGTAGTCTTGCACTAAATTAATTTTTATTAGTTTACATAAAAGAGACCAACCTGAAATGTATCCCACACTTAAAGATCTCAACACTAGAGCCAAGAAAAACCATGCTCAGGTAAAGTCTGAGTTAGGACTTTGAGGACAGGACTGCCCTCGGGAGGGAAAGGGCAGGGTAGGGGGTAGGGGCTAAGAAGCAGCTTAAATGGAAACATTTTGGTCATCTTCTATTGTATTTATTATTGCAGTAGAACTAATACTACTGCAGCTGATGGTCTATGAAGAATGAACTTGCAGTGTCCTGGCAACACTCATCTCAGCCAACCTGTAATCTTTAGTTGCCTCTTAGCTTCAGAACTCATGGCAGCATTAATACCCCAGATGACCTCCCTAGGTGTTCCTGGAGAGCCAAGGGATTGAACTGAACCCTCCAGAGAAAATGATTTTTGATCCTTACACAGAACTGCGTCGGATGCCTGTGCGCAAGTACATCACGCCATCAGATTTCGACCAACTCAAACAGTTCCTGACTTACGACAAGCAGGTGAGTGAGGCAGCAGTGATTACCTGTAGTTTAGACTACATGTGTTATTGGAACCCAAGTCTTGTGGGTATCTGCAGGCAGATGCCTTTCCCAACTCACTCTAAAAAATTTCATTCCACCGGACAGATTTCAAATTTGCCCCTTTCCCAGCTTTAGTAAGAAACAAAATCTTGTATCTTCTTGTTGGACTTTGTGCCTTCTAAAGAGCTTCTCTTTGGATTGCAGAGCCCATGCTCTAGATTCGCCATTTCTCTCTTTCTTTCTGTTGGGATGAGATAACCAGCTACCTACCTTGGAAAGTTAGCATACCTGGTCAGATGCAGTTTTAATATGAATGGATGTGCTGCATTCACTCATCTCTTCCCCAAAAATATTGATTCCTGATGCCGGAGTGAAGCATTTCAGATAAACGCTAATACCAGTTGTCTGTTGTGTTTGTATGTACAGATGACTAATACTCTCCTTTCTGCTCCTCCAGATCTTTTTTCATCTAGCAGCAATGTAAGGAACCCTATAGACTACATCTATAGTAGTAAACAAAACAGGAGCAGGACATGGCCCGAGTGCTGCTCATACTGTTGAATTGTTAGCACTGTCCATGGCCAACTATCAATCAAGGATCATACCAAGTAGGTAGTTTGGATATGGTCACCCTGTTTTGAGGGGAAGCAGACAATGCTGCTGTATGGATACAAACTGGTCCATACCTGCTATTTTACTTATCAGTGTTGGTTTAGCCATAGTGACTCAAGTTTGCCATGGGCCAACTCTGCCTGTAACAGCTCTTGTGCTGCCTGTTTACGAGGGGAACTGTTCCACTGAGTGCTGCACTCCCAAAGCAGTCCCTGCCACTTAGGCAGTCTTGAGTTTCTATTAGATTATCATTAGGTCGACATGTTCCCACAAGACCAAGCAGACACTGCACCAGGAGGTGATAGACTTGTCTTGGAAGCATTGCAATGTGAGGAGTTTGATCTGTGTGGCACTGAAACATGAGATTTCCACTAGGCAGAAATGAGATGAAGTCTGTAATGAATACAGTCTCCTCAGGGCAGCCAAGTGCATTCCCCTCTGCCTTCCTCAGCGTGAGAGTGTTAAAGAATTGGCCACTAAATGGCCACATATGTTCAAATTGGAGACCTTTAGATTTAGCTTGTCTATGAGCCAAAACTAGATTCTCTCCTGCTTTGTTCAGTTTCATTTTAAAAGTCAGTCCCCTCAGGACTACTCCCCTACTCACTCTTGGGGAAATATTTTCTGCTATGCTTTTTAATCACTTTTTTTTTTTCCATTTTTCCTCACACTTCCACGAACTGCCCTAAATTTCTTGTATTTACAGATATTATTCTCTCTGACTTGCCTCTCTTAAGGTAAGCAAGGCCACTTCAGCTCTCCAGGCCCTTGCTGCTCTTCCCAGTGCTGCCTCAGTAGCCCACTGGTTCCGGTGTCCCCAGAGCAAGGGCTTGGTTCTCCTGTACCTGACAGTGAGGACTGCTGAGATGCATGCCTCCAATTACCCATCAATCAACTTTATTTGGACAGAACATTAGTGGTATTAATTCATGCTTGTTTTCTCTGCCTGTTTTTTCCTCACCTCAGGTCCTGCGTTTCTACGCCATGTGGGATGACACTAACAGCATGTTTGGTGAGAATCGGCCTTACATCATCCATTACTACTTGGCAGATGACACAGTGGAGGTTCGGGAAATCCACAAGCCTAATGATGGCAGAGACCCATTCCCAGTGCTGATAAAACGCCAGCGGCTGCCCAAAACCTTTGTGGACAAGAAAAGTAAGTTTAGACTGGCCAACATGTCTGTTAAAGCTAGAGTGCCTTGGTGAGCAGACATGGGTGTGGATGCTGGGTCAGAAGGTGATGAGAGGTATACTAAGTCTAGAGGATTTGTGCTGAGAACACTCCAAGTGTCAGCAGCTTTTGACTGAAGAAAAGTTCTTTAAATGATTGCTAAAGCCTTAACCTTTTGGGAAACAGTGTCAGGAGAGCAGTACCAACAGCGCATTGGGGCTGTTTATACAGCCTGCTTCTGTATCCCTTTTCACTAGGAAACATTAACTGCTACCTGATTAATTTACTTTTCCTTTTGCTCCCTTGTCCTTAGAGACCTTCCCAAGTTGTGTGCTGGAGATCTCTGATCAGGAGGTCCTTGAATGGTACACAGCCAAGGATTTTGCTGTTGGCAAATCTACCACCCTCCTTGGACGCCCTTTCTTCATCTATGACTGCGATGAGTTCACACGAAATTTCTATCGTGACAAATTTGGCATCACAGACTTCCAGCCAGTGGATGTAAAGAAGAAACCACTTGAGGAAGTGCCACAGGTACTGCAAACAATTTCCCAAAGGAAGGGAAGGGAATCAGCAGTCCCTCTAAGCTCTTATAGTGTTACTTTGTTACATTTTTGCATTAATAAAGAGGTTCAGCTTAAGAAAATGAGCAAGTAACTTGAAGACAGGGCAAGGATGGTCATAATCTATATGAAAGTGAAAGTCTTCTGCAATAGTCTATTTCTAACATTGTAAAGGACAAAGCACTTGCTGAGTGACAGAAAATACTGATTGCATCCACAGAAGGAAGTTAAACGGTGCCAGGGTTTGTTACCTGGCTGGGAAGCCAACTGGCACAGCCTGGCCATGCTCATGTTAGTAAATTCTCTCTCATCCTCCAAAACAGGGTTGCTAAGTCCAAACTGCCTACTGGGAGCAGTCACCAGCTCATGTTACCTCCCAAACTGAGCCTAGATATGGTTTGGAGAATGCAAGTTGGCCTGGATCATGAACATGATGGAGACTAGGTTAACAGTGTAACCATATATATAATTGAGTTCCAGTGCACAGGGCTGTGCATTTGCACTGGTTAGTTTATTAGTATAGCTGTAGTCTCTTTGTTCACAGAAATTACCTGCCTTTCTGACTTTCAGATTTTTTTTTACCCTCTTAAATATTTCTATAAATAAAGGCTCAGACATATGTCCAGACTATCAATGTCTCTCCTGGGCAGGACATCACAGCTGTTGCCACCTGCTGACAGAAGAGTTATTTCCAAACAGAAGGTTTCCAATAAACTCTCTTGGAAATATTGTCTTTTTCTCAGTTTCAACTATTTCTGCTTGGTATCTCCTTTGGATGCAGGTAATTCCTCCCTACAATGGTTTTGGCTTCCTTGAAGACTCCCTTCAGAACTGCTTCTCTCTGCTTCCAAAGCCTCCCCGGAAAGATGTTATTAAGATGCTAGAGAATGACCACAAGGTGCTGCGATACCAGGTGGTCCTGGTAAGTGCTTTCCTTGACAGTACAGTGCCAGCTTAAGTCGTAAAGGCAAAAGGATGTGAGGAACAGGCTGTTCATGCAAGACTGTTAGGAAATTCTCCTCTGATTCACTCCCTGTACTAATGGTAGAAGAGAGTTCCCCAATCCAACATTAGTATCCTTTAGGAGGATGCCCTTGCGTTATTGTGTGCTTGCTATGGCAATTATTAGCACGCAAAGGTAGAAAAAAACAGGGCCAGAAAGTACAAAATAGACATGCTACAAAACTGCAGCCATTTATGGAAAAACTCCCACTGACATCAGCACATGACAGACGGCCCTAATGGAAACAACACTGCAACTGGGCACTGTGCCTCTGCCCGCCTTCTGCTGCTGCCACAAGTGTGAGCTTGCTGTCTCTCCACTACTGGCTCTCAGCACCTGTCCTTCTGCAGGCTAGTCCCGGCCTCAGCAGCCAGCAAGGGGCTGTTCAAGCAGAGCAGCCAAGAATGAGAGCAGAAGTCATTTGACAGGGGGAGTCCACGGTGCTTTCCACCCCAGGCCCTGGTCTTTGTGCCAGCTTTACAGTAAGTTTATGCAAGAAACCTTTGGCATGTCTAGCAGTAGCGATGGCATTTCCTGTGCTCCCTGGGGCCTGCCCTCTCCAAATACTCAGGGTGAATAAGGACTGATTTCTTTTCCCTATTGTGCAGGAGTTCCTGAAGGTCACAGCTGACGAGTTCAGATCAACTGAATTTTAATATAAGCAAGTAAACCCATTGGTGTGTCGGGGGAGTGTCTTCCTGTGACTAAGAGCTGGAAGCTGTACCAGCCTCTCCCAGGGACCCATTATAAGGAAAAATATAACTCCAGTATTAAATTTTACAGCCAGTCTTCCTCTGCGTGATGAATCATTCCATATAGGCTATTCCTTTCTCTTGGATTACTCAGTCTGTGGAAACACTGAATACACTGGGTCACTGCAGCCCAAATTCTGCTTCTGTTAGTCTGACTAGAACAAGCAACCTTTGAAATCCAGATATTTAATGCTGTCTAGGGCTTTGTTCTTCTATGCTAGCACATCTGCTGCTCTTGCCTACATCAAATACTATGTTTAGTCAGCTATATAAAAAAAAAAAAAGCATCAACTCTGGGTGCTTATGAGTGGGTTACAAGGTACTCCTAAGCATCCCAGGAAAGAAAAACTTAGTTCAAATATTCCTTTCCAAAGCTACTACCTTTCCTTTAGGAATCTCCAAACCCTGAGGACAGAAAGCGGCGTTTCATCCTCTCTTATTTCCTGTCAAATGACATGATCAGCATCTATGAACCCCCAGTCCGTAACTCTGGTATCATTGGAGGCAAATACTTAGGCAAGACCCGAGTCCCCAAACCAAGCTCTACTACAGAGAATGCCACATACTATGAGCCCTCTGACCTCACCATTGGTTCCACAATTGAAGGTAAGATCCAATCTGGTTTGATAGTGCTCTCGGAGCATTTGTTTTCAGTGCCTGATCTATGTTATTTATTGCACAGACAGTGCATTTCCCATCCTCCACTTGAAAGATCTGTTCTTTCTGGGCCTCACCATATTTTAGTTTCCGCATTACCAGATGGTGTAAACTGATATAACTCCATTACTGTCAGACAGTGTTTGGACCTTAGGCATAATCAGGAAAAGAGCAATGTTCTCTATTGTATGTGCTCAGTTCACATTTTTGGGACCTGCCAGGAGTCACTAGGTTAAAGCTGTGCCAGATGACTTCTAGTAGCAAAGACCATAAATCTATCCTGCAAGGAAAATAAATGTAATCCTGAAATGTTAGGAACTCACCCATGCTAAGAGCAGAGTCACTGTAGGCCCAAGCGTGGGGTCTTTCCTCTCAGCAGCTGCTCTTTTGCAGCAAAACTCCCTTTGATTCAGTGATACCCTTTCCACTTTAAAGACTGAAACAAATAGCAGCCATCTACTCAGCCCTGACCCCAGCCACAAGGGAGAAACTATGCTGTCTCCTAGATGATGAAGTGACTTACTGAGGCAGAAAGCCAGGTAACACTGCTTGCTTTGTTGCCTCTTCCCCAGTGTTTGGCCACAGGTTTGTTATCACCGATGCTGATGAATACGTGCTCAATTATATGGAGAGCAATGCAGAGAGTTTCCCCGCGGCAACACTGCAGTCCCTGAGGGATCATTTTCGCCCAACGCAGGTGGCAAAGGAGACCGCCAAAAGGTAGGCTTCAAAGGACGGTGTAGTAGAGCTAAATGAAACTCAGAGTTGACAACTAGGGGGATTTCCAGCAGCCCCCACAGGCTCCAGCCTGATGCTGTTCAGGGGGGCATCGAGCCTGCTGTCTAATGGCTGCCCAGCTGATTATTCAGCTCCGAGAGCCTGTGTCTGAACAGAAACAGGGAAACCAATTGTGTAAAATGTAATGCCTTGGCAGCCGCTGGCCCGAAACCCTGTGGGACAGCTCTGGCACAGCAACTGAGATACCTTCAAGTGGATATGGTCATCTTTTTTTCCAAAGGACAGCAGTAACTGTAATAGGTGCTGCTAACAGTATCTGCATGAGCCACCAGCTGCTTGCAAGCTAAGAAGAGGGTTGGTGGAGTGTATTTTTCATTTGTTCTGGGTCTGCTTATCAGCATGTGAGACAAGACCACATCCTCTTTCTAGAACTCTGTCTGGATCCATTTTAGATGACCCTGTAACAACCCTATAACCTCACAAACACACTTCGGAGTCAGTTAGTATCAGAGTAGTTCAGAGGCTCAGACTGACACTGGAGTTACATACGTTTGCTGGCACTGTATGAAGCACACAAGGAAGCCCTCCTTTCCCCAAGGCACTTGCAGACAAAAGGTGCAAGGGGGAGTGTCATGCAGAGGGAGAATAGTTTACCTCCTCTCCCAAAGATCAAGCCTGAGCTTCATCTCTGCGTCCATGTCATTCAAAGCACAGCACCCCAGAAGCCCGCTATGTCTTCAGAGATACAGTCTGGCCAGCCACAGTGGGCAGCCAGCACACAACCTCACAGTAGGGCTGCCGCAAATAATTTTCACACCCAGTCCCATTCTCCCTTTCTTCTACAGTGACAGCCCCATACCAGGGAGCAGCAAGCAGGAATTGGATGAGTTAATTGTGCAGGTTCAGGAAGAGCTGAAGCTCCATAACTACTTGAACAACAGGAACATTCAGGAGGAGTTTCTTCAGCATGACAAGGATGGCTCTGGAATCCTGGACAAAGGAGAATTTTTAGCCCTTTGCGACAGCTTGAATGTGCCAACCAGTGATGTTCTGGTTAACAAGGTGAGAAGGAAGCGGTGCTGTCTATATTACATTCCCCTCCTGCAGCTCTCCCAAAAGAGCTCTTTTACAAACCAACCCTAGCCAGGCAGGACTGACAACTGTTCCACCCTCCAAAGGGGAACCACTTCAAAAAAGGGCAAGAAAGTTCCACTTCAGAAAAGCTTCTGGGCTGTTGGACTGAGCCTTCTTTGAAAAGAGGCGATAATGATTCATATCCTCTACGTAAAGGGAGGAAATTTAACCCAGGTGGCCCGCAACTCAAGTGAGCAGCCCAGTTTATTGGCGTCACTGTTATGCGAAGCCTGAAAATACCTGGTGGGTCATGTCTCAGAGACAAGATAAGCAGAACAAGAGGTTGTAAATCATGATGGAGATCAGGCATAGACTGCTGCAGAACTACTGAGTGCCTGTTATGACTTAGGCAGGCCTGGACATGAGTAGAAGTAACACTGAGGTGCTAAGGGAACCAGCCTGATAACAACTTAAGACAGATTCCAGATTTAACAGCAAATGAATTGAAGATTTGAGAACTAAGTATTGTACTTTACTTTAACTAAAAAAGAAACAACAAAAGAAAAAAAAAAAACAGAAGCATAACCATTAGTCACTCTTTTCCTCATGTGGCTGGCAGCCTGATCCTGCTGTGGGAAGTCAGCCTGTGACCATCCTTTCTTCAGCTTTTAGCACAGCAAGCCCACCGTTCACAAGGCAACCTAGCTTTCTCTGCTGTCCCTACCTCAGGCCATCCATGCCCACCTGCTTAGCCCAACTAAAACATAGACTTGCTGGGTGCGGTGACCAAAAGCCTGTGGAGAACAAAGGCTACATAGCAGGAACCATGAGAAACTGAAGAGAAAATTCATGCAGAGGGGAGGGAGGATCCTTTTAGGAACATGACTGACAAGGATGCTTTCTTAGCGTAATGTGATATGCTGTAGATTAGTGGCCAATACAAGCAGACTGACAATTAAAGAAGTCTAGAATCCAGAGGGAGTATTTTCCTTATTAAAAAAAAGCATCTGCTAATACAGCCAGCTATGAGCATCAAAGCCACGGTTAGAAAAGTGCACAGGCAGTGTATTTCTGTCTTTAAATATGCACTGAGTAAAGGCTCTTGACCACCACCCAGGCTTCACTGTACTAGAGCTCATAGGAGGCCACGCTGCCCTGAGGAATTTACAATACAATGTGGTGACAATCCTTCCTTCTCCCACTCTGAGAATGGGAATTAAGTGAATTGCCCAAGAGCATGTGAGCAATCTGTGACTATTTAGGCTTGACCTCCCCCCCCACACCCCCCGCCCCGTGTTTGAATCTCAATCTGGGGCCTAAACACTAAAAGCATCCCTCATTTCTCTTGAAATCTTAATAAGAATGTGCCCAGAGACCTCAGAAATGTGACGGTATTGTAAATTAAACATATGGCAGATAGTTAACTACTACTTGCAATGGAGAGGAACACAGCTGTTAGTCACATGAGAGGAACCCTAGCAAATCTGTCTCTAGGCAGCAAGGGGAAGAAGAATCCTTTCAAGGAACTGTGATATTAGACCTTTTCCATCTCCCTGGGTGTCAGAAGGAGATTAGTTATGCAATTAAAGAAACAAAAGCCCTCTTTTCTTCCCCTTAAGCACACAAAGGCTATAGCTCTGGAACACAATGCAGGGTCAGGCACAGACACCAGAACTGGCTCATTAGCAGGGCTGTCACTGAACTCAATTATCTGTGTCTGCACATAATGCCATGTGCACACACCAAAGTGACACCACTGAACAGTAACTGTTCAGATATACACTGTCCCCATCCCACTTTTGGCAGGGATTTCTATGGGGTTTCTGAAAGATGTGCGGTGGCCTGTGTCAATCCATGGCCACGCTTTTGTTTTGTGGCTCTATTGCCACTGTGGTGATTCCTAGAAGGAAAGCAGGATTAAACACAAACACTCTTAACTCTCCGTCTTGCATAGGTTAGTGTCATCTGTAACTGCTCATGGCTACCTGTGATTCAAGACTACTGAGGTAGTAGGCTCTTCCACACACAGAGGAATGACACTTTTTTGCTCTGTCACACAAGAACTACCTCTGGGTACTTTCCACTAACAAAATTCAACAATATTTGCAGCTTCTTCCAACTCTTTACGTTTTTTTTTTTCCCCCACCACAGCTGATTGGCCTGTGTTCTTGCGGAGAAAACAAGATAAGCTACCGTGACTTCCTTAGAGCCTTCCCCTCCTGATCTCACCTCAGAAGCCGAAGCACAAGCAAGAGCAGCAATGACGTTCCTAGCTGAGTTGACTTTAAGATATCATACCTCAAAAGGTGGCTCCAGTTTAACCCTCTTTGCTTCATTCACTTTCCCCCTCCTTTCTTCACTAGAGCCAGCTAATCTCACCCTCATTTCATTTCCCTTTTTTCCCTTCATAACCTCTCCCTGTTGTTTTTTTTTTTTAACCTGCCACCAAACTCAGCCTCACACCTGCTGGATCTTGAAGTAAAACTCACAGGAAGAAAACTTCAGAGAACCAAAGCCAGGTTCTCCCATTGACCTCTCAACTTTTTAATGCAGTACAGCAAAGTTTGCTAGAACTAAAGCTCTCTAAAGTGTAGAGTTATAAGCATTTTAGATTTCTCTTATACAGTCTAAAGGGGCCTTTCATCTTCAAGAAGCAAAGACTGCCAGTTTAGATTATAATTTGTATTTCAGGAGGACCTAAAAGCCCTTCCATGGACCATGATACATTCAGACTAGCAAGTATGAATGTAAGCAAGTCATGCATAGCTGCTGTAAAAGAGTTAATAAGTCTGCTTTAAATAAAAATACCTCAATGCCTGTAATAGCTATGGATTAAAGTGAGAAAAAACAAAAATACCAATTGTGATTCTGGGTTTACTTAAAATGGAGTGGAGGCTTTAGCTCTTACATAGCTCATGGAAATAGCAGGGGTCTGTAGACAAATCTGCTAACAACCGCTTTGCATTTTTAACAAAGGTTGGGAGAAGGGTTTAGATGGTATCTCTGTCCTAAAATCTATTTCGTGCAGTCTGTCATCTCACCAGATAGGTCCAGTGAGAGGAAAAAACTAGCAGGCAGCTTAGCAATAAAATTATGACACTTTCACTCCATTTAAAGATTACTCATCTCTCCATGGAGGTAAATATTGCAGGAACCTTCTCTCCCCCGTTGACAGCTGCCAGATATTGCCATTGAGCACCTATGAGAGGCAGCAGCTATCTTACACAGGCTAGAGAACAAAGCTCCTTGGAACAAAATGCTTATTTTAATCAGCTTCACCTTTTGTGCTGTGGATTCCTGCTTCCCCTTAGACAGCTGAGGGTCTCCACATGACAGCTCCCTCCTGCCTCCTCTTGTTCAAAAAGGTCACCACTCTTTTTTTCCAGGCCCATTTGTGCTGCTGTTCACTCCAACTGGGAATCACTAAAACTATCTCTGGTCAACCTCAGATTTCAAAACATGGCTTGTGTTTGTGTCAGGTGCTTTCCAGGCAGCAGCTGATGAAGGCTAACTTCTAAAGGCCGCCCTAATCAGTTTTTCCAGAGAGGCCAGGGACTTATAGATGAGATTATTGGAGCTGTGGGCCATAGAATAGAAAATCAGAATTTGTTTTCTGTACATGCTATGAACCGTAACCTAATACTCAACCAAATCATGTTGCATGCCCAGAGCCAGCTGCAGAAAGCCTGCAATTTATCTCAACATAAAGTATGCACTTAAACCACATCAGAGAAATCATACCTTGCCAATGCCATTATTCTCCACCCCCAACTATAGATAACTATAGTTACATAACATATAGATATAGTAACATATATAGAGAGATAGTAATATATAGATAACTAACTCAGAAGCAGCTGTCCACGCTGTAGACATGGAAAGTTTGAGAAGATGAACTCCATATGCAGGGAATATGAGGATACAACATGCTGCACCAAAGGGAACAGACTAGTCTGGCATGGCAGGAGAGAAATACATAAAACTGATCCCAGCCTGCTTTGTAAACACATATACAGCTTAGCAGAGTGATGAAGCATCAGTGAACAGCAGCAGTGGAAGAATCTATGCCTTTTATTTGTTTATTTCAGAAAATACTTTTGTTGAGTTTATCACAAAAGTCATTTAACAACAAACATCAAAAAAATCCATACAAAAACTTAAGTGACAGGAAGAATGAAACAAATGGGATAAAACATCTGAGACTGTTACTTCCCCCCCAACCCCCTCCAAAATTAGGAAGTTTGCACTAAAGCATAAATATGGAAGAACAGAATTTTCCTTGAGTGAGTTCCTTTGCTGAAGTTTGGTCCATGGAGTTCAACGTGTCCGAAGGAAAGCTACATGCCCCCACCTAGCTTTTACAACATCCGTTCTTCCCCACTGCCGGGAAAAAAAAAAAAAAAAAAAAAAGAGACCAAAAAACCCCCACACAGCCTAGAGACTCAGAAACATACTTCACAGTTTCATATAAAGCCTGCCAAACAAACCATCTATTACACACTCATGAAGTTTACAGAAAGACGGTAGTCAGACCACTATAATCTCCATCTACTGTTGACGCAAGTCAGACAGACTCCATCTACCAAGACTTCACCTAAGGCAAGAGTCAGACGCTGCTGTAAACCCCCATGCACTGCAATGAAGCCAGCATATCTACAGCCTTCAAGACCAACTTGCAGGGGGGAGGCATCCTAGAGTAGTCTTTCTCCCCACCTCTACTCCAACAGAGAAGCCTACCAAAAATACATGTTTAAATGGTGAGTTAAGTGTAGGGGGACATACAGGGGAACTGGAACTCATCTTCTTCTTTACTAACCCCACACATGATGAATAAGAAAAAAAGAACCCTAAAAAAAATGCAACTGTAATGCCCCATTATTTAAAAGTCACTCAAAAATTATATGTGAAATGCTACATCTGTTCTTCCTCCACCCTTTCTCTTCCCAAGCCCGTTCCCTGCTATGACAGGAAGGGAGATCTGGTACTTCAAAGCTTTTCTAGGCTAGGGGCAGGAAAACACTATGCTTCACACCAAAGAAATCACAGACTACTTGATTCCTGGCCTTCTCAGGTTGGATAACGGACACAGACTACAGAAGCAGTCACAAGCCCATAGGAAGGGTGTGGAGCAAGCAACAGTGTTACACGGAAAGTAGGGACTTGCAGTTTTGCATAGTCTCTAACACTTTCCACACTGTGGTGAACAAGAGCTCCTGTTTTTTTGTTTTTGTTTTTTATTTTTTACAGAACACAAAGGGTTTGACAGGATGGGGCATGAGAAGAGTATCCACTCGAGAAAAGCAGGCTCTCAGCATCTTTGTATGTAGAATGGTCAAGGAAAGACTCACCACTAGGGACTTGCAGAGAAAATACTCCATTTGGGAAGGAAAAAAAAAAAAAAAAAAGCTCTTTGGGTTGGAGAGAAGGCTTGGTCTGCTGAGAAAAGCCATGATTGTAGAACCAGTTACTGCAAGCTTGCAGCTAGGGGGATGGTGTTCATATTAAGACAAACACAGAAGCAGCCTGTGGTGGCCCCTCTGATTGACAGAGGACTACAAAGCTCTGGAATGACAGTTGATAGTGCATTACAGCAAAGGCTCAGCACAAAAAAACCCTAGGGGTCATACTGCAGTTGAGCATAACAGGAGAAGGAAGGGGATTTCAGAGGACTAACGACAGGGGAGGGCTACCCTCCCCCCCCTCCTTCCTACAGGATAAAGAAAGAAAACATGGAGATGCTTCCAAAACAAACTGTCCCTTTTTTCTGGTAGCTCTATTCATAAACACATAAATGTAGCATATGTCATACATATGTTGTAAAAAGGGAGGGCGTATAGCTATTGATATAGTACACAGATCAAGAGTACAAGAGACTACATGGCAACATAAGGCACTTGGGATACAAAGCATAATTAGCTACTTTATGAAGACGCGGGATTGTGCAAGTGGAAAAGCTGCCTGAAGCAAAGCAGGCAGGAGGAGGAATTATTCAGCAGCCAGTTTTTTGGGATTGTATGTGTCATCTGTTAACACAAAGTCAATACCTCAGCTGGTACAAGGCACCTGCTTTGTAGAAAGGACCAGCTAAGGCTATGGAGAGGTGCCAGCCAGCAGTCACTCTTTGGAGGGCAGATGGCAGTGGATGGCTGGGGAAGGGAGGTAGGCAGCAGAAAGGAAAGGCCTTTCACATTAGGCCTTTTCTGCGTCCTCCCTAACATAAAGCTCTTTTCCTCTCCTATTATGTTGCACTGTAGGCACTGTTGCAGTCTCTGTTCAAGCCAAAAGTTCTATTATCTGTCTGGCAATGACTAAGAGGAGCAGTTGTAAGGTACCACCAGGGGCTCTGCTCCAAAGTTTCTTTCCTCACTTCCTCTGAAAACAGGGGAACCCCTCTTCCCAATTCCTGCTAACATCTCATTTGACATTCAGAGTAATAGGGATGGAGGAGCAAGTGGAATTTATCCAACTGTACTCAAGTTCTTGCACATTTTCTCCATCTTGTGCCCAGCATTAGCTGGGGCTCAACAAGGAGAGGGGAAGAGAGAGCAAAGACACCTATAGAAGAAAAAAACCCTCATCTCTAAGAGTGGCAGAAAATCAACTGTCACCCATTCCCCAAAACATGAATGATCTGAAGGATGACACTGCTCCAGCCTCATGCGCAAGAGAGCACGTGCAAGAATCACACTTGACGAGAGCCACAGAGTTCAGCTGCACAAAGGGCTGAGCAAGGAGGACACTAAGAGATCACGCATATCCCTCACCCACAAGAAAGGCAGACTTCAATCCCTACTTGCATATCTAAGAGTGTCCTCACTCTCCTTGACCCTGTGCAACCAGCAACATCCTCTTCTCCGCCAGCCGAGAGCGCACACCAGTCACCTACTCCTGCCATAGTGAAGCAGAACAAAAGCTACAGCTGGTTTTGCTGCACAAGAGGCACCAACAGCAAAGCCCAGCTACAGAAACTCCCCCAGGGGAGAGCTGTGGGATGAGAGGTGCCTGTCTACTGCACATCTGCCAAATCTGGACCGGTGCATGGCACCAAAAAAGAGGCCCACTGCTCAGTGAGCTGGCACTGACGCATGAAACACTGGACAGGAGATGCTACTCTCCAGCAAAGGGGCAGCAGGGGACCAAGCTGGTTCCCACGAATCTCCTGCCAGCATGTACAGATGGCAACAGGCAGGAGCAAGAGGGAAAAGTGGTCTGTAGGAACAGATGGCCTCTGAGGTAGATTTGGGACAACTCCACCTGCCAACAGCTATGTGTCACAGGTCAGGCCTTTCCTAATATACAAGCTACTTTTTGTAGCCCCTGACTTCCTTTCCCTTCCCTATCATCTCATTCACAGCTCAGAAAGGGATGAAGGGGCTAGGTTTTTGGAAGAAACCCTGCCTTTGATAGCACCTTGGGTGGATACAAGCTCTGTATCCTTTGGAAACAAAGAGAGGAGCTGATGGCTACAGATGGCACAGCTGGACTGGTATGGGAGGGATGAGGAAGGCTAAGGCGACTGCATGAAGAGCACAGTCCCATTAATGCAAAACCCTTCGCAGCAGACAGTTTGCTCATCTGGACATGGTTAAGAGCCATGAGAACACCAGGTCCATGAGTCACACTCAAGTAGGCAAAGGGCCTGGTCTGATGGGACCCAAGCCAGTCAACAAATGTGCTCATAGAGTGGGGATTCTGTATGAGGAGGGAACTTTTCTGCCTTCTCTGCTGCACAGCTCTCTGAAATTAGCTCAAAACCAGGGGTTGGAGGAATCCCATTTACCAGAAGTCTACTGTGAAACAAGACTCCTCCCCTGGATCCTGGTACATATTTGCAGCATCACCATCCTGTAGCACTTGCCAAGTGCTTGACAGATGTGTCCCCAGAGAGGCAACCCTCACCCAAGAACACCCCTGAGCCTAATGGTCATAGCCATGACTGAGCACAGAGCCCCACCACCTTCCTCCAGGTGTCTGTTCTCATCACAGACACCCAGTGCCTTCAAGCTGCCGTGTCCCTGAACCAGGGGTTCAGGGAAGTAGCACAAAGGGAGGGGAGGAACACACTGTAGAAGAGAACAAAAGGATTGTTTGGAACCATCTATGATGCATTCGTAAAAATAACCAAAAAAACAAACACTAAAATAGAAAAAAAAATTGCACACTGACTTACAATGAAACAGAGGAAGACAAAAACAGGAGGTTTGGAACACACTCCTATGAAGGGAAGGGAATAGGGGAAAGGGACCTTTTTGGTTTTATTGCAAATGGTTCAAGAGAGCAAGAAAGGAAGGGAGGAGACGGAGAGACACCTTGTAAAGATGACAGGTTTCCAAGCCATTCAAGATGACGCTCGTGAGGACAGGGAGGAGGGGTTGGTTCTTAGTCCTGGTATCGCGTCCTCCTCCCTAATAGACAAGCCTTTGCTTCTACGGTGATTTGAGCTTCTTGGTTCGCGGTGAGGTCCCGTTCTCAGCTTTCACCACTCCATTTTCATGGTAACCTGGAGACGGGGCGGAGGGTGGAAGGACAACAATTTGTCCCACATCACCCTGGATAGGCCAAAACTTTGCCTAGGCTTGGAGCAAAAAGCCAAAACCTACATGGCCTTAGTTTTATTAGGGTTAGCCCATAAACAAGGGGAGAAACACTATTAGCTTGGAGCTGTGGCCCTTGGGACACAACCCTGCTAGGGATGTCCCAGGCTCAGCAAGGAGTGGCAGGAGGCATCATCCCTGGAGCACTGTCCCCACTGGCAGCCCCTGGCAGAAGCGACAGCAGGGACACCATGCCGCAGGGCTGATGTCTCGTGCCTGACGTGGTCCCACCCCGACCCTCACCAGCCCTGCGCCGGCCACTCGGCCGCAGCACTCACCCGAGTCCCTCTTGAGAGGCTTGGCTTGCTGCTTGGCACCGGTGGCGGCCGCGGCGGCTCGCTTCCTGGTGCTCTGCTCGTTCCAGTACTCCCTCCAGCGCCGCAGCTGGAAGTGGATGAAGCGCCACATCACCGAGGCCTGGAAGAGGCACACCAACAGCAGCACACTCATTCTGGCAGGGGCGGAGAAGAGGCAGGCTGAGAACAGAGGAACGAGGCCGCCACGAACCCAGCCTTTGAGAAGCAAGAGGCCTGCTCCCAAAACCCAGTGGGGTCAGTGTCCAAGGCCCCCAACCACTGCAAGCCGCCTGGACGGCCACCTGGGTGCCAGAGGCAGGCACCAGCTGCCTGAGAAAGAGCCCTTTTCAGCCCCAGCACAACCCTGCCTCCCAATTCAAAATAAATCTGTGCTTCTTTCCTGTGCAAGAGACCCACACGCACAACAGAGGACTTCCCCATGAATGAAACCGGTGGAGTAACATAGCTGGTCCAGGCCTTGGTGCCAGTAGGAAATGGAGCCTCCATCCAGCCAACATCTCTGCTTTCTGCTACGCCCTGAGCTCAGGACAGCTGTTCCCCTTTCCCTCTCCACCGCTAAGCTCTCAGATGACAGGACTTCAGGGCTGGAACGGACTAAATGGCCCCTGGCTGTTCTGTAGAAATGTATTGCCTTTAGAGTATAATCAGCTAGAAGCTGGATATGGTTGGAAGGGAGCTAGGAAAAGCTCCCAAACCTTCAAGCTTGACACTAGTCCATGGCTCCAAAAAGCTTGGAAATGACTGAACGGACCCAGAGCACCTGCCCTAAAGACTTTTGAACTGAACCCACAGCTACTGCCTGGCTGAGAAAGGCTCCAGCAAAGGAACTCACCCTATCCCCTGGTTCCCATGCCAGTAGGCAGCAAAATGTTTCCAAGCAGAAGGGAAAATTTCTTTACATCGACTGCATCCCTGTAAGCGCAGTTAAGGGTACAAGAAGGAAGGGCCTGCAAGTCTAAGATACCTGCTTCCACTAATCCTTTATAACTGGTTACTTCACTCAAAGAACTTGTTTGTTGGCTTTTCCCCACTACCATGGTTCAGTAGCCTTCACTCCTTCTTGCTCCCTCCCCACCATCCCAGCTTGCTAAGATCTTCCTTAGAGGCAGCCCAAGGAGTTTCAGATCCCTGTTGGGGTTTCCAAACTCAGCAAAACCGACCATGGGAGAAAACCACCAAGGAACTTAAGTGAGAGGTTTTCACAGCTCAGTTCTGCCTCAGTGTCTTCCTGATTTCACGAGCATACATGAAAGCACATGATACAAAAGCAGCCCCCTCCACCCCCAGACATGGTAGGGGACATGACAGCTCCTTACCTGAAGAGGATATTGTTGAAGAGGAAGCTGAAGAAGTTCCCTCTCTCAGGGTCAAGGGTCTGGTTCTCCACCCGAGGCAGCCCAAAACCGATGACCAGAATGTAAAGGGTGAGGGTGAAGAGCCTGGTGACCACGAACACAACAGCCCAGACATTAAATCTGTGGGAAGACAAGCAGAGGTGTGGGAAGGGCCAGCATCAGCATCATGAAGTTCAGCCAGCTGGGTGGCATATGCCCTGGCAGATATGGCAGATGGTGACTCAGGAAGCCACAGGGTGATAAAATGCCTCTGCCAGGTCAAGACCAAACATCATTCTCAACAGAGGTTCACACCATCAGCGTTCATCCTCTGACGCTTCAATGGAGGTAAGAGGGGAGTATTAGCTGCCAAGCATCAGGTTTTTGCTCAGCACTACACTTTTGGGGCCCAGTTTCGCGATATCTTTGCCCACAGTGGTGCCTTGCACATAAACACACACACACATACACACACTGCAGCAGGACAAACACAACCAGCCCTGTCTATCTACTAACCTTTGACGTGAGCAGAGCAACACAAAGCAACACAGAGCACAGCAGGGCTCAACAAGCCTCGTTCCTGCTCTCGACTCCCCCTACCCTACCGTACCCTAAACTGGCTCTTGTCAGAAACTGAGACCCGCCGTAGGTCCTGCCCTTCCCTCCCAGGTCGCTGCCCACCAACACTGAGCTGGAAGCTGAGAGTGAGCCCCTTGGGCTCTTCAGGATGCAGGCGGCTCTCCCAGGCATCGGCTGCATAAGCGGAAGGAAAGCCATGTCCAGCTCTCCTGCTTACAGCTTCTCGTTGTTCTCATCTGTGAAGTAGACGAGGCGGGCCATGTGGAAGAAGAATTCAGCTAAATACTGCAACAGCAAGAGGATCAGCCCCAAGCGTGTTAAGCTAGAAAGAGGGAGAGAAGAAACAAGAATTATTGGGCTGGTCATCCTCAGTCCTTCATATCCAGCTATATCATCTGCCTTGCAATTCCTTAACTGCAGCAAGCGCCAACCAAAACCCAGACCTCTTTGCAGCAGGGGCTGTAGGATCACAGGGGGAGGAAAATCTCCTAAAACATCAAGCCACAAAGTGATAAAGTGGCCCAAACCAGTAGCAGAGGCTGGAAGAGACCGGTCTGACACAAAACTCGAGCCTCTGGCAACGCTGCTCTGTCCATACCAGAGGAAAGCTAAGAGCTTGCCTGCATGTGCCGTGCTGGGCATGCACCCCAGGGGGGAGAGCTTCCCCTGACACCAGGGAAAATGCACTCTTCAGCCTCTGCTTAAGGGTCCTCAGATTAACATTCGCTCTGCAGTGCATCGTGAACAGAGGTGACTTATGCACTCGCAAAAACTGGCTGAAGTACTTGAAAATTAGCTGGGTCTGTGAAAACGGTTCAACTTTAACATCCTGCAGCAGGGAGTTCTCCAAGTCAACTACAATCTGTTTTGTAAAGAGCCTCCTTAACCTATTTTACTCCCACGGGCCGAAGCTTTTAGGGTGACCCATGCTGAGGCCAGCCCTGCAAAAGGAGCAGCTCAGCACCCGACGCAGAACCACGAGGTGGCCCGCCGTCCCGGACGTGGCGCAGAAAGGGAGGCCAGGGCAGCCAACTCACTTGAGGAGGTACGCGCCGGCTATGTGCACCAGGTAGAGAGCAATGTACTGCAGCTGGCGAGGGATCTCCTCCTGGAAGGGGCAGAAAGGCGCTGCGTTAAACCTCTCCCGCCTCTTCGCCCCCAAATCCCACAGCTCGCTTTTCCCCAATTTGGTGGGCAAACGGCATCAAGCGCACCACAGGCAGCTGAGGGACAGCAGCGTCCAGATCCACGCTCCAAAAGCTGTCTCCAGTGGTGGTCCCCATGGTCCAGCACCCCCCCCAGCTCTCGACCTACAACCATCGCGGCCACCTCGGGTGACGTTTTTAGTGCCCGCCTGGCTCTCACCTTGCGGACCTTCTGGAAGTAGAGCTCCGGCAGCGCGTGCAGCCAGTACGCCAACTGGCACAGGTAGAAAAACTTCACCTGGAACCTGAAACGCACGGACGAGCCGCATGAGAGAGCCCAGGGCACGGAGAGATCATGGGGGGCCCCCCCAGCCTCAGGGCCCCGGGAAGGCTTCTGCCTGTGGCAGAGCCAACCGCAGATGGTACCAGGCAATCTCTCTGCCTCTTTGAAGCCACTGGATTTAGGAGGCATCATTACTGGGCAGAAATTACATGTTTAACTGAGCTAGTCACGCCTGGATTTTATCCGGCTGCTCGTGCTGTGGTCTCCATGCCCTTGGCAAACCAAACGCTCGCTCTTGCAAGATGCCAAGAACAGAGGATTATATCCCCGGCTTCTTTGTTTCTACTACGAAAAATGAAGAGCAAATAAGTGGCTTGCACCAGGTGATGGAGGGAGTAAGCAGCAGGGATGACTCACGGAGCCTGGAGGTCCCCCCCAGACAAACCTGCCTCCAGCAATACCCTCCGCGGGACTGCAAATAAGATTGCCACCGTCCACCCTGAGCCGGCTAAAAAGCAGGATCCCGCCGCAGCGTCCTTGCAGGAGGGAGCTGGAGGCTGCGTGCAAAGGGCGCTGCGTTGTCAGCACCCTGCTCCCAGCCACAGGGAAAACCGTAAAGAGGAAGGAAGCGGTCAGCTGAAGAAAAAAAATGCCCTCGCGAGTGCTTACGGAAGATAAACATGAGGGTAGTTTTCCCACAGACTCCGGGGGTTCGATACGTATCCTTCCTGAAAGAGAGGAGATGCGAACCTTCAGCAAAAGAAACAGGCACCGCAAGGTTACAACGGGGCGGGCTAACGCGACGTCAGATCCAGAGGAGGTTTCCGTGGGGAAGAGGTCCGAGTCCTTTCGGAGCTGCCACGACCTACGTGCATTAAAACCTCACCCCGCTGGGCAAGCCAAGGCTGAGATCGCCGACGCTCAGCCGCGCTCACGGGTCTCTAGCAGCCCGCTCGAGTTTCATTAGGCCTCCAGGTTTGGGGCTTGAAGGTTGCTTCCTTGGTTGCAGAAAGGGCTCCGAGCTCAGGGTAGGATGCTTCGGGGTTTGGGCCACGCAAGCTCTGGAAGCGCAGGGGCAAGATGCCGGTAGCGCAGGTACAAGGAACCACGCGCACGGTCCAGGGGGCTTCTTCCACCCCAGCGCTTCCAGCCTGAGCACCAGCTCAGCAAAAAGGCGCGCCTATGAAGAAAAAGGGAACTGGAAAACCTTTATAAAAATAACTAAATATGCATTGCATCACTTAATTCGCCCCCTGCCTGCATTCCCCTATGGCCTGTTGCCTTATGCTTGCAGGGCGAGTTACAAGACGGGGCCACCTTCTCGCCCCACGTCTGCACGGCACCGGACAACGTGGGGTCCCGATCCCGGGCCGGGCATTGCGGAGCGATGGTTGCGCAGGAAATTAATCCCGCACAGGACCCGTTTGTCACCGTCCCCTGCACCCTTTCCGCCCGATGCCCTCTTTTCGGCAGCGCGACCCAGAGCAGCCGGGGTTGGGGGGAGGCCCGAATGCTTCAAAGAGCGACCTGCTCTGCGAAGCCCGGGGCGCACGTGGGGCCTTCAGAGAACTTGCTGCGTCAACGCTACGGATGCTACACGGATCTCAGAGTTCCTGGAAACACGGGGAAAGTAAACAAGGCTGAAAGCCCTTCCCACTGGGGGGAGAAAAAAAACAAAACAAAAACAAAACAAAAAAAATCAAAAACCGGCATAAGCTCGTTTGCTCTGATTCCAAGAGCCAGAAAAAACAGAGATGAAGGGGCTGAAAAAGCCAGCGAGGTAGGGGACTGGAGGAAGAGCCACCTCCGAAATTGCGGCAGGGTAAGGACCGGCCATCCCGCATCCACCTTTTGCGGGAGCCCCCGACAACCCGATGCCGGAGGCAAAAAAAAAAAAAAAAAAAAAAGCGCCATTTCACCCTCATTCATAGTGTTTTCTCTGCAAAAACCACAGCGGATGCCGAGCCGGGGCCAGGGCAGGGTGTTGGCGGGGGGACAAGGCAGCGGGGCCGGAGAGCTCTGAAGGCTCTTTCAGGCGGCGCCGCGGCCCTCGGGGCTCCTTGGCACGGCGGCGTGTTTGCACAGGAGCCGCCGAGGCATGGGTCTGGCGAGGGGGGAGCGCCAAAAAAGGAAAAAAAACAAACCCAAACCAGCAGCCTCGACTGCTTTGCAAAAGCTCCCCTGCCGGCCCCCCCTCCCCGCAGCCCCGCTGGGAAGGAGCGGCACGAGCAGACCTCTGCTTCGGGGGCGGCAGCGGGTCCTTAATGCGGGTCGGAGGAACGTCTCCCCCCGCCCCCCCCGCCGTCGCCGCCGTGCAGCGGAGGAGGAGACCCGCTCCCGAGGCTCGCGAAGCATCCGTCGGGAGAGCGGGCCGGGCGCCGCGTCCGGACCCCAGCGGCGGCCGGCCCTTCCGTTCGGTAGCGGCGTAGTGTCATCGCGTCACGCTGCCAAACCGCTGGGAATTTATCTGGGACCTTCTGGTGCTCTTCCCCTCCTCTTCAGATCTAAAAACCCCGTCCCCCCCCCCCCAAAAAAACCGAAGCGTTTCAACTCCAGGTTTTTTTTCTCCCGGCTGTTTTGGGTGGAAACGTCCCCGGAGCAACCCAAGGTGCTGAGTGGTTTCACTGTTCTCGGCGCCCTCCTCGTTGCTGACTTCCCCCCCTTGCCAAGCGAGGCATCGCGAGCAACTGCCCGTTCTCCCCCCGTCCCTGCAAAGGGCATCCTAAAACCCCAGCCGCACTAAATGCGCATAAGGAGGTAAATAAGCCCAGCCCGCGCTTGCTCAGCGCCTGGAAAAACACCCCACTCCACTTGAAAACTGAAAATCAAGCGAACACCTTGCTCCGCGTCCCCTCTGCACGGAGGGGAATGTTTTGGGAAACAAGTCCCAAGCCGGTTTAACTCATCGCATCCCAGAGAGGCTTCCACAGAGCAGAGCCTGGCCCTCTCCCCGCTCGCATCCACGCCGGGGAAAGGACATTTTTCACATGCTCTTTCCTGGCTGCCTCGTCCAGCTGCAACAGGCACCGTGGAAAAAGCAGGGCTCACGGGCTCCGCGCAAAGCTCGTCGCGTAGAAAAGGAGCGAGCGGAAAGCCGTTTCGCGAACGTCGCTACCACGGGGCTACGCTTCTGCGCTGCCCGACTGCAGTCCACGTCGTTAGGTCACCGCAGCTCCCAAGGAGGTGCAAAAACGTCTTCCCACTCACGCGCCTCTGCAAACGCCTTTTGCCCCATCCGGGCCCCCCGCATCGCGCTGCCCGAGCCCAGCAAAGTCCGGCGACTGACACTTCCAGACACGTAAAACGCCTCTCAGCACCGCGAGTCTTCGCTGCCGCCCTGCGGGAAGCGGGGCCGCCAGCAGCATCGCCGGCAGCATCGTGGGTACCAAACCTGGTAGCCTCCTCCAAACCCTGCCCCAGGGCAACTCCTCCAACACGCCTGAAGAGCAAGGAAAGCTGAAAGCACGGACGCAGCTCCGAACCAACTGCCTTTAGCATCCAAGCGAACCGCCTGGGCTTGCACTGATCATCCTCCGACTGAGCTCAGCCCTTCGCTTCGGAGGAAAAATAAGGGGCAGGGGGAACACCAAAGCACGTGGTGGGGGGACCTGCTCCCTCCCTCTCCCCCCGTTTCCAAGCTGCGCCCGACCATGGGCAATGATAGCGTAAGGAGGAACTCACAGGCAACGTATCGTGCCCTGCTCTCTCCCCATCAGCTTTGCTCTTCTGATTCCCTGCAGCTGACAGCAGCAGCAGAAAGTCCCAGAGCCGCTGTCTGAAAGCGCCGGTTCAGGACTCGCTGGCCAAACCCACAGAAAAGGAACCGAGACCCGTCGGTGCAGGAGGGAAGCCAAACCCGACCTCAGACGCCGTGCCTTACCGTCACCACGACGTACAAGCACCACATCACGGAGGTGAGGTGGAACGCAACCAGCTGCCCCGACTCGTTGAACTTGCTGTGTTTGACCTTGGAAAGATGGAGACGCCTGTTGATTTTCTGGGAAGAAGCAGAGGGAGAAAGAAAGGAAAAAAAAGAAAAACATGAGCCACTGGGTCAACAACTCTCCCTCCTCTTCTCCTTCCCCAGAGGTTAGAACTCCCACATTTCCACCCCAACCCCAAAGACCACCCCCAGAGCTCACCAGAGCTGCATTTAACCGTAGCGGTACCACGTGCCCCATGCCCTCCCCGTAGGTTTGCTATTTAGACGCCAAGCGGCACTCACGTCCAGGGCGTACTCCTGCACCACCGCGTGCAGGATGATTGCTATGAAGATGTAGAAGAGGATGGTGACCAGATCTTTCAGCCCGTAGTGATAATGGACCAGCTCCCCGTCTGCAAAGACACCAAATGGACGGACCAAATCACTCCGACCCAAACGACTCGCAGGCAGGGCTTAAGGCTTAGTGAGAGCCAGGAGTTATTCCCAACACGCCGCTTGGATGGGGCCACCTGGCTTTGGAGGCAGAGAGAGCCCTGCTGCAGATAGGGGAATTTATCGATGGTACAAGCCCTACCTAATACAGGGATTAAGAGGGGGAATAATACCTTGAAGCAGCGCAGAAGCCAGCGCCAGGCCTTGCTCAGGCTTTCAGGGACACCCCACTCGGAGCATTAGGGTTTAGGAATTCCCAGCGGGACGTGCCGTGGGCCTGCTTTCCTCTGGAGCAGGGGCATGGAGGACATCCCACGACTTCCAGGGCACGTCAACCGCCTGTTGTCATACAACATCCAGCGTGTCTCGCTCGCTCCTGAAAGTTGCTGTAAGCACTGGAGCAGGATCCAGCCGTCTAAACATAGGTGCCTTGTGCTATTAAGAGATCCAAGATAGCAGCACAGAGCTGTGAAATAAGACCCACGGGAGGCCCTGACCTTCTGGAGTGGCAGGCAGAGGCCAGACGAGAGACCCCCGCCAGCAACCAAAATACCCCAGATGTCTGTGTTTAGGCAACTGTTCCCAGCCCTGGCCTCTCGCAGCCGAGGCGTTACTACACGAGGAGATGCCGGGAAAAGCTCTCTGGGTGATGGCATGCACGGGAAGGGGTGGCAGAAGGAGGCTGTGTAAGCCCTCGGGTAACCAGCCTGCCACAGCCATGCCTGGGGGCCGTGGCTTGGAGTAACGGGAGTTTCCACCCGGATTTCTAAGATTTTAGGTGACCAAATATGGATCGAATACATTTTATGACACCCGGTGTTATGCTGTGCATCATCTGGTCCCGAGGAGCCGGTGAGCTAGGTGCTGTGCAGAAACACAAGGAAAACGCTGCCCGTGTCACAGAACTCGTAACCCCAGTATAAGATAAAAAAAATGCCGAGTCTGAAGAAAATATTATGCACGTGTGTAACTGCTCGGTCTCCTCTCCTTTCTCCAGAGCATTTCACAAGCTGTTCTAGCAGGAGCTGTACTTGTGCTAAACGTGAGGAGACGCCAGCCACAAGGGAGAGCCTGCCGGCTGACAGGCAGCGGCATCTTCCTTGCGACGGAGAGGAAACAGCCTTGGAGAAAAATCACTTTAGCAATAAACCTTCCTCCAAGCAAGCTCGCTGCACTAAGCCGCTAGCCCAGCCGGTCTCCCCTGCTATGTCCTGAGCTACCTTCTTCCCTACACACTTCCCTGCCTTCTCTCCGTAACGGTGCTGCTCTCCTTCCGCTAGCGAGATAATTACGTGGGCCCCCAGACTGCTGGTAGCAGGGAAGAATAAACCACTTAACAGGAGGACGCAGCAGCGGAAGTTGTCTGGACTGTGCTATACGGGAGCCCAGACCACAATTTAATCTGGAAGCTGGACGATTTCTCCGGCCGCATGACATTCAAAGATTTTAACAGGCAAATCTTCTGTTTTCCATGTGCCTCCCTCTTTATCCTTAGATAAATGTTTTTTTTTTTCATTAATCCCGACAATCCTGCTCTTCCCTCGGACGATCATTCAAATACTTCTAATTAACTGCAGCTTCCCGCTGCTGCGTCTCCTCCGCCGCCAACCCAGGCTGCGCGTCCCCAGCGCTTGGCCTGGCCAATAAACCACGCGAGAGAGGAACTACCTGTGCAGCCCCTGCCTTTTTGCAAAGGGTTAAATCCCTCCCGCGCCCCAGCAGGGCGCAAAACCACCCTGGGCATGTAATCGGGCAATTCCTTCTCGCCGGCAGAGGGAGGAAGCATTTAACCCCCTTCGGCACGAGGAAAGCATTTCTTCCCAAGCCCGGGAAGACCCCAACCCAGTCCTGCCCTGCAGCATGAGGGCTGGCAGCCACGGTCCGCGTGAACCGAACCGCCCAAGCTCTGTTTTCTCCCAATGCTTCTTATTTAAAGAGTCCCCTCTAGCAGCGGGCAGGTCCCCCGGCAGCATACGGCCGCGGAGGGTGAGCCCGGGCCAGGGCACATCACGGTTCGCTTCTTCCCGCAGGGACGTCTGCGGTGGCAGCATCTCTTACCTGCTGTAGGCACGCTAACGTTATACTGAGGTAAGATGAACAGGAAGGCAGTCTTGGCTGTAACCTGTCGGGGACACACACACACACAGAGAAAACAAAAGCAAATGAGTTTCAAGCTCCTTCCAGTCATTTGCAGCAAGCTGCCCCCACCGCCCCGCCGCGCGGCGCCGAGCCCCGCCAAAACAACCCGTCCCACGCTGCAGAACCCGTCATCTCCTATCGCTAAAACCAGCGAGCTTTCGTTTTCAACCATCTTCTTAAATGCTGATCTTCTCAAAAATTACCCCTTCCGAGGGAGCATGAAGAAAGGGATTGAAAAGTTGGTTTTATTATGGAGCCCCGCTCCTAACCAAGGCAGCGGGTGATGCTGGTCCAACCCCTGATGTCCCCACCCGGCCGGCACCGCGCGGACTCAACGAAGGCTGGCGCTTGAGGTCCCATGGGCAGCGCCCACCGTCCCCCGTGCAAACCCTCAGCCTCCGTCCCAGCAATCGCTTCCTTAAGTCCTCGGCCGCAATTAGCTGCCCCGTTAATCACCGCAGAGGAAAGAGCGGCTCAAGCCGGCCGCGCAGCGAGGGGCGGAGGCGTGGGAGCGCGAGGCGGGGGAGCCGACGCGGCTATTTACCCAGCGCCTTCACGCGGCGTGGGAAACCAGAGACCGGCCTTCTCCGACCGCGCTGGAAAAAGGCGAAACTTCCAGGGGAAACAATGCAGGGAAGAAGGGGAGGTGTTCGGGCTGCAGCTCCGCTCGCAGAAGCCCCCAAGTTGCATTTAAGCAAAATGATTGCTAGGGAGGAGATTTCCCAAAGGGGATCGTAGAGAGGAAGCAGCTCCCCCGTGGGAAACGCATGGGATTTTGGGGAGGAAGGAGAAAGACGGAAGCGGGCGGGAGATCGGGAAAGCATCACGGCCACCGAGCCATAAAAGCCACCAGCAAGCCTGACCGGGGAAGCTCTCTGCTCTCCGAGGACAAGCATCCACCCTCGGGCTGCTCTCGCGCAGGAGCCGCTCGCCCCGGGGACACTGGGAGCCCTATCCCGCTGCGCAGAACGGGCCCTAAGGAGGAGGACAAGGCAGCTCCAAGGGCCCGTCGTTGTCGACGCACCAGATCCCAGCTGCAAGTGCAGCGTCACAGGCTGGCAAAAAGGCCAGGAATGAGACACTGGGCCTCCTGCAGAGCCAGGGCTCTGCTTCTCACTCTTAATTTATTGCCTTTAATTAAAAGGTCCAGCCCTGGAATGAATCCACCCCCAGTGCTGAAGCAGGAGGCCACGCGGTGGCAGGGCAGAGCCGAGCGTCCCAAGACAGGGCTGCCTCGGTCGCCCACGTTGCATCTGCAGAGGAGCCTTCCCAAGGTTGTCCTCACCTCGAGCTCCCCCAAGAGCCAGGGTGAATCCCACCGGACACAAAGCCCGGTTGACGGCACGGATGGAGCTCTGATGTCCAGCGCCAGTCTCCCAGCTGCGACACCAGCCTGCTCCTTGCCCTGACCCAACGCAACAAGCGGCTTCTCCTCTTCTGGAGTGCAGGAGATTTTCACCCTCTCAAAGCCCAGCCTTCCCGGGAACGTGGACGTTGCACATCAAAGGACACACAGCATTAGCCTTGGTCGCTAACGCCAGGTGCACGCGTGGCCGCACAGATACCCCACCAAGCTCTGAGAAGTTATGGGGCAGCTCAGCTCGTTGGCCAACCCTCCAACTAATTGGCTTTGCAAGGGAATTTTTTCCCCTGGAGGCAAGCTGGCCCGATAGACCCAGGAGTTAAAGCCGCCTCCAGCCACCTGGTTTGGTGCATGGTGGTGGCCAGAGCAGAGGAGCAGAGACCTCCTGCTGGTGGATTAAACCTGTCACCAGATTTGCGGTCAGGAACAGGTTTCCTCCCAGGAGGAGGGCTGCTGGCCAATGCCACGGCTAGATTTGGTGGCCTGTCCCAGTGCTCGGTGTCTATTTGCAAAGGGAAAGAGATGACTGCAAGCAACGTTTGCTAGGAAGAGAACGAGGACGAGAAGGGAGGTGGTGGCCAGCATGGCTTCTTGGGAAGCAAGAGCCACTCGCACTTTTGCAAGGCTCAATATATGCCACCTCCCAATTCACGCACGAAATACTGCTGCCGCACAGAGATGGGAACACACCTCTTTGCAGAAGATTCAAATAATAAATACCGCTTGCATTATATCATTCATGCCAAAAAAAACCCAACCAAACAAATAAAACACCCAGTAGGCCGTTGGTAAAAGCACTGCCCTGGTGTCAGGGCTCCTGGGTTCGTTAGCCACGCTCCGTCACTGATTAAGCGACTTCCCCAAACTGTGTTTATCTCAGTTCCCCTCTCCAAAGAGCGGGTGTCTTCGCCCTGCGTCTCACGGGCCAACGGAGGAACCGCCTGCTTGCAGCGAGACGCTGCGCTGAAGACCGCGGCAGCGGGAGCCAGCACGCGCTTTGGCTCTGCGAGCGGTGCGGTGGGTTGTTTTGAAATCCGAGGCACAAAAATAGGAAGCGCTGGTGTTTCCAAGGAACATGACAACACGCCGCCACGCTACCCCACTCCTCCCCTTCCCAACAGGCCGGCACGTCACGCTGACAAGCGCCGGGCCGCGGAGGCAGCGGCTCCAAAAAAGCCCACGGCCTTCGAGCGCGACTGCAGACACGCTGCCTTTCACGCAGAGCGGCCCAAACCGTTGGAAAGCTGCAGCAGGCTATTAAAAACCCAACTGGAAATATTGCTTCACGTCTTGCGGGCCGCAGCCAGCGGCGCGGCGGCGGCGGGGGGGGGGGGGGGGGGGTGAGAAGACGACCGAACGTCCCCGAGCACGGCTCACGCGGGCTTGGCCAAGCGCTCCCCTTCCCGCCCCCGCAAGGATTGAGCAACGGGCTCGCGCTGGCCGGCCGCCCCGCTGCCCCGCTGCCCCGCTCCGCCGCCGCTCGCGCGCTGAGCGCACCCCTGCCGCGGCCGAGCGCCCGCCCGGAGCGCGGGAAGCAACGCCAGTCCTCTCTCCGCGGGGGGAGATAGGGCTTTCCGACCCTGCCCCCCTTAGAAAAGAAATCCCACGCGTTGTGCTCCGTTTATAGAGAAGCGAGAGACACTTTGCCCAGGCAGAGGGACACCATGGGCAGGGTTGGGGAGGGAGACGGGAAAAAGCGTTTTGCGTGGCCTCAAATTGGCTTTAGGAGACTGTTCTGGCTCTCGCAAACCTCGCTGGCTACAGAAGCGAAGATACCTCATCCTGGAGCGACGCATGACAAACGGGTCTTTGGATTTACTTGCAAATCCCATCCCAAGCTGGTGCAGAGCATGAAATAAATGCAAGAACCTCACGGTACCCGGGCTGCTGTAGGGATGGGATGCTGCGTCCCGCAGGAGCTGACGGCAGCAGGCACCGAAGACTTTGCATCTATCCAAGCCTCAGGCGAAACTCCCGCGTGGATCCAAGAGCTCTTGCAGACCAAGGACCGAGGTGACTCTTCCTTTAGCCACAGGAGATGCACCAGCTCCTCGCCGGGCGTTGCTTTGCCCATCGACGCCAGCATTGTCCAAGTGACATTTGGCTCGGCTAGCTTCTCCGCCAGCTGATCTTACCCAAACGGCCAGGCTCTCGCTGCAAACAGAGCAGGGCAGTGCTCCACGTCTGCGTCGCCGGCACTCGGTTACCTCTTTCCAGGCTAGTTCGCTGCTTCCTCATCCAGAAAAGTTTGGAAGGGGGTTTATCTTTGCAGCTTCCCCTAAGCATGAGATGCAAATACCCATTGATTCCTGTTGAATTTGTCACTCCAGGAAGGATTCGGCCCCTTCTGGCACATTCTTCTACCTGTACAAAATGCCACGTCTGCCATGCAGGACATGAATCCTCCATGCCACAGTAGCAAGCACGACTGGGACAGGACCGGAGAAAGTCTCCCGTGCACATAGCCAAAGCAGTTGCAATTCCCAATGCACAACACTGACTTCTCTTCAAATTTAGAAGCCTTAAAGCAACCTTTAAGGTCTGGCCCTTTCTGAGCAACGGTCTGAGCTTCAGGACCAGGCACGCTCTTTCCAGAGAGGAGGAAGCAGCTTCTGCACAGCGCTCAGCCCTGGCACAGTTTGCAAGTACCCCAATAATCCCCTTTTGCGGATGGCCTGGAAGGGGGCAGATCTGGTGGCTTTCATGAAGGCTAGCAGGAAGGTTTCCTCAGCAGACGTTCCTCGAGGAACGAGCAATGCTTCATCCCACCTATAAACCTGCCTTTGCCTTTTTGTGGGCTGGAGGACCACATCACTCCATGCCTGCTGCTGGCTGTAAGGAGCCAGGACGACACAAAGGCCAGGGCTTGCTCTGAAATTCAATCCTAGCCATTTTGATGCCCAGGCAAAGGAGGGCACAAGGGGTTTCTAAGAGGCCATTAAGACAGGAACTGTGAAATTTCACTTGGTACCTTTGTGCTTTCCTCGCTGGAATCGCAGGAACCAGAAATAAGCTTCCTCACCCATATCCTCCGAGACTCCCCGACCTGTGAGGCCACCAGGATCCTGTTCTCGCTGTACGCCCTTTGTCAGACCCACTTCCACCTCCTCACTGCCGTGAGGACTTCTGGACAAGGACATCTCCTCTCGGAGACACATCCAGCCGCAGTTTCGCAGTGCTGCAGGAGAGCGAGAGCAAAGCGCATGGGACAGACCAGCGCGAAGAAGGTGAGCGAGGTGGCTCTGTGACAGCTCGCACCAGCAGGGCACTTTAATAGGACACTGGTGACACCCCGGCATCCCTGACGGTGACAAAAACTGCTCGGGAACGGATGTTACTGGCTGCTGTGGGCTGCGTCCCACTTTCCGCAGGCTGCAGGCAGCCGGACGGAGGCATCCCACAGGCAGGAAGCAAGTCGTGTTTATTTGACCCTCTTGTATCAGCTCCAACACGGCCGAAATCCAGCAAGCAACCCAGTCCTTCGCGTCCACAGAGGGACCAGCGTCCTCCTGCAAGTCCTCACAACACACCCCTCCGTCGCCGTCTTGCCCGCAGGCGCAGAGGGATACGCGATTTAACCGAGGCCACATGCGAAGCTCCGGGAACTGAGCATCAGGCTCCAAAATCCTAGGACATAGCTGTCACCTTCACCGCATCTCCTCCGTGACGTCAGCTAGAAGCGCCCGCGGCCACGGTGCATACATTGCTCTGTGCAGTCCTGCGTAACGTATAGAGACTGGAACGTGATGGATGCTTAAATCCATGTCCGGCTTCCCGACCTCCAGCAACCCCATCTCCAACTCCCCGCTGCAAGGCGGGAACGCGGTTTCCTCGGCTGGGGAAGGACAGGCCAGCATCGGTGCTGGCAGAGCTTTAGAGCTGCCATCCAGCATCTCACAGACGGGCCAGCGCAAGCAGAAGTTTGTAACAGGAAGAGCAACTTCAGGTTTATTTAGTGCACAAAAACTGGAACGTGCAGCGGGAAGCTGCTTTCTGTTTGCTCGTTCGGAAACGAGATCCTGAAACGGAAGAGAAAGAGCCAGACACACTTAAGTCATGCAAGACAGGTAAGTGGAGCTAGAGCCACCATCCAGCGGAGAAAATGCCATGGGCAAATAACCGTGCTGGCAAAATTGAGCTTCTCCGGCTATTTTTTGTTATGCAGTGAGGCCCCTTCCCCAGCCTGCTTCTTTCCTTGCTTTTTTCTCTTATGGCCAGGCTTTTTTCAGCGCAGCCAGAAGCCCAAATCCTACAGGACATCACAAAGATCTGGCTGCAGATATTCAAAGGGCAGGTAAGGATTCGCCTGCGTGGGATGAGCTGAGCAGGGACCGTACGGAAAAGGCAGCATATTCCTCATTTGCCCCCTGCTCTGCCCTGAGAGCACATCCGCGCAATCCACCACTGCCAGAGGAGACGAGGGAGATGCTCTTCATCTTGGCTTCATCCCACCTGACGTTAGGGATGTGCCTGAATGAGCCAAATCAGGGAAGCAGTTGCCCCGGGTGCTCTCTATAGCCACGAAGAGGGAACAACATCTTCAGGAGCGCCGGGTCTCCGGTGGTCTTGGTCATATCCCAGAGGTGGATCATTAAGTCCCTCTGCTACAGGGTGGCCTGAAGTTAAAAGCTGGGCAACTCCAGGCCTTCACCCAGCGTGGGACGCCGCTTCCTGGGAAAACGCCCCCGGACAGCACTCGGAGCGTGTTTTGGGGCTCTGAAAATCCCAGTGCTTGGAAAACCCCATTGGCAGCTGCAATAAATCCAAGGGCCCTCCAGGTGCAAAAGGGCAACCAACACCTGGGAACACTTCATACCAGAAAAGGAAAAAAAAACAATAATAATTTAAATAAATAAAAAAGAACCAGAGCCAGAGCGCCCCGGCCCTCTTCAGCGAGCGCCTCCCGCCTCCCTCGCGCAGCCGAGCAAACAGAGCGGATGCTTCGCCTCCCAGATGCCTTCACCTTGCTCCCGGCAGCGCCGCGGGCGGCTCGCCAAGCCCGCTGGCACCAGCCGCCGTTCGCAGCCCTCGGAGCGGGGCCCGGCCGGCAGAGCAGCCAGGCGAGGATTCGCCCGGAATCGCTCGCTTCCCCCAAACGAGACCTCCGAAACGCGTTAAAGCAAGTTTTTCCGCGACGCTCGCAGCAGCCAGGATGGGGCTCGGTCCCTTCCCGGGCGGCCGGCGTTAGATGGAGCAACGAGGACAAACGTCACAGCAGGGCATCACCTCGAAGGCCAGGATCGAACAGGCTTTAATATAAATATTTAAGGCCAAACGGTCACAACGTATTAACCCATCTATTCCCCAGTAACGCAACGATTAGAGAAACTCACGCCGCTGTTCGCCTGGGGTTAGCCGCCTAATGCAAACCAGCAAAGCTCACCTCCTTTTAGCAGATGGTTTTTTCCCTTGCCCTAAAACGCTCCACGATTCCAATCAAAAAACCCGATTTTACTTCTCAGGCATGCAAGCGGCTTTCGGTAAAAGCCTCCGAGCCTGCACATCCAGGCGCCGGCAGCTCAGGATCCGTACTAAAACACACCCTGGGATTCAAGCCCTACTGTTTGGAGGAGCAACTTCTGAGCATCCTTCCCAGGTCCCATCCCTCCCTCTGAAAACCGGGTCCCCTTTTCAGCAACCCCAACGACTCCCGAAAGTCTCAGCCCGGTGGGATTTGCGCTGTTTTCACCCCGGCCACCAAACTCCACGTGACCGCGGCCAGGACCTCGGGTTCACTCGCAGGCGTGCAAACACCGCGGCTACCCCGCAGCCCTGTTTGGGTTATAACCGCTTCAGAGGAAGGAAGCGGCTCCAAATCTCTCGTGGGGGAGGCTGGGGGAGGCTGTGCAGTCCGTTTAAGCCGGGAAAACATTTCCAGGGCTTGCAAAACAACTAAAAATAATTAAAAAGATAAGTGCACTTTGGAAGACTTTTCCCTCAAAGCGGTTTTCATTGCTGCCAGCCGGAGCGTTTATCGAAAGAAAAACTTGTTGATCTGCGGCGTGGATTGACACAAGCCCCGTGCGCAAACTGGAGACCAAACTTTGGACCAGAGCCTGCAAAGGTAAACAGCAGGCTTTACCAAAAACCCTCCGCGAGGGAGTTGCGGCACCTCTAGTTGCACAAACACACATCTCAGCACGGTACGGTTATCACCACTGCACACGCACCTCTCTTTATTCCCTTTACAAAAGCAGACCTAAATTCGGCCTTTTTTTTCTTTCTTTCTTCTCCCCCTAAAACTGTTCACCCTTTAAATCCCCTGCATGCCTCAGTTTCCTCATCCGGCAAAGGGGAGGCGAGCAGAGACACGCTTATATTTTTGCTCTTTAGCGCTGCCAAGGGCTTAATTCTTAATTTTGGCAAAGCGCGCTCCTCGAGCCGCGCATTAGAGGGGATCTGGGAGGGGAAAGTATATTTAGCAGGAAGCCTGGAAATAGCAGCTCATTCGTCAGCCGCCTTCGTTCGCCAGTGTCATAACCCGGCGCTGGGGAGAGCGTGACTCACGCGATGCTATAAACGGGGGGCGGGGGGGGGGGGAGCACGGCAAAAGCATCGCACGTCTGGGTGGAAAAGTCATTCCCGCACGCTGCGCTGCTCGCTACGAGGCCGTCCCGTCCAGGCGGCTGGTTTTGACTACGGACGCCCCGACTTGTGACACAGCGAGCGGCAGAAAGACCACGTCTAAATTCAGCAAGCGGACGACACGGAGGGCAGGTTTCCGGCCAGTCTTGAGCCTTTTTGGAGCAAAAGCGGATTTTTAAAATCAAACCTATACCATATACCTATATAAAATATACGTGCGTATATAGAAGTGGGCTCATCTAATACAGAGATCGCAGGAAAAGAGCAAGGCCAAAAGGCAATCGGTGCAGAGGGCAGCCAATCTGATAATGCGCGCAGGAGTCACCGGTGCCGTAACGCAGGTATTAGAGAGCCGGCCACCTGCAGGGTCAGCCAAGCCTATCTAGTCTTGGTTTCATTTTTCAGAAAACCAGGGTGGAAAGAGAGATATGCAAAGCGACCGCAGCGCTGTCTGGAGAGCGAGGAAGGAGACCACCTGTTTTGCGTTTCTATATGCAGTCGATCGAACCGGTTTTCAGGCAAAAAAAAAGAAAAGTAGAGATTTTTCTTGCCGTTCTTGGACTGCTGGTGGAACAAGCAAGCGCTGGCTTTCCCCGCGCACAGTACGTGGCGGCTCCCCGCAGGCTCGGGAAGAGCAAAATCCTGCGGGCTGCGCGCCCGAAAGCGGCCGACAACCGGTGAAAAGGTTAAATCCCATCCACCCGTCGTGCGGCCTGCCGGAAAGCGTCCCAGGGAAATCCTCCGCTGCAGGAAACGGCCTATTGTGAAGCCGGACTCCGCCGTTTCCGCCGATCCTCGCGCCGCTGGGACAGCCGGCTGCGCTCGGCGGTGACGAGCCTAAGGGGAAATGCGGCCAGGAAGGTGGCATCCGAGTGGTGGGTCCGGAGCGAGCGCTGCTGGCAGGATGCGGGCAAGCGAGGATGCACCGGCAAGGCGTCGACCCAGCATCGTCGGAGCTGCCACCAAAACTCCCTGCGGAGGCTTTGCAAATAAGCGGAGGGCCGAGGAAGAGCGGACCACGCTTTCCCCTCCAGGGGAATCAGCAGAAGGAGAAAAACCAACAGAAAAAGGACCACGAGCGTCATCCAAAACCATGCGCAAACCCCGCGCCACAGGGAGGAACGGGGCAGATGCTGACAGAGGATGGCAAAAAACTGGAAACACCGCTGCGTTTCTCCGCCGAGGGGCGAAGCATCGGGAGCACCCGGCGCCGCCGAGGCTCGCGCCGCAGCGCTTCCGGCCATCTCCCTGGGGTCTGCCCCAGGGAGCACGCACAGGACATCGCCGGCTCTCAGCAACTCAGGAAGATTTAATTAAAAGACATAGAAATAATAATAATAATAATAAATGCTAGCTGTTGCAAATCCCATGCCCGGGGCCCTCCAACTTCCATAGCTTTGGCCCGGCTCCCGCGGGAGTTTCAGCGCCTCCAGCCACAGCAAAGAGGAAAAAGCATTTCCACACCGGCCTCCAAACATTGCATCCACCAAACCCCAGGATCCCTCCTGGCAAAGAGCCCGCGCTATCGCGGGGACGGGATTCACGGCCAAGCAGTGGCCATGCCTGGTCCCAGCACACCCCCCTCCCAAAAAAAACCCCCAGCTGCTGGAGCAATGCTGAGAAAAACCCTGATACAGATGCAACCCACCTGATCTATTTTTTTTTTTCCCCCTCAAGTATGACTACGAAACTTGCAGCCCGACTTTGCAGCATTTGCACGCGCGGTTTTGGAATACGCGCCCCAGCCAGCTGGCCCTTCGAGCTTTAATTTAGAACCCCCCCAACCCTTAAATAAACACAGGCACGCACACAAAAAGGTTTCGACGCGCTGGAAGCGCCTTGCTCATTCAATGCATTTGCAACAAAAAAAAAAAGAAAAGGGGGGGGGGGGAAAGGGGTGGAGGGGGGGGTCGCAATCGCGAGGGTATTAAGGAAGTGGATTTCCTCCCGCTCCGATTTGCTGCAGAAAGAGCCTTTCCTGCTCAGCCAGGCCCCCCCGGCCACCCCTTTCCCGTGTCGGTCTGCTTGGAGACGTGGCACTGCGCTCGCAGGGGAGGGCCGGGGCCGGAGGGGGGGGGGGGGGGGGTCCGCGCCGCCGCCCGCGGGCTGGCGCACCCGCCGCGGTGCCGGGCCAGGCTCCACGTAAGGAGCGAGGAGCCGAGCGAAGCTGCAGGCAGCCCGCCCTCCCCTGCTGCCCTGCCTCCTCCCGCGGGAGGAGAGGAAAAGAAAGGCGGAAAGAAGAGAGGAGGAGAAGAAGAAGGGGAAAAAAAAAAAAAAAAAAAGGAAAACTCGGGGAGGGAAGGAGAGGAGAAGGGGGAGCGCGGCGCATTCCTGGCATTTCTCCGCGCAGCGCCCGGACGGCGAGAAGCCGCAGCCCGGCTCGCAGTTCCCGGGGCGGCCAGGGCTCCCCGTCGCTGCCGAGCCGCCGCGGCGACAGCGCGGGGACGGGGAAGGCGCCGAGCGCCCCTCTGCGCCCCCCACCCCCCCCCGACGGGCTGCTCCCGCCGCGGCCCCCTCGGGTGCTGAGGAGGTGCCGAGCTTGCAACCGCCGCTTGCAACAGCTGAAAACCCCAGCAGGCCCCTACCGGGGGGGGGGGGGGGGGGTCGTCCGCCGCGAACAATTTATTTGCAATCCGCCGTGGCTACGGGACAAACCGAGGGCTCCGGCAGGCAACGGCGCCCGGCTGAAAAACGGGGAGAAACGCGGCGCCTTCGGGGCGGCGGCGCAGGCAAGGTGTCAGCCGCCTCACCCAGTCCGAATTGCACCTTCCAAAAAAATAACTACTCATAAAAAATAAAAGACGCTGTGCCGAGGGCTGGACGCCTCCCGGCCCGGTTCCCCCCCGCGGGCGTCGGCGGCAATGAATGGGGCGGCGCTGGGTAGCAAAGGGGGCGCGGCGGGGGGACGGGGGGGGACCCAGGCGCTGCGCCCCCCCCCCCCCGCCCCAAGCGGTGCCGGGTGCCCCTCACCTCGGGGGCGCCACGCCGGCTAGGACCCCCCCCTGCACCGGGGTGGGGAGAGGCACCGGCAGGGGGGACCCAGACACCGACGGGGGGTGGTGGTGGGGGGGGGAGGGGACATGCCGGGACGCCCCGTCCCCAGCTGGGCAGCACCGGGGGCGGGGGAGGGGGGGGCTCACCTCGAACATGAGGGCGATGAGGACGCTGAGCACCAGGCAGAAGCCGATGTCGGCGTGGTTGTGGATGAGGAACTCCTGGCTGAAGAGCGGGTGGCTCTTGGCCCGCCGGCGGAAGGCCATGGCCGGGTCGGGCCGGGAACCGGAGCGGGAGCGGGAGCAGCCGCCCCGCCGCCGCCGCCGCCGCGCAGCGCTGCAAACTTCGCCGGGCCCCGCACAACTTCGCGGAGCGCCGGGGCCGGGACCGGGGCCGCGCAGGCGCCGCCCGCGCCGCCGCCTTAACCCCTGCCTGCCCGCCCCGCGCCCCGCGCACCGCCCCGCGCCCCGCCGCCGCCGCCGTCGGGGGCGGCCCCCGCCCGCTGCCGCGGCTGCTCCCCTCGCCCAGCCGCAGCCCGGCACCCACCTCCCCCCCCCCATCGCTGCACCCCTCTGCGGTCTGACACCCCCCCCCCGCGCTGCCCCCCCCCACCCCCCCGTCCCTGTGCACCCCCGGGCGCCCGGCTGGTGGGTGCCGCCGCCTGCGCCCACCCCAATGCCGGCTTGCGGCTGCACGCGCTCACAGCCCGACACCCACCCACGTCGTCACCCACCCCCAGGTACACCCCAATGCTGGTCTGGGTTTGCACACACTGCACGCTCACAGCCCGACACCCACACCCAGGTACACCCCAGCGCCAGTCTGTGCCTGCACACGCTGCACACCCACAACCCGACACCCACCAAATCTGCACCCACCCCCGCGTACACCCCGCGCCCGCAGCCCCCGCGCTGCTGCCCATCTCCCCACCCTTCGCACCTCCACCTCCCTCCCACCTCCCGCGTGCTCCCGCATCCCAGCCTCCCTCCCTCCCCACGCCAGGAGCTGGGCAGAGTTCAGAGCCACCGGACACTTTCTCCATCTCTCTCCCTTTTCCAACCCCACGTCCGTGGGATTTAAGGTCTATAGGATGCGGCGCGGAAAGGACTTTGCCAGTGGCTCAGAAAAGGCAGGGCACAAACGGGGCTTTGGCTTTAAAGCTCCCGTTTCCAACCCAGCGAACACCACGGGCCCGCTCCTTTAGCTTGCGGGGGCTGGCACGGCTCCTCCGGCAGGCCGGCATCCCCACGGATCTCTCCTGGCCGAAGATCCCATCCGGTCTGCCGGGCTGGAGGACTTGGAGCAAGGAGGAACCGCTGCTCCGGCGAGTTTGAAGGAACTGAGCCGTTGCAGACCTGATGTTCAGAGCACGAAGCGTTTTCCGCCAGCCAAATGCGGCACAGGAAATAGAGTCCCTGGGTCCTAATTAAGCAGTCCCTCAAATTAGGTAAGTCCTGATTAGCTTGTGCTTTTTCCCTCCGTAAACGTCCCCCCCCTTGCGTTGCTGCTTAGCCTTAGAGCAACAGGCACCGCTTACACCAAGCACCGAGATGAAACCTGGATGATGTGTTTTACAGGAATAGTAAATACCCTGAAAAGGGATTTGTGGCGAACCAAGACCGTTTAATTGGGAAAAATTTGCCCAAAGTTTCATCTTGGAAAAAAAACAACCAAACAAACAACAACAACCTGGGGCAAATATATATATTTTTTTCTGTAATGTCAAAGTGTTTTGTTTTAGCGTTTTTGAAATGAAATTTTCGACCCGCCGCAAGAAGACATTTTTCTGGGTAAGTCTCTTCTGGGTTAGTTAAGGGGTTGCATCGTGTTAGAACTAGAGAAAACGTTTCGCCACGAGCTGAACAAAACCAGCAAACCGAACTGGTGCCTATTTTTCCCTTGTCTGTGCGACTTGTCCGCTTCTTGGCCGCAAAAAACCATCGCTGTTCATCCACTCAGCTCCTCTCTGCGAGGCTGGGACTTTGCTCTCCTGTCTCGAGGAGGATCTTAGGTTGACTGTTCTCTTGACTTGAGCCCCCTGGGCCGGCTGAAATCAGACCCCAAAGCCTGGCGCGAAGCTCCCCGGAGTCAGTGGGAAGCGCGCAGAAACCTGGCCGCAGAGGACGGACGAAAACGGTGCTGTCGAGAGACAAGTTCCCAGCGGCCCTGGATCAGGGCTGTTTCAAACCCTCCCTGCCAGCACATTTCCAGCCTGGCTTATGTTACTCCACCTTCACCGAAGGATGAGAGCATCCAGTAATTGCATTAAAAATTACGAGCTGAGGGGAAGGGAAGGGCAGCATAGAAATAACTTTTGGAGGCTGCGGCGTACAAAAAAAAGCAGCAAAACACCAGGCCTTTCTTGAGGTCTGACTCTGGCGAGTCCCAGCTTTCCTGTCTGTGCCTCGGGGTCCAAGAGCCTCAGTCACAACCGGGGCTCACAGAGAGCCCGGACTGGGGGCAGGAAGGTGCTGCAGGAAGATCGCTACACTCTTCTGGAAACGAAACAACCAGGGCTCTGTATGGATTTATACAGAGGCAAGGCATTTGCTGTTTTATTTTTAGTCCTTTCCTAATACTTCCCGCTGTTTTATTTGCCTTCTGGACCGTGCCGAGCATTGAGTAATCTTCTCAGCTTTCCCGTCTCTTCCCCGGGCGCTAGGAGCCGGTTCAGACACCAGCCGCCCGGGTGCAAAGTCAGGCTTGTTCCCCTCTCCCATGCACACCTTGCAAACGCAGTTTCGTATTTCAGTGAAGAAACTGGATTTCAGCCGCCCGCTTCTTGTTGGCCACGGAGTCCTGGGCAGCGCGGTGGGACAACCCCGTGGCAGCGCCCGGACCTCGGCTCTGGCGCTGTTTAATTTATTAGCGCAGCCGTAGCCTCTGTTCCTGCCCGCTCGCTCCTTTTTTCCAGATCACCGGCGAGCGGTACAGCCAGTTCTCCTTGGGAGCCCGCAGGTAACTCCCTGCATTGTCGAAAAGCACCGTTCGCCCCGGCTTTGTTCCCCGCCTCGCCGCCCTTTCGCAGCCCGCGAGACCTTTCCAGGGACCTCTGCGGAGGGACTGCGCCAGCAGTTTTTTTCTGACAGTCCCCAGATACGGGAAACAACCGCGCGAAAGCCTGAGGAGTAGCTCGGAGTCGTCAGAAGGGGATGAACCTCTCGGCGGTGGGGAAAGGCCAAATTGCTTCTTGCATCACAGGACTGACCCGGCCAAGGAGCTGCTGGTGGCCTCAGGCCACCTCTGGTCTCCTGGTTGGGAAAGCGAGTGAGGGAAAGGGGTTGCAGCGGGTGCATCGGTGGCGTGGATTTGTCAGCAATCCTGGGCTTTGGCACAAAAGCCAAATTTTCTCTAAGCTGTTTGAGTTTTCCTCAAAAAGAAAGGTTTCATTTAGCTTTCAGTGGCCCAGAAAGATGGGCATTAAAAAGCAACAACTGAACAAAAAAAGCCAAAACTCAAAGCAGGCACATAGGATACAAATGAGCAGAAATCTTCTATTCTGGGGCAGGCGAGAACGCGGAAGGATCTGGCCCTCCAAAGACAGCCCTGCTGAGCATGGTGGGACGGAGACATCCCTCAGCAGGCAGTCTGCAGGTGGCCCTGACCTCAGAGATGAGCATCCCCCAAATACCGGGCAGAGCCACAAGGTCTAGTTCAGGATAACGCAGCTCATCCACAAAAGAGCCTCAGGGGAAATGCCGAAAAAGGAGCAGAGGGTTTGGTGGGTTCTCCTCAAGCATTTGGGCTTGTGAGCAACAAGGTGCTGCAGCCCTGTGAAGAAATATCAGCTGCTGAGCAGCCGGTTCATCGCCCCCCACCAGATTCTTTTGCAGCTGCAGTTTCTCCTGCAGCTTCATGCTCTGGGCTTGGCCCAGTCCAGGACCACATCACTCCATGGCGAGCAGAGCCCTGGAGAGATTTGGGGGACCACAGGGGAGTGACCATGCAACCAGCCCGCAATTACCCAGGCGCGTGCATGCACAGACCCATTCATGCACCAGCAAATGTCAGGACTCAGCACTGAAGTGGAGACACTTTGAGCAGGTTCTCCCGAACCAGCGGGTTCCCCTGTCACACCAAGCATGTTCATCCAGCGGTCTCCTTACACGTGCACCTTTGGATTTGAAGTTGCCATTCTCCGCGAGGGGGGATATTTGCAGATAGCCATTACCACCCCCAGCCCCGGTCTGCTGGGCTATCCCTTTGGACCCCATCTCCCACGGTTTGCATTCCTTAGGGCGTACGCCATGTGCAGGTATCAGCCTACTCCAGTATCCTAGAAACCCACATTTCGCCTTGGCGCCCATCCATCCCCGCCGGCTCCCATCTGTTCCTGGAGTATCACGTAGCAGCGGCAGCACTTCTGTGCGCTCCTGTCCTCCCGTAACCTGGACTTCAGGCGAGCGCCCGATGCCTGCACCGACACGTCCGCTTGGCGGCTGTGAGCGGCATCTCCCTCTGGCGGCTAAGGAACAGGGAGCTCTCCGGGGAGGAACATCTCCCCAGCGTGACTTCTGCAGCCTGGCGGCATCATTTTTCGGGAGAAAAATCGACTTTGCGCCAGAAGCAACGAGCATCTTCTGCTCCTCTCCCCAGCCAGAGGTGAGAAGGGCTCAGAGGGATATTCGGAGCACTGATTTGCAGCATGACGCTGTTGCTTTGAACGCCCCACGATCACGGCGCGTGCTGGTTTCCGCGGGTCAGGGGGGCGAGTGCGAAGGCAGGCTGCAAGGCAGCACCAAGCAGGAGGAAAACCCAAACCAGCACTAAGCAAGCTGCAAAAACGATCAGTGGGAAAGCCGTTGGGGTTACAAAACGTACCTATCGTGCGGCAGTCTGGTGTGATGAAGCTATCCAAGCACTTACATTGACAGCTCTGTTAAGCTGACACAACCAATGCTCATCAAAAGCAAGCACAACGCTTTGAGCACTGCAAATTTATTCCAATTCCCGCCCCACAAAGTTCTCAGCAGCTGGAAAGTCGTCTTACTCCAAAGAGCGTTTTAGACTTAACTAGGTATAGGACATTTCTATATGCAGAGACCTGTGGTTCAGACCTGGGATCGTACCTAGCACGCAGCACTTGAACCCCGGCATCGGGTAAAACAGGGCTCTCCTCCAGGCTAGAAGTCTCTAACAACAGCTAATTAGGTCTCGATTTCACATTGTCCCAAGGACAAGTGGATCTCTGAGCCCATGGGCATATGGGAAGGAAGACCCTCACCCCTACATCCCCTAGCAGGATGCTAACCACCAGGCTGCACCAATAACCCTCTCGTGCTGTCCCTCACAGGGAAACTAGGCTTCCCCCAGGCAGGGGAGCTGAGCCTGAGGTTTCCCTCGTTCAGACTTACCGCTCAACCCATCAGGGGTATCCAGTCACCGCCTCGGGGGTCAGAAATGTCAGGCTCGGCAGCACTTGGGCGCACACCCAGGCCCTCTGTACATTTGGACGTGCTCCAAGAAATCCCTGGGAATCGGATTCCTCAGGAATGGGTGCGCAAAAGTATATATTTTTATACTTTCTTAAACAGTCTGGCCATTTTTTTTTTTCTTTTCTTATTGGTCCACAGGCTAGTTGCACAATGACTATTTCTGTTAGACCTTTCCCTTGCACGGTTAAACCATACCATTGCAGAGTGAGCGAGAAGCTGTAGGATATAGCCCTCCCAGCCATTTCCTGACCCTTATCAATTTTTGCAGATATGGCAAAAACAGACCCATGACTGCTCAAGACAATTCCTGTGAAGTCCTGAAGCCTGAATTGTTGAGTTAGTGCAAAGCCTGTGGTCTGCTGTTAACAACAGCAACCCTATATTTACTGGGGTAAATATAGTTATCACTCACAAGCGCAGCAAGGATGGTTCTGCGTCTGAAGGCTCCTGATCAGGACCAAAGAGCAGATCTTCCTGGGGGCTTTTGCTTTTCCTACCTCACCCTGCCTTATGATAAAATGCATAGATCTGAGGGCAGCCCATAATTTGGCTAGCCAGCACTCAACCTATTAAACATTTGATTTTTGTCGTCAGCTCAACCACCAAAATGATCGCGATACCTGGGATTACAACTGCAGGGTGCAGAGCCTAGCCCAAAATTGCTGCAGCCGGAGGAGACGGTCCAAGGAGAGGTTCCTATCGTGAACAATGTCCCTGCTACTGCCATGCACTACAATCCTTGGGTTGGTGGGTTGTTTTCCTACCCGTTGGATTTCAGATGTTATGGGCCCTACTATCTGCAGCACATGCTCAAAATTCCTGGTCTTAATTCAGTATACATTTTCAATGATTTTTGCAATGTTAGCGTTTTAGAGCAGTATAACCAAAGCAGCATAACTAAAATCAGACCTCTCAGTCAAAGCTGTATTAATCACGTGCATATTATCGGGCAGGTTGCTGAGGTCAGCATTAAGGTGATACCACCCTCCCGACCCTTTCATGGGGTCGCTCCAGCCTAAAGGCTCTGGGATTACGAAGGGGAGAACGATTCTGGGAGGGAAAGGATTTTACCATCCTAGTCCTCGTCTGGTCCTGGTTTGGGGATGGGGTGAGCAGCTGCCCGGCTCCCAAAGCGCTGCCAACATCCCAGCTTGTCCGTGATCCCTGCTCTGCTCTTCCTTAGCTGTGTCATGAGCCACTGCGCATCCGGATCCCACCTAACAGGGGACACCACCACCGTGTTGAAGACCAACAAGACCAGCTGCATGCTCCACTTTCTCAGGTGCTCATTAAACTCACTGTGGGCTGTCAGCATCTGCACGACATAAAATCGGTCACTGCCACGTTCAGACCCAGCAGAACACGGGAAGAAGCAGGAGTTGCCTCCCTCTGTCTTTTCTCGGGCTGCGTCTCGCCCCAACACGGATTTCTCCCTTTCTATGGCCCATAGCAATCAAACTTACCCAATCTGGAAGGTCTTATTCCACCCTGCGAGGGTAGCAGTCCTCATGCTACCGATGTGTAATATCTAATCGGCAGGACAAGGTGAGGAGCTATGTTGTGCCCCCACCCCGATGACTTCCATGCCCAATTCCCAGCCGTTGCAAGCATCCCACGCTGGCCTTGCCCAGCACTGGAACAACAGGACCACCGCACCAAGGGGATCGTGGTTTATATAATGATAAAAATCTAAGAAAACAGAAAAATGGAGTTGCAAAAGTGCAGGTCAGGAAGCTGTGCAGGGGCTTACTTGCAAAACAGCGGGAGAGTGAGGTCCAACACCCCCTATAGCAATGTCCAGAGAGGACTTCTGTACGCTTAACATTTCAGCCCTTGAGTACCCCGACACGAGACACAGACACAGCAAAGGTCGGTTTGCTTTTTAAAGCAGTAGTTACGTATTATCAAAGATTAAAAAAACCCACGCTGAATAAAAACCTCAGCTCCGCTGCCTTCTGCGCGATGCAGCAAGCATGCACATAGCGAGGAGCCTAAAACAAGTCAGTGCAATTTTTTCCTCCCTGCAAAGCACAGCCGAAACGCAGCCGTGCTGGAGTTGTAATGGAGATACAGTACAGAGTTTTAGTCACGCTGGAAAGTAGCTTCACTGCGAAAGTAGCACCAGCCAATATGTTTTTCAGTGCGCAAATCAGCTTGACGAAACGTGTCTGCTTGGGTCACTTCTGAGCAGTGAATGCTAAATAGCAGTTGTGTTTTTTGTTTTTTTAAAAATAATTCATCGCATGCCTGTCCTTCCTCCCAGTTTTCATTGCCCCTTGGCACCAGCAGAGTGCAGCCCTCAGGGGGACAGCAGCGCTGCCAGCAGAACAGCTGGAGGACTCCGCCAGATGTGCATCAGCTGGGACCCAAGAGCTTACTCAATTCCAGGATGCCTTGTTAAAAAAATTTCTAATGAGGAAATTGTCCAAAATTTGGGTCAGAATAAATAGGCTGAATATTTCTTTCCTCTGATCAAGTTTAAAACAATTATCATAAAAATCTCAGCCCAGTTCTCTCAGGACCTATCTGATGTTCCTGTTCTAACCTAGCTGCTACTGATGGAGCATCCTTCTTCACCAAATGCTCGAGCCCAGGAGGGGCCATGTGTCAGGGGACATTTATTTTACCTGTGATTAACTTTAGGAAGTGGGACTGTGAACAAGCAAGCATGACATAGCCTTTTTAAATAATTTGGCATCCTGAGGCTGTAGTTTGCAGTGTAAAGAGGGTCTGGGCTCCTATTTGGCCCTAGCAAATGGATTGGTAATGTTCTCGAGATGAACCTGGTGGGGTTTCATAAATCAAAAGCTGCTGAGCCTTGCCTTAGGACTTGTTCTGCTCACAAAGAAGGCAACCCTCCATCTGAGAGGAAACTCATGATTTTTTTGTCTTAGGCACTTATTTAACCTGAAAAGACTCTTGCTTTGGCCATTCTCCCTGCCACCAAGGGGAAGTGGAGACAGCAGCCACATCTCCAAGCTGGAGACAGACTGGTGGCTCGTACAAGGCACTTGTTAAAGGATGTGTTTCAAGACATTGTCACAAATATATAAAAGGCAGAGTGCTCCAGCTGCCTAGCAGGATTGTTATATAAATAAGTTCAATAAATAGCTAAATATGGACTTTAAGATGCCTATTCTAACCTTTGAGCCTCTCTAAAACGGCAAGGAGAAGGTGCGGTGGGACAAAAGGAAATTTCCTAGCGATGAAGGACCGCATCTGCCTGGTGGCACGGGACAGTCTTCATGGGCAGGGGAAGCGTCCTGCTCCCTCTTGCCGTACCTTGATGACAGAGGTAGTTGCTCCAGTGCTGATCCTGGGAGGTGGTGCAGTGATTTACCGGTCACTCCAGCAACCCAGACGGACCCCTCCTCTCTGCCGGCCCGCTCGGTCCTTGCTGGGGGCACCTGGCGTCAGTCTTGGGGGTGGACGTGAAGCGCGGCTCCTCAGGCGGCCTCAGCTTGCTCCTCCCGACAGCAACCCACGTCCCAGAGGACGGGGTGCCCCAACGGCTACGCGACGCCGCGAGGGAGCCCACCAGCTCCGAGCCCTCCTCGGAGGCACCCGCCGCCCCGCGCTCGCTAGCGCCGCAGAGGGACGAGCTGCTCTGCAGACGGCTGTGGGCCCCAGGGCCCAGGATTGGGCTGATGTTCACCATCCCAAAGGGGAAGTCCTCTCCTTTTCCACCCAGGCGGTCCAGCGGAGGCTGGGGTTCGCTGTCTCTTTCCAGCGGGGCCCTTTGCGCAGCCGTTTCCGACTCCGCGCCAGGGGAGGCAATGCCTCCGGTGTTCGCGCTGAAGTAGAGAGATGAGCTCTCACAAGCCTCGGCTGGGTCCGAGCTGTTGGGAAAGGATAGGGCAGGGTGAAAACCCGGCTCTTGCCGTGCTCCGTGCCATGCAGCATTGCTGCCGCTCAGGACATCTTGTGTTACGGGCCCACGGTCCTCTCGTGAGATTCCTGCAGCACCGGGGTTGTGTTTGCCGCTTCCCCTGTTCCCTGCTGCCAGCAATTTCTCATCAGTGAGATCAGATTCAAAACCCAGAGGACCCATTTCCCTTGCCAGGAGGATAATGTTTACCCCGGGCTCAACCCTGGAGGGTTTGCCCGGCACCAGTCCTCCAGGGTAAATCTCTCCCACGCCACCATCTCCAAAAGTTGCGTTGATCTTGGAGATATCTCCCGTCTTCAAGGCCAGCTTTACCAGCAACCAGTGGTGATGGCTTGTCCAGTCGTCCTCTGCGATGTGCCCTCCGGACTGCAGGAGTGACGACCCGTTCTGGTTCCTGGAAGCCATCTCTGTCCTTTCCACCACCAAGGACTCGTTGTCTCCCCGACTTGAAATTCCCAAGCTCTGCCCTGCTTGGGAACCAGCTCCATCATCACTGGTGGCCACAGCGCTGCAGGATTTCTCCAGGAAACCTTGCCAGATCTCTGTGGACTTGGGGTGGAGCAGGCTGTAATAAACTGCCAGAGCTGCAGTGCCTGGAAAAGAGCAGAAACATATCAAGGGACCCTTCTGCCATCATTTCGGTGAGGTGTGCAAGAAAAGCTAGGTCAGATCTCGCTGTCTTCTCCCGATCAAGAGACCCTTTGCAGAGATGCAGCTGGGCATGAGGTGTTAGAACAGCACTTGTTTCAAAACTTAAACATTTAAAGCAGTGCAAAAATCCCACTTGAGCAGCTTCCTGGAAAGGGGAAAAACATTGGAATACAACATTTTTGGCAGCAGAACACTCTCAAGACAGAATTTCCTAAAAATCCCGATTGATTTACAGACTGACAGGCACATGGAGAAGCAGCCAGCAGGGCATGGACGTGGGTGACCGTGAAGCAGCAGAGGTGAGCCCAGTGATCCTTCCCGTCTCGCAGCATCCCCATCCACTAGCCATTAACGGGAAGACATCAGCAGGGTTTCACCCACGTTCACTTCTTATTCTAGGGGAAGGTACCGCTCATTCCTCCTGGGGTAGTTTTCACCAGCCAAGATCAGGAGAAATGCTAAACACTTATTTCCATCCTAAACTTACTCAGGGCCTGAGGAACAGCTTCTGTTCCAGCCCAAATTTGTCCTTTCTTGGATACGATGACTTGTGCACAGGCAGCCTGGGGAGACCCACGGGAGCCCTGCGCACAGGCGTTACAGCTTCCCTCTCCCTTCATCACAGCAGGGAAACACGAGCCCGGGGGGAACCTCACCCAACAAAACAGCAACTCCGACCCCTGCTGAACGACAGTGGCTTGTCTGTCTGTCTGCTGGGCCATTCACTCAGACAGGTGGACCTCGGGGACAGGACTTTCCCCAATGACAGTTTTGCAAATAGAGATGCTGGTGGGGTTGTTTGCAAGTGTTATATGACCTCTCTCCTGCTTCAGCTTGTTTGTGCATTAAAGCCATGGGACATTAAATGCACCATGGACACAGCTACCCCACCATGGACATAGCTATGCCATGGTCATATCTATCTCCTGGCCTTCTGAGCAGGGAAGAAGCAATAATCCTCCAGTTTTCCTCCTCAGACGGGTTACTGAACCCCCTCCTGAAGGGTGGGTTGAAGCTCCTTGTGGGTGGAGAAGCAACTTTCCTACTCCAAGCTCTCCATTTACACAGGGGGAGAGCACAGAGAGGTGGAATTAGCTTCCTTCTTGGTCCCCATCAAAGCAGGGTAACACACTCACTGAGTGTTGGAGCAGCAAGCTCCAGGACAGCATTTTCCATGAAAGTCACTAAACTCTCGCAAAAGAGGCCTAGCGTCCTCCACAACGCAACGCACATCTAGTCCTTGTCGTGAAACCACCCCAGTCCCGAAGCCACCTCTGACAAAACCTTCTCCATCCCTTCTCCATCACATACCAAAAAGTCTTCTCCGTGGACACAAAAAGCACCTCCATTTACAGAAACACCCCCGGTCTTTGAAAGAAAAGAGGGGTGGGAGAAAGCTGCTGTAGCTCTGCATGATCCCACACCAGCACATTTACAAAACATACAAATCCAGCCCGTTACTGCCAGTCAGTCACAAGCCACCTTCATATTTCATCAATGCTTCCATGCAATGTTCCCCTGTATTATACCACTGCTGGCACTGTTTGCCAAACATCAGGAAGCACAGTCAAAAAAATATGCTTAGAAAGCATGCAGATAAAACAGAACTGCACATATTGTATTTGTTGGCAGTATCGGAGACATTTGGTTACAGCTCAATCATTTTTACAAACCTCCCTTTCCACTGGTGGAATTTTAAGACATGATTTTAAGAACTGAAACCAAAGGTGTATTTATGCATTATAAAATAAATACAGCAACTTCAGCTGTAGGAAACAAAGCAAATATTCTGATGCAACTAAAATAACCAATGATGATGATTTGCATAACTTGAAACAGGCCGTCCGAGGCTATCTGCCTCCCTCGGTCGGGCTCTAAAAATCAGTTGATCTCAATCTCACCTATTAAAAACCCCGACGTGACGGCCCCGGTCAGACACAGGCTATTCCACAGCTCCGCCTGCAGGAACTCCGTGGCCAGCAGCAGCAGGAGGGTATTTTCCACCAGCATTATCTGCAGAGCAGAGGAAGGAGAGCTGTCACTCGTGTCCTAGTGACGGCTTTGGACATGCTTCTAATGACATTAAACACCCACTTTCCAGCCCCTGCCTATTTAATTTGCACTTGTATGGAAAGCTCCCTTTTGTTTCAGCCTTCTCTGCATTCAGGTGGAGTTTCTCTTTGTTTTTTAAAAAAGGGAGAAAGTTTCCACAGTCTTTTTCTTTTGCTCCAAAGACTCTACTGATATCGTCTTGAAAGCACCAGCATCAGCCCAGGACTGGGAGCAACTGCAGGTGCTACAGTACAAAGCAAAACTCCGTAATTCTCAGTAAAATAGCAGCAGTCAGTATTTAAAACTGGTTGCTGAACCACGCTTTCTTCAAGGTCTCTTTTTTTTTTTGTTTTAGATCTCAAAAAATAATTCTGGCAAAGCAGGACAACTGCTCTGACGAATTCCCGTCGTTATTAAGATGTTATGTGGTTGCTGCTATGAAATACAGCTGGAGCAGAAAGCGTATCCACCTTGCTGACAGCACGGTTTGGGGGGAAGTGCTGGATCTTTACCATGTGGCAATGCGAACGATGAGAAAGGAGAGTCTGAAAACATCTCAAAGGGGAAATCACTAGGAAAGGTCCCCGGACACTTGCTGTCAGGAGAGGTGCTTGTTGGTTAGCCCCTGGGTGAGGATTTTTGGGGACCCCCTCTTTGGGCTGTGAATTCCTGCTCTTGGAAACTGCTATTAATGAGTCTGAAGCCTTGGCAGGTGCTGAACGGGGTCAAAAGAGCAGAGCCAAGAATAACCAGGCTCCCAAGGTTTGGAGCAGCTCGGGGACAAGCCGGACTCCCTGCACCAGCCAACTGGAGCATCCAGCCGGACGCTCTCCCAGGCGCATCTGCCCCGTTTTGGCAGCAGGTATTTTCAGAGAGGATCGAAGCTGCTGTTCAAAAAACTAGCCATGTACGTGAAAATATATGCAAGTTAACATCAGCACCTGGGAGCGGAGGCTCTCAGGAAGGATCTGCTGACACATTGCTAGTCTGAGCAGGAGACGATGGGCTGGTTCTCCTGAATATAAGGCATGACTGCCTCTGCTAATGCCTTCCTATTAGTGCCTGACAGTGCGGGCCACATCGTAGGATGTTCAGGAGACAAAAAAAAAACAAAAACAAAAACAAAAACAAAAATTCAAAAAAACAGCTCACCACACACATCTCTTCTGCTAAAAGTCTTCAAGTTTCACTTATCCTCCTGCCCCCATGCAAAATCTGCAAATCCATGCAAAATACTGAATAGCCTGGGCACTTACCGCATAAAACACAGCCACTCTGAGCTTGGAGGGACCGGGCCGGACATTGACATAGCAGAAGACATACACGGCTCCCAGCAGGCAGTTGAACAGCCTCCAGCGGCAGGACGATGTCACGATGTCCGTCTGCTGAGCCACCAGCCAGAAGGACATGAGCAGCCAGTGGACACCTGCGAGAGGAAGGCACAAGAGAGAAAACCTGGAGAGCTGCAGGTGCTGCTAGTGCGCTGCCACGCTGCGGAGCGCTCCCTGAACCATCACGCCATCTCCTTCATCCAAGCAGGAGGGAGGTCAGGTCTACGTGACAAAGCTGTGGCAGCACCTCTGGCTGATAACGCTCCAGGTGCCAGGCAGCAACACTGGCCCAGGAGAGCTTTTGCTGGCTTTCAAGGAGATGTGGGGGCACACAGAGAGCAAAAGAGCTGCCAGACATTGCGTCTGCACCAAAGGGCTGGGTTGGTGTAAACACAGCAGATGGGATGAGGCCGTGCCAGGTACCCAAGTACCGGTAGCATCTCTCTGGCCGAAAGCAGGACACGACCTATGAAACATGAAAGCTGATCTTACCAGCCACAGCAAAAACCCAGAAGGAATAGAGCCTGGCAAAGAGCACCAGGGCCAGGACCCTGGTCCCCAGCATCCCCGTCCTCCACAGGAGCAGGCAGAGGAGGGCCGCTGCCGGCAGGTAGAGGTGGCCCGGCTTGAGCAGGCACGCGAAGCGGCTGTAGGAGACCAAAGCCCAGGCGAGGGAGAGGAGGGACAGCCCAGCGCTGACACCTGCAAAAAATATTTTGACCTCCTTCAAAATGCTTTCTGGTCTCCATCACGTTCTCACCCTGGCATCTCCCTGCCTAAATATTATTAGACACGCAATGCACTGAGATTCAAAGTATGATTACTGTTGGCAGCTTCTTCGGGACTAAAGATCTGCTGGGACGTTCCTGGGGGCCAGCGTTCACCACATCCCTGAGGAGCACCAGCTGTGCAGTGGCCCATGTGCCATGCTCTGGAGAAGCGTACAGATAAGCATGGTGCGCCAGAGGGACTTGTTATGCTGAAGTTACTACCAGCCACGTGGTAACTTAGAAAAGACAAATCCTCTGATGCCCAACAGGCAGAGCTCCAGCAGTTACTCTGCAGCCCAGCAGCTCAGTTACTCTGCAGCGTGCTCCTCCACCCAGAGCCTACCCTGCTCTGCATCCTGCCGCGTGGCAACAAACATCACCCACCCAAATGCACCATCATCTACAACTCAAAAATATTCTTTTATCTCTCTGCTTGGAAATTCCTGGCTTACCGGGGAAAAGGCCCGTCCGGTCCACAGCCACGACGACGTACGCCTGCAGCAACAGGTGAGGCAGGCTCTGCAGCAGGGCTTCCAGGAGCCGCAGGACAGACGCGTCCCCTTGCTGCATGAGGAGCTCCCCGGCAATGCCATTGCCCCTCGCCTTTGTTGTCGTCTGCAGAACATCCCAGTACCTGGAAGAGTCACAAATGCCGTCAGCGTGCTGTGGAGCAAGCAAGTCAAATTGGCTCCTTGCGTGCCCACAGAAATGGAGTTCACTTCACGGGGTCAGCCTTTCGGCAGTGCTTACCCAAAAGCGGGCATTGCAATGAGCTCCGTGCATGCTGGTAGAGCCAGTATTGACCCTAGGAGCCAACTGCTCTAGCAGTTCACACGTCTACAAACATGTCCCCACTCCCGCCCACCCTCTCTGCTGTGCGAGGTTCCCCCTACAGCCACCTTCTCCCCCACAGTCACAACCCCTCCCCGTTGGGATGTGTTTGCATTGCAGCTTTGCTGAGAAACGACGACCCGCCTGCACGTCTTGCACTCAAGTAAATGCTGATGTTCAACAACTCCAAGTTAAATGGTGAAACCTGGTGCATGCTCTCAATACAAGTTGCCACCTTCAGAGGTGGGGAATCCTCACCCGAAACGCCTGCAGATACCTCCTCCCCCACGAATGACTGCAACAGCGATTGCCCAGCCTGCATGCCGAGCGTCTGCTTCGATCTCTGCCTCCTCCCCAGCCTGACGCCCCGACCTCCCTCCATCCTGCCACCAGCTCCCGCTCACCCTTCTCCATCCTAGAGAAAGACTGCAGAGCAGCTAGACACAACTGGAAACCCAAAGTATTGAATGAAGTGCAAACTACAGTTCCTAGTTATTAGCTAAACATCACACCCCCACCAACAGGTTCAACAGGGATAAAAACAAGATTATTGCTAGGGTCTTCTACTGAAATACAAATGCATGTGCACACACCCAATGCTTCCTCTAGCAACAGATGCAGAAGGTCAGAGAGGATAAAACTATTCCCCGAATTAGTATCGGGACATGGAAAGGGTCATGCAAAGCTATTTAAAATTGGGAGAAGGCACTAACTGCCAGCCAGATGCCCAAACCTGCCAATTAAAATCTCATATTCCCCCTAATTCCTCGCCTACAACATCACTCTGCAGCGAGGGGGCTTGGGAAGTCCCAGGAAAGCCTCACTCCTGAAATGCAAAGCATCTCCTGCGTAACCTGAGGGCCAGCGCTGCTGCTGCTGGTCCCTCCAGCCGCACGTTGCATAGAGCATCTAAATTGCGGTTTATCCTCGAAAGACGGGACCAACAACGCGGCACTCGGGTGCCCGGGGCGCGTTTCTCACCGCTTCCAAATCCCCAGCTGCAGCACGTGGAGCACCACGAGCGAGCGGCCGGGCCGGCGCCCGTCGGCCCTGAACCACAGGGCGCTGAGGAGCTGGGCTGCGTAGCCGGGCACAAGGCAGGACACGGTCAGCCAGAACCAGACGTACTGTCCAGAGAGGAGATAGTGGATGATGGCGCAGAGCCCTGGAGAAACGGAGAGGCGCAGCTGGAGGATGCCGCGGCCGTGCATGCAATACCTAACGAAATACCTAGCAAAATACCTAGCAAAACCCCCAAATTCAGCAACTGCACAGCCCCGCGTGACCACGCATCCCCAGCACAGCTGAGTGAAGAAAGCGGGAAGGAGAGGGAGAAACTCTCCCGCCTGCAGCTCCCGCGGCCCTTCTCCAAAAACCGCCCCAGCAAGCGGCAACGCACAACTGGGCGCAAGCTGCAGGAGTGCGGGTTCCCCGCGGCGGCTGCAGGAGGGCGAGAGCTGGCAGCTCGCAGGCTCGGCGGCTGCGGGGGGGGGGGGGGGGGTTGCGGCCCCCCGGTTTTATCTCCAGCTTGCAAGCGCCGGGGGCAGCAGCTCAGCAGCTGCGCGGGGCCGGAGCCTGCCTGCGCGGGAAAGGGCGCAAAATAAGGGGAGGAAAAAAAAAAAAAAAAGGCGCGCAGCCACCCTCCCCGCGCGCGCACAGCCGCGCAACCTGCGCACATCCCCGCGCAGCACCCGCTGTCCCACGCGCCCACTCACGCGCGCATCGCTCCGCCGCCAGCAGCGCCAGGCAGAGCCCCGGGAAGGCCCCGCGCATCCTGCGCGCCCCTTCCCGCGGTGGGGGGGGGGAGGAAGAGGAGGAGGAAGAGGAGGGCGAGCGGGCGCCCTGCCCCTGGGCGGGCGCCGGGGCCGGGCTGCTTCCGTGCCCGCCTCTGCACTGGGATGGGGCAGAAGCGGGCAGGACCCGGCGCTTCCCCTGCTCGGGGGTTTAGCACCGCGGCTGCCTGCACCAGGCAGCCCCCCGGGGGGGGGGGATGGGGGGGACAACCTCAGCCTCGGCCCGTGGGTGCATCGCCATGGACCGACGCTGGCCTGCACCATCCGAGACCGTCCAGGCTACCGTGCGCTTGGAGTTCGTCCCGAAGTCTTCCAGGTTAGCGTGCATTTGCAGAAGTTCATCCCAAAACCTTCCAGGTTATCGTGTGCTTGCAGAAGCTCATCCCCAAACCTTCCACGTTATGCACTTGCAGAAGTTCATCCCCAAACCTTCCACGTTATCGTGCATTTGCAGAAGCTCATCCCCCAAACCTTCCACGTTATGCACTTGCAGAAGTTCATCCCCAAACCTTCCACGTTATCGTGCATTTGCAGAAGCTCATCCCCCAAACCTTCCACATTATGCATTTGCAGAAGCTCATCTGTGGAGGGTCATGACAGGGTTAAACTGGTGGAAAGTTGCAAGTAGCAAGCAACAGGAGTCTCAGACAAATGTACCCAAGGACACGCTGGTCCAGCTGGGAATGATACATCCTGAAAGAATGAGACATCCTGAGAAAGTACAGATAAACTAGCAGAAGCCAGTGGGAACCAAGGTTAAGGGCTAGACAGCTTTGCTAAACAAGCAGCAAGGTACAAGGCATGACCGCTGCGTGCGTGATCGGTGCCATGATTGGCTACCTGTGACATAATCTGTATGAACCACCAATCAAGGGTCAAGGCGCCGAATACCTGTACTTATAAAATAGGCAAATTGCTGAATAAAGATGGAATTGAACCTGCATTCTGTGAATGCGTATGATTCTTTCCCGTTACTCCCGCGGACCGCGACATCTGGTGACCCCGACGTGATACCGAGAAGGAGAAGCCGGCTTTGCTAAGAGTTCGAGCAACGGGAGTGGATACCGCCTGGGAGGCTCGTGCCTGGGGAAAGAAAAACGAGCCTGGCCGTCCGAAGAAAGACGGGAGAAAAGGAAAAGTCGTCGCGACGCATCTCTTCTGACCGGTGAGTCAGGCGCCCTTGTGAGGCGGCGGGCGGTATGGGGAGCGCTGTATCAGCAGTAGAAAAGGCCACGTTGGAGAAACTGTTACAAGTGGCGGCACAAACAGAGCGACAGGTGGAGCGCCAGGCGCTGGTGGACTTGCTGTGGTGGGGAAGGCGGCGCGGTTTGTTACGGGAGTCCAGCCAGGCCTTTAGCGCGGAAGCCTGGAAGGAGGTTGGGAAGGAACTGTGGGAATCCATCCAAAACGGAGAAAAAGAGGCCAGGCATCTGGCCAAAACATATCGAGAGGTGCGGCTCATGATCGAACAGCTGCACGGGGAGGCACAGGCGACCGCCGCCATACGGAGGGCACTGCAGGCGGAGCCCCCTGCGGCGGCACTTTCGCCGGGGAATGAGGACGAGGGAGCGGAGTGCGCGGTGCCCGTCTTTGATACACCATCCTCGGGGGGGCCCTCGGTGATAGACGAGCCCTCCCCGCCATGCGCGGCACCTCTCTCTAAGCTAGAGCGGGAGGCTTGGGGGACTGGCACAGGATATGAGGACTTGCCACCGTACAAGAAAGGGGACGTTGCTGACGCCTTTGCCGCCCCCCCTGAGCCGTCCACTCCCCCCATGGAAGTGGATCCGGCCGCTGTGCCATTACCTGGGGAGGAAAGTGTTGATCTGACTGAATATTCAAAGAAAATGGAGGAACTGTTGGAGGAAATGAGGAGGCTGGATAGGGGGTCGAAAAAGGCGCATGTGAAGGAGGCATATAAGAAGGTGCATCAGGCCATTGTGGATGGCCTGAAAGCGGTTGAGGAACGGTTCTCCGGGGATCCTGCCGGCAGACACCAGGAGAACCAAGAGACCGCCCCCAGAGACTGGGTGATTACCAACGTGCTCAACGGGACGTGGTCCCTTGAGCAGGCGGAGCAACATCTGCAAGCCTGGAAAAAAACCCCTTTAACACAAAAGGAGTATCGAATGATTTTGGACCGTTTACCGAGAGCACCAGAGAAAGCCCTGCCACCTAGGGACCCTGACTTTGACATGGCAAAAAGGTGGCGCGGGATCATTCAGAATGCTGAACTGGTTGGGGACATGCAGTTTTTCCCTATAGTAGCCCCGGTGGTGACCACGGGGCAGGGACAGACGAGGTGGGAGCCTCTGGATTGGCATGTGGTAACAAAGCTGCAACAGCTGGTAATGCAGTACGGGATAAACAACCACCAGGTGCAAGCGCAGCTGAGAGCCCTGGTGAAATATCAAAACCTGGTGCCGAGCGACATCCGCGCCCTTGCCGAACTGATTCTGGGGCCCCCCTCTTTGCTGGTGTTTTTGAATAAGTGGCAGGAACTGCTTGATCAGTGCCAACTATCCAATTTGGACTTACCGGCAGACGACCCGTTACGTATGACGTCTTTGGACATGCTGATGGGCAACGGGGCTTTTAGGGACCCCGCTCGACAGGCGGCACTGCATCCCCGAGTCCTAATGCAGTCAAAAAACGCTGCCTTGGAGGCATTTGCCGCACTGCCCCAAATAGGGAAGGCCAATCCGCCTTACCTGTCAATAAGGCAGGCGGAAGACCAACCGTTCCTGCAGTTCATGGACAGACTTAAGGAAGCCGTTGATGCGGCCCCGAACATACCACAGGACATGAAAGCAATCATGGTCAAGGAGATCGCCACGCAGAACGCCAATCCAACCTGCACAAAACTGCTCGCCACATTGCCTCCGGGAGCGACATTGCTCCAAATGGTGGAGATCTGCTCCCGAGCGCCCATGGAGGTAGAAAAACAAAGAGCAAAGATCCATGCTACCGCGTTGGCTGTGGCTCTAAAACAGGGCCCTACACAAGGAGGGGGCGGCCGCAGGACAGAGAACTGCTACACCTGCGGCCAACCTGGACATTGGAAGAGACATTGCCCCCACAGACGGCTGGCTAAGGACAACCCTGGGAGAGTTACCTGCCAGCGTTGTGACAAGCTTGGGCACCGGACAAGCGAGTGCCGGTCAAAATTCAAGAAAAATGGCACCCCGTTGTCGGGAAACTGGAACAGCCGCGCCTGGGACGCGGCGAAGAAATATCCCACGGTTGCCTCTTCGAACGCCACGCAGCCACAAGAGGGAGCGCCGGAATCGATCTGGCCCTGGCAGAACCAGTAAGCATTGCCACTGAGCAGGTCCACTTGGTGGATTCGGACGTTTGTGGCCCCTTGGGAGGGGGGCTGTCGGCCTTGCTGATAGGACGATCATCTGCCTCTAGACAGGGTATTTTCGTTCTCCCTGGATGCATCGACGCCGACTACCGTGGACCTATAAAAATCATGCTGAAGGTCTTCTGTCCCCCAGTTACAATACCAGCGAAAAGCAAAATTGCCCAGCTGATCCCCTTCAAGTCTGCAGTCCCCCTGGCCGGCGAAGATGATCAAAGGCGAGGTTTCGGCTCTACGGGGACGCCCCTGGCCCTGTTCTCGACCACTGTGTCCTCGGCTAGACCCACTCGAAAGGTCATCATTACCTCCCCAGACGGAACAAATCACCTGAGAGCCGAGATGATGATGGATACGGGTTCCGATGTCACCATAATACCTCGCGCCTCCTGGCCGGCCGCTTGGGCGTTAGTAGATAGCACCACTGCGGTACAGGGGATTGGCGGTTCAGCCCCTACCTGGAGAAGTGCGAGACTTGTGGAGATCTGCGACGAGGAAGGTCATTTAGGTGTGGTAGCACCACACGTAATGGATACCCCTCTCTGGATCTTGGGCCGGGACCTCTTGTCCCAGTGGGGGCTAGTCCTCTCGTGCCCTTTTTAGTGATGGCCGCTGCTGACACTTCTCCGCCCACGCTGAAAATCACATGGAAAAATGATGAACCGGTGTGGGTCGAACAGTGGCCGCTACAAAAGGAGAAGCTAAGGGAACTTGACAAATTGGTAGAAGAACAGCTACAGTTGGGGCATATTCAACCTTCAACCAGCCCATGGAACACACCTATCTTCACCATACAGAAAAAGTCAGGAAAATGGAGACTGCTACACGATCTGCGAGCTGTGAACGCGACAATGGAAGATATGGGAGCGTTGCAACCAGGACTGCCATCACCTACCATGCTCCCGCGGGAATGGAGTCTGCTGGTAATTGACCTGAAAGACTGTTTCTTTAGCATCCCCCTACATCCGAAAGACTCCAAACGCTTTGCCTTCTCGGTGCCAACAATAAATTGATCTGGCCCTTCGAGACGCTATCAGTGGGTAGTTCTACCCCAGGGTATGAAAAACTCCCCCACGATATGTCAATGGTATGTAGACCGAGCCTTAGAACCCTGGAAGAGGAGACATCCCAAGGCTATAGTATACCACTACATGGACGATATATTAGTCGCGACAGAAACCCCGCTGCTGGGAGAGAGTCAACGGGAATTGAGTCAACAGCTCCAGGCCTGGGGTCTTACCGTCACCCCTGAGAAGGTCCAGCAACACGCACCTTGGAACCATCTTGGTATGGTCGTAACCGAGACCTGAGTCTATCCAATGAAAACCTCGATCACGCGAGAGGTCGCAAACGTGAACGATGTACAGAAACTTCTTGGGGACATTCAATGGATCCGCACTTACTGCGGCATTACCAATGAGGAAATTCAACCGCTGGTGAATTTACTTAAGGATAGCAAGAACCCCGGAGAAGCAAGAACGTTGTCCCCTCTGGCGCAGGAAGCCATGATTAACATCGAAAGGAAGCTTGGAAATGTGCAAGCCTATCGCTATGACCCTATGAAACCCATTGACATAGTGTGCTACAATAAACAACAGGAGGTGGTTGGCATAATTGGTCAAACAAACGAGACAAATCAGCTCACGATCCTGGAGTGGGTGTTTTCGCCAGTCCGGCCACGCACAGTGATTATGCCCAGGAAAGACGCTGTGGGAGAACTGTTACTAAAAACAAGACAGCGCGTCCGCATCATATCAGGGAAGGAGCCCTCACGAATCATTCTGCCCCTGGTCTCCTTGGATCTCGTATCCGAGTGGGCCCAACAGAGCGTTTCGTTAGCCCTGGCGACGGGCGGGGTTCCCCTTGACAATCACTATCCAAAGCACCCACTGCTGCACACGCAGCTGATGCTCGAGGAAAGGAAAATACTGGCGGATGGCCCCCTCCGAAACGCGAAGTCCGTTTTTACAGATGCTAGCGGTTGAACAAAGAAGTACGGATACGCATACGTAAACGTACGAGGAGAGTGGGCTCGAAAGATCGTGCAAGGTGCCACCGAGCACTCCGTGCAAGTTTTAGAACTCATGGCAGCTGTACTCGCGTTGAAGGACTTTGCAGAGGAACCTATTAACCTTATAGTTGACTCACTATATGTGGCGGGTGTGCTACAAAGACTGCACTCTGCTCTTATCGGGCAGACCGCTAACCCCAAGATTCAGGCGTTGTTGATACAAGCAGGCGGCCATTTAAATTCTCGCGTTCAGCCATTCTGGTGCACGCATATCCGCAGCCATTCAGGGCTGCCGGGAATAATGGCGGAGGGCAACCAGCGAATTGATGCCCAAGTCTCGGCCGCCGGTGAAGAAAAAACTAAGATACAGCTGGCGCAACAATCCCATGCATTTTTCCACCAGTCGGCTAGATCTCTGCAAAAGGAGTTCAACTTATCCCGGGCAGAAGGCAGGGCCATAGTGGCCGCATGCCCTGATTGTGCGCGTATTCCCCCGCTGCAGGAAACAGGGACAAACCCACGCGGGCTGGAACCTCGCCAGCTATGGCAGACCGATGTCACGGAAGTCCCCGCCTTTGGGCGACTGCGCTTTGTCCATGTCTCGGTCGATACGTTCAGTAAAATGACCTGGGCTACTGCCGCAACCTCCACGCGCTTCACTGCCTGCCTCTTGCATTGGCTGCAGGCCTTTGCCGCGCTGCGGAAGCCGGCTCAGATACAAACCAACAACGGGCCCGCCTATAGAGCGCCGCGTGCGCTGAGTTTATGTGAGCTTGGGACATTACGCATTCCACGGGGGTCCCCTACAATTCCACTGGCCAGGCAGTCGTGGAGCGCCGACATCAGGATTTAAAATGCCTTTTTGCTATTTTGAAAAAAGAGGGGGAGGTACCTCTCCCCGTCCATGACATCGTAGCGAAAGGCTGCTATGTGTTAAATTGGTGCAACCTTATTGAAATAGACCAAGGGGAGTTGGTCAGCCCGGGGGCACGCCATGCGCAGACCGCGAGGCCCATTAAGACGCTCGTGTCCCGATGGGTACCACAAACACATTCATGGCAGGGGCCTGTGGAGTTACTCACTTGGGGCCGAGGGTATGCTTGTGTCATTGCAGGTACTGGTACAGAGTGGATACCCGCAAAGTGGGTTCGACCGTGGTTGAAGAAGAGTAATGCTGGGCCTGCGGACGACTGCTCACCGGAGACAGCCCGCGAGTCAGCTGCTACCTGCGCTTGAAGACCCACGGCAGGAGCTGAGGGCTCTTGACAGAGGACGAAAACAAATGAGCACCATCCTCACCCGGAGCGAACGGGATTGTGTTTGTGATCGTGCTGCAATGACTGGGCACGAACAAAAGAGTGTTGGGGGGGTTGGTGGAAGGGCGGCCCTAGCCATACTTATAGGCAGCATAATCAGTTTGAGCAGCATGAGCGCGGCAATACCCCCACTTCACAATTCAAGGAAGAATGTGTGGCTTACGATCGCAAACAGGACCGGCCAGACATCGTTCTGCCTGTCTATGGGCAAAGTGGATGACCCTTTCAGGACATGTTTAATCGGTGTCCCCACCTGGAGGGCAGAGGAATTCAAGGCATATGTTAGTAATGAGACAACCTTGAACTTCACAGCCGTTAATAAGACGATAACGGCCCCAGGGTTAAACAAGTGGCAACGTGATGGGGGGTGGCAGTGTCATGTTATCCTGGCCTTGAACAAAACCCTAAACTCAGACCCTGAGGAGTTGGATCTCTTCGGCTGTATGGCCGCCAGCACCTCGGAAGATGATACGGGCGGGTATGTCAGCTTCCTTCCTCCTGAGGGGATGCTCACTGAGCGGTCATCAAAATGGGCAACCTTGAATTCCGCCTTAAATAGCGGTGACGTGCACGGCCAGGTGTATATGAACTGCAACGCAACAAGCCACACAACAGCGAAAGCGCTGCCGCCTGGTATATTCCTGATATGCGGGGATAGGGCCTGGAACGGCGTGCCACGCATCCTGTGAGGAGGCCCGTGCTACTTGGGGAGATTGAGTCTGTTCCACCCCAATCTCACCCAACTGCAGAACTTGACGAAGCACGGGCGGGGTAGAAGGAGTGTGCATGAGCTAGAGTGTAAGGATATTGGCGATCCCGTATTTTGGTCAGACTTCCGGCAGCTGGTAACCGCTACGCTACCGCCAGGAGCCGCTGGGCTTAAGGCGATGAAATTGGCGGAGCAACTGGCCTGTTGGACTAAAAATGAGTTAAATATTACATCGCGAGTGCTAGATGAGATGTCCCAGGATGTGCTGAGCGTAAACCACGCTGTGCTACAAAATAGGGCCACCATAGACTTCTTACTCTTAGCTCACGGTCATGGGTGTGAAGAATTTGAAGGAATGTGCTGTCTAAATCTTACAGACCACTCGCAATCAATCCATGAGCGTATAAGGAACATTCAGAATGGGCTACATGAGCTGAAGCAGGAGAATGGCCTTGGGATTGACGGGTGGCTTCGGGGGCTGGGGATCGGGCCCTGGTTGGCGGCGGGACTAAAACAGCTGGTTACCGTAGGTGCCGTGGGTATGCTCCTATTGATTTGTGGGCCCTGCATACTGCAATGCATCCTAGCTCGGGTACAAAAAATGGTTGGTCTATTATTTGACCGCAGAGGGGGAGGTGTTGGGGCCCTTGCGGTGCTTCAGAACCATAATCTATATGAGAGAATATTGAACTAAACCATAATCTATATGAGAGTATATTGAACTGACGCTGTTTAGGATTAATTGCTTAGCATAGCTTGCTTAACATTAGTAGCTAAGTTGCATGGACAGTAGGAAGAGCCGACCTTTGTTCCCCTTGGTTGCCAAGTATCTCATAGCCACTGCTGCGTGCTTTAACGTAGCCAACCACTCAGGTATGCTTGCTGTAGGGCCTTGGTTAAAACACATACTGATTCTGGGACTTATTGTAATTTGTATGTTTGTTGCAAATGCAATATTAATCTGTGTACCATGCTTGTGGAGCTGCATGCGCAGGATGAATATGAAGTAAGTCATGACCCTGCAGAGCCATACAGCCGTAAGCCCTTCAATTAGTAAAAGAAGGGGGAGATGTGGAGGGTCATGACAGGGTTAAACTGGTGGAAAGTTGCAAGTAGCAAGCAACAGGAGTCTCAGACAAATGTACCCAAGGACACGCTGGTCCAGCTGGGAATGATACATCCTGAAAGAATGAGACATCCTGAGAAAGTACAGATAAACTAGCAGAAGCCAGTGGGAACCAAGGTTAAGGGCAAGACAGCTTTGCTAAACAAGTAGCAAGGTACAAGGCATGACCGCTGCGTGCGTGATCGGTGCCATGATTGGCTACCTGTGACATAATCTGTATGAACCACCAATCAAGGGTCAAGGCGCCGCGTGCCTGCACCTATAAGATGGGCAAATTGCTGAATAAAGTTGGAATTGAACCTGCATTCTGTGACTGCGTATGATTCTTTCCCGTTACTCCCGCGGACCGCGACACTCATCCCCAAACCTTCCACGTTATGCACTTGCAGAAGTTCACCCGCAAACCTTCCACGTTATGCACTTGCAGAAGCTCACCCCCAAACCTTCCACGTTATGCTTTTGCAGAAGCTCATCTCCAAACCTTCCCGGTTACCGTGCGCTTGCAGAAGCTCCCGCGGCAAAGGAGCAGCTGCTGCAGGGATTAGCACTAGCTGGCAGCTGGGACGTGATGTTCAAGCGAAGCTGCAAGTGAATTCAGGCATCGGCTTCCCCACTGAAGAGATGAAGCCTCCGTGAAATGTGTTTCCGCCGTTTGTGGTCGCAGGTGCCCTCGTGTGGACGGAGACTTGCTGCAGGCCCGTCTTACCTGCTTTTTAATCGCCAGCCCTGCAGTCTGCATCCCAGTTTAACCTGCGATGAGAAGCACATGCGTTTTAGAAAATAAATCCTCAGCGAGTCGCTGCAAGAGAGGTCAGGAAGGGCTGTTGAATTAAGCCCGAAAATCAGCTAAGGTTTTATCAGTGCAAATAAAACTCTAAATAAAGCTCAGCTGTATTTCTGGGCTTGTGGTTTATTTCTCGTGGGAGGATCACCACTGGCAGGCATGCCAATTCACCAGCACTCATATATGCACTTCTAAGAAAATGTGAGAAAGAAATTTTGAGAAATTTCCCTAAAAGCAAGGAATATTTGAAGAAAGCTTGCTTTGTATTTGTCTTATTCCTCCTACTCTTTTCATAGGGTATGGCCCTTGCCTATTACTGAAGACAGCAGACCTGGCTAGAAGGACCACTGGTCTCATCAGGGTGGTTATTCTCTGTCCAAGAAATGGCATTTCCCCAAAATTGCTAGTAATGGTAGCCCTTGCCTTGTGTGGTGGTGGTCTTAGCAGTGGCTTACAGTGGGATCTTCTAGGAAGTGTCCCATTGCCAAGAGCCAACAGCAATAACCAAGGCGCTAATGAACCTTACAGCACAGGTAGAACAGCACCCGTGGAGGTACAATCCTGCCCTTAGACAATGCACAGAACTGTATTTAATGAGACAAGCAGACATACATTCAGTTACTCACACAGCTTTGCTAAGCCCAACTTTTACAAAATCAGATACAAGGCTTCCAAGGCTTGCAAGATAACCTGAGTTATCATGGTATGTGTGTGTGTGTGAGAGTGCTTTTTATGCATTTCCAGTTGGGTTTTTTTTTTTTGAATTTTAGAGTTTTTCTTTGCAACCCTGAAAACTAAATGTGTGTTTTGTTGTTTGTTGACTACGATAATGCCTGTCACCTCCATGCCCTGCACAACTCTCCTCTTCAGTATTAGCATGTGAGCAACGCACCAAATATGCTGTTTCTGCTCAGAGGCACGTACATGCTGCTGAAAAGGGAACCAAACTAGTGATTTGGTCACACAAGCTGAGCTAGTCTGATTTTCCCTCTTGGAGAGAGGGTTACCAGGGTCTCTCCTCTGCCTCCAGTACTGATTTTTGCCAAGTATGTGAGAACTTTGTATTTTTGCAGCTTCATCTCTACTGTTTGGATTTAAGTGGCCAGGGGGCTGAACGACTGGGCTGGTAGGGAAGGCTGACCAACAGGCATGTACGGCGCAGTTGCTCACATGTACTTTCCATCAGCAATCAGGGTGAAATCGAATATTGCAATGTTAATTAATGACATAGCTGGAAAAGGTGAATAAATTCCACTTAACACACTGTAGGTCCTGCCATGGGCTGTCCCGGTGACCCAACTGAAGAATAACTGGGGTGAGGCCTGGAAAACACAGCACGGCCTCCCTCGTCCTTTGTATTGCTAGATTGCATCCAGCTCCCATGAAAGCCAGTGAAAAGACTCAGCTTTGCCGGGTTCAGGTCTGGTGACGGCACTGAAGTGTGTCCAGCTTGCAAGCAGATCAGAAGATTGCTGAGGCAACTGTGCAGTCCAGCCGATGTCGGTAATGCCTGGAAAGTCATGCACCATGCAGCGCCTGCTTTTCCTCTTGTCCCACTGCCATGTCTGTGTTCAGCAAAGTGGTTCATTAATTAAGGATATTAAACTGTTGGGCCTAGCTCCAGCAAAGTATTTTAATGAAGCTGGGGGTGTAAAGAGGGCTCAGGAGCCAAGAAAAGCACTGCTGGTTGCCTCTCAGCCTTGTGCTCCACTGATTGCAGCAGTAACAACTGCTATGACTGACAAATTGCCCATTCTGGGAAAGCCAAACCTTCTGGGTGCAAAGCACAGCCAAATCTCTGATGGGCACCAAAGCCTCTTCCTAGCGCAGAGGACGGGCTGTTGAACAACCATGTGTGCTTGCAAATCCAGCAGTGAGGAAGCTACAATGATTCACGCTGGTGCAAGGTAGCATGACCCTTTGTGTCATCCATGCAAGGCACGGGAGTCTTGTTGTCTCACCCCTCCACTGCCCATCATCATCTTTCCTAGGTAGAAACCGCACTAGGGAGCCCTTACAGGCATTTTCTCAGTCTCAGAGTGACTGCTGACAAAATCTGGCCCTCCTTCTGCCCAAAAGCTTTACTCCGAGCCAGGGTTTCCCAACCGCCACACCACAGGATGCATGACATGACATTCCCGAAACAAGGCCCATGACAGAAGGAGAAAACCAATGTGGGCACCTCCATTCTCCTACACAGAGGAGCAAGTGCATGGGAGGAAGATAAAGCATGAGGAGGCGGTTTCTCCTGCAAAGCAGGAGAGATTTCACAGAAAGAAAAGGGCCATTAGATCATCCACAACGCAGGCCAGAGATTGTTACTTGGTAGTCTGGGTCTAATAATCTCTGCTTGGCTAAAGCAAGCCTTCCAGAAAACTATTCCCAGAGCTGAGCACCCTCCCTGGTTTCACCGCCTACTTCAAATTGCTCTGGCTGCCTTCCAGGCACTGATTTGGCCATGCTTTCCTCCACTGGATTTCAGAGACTTGGAACCCACTAAAAAGCTGCTCAGGACTCAAATGCAGCTACATATACAGCATGGCAAAGTCACCTCTTCATATTTTCTTCAAACACAAACGGAGGTCCTCCAGCTCCTCTTTGCAAAGCTTCTTTCTCCAGCCTTGGCATGATTTTTCTGTGACTCTTTGCTGCAGATTCTCAAGTTTTAAACCTCTTTTGAAATGGGAGGACAGGAAGAGGTTGCAGAGTCCTGTTAGCTGCCCTGCTAGAGCTGCACACAGAGACAGAGAAGGTCTTGGTGGGCCTGATTCTGGATTCAGTCTGTCACCGACTCCATATGTGGCTTTGGGCAATCCTTTCTGCATCTTGAAAGGGAATAAGCATTCCCTTCTATTTAGAAAATGAACTTCTGGAGGCAAGGATGTGTCTTATCAGGAGTTAAGTGTGTAAATTCTTGAAGTGAACTGGGCCCTGGGCATGCGGCCGTAGGTCTAGTTAAATAGACTACAGTGGGCAGCTGATTGCTGAAATGTCTGCCCGTCCATGCGATTCGTTGATGATACGGTGCTTGGAATAAGGCCAAGAGAATTAGTAGGTGTATGTGTTAAAAGGATAATCAGGGCTGGGGCATGACATGGTATCTATCCAAACAAGAATGCTTTTTAATTAGAGGTTATAGTACATGCCCTTTAAATATGTTGTTTAGATCCAAATAGGATTGCTAAATCCCTGCAGATCGCATTCATCAAGGCCTTATAAATACCGGCTCATTCCTTCTTCTCATAGAGTCTCTTGTTGCAGTAGCTTTTGGGTGACACTCTGCACTGTCAGCCAAAGCCATGAAGACACTCTTCCTGCTGCTTGCTCTTCTCCTTGTCTCCTCGTCTTCTCCAGTGTCTCAAGCCACTGCAGGTAAGTGTAAAAACAATCAGGGCATCTACAGGCATTTTTGCTATTTGGGAAAAAAAGGAATGATACTATAAATGGATAGCAAACTCAGTCTGTACAGAGCTTGGCGTTCAGCCTGCCCATCTAGCATTAAGTAGGCAAAGCCCCGTGAGCCATTTCGGTGCATGGGTGCTAAGGGGAGAGACCATCGCAGCTGGCAACTCGCGAGCACTTCCAAATGCTGCAGCAAAACTCGACCACAGGTTAGCGATCTGCCTGTGATGCCGCTCATTAGGCAAGCCTGGGCCGATCCGCTATCGCTAACTGGGGCCAGGGCTTCTTCACACGTGAAAGTCCAAAGAAAGATGCTTACAAGCTGTTTTTCTCCCTGACAGTGTCAGACACTGTTATGTGTCGGAAGATCGGGGGCAAATGTTCATTCTTGATATGTCCCTTCTTTAAGAGACCCAACGGCACCTGCTACGGTGGACTAGCGAAGTGCTGCAGACCCCTCTGGTGAGCCTCCGTGGTCCCTGCGGGCCGGTGGCTGTGACAATAGTAGCGCAACATGGTCCCTCCTAACATGGGCACAGCGCTGTCTCTCTCCGGAGCTGGTGGAGGTCACTTCTGCACATGGCTGTGTGTGCTCTCTTCATCCATGTGTCCACGTCTGGGAAGTCACCGCGTGTCACCTCCACATCTGCTGGGCCCTGTCCCTCTGCTGTTGCCAAATCCATGTTGATCTGTCAGTCTGAAACCTGGGAAAATTCTCTCTCTTCCCTTCCCAAGGGGTGGTTTGTGGTGGGAATTAGGCAGTTTTCCTCCTTGCATCAGAGAGAGAGCGTGACATGTCCCATGCGGTGCCAAAACAGACCTTCCTCATCCTGGAGAATGCCCTAGCTATTAAATTAACCGTGGCTGTAGCCATGGGATGAGTCCCTGGTGGCTGCAGTGTTCCCAGACATGTGATGGAGAATCTACAGTAGTCACACATGAGACCCTGATGGCCGCAGCTGTCAGCCTAAGGGGAGAGCCCAAGGCTGGTTTCTAACCTCTTCTCAGCTGGGGAGGGTTCCCTGTTATGGTCCCGTTCCTTCACCTCTTTCAAGCCCATCGAAGGGTTGGTGCCAGCCAAGGCTGAGAGCTGATAGCACAGAGATGAAACTCACAGCCCCTTGGGACCCTTCTCCAGCTCTGGGACTTCGGCATTGCGCTTTCCACCTGCCAGTGCCACCGTTGAAGGGGCGAGGGGCAGCGTCTCGCTGCTTTCCCCCCCGGGGTCTCTCCCACCACGTCCACACCTGCAGTTCTCACTTGCCTTCCAGACAGATGGTGAGGTCCCAGCTCCTCTGGCCAGACCTTCCTCCCTTCTGTGGCAGTGAGTTGCCCCAGGGAATGGAGAAGATATTTGGGAATGTCTTGATTAATGTCCATTACTTGCCCTCCTCCATGCAGCACACCTGTCTTTCCTGAACAGACGGGTAAATGTGAAATGTTTTCCTGTCTTCATTGTAGGATCCCTTTTCTTTTCCATTAGTCTATGTATTCCCCCATCTCCACTTCTCAGCATATCAAGAGAAGGTCTGTTATCTTCCACCTTCCCCATCCTGCACCCTCAGAAGACAGTGGCCTAGCTTGGCCATCTGTCCCGCTTCCCGGAGGACAGCTGGCTGACCTCATCCCTGTCCCTGTTCTTCTGAGGGTCTGTCCACCTGCTCTTATTTCGCCTTTATCGTGACAGAGCAAAAATCGGAAATTTAAATCTTCAAGGATGTTCTGCTGTTCTCTTGCATACTCTGCAAAATATCTCAGCATTCCAATATAGAACTGGTTTGTGCTCTTTTTCTCTCCTTTAACATGTATATGCTGTGTCCAAAGATACTGTGGTTTGCAAACTATTGTTGTATTGTGTAAATATTTAGTAAAACACAAGCAATAAACAAAGCTCTTTAAACAATTTGTTGGTATTTGTGATATTTTATTTTAGTAGATTCTATCTCCTACTCTCAGAAGACTGGCCTGTCTGTTTTGAGGGGGTGAGGAGAGATTTCCCAGGCTTTCTGGAGAACTGGTGGGAAGTGAATATGTATGAGAAAATTTTTTGTTTTGGGACAGATGATCAGGACAGAGGTTCACCACTGTCTGGTGGTTCACCACCATCTGATGACTACCTTCCTTTAACTGAACTACACAGGTACCTTTTGACCTTAATTGAAGAAGTGATTTTGCAGGAGTTAGCTAACACCCTTCCTACCACACCAAACAGGAGTATTTTGATCCTTTCCTTTTCTGAGATCTAGCAGGACCAGTTCTTCTATACACCTTCCATCTAGCCACAGCTCATGGGTTAGCACCTAGAAAACCCTGAGTGGGTTTTCTAGGTCATCCCCTAGCCAGGCCCAAGTCAAGCAGAGATTTGCTCAACTTCACAGTCAGAGAGTTCAGATTCATTCAGCCTGGGAAGATGGCTCAACATCTGATCAGACATCTGCGCTGCTTTCAGTGCAGCAACTTCTCCGTGCATAATCAGCCCTGCAAATGCACTGCAGTTGACGTTATAGCATGTTGCCACCACCAAAGAAGCAATTATTGATAATCGCCAGACTCTCCAAGGCCAAAGGGGATGCTTGAACCTTAATCACTCTTTCCATCTGGGAATTTGAAAGTCCTTTGTACTTGTGAACTGAGGCTTGCATCACCCATAGGAGGCGTTTAAGCAAACAGAAGGCACCCACTGATTAAGCCACACTCTTCCACCCTGGATTAATTTTAATCCCTTGATTTCAGGATTAAGGGACAATAATAAAAAAAAAAAACGCAGATACTTGGTGGTATGCCAAACACTTACAGTGATTCTGGCACAGGGCTAGCATTCAGTAACAGTGATAAGTGGTACTCCTTAATGGTTGTATAATTGTTGCAATTAGTACATTGACTGCTTAACAAAGAATGCAAGAGTTGCTACTCCCACTGCACAGAAATTAGGGCATAGAAAGGGGAAGAGTCAGCAAGGCCGTTGCCTCATGGCCATCCACAGCCAAGAGGAGGAACAAAACTCAAAAATTATACCCCTGTGTCCTAAATTGTTTAGCTCCTTCCAAAATAAGTGCAGACATCATTAAGAAAATAGCATGCAAAATCTGTCTTAACTCTGACCAACAATGGGGACAACAGATCCTTTTGTGTAGAGCAAGATAACTGGCCACCGGTGATATATCCCAGAAATCTGAGTAGCCATATGGCTATCATGGGACAGGCATGGAAAAATCTCTTCTTCACAGAACTGAGGAAGAGTCACTCCCTCTGGAAGGTGGATAGTGCAAGAGTCAAGGTGATACTGACCTGGAAGTGCCCTCATCATTTTAAAGTCGTCCACAATCTGAGGCTCAGAGAAGATCAGCATGACTGGGGAGCTGGAGGGCCCATGCCTTACTCAGCCCGTGAACAGGACACTTGGGGAGCATCACAACCACATGCCCCGATTAACACTGCTTCTATGGACAGGAAAGGAGTTGGAAAAGGCACACAAAATCTTGGTTTGCCTGCAGATGAGGTATCACATGGACTCAGCTGGTCCTAACATGTTGACTCACCTCTGGGCACCCATGCAATCACTGGTTTGCTACACACCCTAGCTGCAAACGTTTGCCGACACCCTGGAGAAGGGCTTAAGCAATAGTGCCTCACTGATGGCCAGAGATAATGGGCCACATCTTTTGCAGGTCAATTCCCTACTCAAGATGATACAGCAAAGCAGTTGTGAGGGGTGACTGCGGGTGACATAAGGAGATGCAGAAACCAAACTTTTGAGGCAATAAAAGGCTGCTTCTTGGAACAACTAGTCCTGGTGCCCACAAGAAAAGTTGCCACTCTGGATTTGGTCCTGAGTAGTGCAGAGGACCTAATTCAAAAATTATCTGTGGGATTGCTGCTCTGTTATAGTGACCACAGTACAATTAGGTTTAACCCTGATGTGGGAGGCAGAAGACCAAATACACCTGACATATGAATATTCTATCTCAAAAAAGCAAAAATGAGTAAAAAGATAGCAGTAAAAGGAGCAGTCCAAAGGAGCAAGAAGTATGCAGGCAGCCTGGAGGCTGTTAAAAATGCTGTGTTAGAGACCTCAGTAAAATATTTTTCAAAAAGAAAACAAAGAGTTCTAAGAAAATCTCAGCAGGGCATGAAGCGCAAGTCAAGGGAGGCTTTCACAGGGAAGAACACAGCAGAGAACAAGTGGTCAACAGAGGAGAACAGCAACTCCCATAAAATGTGGCAAGTCAGAGACAAAGAAGGCTGAAAGAAAATTTGAAGATCCCTTTGCAAAGGACACCTGAACTGATATTAGAAAGTTCTTTGAATGCATGGAAAACAAGAAGCCACTAGGGGAATCCCTGACAACAAAGATGTAGGAGGGCACGTAGGGGTGGTGTGGCTGCAGCAGAGATGCTCAGAAAATTCTTTGGTCAGATAGTAAAGGCTATAATAAAAAACAAGATTGCTAAGCATGGGTAGTGATCTTCTGGACATTGCTGGTACAGGAGGCTGTGGGTGTAGACAACACCAGCTGGCCCATAAAGGGTTAGACAAGTTCATGGACAGCAGGTCCTTTAAAGGGTATTGATAAGAAAGGCAATGGTGTCCCTTCTAACATCCCTAATCTTGCAATCGTGGATGCTAGGGCAAAATGAGAGGACTGATCCACAGAATATGCCCAGGCTCACATGCTCTCCCTAAACAGCATCTTACATTGGTGCTGTCAGAGAAAGCATCCTGGGCTGGATGAGCCACTGGTCTGACCCAGCGCAGCATTTCTCATGTTCTCAATAACACTTTTTTTTTGTCCCATCTGTTTGGATCAGAGCATGCACTGTGCTCTAGTTTTAGGTCTGGAGCCAGATAGAAAAAAGAGTTTGGGTGTAGATATGAAGAGAAGGCATCTCCAGAGCTGGGCTGGAAAGGAGTTGGGAAGAAGAAGGGAAAACAGCATCCAGAGGTAGTCAGAGGGATGGTAAGTAGTGTCTTGAGCCAGGCCAGGGGCAATATGCTGCTAATTGTTGTGTTTAATTGCAAGCAATAAATCTGTAAACCTTTTTTTCTCTTTCGTTATCAGCTGTGAACCCAAATGAGCAGCCCTTGGAAGAACTGTTGGTCTTGTGGCACAGACTGCTTGAAGGCAATGCCCATGCAAGAGTGACAGCTGGGACTTCAGCTGCAGAGAGCTTTCTCATGGAGACACCTCTGGGAAACACACCAGTGGGATTTCTTGCATCTCCCTCAGTATCTAAAAGTTTGGTGCCCACCAGAGTCAACCTCCAGGGGCTTTGGCTTCTGAAGTGCTGAGGAGGCCACCAGGAAATGCTGTGTATCCTGGGCTCACCTGGACCCTTTGGGAGGCTGAAATCCTTCCAACACTAAATTAATTAAGTATTTAATTAATTCAATTACTCTCTGGAGTCTCTCGTTGGATATTTAGACTCCCCAGCTTTCATATAATCTTAAATGCATGCTGACTCTGTGTCCTGGAGGAGAGCTGACTCTGAGGGAGATCAGTGCCTGGAAAGTCCAAGGGGTGGGAAGAGTCAGCTGGACACTGTCTACATATTACTTCTCATCCCCTTTCTGCTGTGCAGGCCTCCCTCAGGCTAAGAGGAGTTTCTCTGTCTCTCTGGGGGTTTGTGCACCAAGGGGTGTCCACCCTGCAATTACAAAAACCTGGGCTTTGATTTGCGTTGCAGAATTATTGTTCCAATAAGTCTCTCTTTGCCAAGAGTGTTACCTGAGTGTTAGCAGAAGGACTCATCACTCACAAAACCTAAGTGACTGCTTCATGCTCTTGGAGGTGCAAAAACTGCACCTAACCCAGGGTAGGCAGCAAAGAAAGCTTTAACCACAACTTAAGCCATGCACATTTTGTTAGCCTCAAGGTCTATAAAAACCTCAGCATTTGGAGAGATTTCAGGAACAATACAATTTGTGCTAGATGAGCAAATGTAATCAGACCAACATCTCCTATAATTTAAGGCCATATTCTGCTCCTTGTTACACCAAGAGGTGTAAATCAAGAAGAATTCTGCTGAAGTCACTGCACTAACTTTTGGCGTTATGAAGGTCAGAATGGCCTTGGCTGGGCATTAAAAGACACATCAAAAGGAAACAGTGCTGATCTTGCAGTTTCATCTCTCTCAATAGCCCATTCCTAAAAGGTCCCAGGGTCTAATCTTGCTGGCCACCAGGGTCTAATCCCAGTGGCCACCAGAAACTTCAGGCAGATCAGGTTTTGCTTTCCCCTCCTTTTCACATGAGGGGCACACTGGAAAATTTGCCACGGATTTAACAAAGCAGAGATTGTTTTCTCCTTGACTGTGGCAATATCACGGAGGCCCAGGAGGCTGTGCTGTAAAACAGCAGAGATGGGTTTGCGATATCCTCTAACAGAGGATTACACACGCTGTATGTCTGTCTCCAAGCCAGCTGCTGCTGCTACCTACAGGCAGCAAAGAGAAGCAGAACATGGAAGATGCATTTGCACCCCTGTGTTTGACACATGCTTTAGGGTCATACGTGGCACCCGAAAGCTGCCTTCCCTGTCTTTTATCCCTCGGTGACTGAGTGCAGCAATACTACCCTGCTCAAACACTGCTTTTACATGAATTACAATGGTTTCCTCATTCATCCAATGGAGAATTCTGTATGACCGACCATCCTAAATCACGTGAAAGGGGCTGGTCCTAGACACCACATGGCTGAGCAGCCAAAGAGTGTGCGTCTGTGCCATTCCCACCTCTCCTTGCTGTGCTTCTCACAACTGCCTGCTCTACTCCCTCGTGTACCTGCCCTACTTTATATGACATGTGCATCTTCCTGCTACCCCCAATCACACCATGTGCTTCTAATCCCTTCTGTCCTCACTACTCCTACATCCCTCTCTATCCTGAAACACTGAGGGATTCATCTTACCAAAATTAGCTGTCTGATAGATGCCCAAGCTGCTATTATACTCAGAAGAGACCTAGGAGCCAATTCAGTTCCTCACATGCTGGCGTCTAATGCTGTTTGAGATGCCCTGGGGTTCCTGTGATGTCTGCATAGGGTATGGAGGTTTGACAGAGCGTGTTTTGGAAGACCCATGCTCTTCTGGAGCAGTAGTTACAGGCCAGAGGGTGCCTTGTGGCATCCTTGACAGCACTAGATATCTGTTAGGTGGCACCTGCACTGAACCTGTGGTCAGGACGACCCACAGAGCCTGGGGGTGCCTCAGCTCACCCTCAACAGACAGCTCTGCCCCATTGGCTGCATTTCCCTGCAGACTTCAATGACTGAAAGACACGGTGAGATGCAGTTGTCTAAACATAAGCATCTAGTGTCATTTCAGGTCCTCTTAACCTAATTTCAGCTGATGATTTTTCTTTCTGTGGTGACCTATCTTCTACCTTTGTAAGGAATTAATACAAAAGCAGTGAAAACAGAGAGAGATAGTTCTTCCTCAATAGAGAGTAGGAGGTATTCAAGGGGAAATTCCTGCTGACATTTATTTGGTGAATTAAATAACTGGCCAGGTCATTGATAACACACAGATATACATGACTATCCTCATCAAAACCTGAGGCACATTGCTGAAGAAGACAAAATGAATACCTAGAACCAGAAGTCATTGCATTGTCTCTCGAATGACTAAATGATGTTATATTGAAATCCACTTTTCTTTATTTTTTATTTTCAGTTACAAGAGCAAAGGCAAGGTTAGGCCAGACAGCTGGCCATAAATTAGCCATAGGCCCTTAAAACCCTTCACCTACAGCTATACTGGTAAATCAAACATGACCAGGACCTGGGCACTGGAGAACAATCATTTCTACTGTGACATTCTCAGAGCTGCACCTGGCACAGGTTTGGCTCTTGCACTTTCCTACAGTTTCCAGATACAGAATAAAAGCTGGCATGGGCCAGGAACTATTCCCATCAGGCAGTTTAGATGCAGCCACTCTGTTTGGGAGGTTGAGTTTAACAGTATGGACATGGTCAAACTGTGCCTTTTAGGCTTGGGGTCAGGGAACACGCCTGGTGCTGGTTAGCTCCCTAGTGGAGATGTGACCACCAACTAGCAAATACTTCTTCTGTGCTCACTGAGCGGTTAAATTGAGTAAGAATAACTGGTGTTGCTTATGCTAACCACAAAGCCTACCTAAATGGAGCAGCTTCAAAATAGTTTCAGATTTATGGTTTTCTTCCATTCCACAAGCACCAGAAGTTGTGAACAAGGGGAATGACTTTGAATGATATCTGATCTGTGGTAGGAAAAAGGAGTGAACACCTGAGTAGACATCTGCCAGGTAAATCCCACCAGGCCCTACTCCCTATCTGCCATTTTCCCTGAGGGACCACATCCCACATGAAACTACTCTATGTGCTTCCAAATGAGGTGTATAGAATGACCATCCAGGAGCACTGCTGCCTATATAGGTATTTTTATTTCTCTGGAGAGTAATTGCCACCAAGCTTCAACCAGCAGGCACACAATATATGCCACAGAAGCTTTGAGCAAATTGCTGTGTCCTAACGTTGCACAAGCAGAGGTGGCCCAAGGTGGTTTGCGTGCAGCTCAGCACACTTCCTGAGACACTGCTGCAATATTTTGAAAGTGGTATCTTGATTCCTCATTGGGAGACAATAATGGAGATAATTCATTGGATCTCTCCAGTTACCACCAAAGCTGCAGGGACTTTCTGATTGGCCCTTGAAGATCGTGAAGAATAAGCATTCTTCACCACCCTCCAGAAGCAGCATAAAGCTGAGCTCTGCTCCTTCATCTCAATGCATCTGGGTGGCTGAGACTGATCTACACGACGGTTCCAGCCTAGAGCATCCTCTTACCTGGTAATGACCAAAATCTTCTCATTATTCAGCCTCTCCTAAAAAGTCTGTCCATTTAAAAATATATATCTGCATTACACTAATATGACCTTAACTGTGTAGCAACTCCAATCTACCAAGAGTTAGTTCAGACAGTTCTAGACACTTGGGATATTGGAACGGGAAAAGAGTTTTTGTTGGCTGCAGAAAGAGAGCTGAGAGGAAGGAAGCACAAAACCCCAGAAATTTGTCCTGGAAATCATGTAGCTCTTGAGGTGAAGGAAAAACAGCAGCCTCTAAGCAAGAATAGGAAAAAAATGGATTTTAAGCTAATTGTGAAAGGAACTTACTTATCAGTGAAAACCTCACTAAGCATTGCTTGTACTAATGTTAGAGTTTGGGGCTGGATGTTCCTGCAGTCCTGTAGTGCTTGGCAGGAGGGCACATGAGCAAAAATGGTTAAGAAACTGTACGTGAGAATCTGTACTACCACATCTGTAATATACCACAGCTGTCCTGAATAGTGCAGAGCTTAGACATTAGAGTCTGGGTAACAAGACTAATAAGAGCTTCAGTTAAATATAATTCTATGGTTTGGGGGTTTTTTGGAAAAGCTTGACAACACATGTTGCACTCTTTTGTAAAAATATAACAAAATTTGTTTTATTTTTCTTTATGAATGAATAACTTTAACTTCCATATGGCTAGCTGAATTATTGCAATGTAGTCATTCTTCCTGTGGGGTTTTCCAGGGAGTGAAAATATCAGAAAATCTAGAATAAGCACCTTATGAATTAATACAATAATTAAAAGGGGATTTAAAAGTGTGTCTTTCTTCACAGAAGTTTCTTCCTGTGCCATGCTCCTAGGTATGCTTCAGGGAACTCTTAAGACAATAGACATGATGTTGCATAGACAGCGGTTGATCTGAGACAACATTTCTGTATTTCACCCCTTAGCCCACAGTGGTTGTGGGGGGGGGCAGCCCTCTTATTAACGTGTTGGTGTCATTCCTCTGCAGTGACGGGAATTCCCGGTCTGCCTTCTGCCATGAAAATCCTTTGCTTTCTCTTTGCCCTCCTCTTTGTGGTTTTTCACGGGGCTGCAGGTAAGCTGTAAATGAAAATGAGGGACCGTATTGAAGCAGCTACTGGGGTCTCATAATGGACTGTTGTTCCCTTGGGAAGTGGCCAGGCAGCCTCCTGCAGGGTAACTTCACACATATCTTCAAAACTTGTCAGCAGATTACTGCTGATACATGAAATTAGCAGACAGAAAGTCCAAGCAGTAGTTTGGTGCCTTTGCTGCTCCTTTGAAAATCCAGTCTAAGTTGGAAGAAACCCCCAAATTATCATTCAGTGCCAGCATTTTCCCCATTAAAGCTTGTTGATTCTTATACTTAAATCTCCTATTTTGTCTCTGGCTCACTCTTCAGCAAACTACTCTTAATCAAATGTTCTTAAGTTACACAGAAGAAATGAAATCTGCTCCCGTGCTCTTCAAATATCCCTAGCTTCAGGGCCTTTGGGTTGGGAAGCAGAAGATCATGAGTTAAGATCTGGACGTGCTCGGTGGAGAATCCCGTGCCATACATAAGTGATGTTGTCAGGCCCTCAAGGGGGACACAAGAGGGTCTAGAATCCCAAACTCACCTTATTGTCCAGCAAAAGGAACCATGTATTAACACCATTCCTGAAAATGACACAATTACAGTGTGTGACACTACATGCATAAACAAGTGTCAACAGAGTTTTGGGGTTGATCCCTATGGGAACAGGACGGAAAGTCCCTCGGGGGGATGAGAAAAGGCTCTTATGAATTGCAGAAGACTAAGAACGTGGAAGAGGTGTCATATATGCTTGCTTAATCTTATTCTTATTTGGGCCTCCACTTATGGCAGTTGTCAAAGACAGGATGCTGGACAAGGTGGTCCCTTGGGCTGGACCAGAATGTTTGTTGTTATGTCCTTATCTAACCTAAAGATGCATACAGTGGCTATCTTCTGGGTATGCTCAAGAAGGAAATTTGTCTGGAAGAACATATTCCTGAGAGCTGAGACTGCTCACAGTTATCTCTGCAGTGTCCCACATACGGAGAGGTATTGGAATCAGAAATGTTTATTCAGTCTTCCCAGCAATCCTGTATTCATGTCTGGGATTTTCTGTGTAGTGCTGTGTGTGTATGCGCTGTACAACTCGTGTGCAGTGAACACACCAGGGACACCTTGGATGTATTCTGCAAGAGTAATATCCATGGTCAGTTTGCAGAAACACGTTTTCTCCATTCTTTATATGCTGGACTTTGTGTGCTTGCATGGACCAGATGGGAAGCTGTAGTTAAATGGCACATGCACAGTAAGTTAGATGCATCCAGAAAGCATCAGCCTGCCAGCTTACAGTCTCTATTAGTAAACCAAACAAGGCCATGGAACATGCTATTTAATTGGCAGCATGCTCCCTGGTGCAATTTTCACTCCTGACAACTAACACTTTCACATTTAATACCCAACACAGTTCTGGAAATAGCACAGGCAAGTGACCATTCCCAAGAGGCAGTCTGAACAGGGATAACCTATTTTAGTGGGGAAGAAAGTTCAGCCGTGTGAATATGAGCAATGCCACAGTGTTTGGCTTCAGACCCAGAGGACAAGCCCTGGCTTACCTTATTTACTAGTATATATGCAGTCATTCTGCATGTGTTGTTGAGTTTATCTGCAGATGGTGGCCTACTCCTAAGGGAGTCCTGGGCTTGGAGACACAGATTAAATCCAACGAAGGAATCAGTGCACTTGCTGGATTATTTTGCCTGTAGAGCTCCTCCTTTGGAGGTTGCATCAGGGCTATCATAACTTTCGGATCTGGTGTGGCTTGGTCTCAGTGAATGGGTATTTAACAAATGCAAAACCTCAGCTCTATCAGAAATAACTGTGTCCTGCTTTTCTCATGGTACAGGCTTTACTCGGTCTCCAAGGGTTTCTATGAGATGTGGATATCGTGGGACTTTCTGCTTCCCCGGGAAATGCCCTCGTGGCAATAGATACCTGGGAGTGTGCCGTCCTGGGCATTCTTGCTGTAGATGGTAAGTTTAGGACTTCACTGGGCAAACCTGACTTTCCCCATTCTCACTTAAATTCTGGAGGGCTGGAGGGGCCCTGCATGCATTAGAAAACCTGGCAATCTACTCCATTTATCTAGCTACATATCACTATCCCACAAAAGCTCAGCAGCAGAAAATCCCATATGGAAGTAGTGGTCTTGGAGGCAACCAGGAAGATCTGACTTCAGTATAAAATGGGGAGGTGGCTCTGGTTTAGACTTTGGTTTCAAAGAAATGCAGTGATTTTCCCCATCACTATAAGCCCCAAAACCCTTAAATATTTTCCTTTGTGTAGGTTGTAGCTTGACAAATTGCACGGACTCTCCAGGGATCTGGGAATGATCTCCTTTCTTCTTGCATCTCTGGATTCAGGGAACTGTTGTATCAGTCATCAAGGATTTGTCATTCTTTCAATAAAAAGAAAATCTGGGGAGATTGTATTGCTTCCGTGTGTGTTGTTATCATTCTTTTCTCTAGAAATACTCTTCATCTTTAGAAATTTGAAGTAAATACAAGACAAGAATTCTGAAAGCAGATTAAACCTACCAGGAATGTTTAGGTCATCAACATTTCTTCCCTCTTGGGTTGCCAACTAAATGAATGCTGTCATGTTCTTGACCCTTGCCTGCTAAGAAACTGGACTCAGTCAGTAGGGAGTATGAAATTCTTGCCTGGTGTGGTGCTTCGTAGCACCTCCACTGTGAAAACTTTGGGTTCCCATCTATTATTCCAGAGCTTTCAGACCTGGACATAGCAGTTCTGTTTCATTAAGGGAACTGAAACAGTAAAATTCACACTGAGGAGAATAACAGAAGTCAGGTGACACCATTTTAAGATTTGAAGCCTAATTCTACCCTTGATTATGTTGGCCAGTGTAAATTTTGGGTAAATGTGCAAAAAGTGTGTCAGCTGCAGTAGATAATCAGGAGATTAGAGTCAGACATAAGACACTGCCTGAGACAATTAGATGCCTTTTGCAAAAGGCCAGTACCTCTGCTCTTTCGATCACTCATGCCCCAAGAGTTTTTCTCCTGTCCCAGCCTGAACCCTGATGGAAAACTCAGAATGTGCAGGTTGCTCAATGGACTCCTCTTTCTCCCCAGCTGCTACTCCAGAGCCAAGAGCATCCTTGTGCAGACAGCTTGGCCTTCAGACTAGCACTCGGTGGCTACAGCCCTGAGACCAACTGGCATGGCAGAGTTCATGCGGGTACAGCGAAGCGCTCTCAGCATCCAGGCAGGGTGGCTTCATCTAAAATGCCTGTTAACAGCGGTCATGCTCATGCTCTCTCCTGAGTCCAGGCAGTGTCAAGGAAAATGCAAGTTAGCCCTGACCAAAACTGTGCCAGGGACTGAGCTAATGATCTAGCCCAGGCCAACTAGCACTGTGCCAAAATAATCCTAGGCACAGTCTGGGGGTTAGCAACGTGGACAGACTGTGATAGTTGCTCTTAGGGTACATCTTAGGAAGTAAGAAGAATAGACGGGACCCTGAAATATAGCAGGAGCTCACCCCCAGCTCTCCCACTGCCTGTGTGAAAGTTGGCACTCAGGGATGCTCAGCAAAGGTAGGATCACTAATGGCTGGATTTTAAGGGAAGCAACACAGGTGTCTATATGCAAAGCAACGACTCTAAGCCCAGAGCTTGCCATTTGTCTTGGAGAATCTGGCCTCCTTTCAAAGCAGATGTTTCTGCAAATGACTCAGAGTGTTGCCATTGAAACCACAGCCTTGAGAAGGGCAGGAAATTGGGGCAACACCCACCTTGCAGGGAAACCCCTGGAGAGAAACTTGAGGAAGTTGCCAAGTGGAACAAACCCAGCAATTTACAGTTTATGTCCTAAGAAGTTTTGCTCAATCCACAGTAGCTGAATGTTTCTTGCACAAACTGGAATGGCACAAAATATTTTATACAGACACTGGGGATTTTGCAGGGAGAACCCAGCCCTTGATATTTTAGATTCAGCTCTGGAGACCATCCAGGATCTGTAGCCAGCATCAGGCAGAATACTGTAGCATCACACTTTGAGCGCACCACCACAAATAGCTGCCCTTGCATTTGTGGCTGGGGAATGGCTTCTGGAGCCAGCTCAGAGTGAAAAATAGGCCAAAACCTATTAGCAGAATTAGGGAACGACTGGTCCTGCAGAATCACTGTTTGTGCCACTAGGACTCTGATACACCCCCAAATGATACTGCTGTCACTCTTCTAGCACAGCCCCTCTCTCTGTGCAGGGTCTGAGAAAGGATACTGTTTTATGGTGCAAAGGCGTGAAGAATGGGAGGTCTGCTCACCTCTGTGTCCCAGCAACCCTCGCTGCACACAGACCCTCACTGGAGAAGACGGCTGCTGCCAGCACCTCGCACAGAGGCACAGCAGTGCTAACAGCACTGGACCTCTCTTTTATGTACTATTTTTGCTCAGGCATGGACTGACATCCACCATGGTCATATGAGTGGTTGAATTTATTTATTGCAGTGACATAGTCGTTCTATTCAAGTTTTCTACTGTGTTCGGAAGATCAGGACGTGGAGTTGTGAGCTCAGCCTCACCTCCAGGTGAGCACACACAAGTGTTCAGGGAGGACTTGTGTGTGTATGGGAGCAGGACCAGCCCTGGTTCTGAGCCTGAATGCAGCTACTCAGGGGTAAAACTGAGCTAGCAGGTCCTGATATCAGTTTACTAGCTTATTTTTGTTTTGAGTGAATCTGAAACACTGTGGAAGGTGACTGACTTTCACATCCATACAGTACCTTCTTGTAAGCTCAATGCACAAAAATATTGTCTCCTTAGTAGTGGTCTGTGGAATTATCAGGTTTCTTGTTGCAGGAGAGACTAGGAAATAGATGGAAAGATTGTACAGAGAATCCCTCATCATCTGGGGGTGGGTTCATTTTCACTTAACGTTAGATGACTGATACAGATGTCTGTCACAGCTGGTCATGCTAAGTTCCCTCTCTAGACTATGCAAGAGAAATAGGAATTTTTAAAGTGGGATTCACCAGACCTGTTTTAGACATCACTGTGAGGGTGAAGTGACTTGTGTTCCTCCTGCTATGGAAAGAAGGGATGGAGGGGATTTGGCCCAAAAGCTTTGCCACTGCCAAAATGTGCTGGTGACCGTATGATTCCTGTCCCTGATACATAACGACGTGTGCTCAATTCAGCTGTATCGCCTCAGTCCCCTTATACAGCACAGTAGGCATTGGCAAGCTGTTCTAAGCAGGACAGCACATTGCAAAAGCAGTGGCTGGTGGCCTCTTTCTGGGTCCCCCCACAGGCACCAACCTTGCATCACAGGTGAGACCCTGCAAGAGGATATTGCTCTCCCTGCAAGGCCTTAGAACAGCCTGCTGGGTCCCTGGCCCCTCTGCTTCTTCCAAACATGCAGCTGCTGTCTTCCACCTTTTCTGCAGTGGTTTGATCGCACAGTGACCTGGCTTCTCGATGAAGTGCAAGAAGAAAGCTGCCAACCTCCACTACCAAAATCCCAAGCAGGCAACCCCCGGTGGCTGGGGAGATCGCGAATGCTCTTCCAAACATCTTAAGGGGCACCTCCAAGTCAGGCATGCAGCACAGCCCTCTCCTGCTAGGCAAGGACTGCCACTTGTCCTGAAAAGGCCTTGGATAAAGATCTTTGTGTCTGCTAGGCAGATGTGGTATCAGAGCTGGCGGAGGAGTGGGGCTGGTGGCAGCTGCACCTGGTGGTCAAGCTCCCTACACAGCCTTGCCAAGATGGGAATTAGCAACATCTCTGTGCCGTTGTTCTTCAGACATGCACTAATTCAGTTTTGGTGTGGAGAGAATGAAAAGCTCTTCTGAGCACCCTGCTCAGACCACCAGCACTGGGCAGTGTTTTGCTACCAAGCAATCTGCCTGAAGACAGAATTGCAAATATTTTGTGTAATGTAGTGTGTTTTAGGGAGAGAAATTGAGACAAGACAGAGCAATGAAATATGCTGAGGTGTTGGAATATAAGTATATTTATGTAACAAATATATACATAATATACAAATATATACGCTTATATATAAGGCCTGGCAGGGAGAGTAATAAACAAATATATATGCAACGAGGCTGAAAAAGCCAACAATGAAGGTGACACCATCAATATGTTGAGAACCAATGATGAATTAAATACAGCAAACTCTTATGAGACAAAGCAATCATTAAAACTTGTCATTCGTGGAACTGCTGGCTGAACAGAGATGTCATCACGTGTGGCTTCTTCCTAGCAATTTTCAAGTGAAGCATAGAGAGTATGTTTCACTTGAAGAGAGGAATACAGAGCTGTTTGGTGTTGTGAAAGCGGGTTGCTTGCCAAGGTCTAACGAACAGGGATGCAGTGTGTCCCAAGATGCGTTCAGCAAACCGCAATGCCAAACGTCTCTTACGCAAGGCGGGATGACACAAGACTCGGGGCTTGAAGGCCCTGGAATTCCTGTCAGAGGTGTCAGAATATGAAAGCGGTGCCTTGTTTTCCCTGACAAGAAGAAAAAACAAACGAGAACGTGCTTTTGGGCTGGACATTTGGCTGTCAGCAATCGCGAGGGACACTGCCTGGGTGGCAGAGACTGAGAAAGCCGGCTGTCCTTTGCCACGTGGAGTTGGCTGCTCGGGACCAAACTGCTGCTGCTGCTGCCTGGGCCAAGGAGGCTGAGGGACGGCTCCGACCCTGCGGCTGCGGAAGGCGTCCTCCACCGGATAACTGGTAACATCTCTTCCCGGACGGGATCTCCTCTCTCCGCAGTCCTGTCCCTCTAGGAATGCTCCATGACAGGCACTCAGGGACTCCCCTGCCCGTCTCTGCCCTGCTTTCTCTTCTCCTCAGAGCTGTGACTCTCCCAGCTGACTTCCAGCGATGCGGGTCCGGCCTCTCCTCTGCGCTCTCCTCCTGATGCTCCATGGAGCAGCAGGTAAGATACCAATGAAAGAGGGGTGGGCAAAAGCAGAGGGATTTTCTGATGCTGCAGTGAGGCTTCCCTATTGAAAAGATGCAGATGAATGAAAACAGAGGCCGAACCTTTCAGTACAGATTTTTTTTTTTTCTTTGTTTGTTGAGATTGTGAGTCAAGCTGTATTTTCTCCTTTTGGGTGTATGGAATGGCATTCCCCTTGGAGCCCTTCATGCCCCATATCTGTAAAAGCTCCTGCTGTAAGCTCTGCAGCTGTGACCCGACCCTGGGACCTTGTAACATGTGCTCTCATGCTCCAGTGAAGGGCTGCGCCACCTTCCGTGGTACCTTAGACTGGCTGCCCCCACGTTCCTCACCACTCATCCCTGAGCTCACCACTCACCCCCCGGCCCCTGCCTTTCAGAGTCACGAGCACTCTGTGCAGCAGCAGTCCCTAGAGCAGAGAAGGTGGGGAGGAAGGCAGATCCTGCTCCCCCGCTTTGAGAGAACCAGCACGTTTGAAAAGTGAACGTCTCCCAAATGTTGTTGCTGGATGGGTAGAGAGCATGTCCCATCAAAGAGCCATAGACATTGCCCTGCTTTCTGCTGTAGCCACCTGTCCTGATTTTCAGTGCCGGGGTGAGTCAGGGGAGGGCCAAACTTTGGCCATGCTGGGGCCTCAGGCTCTGTTTAATCTGCTTGGTAGGACTGTGCTGGAGAAATCCTTTTCTGCTCTCTTCTGCAGGCTTCTCCCTCTCTCGTGGGACACCCCAGGACTGTGAGCGCCGTGGGGGGTTCTGCTCTCACGGGTCGTGTCCACTGGGTATCGCTCGTGTTGGCATCTGCTCCCTGCAAGACTTCTGCTGCCGGATGTAGGTTCAGGGTTCCCCAAGGGCAACCGTTGTTACTTGTTGGGGTTATAGGTCAGGTCCCCGGAGAAAGAGCGGAGAATACCCAGCCCAAGGGAAGGGAGAAGCCTTTGGGCACCCACTGCTGCTCTGCCCAGCTCACGAGCTGCTGCAGTGACCAGTATCCTCTAAAACCTCCCCACCCATGGCTGCTGGCCAGTACCGCCACTGTCTGCAGAGAGCAGAGGCCCTTTCCTGGCTACCACCAGCCCCTTCTTTGGCCATGCTCTGTGCATTAAGCAGCCCTCCAGCATGTGGCCTCCCTAGCAGTGTGTCCAACTCCAGGGAAACAGGAGGAGATGGCAGAGAGCTTGAGCACTTGATCCCTACAGTTGTGCTGATGCTCCTTCGTTAGTTTGCTCCGTGATGGGTGCTTTGCATGGGCTCCCAAGGGCACAGCACCCCAAGCTATACAGCACAGGATGGGCCAGTGCAGCTTGGGGGTGAGTGGTGAGGAGCATGGGGATAGCCAGTCTGCGATGCTTGGCTGCATCATGGCAAGATCTTCTCTTTAGCAGTGCAGACTTGCTCCCTGAGAGCAGGACACCTGTCCCCTCAGCCCATAACCCTGTGAACACAGGACATTTGTCTAGGTAGCATTTGCACCACTGTTGTCTAGAAATGCCCCGAAGGGGAGACAGGTGCTTCTGGAGAGGCCACTGGATGCACAGAGCCCAGGCCAGCCCAGGAACTGCCAGACCATTCCTCCTGCAGGCGATGGTATCCCTGATGGCATCCTGGCTCCCCATGCTCCCTCCTGAGCAGCCCTTGGGAACCACCACTTGCCTCTCACAGTGACCCTGGAGCCGTCTGCATGGAGGCATCAAGCACCCCCTGGAGATGCAAAGGATGACTGTGACCCAGGACAGCCGGGCCACGGCCCCGCACCCCACGGAAAGTGCCTGCCCTGTTCCCAATACAATGTTGTGGCTGACATCCGTGTTTCTGTGGCTTGTGTGCATCCTGGGGGGAGAAGCATGCTGAGATGTACCATCTGTGGAGGGTGTTCTCCGTTAGACAGGAAGGGGGGTCTCCCTTGGGACACAACATGTTGACATCACAGCTGGTCACCCTGCAGTCTCTGTAGCCCGAGAGAGAGCAGGGCCAAAGGGATTGTGTGGGAAGGACTCGCCAACTCTCTCCCATGGCTGTTTTCACACTTGGTCTTCAGGAAAATGGGTGAATGTGGAAGACAGAAGGAGCTATGGCTTTCCACCCCAGCCCAGGTTCCTGGAGATCATCACCATCACCTAAATTTCCCTGGTCACAATGGGAGCACGTGGGGTGTTCACTGGGTGCCAGGCCAGGTCAAGACTCCCCTCAGGCTATTTCATGGGCCATGTCACTCTGTGGGTTGAGGTGGCCCTGGGTCCGTCCACAGGGGCTGTGGGGCCTGGTTAGGTGTCACCAGTGGGTTGTGTGGGGCCCAGCAAGGGTTGGGGTCAAGTTGCTCCTGAGGAAACAGAGACTTCGAGCCATGCCAGAGGGTCATGCAGGTGCCTAGGCTGCATTAGGCCCTGGTGTTATGGGAGGTTTGGGATATGGGGCTGGGCCAGGGGGTCACTCAGCAGCCTGGGGCTGTGTTGGGCATTGGTGTCATGGGGGGAATCAGGACCTGGGGCTGCACCGTGGGGTCACTCAGGAGCCCGGGCTGGGTTGGGGTCAGCCCCAAGACCCTTTTGTCTCTCCAGTGCTTGACTCCCAGCCCTTTGCTCTCTCCTGGCGCTGGCCCAGCACTCTTGGTACTCCCTCCCATAGCCCGTACTCGGACTCACCAGCTAGTCCGGCTTGAAGTTTGCTAGAGGATCATGGACATGAGCAAAGACACAGCATAGACAGCACGTTCATACAAGAAATAGTAAGGAATAAAGCTGAATAGGAAGATAGGACAGACTGTGGTGATGAGGTGCAGGGCATGGCCAGAGAAGGGTGCTGACCAGCAGCCTGCTTTCAACCGCTTGGCCCTGCTTCTCTATCTTCCATGCCTGTTCCTCCCTGGCCCACCTTGGTTTTTCCCTTTCCTGGACTTTGGCCCTTTTTTGAAATATCAAATAATAATTCCTATAAATCTCAGAATTCTCTTAATCAATTCCAGACCTCCAGGGCTTGCCATTATAAGTCTTATAAACCTTCCTTCAATAGCCACCTTCAGTTTGGACAGCATTACATGGAGATTTTCTTCTGTTAAATGACCTTTGTGTGTTTTGCACAAGGGAAAATAGTTTCGGAAGCAGTTGATTCAGATTAAAAAAATGGGAATGGTTTCTCACCTTCTCACTATTTCTCTGGTCACTATCTCCTCATCTGAATAGCCATTAGAGAGAGATTCTTAAACTTACCACTTCTTTGCATGTCACGTGCATAGTCATCCTGGCACAAATGAAAATGTCCTTGTAATGTTCAAGGGAGAGAAGGTGCGCAATATGCTGCACGTTCCTGCATTTAACACACTGCCTGACTACACGAGGCAGCCGAAAGGAGAGGAAGAGGCAAATATCCCATCGGTGTGTACGACTGGTTCCTGCTCCTCTCTATGCCAGAAAAATGGCTTTGTCCATGGCAGACAGTTCATGCCAAGCCACTGTCGCCAGTGCGCCTGCTGTGCCGCCGCAGCGCGGTGTCACAAGACGTGTTGCGTGGGGATAACGGTGGCGATTGCAGGAGTTCCCAGGAGGCACCTCACCCTCTCCCACTGCAGGAGGGAGGGGTAAGGGAGCAGCCCGTCAGCCCCGTGGGTCATGCACATGGGTCACTTTCTCATTGGCCAGGGGAAGATGTGGCCGCGGGAACAAGCACACGTCCCACCCGTCTGGAGGAGTATAAAACCAGGGTGCTGTGGGCAAAACAACACTCCCCGACCCAAGGGGCACTGGGACACAGGCGACTCGTGGTGGGATCGTCACTGCCTGAACGCCAAGACCGCCCCTGATCTGGTAGGTACCTGCGGGGTCGCTTCCAGGTTGGCCTCCCATTCCGCCTCTTGGCCTGTTCAAGTGCCATCTGCCTGGAACCATCGACATGCCACATGGGTGGAAGCATCAGAGCAGACAGCGAGGCCAGCCGGCGGTTGCAGAAAAGAGAGCAAATCCCACCTATGAGCTGATGATTGTTAGAGCCTCGAGAGAGGGGAAGCTGGATGCGGGCTTTCCCAGCTGCAGGACAGACTGGAAAGGTGCCTGGCTGCTTGAGGAGGGACCCGAGGGCTTGTGCTCTGGCGAGGTGGGGACCCTCCCGGGCAAAGAGGGCAGACGCTTCCCGGGCAGCAGCACAGAGGTCTTCCAGGCTGATACTTCCCAACTGCTCGCGCAATATCCCAAAGCATTGCTGTCCATAGCTGGCACTCCTGCTTGGGAGCAGGCTACAGCAAAACATCATGCTGTGTTCTTTGAGTGTTCGTGTGTCCCCTCTGCAGCCACGTGGAGCACGGGGCCGGCCGTCAGCCATGCGGATCCTCTACCTTCTCTTCCCCTTCTTCCTGCTGCTGCTCCAGGGCGCTGCAGGTGAGACGGGCAGAGGGGCAGAGGGGTGAGCTGTGACCCCGTGTCAGCGGGGTCTGCCACGTCCCGGGAAGACGCTCCGCGTGTTGGAGCGGTGCAAAGTTGAGGAGGGACGGAAGAAGGATGCTTCTGAGGGGCCCCTTCAGGAGCACCTGCAGTGGGTATGGGGGGCACAGGTGCCCAGCAAGAAGAGCCTGGCTTCTCCTGTGGGCTGCGAAGGCATTCAGCTGCAGGCGCCAAGCCTGCGTTCAGCTGCTGCTCCGTGGGTGTCTGCAGGGGAGCTGCCTTCCGCAAGCCTGGGGTCCTCACAGCCCCCCGTTCAGAGGGACCTGCCACCCAGCGTAGGCGTGGGAACGTGCCGCGCAGCGCCTGCTGCCTTGGCAGTCTGCCTGGGGCGCAAAGCGGTCCCGCCTTGTGCAGGGGCCTCTAAGCCGAGCGTCCCAAGGTGCCGGTGCCCCGAGGCGTGAGGCCTGGCGAGGGCTGCGCGAGGGCTTTCCATCAGAGGCCACTCGCGGCCGGGAGCAGCCGGGAGGGAACGTGGGGTGCGGGCTGTGCCCTGCTTCCCGCTCTGCTGCTGCTGCCGGCAGCGGTGGGCATGCAGCTGCGGAGCTGGGGAGGCAGCACGGCTCTGCCTCGGCCTCCCGCTGCTCTTCCCCGCTGCCTGCCCTGTGCACACACCCCCCCACTGCCATGTAGCGCTGTTAGAGGGGAGAGGTCTTGCTGGTGAAGATGCAGGTACGGTGAGTTTGGTGCTGAGTGCATGTAGGGGGTGGAAATCCAGGGTGAAATCCAGGCTTAGTGTCAACCCTTCTGGAATCACACACTCTTCTCTCCCACTTTTTCTTTGCCATTGTTTCTCTGTACATCCATCTCCATGGCTGCAGGAAGTGTCAGTGTCTGCAGACGAAGAGGGGGAGTCTGCGTTTTTGGGGGCTGTCGTTACCCTACTAAACCCATTGGAAGATGTTCTCGACTTCACTATTGCTGCAAAAGGTAAGTTCTGGATTGGAAGTTCAGGAAGAGGCTGCCTCATCACTAGCGTTGATAGTCATAGTCTTCTTTTGAGTCAAGTCCTGGTTAACGCCTTTGTGCCTTCATGCTGTGAGGCAGAGCCCGGGGCAGGAGGAGAAAGGGCCTTGTGTGCTCGGGGCTGCCCTGAAGGACCCCAAAGTCAGACAGCACCTTCCCACTCCCCTCGGCCCCACGAGACCTGCACAGCCCTGAGAGAGGCTCTGCCACAGTGGCCAAGAGTGATGGGTGTCCCTGCCGTGGCACGAGGCTCACAGTCCTTGCCCGGATGTCCCTGCAGAGCCTTGGAGCTGGCGCTGCAACCGCTTAGGAAAACAAAGCTCCAAGGCGCCTGCAAGAAGCACTGGAGCTTCCTTCTGGGGCATTTAGCCTTAGGCCCTCCCTGCAGTTGCTTAGTGTGGGAGAGGTAGTTGGAGAGGCTGGGAGAAAGGGAAATGCAAAGAGTACGTTGCAAGCAGGTGCCATCACTCTCTGTTTTCTTCCTACAGCGTATGGGTCTGAGGCCCTGAATCTTCCGAGCAGCACTTCCCCCTTGCTTCTCAGTCCTGAAATGGCTCTGCATGTCCTCCTCCCTTCCTGCTTCTGCAGTCTCCAAGTTGTGTGCAAACGGAAGGTGAAGCGCTGCTCCTGATGGGATGCAAGGGCACTTGTGTGCGGGAGCAAGGCGGCCGAGGCCCTTGTGTCAGCTGGAAAGAAGCTGCATGTCCCTGCTTCAATAAAGCCGTGTAGTTTGGCATTGCAGTTGATGGAAAGTGCAGAGGTTTCCTGGTGGGACAGGAGGTTCTGTGTGGGTAAGGGTTTTGCGATGCTCAGGTTCGCCACCACAGCCACGCTCAGGGCTGCTCTTCCCTGGCAGCGTGGTGGGGGACGCTGTGCCTCGCAGTGCCTCCCGGGCCCCGGCGCTTGCTGCTGGTGGCACAAAGGCACTCTGTGGTTCCCGCAGGTGGTTTCCCTGGCGCGGGAGCAGTGTCCCGGTCCTCTGGGGCGCTGGGGCGTCTCTGTGCCCATGGGAGGCTCGGGCAGCAGCAGCAGCAGCGTGCGGCTGTGTGCGGAGGGTGGCGCTGGGGTGTGTGTCCCCCTTGGCCAGGCACCTGCACGGCTGCCCACCGGCCCGTCCCCGAGGCCCCGCGCTCCTCCTCGCCCTGCTCCGGCATGCTGCAGCCCTCCTTGCTGCGGGCCACGACGGCGGCTGCGCTGCCCCTGCGCCCCTTCCCACCGCGCCGCCGCACGGCGCCTCCCTCGCCCTCCTCGGCCGTCGCGACGGGCACCCGCCGAGCGGCCCCTGCCCACCTCCCCTCCACGCCTGCCCTCCCCACGCACCCACGCCTCTCCACCACCCACGGCCTCCATCGCCGCCGCAGCCGTGCCGCGACGAGGCTGAGCGCCCGCGCCGCCCGCCAAGGACACCTCTGCAGCCCTTGCAGTGAGACGGGTCTCCGGGGAGGGCGGTCCAGCTCAGCCTCGACGGGACCTCTCCAGCGGGTCCCACGCACCGTGGCCTGCAAGCGTGCAGATCTCGAGCCCAGCAGGCAATGCACGGGCTGTCTTCTGCGCTCTGCCCGCCTGCCGATACTCGGCGGTGGCACTGCAGCTCTCTGCCACCAGCAGTGACCTCCACCTTGCTGCAAAGGCCAGCCTCAAGGCTTGTGTTGCGCCTGCGCTCGAGCAGCAGCTTGTGTGCGTGCACATGGGCCTGCAGGAGCAAAACGTGCCCCTGGCTGTGTTGGCGAAGCCTTTGCTTTCCAAGGAGCCAGAGCAGCCTCAGCCCTCTCTACCCGGACTCGACCACCTCCTGCTTCCAGGCGCATGTCCAGCCCTTGCCAAAGCAGCAGGGCGGACATCTGCAGGAGCTTCCCGCGTGCCTCTGCCCTGCTCACAAGGCTGAAGGTCCTTGCCGGAGTCAAACACAGCACACACCTCTGCCACAGGGACTGCGGCTGGGAAGGGCCTGGGGCCCTTTCTGGGGAGAAGGGAGCGAGGATGGCTGCTTTGGGAAGCTGACATCTGTCTGTGGGAACCACAGAGTGCCTTTGTGCCACCAGCAGCAAGCGCCGGGGCCCGGGAGGCACTGCGAGGCACAGCGTCCCCCACCACGCTGCCAGGGAAGAGCAGCCCTGAGCGTGGCCGTGGTGGCGAACCTGAGCATCGCAAAACCCCTACCCACACAGAACCTCCTGTCCCACCAGGAAACCTCTGCACTTTCCATCAACTGCAATGCCAAACTACACGGCTTTATTGAAGCAGGGACATGCAGCTTCTTTCCAGCTGACACAAGGGCCTCGGCCGCCTTGCTCCCGCACACAAGTGCCCTTGCATCCCATCAGGAGCAGCACTTCACCTTCCGTTTGCACACAACTTGGAGACTGCAGAAGCAGGAAGGGAGGAGGACATGCAGAGCCATTTCAGGACTGAGAAGTAAGGGGGAAGTGCTACTCGAAGGATGCACGTCCCCAGCCCCGTATGCTGTAGGAGTAAAAGAGAGAGTGATGGCACCTGCTTGCAACGTACTCTTTGCATTTCCCTTTCTCCCAGCCTCTCCAACTACCTCTCCCACACTAAGCAACTGCAGGGAGGGCCTAAGGCTAAATGCCCCAGAAGGAAGCTCCAGTGCTTCTTGCAGGCGCCTTGGAGCTCTGTTTTCCTAAGCGGTTGCAGCGCCAGCTCCAAGGCTCTGCAGGGACATCCGGGCAAGGACTGTGAGCCTCGTGCCACGGCAGGGACACCCGTCACTCTTGGCCACTGTGGCAGAGCCTCCGTCAGGGCTGTGCAGGTCTCGTGGGGCCGAGGGGAGTGGGAAGGTGCTGTCTGACTTTGGGGTCCTTCAGGGCAGCCCCGAGCACACAAGGCCCTTTCTCCTCCTGCCCCGGGCTCTGCCTCACAGCATGAAGGCACAAAGGCGTTAACCAGGAGTGTGGGTTTAAAGACAACAGCAGCTCTTTCTGCTGTCACTTTGGCATGGCAACATCAATTTTAATTCCAGAACTTACTTTTTGCAACAAATGGAAAATCTTGAGCATACTCCCTTGGCAACATAAGGGAAATAGCAATTTGAAAATGAACAATAGCCTTTTATTCGTTCACATTCCTTCTTACTTCCTGGTGCGAAGGAGAATCCTGCAAATTAAAACAGTTGAAAAGGAGCAAGAATGGGATTACTGTAAAGAATCCGTGTATTCCAGAGGAGCCGATACTCCCCTTGCATGTTAGCCTCCACACAGACTCAGCATCAAACCCGCAGTCTTTACATCTTCCGAAGAAAGTTTACATGGTGATGTGTGTGTGCACGGGGCAGGCAGTGGGGAAGAGCAGCGGGAGGCCGAGGCAGAGCCGTGCTGCCTCCCCAGCTCCGCAGCTGCATGCCCACCGCTGCCGGCAGCAGCAGCAGAGCGGGAAGCAGGGCACAGCCCGCACCCCACGTTCCCTCCCGGCTGCTCCCGGCCGCGAGTGGCCTCTGATGGAAAGCCCTCGCGCAGCCCTCGCCAGGCCTCACGCCTCGGGGCACCGGCACCTTGGGACGCTCGGCTTAGAGGCCGCTGGATGAGGGGGCAGCTTTGCGCCCCAGGCAGGGCTCCTCAAATGGCATCACACTTATGGTCTGACGTGCCATCGCTCCCCAAGGTGCCCGCTGTTCGAACAGCCTGGTCTGGCTGTAAGGGCTGCGTCCTCTGTGGCTGCAGCATGAGCTCCTCTGCAGCAGCTCCCCACGAGGCAGCTAAAGGCAGGACCCGGGAGCTGCCTCCCACTTCAGCCCCCCAAGGAGACAGCCTTTATTCCTGGGAGCTATCTCCACACCCGCTGCCCATCTCCTGGGGGAAAGGGCGCTCTCAGAAGAGCTTTCGAGCTATGCCGTTGCATGGCTTTTCACGTAGGAACACTAAGTCGACCAGAAAACCAACCATTCCCTCCAAACTGTTCAGTGCCTCTGACCAACGGGGCCGCTTGCGGGGCATGGACGACACCTCTGAGGTGGGTTCACACCTCACCTCTGCTCCCCTCCTCACATCTCACCTGCAGCGCCCTGGAGCAACAGCAGGAAGAAAGGGAAGAGCAAGCACAGGATCCGCATGGCTGACAGACGGCCCAGAGCTCCACGTGGCTGCGGAGGGGAGTCACAAGGCAGCAAGGAGATGAAGGACCCCATGAGGAGACAGCAGTGGTGATTAGCATTACAACTGCATGAAGATCCCGGGAACAGCCGTTTGGACAATCTACATGGGTTTTTTCATTATCTTTCTCACAGGTCTGCCTTACGGTTTCTCCAAAAGACAGACTGGGGAACTCCTGCCTGGTTGTTGCAATTTTAGTCAAATCAACATCCAAGGAAATTTCAAAAATGCAAGCAGAAACTCACCTTGGAAGCTGTACTCCTCAGCCCTTACACATCATGTCTTTTCTCCTGAGGAGAATTCAATATGTTTTCAAAGGGACAGAATCGAGGGGTGAGCTAAGAAACAAGTTCCAATGTAGTTACCTGATGGGAGCTATTGCTAGGGCATTTGCCCTCTCCCGCTGCCTCCCCTTCGCACAGGCCACAGCGAAGAAGGTTTGCACAGCAGGAGATCCTTGTGCCGACACTGAAGGCGATGCCCAGAGTAGGACTGAGGGCAAGAAATGAGCGAGGTTCTTACACTGAAGGCCCAGCCACCTCAGCAGTGCCCACCCGCGAGTCCAGGTCACTCCCGGGCTTCCCAGCAGACACCCTCAGAGCCCGACAGGCTGCACCACAACCCAGGGCGGCACCTCCCCCGGCCACGGCACGAGGGCAGAGAAGGGTCTCCGTCGCCGCTGAGGTCACCACAGAACACCCTCTGGGAGCTAGCTGAGGCCTGAGAGCATGGAAGACCTCTGTGCTGCTGCCCGGGAAGCGTCTGCCCTCTTTGCCCGGGAGGGTCCCCACCTCGCCAGAGCACAAGCCCTCGGGTCCCTCCTCAAGCAGCCAGGCACCTTTCCAGTCTGTCCTGCAGCTGGGAAAGCCCGCATCCAGCTTCCCCTCTCTCGAGGCTCTAACAATCATCAGCTCATAGGTGGGATTTGCTCTCTTTTCTGCAACCGCCGGCTGGCCTCGCTGTCTGCTCTGATGCTTCCACCCATGTGGCATGTCGATGGTTCCAGGCAGATGGCACTTGAACAGGCCAAGAGGCGGAATGGGTGGCCAACCTGGAAGCGACCCCGCAGGTACCTACCAGATCAGGGGCGGTCTTGGCGTTCAGGCAGTGACGATCCCACCACGAGTCGCCTGTGTCCCAGTGCCCCTTGGGTCGGGGAGTGTTGTTTTGCCCACAGCACCCTGGTTTTATACTCCTCCAGACGGGTGGGACGTGTGCTTGTTCCCGCGGCCACATCTTCCCCTGGCCAATGAGAAAGTGACCCATGTGCATGACCCACGGGGCTGACGGGCTGCTCCCTTACCCCTCCCTCCTGCAGTGGGAGAGGGTGAGGTGCCTCCTGGGAACTCCTGCAATCGCCACTGTTATCCCCACGCAACACGTCTTGTGACACCGCGCTGCGGCGGCACAGCAGGCGCACCGGCTACGGTAGTTTTATTCAAACTGTTTGAGATGAGCAAAAAGATTGGCTGGTGCAGGCACCAGCAGCAACCAATTCCAATGTTCAGGGATGTACTGTGCATGTCCCAAGTTTGTTTCTGCAAACCACAATGCCCAACGTCTCTTATGCGAGACAGGATGGCAGAACACTCAGGGTCTGAAGACCCTGGAATTCCTCTCCGAGGTGTCAGAATACGAAAGTGATGCCTTGATTTCTCTGAGAAGAAAAAAAAGGAGAAGATGCCTTTTGGCTGGACATTTGGGTGACCGGAAGGGTAACACAGGAGCCTGGGCCAAATTGGGCATTGGTGTCATGGGGGGAACTGGGACCTGGGGCTGCACCGTGGGGTCACTCAGGAGCCCGGGCTGGGTTGGGGTCAGCCCCAAGACCCTTTTGTCTCTCCAGTGCTTGACTCCCAGCCCTTTGCTCTCTCCTGGCGCTGGCCCAGCACTCTTGGTACTCCCTCCCATAGCCCGTACTCAGACTATGTTTTAGAAGCAGTTGATTCCGATAGAAAAAGTGGGAATGGTTTCTCACCTTCTTGCTATTTTTCTGGTCACAGAATCACAGAATCGCTGAGGTTGGAAGGGACCTCTGGAGATCATCTAGTCCAACCCCCCTGCTCAAGCAGGGTCACCTAGAGCATGTTGCACAGGATTGCATCCCGGCGTGTTCTGAATATCTCCAGAGAAGGAGACTCCACAACCTCTCGGGGCAACCTGTTCCAGTGCTCTGTCACCCTCACAGTGAAGAAGTTTTTCCTCATGTTAAGATGGAAGTGTCTGTGTTTCAGTTTGTGCCCGTTGCCTCATGTCCTGTCGCTGGGCACCACTGAAAAGAGTCTGGTCCCATCCTCTCGACACCTTCCCTTCAGATACTTGTACACGTTGATAAGATCTCCTCTCAGCCTTCTCTTCTCCAGGCTAAACAGGCCCAGCTCTCTCAATCTTTCCTCATAAGAGAGATGTTCCAGTCCCCTAATCACCTCCGTAACCCCACGCCAGACTCTTTCCAGTAGTGCCACATCCCTCTTGTACTGGGGAGCCCAGAACTGGACGCAGTACTCCAGATGTGGCCTCCCCAGGGCTGAGGAGAGGGGGAGAATCACCTCCCTCCACCTGCTGGCAACACTCTTCCTGATGCACCCCACAATACCATTGGCCTTCTTGGCCACAAGGGCACATTGCTGCCTCATGCTTAACTTGGTGTCCACCAGCACTCCCAGGTCCTTCTCCGCAGAGCTGCTTTCCAGCGGGTCAACCCCCAACCTGTACTGGTGCATGGGGTTATTCCTCCCTAGGTGCAGGACCCTGCACTTGCCTTTGTTGAACTTCACGAGGTTCCTCTCCGCCCACCTCTCCAGCCTGTCCAGGTCTCTCTGAATGGACCTGTGGATCCTTTTGAAACGTTCTGACAAGTTGGACATGAGTCAGCAGTGCATTCCTGCAGCAATGAAGGCCAAACTGCACACTGGGTGACACCAGCAAGGGTGCAGCCACCAGGTCAAGTGAAATGATTATTCCCCTCTATTTGGCACTAGGGAACTGCTATCCAGCTTGGGGCTCCCGAGCACAAGAAAGACACTAACACACTGGAGCAACTCCAGTGAAAGGCCACCGAGATGATTAGGGGGCTGGAACACATGGCATACGAGTAGAGGCTGACAGAGCTCAATTCGTTTAGTCTTAAACAGAAAAAACTTAATACTGTCTTCAGCTACCTGATCGAAGACCATACAAAAAACAAAGCTGGATCATTCTTGGAGGTGTGCAGCAAAAGGATAAGGGGCAATGATTAAGTAAAAACACAGAAAATTCTAGTTTAGTATTAGGAAATTTTCTTTCACAGTGAGAGTTGTCAAACACTGAACAGGAGCCCAGAAAAGGTAGAATCTGCATCCTTACAGATATTCAAAATGCTACAGGACATGAGCCTGAGCAAATGGATTTAACTTGGATAGTTGGCTCTGCTCTGAGCTAGGGGTTGGATAAAACAGTCTCCAGAGCTCCTTTCAAATCTAAATTCATCTACAATTCTATGATTGCAGAGAGCAAATTTGGGTACCCGAAACAGCATGGAACTGTGCCCAGTGTAGATGAACATGCTGAGAAGGTGCCCAAATAAACAATTCTTCCTCTCTTGCCAAAGTGTTCCTTGGTGCACGTTCAGATTCCGTGTGAAAAGGATTCTACAAATACAGATTAGGATGAAAATAGATTCAAACAGTGCAGAACTGAATGATAGTTTGAAAGGAATACAAATTTCCAGCACACTTGAAAGCAGATCTCAGACAAAGTTCTTCTCCAAAAAGGAAGACTAATCACAAATGGCTGTCATTTTAAGCACTACTTCCTAAAACAACATCAGCTCTAATGCACAGTGGTCACTATCTCCTCATCTGAATAGCCATTAGAGAGAGATTCTTAAACTTACCACTTCTTTGCATGTCACGTGCATAGTCATCCTGGCACAAATGAAAATGTCCTTGTAATGTTCAAGGGAGAGAAGGTGCGCAATATGCTGCACGTTCCTGCATTTAACACACTGCCTGACTACACGAGGCAGCCGAAAGGAGAGGAAGAGGCAAATATCCCATCGGTGTGTACGACTGGTTCCTGCTCCTCTCTATGCCAGAAAAATGGCTTTGTCCATGGCAGACAGTTCATGCCAAGCCACTGTCGCCAGCGTGCCTGCTGTGCCGCCGCAGCGCGGTGTCACAAGACGTGTTGCGTGAGGATAACGGTGGCGATTGCAAGAGTTCCCAGGAGGCACCTCACCCTCTCCCACTGCAGGAGGGAGGGGTAAGGGAGCAGCCCGTCAGCCCCGTGGGTCATGCACATGGGTCACTTTCTCATTGGCCAGGGGAAGATGTGGCCGCGGGAACAAGCACACGTCCCACCCGTCTGGAGGAGTATAAAACCAGGGTGCTGTGGGCAAAACAACACTCCCCGACCCAAGGGGCACTGGGACACAGGCGACTCGTGGTGGGATCGTCACTGCCTGAACGCCAAGACCGCCCCTGATCTGGTAGGTACCTGCGGGGTCGCTTCCAGGTTGGCCACCCATTCCGCCTCTTGGCCTGTTCAAGTGCCATCTGCCTGGAACCATCGACATGCCACATGGGTGGAAGCATCAGAGCAGACAGCGAGGCCAGCCGGCGGTTGCAGAAAAGAGAGCAAATCCCACCTATGAGCTGATGATTGTTAGAGCCTCGAGAGAGGGGAAGCTGGATGCGGGCTTTCCCAGCTGCAGGACAGACTGGAAAGGTGCCTGGCTGCTTGAGGAGGGACCCGAGGGCTTGTGCTCTGGCGAGGTGGGGACCCTCCCGGGCAAAGAGGGGAGACGCTTCTCAGGCAGCAGCACAGAGGTCTTCCAGGCTGATACTTCCCAACTGCTCGCGCAATATCCCAAAGCATTGCTGTCCATAGCTGGCACTCCTGCTTGGGAGCAGGCTACAGCAAAACATCATGCTGTGTTCTTTGAGTGTTCGTGTGTCCCCTCTGCAGCCACGTGGAGCACGGGGCCGGCCGTCAGCCATGCGGATCCTCTACCTTCTCTTCCCCTTCTTCCTGCTGCTGCTCCAGGGCGCTGCAGGTGAGACGGGCAGAGGGGCAGAGGGGTGAGCTGTGACCCCGTGTCAGCGGGGTCTGCCACGTCCCGGGAAGACGCTCCGCGTGTTGGAGCGGTGCAAAGTTGAGGAGGGACGGAAGAAGGATGCTTCTGAGGGGCCCCTTCAGGAGCACCTGCAGTGGGTATGGGGGGCACAGGTGCCCAGCAAGAAGAGCCTGGCTTCTCCTGTGGGCTGCGAAGGCATTCAGCTGCAGGCGCCAAGCCTGCGTTCAGCTGCTGCTCCGTGGGTGTCTGCAGGGGAGCTGCCTTCCGCAAGCCTGGGGTCCTCACAGCCCCCCGTTCAGAGGGACCTGCCACCCAGCGTAGGCGTGGGAACGTGCCGCGCGGCGCCTGCTGCCTTGGCAGTCTGCCTGGGGCGCAAAGCAGTCCCGCCTTGTGCAGGGGCCTCTAAGCCGAGCGTCCCAAGGTGCCGGTGCCCCGAGGCGTGAGGCCTGGCGAGGGCTGCGCGAGGGCTTTCCATCAGAGGCCACTCGCGGCCGGGAGCAGCCGGGAGGGAACGTGGGGTGCGGGCTGTGCCCTGCTTCCCGCTCTGCTGCTGCTGCCGGCAGCGGTGGGCATGCAGCTGCGGAGCTGGGGAGGCAGCACGGCTCTGCCTCGGCCTCCCGCTGCTCTTCCCCGCTGCCTGCCCTGTGCACACACCCCCCCACTGCCATGTAGCGCTGTTAGAGGGGAGAGGTCTTGCTGGTGAAGATGCAGGTACGGTGAGTTTGGTGCTGAGTGCATGTAGGGGGTGGAAATCCAGGGTGAAATCCAGGGTTAGGGTCAACCCTTCTGGAATCACACACTCTTCTCTCCCACTTTTTCTTTGCCACTGTTTCTCTGTACATCCATCTCCGTGGCTGCAGGAAGTGCCGATGGCTGCAGACGAAAAGGGGGATTCTGTTTCTATGGCCTATGTCCTTTCGGTAGTAAATACATTGGAAAGTGTTCTAGATTTCTCTTTTGCTGCAAAAGGTAAGTTGTGGATTGGACGTTCAGGAAAAGGGTTGCTGCCTCATCACTAGCGTTGATAGTCATAGTCTTCTTTTGAGTCAAGTCCTGGTTAACGCCTTTGTGCCTTCATGCTGTGAGGCAGAGCCCAGGGCAGGAGGAGAAAGGGCCTTGTGTGCTCGGGGCTGCCCTGAAGGACCCCAAAGTCAGACAGCACCTTCCCACTCCCCTCGGCCCCACGAGACCTGCACAGCCCTGAGAGAGGCTCTGCCACAGTGGCCAAGAGTGACGGGTGTCCCTGCCGTGGCACGAGGCTCACAGTCCTTGCCCGGATGTCCCTGCAGAGCCTTGGAGCTGGTGCTGCAACCGCTTAGGAAAACAGAGCTCCAAGCTGCCTGCAAGAAGCACTGGAGCTTCCTTCTGGGGCATTTAGCCTTAGGCCCTCCCTGCAGTTGCTTAGTGTGGGAGAGGTAGTTGGAGAGGCTGGGAGAAAGGGAAATGCAAAGAGTACGTTGCAAGCAGGTGCCATCACTCTCTCTTTTACTCCTACAGCATATTCGGCTGAGGCTCTGAATCTTCCAAGCAGCACTTCCCCCTTGCTTCTCAGTCCTGAAATGGCTCTGCATGTCCTCCTCCCTTCCTGCTTCTGCAGTCTCCAAGTCGTGTGCAAACGGAAGGTGAAGCGCTGCTCCTGATGGGATGCAAGGGCACTTGTGTGCGGGAGCAAGGCGGCCGAGGCCCTTGTGTCAGCTGGAAAGAAGCTGCATGTCCCTGCTTCAATAAAGCCGTGTAGTTTGGCATTGCAGTTGATGGAAAGTGCAGAGGTTTCCTGGTGGGACAGGAGGTTCTGTGTGGGTAAGGGTTTTGCGATGCTCAGGTTCCCCACCACAGCCACGCTCAGGGCTGCTCTTCCCTGGCAGCGTGGTGGGGGACGCTGTGCCTCGCAGTGCCTCCCGGGCCCCGGCGCTTGCTGCTGGTGGCACAAAACTGCTCTGTGGTTCCCACAGACAGATGTCAGCTTCCCAAAGCAGCCATCCTCGCTCCCTTCTCCCCAGAAAGGGCCCCAGGCCCTTCCCAGCCGCAGTCCCTGTGGCAGAGGCGTGTGCTGTGTTTGACTCCGGCAAGGACCTTCAGCCTTGCGAGCAGGGCAGAGGCACGCGGGAAGCTCCTGCAGATGTCCGCCCTGCTGCTTTGGCAAGGGCTGGACATGCGCCTGGAAGCAGGAGGTGGTCGAGTCCGGGTAGAGAGGGCTGAGGCTGCTCTGGCTCCTTGGAAAGCAAAGGCTTCGCCAACACAGCCAGGGGCACGTTTTGCTCCTGCAGGCCCATGTGCACGCACACAAGCTGCTGCTCGAGCGCAGGCACAACACAAGCCTTGAGGCTGGCCTTTGCAGCAAGGTGGAGGTCACTGCTGGTGGCAGAGAGCTGCAGTGCCACCGCCGAGTATCGGCAGGCGGGCAGAGCGCAGAAGACAGCCCGTGCATTGCCTGCTGGGCTCGAGATCTGCACGCTTGCAGGCCACGGTGCGTGGGACCCGCTGGAGAGGTCCCGTCGAGGCTGAGCTGGACCGCCCTCCCCGGAGACCCGTCTCACTGCAAGGGCTGCAGAGGTGTCCTTGGCGGGCGGCGCGGGCGCTCAGCCTCGTCGCGGCAGGGCTGCGGCGGCGATGGAGGCCGTGGGTGGCGGAGAGGCGTGGGTGCGTGGGGAGGGCAGGCGTGGAGGGGAGGTGGGCAGGGGCCGCTCGGCGGGTGCCCGTCGCGACGGCCGAGGAGGGCGAGGGAGGCGCCGTGCGGCGGCGCGGTGGGAAGGGGCGCAGGGGCAGCGCAGCCGCCGTCGTGGCCCGCAGCAAGGAGGGCTGCAGCATGCCGGAGCAGGGCGAGGAGGAGCGCGGGGCCTCGGGGACGGGCCGGTGGGCAGCCGTGCAGGTGCCTGGCTTTGGAAGAATGGTTAAGTGAAAAGGGGCAAGATCTCTTAGTGAGCAATCCTGTCTTCACAATAGAGGGAGGATCCCGCGGCTATGTGAACTGTCCTTGAGCATTCCTAGACCATTACAGAAGGGGAAGACAAGTAGTGGTAAACAAGTCAAGGAGGGGGCCGACAAGCCCCTCCACGGGAACAGCAACTTTGCACCAATCGTGTATTCGCTTTAGGCGCGTGAACAGAGACTGTAAACGAATCATACAGCTATTGCTAGCACATGCTCTATCGCCTGTCTATATATACTCTGTGTAAGCTCTAATAAGGGGAGAACGATCATACTCACATTGAGACTCATCGTTACTCCGGGTCCGTCTCCCACTCCGACACCTGGCCAAGGGGGAGACACACCCCAGCGCCACCCTCCGCACACAGCTGCACGCTGCTGCTGCCGCCCGAGCCTCCCGTGGGCACAGAGACACCCCAGCACCCCAGAGGACCGGGACACTGCTCCCGCGCCAGGGAAACCACCTGCGGGAACCACAGAGTGCCTTTGTGCCACCAGCAGCAAGCGCCGGGGCCCGGGAGGCACTGCGAGGCACAGCGTCCCCCACCACGCTGCCAGGGAAGAGCAGCCCTGAGCGCGGCCGTGGTGGCGAACCTGAGCATCGCAAAACCCTTACCCACACAGAACCTCCTGTCCCACCAGGAAACCTCTGCACTTTCCACCAACTGCAATGCCAAACTACACGGCTTTATTGAAGCAGGGACATGCAGCTTCTTTCCAGCTGACACAAGGGCCTCGGCCGCCTTGCTCCTGCACACAAGTGCCCTTGCATCCCATCAGGAGCAGCGCTTCACCTTCCGTTTGCACACGACTTGGAGACTGCAGAAGCAGGAAGGGAGGAGGACATGCAGAGCCATTTCAGGACTGAGAAGTAAGGGGGAAGTGCTACTCGAAAGATGCACGTCCCCAGCCCCGTATGCTGTAGGAGTAAAAGAGAGAGTGATGGCACCTGCTTGCAACGTACTCTTTGCATTTCCCTTTCTCCCAGCCTCTCCAACTACCTCTCCCACACTAAGCAACTGCAGGGAGGGCCTAAGGCTAAATGCCCCAGAAGGAAGCTCCAGTGCTTCTTGCAGGCAGCTTGGAGCTCTGTTTTCCTAAGCGGTTGCAGCGCCAGCTCCAAGGCTCTGCAGGGACATCCGGGCAAGGACTGGGAGCCTTGTGCCACGGCAGGGACACCCGTCACTCTTGGCCACTGTGGCAGAGCCTCCGTCAGGGCTGTGCAGGTCTCGTGGGGCCGAGGGGAGTGGGAAGGTGCTGTCTGACTTTGGGGTCCTTCAGGGCAGCCCCAAGCACACAAGGCCCTTTCTCCTCCTGCCCTGGGCTCTGCCTCACAGCATGAAGGCACAAAGGCGTTAACCAGGACTTGACTCAAAAGAAGACTATGACTATCATCGCTAGTGATGAGGCAGCAACCCTTTTCCTGAACTTCCAATCCACAACTTACCTTTTGCAGCAATGGACTAATTTAGAACACTTTCCAATGTATTTATTAGGAAAACGACAGCCCCCAAAAACGCAGAATCCCCCTCTTCGTCTGCAGTCTTTGGCACTTCCTGCAGCCATGGAGATGGATATACAAAGAAAAAGTGGCAAAGAAAAAGTGGGAGAGAAGAGTGTGTGATTCCAGAAGGGTTGACCCTAACCCTGGATTTCACCCTGGATTTCCACCCCCTACATGCACTCAGCACCAAACTCACCGTACCTGCATCTTCACCAGCAAGACCTCTCCCCTCTAACAGCGCTACATGGCAGTGGGGGTGTGTGTGCACGGGGCAGGCAGCGGGGAAGAGCAGTGGGAGGCCGAGGCAGAGCCGTGCTGCCTCCCCAGCTCCGCAGCTGCATGCCCACCGCTGCCGGCAGCAGCAGCAGAGCGGGAAGCAGGGCACAGCCCGCACCCCACGTTCCCTCCCGGCTGCTCCCGGCCGCGAGTGGCCTCTGATGGAAAGCCCTCGCGCAGCCCTCGCCAGGCCTCACGCCTCGGGGCACCGGCACCTTGGGACGCTCGGCTTAGAGGCCCCTGCACAAGGCGGGACCGCTTTGCGCCCCAGGCAGACTGCCAAGGCAGCAGGCGCCGCGCGGCACGTTCCCACGCCTACGCTGGGTGGCAGGTCCCTCTGAACGGGGGGCTGTGAGGACCCCAGGCTTGCAGAAGGCAGCTCCCCTGCAGACACCCACGGAGCAGCAGCTGAACGCAGGCTTGGCGCCTGCAGCTGAATGCCTTCGCAGCCCACAGGAGAAGCCAGGCTCTTCTTGCTGGGCACCTGTGCCCCCCATACCCACTGCAGGTGCTCCTGAAGGGGCCCCTCAGAAGCATCCTTCTTTCGTCCCTCCTCAACTTTGCACCGCTCCAACACGCTGAGTGTCTTCCTGGGACGTGGCAGACCCCGCTGACACGGGGTCACAGCTCACCCCTCTGCCCCTCTGCCCGTCTCACCTGCAGCGCCCTGGAGCAGCAGCAGGAAGAAGGGGAAGAGAAGGTAGAGGATCCGCATGGCTGACGGCCGGCCCCGTGCTCCACGTGGCTGCAGAGGGGACACACGAACACTCAAAGAACACAGCATGATGTTTTGCTGTAGCCTGCTCCCAAGCAGGAGTGCCAGCTATGGACAGCAATGCTTTGGGATATTGCGCGAGCAGTTGGGAAGTATCAGCCTGGAAGACCTCTGTGCTGCTGCCTGAGAAGCGTCTGCCCTCTTTGCCCGGGAGGGTCCCCACCTCGCCAGAGCACAAGCCCTCGGGTCCCTCCTCAAGCAGCCAGGCACCTTTCCAGTCTGTCCTGTAGCTGGGAAAGCCCGCATCCAGCTTCCCCTCTCTCGAGGCTCTAACAATCATCAGCTCATAGGTGGGATTTGCTCTCTTTTCTGCAACCGCCGGCTGGCCTCGCTATCTGCTCTGATGCTTCCACCCATGTGGCATGTCGATGGTTCCAGGCAGATGGCACTTGAACAGGCCAAGAGGCGGAATGGGTGGCCAACCTGGAAGCGACCCCGCAGGTACCTACCAGATCAGGGGCGGTCTTGGCGTTCAGGCAGTGACGATCCCACCACGAGTCGCCTGTGTCCCAGTGCCCCTTGGGTCGGGGAGTGTTGTTTTGCCCACAGCACCCTGGTTTTATACTCCTCCAGACGGGTGGGACGTGTGCTTGTTCCCGCGGCCACATCTTCCCCTGGCCAATGAGAAAGTGACCCATGTGCATGACCCACGGGGCTGACGGGCTGCTCCCTTACCCCTCCCTCCTGCAGTGGGAGAGGGTGAGGTGCCTCCTGGGAACTCTTGCAATCGCCACCGTTATCCCCACGCAACACGTCTTGTGACACCGCGCTGCGGCGGCACAGCAGGCACGCTGGCGACAGTGGCTTGGCATGAACTGTCTGCCATGGACAAAGCCATTTTTCTGGCATAGAGAGGAGCAGGAACCAGTCGTACACACCGATGGGATATTTGCCTCTTCCTCTCCTTTCGGCTGCCTCGTGTAGTCAGGCAGTGTGTTAAATGCAGGAACGTGCAGCATATTGCGCACCTTCTCTCCCTTGAACATTACAAGGACATTTTCATTTGTGCCAGGATGACTATGCACGTGACATGCAAAGAAGTGGTAAGTTTAAGAATCTCTCTCTAATGGCTATTCAGATGAGGAGATAGTGACCAGAGAAATAGTGAGAAGGTGAGAAACCATTCCCATTTTTTTAATCTGAATCAACTGCTTCTGAAACTATTTTCCCTTGTGCAAAACACACAAAGGTCATTTAACAGAAGAAAATCTCCATGTAATGCTGTCCAAACTGAAGGTGGCTATTGAAGGAAGGTTTATAAGACTTATAATGGCAAGCCCTGGAGGTCTGGAATTGATTAAGAGAATTCTGAGATTTATAGGAATTATTATTTGATATTTCAAAAAAGGGCCAAAGTCCAGGAAAGGGAAAAACCAAGGTGGGCCAGGGAGGAACAGGCATGGAAGATAGAGAAGCAGGGCCAAGCGGTTGAAAGCAGGCTGCTGGTCAGCACCCTTCTCTGGCCATGCCCTGCACCTCATCACCACAGTCTGTCCTATCTTCCTGTTCAGCTTTATTCCTTACTATTTCTTGTATGAACGTGCTGTCTATGCTGTGTCTTTGCTCATGTCCATGATCCTCTAGCAAACTTCAAGCCAGACTAGCTGGTGAGTCTGAGTACGGGCTATGGGAGGGAGTACCAAGAGTGCTGGGCCAGCGCCAGGAGAGAGCAAAGGGCTGGGAGTCAAGCACTGGAGAGACAAAAGGGTCTTGGGGCTGACCCCAACCCAGCCCGGGCTCCTGAGTGACCCCACGGTGCAGCCCCAGGTCCCAGTTCCCCCCATGACACCAATGCCCAATTCGGTCCAGGCTCCTGTGTTACCCTTCCGGTCACCCAAATGTCCAGCCAAAAGGCATCTTCTTCTTTTTTTTCTTCTCAGAGAAATCAAGGCATCACTTTCGTATTCTGACACCTCGGAGAGGAATTCCAGGGTCTTCAGACCCTGAGTCCTGTGCCATCCTGTCTTGCATAAGAGACGTTGGGCATTGTGGTTTGCAGAAACAAACTTGGGACATGCACAATACATCCGTGAGCATTGGAAACTGCTCGCAAACTGCTTCTGTACCACAAAGCAAAATTTTAATGCGTCTCTTCAAGAACCAGCAAAACCCTGGATCGGTCTTCCAAGCTTATGCTCCCTCTATTTCTCCTAAATAAGTGGAAGTCCTCTTTCACCTTTTTCCTAAATGTCATAATGTTATAGTGACTTAACGTCTAATAAATATGCAAGGAGAAAAGGTGCAATTGCCCCTTTCCACTGCCAAAATCCCCTGCAGGTAGCCACTGGGAGCCGGGGAGACCAGAAGCGGGCCTCCAAAAACCTTGAGAGGCAATCGCCAGTCAGGCGTGCAGCACAGTCCCCTCCTGCCCAGCAAGAACTGCCGCTTGTCTTGATGGCATGAACTGAACCGAACGTGTGGCTACACACCTGTGGCTATGTCCGTGCTATAATCATTCAGCTCAGATTGTTTAAGAGCAGCTTATTCAGCTGCATTAGGCAGGCTGCCTTTCTCCCCCTAACACATTTCCTCACGTCCCTCTCTGCATCTTCGAATAGCCCCTAGACAGATACAGTCATGCTTATCACCCATGGCATGGCAGGTGCATGGACTTCTTGTCACAGGTGAAGCTGTTCTTGCAAAGTTCAAAGGTAAGGAAGTGCACAATATTCTGTATATTCTTTCACATCACACATTACTTGACTATATAATCTCACTGGAGAAAAAAAGGAGGAATTTGGGGAGGGGGGGAGGGGGGAGGAATTGGTTGCTGCTGGTGCCTGCACCAGCCAATCTTTTTGCGCATCTCAAACAGTTTGAATAAAACTACCGTAGCCGGTGCGCCTGCTGTGCCGCCGCAGCGCGGTGTCACAAGACGTGTTGCGTGGGGATAACGGTGGCGATTGCAGGAGTTCCCAGGAGGCACCTCACCCTCTCCCACTGCAGGAGGGAGGGGTAAGGGAGCAGCCCGTCAGCCCCGTGGGTCATGCACATGGGTCACTTTCTCATTGGCCAGGGGAAGATGTGGCCGCGGGAACAAGCACACGTCCCACCCGTCTGGAGGAGTATAAAACCAGGGTGCTGTGGGCAAAACAACACTCCCCGACCCAAGGGGCACTGGGACACAGGCGACCCGTGGTGGGATCGTCACTGCCTGAACGCCAAGACCGCCCCTGATCTGGTAGGTACCTGCGGGGTCGCTTCCAGGTTGGCCACCCATTCCGCCTCTTGGCCTGTTCAAGTGCCATCTGCCTGGAACCATCGACATGCCACATGGGTGGAAGCATCAGAGCAGACAGCGAGGCCAGCCGGCGGTTGCAGAAAAGAGAGCAAATCCCACCTATGAGCTGATGATTGTTAGAGCCTCGAGAGAGGGGAAGCTGGATGCGGGCTTTCCCAGCTGCAGGACAGACTGGAAAGGTGCCTGGCTGCTTGAGGAGGGACCCGAGGGCTTGTGCTCTGGCGAGGTGGGGACCCTCCCGGGCAAAGAGGGCAGACGCTTCCCGGGCAGCAGCACAGAGGTCTTCCACGCTCTCAGGCCTCAGCTAGCTCCCAGAGGGTGTTCTGTGGTGACCTCAGCGGCGACGGAGACCCTTCTCTGCCCTCGTGCCGTGGCCGGGGGAGGTGCCGCCCTGGGTTGTGGTGCAGCCTGTCGGGCTCTGAGGGTGTCTGCTGGGAAGCCTGGGAGTGACCTGGACTCGCGGGTGGGCACTGCTGAGGTGGCTGGGCCTTCAGTGTAAGAACCTCGCTCATTTCTTGCCCTCAGTCCTACTCTGGGCATCGCCTTCAGTGTCGGCACAAGGATCTCCTGCTGTGCAAACCTTCTTCGCTGTGGCCTGTGCGAAGGGGAGGCAGCGGGAGAGGGCAAATGCCCTAGCAATAGCTCCCATCAGGTAACTACATTGGAACTTGTTTCTTAGCTCACCCCTCGATTCTGTCCCTTTGAAAACATATTGAATTCTCCTCAGGAGAAAAGACATGATGTGTTAGGGCTGAGGAGTACAGCTTCCAAGGTGAGTTTCTGCTTGCATTTTTGAAATTTCCTTGGATGTTGATTTGACTAAAATTGCAACAACCAGGCAGGAGTTCCCCAGTCTGTCTTTTGGAGAAACCGTAAGGCAGACCTGTGAGAAAGATAATGAAAAAACCCATGTAGATTGTCCAAACGACTCTTCCCGGGATCTTCATGCAGTTGTAATGCTAATCACCATTGCTGTCTCCTCACGGGGTCCTTCTTCTCCTTGCTGCCTTGTGACTCCCCTCCGCAGCCACGTGGAGCTCTGGGCCGTCTGTCAGCCATGCGGATCCTGTGCTTGCTCTTCCCTTTCTTCCTGCTGTTGCTCCAGGGCGCTGCAGGTGAGATGTGAGGAGGGGAGCAGAGGTGAGGTGTGAACCCACCTCAGAGGTGTCGTCCATGCCCCGCAAGCGGCCCCGTTGGTCAGAGGCACTGAACAGTTTGGAGGGAATGGTTGGTTTTCTGGTCGACTTAGTGTTCCTATGGGAAAAGCCATGCAACGGCATAGCTCGAAAGCTCTTCTGAGAGCGCCCTTTCCCCCATGAGCATGGGCAGCGGGTGTGGAGATAGCTCCCAGGAATAAAGGCTGTCTCCTTGGGGGGCTGAAGTGGGAGGCAGCTCCCGGGTCCTGCCTTTAGCTGCCTCGTGGGGAGCTGCTGCAGAGGAGCTCATGCTGCAGCCACAGAGGACGCAGCCCTTACAGCCAGACCAGGCTGTTCGAACAGCGGGCACCTTGGGGAGCGATGGCACGTCAGACCATAAGTGTGATGCCATTTGAGGAGCCCTGCCTGGGGCGCAAAGCTGCCCCCTCATCCAGCGGCCTCTAAGCCGAGCGTCCCAAGGTGCCGGTGCCCCGAGGCGTGAGGCCTGGCGAGGGCTGCGCGAGGGCTTTCCATCAGAGGCCACTGGCGGCCGGGAGCAGCCGGGAGGGAACGTGGGGTGCGGGCTGTGCCCTGCTTCCCGCTCTGCTGCTGCTGCCGGCAGCGGTGGGCATGCAGCTGCGGAGCTGGGGAGGCAGCACGGCTCTGCCTCGGCCTCCCGCTGCTCTTCCCCGCTGCCTGCCCTGTGCACACACACATCGCCATGTAAACTTTCTTCGGAAGATGTAAAGACTGCGGGTTTGATGCTGAGTCTGTGTGGAGGCTAACATGCAAGGGGAGTATCGGCTCCTCTGGAATACACGGATTCTTTACAGTAATCCCATTCTTGCTCCTTTTCAACTGTTTTAATTTGCAGGATTCTCCTTCGCACCAGGAAGTAAGAAGGAATGTGAACGAATAAAAGGCTATTGTTCATTTTCAAATTGCTATTTCCCTTATGTTGCCAAGGGAGTATGCTCAAGATTTTCCATTTGTTGCAAAAAGTAAGTTCTGGAATTGAAATTGATGTTGCCATGCCAAAGCAACAGCAGAAAGAGCTGCTGTTGTCTTTAAACCCACACTCCTGGTTAACGCCTTTGTGCCTTCATGCTGTGAGGCAGAGCCCAGGGCAGGAGGAGAAAGGGCCTTGTGTGCTTGGGGCTGCCCTGAAGGACCCCAAAGTCAGACAGCACCTTCCCACTCCCCTCGGCCCCACGAGACCTGCACAGCCCTGACGGAGGCTCTGCCACAGTGGCCAAGAGTGACGGGTGTCCCTGCCGTGGCACGAGGCTCCCAGTCCTTGCCCGGGTGTCCCTGCAGAGCCTTGGAGCTGGCGCTGCAACCGCTTAGGAAAACAGAGCTCCAAGGCGCCTGCAAGAAGCACTGGAGCTTCCTTCTGGGGCATTTAGCTTTAGACCCTCCCTGCAGTTGCTTAGTGTGGGAGAGGTAGTTGGAGAGGCTGGGAGAAAGGGAAATGCAAAGAGTACGTTGCAAGCAGGTGCCATCACTCTCTCTTTTACTCCTACAGCATATTCGGCTGAGGCCCTGAATCTTCCAAGCAGCATTCCCCCCTTGCTTCTCAGTCCTGAAATGGCTCTGCATGTCCTCCTCCCTTCCTGCTTCTGCAGTCTCCAAGTCGTGTGCAAACGGAAGGTGAAGCGCTGCTCCTGATGGGATGCAAGGGCACTTGTGTGCGGGAGCAAGGCGGCCGAGGCCCTTGTGTCAGCTGGAAAGAAGCTGCATGTCCCTGCTTCAATAAAGCCGTGTAGTTTGGCATTGCAGTTGGTGGAAAGTGCAGAGGTTTCCTGGTGGGACAGGAGGTTCTGTGTGGGTAAGGGTTTTGCGATGCTCAGGTTCCCCACCACGGCCGCGCTCAGGGCTGCTCTTCCCTGGCAGCGTGGTGGGGGACGCTGTGCCTCGCAGTGCCTCCCGGGCCCCGGCGCTTGCTGCTGGTGGCACAAAGGCACTCTGTGGTTCCCGCAGGTGGTTTCCCTGGCGCGGGAGCAGTGTCCCAGTCCTCTGGGGCGCTGGGGCATCTCTGTGCCCATGGGAGGCTCGGGCAGCAGCAGCATGTGGCTGTATGTGGATGTGTGTGCTGGGGTGTGTGTCCCCCTTGGCCAGGCACCTCCAGGGCTACCCACCCTGTAGGCAACAGCAATTGTAGAACTACGGGTAAGAAATGATCCAGGTGTGAACACTGAGAGGGATGCATGTCCCTGCCAATGCCACAGTATATGAAGCATGTGCCTCCATACTCTCCATGACCTCAGGCAGTCCAAAGCTGCCTACCCAAAGCACCCTTCCCCGTCGCCTCCACTGCCCTGGCCACAGCAAGGCCCAGCCACCTCAGCAGTGCCCACCCGCAAGTCCAGGTCACTCCCAGGCTTCCCAGCAGACACCCTCAGAGCCCGACAGGCTGCACCACAACCCAGGGCGGCACCTCCCCCGGCCACGGCACGAGGGCAGAGAAGGGTCTCCGTCGCTGCTGAGGTCACCACAGAACACCCTCTGGGAGCTAGCTGAGGCCTGAGAGCGTGGAAGACCTCTGTGCTGCTGCCCGGGAAGCGTCTGCCCTCTTTGCCCAGGGGAGTCCCTATCTCGCCAGAACACAAGCCCTCGGGTCCCTCCTCAAGCATCATAATATCTGTCCCATGAGTTCTGTATGTAGGAAAACTCAATTCCAGTTTCAGAAGAATTGCTGATGATTTTACTGTTTAAGGTCAAATACATTTTGTGCTATTATTGCGTTTCCAGCCACTTCTTACCTCTTCCTTCCTTGCCCAAGGCACCCTCAGTTGTCTTCCTTTCACCCTGGAATGATGTTTCCCACATCCCTGGGAGCTAATTAGCATCTTGAATTTCAAAGAGATGTAAAAAAAAAAGTTCTTCACCCAACATCCACAGAGGCTCTTAGTCCTTGTGTGTATGCGAGTTGGCTGTCCCTATGGGGATTATATCGCTTTCCCAAGAGGAGATGCCCTTTCTATTCTTTTCAGACTACGTATTTAATAAGTTGCTTCCTCTTGTGAATGTGGAGCCTTCAGCAGTTCCTCTGAGGTTTTCCCTCTTTGTCCTGGTGACACAGGCAGTAAGGACTGACTGCTGTCACAGTTCAGAGAGAAGTGGAAGCAGAACACCTACCCAAGGTGGGTTTCCTTTCCCTGGAGCCAGAACTAGTCCTGGTGGAGATACACCTGGTAGCTGCAGGTACTGCTGCCTGGCTAATGCCAGCAGAATAGCAGCATGTTATAATTTTGGTGAAACTGGCAGGGAAAAATTTCCCAGAGTTTTCTAACTGCACGTGGTCCATTGCGGGCATTGAAGCACTTGTTGGGTCAGAGAACTAAGCTAGTTCCCTTCAGAGTTAGCCTGGTTCCCTTCATGGCTGCCTTTCCAAGGGAACTGCATGGCTGAGTCCCTGTGCTGCTTCCCAGGTGAGACGGGGGCATTCAGCCATGCAGAGGGAATGTGGACCAAGAAGGCAGCATTCTGCACCTGCTTTGCCCAGCTCTCAGTGCCAATGAGTCTGCAGAGCAGTGGGGAAGCAGGCCTACTGCCTGGAGCACGTCGCAGTAGGGAGGTGTGTCAGAGTGCCATCCTCTCTGACCAGCTTCTCTTAGATATTCCCCGCGTGGGAGGTGAACTATTCAGATTTTAAATTAACAGGTCAAGATCAAGGTGACAACAAATAACAAGGCGGTGTTTATTAACAGTATGAGCACAGGATGGAACATCAGTCGCAGTGTACTGATAGCTTTTGGTGACCAGTCTTTCAAGATATCATCCCAGTGATGTGCAGTCAGGCTGGTTTCCACTTTTGCTCACTGAATCAGTTGGCTAGATCATACCTCATGTTTCCTTCTCTTTCTTCTCAGTGTTTTCCAGTTCTGGACAGACTTTTAGCAACCTTGGCTTTTTTTTTTTTTTTTTTTTTTTTTTGAGAAAGGTGTCTAGTTGATGGAAGGTTACTCCGAGTGTTACTGATGTCTTAAACAGTGCCAAAGAAGACACCTTTTGTTCAATCAAGTGAGAAGGTGAGCAGTAATTCTCCTTGGTGATTTGATCAAAAACATAGGTCACATTCCAACAGCAAATGTTGCCAGCTTCACAATTTACATCATCTTTGCAGTGAATAGTATTGAAGGGGCATGCACAGATGCCTCCCAAAGCATCGTCATATGCTCGTCATGTCTCAGTACCACAGGCATGTTGCCAGATGCAGGTGCCAGGTGAGTATTTCCTACTGCATAATTCCAGAGCTCTGGGCATGGTAGGACAGGTGCCTCCTCGACTGGATAGCCAGTATGTGCAATGCCATGAGTATTGCAATGCAAACAATCTCCTGCCGCTGTAGGTACCTACAAATTCTCATTAAAGACTTTAGGAATGACAGCAGATCGGCCTAAACGTATTATTTTTGTATGCGTTTCCCTATCTGTCCAATACCTAGGAACTGGAGTATTAGTTCTTCTATAGCTGCATTCTTATAAGGGCCTTCAGTACTTTTCAGCACACATAACTTGATTTCCTATCTTGAGTTAATGACTCAGTCATTACTATCTCTTCATTTATGGCTAATAGCACTTTCTCCAAGGGAATGTGGTTCTCCTGGGACCCTTGCCAAAATTTAAAGCCTCTGCCAATGGTGTAATCCTTTCCGCCTTGCCCATTTTCTTGACATAATCCCTACTGAAGTCCCTTATCCCCTATGCCTATATGTAGTGTAAATGAAGCTGTAGGGTAGGGGGGTCCCATAGATGGGTAAGTAAGCATTTCAGTTTTTAAAGCACTTAATGCTGCATGAAGTTGAGGTTTCCAATTCCATATTGAGCTTTTCTTCAGCAAATCATGAAGAGGTCCTACTTGAACATGGAATCCAGGAAAGCATGACCTCCAAAGCCCAAAGGTTCCTCATATAGGTCTCAAGGGTTTTGATCAAAAGGCACAGGAATATTTTCTACCTATGCCACTATCGATTCTGGCACAGCTTTCCATCCTCCTATCCATTGGTTGCCCAAGAATGTAAGCCCTTGCCTGGGTCCTTGGCAGCATTCAGGCATGGCTCTCAGTTGATGAGCTCCAGGGGTCACAGGTAAACTCCTAGGGAAGTTTATTCCAGCAGCAACCTTCCGCATTGCACTTTCCACCTCCAAACCATTCCGTGCAGAAACTCTGTCCCTGAGCACATGCCTTGGAGACACCTCTGCTGTGTCCTGTGCACGGCTGGTGCATGGGCAGGGTGCCAGAGTGTCCTGCTTGGACATTGCGGACCTCATGGTGGGCACTGCGAGGCTGTAGGAGGGAACTCTTGTGGTCAGGCATGTTTTGGGAGGCTCTTCCTAAAGGGGTGGTCTTCCAGGATTCCTCTACTCCACGCCCTCTCAAAGCACTTCCTCAGCTGACTTGAAATGGGGCCTTTGCTGATAGGCCACAGGCAACGGCTTTTGTCATCTGGCCTGTGTTCCTGGACAATTGTGCAGGAGAACAGATAGGCTTTCCTCGTGGAGCTGTCTCTTGGACAACTCATGTTTTCCCAGGCGCCCAGTTCTGGAGGCTTTTTGCGCACCTTTTCCTGCAGTTGGCCAAATGGCATGACATGGAGTGCTTTTCGATGGCTCTGCTAGGTGTCTGCTGCTGTCCTCAGTGCGCTTGGTGGAAAAAGCCTGGGGCCTATTTTAAAAGTTATTTTGTGGAGTAGAGGGTGAAAGCAGTGTAGAGCAGGTGAAGGCGGAGGCATGAGGTGAGGAAAGCAGCTCTGCAGGGAGCAGCTGGAGGATGTTTTGGGTATAGAGAGCTGTTGGATAATTGTGAAGGCAATATGGAAAGGTGTTTTATCAAGTGCCTCCTTCTCCAGCCTTAGCTGTTACTGGTGGATGGGCTAATTGTCCTCATTTTCACTCGGCCCCTGCTCCCTGCTCCTGCCTTCGTAGTTGCCCTCACTTCCACTCGGCTCCTGCTCCCTGCTCATGCCTTCAAAATTGTCCTCACTTTTGCTTGGCTCCTGCTCCCTGCTCGTGCCTTTGTTATTGCCCTCACTTTCACTCGGCTCCTGCTCCCTGCTCATGCCTTCACATTTGTCCTCACTTCCACTCGGCTCCTGCTCCCTGCTCATGCCTTCACATTTGTCCTCACTTCCACTCGGCTCCTGCTCCCTGCTCATGCCTTCAAAATTGTCCTCACTTTTGCTCAGCTCCTGCTCCCTGCTCATGCCTTCGTAATTGACCTCGCTTTTCCTCGGCTCCTGCTCCCTGCTCGTGCCTTCAAAGCGGTTGTGCAAGGACAGGTCCGGCTCTGAGAACCACCTCTGCATCCTGCTGATGTCATTCATCACATTGCTCAGGGAAGGGGCAGAGACGCATTTTGGATATGGTCTGCTGAGACTGCTGCTCCTGCCGTTGGGCTGCTCCGTCTCCAATGTAGGGGTGCTGCCTTCAGCTCCTGCCTCTGGGCTGCTGCAGGCAGAACCGTCATGCTGAGGAGCCCCTGGGTGTGCTGTGGGGAGAACGAGCCTGTTAGGTGCTTTTTAGGTACTCTCTGAAGGTACCAGGGGACTTTCCCTGTGCAACCACACACTTTGCCAAATACAACCTTCCTGCCGACGAGCTAGAGGAGAAGTTAAGGAGGCAGAGAGGGCAATGTCCTGCGAGAGTGCAGTTCTAGGCCATAGGCAGCAGCTAGGGGAGGAGCAGAGCTGTGCAGACGTTTACCATCTGGCATGGGTGTTGTTTTGTGAGTGTTGTCCTTCCGAGCTCCTGGAAAGCGTTCCAGGAGGCAAACGCTGCAATACCATATTAAACCCTCTGCACCTCTCTGCATGGCCACAGATGTCTTCCGATATGCAGTGAAAGAATGCAAAGCAGCAGCCCTGGCCGGGGACAATCATCAGTGCATCCCCCTACCTGTGGAGCTGTGTGTGTGCTCCGGTGACTCCTCGGCCGAGGGACTGAAGGGCAAGGCGATGTGCTCCCCAAATATTGCTCGGCAGTTGTCTATTAGGAACTCGACCAGTGCTGTCACCTGCACACAGAAAACCACGGATTTAGAGATTTGCCTGTGCCGTTGCAGAGAGTGCCGGTGAGGGGCGCCCCCAGCGTTCAGAGGTGCTGCTTTGGTGAGCTTTTGCAAGGGCAGGGGTCTCTGTGGGCATGGCGCAGAGCTGCCCCCAAGGCGGTAGCGAGGGGGTGAATTCAAGAGACCTTGTCATTGCGCTCCTTCAGCACTTCCAGCGGGAGCCCGTTGTCCGTGCCGGGGCTCAGCAGGTTTGGCCCCACGCAGATGGCCAGGTTGCTGGCGTCCATCCTGCTGGTCTCCACGTTTTCGCTGATGTGATGGAGCACAGCAAGCAAGCGCTGGAGCAAGAGGAGGTTTGCTCTGGGCAGGCTGTCAGCCACCCTGGGGAACACAAACCAAATGTGACGTTAATAATGCAGGGTGCAGGGGCTGCTCCTTCCTCCCTGGAGTGAGTGTGAGTTCCCTCCAAAATGGTGGGCCTGCTTCAAAGTCTTACTCTTTCAGCTGGTCAATTTTGTCCTGCTGGCTTGGCATCTCCAGCGCCTCCATCCACTTCTCGTAGAGGCTGTCCGAGAGGAGTTTGGAGGGGATGTTTCGCAGGAAGTCCTGCAAGGCCAAGGTACTCAGATGATGCTCTCAATGCTACCAGTGAGCGGAGAGGGAGCGTGTGCGTGCTTGAGCTCACGAGCAGGCAGGCTGCGTTGAGCTCCCTGCTCCCAAAGGTGCTCCTGAGCACTGGGAGCGCAGGGGGCTGCACGAGAACATGCCAAGTGCAGCGGTGTGAGTGCAGGAGCAGCACCCAGCTCATATCTGAGCCTTTGGTGCAGCCCTCCATCTCAGTAGTCCTCAGTGAGGAGAGGAGGATGCTGAGGAGGAGGTGGAGGAAGTGGGTTTCCCATGGGCATGCAGGGAATCAGGGGCGGAACTAGGGGAACTGAAAACGTGGTGGAGAAGAAAAAAGCCCAAGTGTCCTGAGCCTGAACCACTGAGTTTGGCTTCAGTAGGGTTTTAGCTTTGAGTGCCACCGAGGTCAGTGGAGGCACTGACGGAGGCCCATGCAGATTAGCCACGTGCTCTGAGAGCTAAAAGTCAGAGGACTTCACCTTCAGCACCACTGCCAAGAGGTGCACAGGTTTGCTGTCCAGGTCAGCGTTCTCGCCCTGGTTCAGAACCTCCTTCAGCTCCTTGCGGGCCTTCTCGCTGGCCGCTCTCCTGAAGATCCCCTCAGTGGCAGGCCCTTTCTCGTACAGTATAGCCAGGAGATCCTGCAGGAAGAAAGGGACAGTTTTGTTCTTGCAGGCACACTCTGCTTTGCTTGGCTTAGTAGCTCCTTCTTGTTCCACATAGATTGCACTGGCAGGAACCTGCTATTTCCTAATGCACCCTCTTTTTGCCCTGGGGAACCCCCCTGACTTCAGTGGAGTCCTCAAGCCACCATGTTCGAATCCCCTCCTTCCCAAGCCAGCCTCGATGCCCGGCAGAGATTGCTTGCAAGAGAGAAAAGCCTCTCTGCTGCAAAAGCCAGCTCTGCGGGGAAACTCTCACAAGAGCATCTTTCACCCAACGATAACGTTCAGCTACTTGTCATTGTCAGTCCTCAGCTGAAGCCCTGGATGCTTCTGCTGCTGAAAGATTCCTTCAGGTGACTTCTGTCACACCACAGACATGCACAAGGGCTGGGCATGCGGCCTCGCACGAGCAGCCAGGATGCCTCCGTCCCCAGGCTTGCTTACCTGCACTGGCTGGGGCAGGCCACCATCCTCCCCGCAGACCACTGCCAGAGGCTGGCCAAAGAGAGCCGCCCTGGGGCCAGAGTCGAGCTGCCCTGGGCGGTCCCCGCTGGCAGAGGCTCCTCGCCGAGCAAGTGGCCAAGATATCAGCGGCCTTCTTGCCTTCGCTCCCTCTGCTGCAAGCAAAAGCAAAGCCAAACTCAGTGTAGAAGATGCGGCGGAGAGAGCCGGACGGTGCCGCTTGTGTGTGTGCGGCGCCCTGTGCTGCAGGGTCTCCTCCAGCTTGTGCAGAGGCGCAGAGGTTTTGCATGGTGGGAGGGAACAAGCAGCGTGTCAGAAGGCAGCTGCTCCGTCTCTTTCTCAGACTCACCAGGCAAGTGGCCAAGGCCCTCTCGCATGTCGGAAGGGTCCGAGCGGGGGCATTTCTTGGCGTCAGCCTGCTGCGAGAAACGGGTGAAGGTCACAGAGGTGCCCCTCAGCAGCCGGGGCCGCGAGGGAGTTGCTGCAGCGACGCAGGCATCTGCGCGAGGCTCCCGGGCAAAGCGGAGGGCGCCCAAGGCCCGCGGAGGAGAGGCCGGAGGTGCGGGCCCGACGCTGCCCCTCTGTGCCACGGGGGCTGTGGCAAAGGCTCCTGCGCAGCCAGCGCCCCCGAAGCGGCCCTGCAGCCCGCAGCCCCCGCACGGCTGGAGGCTGCTGCTTCGGTGCCCAGCAGCCCCAGCGCGGCACGAGGGCTCTGCCCGTGGCCGCGGGGACGGTGCGCCCTGCCGCGCTCTGCCTGGCACGAGGCATTTGCTGCCTTTGCCCGCCCCGGGGAGCCGCCCCAGGGGCTGAGCTAGCGCGCGTGCACAGGCAGTGCGGGCAGGGAAAGGGAGCCCTGCTCACCTCTGCCGAGATCAGCGTCTCCACGGTCGCCGCCGTCAGCGACACCTCCTAGGCGAGAGAGCAGAGAGGCGCCGTGAGGAACTGGCCAGCTTTGGGCGCCTTTGGGGAAGCCGAGGCGCTGTCGGGGCGCGGCGGGCGGCGTGAGGACACTTACGGGACGGCGGAAGCCGACGAGCTCGGTGAGGAGGCGCAGGGAGGGCAGTCGGGTGAGCCTGGCTCCCGGGGCTCCTGGGCTCTGCCTGTGCACAGGGAAGGGCACGCCAAGAGCTCTGTCAGCGCCAGCCCTCGCTGCTCTCTGCTGCCAGCCAGCCCCGCGCTGCCGAGGGACCCCCAAGCCCGAGAGCCTGCGGCAGCGCTGGCTGGGAGCAGCGCTCTGCGGCGCCCTGCCTCCTGCTGCCCACGGGCCTCCTCCTCGTGGGGACGGACGGCAGCGGCTCGGGGTGCCCGCGCCTGCCGGCGAGGAGCTGCGGTGACAGCTCCTGGGCTCGGTGGCGACTGCGACCGCGAGGCCGAGCAAGTCCCGCCGCTGTGCCCAGGAGCTGCCCTGGGCGGCGGGTGCCCCTTTCCCCAGCGACGTTCCGGTGTTTCTGCGTGCAGCTCCGCCTGGAGCACTCGCCCGCTCTCAGCCCTACGGCGGCACGTGGAGTTCCCCGGCAGAGCTTACCGGAGCATCGTGTCCAGCCAGAGCTGCTTCACCTCCTGCGACCTGCAGCGCAACGGAGAAGCGGCCTCAGCCCACGCTGCTGCTGCTGCTGCTGCTCCTGCGTGGGACAGAGCTGGCCCCGAACAGCTCTCGCCCCCGTGGGCAGAGTGCCAGGGCCAGGGCTGAGCCGTGTGGGGCAGGAGAGGGGCTCGCGCAGGCCCCTGGCAGGTGTCGCCCAGACTCACCCAAAAGTGACCACGCAGAGGTCGCTGGGCCAGACGAGGATGAGGGTGTGGCTGCACTTGAGGCCGAAGACCTCCTCCTCCTCCTGCTCCTGCTCCTCGTCCTCAGGCCTGGCCGTGGCCGCCTCCTCGCTGCACAGCACCCAGAGCTCGCTGAGCCGCACGCGGTGCTGCAGGCGGAAAGTGGGGCCGCATCTGCCGGGAGGAAGAGCAGGGACTCATCTGTGGGTGTTTGCCGTGGGGGCAACCCCAGCTGTCCCCCATGGGAGAGCCATTTCCAGGGGCAGAGCCATGGGAACGGTGGCCCTGAGCCGCGGGCAGCAGCAATGAGCCTCCTTCGCAGCACACACGCAGAGGACTTTGGAGAAGTCGCTGCTGGGCAATGATAGCAGCGGGATGCTTGGTGAAGGCGTGCAGAGGAGAAGGACAAGAGCAGGAGCCTGTCGTGTTCTCCTTGCACCTCCCCTCATTAAAGACATGCTTTGTGCATTCATGGATCCCGCAGGACCCCTTGGGGCGAGGAATGTGCCTGGGGACGGGTGGTGGAGGCCGAGGCGGTGTCGGGGAGGAAGGAGGGCTGCGATGGCTGCTCTTACTTGAAGCTGGCGATGGCGACCGCGTGGGGGAAGAGCAGCAGGTGCCTGCGGCGCGTGCGCTGGTGCCGCGTCACCTGCGCACGGAGGGCGAGCAGGAGCTGGGGGCTGCTGCTGGAGACGAAGGCGCCGAGCGGCGGCGGGGGCCGGGAGGCTGCGCGGCCCCAGAGGCGGCGGCGGGCGCCAGGAGGCGCGGGGCCGGGGGCCCCGGGCTGTGCCCGCGTGCCGGCAGCGGGGCCGGCAGCGCCCCGGGCGCCGCAGCAGCTGGCCTGGCCCATGGCGCCGAGGCCGGGCGGACGGCTGCGGTGCGGCCGTGTCCCGCGCCGGGCAGCGCCGGGCGCTGAGCAGGCCTGCGAGAGGCCGGACGCGTGTCCCCGAGGCGGCGGCGACGCCGGGCCGGGAGCCACCTCTGTCCGCACGGCCGCGCGCCGGCACAGTGCCGCGCTGGGGGACACGCGCTGCTGGCCGTGGCCGCGGTCGCCGCGGTGCCACTGTGGCACATTGTGATGCGCCGGCTGGGACGGGGGCAGCGAGCAGGGGGCTCCCAGCCTCCGTCGCCTCCGACCCTGCGGGATTTCCGCGTGTGCAGTCTGGGGCAAGGCAGCAGATGGGGCTGGTGTCTGAGGAGCTCCCGGCTCCAGCAGCGGGCTCTGTGCCGGTGACACCCCACATGCACCAGCCGCCCACTGCTGCCCCCTCCGCTGCTGCCTCAGGGGTCTGGAAACACTTGTTCTGGAGCATAAAGGGGCATCCATGGGAAGGGCCAGGAAAGACACCTGCAGATCCCTGCAGACTGCAGGCATGGCCATGATCGCTGTCGTGCTGCACCACATCACTGGCACACCTAGCCGGCTCCAAGTGTCTGGGGTGAATTATGTTGAAAGTGTGTGCAGTAAAATGACTTCTGTTAAGTACAAAAAGAAACCCCCAACTAGAAACAGACACCAGGTTTCTGTGTAGGCCCCCTGATGCTGTGCCTGCTGCCCTTCTTGAAAGCTGTTCCTGAGAGGGCATTTCCCCCACTGTTTTCCAAATCACAGAATCAGAGACTGGTTGAGGTTGCAAGGGACCTTTGGAGATCATCTAGTCCAACCCGCCTTCTCACTAATCTCCTTTCAGGTATGGAAAGGATGCTACTAAGTCCCTGCAAAGCCATCTCTTCTCCAGGCTTAGATGAAGTGCTCCAGCCCCCCGACCATCTTGGCTATTGTCTGTTGGACTTGCTCCAGTTTATCAACCTTTCTTTTGTGGCAGAGGTGCCACAGCTGGACCCAGTTAGATAAGATGTTGTCTAAGAGTGGAGAGCAAAGGGGAAGATATGCTTCCCTCCATCTGCTGCCTACATTCCTGCTGATACAGCCCAGGATGCCATTAGCCTTCGTGGCTGCCGGGGTGCAGTGGTGACCCATATTTAGCCTGCTGTCAATCAAGATACCCAGGTTTGTTTCAGCCAAGCTGCTACCCCCTGGTCCATCTGCAGCTGGTACTGATCAGAGGGTCAGTCCAGCCCAGGTGCAGGACTTTACCTTTTTAGTTGCTGAATTTTGGGAGGTTCCTATTGCATTGCGCTGGCTGTTTCAGCCTCTCTGAATGGCAGCTCTGCCCTCGAGCATAACCCCAGGTTGGTGCTGTCCGCAAAACTTGCTGAGGGTGCATTCTGTCTCATTCCCCAGGACACTGATGAAGATATTAATGACTGCTAAACAGCAGAGCTTGTTATCTTCCCTCCTTTCTTTCCTCCCCCCAGTCCCGGCTCCTCATCCCTTTCTGGCAGAGTAGTGCTACAGCTACGGGCACATCTGAGCCCACCCCATTGTAAGGCAGGTTTGTGGCATCTTCAGCATGTTTTGGTACTGTCTTCATCAGTCCCAGGTAAGGCACCTGCAAAGATAGTGCGATGTATCCTGGCTCTGCTGCTCCTCATACTCCCTTGCCCTCAGGCCAGTTTGGACACAGCAGTGAATATATTTGCTACGATCCCTTCTGAGGGCCGCTTCCAGGAATCTTCTGAGTGGAGAGATTTTCCCTTGTGAAGACAAATTCCCAGAGGGGATTTCTGGCCAGTCCCTCTCTGACACGTACCCTGGCATAGGCTGAAATCCTTGATGTAGCTGAGGACTTTTAGCTAAAAAGGCAAGAAGAGAAGAGGCTATTTCAAGGTTCCAGATAGGAGATGGGCTGAGTAACACGAACGGTTTTGTTGAGCTAACCACAAACTCTAGATGCATTGTGAAATACCTTCATCTTCTGTCATTCGCACCTGAACTATGTGCTTTATGCCAAAACCTAATAATTTATACTGTCAGATGGCCCCTTCCAACCTCAATGATTTTATGATATAAACAGTATTAAGCATTTTTTGGCAAGCTGTATATTTCAAAAATGAGTTAAAATGGCAGTGAAGGAGGATCAGAACAAATGCAATTTCTGCTTCAGATGCAATGTAAGATCCAAATTAGAATATGTACCATGTACCCTGAGTAGTCTATAATCTATATTGCATATAATACATTATGTATTACATCTAAATATTGTTTACAGTGATGTGATACATAAATCATATACATAGATATGCCTGAGTAACCTTCAGCAAAGATGAAATACATATAAATAGCCAATAAGTGTCTTGGGAGATATATGGAAATATTAAAATAAAACCAATACACCCTGAAGATTACTGAGTCAGCTCTGACACCTTTTTGACTTCTAGCACAGAAGCAACACAAAACCACAGAAACATCCAGACAAACAATTTCTGAGTTTCTGGGGAGATGGAGCTGTCCTGACTTCACAAGGGAGTCTGCTGTAGACAGGGCCTTAACTGAGGAGGTGCCATCATATTTTAAATTATACTGTACTTGCATTCCAGTTACACTGTATTCAGTCTGTGCTTGTTGTCTTAGTTTTCCTGAAATTGCACACCATTATTGCACATACCAGAAATCCATGACACTCTGGCAATATTCAGCAAATATTTAGAGTTCTTCTTCTGTAAATAGTTATTTATAAGCTAATCAAAGTTCAATTAACTTTGCTATTCTCACTGGTATTATTAGTAAATTAAAAACATTTTTTTATTTTACACTGAAGGTTTAGAGTTGCTTGTTGGAGCCATTCTATAATGCAGATAACTTGGACAACTTGTCTGGGGAGAAGTAGGGGACCATTTTTAATATAGATTTTAGACTTTTATGTGATTTCTAATGCAATGTGCTCAAGCAGAATACTTAATCTCTTATTGACTGAGTAATTATCATGTCCAAGCAATGTTTTGCTTACTTAAGCTAAAAAAAACCCAAGTAACAAAAGCACTTCTGTTATACTTTTCATAGCTGTGATTCATTGGTGATTCTGAACTCTGTTGAACAGAGCACCCTTGAGAATGGAGACTATATTTACACATTACACTGAAACTGCTTCTCACTGAGAGTGTTTTGTCCATTATGGTTAAAGAAACAGATATATGATAATTCTTCTTCCTATCCTCTGCTCTTGTTCTCCTGCAATGGTGAACAGCTGTGAGGGACATAATTATTAGACCAGTTGTGTACTTCTTAGGTACTTATGTACTTCTTAACTTCTTGTATTGCCCTGTGGACTGCACCTATCACCACACACTTTTGAGCAGAAAATAGTAATTGTTAATAATACCTTTGTGTGCTACCAGCATAAAGACTGATTGTTCTCTCTCTACCCTATTGTTTCTTCTCCCGGTCAACTTGGAGCTGTAGGCCCGTTTTAAACCATGAGAACCCTTTACCTTGTCTTTCCCCTTCTCTTCCTGGTGGTCCATGAGGCTGAAGGTAAGAAACGAATGACAGTCATTGAGATGGATTTTCACAAGCCTATAGGAAAGCTTCTGATTTATCGTCAAGATAAATAAAATGAAGGGTCTTTCCACAAGACCAGCATGAAATCCCAATTAAGCCAAAGCAAGTGGTTTAGTCTTTTCACAGAATCACAGAATGGTTGAGGTTGGAAGGGACCTCTGGAGATCGTCTAAGTCCAACCCCCCTGCTCAAGCAGGGTCACCTAGAGCATGCTGCACAGAATCGCATCCAGGCAGGTTTTTGAATATCTCCAGAGAAGGAGACTCCACAGCCTCTGTGGGCAACCTGTTCCCGTGCTTTGTCACCCTTTTGCAGTGTACCTCCAGTATTCCCAGTGACATGTACCTCACAGTCCCCTCTCCTTTATCCTCTCTTCCTTGCCCTGAGTTCCTGGATCTTCTCCCCACGGGCACCCTGGTCTCTGGCAGGATGATGGTTGGCCATGTGGCTCTGTCACCTCCTCAGACAATGGCCCTCAGGCACAATCTGCATTGACTGAGAGCCTACCATCAAGGATGGACACCTGATCTGAATGAAAGGGCTGTTACTAAATTGCTTGCAATGTTTCTCCATTGTGAAGGCAAGAAAAGAAGGGATTTCCTGCTTATCACAATATACTTTATACTGAGTCTGGAATTTTTGTCAAGGCAAAGTTTAGACTTGAAAATCATCAAAAAGAAATTTCTGCTTTTGAATTCCAGAGGAACCTCAGCAGTTGGTGGCCAACTACCCACAAATTCCTGCTGTGTTGTAAAATAACGACATTTCCTGTCTTTCACTTCCACAACGTGCACTTAATTCACAGACATAACTATAAAAGGTTATATTGGCAAGCGGCATCAGTCAAGGGAATAATAAGCACTTTGGACAGACTTTGGACAGCAGTTCGGACAGAACTGTGGAAGGGCAGACAGAACCTGAGACAAGAACATATATTTTAGTACCAAATACAATGTAATTTGTGAAGTATGTATGCCACATATTCTATAATATGTACTACATGTAGCACATCTGGTGGGATTCAGTTCTGTGGACTTTATTTAGGTGCCTACATGTAGATGACTATAGGCGTACTGGTGTCTAGACTCCTGCTGCAGTCAGTAGAGTCAGGAGAAATGACCGACCTGCGAGGACTGCTTTGGTCGCTCAGACACTGGCAGTACTGTCACTTCTAGTGCTATGTGATATTCTGCCTGGCCTTCATGTGTTGTTGAAGTGTGACGACTTCTTGCAAGTTGTGTCTATTACATGTTGTAGTTCTAAATGTTATAAATCAGATCCTTTAAGGACCTGTGTAGCTGATTAATAGCACTGAGTACTGTTTTGTGCAGGAGATCATATAAGAAACAGCAGGCTAGATGTTATATTTTCATACCATATTTGGAATAAAAATGAATGTACTGTAATTATCCTGCTTATCCTCTGGCTAAGGAATAGTCAACAGCTGTGTTATTTTTAAGCTACATTCCTTTGCATGCTGGCATTTCTCAACAAAGCTTGACTTCCCTCTTCCCTTCCCTTTCCTGATGCCTTTTCTCCCTCTTGATATGGAGCTCCAGACTTGCTTTCAGCCATGTGGGTCCTATGCATTCTCATTGCTTTTCCCTTAATGATGTCAGACAGAGAGCCAGGAATCACCAGTTAAAGCAAGTGAGGAAAGAGAAGGAATTTTATAAGCTTTTGGGAAAGATCTGAATATGTTCCAGGTTTTGCTGCAGATGCTTAGCATGTGCATTTTGAGATGCAAAGACAAAATACACTCCCTGAAGAACATTTCGTACAGAAATGTGTGGATTCTGATGGGGAACTTAAGGGAGAGTGCCCTGTGAAGGACGGAGCAGGAGAGGACCTAATGATGAGAGGCACCAGAATATGTGGAACCAGTACAAACTAGTCTCCATCTGTTCTCTTTTATGCATCCTCTCAGAGTGGTGGTGGTGGGGGGGGGAAGGCAAGCAAAATTTATATGCATTGCTATGAAATTACAGGGCAAACTACTTCTTGAGCAAAGAACTGACAGAAACTGTAGCACTAGTGGAAAAAAAAAAGGAAAAAAAAGGAAAAAAAAAAAGGCCTACATCTTTCCAGGAATATTCACAGACATCCTCCAGGAGCCCAGAACATGATGTTTCACATACTGATGTGAGGATTAACAGTTGGTAGGAATTTGGGTTTTTAGTTATTTCTATTTCTCTTTCCCCAAGGAAGAGTTCTCTGCATGGAAAATGAGGATTTTGGCATCTGAACACATTTCAGCAAAGCTGATTTCTTCTAGTCAGTCCTTCTCTTTGTACTGGAGCATAAGGTCTTCTGTCCATGTCTGCCCAGCCTGGGCAGTTGCATGCCTCAGAAAAGCTCAAATTCTATAGTGTGCAAAGTCTGCGCACTGTAATTTTTTACCCTGTGGAGTCTGTGTGTAAAAACCCAAGCACAGTCATGACCCTCAGCCCCTGCAACAAACATCCAGGTTTCAGCAATATGAATGCTAAGCAACATCAATTTATTCAAAAGGAGGACCTAATACATTTGGATTTGCCGATCTTCATAAAGCTTTTTGTATGAGAAATGAAAGATGCTTGAGACTTTGTTGTATCAGGATCCCATGGTTTTAGCAGTAAGGAGATTCAAAGAAAATTGCTATATTTAGAAGAAATTTTCAGAGCTTAGACAGTCCACGAAGATTTTATGCATCCCATGGCCTGCACAAAGAAAAAAAAAATCAGACTCTCATTATATTTGCATTCCTTCCCTGCTTTCTCTCATTCCATTCATATTTTCCTCTTGGGTTTACATGCATTTCAAAACATGTAGTGTCATGTGTAGTAGACTGGTAACTGATCAGAGTCAAGCTGGGACGGGTCTTTGTACAGCACTTATCTGTGAGTAGAAGCAGTGTTTTCATACTACTCCGGGCAGAGCAGGAAATTAAACTGGTATCCCTTGATATTGGGGTAAATGCATGAGTTAAATGAGTTAAAATTCAAGGTTGTCTTTTGTAAGATACATTTTTTACAACACTTAGTTACACTTTTTTCACGCATTCAATTGCACTTAAGTATGCGTTTGCCCTGCAGTGTAACTAAATTCCCAGTTTGTTCCCATATAGCACAGCTCTTCAGTTCTGGAAATACCAAACCCTGATATTTTGGAGGAGCTGTAAAAGGGTCAAACAGAACTAAGACAGCACACGGCTGATATTTCTGTCTGTATCTTGCCCTTCTTGCTGGGGCATGTCATGGGGTACATCTCAGGAGGAAGAGTACTGTGGAGCTCTGCTAGCAACCTGCTCCAATGCTTGCCTGTCCTCACGGTGTAAAAGTTTTTTCTTATACCCAGTCTGAACATTACATCACGGATTGAGGATGAGGACGTGAGCAGAATATATTTGCCTGCTCATACTGCAGATGAACCTTGATGAACCTCAAACTCACCATTTGCAGCATGAGCGGAACCCAAAGCAACTTCCAGCCTTAACCAAGTGGACAGGACATGATCCAAAATGGCAGGTTCCTCTCCTACAGAAAAACATGTCCCGCCGGGGCAAAGACAGTCCTGCAACAAGAATTATTTGTGATCATTTGCTATCCAGCTGCACCATGGAGGGCTGTAGCTCAGAGCATGGTTTTCCCTCACTAGTCCAAATAAAAGCAAGGAACTGCCTCCACCACCAACCTCACTTAAGGATTGTCACTCTAACGGGAGATCAGCAAGCAGGTCTACACCTTGCAGCAGTGGGATCCTTAGTTTACCTTATATCTAAATAGAGATACTTTCACAAAATTATCCCTCTCTACATCCCAAACATTATGCTCCTGCATACTCATTTTTACATGGACTCTTCTGTGCTCCAATGATTGTATTTTTCAGGAGAGAAGTCAGACTCGTAAATGTCTAGGTGGCACTGTTGAACGGTCAAGCGTAGGTTCCTCAAATCCAAGCTCTGTGGTCACGGAGGCAGAGTGCCTGGCATTGAAATAAAGGTGGGGAATGGTGCAGACCTCTTACAGCCAGCCAGCAGGGAAAGGCTGCTTAAAGTATGATTCAAGGTCTGTGTGCTTAGAGAATAAGGGTCATGTCCCCAGAGGCTTTAATCTATGCTTTCTATCTGAAAATAGGTGGCCAGACTTCGTTTTTATCTGCATATTTGCTTTTGAATGGGCTGGCCCATGGCAAAGCGCATGGCCAGCAGATGCAAGCTTGGGCGGCTAATGCTAGAGTACTTACATGATCTCTGCAGGAAAACACCAGCAGGGAAGAATGAGTTTTTTCAGCAGTTACAATTTCTCCATCTTTGAAAAGGTTTCCATAGGGAAGGGAACAGCACAAGCACTGAGCTGACTGTTTTACTAACCCCTGCTCGGCTTCTAGTACCTTTAACCAATAGTGAGCAAAATGTTCCAGGAAGCTTACTTGAGGATCATAAAAATTCCCCTCCCAGCATCCCTTTGTTCTTTTTCCACCTTACCTGGAGAAACCTGGAGGGCCAAGAAGAGCAGAGAAAAGAGCAGGTAAAGGATCCTCATGACTGAAGATTAACCGTGACACTAGAGGGAAGAGGACCAAGAAAGGTATATGGCAGACAGTCCTTGGTATCTGAACTGTACAAATACAATATTAATCAAAAATATATTACTTATTCTAAAAAACTTTTAAAAATAACCATTACAACCCACAGAGCATCATGACTGCCATGAGAGAATTCCTGAGAAAAACAAACAAATATGTATGGGGCAACATGCTTTTAAGATACATGATTATTAAATTATTTTAATGTCTGATTTCTCAGGTTTCCTCTCTCACATTTTTCAAATAGTCTTTCGCCAAAATACAGACAGGGCATTATTTTTTAGTTAGATATTTTATGTGATAAAAAATAATGCTAAAAAAATGAGGTCATTATACAATCAAGTCTATAAACTTCAGAAAAAAAATGCTCATCTTGAAATGTTAAAATTTATCAAGAAAGAACAGTTAAAATCATCTTGCTCAAAATCTTCAGTCTTCATATATAAGTAACAGTTCTCAAATGGAAACATACAATCAAATAATTTCCTGATTGATGAATGAAATCTAAAAAGCAAACATTTAATGCCTTCATTGAAAAAGTCAATGATTAATACAACTAATATCATCAAAAGGGGCTAAGGTAGCCTAGAAGGGGGCTTATGGATAAAGCAGCAGTAGTTAATGTAGTATATCTTGGCTTTAGTGAATCTTCTGATTTGTTGCAAATTATTTTCTCTTAAGCAAGGCAGCAAAATGAGGTTGTGATGAAATGTTATATTTCTGCAGTGGAATGGTAGGTGGCTCAAACATAGAGCTATGAATTTAGTATTAGAAGTTTAATAAATCAGTGTTAGAAGTTTATACAAGTTTTTATACATCTGAAAATATCAAGAAAAACAAGAAGGCAAAGTTAACTTAATTCTGAAAATGAAATAAAGCTCTTTTAACCCAGATACCAAACATCTTCTAATTTCCCTGTAAGACACCATAAATTTCTCTAGATGACAGACCTCTTTGCTCTCTAAGGTAACCTGAAGCAACTACATTTTTTTCCCAGGAGTTAGTAAACTTTAGTATCTTTATCAAAGTATTCTAGTGTTAGCACTTACTTGAATTACTTACTCAACCTATGCAATTTCTAGACAACTTAGATTCAATTTAGTAACTTAAGGATTTAGGTCAATAATGTAGAGGGTTTTCTTGAGGAAAAAAAAAACAACCAAACAAACAACATCACACATTAAAAGAAAGACTGAGAAGAAGTGAGAAGTTACCAGGTATCAGGTGACCCTACAAGCCAAAATAAAACCTGTTCTTGGTCTCTTCCCTCCAGAGGGCTTTGATAGTGGGACTGGGACCTCTCTTATAACATATTTGCTACGGGGAGTGACAATTGCTTTCTCTTCACAGCAAGTACGTTTTAGCCAATCAAAATGTGCCCCATGTTTTTGGTGACTTCTGATCCAACCAGAATCATCTTGCTTCTCCTTTTCCAGTGAAAAAGCAAGGTTTCTCTTTGGACCTGTTGCAACTTTTCTTCTGGAAAATCCCAGGTTCTTCATGCAATACCTCTTGTGACACTCCAGTTTGTGTAAGATACGTTAGGCCACCGTGGTGTGTGTCAAACATCTTGGGACATATGTTGAACTGTTTCTGGTTAGGACCAACATAATCCTACTGCAATACAAAACATCTGTGTGCTTTGCATTCCCAGCTAGTTTATTTTCTGTTCTATAAAAAGAGAATATAAGAAAACAGAATGGACATACAAAGCTAAAACAAAGCTCCATTGGCCTTGTATCCTGTCTTCAATCATGGTCAGTAAAGAGTATAAAATGTACAGCAATAGGGTGGGTGCATATTGGTCATGTTCCATTATGCCCTTTTGAGCTGACAGAAAACACAGCAGTTTAGGGAAACCCAGTGCCAGAGGCTGCCTCTGGACCTTCAGGTTGCAGAGCTCCTGACTGAACAGTTCTCCATGACTCCGGCTAATCTCGTTGTACTTCTGGCCTCCATAGGACCCTTAGCTGTTTGTTCCACAATAAATGGAAGTAGGATCTCCATCCCTGGAGATATTCAAATTCAATTAGACAAGGCCATGAGCAATCTGGTCTAACTTTGAAATTGGCTCTTTTGAGGGGATGGCTGGACCAGAAGACTTTCAGACATCCATTCCAACCTACATTGTTTTCTGATTTTATTCTACGGCAAAATCTAATCCAAATTAAACCTGTAAATCTATATAGTGATGATATGAGGAGCCTCCACACAGTCTCTAATATTTACTGATCCTCTCCTAACTACTGATCTTTCATTGCACAAAGTCCCTTGCTGACATAATCATACCCAATAACTATGCAAAGACACCAACACTAAAAACTTTTTTGCTCATATTTTAGTTTACACCTCACTTAAGTCAACAAAACATTGTTTATGCATCATTTTAATGCATGACTCCTGAATTACATCATAAGAGGATATGATATTTTTGATATTTTGAATGACAAGGGTTTTTCTACATTTCATGTGAAGGTGAGGATGGTTTTAATTGCCCAAGATCTCTCTGCAAGTGGCATCATGGCCTACAGGTCATTTAGCCTCAAAACTCAACTGAAATATTTAAATTTCTTACTGGCCTCTTAATTTAGCTAGTGATAATATATTTTTTTCCATACTTTGATAACAATTTCTTAAGTATACATCAAAAAGTGACCCACGTTTTTGGTGACTTCTGATCTGACCAGAATCAGGTACACACATATGTATGTACACACACACACACACACACACTCACACACACACACATTTTTATATGTGTATACATGAAAATGCCTAGGAATATTTTCCCTTAAATTTATTCCCTTATGCCTCAGGTAGCTTTTTATTTTCTATATATTTTTGAGAATGATCTGTTTTTGCAGTATAAAAAGTTATAGTTCAATTTCCTGTATGTCTGTCAACTTCTAGTCATAAAGCAGAAAATGGAGGGAAAAAAATGACATAAGTTGTAGTTACTTCACAACTTGCCCAGACTTTGTGGTTAGCTTGCCTACTGACTGTTAATGTTGCTCAGTCTGATTCCTCGGGGAAACACAGATGCATCACTGATATTTATTATGCCCAAGGTCCCACGTCCAAGTTATGTCAAGGACGTGGTCTTACTTCTGGGCATTCTTGACATTTCTATTTATAAATATCATATGGTCACCGCCATCATTACAATTGAAATACCTCTGCCTGGCCATGGAGACGAGAGAAGCAGAGGTGGGATGTCTCGTCAATGAACTGGTTGCCTGAAGCTCAAAGCAGTGAGGCAGGCTGAGTGGGCATCGCATGTCACTGTGGGGACACACAGACTTTCTGGGTAACGGGTGACTCCTTCTGAACCACACGCTCAAGGCACTTACCTTGCCCCATTGACTGCCCAAAGTGTTCCTGGTAGGAACTGCCTGTTCCTACCCGCTGTGTTTGCCTCAGGTGGAAAGAGAAGGTGGTCTGGATGCAGGTCTAAAACCTATACGTTGAGGGGAGGGAATGGCAGAATTAGGATCAGCTCTCTGTGGGGAATGGCTCATTTGGATCTGTATTTATAGGGCTCTACTGTTGCAAAAACCGGGGAAGGATTTTTCCAGTCGTACAAAGAAGGATGAGGCTGGATAGAAACATAGAGAGACCGGTACAAAGTGGGGAGGTGCAGCCTTGCATCCCCCATGCCATTAGTGTGCAGACCCCCTTATCAGTAACAGAAAGGAGAATCAGATTCCATGACGCTGTGAGACAGGAGGAAAGAACAGAGTAAAGCTGTGACAAGCATGTTGTTCAGCCTTGGGAAGAGCAAACCTCGAAGATGTACCCTGATCCTGCCACATGAGCTCCAGGCTTGGAGGTGTGAGGGGGAATCAAAGGACTCGGGGAAAGAGAGGGCATGAAGGAGGAGGAGCAAAGCAAGAAGTCCTGGGAAAGGGGCAGTATGGAAGGACTTGGGGTATTTCTGTGGGTAGCAGGGGAATAGGAAGGGCAGGCTGACAGGGAGGTGAAGGATAGGGATGGGGATGGGTTTTCTAATGGCCAAGAGACAGGTATGGATCTCAGCTTTATACAGATTTCTGATTGTGGCTTTTTGGGTGAGAAACCTTTCCATTCCTGCCTGCAACTCCTGTTCTTATGAGGAGGAGAGGGAGTCAATCGGTTTTTGTACAGCTAGAGAGACACATCAGTGTTTTACCCTTCACAGTCTGAACATTTTTCTCCAGCGCCTTTTGCACCTAGGCCTGACTTACACCTGGAACATGGTGGCACCAGCTACACATTCCTTACTCTGGGGAACCTGCGTAGGAAACCTTGTGGGATCCAGTTCAGCTAAGCTGGGCACTGCCTCACACATTTGGCTTCTTGTGTTAGGTAAGCAATCCTCCTTTCCCAAAATACCTTCTAATATCTTCCTATATTCAATGCAGAGGAAGAGAGAGCCTTCATGGAGAGTTTGTCTGTTTAATAAGGTATTTCTATTATTTCATTCTTTCATTGATCTTGGGTACCTGCAGAAGAAGATCCAGTTAAGTGTCTCACTATCTCCACTGAAAGTCTCAGGGATTCACTGCTCATGCCAAACTCCTCCACTCATTTCAGATCCAGGTCACCCATCCCTCTTTGGAGGAGAGGAAATACTATGATGGGGTCTGTTTTCTACACAATAATCTAGTGCTTAGAGCCCTGGCACAAGAACTGGGAGACAGTCTGAGGCTCTGCTCGGCCTGAGATGGGTGGGACACACTCTTCAGGGAAGTATGAGGCTACAGAGTGTCATGAGGAGCGATGGCTTTCACTACTTTTGAATCACGACCATTGGGCAGCTGTGCCAAGCTCACATCCCAGAGAGGAGGGAGGCAAGGAGTCTGTATCTAGCACAGCTGTTAAGGCACTTAAGAGTGAAAGAAAGCCTGTGCTACTGATAGTTTTCTACTGAAAACAACAAAGATTAGGGAGGTCTTCTAGTAGTGTCATTTAAATAATATTTGAAATGCTTCTACATCAAATACCTGTCTGCTGTTCCATCCCTCACTTCCAGAGGGTGGTTTGTTCATTGCAATAAAAACTCCAGTTATCTTAAAGTCATTATATTCAGGCATAGCCAGAACATTGGGACCAACAAAAAGCTGAGCTCTTACGGTTTTCCAAAGAGCAGATGTTTTTGTATGCTCCAAAGAGGAGTTAGATTGACCAATAGTGACAGTTGGTTGCCTAGCTAACCACAGACTGTTCCTCAGTCATGCGGTAACTTCATCCGTTAACTTCTTTTGTGTGCATTAAACAGAATTCTAGTAATAAGTCATAACTGATGCACAGGAGATCAAGGTGTTTTGATACCACTGCAGATTGTGTAATATAGAAATTTAGACTTCTCTAGATCAGCTAGAAGAGCTGTAAGACTGCTAAAGTAGATCCACCAAAAGGAGGATTGCCAATGTTTAGATGAAGTTCTATATGTGTAAGTGCATTTGTAAGAGATATATTGCATTATAATTAAAAAATAAACTTTTGTTCCACCTATAGATCATCTCAACCAGTAACAAATGGACACATTTTCAAAAACTTCAAGCAATATGGAAAAAGTGTCTAATCAAGTTGACAGCTTTAATCATTAGGTAGTTATCTAGAGTAACCAGGGAGAAATGATAACATGAGATCAAGAGCTGCATGGACAAATTCACCCTTTACCTTATCCCCAACTTGACACCTAATTGAGGATATCAGGCTAGGAGTGCAGAGTCCAGCCCCTTCATGTGACTGTGCCAGTGGTCAGCAACCACTCTAGCTGGCAGATGCGTAGCTTGGCTTGAAAACTCCTCTGCACAGGCCACGCTAGCCCAAGGCTTCTTAAACAAAGGATATCTGAAAGGAACTGAATTATACTTTCTAGAGACAAATGGCAGGAGTGATCTCGCCAAACTTGAGATGTCAAAAAGGTAAGCATCAAAGTTAAACTATTTTCACTGCTCTTCCTTTATAGTTAATGGAGAGAAACAGTTCTAATGATCACCCCATTTTTTAACTGAAGTACAAACATTTACAATAAGAGTGCTTGAAAAGACACAAAAGTAATGGTAAGGAAATATGAGAAACCTGCAAATGTTGCACTACAAGATGTGCTATGGCATCTCTTGCAGGTTGAAGAGCAGTAATGATTCAACCATTCATCCTGCAGAACACTATAAACGTGACCTGTGGTTATAACAGGGCCAACGTTTCCCCTGCACAGTTTTTTACATGTGTTGACACCTTCCCCAACCCACCCAACAAGCCATTAGGAAACAAATCCTTTTCAGTTTGGTAGTGCTATTCGAACAAGCACAGTTCTGTACACATTCGGCAACTGTTCCTGAGAAGATAATGGGCAAATCACTTTATTGCACATCCTTCCACAGCTTGTGGAAATGTGTTTGCTGGTCTCCTTCTCCTTCCCTTTTTGTACTCTGCTTCTAGTTTGTTTCAGGGTCTGAGGTCACCCAAAACATTCCTGGTGTTCCCTTGTGTGAGGTCCCCTCACCGGTGAAATTTCTTGGATACCTCCAGGGTCTTCTGGAGGGAGCATCCAGAGATATCTTGGCATTTTCTACACTGCTACGCCACAGTGAGAGACAGAAAGCAGGGATTCAGTCTCTGACATCTCAGTCAAAAATACCAAAATACCTTCAAAAAGCAGCCTGGAAACTAGCAGAATGTGTGCCTTCTGTACACAAACACCCATGAAATCAGCAGAGAGAGAGGTTTACAGAGAAGCAGCTGACCTTCTTGATGTTAGCAGGAAATTTTGGCTAGAGGAGACAGGACTAGAGAAGAAAGTGAGGACCATGACTGCTTTCCAGGACTGCTTTCCAGGCAGGCAAGAGCCTGTGGTCATTTAGCCACAACGGTGGCCGTTGATCCTGTGGACTCCTCTGTGGCGCACAGCATCTGCCATTCCCTCTGTTGCCAAAGCAGAGGCATAGGTGATACCAAGGGCCTGGGCTCCTGGGAATCTTACTATCATGATTCTTACAATGCAATCTGTCTGGCCTGGATGAGCCGGGTCTTGGGAGCTATGCTGTCTTTCAACACCTTTTCACAGATGGCAGGTGACTGAAATTGATTCCAAGCTAATTGACAACCCTTTCCACCCAAAAAGCACCCTGTTTTTATTCTGAGGGTTCATTCTGAAGATGTGGGAAAGCCTAAGGACTATAAAAGCATGAAGAACTAAAGGAAATTGGAGGGAGCAAGGAGCCATTGAGCTGAGTGGGGACGAAAAGAAACAGCCAGTGCAAACATTTAGGTCCTAGACTGTTCTGCAGGGGTAGGGAGATTCATGGATTGAATCTACAGATGCCTGGCTTGCTGATGGTGCCTGTGAGTTTTTTTTTTTTTTTCTCACTTCTCCTGTGTTTTTGATATGATGAAAAGAAAATCCTCCCCCACAATGGATGAGGGTTTGATTCCTGACAAAGGTACCGTGGTCATTGCAAGAGAGATACAGGAACATGGCCATCAGGGAGCAGGGGATGAAATGATCTCCCTTTTCCCTTGGGATGGAGCTGGGAAAATGTGGAGAAATGTCTAAATCTGAAAGCCACCTGCCCACCTTTGTGTTACTGCTTGTGGTGTGAGCAGTGCTAGCAAACATCCCCTCGTTCCCTAGAAAACACACCCAAGGTTCAGCCATAAGAATGCCATGATAATTGGTTTTATTAACGAGGAGAAAGAAATAATTTCTGTGGTGATGCCTGGTTTGCATTTATTTTTTTTGCAGATGCCGATGCTTGCTTCATTGCAAAGGAAGTTCTCAAGAGTCTTCCATTGCAGCAGGAGCCAGTACCACCAGGAGCAATGGGATCAGGGTGATTCAAAAGACATTGGGTAGATGCAGAAAGGATTCCCAGATGCAGAAAGAGAGTCATCAGGCCCTCCACCCCCTGCATGATGAAAAAGAGAGAGTTTTAGATTACCCACCAGTGTGTTTTCCATGGTGATGTTATGTCTTGGGACCTGTCTGCTTTATTTCATGACATCACACCAGAGTCTGCCATGGGATGGGAAAGCCCCCTTAGAACCCTCTGTGCCAGCAGAAGGGGCACCATAGAAGTGAGAAGGGATGGTGTCAGGTGCTGTGCCTCTAAGAAGCTGATCTGGAAAGAAGATAAGGAGGATATCAATTAATCCCAAAGTGATTCCTGCACTTCCACATACCTTCTACAGCAAGAATTTCCATTTTGACATGTTCCAATCCAATAATATGGACGTCGACATATCCCTGGAAAGCAGCGTCCGTTCTGGGCTGTGCAAGGATTGAAGAAGCCAGGATTGAAGGGCTGCCCTGAACAGTGAAAATAATAGAATAGTCATTTGATGTGAAAATGATCAAAAGTGATTGCAGTGAGGGAGATATTCACACTCTTTCTCTCCTTCTCTGATTTCTCTCCCTGTCTCATTCACACCTTACCTGCAACTCCTTGGAGCACCAGGAAGAGGACAACCAGGAGCAGATACAGGATCCTCATGGCTGTAACTGGGATGTGGATTCCTTGTCTGTAATGAGGAGAGACCCCAAGACCAAAAGATGCTGAATAGAGGGTCCCCTCCTGACTGGGAGATGAGGATCGGCTTAAAACATGTCTTGACCAAAATTGTACATGTTAAAATAAAATGTACTTGAATGAGGACCAGTGTGGAAAGTCCACCTTTGGTGGTATTCAAAAATCCACTGGACACAGTTCTAAGCAACCTGATCTAATTGGCCCTGTTTTAAGCAAGGATTTGGAGTGGCAACCTCCACAGCCCCTTCTAAGTTAAATTATTCTGTGATTCTGTGATTTTTTAAAATATCTTATCAGTCTTCTTACATTACAAAACAATATTCCAGACTTGTACAACACCAGACAGGTTATACTGGAACCAACACAGACCAATCCCTGAATTATTCATCTATACTCTGCTGTAGTTCACAAAGTGTTCATAGACTGAGTCAACAATTATCCACATGATAGTCCAGAAAGGATATCTATTTCTTTTCAGCATCAATTCAGGTAACAACTCACTCAAAATGCAGCTTGAATTTGGATAAGATATACAGCTCAAAATGCAACTCTGAACTCCAATGCTGGATAGACACCCCTTTCTAGGAAGCTAGCCATTTCTTAAATGACAGGAGCTGTCTATCTCTGATGTCTAGAATGAAGGTTTTGAGGCCTCTCTCTACTCACCCGGGAAGTCAGCAAACACAGTTCCCTCCTGCAAACTCTGCAAGCAACCCACAGTTCTGTGGGACAGGTACAGACTGACCGTACTCTCTGGAGTAAGGAGGTGGAAGGGGTTAATGAAAGCAGAACACTTGTTAGATTGGAGATTAATGAAAGAATAAGGAGTGTATAAAGATAGGCAGGTGAGTGTGCTGTCCAGAACCAGGCACAGAAATAGTTACCAGGGGAGGAGATGGAGGATCACCTTTGCTGTCTGTCTCTTCTCCAGGGGGTGCCCCAGGCCCCAACACCCCCTTTTATATAGTGGCTTGGGAAGGACGCCAGAGCAGTCAAGGGCCAATGAAAAAGCCTTTTCCAGTCAAATTTGTCCTCCGCCTTGGTGTTCTCCAATGAGAAAGGATGCTCCTCTTTGAGACTGTTTTCACCGCAAATCCCCAGATCTTTGTGCAATCCATCTTGTGCCATCCTAGACTGTGCAAGATACGTTAGGCCACAGGGTTATGTAAAATACCTGGGAAATGCAATGCCTGCTGTTTAGGTCCTCCAGGCTCCTTATTCCGTGTTCTGTGTGCAGCTTAATTGTCTAATTTGCAGCCATAACATTCCTTCATAACATTTTGTCCATTATGTCTAAGCTTCTGGTTGTCTTTTCTCCATGACAACAGAAGAAGTACTGATTTCTTTTCAGCTTATTAGTTACATAGTTTAGTGTATAACACTATATGCAATTACAACATGTATACATCTTTAGTGTGAAATTTTATCATTTATCGCATTTTCACCTCTATTGCTTCCTCCCTGGATTACTCTTAATTTTTTTCTGTTGTCCTTTCTGATATCAGCTTGTATTCAATCTTTCTCAGGCTGCCCAGACTCTTGTAGGATAACCAGCACTCCTGCTGACCTCATATATATTTTCCAAATTCTCTAAAAAAGATAAGCAGGTTATTAAGAAGAAATTTCTAGTCTTTCTAGTTTGAAATAGCAGTCAGAAGTCATGCATTCTATCTCTATATATGTGTGCATATTTGCATATACATATTATACATGGATAAGTGTATATACAGACATTCAGACACTATATATGTACTTCAAAGGTTGTCAAGATTTTATGCTTAGCTTAGCCATAAATGCTTTTGCTGTTACTCCTTTCTGGGACACAGATGCAGCCATTGCTATTTCACAAGTGCTTTGGCTCTAAGCCTAAATTATATGAAGAACTCTGGCCTCTACCGGGTATATGTGGCATCTTTATTGGCAGCAAATTCCATACAATCCAAGTGGCTTAACTGAACCCCACTAGCCTGGTTAGGGAGGCTGGGCAGCACACGTGAGAAGCCTTGCTGAGGTGGTCTGCCTCTTTTTCCAGGGCAGCGACAGATGTGGGTAGGCCAGCTACATGCTTTTAAACACATGACAGACCATCGAGTCAGCCAAATCACAAAGGCAGAATTTGCAGCACCTTCTTGTTCAGTGAACACACACAAAAAAAAAAAAAAAAAGAAAAAAAGAAAAAAAAGAAAAGAAAAAAAAGAAAAGAAAAAAAAGGAAAAAAAAGAAGTCTCTGAATCTCTAATGTTGATTTTATTAGAACACAAAATAGAATGAGGGGATTTGGGGCATGGAGAAAATGCAGATCTCCCTGTTCACTGTGTCCACCAGTGAGAAAACCTTTCTTCCAGGTTTGCTTTCAGTCGGGCGTCTTTGTGCAGTTTTCTGGTTGTCAGAAACACCACATCATCCCTTTCTGGGTCAGCAAGAAAGAGTCTTTCTTTCCGCTCTTCCTCCATCCCCATCCTGACCAGATGTCTGGTCCCTGTCTCTTTGTGAGCTTCCCACTCTCCTGTACCAGCTGATCTCCTCTGGATGGGTCTCTGCCTACCCCACTGTCTGCTTCAGAAGTTCACCTAAATTCAGTTACTCCCAGGTGTGGTGCAAGGACCCATCGGCAGGATGATGACTCTTGCAGGCATATTTCTCCTTTCTGCTCAGCCACTGCCCTCTAACCTCTTCCTCCCCGCAAAAAATATATGATCGCCTGTGAGCCAACAACTTAAAAAAGTCAAACCATGCATCACAGGGGTTGAAATTAAGTTTTGTTTATTTTTAGTCCTTTCTTAATTCTTTTTTAATGCTTCTGTTATTGTTGTATCAGAGCTGGGCCCAGCTTGTTTCACTTCTTCCGGCTTGCCGTGAAGGACACTAGAGACCTGTCTTTGCCTGGAGCTGTTGGGCAAGACCAAATTAGAAATAATGCATGGATATTTAAAAAAGAGAAAAATAATTGCATGGGGCTGTAAAGCCATGGAGATTGTAAAGGTCTGCATATGGATGGCCAGCATTGGCCCAAGGTTAAACCATGAAGTAACATGAAAAACTGCAGGATATTGCAGATGACAGAAGGTCAAAAGTTGTTGGCCAACCTCAAGCCAGGGCTAAAGTAATATGACAATAACGGGAGAAATTAACAGAAAAAAGATGTGAAGGGGAGTATCTCCCTTGGACGGAGAAAGGAAAAACAGTAAAATGGGTATAGGTTGCTTATTTGGGAGGGTAAAAAGCGTGGGGGAAAGGGAATTTCAAGCAAAACAAACCAGGTGCTTGGAGCTGCTTTGGGCTCCTTGCTGGGCTTTACCTCTGATCAGTGCAGCTTGGAGAAGCAAAATAAACCTGTTCCTCTGGCCACACTTGTGTCCAACTTACTTCCACAGTCAGGAGGACTTGGAATTTTTCTAAAGCCAGTAAGGGAACACCGCAAGGGGTCAGACCAGGCATCTTGACAGCCTCGCAGAGGCATTGCCCAATTACTCATGATTAGCATAAGTACTTCTTCTGAATTCCCAGCATGCAGCTGAGCATCCTACCTCAAGTTTGAGGTGATGTGAATTACATCTGCACTTAAAACAGTGAGTACAACAGGGGGAAATGACCAATCTGATGATAAATTACCAGATTGCCTTGCACCCAGGCTGACCATGACAGCTCCATCCTGGGAGAGAGAAGAAGGAACTGGTAATTTACCTCTCATCCCTCAGTTATGCCACCATACTTTTGGGGTCATTTTTTTTCAGACTTTAGCCGGTGCAAAGAGAGGAACTTTTCTATGTTGATGGTTTCCCTCTTGAATCCTTGAGCTTCCAGCGATCCCCTCTCAGCAGCCCTGCTTCTGTCTGTGCTTTTGCCTTTCCTTTCCTGCACAGCTCTAGAGAATTTGTTACAGTTTTTTTCACAACTTATTTTTTCGGCAGTCTGGGCCATGGTAGCGCAGCTGGATTTTTTCAGTGCTGGGTCACAGAACGCTGAAACCTGGGGTGTGGCAGAGGATCACAGAGGGGTTTAGGGAGAGAGAAAGAGAGAGAAATACAGTAAAACCTTTAGAAAAATAACACTGAACTATTCCCTTCAGCTCATTTCCTTCTTGTTTCATACATACCCTGTCCCACAGTGTTTATTTTTGCACCACGTGACAATTTTAAATGAAACTCCCCACCACCACCACCACTCAGGGAAGATTACTGAAGAGGGGTTATTTTGATTTGATGAATCCTTCTTTTACAGCCTTCTCCTCACATGCACCTTCCTACCATGAATAATTTCCAGTTGCAAAAGTACTTTGCTATTCTTTTTCAAGTAACAAAATGCAACCTTTGGAGGTTGCTGCCCTCAGAGTCTTGCAGCCTGACCAAGAGAAGCTGCACTCCTGGTCCTTCCCCTGGAGACTTTATCTGGTTTCTTTCCTGTTGCTTTCCGTATTGACAGTTGAACATCAGTGTCTATCCTGTTCCCTTCAGAAAAATGCGTGGCCTGAAAAAAAAGCAATGTGGACTTGTAGGGAAATTGCACAGGGCAGAAGACCAGTTTTCTGGATAAAGCTGATACTGGAGATGGGAGCTGAGTGACACCAAGTTTCAGGGACAGTTATTACTGCACTGGTGATGTTGGGCTGGAGCAGCAGGGCCAAGGGACTGTCTGGTTACAGCAGATTGCTTTAAAAGGTGCTGGGACTGTTCCAGATTCATGCAATGCAGAACCACAGCAGTGGAGAAACTGCATGAGCAGTTGCTGCCCTTGACTTGGGCCATGTGTGTAAAAATGCTTAAGAGTATGTTGGACTAAAGGGAGAGGAGGAACCTAAAATTTTTTGATGTCCCCTTTGTGGAGTCCTCGATTTACCCTTTACAGCAACTGTGCCTGTGAGAGGCTGTTCCGCTGTAATACAAATAAAAGTGTTACAGAATAAATTGAAATATAGGTTCTCATGAGGCAAGGAGAAATGTGCACAAAGATATTCCTTATGATAACTCTACAGACCTGAGTAAGTAGGAAAGGGTAAATGCTGCTGGCATGTCCCGCTTGCTGAATTCCCTGTTCGCCTGTGACAGCCAGTGCACAGCGCTGTTGTTGCAGATGTGCATGCAGCTGTGTGCATGGTCAGTGGAAACCTCTCTCTCGAGAGAGAGGTTTGAGCTCATTAACCAGCGAACCCATCTCTGAACGGGCAGTGGGGAGCCAGAGCTCAGCGCACGAGTGCCTGCTGCATGTTTCAGGGATGGTGTCAGAGAGCTGCCTGCATCACCGACTTCCCATAGTGGCTGCTGCTGTGGTTTTTAGTCTTCCTGGCTCGTATAACAAGCAGGATCATAAATCTTGCCCTAGAGGGGGGAGCCAGGGCAGAGCAGCCTGGGAGGGATGCCACGCTTGGGCAAAGAACAGGACCGAAGCACCTTGTTTCTCTCTGTGGGACTGGATGATTTTGAGACATCTCAGTGCTGGGAATATCTTCCTCACCACCATTTGTCAGCTTTGTACTGAATGCACTGAACTGAAAGGCAGCTCAGATGTCCACCTTTGGCTTATTTAAACCTTGTTTCTGGTCTCAGCTGTGTAATTTCCCTATATGGAATAAAGCCTGGTTTTGTAATACAATCTGTGAAGCACAGATAAATATTACTGCTGCTCAGCAGAGATGAAATTTAATTCCTGCTCTCTGTTTCCCAGCCAAGCATGTTTGTGCACGTATTTCAACGGTTTTGAAAGCAGGCGGCAAGCCCTCTATTGCCTGCATCATCTCCAGATGGTCAGCTTGGGGTGTCTTTGTGGGTGGAAGAGGTGCAGCCCCGCTACCGTGCTGGGAGGGCGCAGGAAACAGCTCTCAGTCAGCATTGCTGAAGAAAACACCAGGTGGCAATCGTGACTCCCAGACGGGTTTTTGCCAAGTCAGTTCTGGGCCGGTTTCCACAGGGCCGTCCAAGGACAGTGAACTGGCAACAGGACTGTTCCCTGGCTGGATTTCGTGCCACTTTTGCAAACCGCGGATGTGCCGTGAGGATAGATGTCAGGCGATTGTACTAGAGGTCCATTGCCCTTCCCTTCTTTTGCACATAGGACACTGGAAGACAAGGACGTCAAAGAGCAGGTGAAGGATCCTCATGGCTTAAAGCTGGCTGGGGACTCCCTGTCATCAGAGGTAAGTCTCAGCAAGGAGGAGATGATATATAGACTCACAGGGCTTAATTCAGGTGCTCTCACACAGGCATCTAGAGCGACGTGCAGTGCCCTGGTGAGATCTCCACCTGGGACAGGCAGATAAGGTGCAGGAGTGAGGAGACCCAAGCCTTGCTGGAGCAGCACCGGGCGGCCAGTGGGACACCAAGGGCATCTCCGATGGCACTTCATGCCCGAGTGTGAGCAAATGAATTGAGCCCTGGGTATTTACTGAGCACAGGAATCTGTGGCATGATGCATGATAAAAATACCTGCTTTAAGTCAGCTGGCATTTATAAGAGGAGTTCTTCAACCTGTTCATATTAGCAAATTTATATGCAGATATACACACACACACACACACACATGCATGCATTTACATGTATATATGTATGCACACACATATTTTGGTGTGAATGTGCTAAAAGGACTGTAGAGAAATGAAAGAGTAAGCACTACCATCATTATAAAAAGTGAGGTGTGTAATTTTAAATAAACAATCTCTTAAATTAATATCCTGACTATTCCTGACTAAATCACAGTCTAGAATATTCTTTTATAATCATATGTTCTTTAGCTAAAACAAAATATAAAACAATTTAGAAAACTGAGCCTTTATTTCTTTTATAATACTTATAGATCATGAACATATGCATACACATACACAGACATATAAAAATATATATGTGTATCTGTGTGTGTTCTCTGTATAAAAGAAAGATGAACATGATTTCTAGGGCTATGCACAATATCCTTTGCATCAATGCAGAGAGAGGAAACTGAATCAGAAATATAACTATCAAAATGCTTTTGGTACATAGTATTAATTCATGTGTTGCACATATTTAATTGCAAAGATACAGATTAGGGAAATGCATCCCTTTAATGAGCTTAAAGAGCCCAAACAATAATTAAAGTCAATAATAATATAGTGTAATGGATAGTTTAATTACCATATTTAAGGAATTTTAGAGCAAGTTTACCAACAAGTATACTAACAGATACAGTCTTTTAGTATAAGGTTTTATCACAGTCCTTTTTCATATATGAACTCTGATCTCTGTTTTGTACCATGCTTGGCAGGTGATACAGGTACAAAGAGGGAAATATGAGGAAAGGGTCTTGTCATCCTGTTTGAATTCACAGTGTTTATTTCTGCTTGCTTAAATAAAATTAAAACAAAATGCTCCTACCTGCTGGGCTCCCCAGTACAAGAGGGATGTGGCACTACTGGAGCAAGTCCAGCGAAGGGCCACAAAGATGATTAGGGGACTGGAGCATCTCTCTTATGAGGAAAGATTGAGAGAGCTGGGCCTGTTTAGCCTGGAGAAGAGAAGGCTGAGAGGAGATCTTAGCAACGTGTACAAGTATCTGAAGGGAGGGTGTCGAGAGGATGGGACCAGACTCTTTTCAGTGGTGCCGAGCGACAGGACGCGAGGCAACGGGCACAAACTGAAACACAGACGCTTCCATCTTAACATGAGGAAAAACTTTTTCCCTGTGAGGGTGTCAGAGCACTGGAACAGGTTGCCCCGAGAGGTGGTGGAGTCTCCTGCTCTGGAGATATTCAGAACACGCCGGGATGCAATCCTGTGCAATGTGCTCTAGGTGACCCTGCTTGAGCAGGGGGGTTGGACTAGATGATCTCCAGAGGTCCCTTCCAACCTCAGCGATTCTGTGATTCTGTGATTCTGTGCTGTAAAACACATATGCATGTTGCATCAATTACCTAGCAGTGTGATTAGGTAAGAGTTGTCTCTGGGTGGTTAAAGCTCTCATTTGTTTTCTTCCTGTCACAATATCACTTGGACCCAAGTAAACAGAATTTCAGGCTGCTATTGAAACAGAGACTGGTGATTTCTAAAGGAAGGGAAGGTTTCCCACCTTGCCAGATGCTCATTGTTGGCTGCCCATCCACTGCCGAGGCAAAGCAATTCCCACAATCCTTATCCCTAGACCTGCCTCTATTACCTGTTAGACAGATGTAATTCACAGCGCTTAGCAATACTAGCAATATAGGGAATATCAGATTAAAAGCACAGCAAAAAATGCTCAGTCACTGAGAACTGAGTGCAATTATTCCCATATAAATTTCACCAAAAGGAACCACATCTGCCATCTGCAGCAGTCTAATGCAGCATTTCAGTGAGGACATCCATGTTTTTGAGGAGGTAGCAGAACTATTGACCTAACAAGAACGTGGCTAGATATGCCTATCTGTTACCCGTCCCTAATTCTTTCAAGAGGAAGGTAGGTCTCATTTTTCCCTTTTGCACCATTTTCCTTTTTCCCCTTCTTTCTTCTTAATAATTTAAGAAGGTCTGCCACAGGGGAAAAGAAAAATGTAGCTGTGCTTTGATGCAAAATTAAATTGTAAAGATGACTAGAAAATGGAGGCAAAACTTAACAATTTGGGATACATTCAATCTCGTTTTTTACTATTTTTTATTATTATTGCATTGTCCAAACATTCCCTCCTCATCATCTTCATCAAGAAGGAGCAAGATCCTCTCCAACTGCAGACTTACCCAATGATACACAACTACCCTTCATGTAAATCTGCATTTCTTGGGGAGATAAGTGAGGAAGAGAGGTATATTTCGTAGAACAACTTCTCCAACAGACTCTGGTTTACTAAGAGCCCTTTGCTTCACTACAGCTGTATGTTCTAACTTCAGAATGGGGTCTTTTCAAAGATATCATGTGTTTTTCTGATTTTGTCCATTCCCTCCAATTATTGTCTTACTGCCTCAGCCAGCTGGCCAGCCCCCTTTGAAGTGAGGCTACCAATATCTTCGGAGAGCAGACAACTTCACCATTAGGTGCCACTGTCCTTATTTAATCTGAGTTTTTGCATGATAACTGAAAAGGATAAAATGGAACATGCCCTGTATTCTGTGTTTCTCTCTATACATTTATTTAGCGTTTATAGGCTATATCCACAGTTCACTGCATGGGATGGCATCATTCCTGACCAGCAGTTCCCTCAAGGTCATTGCATGGTTGGAGAGTCAGTCAAGATTGGGAGAAACCTGCCCACAAATCCCTCCACCCCCAAAACACACATTTTCATGCATACTACAGAGCAAAGTAAAAAGAATATTAATTTAAGTTTCAAGATCGTTTACCACTTACATAAAGGTAGTGTTAATTCATGTCCCATTTTAAGCTGAAAGATAACCAGCTGTACAGTTCTGTTGCAAAATATTCAAATTAGGTTTTACTCTCCTAAAAAGTTTCTCAAAGTCTACTTTCTATAGTTCAGTCAAAAACTATCTTAATTTTTGTTACACCCGTTGTGTATGTCTAGTCATAAAATCTATAATACAGAAACAAGCAGCAAAATACACGGTGTCTCCACTGTCTGACAAAAGTTTGTGCATAGCTTAGATGAAATGCTAAAGTTAATCCAGCTGATGCTGGTGGGACTCAGACTTCACTTCTCATGTTACTGAAGCATCACTTCTCCATGGAAAACAAACAAAAAAAAGCAACCATCCCTTCTCCAGCACCTTTGGTACAGTGAGTTTTAAGGGCTACCAAGCAGTCTGGCCTGTTTCAGAGCAGACACTGCAGTAAAACTAACAAGAAAATCCATAAAACCTTGTTGTCAGAATAATTTACATACTCTTGCCTGAAGAAGGGTACTGATAAGCAAGGAAAGGAGACAAATTCCACTAATAACCCTTCCTTGCACTCTCCTGGGAAGCAGTTAATCTGGGTAGATGGATGTAACTAGCTGCTGCAGGAGCCCAAGGACATGTTTTTTTCTAGTTTCTCAGTAGTATGTACAGAATTAAAACACAGCATCTTGTTCTAGGCTCACCTGTGAGATGTAGTAGTCACCACATGATAGGAGATAACCAGGATGACCAGGAGATAACAGTGCTGCTGCCAGTGTTTCTCCTCCAAATGCTCTGGGACCACAGGAGAGTGGTTTGACCAAAACGTGTTTGTGGAGGCTGTGTCCTTTGGTCAATTGGAAAGTGGGTGTCTGGACACAATCCTGTGCAATGTGCTCTAGGTGACCCTGCTTGAGCAGGGGGGTTGGACTAGATGATCTCCAGAGGTCCCTTCCAACCTCAGCCGTTCTGTGATTCTGTGAAGTGGGTGCCTCCCTGAAATACTCACGTTTTAAATAAAAGTTATTTATGCAGCTCCACCTCTGCAGTGAGTAGACTGCTAATGTGGTAGACGCATGAAAATAGGAAAATACTCTTGATGCACATATAAACGTGCTCTTTTGTGTGACTATGTTGCTGCAAAAGGATTACCCAAACTATTGGGCTGCATTCTCAGCTCCTCTCTGATCTCAAGGCACTACCCACAGCCCACAAGACCCACATGACCACCTGAAGCCTTTTCCTTTTCTTTTCAGGAGGGGGAAGTCTTGTGCAAGGACTGAGCTTTCCAAGTATAACTACTTAGCCTGACCATGTTGGCTGGAGGCTTGCCATGTGCCACTTGCCGTGGAGGGGTTCTCCTTCCTTCAGAGAGGACCTTTCTGCAGTCAGCACCAAGCACTGTGGCTGTGCGACAGCCCTGTAGAATTAGGTTCCCGACTGGAGCCAAACCAACAGTTTTCAGTATATGTCCCAAGAGGCTTTTTTTTTTCACAACCTTCAATGGCTCTTGCACAAACCAGGATGGTGCAACATGTTTTCCAGAAATGCCAACTCGTTTTCCAGAGAGAAGGGTGAGGGAGTTCATGAGCAGTCTCCGTTTCTCGTTGGCTTCTGGGAAGTGACAATTGGGCTGCCAGTAATCGTGGTGAGAAGCTCATGTCACTGACTGACTGGTCTGTGGCAGCTTTGTCAAGAATAGGAATATATAAAAACGGTTGTTTCGGGACAAGACAGCACTTGGTGAAGCTGAGCAGCTCCCTGAGAGGAACCAGGTAGGATGGACTGGCCACCGCGACACCTTTCCACCTGCTATTTACTGATGTCTGAGGTTCACTAGGGTGACCTGAAGATATAATTTTCACACCACTTTCAATCGATAAGGAGCAAAAGACAAATCTTTTTTTGTCATGTTCTGTGCTTATCAAAAAAGAAATTCATTATGCCAAGACTTATAATTTCAGAACTTAATAAAATCTTCATAAGCAATTAAAATATATAATCCTTATTTATGTATTCTAATATTTAAATATTTCAGCAACGTATTTGGCTGATTATTATAGTCAATAATGGTGATTTTGGATGAATATATTACATTAGTCAGTGTTATTTGTAAAAGTGTGTTGGACTTTGTAGCAAGAAATGATGGTGGAGAGATATCTCGAGGCTTTCAGCTGGCATATGTTATATAAGAGTTATGAAGAAAATTAACAGATAGCTCTATAGCTTTTTCTATAAAGACTTTCTAGGGATTTAGTACTGACTTTTAAGGTACAAAAATGACTATTATTTAAATAATTATGATTTCAGAGAGTTTATTACCCAGAGAAATTAGATTGATTTAAATCATTACCTAACTATATCTGGAATAAAGTATAAAATATTTAAATGAAATGGATTTTTTTTAGCAATTAACCAGCTTGCCTTTTTTATTATAATTTGAAAGCAACTTGTATATGATACAGTAACAAACTGTATCTTAGTGAATATGCCCAAATAAAAATGGATAAATGTCACAATGGAAGGATCGATCATTTTGTTCATGTACCAGTGTTACCTGTAAGTTAAACAAGAGACCTAGGAACAGGCTTGTTTACAGTATAACACATGGATAACAGTTGGAGGAGGTTAATTACACTTCTTACTTTTTTATTAGTTATAACATCTTGAGTGCAAGGTAGTTCAACATAGGAGTGCATTGGAGCTAGTGTAGGCTGTCAATCATTAATGGAGAGTGTTCATTTCATTATTTTTAATTTTAAAGGCATAAAATGCATTTTTTTGGTTTTGTGAAATGTGCTTTCAAATATATTTTTCTGTTTGAAGTGCTATTTCAATGGATTTATTCTAGAAAATTTATTGTATTGCATAAATTGTAGTTTCTTTTAATAAATTTCAGCTGATATGTCATAAATAGTGTTTGGACCAGGTAATGACACATGCAGGATAAATACATGACCTGTCTATGATTTTTTTTTTCTTGTCAGCTGTTATATTTTGTGACACTGAATTTGGACATGAAGATTTCTTATCTTTTCTTTGCTGTCCTCATCTTAGTGCTCCAAAGCACTTTAGGTAAGAGCTACATAAAATCGAAAGAAAAAAAAGGGAATTTTCTGAGTTTACAGAAGTTTATATTATGATTTTTCTGAGCTCTTTTTCTAAATAGCTCCATTACCTGCAAGGTTTGCAGTAGAAAATTTACATGGGAATAGACCTGAAGCAGTGGTATATCCCAGGGAAAAAAAATAAAAAAACAAAACCAGAAACATTAAATTAGGTGAAAACTTGTGAAAATAGGTCCTAAGGGTGCTATTTCTGTTTGTCCTTGGTGTCAAAGATAGCATTATAGTAGTAGTCCATCAATTAGAGCTGAAAAAGAAGAATTTGTCTGGACAATTCAGATAGGCTAAATTCCATCTAAATCAAGGGTAAAGGAGGGGGAAAAAACACAGAGAAGCAACAGTCCTGGCATCCGAAGGTGAAGGCTGGAAGAGAGTACCGTGTTAGCCAATTAAACAGTGCCACGGTACAGGAAATAGAGCAGCTGTGCTGTTAGAATATTTTTGTAGTCCTCCATGCATCTTTTGGCACCGGCCAACTGATATTCCTGGCGTGTTGGGTACAGTCTAGCAGTGCACAGACTAGAACATTGTCTTGCTGTAATCCTGACCTGCATTTAGCCTTCTTTGGGAAGGAAAATCAAGGCTCTGCTTCTCCGTGCAGGTTTTATGCGCGTACCTAATAACGACACGCAATGCAAACAGGCTGGGGGCACCTGCTCCACGCACCGCTGTCCTCTCCGCACAAGGGCCTTTGGACGTTGCCAGCAAGGGATCCCTTGCTGTAGGACTGTGGTGAGTTGAGGAATCGGTGAAGACGAGGTGTTCCTTGGGGGAACGGGTTCATTACATACATCCACTCTGCCCTTTAGATGTGAAACACCTCTGGTGCAAGCCAGCAAGGGAGCAGAGACCTTGTACACTCAGATATAGAATTTCCTGAGGACTTCCTCATTAGTTTTCCCTGTGTAAAGCTGATGATCTAGCTCAAATACCTCGTAGGCAAAATAGCTCGTAGTCTAAACTCTTGAGCAGAGATAAGTGATTACTCTGTAAGTAACTCTTTTCTCTGTGTATCCCAATAGCTGATTCAGAGCCCTCATGATCAGTAATAACGGTTGCAGAACACACATCCCTTAAGCCCCTAATATGCTAGTTATCTGGAGACCCATGACATAGGAGTCAGATGCATATTTCATGGGCAGTAGGGAACCTACGCATCCCATATTGCAAAGTCGAACAGGCCTCATGTTCGAAAGGAGGACCTGAGAGTCATGTTGTTCTGCTAATTGTTTTCTCCAGTTCTATAATTCTCCACTTGTTAGGCAAAAACAAAACGTAAAGTCTTAATTTTTACTTAATTCCTTACTACAATTCCAAAGTTTAGCTTGTATCCTTACTCCAATATGAAACCACAGAAGAAAAATCGTGAAAATTTATACTCTGCTTCCACTGGTTCTAAAATTCCATTTCCTGTTTCATTTTAATGGAAGATGCCATAGCTAGTTTTATTTCTCGAGATGTCATTTAAACTTTGTTCTATATTAGTAGCAGATATTTTAAAAACAAGGAGTGAACAGCAGATGTATATAGAGAAATTCCTTTTCATACCAGAGATTCCAAGATGAGAAAGAAGCTTCAGGTATCAAGATCTGGTATTTTATTATTAAGTCAAATGTAGAGGCAATTCTTGATTAAAACTCAGCAGCAGAAGGACCGTGAAGTTCTTGCAGTGAATTCCTCATTTATCCAGGAATATTTGCCTCCAGCTCTTGGTCCTCAGTCAATTCCTTCCGTGATTTTTATTTGAATCTCTTCCTGGTTAAAAGAACAAAACCTGAAAGTTTCTTTCCTTTCTTGCAGTATGATTAGTGACTGTCGTCATCTCAGACTGGCTAAGTGGAGCTTCTGGCAGTTTTGGAAAGGTCTCATCCCATCAGAAACCCTAGAATTCTGGGCTGGAAATGTGGGCTTAACTTACTCCCCCAAGCAACAACAACAAAAATGAAACAAACTCTCCCACCAAACAAACATCACGACTTGAAGAAACTCCAGAGTGATCCTTGAACCACCCAGGAAAGACCAGTATTTCACTTTTTTATAAAATGTCCTTGTAGTTAAGCTATATTGCTACCACAAATATCGATGCTAGAGAGAGTAGATTACTGACATGGGGAAGACTGTCCCTATGGGAGGATGCAGAGCAGGTTCCTCCTTTGGGCTTCAGAACAGAAACTCATTTTATTTTTTTTCCTTTCAGAATTGACAGTAATGAGATTTGCACTGAAAGACAGTCTAGAGAAAATACTGAATGCACAACTGGAGTGTTTGTATATCATAGTCTATACTCTGCATGTCTCTATATATTTCAATAAACTTGCTCCAAAAGACTTGAGTTTGTTCCTTACACCCATGAGGAATTGTCTTGGTTTGTGTTTTTGCCAAGAGATCCGTCTCGCATCTCTCCCAGAGGCAATGTGACATGTGCACTGTGGTGCATTTCTCCAAGAAGTGGAGAAAAACTGAACCAACCTACTGAAAGGAGTATGGCCTGATCCTATTCCTTATTTGATGAACCAGTAATGATTGAGAATAGCTTCTCCAAATTATGATTATGGTAGTAGAAAGCTGGCACAAAGTCTAGATGAATGAAGGTTTGAAAATGAGCCCAAATCTTGAATAGCCTTTTTGCTAACTGCTAGTAGCAATGCTGGAATTAAAAAAAAAAAAAAGTTTCTGAATGTGGGGAGGTGGGTCTTTGTTATCACCTTAAAAGAAGAGATGTGATTCTTAATAATTTAGTGAAGAGACCTTAGACTTTCACTTATCACAGTGCACCACAGCAGTGCAGGGGTCAAAAGCAGACTGAGAGTAGATGCAGCTGGAAAATGGCAGAGAAGAAGACAACAGGCACATAAAACAGAGGAGGAAAAGGTAGCACAAAATCATCAATGTTCATTTATATTAATAAACAGAATGGCACCAAGGAATGGGTATGGGGACACTATTGTCTATACTGCGCAATGGTTAGAGGAGCCCTTGGCATCCTCTTGACTGGGGCAGCTAGCATTCTCCTGGACAGCTCTGGGCACAGCCCAGGGACCTTTTCAGTCTTAGATGCATGCCCTGTTTCGGAGGGTAAGAGAGTTTAATAGCATAGATATGGCCAAACATGCCAGTTGGCCACACAGTCAGAGAATGGGCTCTAGTACTTTTTGATTTTTAATATGTATACATTGCCACACAGATCTTTGCAACCCAAACACTCTCAGTGGAGATTTAACAGGACTCAGTGACACGTGTACTTAATTCAACTTAATTTAGTTAAATAAGCTTCATTTACAATTTGATTTTTATAGACAATAATAAAAACAAAAACCACCCTGACGTACACGAGCACATGTCAGCAATGTGGTTTTACAGTGACATGCTTTTATTAGAATTGAAGCTCCAAATCTCTTTATGAGGGGTACAAGAACTCCTCAGATCTTCTTCTGCTCCCAAGGGTCTTCAGCCCCATGGGAAAGGTTCTTTGAGCTTCAACCAGAGCCGAGATCCATTGATGTCAAAAGAAAGGAGATGTCTCATAAGTTCCCAGAGGTCTTGTCTGCATGGTCAGTGAGGTGTCAGGTTTAGGAACTGGGAGTCCTGCAAAGAGAAGATAGGTGCTTAGCTATTTTTGCCTTTCTCCATCCAACCAAGTAAGCAATACCTTGTAGTCTCAGATTGACATAACCAATTTGTGATAATCTAGCTAGAATAAATCCAGCTAGGAATAAAGAACTGTGCTGGTGAAAGTGGCTGACCCTCTCACTTTCAGTAAAGGTGACAAGGGTACTCTTTTTCTTTCTTTTTTCTTTTTTTGTATTCTTCAGTGTGAAGTTTTGCAGAAATCCAGTTAAGTTAAATATAAATACAAATAATTAAATAACCTAGAAGATGCATAAGGTACAAAAGGACTAGATCTGATGCAGCTCCTCTGACATGAAATGCCACCAACGGCAGAGCTAGTCCATAGCATATTCCAGTACAGCTCCCCATGGAGTTGGTGCTGATGAAAACCTGCTTTATTCTCAGAAGGTGGAAATTCTCCTCTGGCTCAAAGGAAATCTCTGACTCTCTTACAGCTAATTGAGGGTGTAAGTGAGATTTCAGTGATACTTTGGCCTAATATTTGGCACTTTGCACCAGATAATGTAAACCAGATGGAAAACTGCATTCCAGCTATGTGTCCTGACTTGCTTTGTGGTTATTCTACACTGGTAACCTCGCTTTTTGGTAGCAGGAAGCTCATGCTACTCCCTTTGGGCTCAGGCTGAGGAGAGTCCTCAGAGCTGACTGTCTCGAGCCAATTGTGACCACATTGCTTAGCAGAAGCAGTGTTGGAGCACAACCTGTTTCTGGCCTGATATTAGCTTCTCAAGCTGGAGGAAGAGCTGAGTTGTTAGCAATATGGATATTCAGAGGGTTCAGGCTTGAGTGCAAGCTCAAACATGCATTAATATCGCAGTAGAGATATAGTCTCAGCGAGCTTCTGAGGAAAACAGCCCCATTGCTGGACACAGAGCCACCTTGAGCTCAGGACATCCTGGCTCATCCATCTGCGAACGCCAGGTTCCTCCCTCCTCATCATCAAATTCTCCCTGTGCTTTTTAGGGTAAAGCAAACTGATATTGTTTCTTCTTGCTCTTCTAGTGACCTATACCTAATATGACATTCATATTGCTGAGTTTTATATAATCTAGGGCTGACTCCAGTGACCATTTGGTGCATCAGGGACCAAACAGTAAAGGACTTTCACAGGCTCCAAAGATGGGGAAGACAGGGCAGGACATTCCTTTCAAGCTAAATTTTCCTAGAGGTAGAGTGATTAAACTGGACATCAGCTCCCTGGAATTGTGTGTCACCTGAGCAGGAAATACTCTGATTGACACCACAAGGCTATGCTTTTTCATTGTCAGCCATATAAACCAACAATTAAAGGGATCTTGGAGGGTGTAGAGGGCTGGGGAAGATGGTCTGATGCATCCGAAAAGGGAGGAAAGTCCAGTAAGTCTTTTTTCTCCTGGTGCAGTAGCATTTTGCTGGAAAAATTCATCCTACCATTTGCAGCATTTCAGCTTCCCACCACGGCAAGTCCCAATGTCAACCAAAGCTCCAGAGCATGCAACAAATGAGCAGGAGCCCCGGTTTTGCCTGCATGCTACGGTATCAGCAGCTTCTTGGCTGTAAGCTGCAAAAAAAGAGGAAAGAAGATTCATGTGTATTTGTCACAGCAGAGGACGAGAGAGTTGCAGTATCAGATTACCAGGCATGGTATGCGGTTTCCTGCCACAGTGCCAGGGCTTACAAGAGGAAATTCCCTGATTCCCTGAGTCAGTCCTCTATTCCAAACAGAAAGCAGAAAAGGAAAGAAAGCAGCTTTCTACCTCCTGCTTTTCTTACTGGTGTCTGGGTTTGTGACTGGGGCAACCCGATCACACCTTCTTAAGGTCTTTGCACCCAAATAAAATGCAAACAAACCATCAGGCTGTAATGCATTTCTCTTGGAGACATGTATTTGTCATTCAGTTACACATAAACACACTATTGTCTGTGAAAAGGCAATAGGAGACATAGAAAAACATATGTTTGAAATGAATCTCACAATACTCTCAGAAAAATTGATATGTTATTCAAATAACAATGTCTTAACTGAACTTCTTGAAGCTTTCAGTTCAAGTTTTACCAAATGTTAAGCATAAATATGATATCATAATCATTCTATCCTGCTTTGAATAGTTTTCTGTATGCTCACAGGAAAACTATACACTTTGCTAACATTTAAAATATGGTGAAGCTAACACAGATGGCATAAAATTGCAAAAGATGGATTTCATTCACAACCAGATCAATGAGACTGACAATTGCCCCAGGAAAATGTTTTATACACTTAAGCATACACTTTAAACTCAATAACTGTTGTCACTAGTGCTGTATGTGATTTTAGCTAGATGGAATGCTGGTTTTACCATGCCCAACGCGTTCAGAACTGAAGAGCCAAGTGATCACCTGGTGTCAAACACTACAGCTTCATTTTCTTCAGTGGAACCACCTGGGGGTTAACCCATCTAGAAAGCTGGCCAAAAGTGTGGGTTCAGAATATTTCCATGATAAGCACTCGGATGTTCAGCCTGAAATTCAAATTGTTTTCTTTCTATTCAGCACAAATGGATCTCTTAAATCACTTGGAGCCTTGTATACCTATGCACTTAAAAGGCAGAAGAGGCTATTATTAGCAGCTGCTCTGACTTCCTGCAAAACTCAAACCAAAGATTTTCCCTGTGCTTTTTCCGGCAAGCTCAATCACAGCTGTGGTCAAACGGGACTGTATCCTTGATTTAAAAGGCATGCATGCCTTTTAAAGGCAGATATATTTTCTATCTATTCAAAATTATCTAATGTCTGGTGAATCTACCACATTTCAGTCCATTTGTTCCAGTGGTTCTCAAGTCTTACCTCTTTTGTTAATCATAAATTATCTGAGGATTGTGTGTTGCTGATCTCACTCTGCTGCTTTTTAAAGATCTCACTGAACCTTGATTTCCCTTGTCTCCTAGATTAAAAAGCCCTCTAGTGTGATGGGTCTTTTCCATGTGTAGGTCTTAATGGAATGAGACAAAATAACTTCTGGGCCTTTCCCAGAGACTCTGCTGAACTGAACCAGCTCTGCAGCCATCTCAGAGGTCATGATTTTTTATAAGATCCAGAGTAATTTTGTGGTGCATAGAATGGACAAAATCCAAGAAAGCAGTCCAGAAGCACACCGTACAGGCACTGTCTAAACCTCCCTAGAAGGGTCTACTTTTGGCCTGAGGGGTTCTATTTTTCTTCACTGAGAAGATATATATTTGCTGGTCTGGGAAAATAGATACACATTCGTGTCTCCTGCAGACAGAAGCAGAGATGTAGCTTAAACTGCCCCAGGTCCTGAGAACAGCCTAGAAAGCTGCATGTGCTCTGAATACATTTAATGCACATGGACAGCATAGAGCTCAGGCAAAGTCCAACAGTCACTACAACTTTCTTTCAAAAATATAGGAGGTCTACTAATTTAAAATACATTTTGAGCGCGTGGGAATGCAAATGTGAGAATAAAAATCTCTCACATCGCAGGATGATGTCTGAAGCTTCAGCCTACAGAATTGCCTGCATGCATACACAGGAGTACATCTTCTTTCTGTCGTGTCATCAGGCAACTGGAATACAAGATTTGCAGGGCTATAAAGACACCATCAACAAGACCATCCAACAAGATTAGGACTATGACTAGGGAAGGGGACTTCTAATATGAAAGGTACGGAGTGCAAGAACACAGAGGTATCATGAATCTCAGCACTGGGCTTTAATGGACTGCTCTATAAATGCAGCCTTTTAGCCTTCATCTCACCTATTTTCTATCTTACCTGGAGCAGCCTGGAAGAGGAAGAAGAGAACAGCAACAAGGAGGAAAAGGATCCTCATGACTGTCAGCTGGTAGGGTGATAGGCTTCACAGGTGAGAAAATATTTGAAGACAGATGGAAACTGATGTTTCTAGGCAGGATATGGTTAGTCCCCGTACTTATAAAGGTCTCTGGGGTTGAGCAACGTAGACAGTTGGGGGAGGGAAAGATGGGTTGCCTGGAGAACAGTGAGTTCTTGCCCTTGCAGTTGTCCTATTGCTATACAGACTGGTGATGTATGAACATGTTGTAACCTAACACGTTTTAAGATGCCTGACCTGAACAATGACCAAATCATATTAGCTGATCTGAGCAGCCAAATCGCTCTGTGCTCTCAGGCCCTGTGCCAGCTGGTGGGCTGCACCCGGAGAGGACACGGGATTGGAGGAGACAGGAGGTGGGATCCAGTGATCTGCTGTACTGTAAACCATGCAAATCTGCTGATGGGCCATGGCTCTTGGCCATGTTTTGTGATAGCCTGTCCTCCCCCCAGCCACCAGGCACTGCGAGCCTAGCAAAGGCCAGGGAGCTGGCCTGCAAGGCTGCATGAAACAGGGAAGCACAGACCCGCCTCCCTGGATGTAGGAATGGATCAGAGCTTCGGTCCTCGCGTTGACTGGAGTTGTAGGGCTGCAGCTGCACTTGCATGTGCTACTGAAGGATAAAGGTAAAAGGGTTGTGGACATGCCCAATCCCTGCCTATGAAATCTGTAGACACGGCAGTAGCTCCATTCTTCCAGATGTTCTTCTAGGATAATTCAGTGCTCCATTACTCCCTGCCTGAGACATTTAGGATCTAACTTAGCCATGGGTTTGTACTGTCCTTTGAAGATGAAGTCATTAAATAGAAAAGACTGTCTGGCACTATGCACTGTGCAATGCTATCACAGGAGAGCACACCCTAGTTCCCTTTTAGCAACTAGCTAAGCTCTGTCTTGAAAATGGTGGGGTTGTGTGCCCCTCTGCTGCTACTGGCACTCAATTCTTGTGCCCTACTGATGGTTTGAACCTTCTTCCAAATTTTTGCCTTCATGGAGAAGGCTTCATGCAAATGAGGATACTCCTAAGTACAGTTCCTCCTAAGCATGTGGGAAAAGAAGCTTTTGGGGAATGAGTCTTTTATGTTAAAACACTCTTTGTGTTTGTATGTGTGTGTTGGCAATATTTTTTTAAGTGACCCATTGGAAATGTTAAGCTGCCTGCTGCTAACTGACCTGTGAGCTAGGCCATAGATGCAACCCACACAGCCCCAAATGCTCTACTTGAGGTTTCACACAGGGCCCCCCTTCACACGCACCCCTAGCTTAAGATCTTTCCTGGCCACAGAGAGGAGAGGAGATGAAATCCACGGGAAGTCTGTGATGATGAAATATGGCCAGCCATAAACAGGTAAAGCCAATTGCCATCTTATCTGCAAAAAACAGCAGGATCTAATGGAGAAGGAAAAAGTGTTTGCCTGTTCCTTGCACAACCCTGCTCCTGCCTCCCCCAGGCAGCACGAGGGGCACGAGTGTTTGCTTGTGGGGAGTTGTTCTGGGGGGAGTTTGCTGAGCAAACTCTGCCAGGGTCCGGCCTCGGCGTCACACGTTGTTCAATGCTCTTTGTAACTAAACAGTGCTGGGGAGAGGGAAGGCAAGGGAAGGGGGAGCAGCTCCATCCCGCCTGTCCCCCTGCCCAGCTCCAGTTGGAGAGCAGCAGCAATGTTTGTCCTGAGTCTGGCTGCCTCCGCAGAAAAGTAAATCCCTGCCCCGTGGTGATAGCAGCCCTCCGTGAAGGCTCCCCAATGTTTGGGAAAGGGAGCCTGGGCAAGCTGCGTCTCTTCTTTCTTCCAGAGAAAAGAGGAGAAGGTGTTGGCAAACAGTAACTAGTACGCAGAAAAAGCAGCAGAGCTGTAACTGATAGGAAGCTGGTGTGTGTTAGAGTTAATATTTGACCCAGTAGTGAAAGAGCAGACAGGGCAGTTTGCATGGGACTTGACCTTGTGAAAAAGGGAAAATTCATTATCCAGAAAGAGTAAGTTCATCTCTTTGTCTGAGTGTTCCTTCAGAGGCTTGTTTGTTGTTTACATTTTCAGCTCAGAAAGTCTCCTTTTGTAGTCTGTTTTCTGGACTGTGTGGCGAGGACGGCAAATGTCTTTGGACCTAAAGGAGAGTCTCTGCTTTTTATTACAGTAGACGGGAATTAATGCACGAAAACACAACAGGAGGAGTGATTTAGTCAAAATCTCCTGTAGTCTAGGAGTAAATAAACAGGCAGCATCAAGCAGTGGTGTTGAGTTGCCCCATCCCAAAGTTAAGGAAAAGGAGAAAATGACAGTGAGAGGCACAGACATTTGCAGACTCAATGAAGGTGGCAGTGGGCTGAAGGTACAGGATGTTCGTTACCCTTGATGGAGCACTTGACAGAGGCTGCTCAGGCATAAAACCGGGTCTCAGTGGGGGATCTCTTGTCCAAGTGCCTGAAGAGCCTGTAGAAGATCAGCCATGGGGAAGAAGTCACTGATACCAAATCTTTGGAAAGTCCCTATTCCCATCACTGTTTTGAAAACTGGTCCATTCTTCAGGTTACCAGGGAAGAGATTTTCCAAGGTCCTACATTAGCTCTGAAGGGTGTGTGTCAATCAAGAGACCTCTTTACTTTCCCCCATGGCTTGCATTATAGCCTGAGCTGCACTATCAAAAAGTTTGGGTCCAGCTGCCCTCCTATCAGCTCTCCAAGGGAATAAAGCCGAAGTTTGCCTGGCAGGGATGTTCTCATACAAATGGGGTATGTAAACCATTAGGTTTAAGGAAGGGAATATTGACAAACACTTTTGCTAGGTGGTCGGTTCATCACTGTGACTGTTCTTACCGCAAAATTATTTAAACCATTACTAACAATACAATGGTGTAGAGCAATTCATCAGGATTTGGCATCATTTAACACTTACAGACTGTGGTCTTCTTGTGACTGGAACAAAGAGATCTAGACTTATTTGACAACTCTAAAGCTACAGAAGTTGAGAGTTTTTTTCTAGCACAAATACAATTTATAGACAGTTTGTACAGGATAATTGCAAAACAACAGGGAAAAGTCAGATCTGTTGTCATCTTCAGACTAATAAGACAAGAGTGCTGTCAAGCTTTTGATGGGAAAGTGAAGACAAGAGGAAGGAAATAACATCTATTAATCTGACCCTTTTGATTTCTGTATTTCCTTTGTACTTTTGATTGGAGTTCTTTTTAGACTGTCTAGATAAGAAAAAAAAAAAGGCTACTGTTGTGGGAAAAGAACAATCTCTTTCTTTGGTGGGATACAGCTCCACATTTGGAGATGATGGGATCAATTAAATTCCCTAAAAATAGTCATCCAGTGCAATGTGGAAATCCCTAGTTTTTTTCTAATGCATCTGGCTGAAGTCAGCCTTGTGTTGCCCCTCAGGATAGACGTAGGAAATTGACTCCAAAAAATGGACTTTCCACCTCCATGAATAGTTGCAACAGGAGAAAATAAGTTGACTGTGGATCTGTAGCTATAGGAGGATACAATGAAAAATTCCTTGTTCGTATTTTAGCACTACAGATCTATTGGTTACATCTACACTATTAAATAAAACAGGCCAGGACTCTTCTCTGATCCTGTAATTGAGTGACAGAGCACGGCTTGCATCCATGAGCCTGAATTCCCCCACCACACACACACACACACACACACACACACACAAACAAACACAAAAGCAGAGAAACCATATCTAAAATGACTAGCGGGAATAGTGTGCAGTATGAGCTATCCTCTGACCTATGGGAATTGCTTGCATCAGTGGTAGTCGTCCAGGGCCAAAATTGTGCCAGGGACTGTGCTAACAAACAGACAGTATAAATGATCATAGAGCTGTGTCCTGTGCTCGGTTTTCCTGTGTCATGGCTCTCTTCTACTTACTAATATAGATATAGCCCTTTGGGCCCAAGATAAAGCTACTCAACAGCCACAAGTCAAATTAAGAAGGTCTGTTTTTTCCTGTCTTAGGCTTAGTCACAAGATTGTAAGGACAAATGTGGTTTAGGGAGGCCTTGTCAACGAAAACCCTTGTCAATGATTCATGGCTTAATCATATTTTGTGTGAAGAAACTTCCTTATGAGTGTTTATTTCTTTAAAGTCTCTCCTAAATTTTATTTGATACCTTCTACCTCTTATGTGGAAAGAGACACAGGACAACTCTTCCCTACTCACCTTCTCCAGGACACACTTCTTTTTCCAGACCTCTGTAATATTATCTCTCAGAATTTTGCTTTCCTGACTGTGGAGCTCTACCTTGTTTAGTCCTTTGCATCATCATCAAGCCTGGCTGCTGTTTCATCCACTACCTTTTCCAAACCACTTGGGAATATGTGCAACAACACAGTCTAATTTGTTTAAAGAGACTGCTAGACCCAGCAAGCCTTGGGTCAAAACTACAGAGCAATTATGGCCAGTAAAAATAAGAGATCACAGTTATTGGCTTTAGAAGATATTTATTTCTGTGCGTGAATAAAATAACATCACATATATATATAGCTCCACATTTTCCAAGAACAGCCTGAACTTGAACTGATTGAAAATCCAAACATCCCCGTGAGGTAGGCTGGAATAGGTGGTCAAGGTGCCAAAGTGGCTTGTGTATTAATTAAAAGCAAAAAAGGGAGTGACTTCAGCGAGGAAAAACCTGGATCTCCAGAAGCAGTGTGCTAACAGGATGTATCTTCTGGAAGCTTCTTTCAATGCTCAGTTGCAGGAGGGTTTAGATAGAGGAGGAATTCATGAAATATACCCCCTCAAGGCAGTGGAAATGTTGCTGGTATGATGGCATTGACCCAGAAAGCCTTATCTTCTTATTTGGCTATAATTCTGTAAGGATACAAAGGATCTTGTTATTTTGTTGAAGTGCAGTCTATGCTCTCCGTATAAAAGCCTTGATATCTGCTAATTACTTTTCAGAATAAATGTACAGGGTGGGTTCAGCCTGCTGATTTAAAGACCTGGGTTTAGATACCTACATGGAAGGGTCCCCATGTATGGTGGGTGTCTAGGTCCGTAGATATCTAGCCTGCAGGAATTACGGTCACTGGCAAACTAGTCATATTTCCAGTTGTGCTAAAATATTGATTCAGTTCACTCCAGAATGAAGAACCACAGAAGTCTAGTGCCGTTTGATGAGCTCTGGGCTATCTGCCTGGCATTTGCCACCTTTCCTGAAAACCACTGGTTTCCCATAGGTCATGACCTATATCAGCCAGACCTGTATATGTGGCTTAGATTCTGAAACATCTCAAATGGCAGCAGACCCCTTTTTTTAGGCTAGTCAATCAAGCCCTTTGGTTTCAATTTCTAAGACTTCATTTCAAGCAGTGCAGCGGGTTGGATCCTTAGCTTGTAAAAGTTACATTGTACTTCAGAATATCCTGTTGGTTTCAACTTCTACAGCTGTAGTGAATCAACCTAGCTGAAAATCTAACAGGCTATTAGGAAGAGATATTAATCCTGAAGATTCACATCCATTGAAATTACTTATGGGTACATTCTTTTGAGAAAGATTTTCACTAGAAACATTACACCTGGAATCAAACTCAAGAGGTCTTCCTTATCTCCCAGCCCCACTTCCACTTGGATCAGGCCTAACAGATTTTCTTAACGATGTTCAGTGTCGGAGATCTGCTGTTGCCATTCCTAGTCTATTCACTCTCAGTAGAAATTGTCTCCTAAAGTGAGTGATCTTTCACAGATGCAGAGGGAATGAGTCATTCATTTGTAAAATTGTCCAGTAGTAAGTTGTTTCTGCACCCTTTATATTGCTGAATTCCTAAGTGGACACTTCCTTAGCATCATTAATTTTGTGACAGTGACTGATGATATGATTTGGGTTTCTTTTAATCACTGTCTCACAGCTATTGTGTTGGCCTATCATTAGGGTAAGTCCTGTGCTAATTTAATGACTGAGGATCCCCACGTACTGAGCAAATGCTTTGAAACCTGTTCTCTGGAGCCAACTCATTGTGATTTTTTCAGTTACTAGGAACCCTCAAACCCTGGCAAGTTTATACATAACAGAGCACGGAGTCTGGGAAACTCAGAAAAAGACAAATCTGAGTCTGTTTTTAGCTGGGCTCTGTCTGGTCACATCAATGGCTGAATATCTGCCTAAACATCTCCTACTGGGATAAGTTATGACATCATGACTATCCCTTTTGTGGAAAAACAAAAGAACCTTTCCTAATTTCCCATGAATTCAGTACACGTGCCTGGAAAGTCACTGATGGCAGCAATGATCAGAACATGGCAAACAACAGGACAAAATTACTGTGAGAATTAAAAGCATGATGAGTACTTTTTATCTTAAGCTAAAGTGAATTCCCCAAAAGCATATTCCAGTCCTCAAGGAAAGAAAAAATCCTGCTATCAGGAAAAATGAATTGTCTCCTCAAACACACATCTATCGTACACATTCATCCTCCATGTGGCCTTTCTGATAAATAGCCACCCTGCAAGCCCCGCGGAGTTGTGCTTCCTAATCAAAGAAATAGGAGCCAAAGTAGGTAAAATGGCAGAATGAAAATGCCCTCATGCCCTTCATTCTGTGACACTTACTTTGAACAGCATTTCAGCAGCCCCCCATGGCATGATCCCGAGGCAGAGAATGTGGGTGGGCATGACCCAGCACGGCAGAAATTTCCCTGGCTCCTGCACTCTGCGGTGTCAGCAAAAGCCAGATCTGCATAACCTGTGGGAAGAAGAGCATGTTAAAACCTCAGTTTTCAGTCTAAAATGATTAAGAATAAATATGCAACAAGTCAGGTGTGTTGCATCTCACCTGGAGTAGCCTGGAAGAGAAGGAAGAGAACAGCAAAGAGCAGGTAGAGGATCCTCATGGCTCTCAGTCAGCTGTGGACTATGTGTCCCTGCAAAAAGACTCAAAGACCAATGGAGGATGAAGCTTTTTTGAGGAAGAGACTGGGAAATGCACCTGGTATTTATAGGGCTTGCAGGATTATGAAATTTTGATGTCCGAGTGCTCTGTCAATCAGTAACTGCAACCAACCTTTTGAAAAGTAGACTGGTTATCCCACATACCTCAGGCGGCAATGAAATGTGCAATGAAAGTTCCTAAGAGTGAATTTCCACCTGGTTAGCCATTTGTGTAATCTGACCATCAGCCAAGTCTCACTGAGTTGCATGAGTTCTCATGGCTTTTGCAAGCCTATATCCAACAGACAAGAGGATGGGTCAGGGAGAGGGCTTGGAAGTCGGGAACTATCGGCGTCTACTCCGTTGGATCCTTCGTTCACTGAGGAGTTATGTAACATTTTGTCTCCATCTCCCTGCTCCTGTCACTGGGGATGTAACATCAAAGGCAGAGAAAAGCATTGGGAAACATTTGAGTCTTGATGAAATTTTTCTCTGTCACTTTTTAAAGAGGTTTCAGGGCATCTTCAGCCCCTGCTGACACAAGGGCTGACACAAAAATCTCTCTCTCTTTTATTTCTCGCTTATGTCCCACCTTGAGTGCTTTGCTTGGATTTAACTGGGGATCCTACTAAGCCTGCAGAGGGATAAAAGCTGCCCTTGGATTAGGAACTGAGGTAATATCCGAAGGTCTCATTGACTTCAGTGTATCTATGACTTTCCCTTTTGTTTCCCCTCTTATTTCCCTGAAATGATGGGAGAATGGGCTGATTCCTTAAAAGTCTGTTAAGTTGCATAGGTATTACAGGTGTGATTGCTCTTCTTACAGTGAAGGGAATGTGATTTCCAGTTTCAAAGGGAAATAGGGGTTCTGAATTCCTGGACAAGTTTTAAGTAGCTAACTTTAACCCCAGGGTGGGTAGTATTTATGATGTCCCAGTGAAAACAGACAGGCTTCCAGAAGGTGATTCAGAGAAAAGACTTAACTCCAGCTGCAATGAACTCAGTCTTGGAGGAGTCTTTCTAAACTCCCTTGCAGGGGAGCTGCCCACGTCTAAGGACTGTTGTTGTGAATATCACTCCTCTTACTCCAACTCTTCCCACTCTCCCCAACTGCAAGTGTTTTGCAAGGCTTTGGCAGAGCTGCATTTGCAGTATCAGAGGCGCAGGCCTGTCATCTGTTTTAATAATACTGAGGTTGAGTGAAATAGTTGGGCAGACAGAATGCTTAAAAGTGCAAGGTCTTCTTGAACTTCACTTCAGAGCATCTTCACAGTGGCTGTAAATTGTTTGAGAAACACTAGTAAGAGGATGAAACACTGAAAGTTTTTTTCTTAATGAAGTCCTGGGCTTGCAGATGTCAAACCACTGCAATAGCTCTTGTACCCATAGGAATCTTCTTTTTGTCCAGATACCATCACACATAACCAACAAGTTAACCCCTGTCAAAACCCAGCCATTCCTGTAGTTCCTACCTCTGGCATTCAGGTTCAGCAGTTTGCTTCCTTATTACCTCATTTACCAGATTTAACTGGAAGTTAATGGTATTTTTGTTCTGAGAATTATTAATAGGACGAAGACATTACTGATGTTTATGTTTAATCTACATAGCAACAGGCAAGCTTAAGCAGCTAAAAGAAAGTAGCAGCAAGGTGAGTCACATAAGTGCTCACACAGGGAATAACACTACGATAAATATTTTTTTCCATCTTCCAACCATCAGCTCTAATTACCAGAAACCAGCAAACTCTCCAAAATCTCCTTTTTCGTCCCATTGCCTTAGAAAGTATTCTCTTTTTGTCACCAACTCTCCAACTTTTCCCCTTTCTAATGGAGAGAGGGTCTGCAGTCTGAGCTGATTCATCACTCATGTCTTTTCTCTTTCAGTAAGTTGTCATGGCTGAGTGACATCCTGTGACAATGGCTGAGAGACAGACACCTGACTGAGAATATGAACATGAAGAAACCAGGAAATGAAACCCTTTTGTTTTATGGAGGAAAATCCAAAGAAAAATGAGTTTTCCCCCATCTATCCTTCATGTAGACAGGCTGAAGATGTAGTGACATTTTGCAGACAGAAACATGCTTTTTAAGTGCTCCCTGATGCAGTTTATACTAGGGAGGAGTCAAGTTTTCCACAAGGAAAAACAGAATGTGACAGTGGGGAAGGTAATGACTACTCTCTTCCACCATGTGCAATATTTGAACCAGCTCCCCTCGCTTTCAGGGCTGTATGCTGTTCCCCATCTATGGAACAGAATAAATCTCTTACCAGCATCAAATGGCTTAAATCTCAGTGTTGTAAATTGTTGTCTCCTTCATGGTTCTTGCCAGACAGCCTTATTTCTTTCAGAAAGAGAGCAGCACTCTTGCAAAGTGAGCAACCCACTAGCCCACTAGCACGGGTAGCCTGAAAATTTCTTTCAGAGCAATAGGAAAATTCCATGACTCTGGCTCCCAGCAAAAAACAAAGACAGGTGCAAACCAGTTGCTTAAAATCGGGCCAAACCTGTATGAAGTGCCTGAAGAGCAGAGCCGTGTGGGCAGCGCAGCGGTGACCTGAGGCTGGAACATGATGGTGTGTGCATCAAGCTATGCCCCACGGCAGCCAGGACCAGGAATGAGGCTCTCCTGCAGAGATCTCTGGTGAGTGTTAACTTCCAGACATGATCTGGGAACACAAGCGGATGTAGGTACCTACCCTAGAGAAATCAGGCTCTCTCAAAAACAGCTTTTGGGGGGCTTTACTTAAATTCTTATGTAAGAATACTGCAGTACAAACAAGACAAAGAACTCCATGCAACAACTGATAGTAAATGAGAGAGAGGGAATAAACACATGACACTCAAATGACTTCTAATTCTGTCTTTGTGATCATGAAGGGATGCCAACCAATCATAGTAGAAGCTCTCCTACTTGTGCCTCAGTGGCTAAGTGCAAAAGAAGGACTTGGTACATCAGCAGAAAGAGATCTCTGCATGATCATGAGGGGAGCAGTGTCTCAGAATGGTACTCCTTTTATTTCCCTCTGGTTAATAATAGGAAGTTGTGTTAACCTATGATGGATAAAGAGATATTTATGTTTTGATGTTTTTAATCCAATTTTGCTAAATTTTGCCCTAGAATCACAGCTTTCCAAAGGTAAATTACAAGCAAAATCTAAAATGCTGAGTGGCCAGCCCTTGGAAACATCATCTTCTCTCAATAATCAAGCACACAGAGTGACTGAGTAAATTTTACAGTCTTCCTCAAGGTAAACATTTTTCTTTTCTTCTTCTTTTCTTCTACTCTTCTTGGTTGACTAGCTACCTCTAGCTAAACGCAGTTCATAATGAGAATCATATACATGGTGCTGATTGCTTTTCAGGTCTACTTTTTCTCAAAGAAGTTCTCTTAAACACAACTTAACAGTTAACGACTAATAAATCATCAAGATGCAGGTATTTAATAGTATAAGAACTATTATGCTTCTGGGAACTGTTGTCTATAAGGTGTACATGTATTTGGGCACTGGTAAGACTTGATTCTGCCATTCTAACTATGAGTATGTATTTAAAAGCACATAGGCACACGATTAGCCAGCAAAGCACATGCTTACATCCCATTGAAACCAAGTTAAAGTTAGCACACGCTTCAGTGTTCTCCTGAATGAGAACTGGTGAGTAATAGTAGTACAAATCCTTGCAATACATGCAGAGTGAATTATGTTTACAGTGCTTCATCTTCCATTAGTCACAAATAAAATACATTAATTAATTATGATAAGTCTTTGTTCTTCAGTTGTGCTTTATATCTGAAGTTTTCAAGACTTTGCAAACAATATCAGAAGAGGGGCAGAAAAGGAGGCTGGAGAGCCACTCTCTATATAAGGTTCAGGGACAGTGAAGTGCTGAGGTTTGGGAACCTAATCAATAATCACCTATTTGCAGTTTGTCTACCCTTGGTTTCTTTGATCTCAGTCGCATGTGTCCTGATGTTGCAATCTGTACAGTGAGTCAACACTGAGCAGACTTGTGCATGACAACACTGAAAATCGGCATGGCTTCCCGTAGTTTCCTGCTTTCACTCCTTAAATTGACCACTGTCTTGGTTCTGAAGTAGAAATGAAGGCTTTTATACTAGGAAACTAAAGTAGTGCTGTAAGGGTTCCTGTGGCTGAAATTCTGCTGAGATGCTGATCACACAGAGAGGATCCTTAGCAGCAGAGTGTCTCTATTGAACAGGCTCTGGGTGATTACTAAATGATGGAGTTTGGTACCGATCCTGATGCAGAGGCATTTCTAGCCTTCCGGGAAGCAGATTATGTTTCCTTAGGTCAGTACCACAGGTAAAGCCCGGGCCTTGCAATTATGTAATAAATTACACAATTGATTTCCAGTGAACTAATCAGTGGATTGCATAATGTGCACAAGACCTGAAGCACATGCAATATTTGCCCTCTGCCACGTGATGGGCTGTGTCCACTGGGGACTGGAAGAGAAGAGAGGCAGTGCCTGGTTGGGGGCCAAGAGATCTTTTCTTGTGTCTTCATCACCAAAACTAAACCTCTACTTGCCATGCAAGTACAGTGACAAGCACTTAGTGATGGCTGTGGTCAGGTGACAAATAAAGAGTGATGACTCTGGGGGATTTTCTGGGACCGCAGCTAATTTCAGTTTAATTTCTTGCAGGAACTGTCCCCTTTGTGGGTTGAAAGGCCTCTATATAGGACCACGCTACCTCTTAGAGGGCAGAGACAGTAAGGGTCAGCCAGTCTGGCTAATCCACCCAGGATTACTTTTGTTGTATATAATTCCCAAGGAGGTATTCCACTAATTATCTCCTTGTGGTAGGGATAGATAAGCATCTATCATCAGCCTCTGGGATCATCGTGTCAATCTGCTCTCTGCCTCCTTATTTCATCACCCCATCCACCAATAGTGCTTCCACACCTCTCTGGTCTCTCCTTTTCTCCCTATCCCTGCTCCTGCTTTCTCCCATGGACCTGGCCATGCTGGGGGATGAAATCTGGCCTAATTTTAGCTGGGAATGGGATTGCTACAGCAACATCTGTAAAGGCCAGCCGGAAAGAGTCACTCAAATGGAAAGGTAAGCCACTGAGCTGATGATTTTTGAACTCCCTTGTTCACAGACATGCTGATAGGACATAAGCCAATCTGATTTTTGTCCGCTGAAGTTGACAAAACTCTCAAGGCCGTTTGCAGTGACTCAGCCCTGCTGCCATGGAGGGTCACTTCTAGCCTTCTGCATAAAGGTCTCCGCAGAGCCACCCACGGCTAATAGCACCTGCTCCTCCTTGCATGACGTTGCCAAGAAACGATGCTTTTAATGGTTGCACCTAACCCCTGCCTCGTAGGACGGGATTCCTCCTGGGTAATGAGCCCAGACACTGCCAGCAAATGACCTTCAGAAAGGCCAAGTTTTGCTAGCACCAGTCAGGGCTGCATTTCACAAGAGCACAATTTTCACACCCACGCTTTTGCAGGGGGTATAATACACAGTTTCACCCAGCTTTCACCCTCATCCTCAGCCCTTCAAAGGGTCATTGCATCTAGTTTTGTGGGCGTTGGTACAAAGAGCACATGTAAAAGTTTGGCCTTGGTAAAGATTTACAAAAAATGGAAAAAAGAAAAAAAAAACATAACTCTTCACAGCAAAAATACATTACCTCTTCACAGGCAAGCCCCATGGATTGCTGCTTTTCAGGCAGGACTTGCGAAGCAGAATCCTCTGGGCTGCCTACTCAGATAACCTGAAGCTGATTGTGAATATGTACATACCTGACCTTATAATCCGGCATCTCTTTTCCATCTAACCCTTCCACTGGGTTGAGGCAGAAGGACAGAAAACGTACAGGGAAACTTTGGTAAGCAAATAATACCCTAACATGCACTGACGCTATTTAATGGTGGGCAGTAGGAGAGCCAATCCAACAGAGTGCATTGCTGGAGGAAGGAAAAAGATGGAGAGTTGTCTTGACTATGCAGCTGAATGTGACAGAGGCTGCTCATAGAGCAGCTGGAACAGCTGGGCCCACTCTCTCACCCTCCGAAGTATAAAGGAAAGTATAAAGGATGTAGGTCTTATGCAATGATATATTTGCAACAGCATTTTTGAGTGCAGCAATTTCAGAACCATAAAGCTGCTTCGAAGAGCAGAATCAGTGCTGCCCTTTTGGATCCTCTGTGCACATTCCTCTTGACTGCAGCATGGTCTTTAGATCACCATTTTACAGCACGGTAAAACAAAGCTGCAGGACCTAACCTTTCTTTTGTTGGAAGGAAGGAAGGAAGCTATGGGACAAAACCACTTTGGCGCATAGCTCCTACTCTTACATAAGTGTCAAAATCCTGGGGAGTCATTTGTACAAGGGAAAGGAGATTCAGCAGCGTTTCCATGCACAAATGTCTGAGAAGCAGTTTCTCATCCTCCACTGGTACAAATCAGTGAAGGTCTGTCCCAGTTGACAGGTCTATCAGGTTGGGGAATCAAAGTTAACCAGGATTGATGCACCTGCACTGCCCTTCCCCTGCCTTTTTCCAGCTATATAAAGCAGGGACCTCACCCTGGTGGGGGAATGGACAAGCAGTGGATTTTGCCTGTTAATTTCCTGATGGAAATGTATAAATAAATGTATTGTAGGCTGAAACAGTGAAGTTTTTTATAGACAAATCTTCCATGTCTTGTTAATCATGGTTTCTTTTGCACTGAAATTCAGTAGTCTCTGTTACACTTGGTACCTCCCCCCTTGGCACCTTCACAGGCACTGACTTAGTGGGAAGTCACCAGATGAAAAGGCAAATAGAGGCACAGAAAGAAGGAAGCAGATGAGGGGAGAGAAGCCAGACTTCTGCTGAGTCTTGTCAGGGCATTGCACGTGGTCCATTTTTAGCTGAACTTGCCTCCCTTGGTAATTGTGTAACTAACTGCTGCTTACTGCGAATTTACATGATTTGGGCCAGCAATAAGAGTAGTGTCTGAGTTTGTCTGGCAGCTGTGGAAGAATACCGACATATCATCTGTGTGTCCTTTCATCTCCTCCTGATCAGTGAGAAAAATAACTCACAATTCTCTCTCTTGCAACGTGTATGTTCAAGAATGATTGGACAAATCCACAGGAAAATACTCTGGGAAGGCTGGTAAACATGCAAAAAATCTCATTTCTGGAAGCAAGTGTCAGTCAGAGGAAGCTAAGAGAGTGTATCAAGGAAAATGCAACTATAGGTTTGTCACTGTAAGAGACAGGTTCCTGGACTAGAGCAACTTTCAGAATGACCCTGCACAACTTTTCTCAAGTTTCTTACGACATGACTTGTCTAAGATTGCACAGGGGTTCGGTCAGGGCAGCGCCTGTCAGGGACGGCATGGTGAGCCACATCTGCAGCCTCTGGCTACCTGCGCATCTGAGATGCTGCAAGCAAAGGGCCACCCTAGTATTGTTCCAGTGTGTGACCTTGCACCAGCCCTGGGCGAGGGGGAATGATGTGCTGGGCAGGGTCTTACACACCAGCCCAGTCATGGCCCTTGCTCTCTTGGGAGAAATTCACAAGTTCTTCACAGTAAAAATAAGGCATATGAGGTATCTGGCACACTTTTGGGGCTTTTAAAATGAAAAAAGAGTAATAATAAAGCAGGGAACAGTATTGGATTGGAAGAACAGTTATCTGCAAACTGATGAGCTCTGACTTGTATCCCTTACTTTTAAATATTTATCCGTTTTAAAAATTTATTCTTGATTGCATCTTACCACCAGTGTCAGTGTCTGTTTCTATTTCAGCACCTGTGTTTCTTCTAGGTCTTCTTACTACATTTAGTTCTGACATTCATTCAGCTTCTGAGGAGACAACCTGGCCTTCATTCAGGATTGTATCTGAGATCTGCACCTGGAAAAGCAAGTGAAAAATAGAAAAGAGAGATAAAAACATCTCGTTATGAATGCAGGTCTTGAACCCGATGTTGCAAGAGATTTGAAGATTTGATTGGAACAATGGGATAAAGAAGTTAGACGGCTCTTAGAAAAACTATTTAAGAGAAAGGTGGAACCTTGTGTGTGTGTGCGTGTGCAGGTATGTGTGTTCAGATTTGGGGACTGCAACAAATGGGAGGTAGAGATAAGGAATTACTTTCAGCTCTTTTTATTGTTGTTTTGCCCTGAAATCATTCCAATGAAATATTTATCTCTTCTGGATTCCTGTATGATAATCCATCTCGTGTCACACCTGGTTTATGGTCTGCTTTTAAAGGTATCAGTCAGTGTCATATCTGAAAGTCTGTCTCCTCTCTCTGCAGAGAAAGATAAATATTGACTCCTTTATAACAGCAAAAAAAATGCATTGGGAAAGACAAAAGCCCCAGCATCTCTCTGATGTGGCAATCTTGACCTCATGTTATAACACAAGACCATCAGAAATGTCCTCTCAGCCCGTCTGGCCCAGGACGTGGTCTCTGGCAGCAAGAATCCAATATGTTGTTCAGGGACACCATGCAAACCTGGACACTTTCTGTCAACCAGTCATCTCATACTCCTCCAGCACCCACCGCTGCGGGAATAAGTACACTAGAATGAACACCTCTGCCTATCCTTTTATTACTCATTTGTGGACCTGCTGTCTATGAATATGTCTAGTCCTTTTTGACTTTGCTGACACTGTCTGCCTCCACAGCCTCCCATGGCAGCAAAGTCCAGAAATTTGCTGTCTGCAGTATAAAAAAAGGGATTTTTTAAATCTGTTTTAAACTGAGCTCCTTCTAGTTTCCTCAAGTGCCACCAGTTCCTGTACTATGGGATTTGGTCAACATCAGTTCCATGTTCACCATATCCCCTCCCTTCATGATTTTGCAAACCTTAGTCCTATCCCCACCACCACCACCACCACCAGTCTTCTCCTTTCCAAAATGACAAGTCCCGGACTCTTTATTCTCTCTCCATAAGGCAGCTGCTCCGTCGCCTTTGTCATTTCAGTTGTCCTTCTCTGGACCTTCTCCAGCTCCAGCATGTCCTTCATGACATGCAGAACCCAGGACTATACGCCATACCCAAGATGTGGGCCCAGCAGGACTTTTTCCAGCAGCAAGATGACACCCCATCTTGCCTTCCCCCTTCCTGATGGTGCCCAGCACTGTGTTGGTTTTTCCAGGCGCTGGTGACTCACTGAGCTGACAATTTCAGAGCACTGTCCACAGTGACTCCAGGATGTCTTTCCTGAGTTCTAACTGTTTTCTAGTTCTGTGTCACAGCCTGGATTATTTTTCCTAGATGCATTGCACTGAACCGCTTCTATCCTCTATTATTTGCCCACTCACTCCGTTTTATGAGGTTCCTTGCAACCCACACAGCTTTAAAAAACCTGAAAAAAAGATCACAAACCTTCAGATTTCACTCCTTGCTTTTTTTTTCCAGGTCATTGCTGAAGACATTCACAAAAATTGGTCCCTGCATTGGACTGGTACACTCCACAGGTGACTGGCAGTCATCCTTGGTGCAGGTGGACCCTTGGTGGTTACCAGCACCTCAGTCCTGCTCTGCACTAGGGCAGGCATGAGACCTATATGCAAGTACAGATAGGGATGAGAGCCTGCAGCAGCATGCAAATTGCATCCTGCAAATTGTCTCCAAGAACTCCTCCTTAGAGTTACACTTTACAGGGCTTCATATAGAGCAGCTGTCACTGGCAGGAGACACAAGTACCCTTCTTGTTGCCCATGTAAGAGACACAGCTCGGCAGTGAGTGGTACCCAGCTATGTATTTACTGAACAAGGCAAATTCAGTCAAAAGCAAATCTTAAGCAGTGCCAGAAGATACCTGTCAGCCATTCCCTTCTCCAAAATAGGCTATTTCTTTCAGTGATTGAGAAAGACTTTCCATGTACTGCTTACTTTTGACACCTAGCACAGCAAGAGTTTCAGGACACAGCATAGACTAGTGCAGCTCATGGCCTGAGATGACTGCTGTGGCTGAGAAGTGATGAAGCCTTCTCTAGGGAATAAAACTTCATCATTTACCTCTTCTAGTTTTCCATGCAAAGACATTGAGACACCTTAACTACAATGTGTGACTGGAAAGAGAAAGCAAAAGGGCTAGAGAGTTTTGGGTTCATAAGAGGGTCTTTAACGGGGAGTAAAGATATATGTGCATGTGTCTGGGGATTTACAGGGCTGGGAGACTTGGCTTTGAAATTTCTCTTGGGTGTCTTTGTTCTTGCTCAAATTTGGGTCTATTGTTTGCTTTCTTTGTCTTCTGTTCTCCATCTTAGCACATAGTTAAAGGTGATAATGAAGTATCTGACTACTATACTATCTTTCTTTACACCTGGGTGAGATCCATGATCAAGGTTCATCACAGCAAGTTAACTAAGTCTAATAACTCTCTGCTCAGGAGCTGGTCATCCTAAGTTTGGTTTTCTATCAGGAGACAAGTAGGTACATTCAGGCACTGGCTTCTTTTAGATGTGTATTAGAAGGAGATAAACTGTAGCTCATAAATGTTTCATCTCTCCATTGACGAGAAGGAGAATAAGGATATTATTTCATTTGTGACATCTATTACGAGATAAGTCTATGCTTTTGCAAGGTAAGTCTAATCCTTTTCCATTTTATGACAGGAAAGGCAGTCTTCATTTGTGACTAAGACACCTAAACGTAGGTGTTTGTCTATCTGCCAGGGGCATGTCTCAGGTCTCACTGTGGTCAGATCTGGGTTTGATACAGTTGATGGATACCTTGGACATCCATGCGGACCTGGTGCCCATGACACAGAACTTCAGAAAACCTGCAGTCTTCTGAGATGGTCACTGGAGACCAGGCAGGGTAACTCAGGGTATTTCAGATGTATGTGGGTCTCTGAATCATGTCCTTAGATAATACAGGCATTGAAGACTGAAAGTGCTTAAAAATGTTAAATTGGGACAGGATTCAGTCTGCAATTACGATATGCAAATTTAAGTGTGTGTTCGTGATTCAGCTGCCCCTGCAGGAGGCACCTGTACATGAGCAGATAAACCATGCCCTGAACTCCCCTGACAGTACTGAACTACAGACTTGATACAGGCTTTGCTTATGCAAGTTCACTGTATCATAACTGGTTGAAGGTCAGAGCAAATTGGTGATGGGGCTATGGCATCTTACCAAAAAAAAAGGGCCATCTGAACTTTCTTTGGCCTTCTCTTAGCAAAGGTTAATTTGCACCAACTTAATTGTCACTGGGTTTTTCTCTGAAAATCCTCCCATAAGCGTTAGAAAGCTCAGTTCACTCTAGAAGCAGATTAATTTGTTTCCTTTTTTTTTAATTTAAAGGGGGAATTAAAAATAAAAAGCTATTCACTTGTGTGTTTTTTATCTACAACTGCTGCTATATAAAGAGTACATTGCATGCATGATGGGAGACGGTAATTCCAGCCATGGTTTCATCAAGTGCAGAATAAAAAGTCCAGCACCACTGGAAATAAACCTGCAGAGTAATAGGTCCATGTGCTGCGTGGAATTACAAACACAGCCTTGTTGCTGTATTTTTACACTTCCAAACATATCTCAACCCAGCACGTTTTGAGTGAAAGCCCATATTTATGGATGCATTTCTTCATAAGAGACAAAATAAAGATATGACTCTCCAGGATGTTTTGTTTAAAAATCTGCAAGAGTTATCAGAATCACTGAAATAAAATATGTGTCTGTGAGTAATAATCGATTCAGACCTATTTCTGTAAATTTGAGCCTTAAAGTGTTCTTTTTATTAACTGTTTCTACTCAGAGAGTGTCACTGCCAGTTCTTCAGGGAAACGTTTGGCTAGTTTTGTAGATGGGAGTGAGAAACAGCCAAACACTGCTCTGCCTATCTTATTATATTGTAAGGTGATATCTTAAGTATAGTAAAATCTCATATCTGCATTCACTCTACCCAATAGCACTTACAGTTTTTCTTCTTTTTTATATTCTGTCTGAGTTCCTTTTCCATTCTCAGGCATAAGATAAACTGATGTTTGAGATCATTTGTCTCTCCTACAAGTGATTTTCTGCTGCAAAAACCTTTACAAAAATGGTTTCTTCTAAAGTCCTCAATTCTGGCAAATCCCAACAAATATTTCCCACAGAATCCCCTGATCAGAAAAAATCCCTCTGCAGAAAACACAGGAGGTTTTTTTCGAATATTATCCTACTGTTTGTCTGACCTTCACAGTCTAAACAGAAAATTAAGACATAGGAATATGGGAAGGGACCTCTCTGATAATGAAACTGGAAGCATTTTTTCTGGCTTCTATTGATTTGAATTAAAATAATTTCATAAATAATTTCATGAAAAACAAGGGGGGGGGGTTAGTGTCACAGGCATCTTGTTGCAGTTCTATTCTCTCAAAAGCAACAATAATTATTTTTTTCCCTATTAGCTGCCCTAGTAGTGCTGGGTATGTTCTGGGACTCCATCATGATAGGCAGTGAACAAGTACAAACACAAGGTGTGATCTTTGCCCTTCTGGGCCCCTGAGTTATACCCCAGTTCAATGCTTATTAACTGTATGTAAAGAGAGGGAGGAAAGAGAAAAGCCCCTCAAACCATAATTTGCTGCCACCTTAAATTCACATCCAAATAAACTTTTAAAATTTAAAATTAAAACAAAACTTTTGCAATAAAACAGAATTGGTTTGTGGCATTTGACTGCCCATTTGAAAATCCTCACTCCTGTTTTTAAAAATAAATTTTGACAAGTCTTAAATTCAGCTCATTGCAGAGTGACAATAATCTGTAAATCTCAGCATTTTTATGAAATGTAAAAACTGTTCCTACTGACTCCTGTGAAATAATACTTCTTACCAGGTACTAGTCCGTCAAGAGAGTATTTAATAAACAACCAAACACACCAGCATCAGTGCCAAAAATGTGCATTTGAGACAGAAAGAGGAACTCCTTGGGGATTATTAATTACTCCCTGGATTTCTTCTACTCTCAGACGTGAAGTCTTCTCCAGTGCCTCTTATGGGAGAAAAATAAACACTTGAACACATCCTGATTTGAAGTTTGGTCCTGGTGCACTAGCACTCCCAGAAAAGCATCCAGCCACCTGCACTGCGTTGTACTGTTCACCAGTGAAAAGTCTGCAGAAGGAAGTACCCAAGTTTCTTTCCATTCAGAGAAGTCAAAGGGGCAAAAAAATCAAATTGCAGTGACAGAATGGTGGCATAAATCTTCCCAGTGGTTCAGCAGAGATCAGGGCTGTGTGAACACACTCATAGGGTTTGGCACATACAGACTCCAGCTGCATCGGTCTCCACATGACACACCTGCATGCACCCGATGCACAGTAAGGAGCCGTGTCCCCCCACCTCCCCTCCATCCTCCTTTGGGCACTTCCGTTGCTTGTTTGTTCTTGGCAGAGCCGAGGACATAAAACTATGGTGAGGTAGCGACATCTGGAGGGCAGCCCACGATGGAAATCCTCTGCTCGCTCAACCCATCAGTGACAAGCCAGTGGTTCTGGGACATGGGATAGGGGCCCTCATGCCTAGGTTTGTCAGATAAATGAGAATTGGAGTTGCTGAAGGGCTCACACTTAGTTTTCAGGCACAGGGCTAGGAACAGTGAAAACATCGTAACAGATCTTGAGTCCTTAGTTCATCAGATTCTTCTGTCTTCTTGGGATTCACCATGTCTAAATCCACACTGACAGATTAGACAGTGCAAGGAAAAATTCCTGATCACTATATCTTCATGATTTGTGCTGATCAGCTGCTGTCCCTGACACAATTTTGGCTTAGGCCAGCTGACACTGACCCAAGCAATTACTAGGAAGAGTTTAGAAGTCAGCACAGCAAAGGGGCAATTCCCAACAGACTGGCTGGACATAGAAACGTTGTTTTAGAGCTAAAAAAGGTAAACTGCATATAGCCAACATGGGAAGACGGTTTCAATTTCTTTGACCACAAGTCCAAAGAATAGACATGACACGCTTTTGATTAGCAGCATAGAACCAGACTGTAATTGTTACAGGATGCATCTCCTTGCTGACAAGTGCTTTTGAACATGCAAACAGTTTGTCCTGTTGGACCCAGTGCCTGGCAAGGAGCAATGGCTGTGCTGGGTGCTCCCCCCGAAGGCAGCCAGTCAACAAGGACTGGCAGTGGCCCCAGCCCTTTGGCCACACTGATGGATTGGACAAGATACCTCACTGCTGCACTGGTGTGTTGCAGGAGACCCAGATGTGATTCCCAACCAGAGCAGAGCTTGGGGCAGCCCTGGGGCTCTCTGAAGCTGTGGTCCCCAGTCATGGGATGAGCTGAGCCCAAGGATTATCTATTTTCCCCTCTGTCTCTATCCCCCAAGACACTTGTGGATGGTGACAAGCAACCCATGGGCAGATAGAGTGTCTTCCATGGCTGGGTGGTCAGACAGGGCAGTCTCTGCACGGCAGCTTAAGTCCTTTGCACTTTCAGGCTTGGAGCATTGCCAAGCCCATTTGTAATCCCACCAGCATGAATCCACAGAGATGACCTTTTTAAGACATCCCATCTACCAGATTTCCTTAGGTGACCTTCCTCATTGGCTAAAAAGCATTTTGGTGTCAACTTGAGCTTCTTAGCCCACTCACTGGGGGTGTGAGCTCAAGATTGCTGTATTATACCCATTCCACACTTGTATCATTCTGATAGCTTTTGGGTCAATGTCCTCCTTTGTGTGTAGGATGCAGAATTATGGACCTCTACTTTCTGCTAAATGCCTAGTACCACCTAATATGAGCATATAGAAGAAACAGAGCCAGACTTCTCAAAGTGCACAATGATAAGATGATAGGCAGAAAAATAAAAGTTGTAACAAGGAAACAGGTTGCCATGGGGTGCCAGGCTGGCAAGGGCCAGTAGTGCAATAGATAACGTGCCATACAACATCCTAGGAGACTGCACACTGGACTCCTGCTTGGCTTGACGACAGTGCCCTGCCCTCACCTGATGTTTTTTCCATCTCCCTTTGTAGGGATGTAGAAGCCCTTATCTGGAGTTAGTTGCATTTGCCCTTGCACCACAGGATCAGAGCCAAGAGAAGCATTGCCTGGGCATGCCATCAAGGCCTGGGCAGCTGGGATGTCCGGGCACCACAGGCCAGTGCTGCTAACGTCTACCATGGCCCTATGTCAGGGGAACTCTTCAGCCTCCCTTGTGGGCCTGGGCAGGGGGAAGGCTGAAACTATCCAGATACAGTCTTTCTGCCACCAGCCCAGCAAGGAAAGGCTTCTCTGCTATGGCTCACCTGCTGCTCTCCAGCAGCAATGTGGGGTATATAGTGAGAGGGCAAAACAGGCTGACCTTGGGACTCCCAGCCCACAGCACTATCCTGCAGGATAAGGAAATCCTGAGCTGGATGTGATCCAGGCACACAACCTTCAGATCTGGAGTCAGAGGTGCTGCCATTGCGCCATAGGGTCAGAGACAGAGGGGCAGCATGCTGCCTAAGCATGACCCCAGGGCTTTAGTTTTTATGGCCAAGGGATGCTGTTTGAGGAAAGAGGATTTTGAATTCATCTAACAAAGAAGTGGGATCATCTTTGCCAGGTGTCTTACTAAGCCTGTGAGGAGGACTTTAAATAAGGTTCACTGGAGGAGGGAGGCCAAAGCCCCAAAAGAAGTGGAGTAACAGAGGGCAGGGAGGAAGTACCTGGGGGACACCAGGAAGGGGGTGGGGGTTTTTATACTTCTCCTAACTGGGGGAGAAGTGTCTGGGCACAACTGCAAACAGTGTCGGAAACAGAAGGAATCAGAAGTCCATCTGCAATGACAGGGACATTGTGGCATAGATCATGTGATTAGATCAGCCTGTCCCACACCTGGACACCACAGCTCTAGAAGTCCTGTCCTGGCCCCAACCCTGTGTTGGCCAGGAATCGCAGCTGCAGAGCAGGGAAGGTGTCCCTCTGATGCCACAGTGCGGTGAGGGACAGTGGATGTGGTGGATTTAGGCAGAAGGGACAAGGAGGAGAGATCATCTTCCCCCACCTTCACTGCCAACCCTCCCTGGCAGCCCACTGAAAGTCCCCCAGGGCCACCAGGCTGGCCAGGGGCTGGGGCCAGTGGCACAATGGACAACACACCTGAATATGGATCAGGAGACTGCAGGTTTGACTCCTGCCTGGCTCAACCTTTTTCTCATCCCAGCCTGGCTGTTGTGGACAGCACAGTGATGGTGCCCTGGTTTCTCCCAACCTTCCGGCAAAGACCTGTGTACCAGCTGGGGATGTGAAGGCTTTGGCTGCAGGGAGCATTTTCAGGGTTGAGCTGCAAATCCTGAGAGGAGTGGGGAAGATGAGTAGCAGAATGACAAGCCAGGACTTGAGGAGAGCTGAGCTGGACTTAGTCGAGGGGCAATGGCAGAGGTCTGACTTGACTGAACAGGGGGCTCTTGTCTGTGCCCCAGCACAAAAAGGGCAGGCCAGTGGCCATGCAGAAAGCAGGTGCCACCACCACCATTGCTGTGGGCAGAAACGGGCTGAGCCACACAGGAACTGAGCCTGCATCCTCCCGATCCATGGTCAGGCATGTTGGCTCTTGCACTGCTGGCCTCAACACTCAGGCAGTCTGGCACCCCCAGCAGGCATCTGCTTGTCAAGATGGACTGGAAGCAAAGGGTAGCACAGATTTACCTTTAAGCTCCTGCCCTTGCCCATGACTGCTTTCCCCTTCCCCACAGCTTTGTTCCTTCTGGGTATAAGTGCCTTAGTAGAAGCAGATCCCATAACGTATTGCTACTCTGAAATAGAGCAAGACTGCAAGGGCCAGGGGTGAGAAATGCAATTTCCAGGCCATCGAGGGAGGCCATCCCTCTTCTTCTCCCACTGGGGCCATGGCGCACACTAGCACTACACAGCACGGTTGTGTGGTGTCTGTCCCAGAGGAAACAGGGTCCTGAGCGTGGTGTGTCCCCTGAGGGGCAGGTGGGGTGGCTGTGCAGCGCATCCTGGGAGAGGTTCCACTCACCTGGCAGATGTCCAGTGCCCACCTCAGACCGTGTGGCAGATGGGGACACTCACACCTCTTGCATGGCCTGACCCAGGACACCATGCTCCCCAGGGGTGGTCAGAGTCTGCTCTGGGTTCATCTTCGCCCACATACCCTGAGCCCTTGCTGTCTCTCTGCACCTCAGCCCCATCCCTCCCTGCACATTCATCCTGCAGCCTGGACACTGCTCTGCAGCCAGAACTTGGCCACCCCCTCTTCATGGGGTGCCCCCATCCTCGTCACCTCCCATGGCCCTGCTACAAGGGCACCCCCAGACACCTCTGGGGTGTTCCCCATGGACAACACATCCCCACCACCCATGCCACAGTCCAGGCCTGGGTGCTACATCCTTCCACCCTGACCTCGTGGCGCAAGGGCAGCGCGTCTGACTCCAGATCAGAAGGTTGTGTGTTCAAATCACACCGGGGTCAGGCTTGACTCAACACGAGCTGTCCTTTGTATTGCCCTGCTTTCCTGCAGAGCAAGGCTGTGTCTGCAGCCAGTTACCTCAAAGACAGTGCTGTGCCCATTGAGAGCTGAGGGGTCATAATCAGAGAGGAAGCCAACAGAGGGCTTGTTGTGGAGGGTGTCTGCTGCAGACTGCCCTGTCAAGAAGATGAAGGAAATGAAGTCTCTCTTATGGGACTGGGAGAAGCTTCACAACTGCAGGCTCTGTAACTCATGGGGGACCAGGACTTGGATTCTCCCATAGCAATACTTGCCTGAAAGGGTAACATGGTGTGACACAGTCAATCCAGGAGATTTCTGGTGTGGATCAATGACAGTGTTTTGGGGAAATATCATGGCAGTAGGAGGAGGTTCCTGATGATGGGAGAAAGGCTAGAGTCAGACCCAGCCTCAAGAAGGGCAGGAAGGAGGATCTGTGGGGTTATAGTCCAGTCAGCCTCTCCTCAGTGCCCACATGAAGATTATGAAACAAATACTCCTGAAGACCGTCTAAGCTTATCATGTGCTCCAGCCCCAAACTATCTTTGAGGCACTGCATTTGGCTTGCTACAGTTTCTTACTGCCTTGCAAAGCCCTGCATATAATGTAGATGAGCCCCATGGAAAAGCACAGACATCACACCTGCCCCCAGCGATACCTGACACCTGACCCCAATGTGATTTGGGCCTCAACCTTCTGATCTGGAGTCAAAAGCGTTGCCCTGTGCCATGATGTGAGAGCTGAGGGATGCAGCACACAGTCACACTAGACCTCTGGCTTTTATGACCATGCAACCTTCCTTGAGGAATTATGATGGCTTCGAAGCTGACAAGATCCATCAGACAGATGGGGGCAAAAGCATCTCTACCACCAGAATTGCTAAACTACTAAGGAGGGCTTTAGAAAACATTAATAAGGGGAAAATCTCAAAAAGGTGCTGAAAAATAGGGACAAAGAGAAAGCTAGATTTACTCCAGGTTGTCAATGTGTTTCTTGTACTGGGGAGCCCAATCCTGGTCACCATAATCCAGTGACAATCTCAGAAGTGCTGGGTGTATCATGGATTCTCACTTCTCTTGAGCTGCTGCCTATCTTCTTACCCATACGGCCCAGCATGCAGTTCACCTTCATGGGTGCAAGGACACACTGCTGACTCCAGCTCAAGTGCTTGTTCCCTAGTCTACATTGTTGTTCCCCCAGTTCCCCTGTTTTCTTGACAGTCACCTCCAGGCTGTATTGCTGCATGGGATTATCCCATCCCAGAGGCAAGATGTTGCATTTGCCTTTGCTGAACTTCATGAGACTCCTGCCAGAGTTTCTTCACCCTGTCCAGGTCCATCTGAGTAGCAGCCCTGTCTGCCAGTGTCTCAACTGCTCTCTTCCCCATTTGGTGTAATCCACAGCTCACAAAAGATTGGGCATTGGGCACAGCTGGCAGCACAGGGCCTCTGTCCGCAGAGTATAGTGGGCCCTCAGTGATACACTTAGGGGGAAGGGATCCAGCATGGGCACAGACTAGGAGGATCATGATCCAGCAGGGAGGACCCTGGGCCAGCCGGGCCTGCCACACATGCCTGACCCTGTGCCTTGGGATAAGATGGTGGCTGGCAACGGCTGAAGACTCCTTTTTGCATGGGACAGAGGCCCCATCTGCCAACTGGTGCTCTGTGTCACAGGGATCGCAGCTTGTCAGGCCCAGACCTGTGATGTTGGGGAGAGACTGCCAGGACTCATCTAGTTCCCAGACTACTCTCAGTTGGTGCACATCCTCATGGGCACCAGGGATGCTGCAGGGGAGACAGTGAACTTATCATATGTCACCTAGAGAAGCCTGTGGGTACCAGGTAGAGATCCCAGGAGGCCAGGTGGTGTTCCTGGAAAGTGGGAGGAAAGCCGGGTGAGGGCAAGCCACCAGACAAAGCAGGTCCCACATCCACCACGTCCAGATTGTGGACAGGAAAAGGTCGAGCCAGGCAGGAGTCGAACCTGCAGTCTCCTGATCCGTAGTCAGGCGCGTTATCCATTGCGCCACTGGCCCTAGCCACTGGCCAGCCTGGTGCCCCCATCATACTTTCTGTACCAGCTGGGTATGTTGGGAGTGAAGGGGAAATAGGAAAATTTCATCGCCAGCTCCCACCCCTATCCATGACAGCCTTGTCCCTCCCCAAAGCAGGAAGAGAGCAGCGTTGGTCCAGTTGATCCCAGCACCCAACAGGAGCAGTGCCCGTGCTGGTACCCCCCCATGAAGGAGGACAGGCAACAAGGGCTGGTGGTGGCCCCCAGCCCCTTTGGCCACACTGGTGGGTTGGGAGGATGTCTCGCCTGCCCCATGGGAAGTCCAGCTGCCATTCCAGGCTAACACAGGGTTTGGGGCAGCCCCAGGGCTCTCTGCAGCTGTGGAGTGGGCTGAGCCCATGGCAGTCTGTTTTGTGCTCTTCCTTCCTCCAAGATGCTGGTGAAGGGCAGCAGGCAAGCTGTGGGCAGAAGGAAGGTCTTCCCTGACTGTCTGGATGGGAATATCCCTTTTCTGTGTGGTTCCAGGGCCACTTTCTTCCCTGGGCCACCCACATGCAGGGCAATGCAAAGGCAGTGCCCTGGCCCACATGTCAGCAATCCTAAAATCACAGATTGTAATAATTTTGCTACTCACCTTCCTCACTTCTCTCAGGATCTTCAGCCACACCAACTCATGTCTCAAGTACCCAAGGCTTCCCTCACATCCTGACCAGTTCTTCCTTGTCAGTGAGTACCAGGCCCAGTGCTGTACTTCTCCTATTCATGTCATCTAGCACCTGCATCAAGAAATCACTGCTGGTGTTCTCCAGCAATCCCCTGGATTTCTTGAATCCCACCATGATACCAATAGGATAATTAAAATCTCCTGTGATTTCCAAGGCCTGCAGCTGTGAGGCTTCCTCCTTCTGTCTGAAGAAGGCTTCATCTCCTTCCTCCTCTTGATCAGGCAGGTTGTGAGAGACACCTACTACGTTTTACCATGTCAGCATCTCTTCTTATCTTGACCCAGAAACTCTCAGCAATCTTGTCATCTGCCTTAGAGCAAAGCTTTGAAAATTTAAGACACTCTGCGTCAAATGCAACCCCTTGCCCTCACCTTCCTATCTTGTGCTTCCTTAACAGCCTGTATGCATCCATTGCAGCAGTGTAGTTACGAGGCATCTCAATGAACCTAGTAAGCTTGTAACTTGTCCATTGCACATGGACTTCTGATTCCTCCTTCTTGTTTCTGATGCTGCTTGCAGTCATGTCCAGGCACTTCTGCCCCATTCAGGAAAACTGTAAAAGCCACCCTATCCTGCTGTCCCCCAGGTACATCATCTCCACCTTATGTTCCTCCATTTCTTTTGGGGCTTTGGCCTCCTCCTCCTATGAATCTTACTTAAAGCCCTCCTCGCAGGTTTAGCAAGCAAGCTGAAAAAATGCTCTTGCTCCACTTTGTCCAATGGATCTTGTGTCTTGCCAGCCATCCTCATTCCTCAGAAAGTGTCCACTGGCCATAAAAGCTTAGACTCTGCAGTGCCTGGGCACCGTACTCCTCAGTCCTGACCACACGGTGAAAAGGCAGCATGTCTGACTCCAGATCAGAAGGGTTAGGATAAGCACTGAGGGTGCTTGGTCTGGGTGCCTTGCCTTTGCTTCTGAATGGGATTATTTTGCCCCAGGGGCAGGACTTGGCACCTGTCTTCCAGCCTCTCCAGGCCCCTCTGAAAGGCAGTCCTACCATCCAGGAAACAGACTGTTCCCCAGGAGCTAAAGTGCAGGTGTCCTTCCCCAGCCCCAGCAGTTGCTGACTGAACCTTTCTTTTCCTTTAGGGCTAGAGGTCGCCCCAGGGCTTTTGCTCTGAGGGAAGTCCAGAGAAGTGGGAGAAATGCCAGGCCACCATGGAGAAAGCAGTCCCCTGTCAGCATCAGCAGGGCCAGGCCATGATCAGGAAAAGGCTGAGCCAGGCAGGAGTCGAACCTGCAGTCTCCTGATCCGTAGTCAGGCGCGTTATCCATTGCACCACTGGCCCTGAACAATCTGCCCTTTCAGGGGGGCTTCTGTTCACTGGATGGGGTGTGTGAAGGGAGCAGGGAATGGTGGAAGATGATTTAGTCGAAGTACAGAAAAATTTTATGAGATTCCTGGCAGCCATGTGGTCTAACCCCCTGCTCAAAGTAAAAGAACCTTTGACATTAGAACCTTTTGTCACAGCCTTGTCCAGTCGAGCTTTGAATATCTTTAAGGATGGGAACACCAAAACTTTTCTGGGACCCTATTCTAATGTGAGACCTCCCTTACCGTGGAATTATCCATGGTAGAGGATGATCAAGTCAGGAACCACTTAAACCAAACAGACAAATGAAGGACAGAAAGGTAATTGGGAACAGCTGAAATGGATTTACTAAGGGCAGATCATACTAGATCATACCTACCTGACTGCTTGCCTGCCTTGGGGGAAAGAAGTGGATATTTATCTCAACTTTAGCAAGGTTTTAAACAGGGTGTCTCAGCGTCTCCTTGTAGCCAGACTGCAGACGTATTGACCCAATGGGAGGCTAAGAAGGTGGGTGAAAACCCAGTTGAACCACCAGACCCATGGTGTTGTGATCACCAGTCATAAATGCAGCTAGTGGCTTGTTATTAATGGAGTTTGTATGCATTGATACTGGTAACAATACTCTTAAATGTCTTATTTAACAATCTGAATGCCAGGGTGGGGTGCACACTCCGTAAGTTTGTGGATGAGATCGAACAGGGAGCATGGGCTGATACACTGGAGGGCAGAGCTGCCATTCGGATTGGCCTTGTGAGGCACGAGAAATGGGCTAAAAGGAGCCCTGTGAAGTTTAAAGAAGACAATCACAAAGCTCTGTCACTTGGAGAGTCAAGCCCCTGCAACAGGGTTGCATAGAAAGAGGCTGTCCTGACCCCGGTGTGATTTGAACACACAGCCTTCTGATCTGGAGTCAGATGCGCTGCCCTTGCGCCACGAGGTCGAGGCAGAGGGATGCAGTGCCCAGGCATGGACCACGGCCAGGGTGTTGGGGAAATGCCCTCCATGGGGCACCCTGATCAGGGTGATGGAGGGGACAGGTGGGTGCCAAGAGAGATGGTGGCCAAGGCCTGGGGTATCCAGGTGGAGGATGGCCACCCAGGGCAGGATGGTGTGGTGGCACAGGGGGCAACATGATCCTAGGGGACCTGGGCTGGCAGCTGATCCCATCCCATCCCATCTTGCCCCATGCAGGGGTCACATGTACTGCACAGGGTGGGAAGGCTGCAGCTATCCAAGCACTCACTGTTCCCACACGCTTAGCACGACCCTCCCTCCGCCTGTGGCTGGCCTGCAGTCCCCCACCAGCATCTTCAGGACGCTGTGGCAGACACTAGCAATGCCTGGAGCAAGCAAACAAGCCGTGTCCCTGGGAGAATCAGAGACCTCAGGGCAGCATGTCTCCTGTGGGGCCAGCAGAGTGCCTGCCCAGCACACCCTTGGCAAGAGAAGTCACGCACTGCCAGTGGGTGCCCAGCACCCACCTCAGACTCTGCTGAGGAATGGGGCCCTCAGCCCTTCTGTGTGGCCTGGCCTGAGGCATCAGCCTCCCACAGTCCCTAAGGAGGCCTCAGCCTGCGATGCCTTCAGCTTCCAGCCTCATCCCCTGAGATCATGTTGCCCCCCTGCGCCACCACCCCATCCTGCCTTGGCCATCCATCCTCCACCTGGACACACCGGGCCATGGTGACCCTCTCCCTGGGCACCCACTCACCCCCTCCGCTGCCCTGCTAGGGGAGCACCAGCACGCCCCTGGGGTGGTCCCCATGGAGAGCACATCCTCACCACCCAGGCCGCGGTCTGTACCTGGGTGTTGCATCCCACCACTCTGACCTCGTGGCACAAAGGCAGCACGTCTGACTCCAGATCAGAAGGTTGTGTGTTCGAATCACACCGGGGTCAGGCTTGGGGCAGGACTGGGGGCTACCTGTGCTTTTCTGTTGTGCAGTTTTCCATTGTGGAGCTTGTCTATGTCACACGCAGGGTTTTGCAAGACATTGAGAAACTAGAGCAAGACCAAGACAAGACCTCGAAGATGGCTTGGGGCTGCAGCACATCATATGCTTAGGTAGCCTGAGAGATCTGGATTGGTTTAGCCTACAGGGTGGAAGATTAAGAAAGGATCTTAATTCTGCTTCCAGATTAGCAGTGGTGTTATTTGATGGTGGCTGGGCATTTTGCCCTTTTAGCAGGGCTCAGGTCTGCCATAAGGGCTGGAGGAACTCTTTCTTTCCCGTAGGGCAAGAAGCCATCCCACCTTTGCCCTGCAGAAGGCCCAACAGGTGGGACAAGAGCCAGGAGACGGAAGGCCTTTATGGAGAAAGCAGACCACCACCACCACCACCACCACCCCAAGGTAAAAATGTCAAGCCAGGCAAAAGTCAAACCTGCAGTCTCCTGATCCAGGCGTGTTATCCATTGCCCCACTGGCCCCAGCCCTTGGTCAACCTGGTGGCCCTGGCAGACTTCCCTTGTCCCTCATTCTGTCTCATCCTCTAGACTGTTAGTGAAGACATTAAACAATATAAAACCCCAGATCAGACACTGAGGTTGCCAAGCAGACTTCCAGCCATTAACCACCAACCTGGTGGTCTAGCAAGCATTCCACTCACCTTGTGATTCATTTTGTTCTCTCTATTGCTGTAGTTTGCTGCAGTGATACTGTAGGAGACCATGTCAAGGGTCTTCTCAAAATCAAGATCAATGGTGTTCCTTGGTCTCCCCTTGACCACTAAGGAAGTCACCTCTTCAAAGAAAGCAAGTGGGTTAGTGAGGAATGGTCTGCCTCTGGTGAATACATACTCACTGTTTTCAGTCATCTTCATGTCCTTCCTGCATTTGGACATGGCTTTCAGGAGTATTTGTTCCATCATCTTCGTCTGAGAACTGCAGTGAGGATGACAGAACCATAGATCGTTCTTTTTGCCCTTACTGAAGATGGGTCAGATGCTGACCTTTCTCCCATCATCAGCAAACTCCTCCTATGGCCAAGATGAGGGCAGCACGAAACGGGGACAATACAAAAGGCACCTGCTGTTGAACCAAGCCTGACCCTGGTGTGATCTGAACACACAACTTTCTGATCTGGAGTCAGACGCGCTGCCCTTGCACCACGAGGTCTGGGCAGAGGGGCACAGCACCCAGGCATGGACTGTGGTGTGGGCATTGGGGATGTGCTCTGCATGGGATCACCCAGGGCTGCCCTCATAGCAGGGCCTTGGGAGGTGGAGAGGATGGGGGCACCCTGTGAAGAGCGGGTGGCCAAGTTCTGGCTGTAGAGTGCAGTCCAGGCTGCAGGATGAATGTGCAGGGCGGGATGGGGCTGAGGTGCAGAGAGACAGTGAGGGCTCAGGGTACATGGGCAAAGCTGAAGAAGGGGGGATGATGGTGTCCTGGGTCAGGCCATGCAAAAGGGAGGAGTGTCCACATCTGCCACAGGGCCTGAGGCGGGCACTGGGCATCTGCCAGGTGAGTGGAGTCTCTCCCCAGGATGTGTTGGGCAGCCACCGCACCTGCCCCTCAGGGGACACACCTTGCTCAGCACCCTCTTTCCTCTGGCACTGGCCCCGTAGTGCTGTGCTGTGCAGTGCTAGAGTGTGCCATGACCCCGGGGGGGACAGATGGACGGTCTCCCTCAGGGGCCTCTGCATTGCATTTCTCACACCTACCCTTGCTGTCCTGCCTTATTTCAGCGAGGTGGCATGTTCCGGGAACTGCTTCTCCAAGACATTGGGACCCAGAAGGAGCAAAGTTGTTGGAGAGGGGAAAGCTGTCCCAGGCAAGGTCAGGTGATTGAAGGCAAATCTGTGCTACCCTTCACCTCCAGCCTTTTCTGGTGAGTCACAGGAAGCCCTGCTGCTGGGGGTGCCAGTCTGTTTGGGGGCCAAGGCCACTGCTGCAAGAGCCAGCCAAGCTGACCATGCATCAGGAGGGTGCAGGCTCGTTCCTGTGTGGCTCAGCCTGTTTCTGCCCACAGCAATGGTGGTGGTGGCACCTGCTTTCTGCATGGCCACTGGCCTGCCCTTTTTGTGCTGGGGCACAGGCAAGAGCCCCCTGTTCAGTCAAGTCAGACCTCTGCCATTGCCCCTCGACTAAGCCCAGCTCAGCTCTCCTCAAGTCCTGGCTTGTCATTCTGCTACTCATCTTCCCCACTCCTCTCAGGATTTGCAGATCAACCCTGAAAAGGCTCCCTGCACCCAAAGCCTGCACATCCCCAGCCAGTTCTTCCTTCCTTATCAGCACGGAGGTCTCTACCAGAGAGTTGGGAGAAACACCAGGCAATGGTGGAATACCTGTGAAGGAGGAACCAGGGCACTGGACACCATCACTGTGCTGTCCACCATTGCCAGGCTGGGATGAGGAAAAGGTCGAGCCAGGCAGGAGTCAAACCTGCACTCTCCTGATCCATAGTCAGGCACGTTATCCATTGCACCACTGGCCCCAGCCCCTGGCCAGCCTGGTGGCCCCGGGGGTCTTTCCGTGGGCTGCCAGGGAGGGTTGGCAGTGAAGGTGGGGGAAGATGATCTCTCCCCTTGGCCATCTTTCCTGAATCCATCACGGCTACCCCTTCTCACCCATAGGCAGAGGGCTGCGCAGCAAGGGCTGCCACTGACCCCCAGCCCCTCAGACACACCGGTGTGTTGGCGGGACGTCTTACCTTTCCACAGCTCTGATTCATCGCCAATGCAGGCTTGGATTCAGGGCAGGATATCTGGAGCTGTGGTGCCCATCTGTGGGGTGGGCTGAGCTCACAGGCTGTCTGTTTTTAATGACGCCCATCACCATCTCAGGGAGAGAGGTCCACCGCTGCCAGTACATTCCCAGTGCCCACCTCAGGCTGTGCTGCAGGAGGGGACCTGGCCCCCTGCCTGTGCCCAGCGCTGTGCCCTGCTCTGAGGCACTCTCCCCCCTTGCGGCATCCCTGCGCCTGGCCCCTGCCCCTGTGGAGCAAGGAGCCTTGAGTCTGTCCGGACTCCTATGCTGTTTGGGCTGGTGCCACCCTGGGGTTGGAGAACGGGCTGAGAAACAAGTGGCAATAAAATGGTAGAGACGTATGGGGAAAAGCAGACCCAGGAAAGGAGTTTGGATGTAGCTCAATTGAAGAACATATCAATGGGTCATGCCTCCGCCCACCAACAACCTAAAAACCCTGGGGAAAAGTGGGATCAGATGGCTGATCATCTGGCTAGAATAAATGTATGATACAATCTGGAGGCAGAATGGCTGGGGAAGTGGTTACACGGATGGCCAGGGCACACCGCGAGTTCGCAGTTATTTCAACAGGCTGCAAGGAGACGATGGCCTGTGACAAAATCATTGGCCAAACACGCTGTAGACTCGTGCCTTTTTTGTCAAGCAGTGGTAAAGTACGTGTCAAAAGGAGAACAGGTTGCTAGTCTCAGGGAAGGTCAACTACTCTGGGAAACCTGACAAGTAGATCAGTCCCTTAGAGCAAACACCTGAAGGCTGGAAATACATCCCTGCAGGAGCTGAAAGAAGTAACAGTGTATATGGACTTTGCACCTTCCTCATCGACCTCAAAGTAGTGGGATGGCAGAAAGATGTAACGGACTACTGAAACCACTGCTACACAAGAACGAATCTCTCAATTCCTCTGAGTCGGGATCCTGTTAGCAAGAAGTTTTAAGTCACCTAAATAAGTGACAACCCCCCACGGCAAGTCCCACAGATAAGAGGTTTGTGTCAGTAGCTACAAAAATTCCTGTCAAAAGAGAAGCAAAGCCTCATCTAAATCCTGGAGTTGAGGTCGTGCTTAAACAGTCAACTAGTGTGCATTGCGAGTTGGAATTTTATTTTTGTACTTTACCAAAGTCATTTTAGGGCACACGATTTGGACACAATTCACACCACACGCTCCAAGCTGCCTGGGGGTGCCAAGGCTGTGCCACAACGAGATGGCAATAACAGCCGGGCTTGCAATTTGCCAGGATGTGCAGGTGTCTTTCCTGGCCCTTCCCATGGATGCCCCTTTATGCTCCAGAACAAGTGTTTCCAGGCCCCTGAGGCAGCAGCGGAGGGGGCTGCAGTGGGCGGCTGGTGCATGTGGGGTGTCACTGGCACAGAGCCCGCTGCTGGAGCCGGGAGCTCCTCAGACACCAGCCCCACCTCCTGCCTTGCCCCAGACTGCACATGCGGAAATCCCGCGGGGTCGGAGGCGACGGAGGCTGGGAGACTCCCCCTTGCTGCCGCGGCACCGGCCCGCGCCCCCGGGGCTGCCCCCGTCCCAGCCGGCGCATCACAATGTGCCACAGTGGCACCACAGTGGCACCGCGGCGACCGCGGCCACGGCCAGCAGCGCGTGTCCCCCAGCGCGGCACTGTGCCGGCGCGCGGCCGTGCGGACAGAGGTGGCTCCCAGCCCGGCGTCGCCGCTGCCTCAGGGACACGCGTCCGGCCTCTCGCAGGCCTGCTCAGCGCCCGGCGCTGCCCGGCGCGGGACACGGCCGCACCGCAGCCGTCCGCCCGGCCTCGGCGCCATGGGCCAGGCCAGCTGCTGCGGCGCCCGGGGCGCTGCCGGCCCCGCTGCCGGCACGCGGGCACAGCCCGGGGCCCCCGGCCCCGCGCCTCCTGGCGCCCGCCGCCGCCTCTGGGGCCGCGCAGCCTCCCGGCCCCCGCCGCCGCTCGGCGCCTTCGTCTCCAGCAGCAGCCCCCAGCTCCTGCTCGCCCTCCGTGCGCAGGTGACGCGGCACCAGCGCACGCGCCGCAGGCACCTGCTGCTCTTCCCCCACGCGGTCGCCATCGCCAGCTTCAAGTAAGAGCAGCCATCGCAGCCCTCCTTCCTCCCCGACACCGCCTCGGCCTCCACCACCCGTCCCCAGGCACATTCCTCGCCCCAAGGGGTCCTGCGGGATCCATGAATGCACAAAGCATGTCTTTAATGAGGGGAGGTGCAAGGAGAACACGACAGGCTCCTGCTCTTGTCCTTCTCCTCTGCACGCCTTCACCAAGCATCCCGCTGCTATCATTGCCCAGCAGCGACTTCTCCAAAGTCCTCTGCGTGTGTGCTGCGAAGGAGGCTCATTGCTGCTGCCCGCGGCTCAGGGCCACCGTTCCCATGGCTCTGCCCCTGGAAACGGCTCTGCCATGGGGGACAGCTGGGGTTGCCCCCACGGCGAACACCCACAGATGAGTCCCTGCTCTTCCTCCCGGCAGATGCGGCCCCACTTTCCGCCTGCAGCACCGCGTGCGGCTCAGCGAGCTCTGGGTGCTGTGCAGCGAGGAGGCGGCCGCGGCCAGGCCTGAGGACGAGGAGCAGGAGCAGGAGGAGGAGGAGGTCTTCGGCCTCAAGTGCAGCCGCACCCTCATCCTCGTCTGGCCCAGCGACCTCTGCGTGGTCACTTTTGGGTGAGTCTGGGCGACACCTGCCAGGGCCCTGCGCGAGCCCCTCTCCTGCCCCGCACGGCTCAGCCCTGGCCCTGGCACTCTGCCCACGGGGGCGAGAGCTGTTTGGGGCCAGCTCTGTCCCACGCAGCAGCAGCAGCAGCAGCAGCAGCAGCAGCGTGGGCTGAGGCCGCTTCTCCTTTGCGCTGCAGGTCGCAGGAGGTGAAGCAGCTCTGGCTGGACACGATGCTCCGGTAAGCTCTGCCGGGGAACTCCACGTGCCGCCGTAGGGCTGAGAGCGGGCGAGTGCTCCAGGCGGAGCTGCACGCAGAAACACCGGAACGTCGCTGGGGAAAGGGGCACCCGCCGCCCAGGGCAGCTCCTGGGCACAGCGGCGGGACTTGCTCAGCCTCGCGGTCGCAGTCGCCACCGAGCCCAGGAGCTGTCACCGCAGCTCCTCGCCGGCAGGCGCGGGCACCCCGAGCCGCTGCCGTCCGTCCCCACGAGGAGGAGGCCCGTGGGCAGCAGGAGGCAGGGCGCCGCAGAGCGCTGCTCCCAGCCAGCGCTGCCGCAGGCTCTCGGGCTTGGGGGTCCCTCGGCAGCGCGGGGCTGGCTGGCAGCAGAGAGCGGCGAGGGCTGGCGCTGACAGAGCTCTTGGCGTGCCCTTCCCTGTGCACAGGCAGAGCCCAGGAGCCCCGGGAGCCAGGCTCACCCGACTGCCCTCCCTGCGCCTCCTCACCGAGCTCGTCGGCTTCTGCCGTCCCGTAAGTGTCCTCACGCCGCCCGCCGCGCCCCGACAGCGCCTCGGCTTCCCCAAAGCCGCCCAAAGCTGGCCAGTTCCTCACGGCGCCTCTTTGCTCTCTCGCCTAGGAGGTGTCGCTGACGGCGGCGACCGTGGAGACGCTGATCTCGGCAGAGGTGAGCAGGGCTCCCTTTCCCTGCCCGCGCTGCCTGTGCACGCGCGCTAGCTCAGCCCCTGGGGCGGCTCCCCGGGGCGGGCAAAGGCAGCAAATGCCTCGTGCCAGGCAGAGCGCGGCAGGGCGCACCGTCCCCGCGGCCACGGGCAGAGCCCTCGTGCCGTGCTGGGGCTGCTGGGCACCGAAGCAGCAGCCTCCAGCCGTGCGGGGGCTGCGGGCTGCAGGGCCGCTTCGGGGGCGCTGGCTGCGCAGGAGCCTTTGCCACAGCCCCCGTGGCACAGAGGGGCAGCGTCGGGCCCGCACCTCCGGCCTCTCCTCCGCGGCCCTTGGACGCCCTCCGCTTCGCCCGGGAGCCTCGCGCAGATGCCTGCGTCGCTGCAGCAACTCCCTCGCGGCCCCGGCTGCTGAGGGGCACCTCTGTGACCTTCACCCGTTTCTCGCAGCAGGCTGACGCCAAGAAATGCCCCCGCTCGGACCCTCCCGACGTGCAAGAGGGCCTTGGCCACTTGCCTGGTGAGTCTGAGAAAGAGACGGAGCAGCTGCCTTCTGACACGCTGCTTGTTCCCTCCCACCATGCAAAACCTCTGCGCCTCTGCACAAGCTGGAGGAGACCCTGCAGCACAGGGCGCCGCACACACACAAGCGGCACCGTCCGGCTCTCTCCGCCGCATCTTCTACACTGAGCTTGGCTTTGCTTTTGCTTGCAGCAGAGGGAGCGAAGGCAAGAAGGCCGCTGATATCTTGGCCACTTGCTCGGCGAGGAGCCTCTGCCAGCGGGGACCACCCAGGGCAGCTCGACTCTGGCCCCAGGGCGGCTCTCTTTGGCCAGCCTCTGGCAGTCATCTGCGGGGAGGATGGTGGCCTGCCCCAGCCAGTGCAGGTAAGCAAGCCTGGGGACGGAGGCATCCTGGCTGCTCGTGCGAGGCCGCATGCCCAGCCCTTGTGCATGTCTGTGGTGTGACAGAAGTCACCTGAAGGAATCTTTCAGCAGCAGAAGCATCCAGGGCTTCAGTCGAGGACTGGCAATGAACATTATCGTTGGGTGAAAGATGCTCTTGTGAGAGTTTCCCCGCAGAGCTGGCTTTTCCAGCAGAGAGGCTTTTCTCTCTTGCAAGCAATCTCTGCCGGGCATCGAGGCTGGCTTGGGAAGGAGGGGATTCGAACATGGTGGCTTGAGGACTCCACTGAAGTCAGGGGGGTTCCCCAGTGCAAAAAGAGGGTGCATTAGGAAATAGCAGGTTCCTGCCAGTGCAATCTGTGTGGAACAAGAAGGAGCTACTAAGCCAAGCAAAGCAGAGTGTGCCTGCAAGACCAAAACTGTCCCTATCTTCCTGCAGGATCTCCTGGATATACTGTATAAGAAAGGGCCTGCCACTGAGGGGATCTTCAGGATAGCGGCCAGCGAGAAGGCCCGCAAGGAGCTGAAGGAGGTCCTGAACCAGGGCGAGAACGCTGACCTGGACAGCAAACCTGTGCACCTCTTGGCAGTGGTGCTGAAGGTGAAGTCCTCTGACTTTTAGCTCTCAGAGCACGTGGCTAACCTGCAAGGGCCCACCTGAGTGCCCACATTGACCTCAGTGGCACTCAAAGCTAAAACCCTACTGAAGCCAAACTCAGGGGTTCAGGCTGAGCACAGTTGGGCATTTTTCTTCTCAACTGGATTTTCAGTTCCCCTAGTTCCGCCCTGGATTCCCTGCATGCCCATGGCAAACTCACTTCCTCCACCTGCTCCTCACTGAGGACTACTGAGATGCAGGGCCAGACCAAAGGCTCAGATATGAGCTGGCTCCTGCTCCTGCACTCACACCACTGCACTTGGCACGTACTCACGCAGCCCGCTGCACTCTCAGTGCTCAGGAGCACCTTTGGGAGCAAGGAGCTCAAAGCAACCTGCCTCCAAGGGAGCCCAAGTCATGAGGATGCTCCCCCTCTGCTCACTGGTAGTGTCCAGAGCCTCATCTAAGTTCCTTGGCCTTGCAGGACTTCCTCCGAAATATCCCTTCCAAACTCCTCTCGGACAACCTCTATGACGAGTGGATGCTAGCGCTGGAGAAGCCAAGCCAGCAGGAGAAAACTGATGAACTGAAACGGTGAGTTTTGTAACCAGTGCCACCATTCTGGAGGGGCTGAGAGAGGCCAGGGACTTCTCTGGAAACTGGGAATCTCATGTAAAAACCTGTTGTTTCTGTCAGCTTGCTATTGCTTCTGTGGGGGTTGGTTCTGAGGGCAAGTGGCACAGAAAAACACTTCTCTGGCAATAACATTTCCTCAAGGTGTTTAAGATTGCTCTACAAAACATGAGGAAGCATGATTTCTTGTGAGTTGAAATGAAAATTGCTCCAGTGAAGAAGGAGCAGCTCCTGCACCCTGCATTAATGTTACATTTTGTTTGTGTTCCCCAGGGTGGCTGACAGCCTGCCCAGAGCAAACCTCCTCTTGCTCCAGCGCTTGCTTGCTGTGCTCCATCACATCAGCGAAAACGTGGAGACCAGCAGGATGGACACCAGCAACCTGGCCATCTGCGTGGGGCCAAACCTGCTGAGCCCCGGCACGGACAACGGGCTCCCGCTGGCAGTGCTGAAGGAGCGCAATGACAAGGTCTCTTGAATTCACCCCCTCGCTACCGCCTTGGGGGCAGCTCTGCGCCATGCCCACAGAGACCCCTGCCCTTGCAAAAGCTCACCAAAGCAGCACCTCTGAACGCTGGGGGCGCCCCTCACCGGCACTCTCTGCAACGGCACAGGCAAATCTCTAAATCCGTGGTTTTCTGTGGGCAGGTGACAGCACTGGTCGAGTTCCTAATAGACAACTGCCGAGCACTATTTGGGGAGCACATCGCCTTGCCCTTCAGTCCCTCGGCCGAGGAGTCACCGGAGCACACACACAGCTCCACAGGTAGGAGGATGCACTGATGATTGTCCCCGGCCAGGGCTGCTGCTTTGCATTCTTTCACTGCATATCGGAAGACATCTGTGGCCATGCAGAGAGGTGCAGAGGGTTTAATATGGTATCGCAGCGTTTGCCTCCTGGAACGCTTTCCAGGAGCTCAGAAGGACAACACTCACAAAACAACACCCATGCCAGATGGTGAACGTCTGCACAGCTCTGCTCCTCACCTAGATGCTGCCTATGGCCTAGAACTGCACTCTCGCAGGACATTGCCCTCTCTGCCTCCTTAACTTCTCCTCTAGCTCGTCGGCAGGAAGGTTGTATTTGGTGAAGTGTGTGGTTGCACAGGGAAAGTCCCCTGGTATCTTCAGAGAGTACCTAAAAAGCACCTAACAGGCTCCTTCTCCCCACAGCACACCCAGGGGCTCCTCAGCACGACGGTTCTGCCTGCAGCAGCCCAGAGGCGGGAGCTGAAGGCAGCACCCCTACACTGGAGACGGAGCAGCCCAACGGCAGGAGCAGCAGTCTCAGCAGACCATATCCAAAATGCGTCTCTGCCCCTGCCCTGAGCAATGTGATGAATGACATCAGCAGGATGCAGAGGTGGTTCTCAGAGCCGGACCTGTCCTTGCACAACCGCTTTGAAGGCACGAGCAGGGAGCAGGAGCCAAGCAAAAGTGAGGGCAATTACGAAGGCATGGGCAGGGAGCAGGAGCCGAGCAAAAGTGAGGACAATTACGAAGGCACGAGCAGGGAGCAGGAGCTGAGTGAAAGTGAGGGCAATAACGAAGGCACGAGCAGGGAGCAGGAGCCGAGTGGAAGTGAGGACAAATGTGAAGGCATGAGCAGGGAGCAGGAGATGAGTGAAAGTGAGGACAATTTTGAAGGCATGAGCAGGGAGCAGGAGCCGAGCGAAAGTGAGGACAATTATGAAGGCACGTTCAGGGAGCAGGAGCCAAGTGAAAGTGAGGACAATTTTGAAGGCGTGAGCAAGGAGCAGGAGCCGAGCAAAAGTGAGGGCAATTACGAAGGCACGAGCAGGGAGCAGGAGCCGAGTGAAAGTGATGGCAATTACGAAGGCACGAGCAGGGAGCAGGAGCTGAGCAAAAGTGAGGGCAATTTCCCAGTTCTTCAGTAACAGCTAAGGCTGGAGAAGGAGGCACTTGATAAAACACCTTTCAAGATTGCCTTCACAATTATCACACAGCTCTCTATACCCAAAACATCCTCCAGCTGCTCCCTGCAGAGCTACTTTCCTCATCTCATGCCTCCGTCTTCACCTGCTCCACACTGCTTTCACCCTCTACTCCACAAAAACACTTTTAAAATAGGCCCCAGGCTTTTTCCACCGAGCGCACTGAGGACAGCAGCAGACACCTAGCAGAGCCATCGAAAAGCACTCCATGTCATGCCATTTGGCCAACTGCAGGAAAAGGTGCGCAAAAAGCCTCCAGAACTGGGCGCCTGGGACCACATCCAGCAAGGAAAAGCATCCTATGTTTAAATAGCCTGTCTCTCCTCTGGGCACTCTCCAAAGTAAAGGTTGTAAAAACAATGTCTTGCCTATCCTTTGAAATATTTTACTTTCAATGGACAAAGAATAAGCTAGCTTTGCAGGAGCATTTTTTTCTTGAGAGGCTCTCCTGAAGTCGTCATCAGCTTGCGATGTCACATTCCTCCACCAGAAGAGGTGGGGCAGAGAGACTTGTGTGTGACTCTGTACAAATAGATGTAAAAGTGCTGTCTATTACCTATTGTGTGTGAAAATTAGGCAGTGATTAATCAACAGTGTTGTATTTGTGTTCCAAAAAGGACAATTTCCAAGCTGGCAGCTCCAAAACTTGTCCCACCTTCCCTATGCTCTTGCCCAGCATTTACCAGAATTAAATATTATCATTCCCTGCTCAAAATGGCAAGGACCAAGTCAAGATAGGACATTCCTTGGCACCTGATGGATGAGATGATGGAAAACTCTGCCAGAATCTGTATGATTCAATATGCACCTCAGAACCAAAACATCATGCAGCAATAAAGGCTTTAAAAAATGAAATGTTTGCTTTCTCATCTAGGGGACCAAGCTTCACGCCCATTTACAGTACATATAGGCATAGGGGATAAGGGATGTCAATAATAACCATGGCAATAAGATCTGCAAGATACAGAGAATTAACCAAGTGACCTTTGGCCCGAAATCCTGCTGAGGCTCTGTAGTGAGAACACCTGCAGAAGATCTGGCAAGGAGTCAGTGACTGGCAGAGTCCGTGGTAGCAGGCCCAGGGCTAGTCTGTGTTAGGTGCAGGACTTTGCAAGGCATTGACAAACTGCAGCAAGGCCAATGCAAAGCCAAAAGGATGGTCAGGGGCCTGGAGCACATTATGTATGAAGACAGCCTGCAGTGGCAGGGTGTGGAAAGCAGCTTTGCCAAAAAGGGCCAGGGGCTCCTGGAGAACAAGCTGAAGATGATTCAGCAGTGTACCCTTGTGACAAAGAAGGCCAACAGCATCCTGGGCTGCCTTAGGAAGGGTGTTGCCAGCAGGTGGAGGGAGGTGATCCTTCCCCTCTGCTCAGCACTGCTGAGGCCACGTATGGAGTGCTGGGTCCACTTTTGGTCTCCCAAGTGCAAGGAAGACACGGACCTACTGGAGCGAGTCCAGTGGACAGCTACTAAGATGATGAAGGGACTGGAGCATCTCTCATATGAGGAGAGGCGGAGAGAGCTGGGACTGTTCTGCCTGGAGAAGAGAAAGCGCAGAGTGGATCCTGTCAGTGTGTCTAAAGATCTGAAGGGAGGGTGTAAGGAAGACGGAGACTCTTCTCAGTGGTACCCAGTGACAGAACAAGAGGCAACAGGCACAAAATGAAATACAATGAATTCTGTTCAAACATAAGAAAAAAACTTTTTTTTTTTTTTTTTTTATTGTAAGGGTGACTGAACACTGGGACAGGTTGCCCGGAAAAGTTTGGCAGTCTCTCTCCTTGGACCTATCTGCTGTAGATGACCCTAAGAGGGTTGGACTAGACATTCTCCAGAGGTGACTAGATGATCTCCAAGCTCAGGGATTCTGTGTTCAGACCTCTGTCTACAGCTATGTAATGAGTGGCTATAGAGTAGCTGCAATGAGACTCTTCTCAAAGAGATGAGGGGAACAAACAGAAATGCTATGGAAGAAAATTCCAATTAAATATAAGAAAATTTCAGCAGGAGGGTGACCTAGAATGGGGGCTGAGAGGGATGGGGACTCTTCATCCTTGGAGAAATTCAAAACTCAGCTTAATCAGGCCTTGAGCAATCTGATCCTTAGCTGATGTTGAAAATGATTGTACTTTGAGCTGGAGGTCGGACCAGAGTTTTCTTGCAAACTTTTTTTTTTTTTAATGCATTGACCATCTCAGATTCTAACTCCACATCCCCTCCATGTCAGCATCACTGTGCCTCAGCACGCCACATGTAGCCCACCAGGATGCCAGGATGGCCAGGGCCAGTGGTGCCATGGACAACGCACCTGACTACGGATCAGGAGACTGCAGGTTTGACTCCTTGCAGGCTCGACCTTTTCCTTTGCACAGCTTGGCCACAGTGGAAGTGATGGTGATAGTGCCCTGCTTTCTCTTTGGTGGTCACCATTGCCTGGTGCTTCTGCCAGCCTGCTGGCAAACAGCTGCGTCTTACCCACAGTCTTACCCACAGTAGAGGACAGCTCAGTCAGGGACCACTGCCTTTGAGACCATTACGTCTGATCTCACGGTGGACACACCTTAGAAGGACTGCAGGCTATGTGCAAATGTGGGCAAATGCTAGTAGGAAGGGTGAGGCACTAATGGAGGAGGGCAGGAGTGAGATAGGGATGGAGGGAGTGAGGAAGGAGAGGAGGAGGCTGCAGCCAGGAGTTGCAAAGAGCAACCTGACAGATAACACAGTCTTTAGCACATAGAGGAGTCTTAGGGGACCCTGAGAGACCACAGAAGGCTATGAGAATTGGTGCAGAAATAGTGTGGATGTTATAAACATCACAAATCCTATAAACATCACAAACCCAACCCCCGCTTGGGTCTGGGGTATGGGAGTACCTGGTGCATCTCCTCAACACCAGGTAAGGGAAAGGGGTAATGCAAGAGGTGCCTCTGCTCAAGCTGCTGCTGCAGGTACAGGACAAAGATAGCAGATTGTGCTATCAGAGAGGACAAAGAGGAGAGCAGCAGGATTTTTGCAGGGACCCTGCAGCACCAGAGCACAAGCGTAGGACAGAGAAGGAGTGAGGGTGTGAGGAGGCAAGAGAGTGGTGGAGGCAGGAAGCCTGTGACATGTCCCAGGAGGCAGAGGCTACAGAGGGCACTTAGAGGGAAGGGATTGGGTCTGGCTGCAGGTAAGGAGGATGGCAATCGTTGGAGACTCCTTTTGGCATGGAACAGAGGCCCTGACTGCCAACCCATGCTCTGGGTCACTGGGATCACTGCTTGACTGGCCCTGACCTGCAATGCTGGGCGGAGGAGACTACCGGGGCTCATCAGCTTCCAGACTCTTCCCAGTTGGTGCACGCTCACGTGGGCACCAGGGATGCTCTGCTGGTCCTGCACCTAACACAGCTTAGCTCAAAGGAGAGGCACAGGCAATACAATGGGAACCCAGTGCAGCCCCAAGCCTGACCCCGGTGTGATTCGGACACACAAATTTCTGATCTGGAGTCAGACGCGCTGCCCTTGCGCCATGAGGTCGAGGCAGAGGGATGCAGTGCCCAGGCATGGACCACGGTCAGGGTGTTGGGGAATTGCCCTCCATGGGACACCCTGATCAGGGTGATTGAGGGGATAGGTGGGTGTCAAGAGAGATGGTGGGCAAGGCGCAGGGGGGGCCTCTGCCCAGCTCTGCGCTGAGCTCCCGCACGGGTGGAGAGAGCACGTGTCATGGGCTGCTTTGCCCAAGGAGCCCTCTCACGCCGCTCTGCCCATCTCACGCTTCTTCCCTCTCGCTGCCTCTGTGCCCGCTGTGTGCCCTGGGTTCTTTGGTGCACACACAGGAGAGTCGTGCCCTCCTTGCCTCAGCCCTTCCCAGGGCTGCTGGAGGCTTCTTGACTCTCCCTCAGGGCTTTGCCCACCTGCTCCACATCCAATGGCTCTGTCCAAGAGCAGGTGTTCGGCTTGGTCAAGCCCTGTGGTCCCTGCCTGGCTGCAGAAGGCCGAGAGGTTTTGTGGGCAAAGGACAGGCACAGGGAGTGCTATTTCTGTACTGCTGCAACTGTCCCCGCCTGTGGGAACGGTTCAAGTCAGTTGGTTTGGTGAGTTCTGGGAACAAGTATCACTCTTCTCTCCCATTGAATCTTGCACAGTGGTTTATTACACTGGCCCTGAGGTGACACGTGAATCTAGTTCAGCGGGGCGCTTTCACGGCATATCTGCCAGGCGATGAGCTCTCTGCTTTCATGAGCCAGCAGATTTTCAGAACTAGGCAGCATGAGGTCCTGAGCAATCTGACCTAACTTTGCATTTGCCTCTGCTTTGAGTAGGGGGGTTAGAGCAGAGACCTCCAGAATCCCTTTCAACCTAGATCATTCTACAGTTCTGTGATTCCTGCTTGAAGATAACAGTCTGTTGGTTCAGGGAGAGTTACTTCCAAGACCAAGAGCTTAAATCCCATCTCTGTAGTCCAAAAGTGTTAGAACTGCACCCTCAGATTGCCTCTCAGCACCACGGAGAACCAAACTTCATCCCAATTTCACAAAAGTGTGGAGCAGTACAACAAGCAAGTGTGCCTGTAAGTTCAGAAGCAGCCAGGCTCCTCTCCAAACACAAGGCAATGTTCGGGGAAGGCAATACGCCCACTGACGTCCTTCTTCAACAGTTCAACGCTGCATTCCTTAAAAATGGCTCCTTCAAAGCCTCCTTCCTTTCTCAGTTATGAAAGGCTGCAGAAAGTTTGGATGGCGGAAGTTGAACGCAGCCAGTTTGCACAGGGTCACCGTGGCGCAGGGACTCCCAAGCCTGCAACAGCCCTGCTCGGGCCCCAGCAATCCTGTGCAGCTGAGTGAACGTGGTGCCAGGCTCCCCCCAACCCTCCTGCCTCTCAGCACCCTGTCACACACCAGCTCACCGAGACCCATCCTGAGTCTCACTGAACAGGCAAGGCAGAACCAGCATTTCCACCTCTCTATAAAAGCTGCTGGAAAACAACCTCCTGGGCAGCACATGTGGTCACTGGCAAAGCCTGCGTTAACTACCACGCAGAGCTCTTTGCAGCATCCAGCATGGGGGAAAAACAAGGGTTAGGCCAGTGCCATGGTGTTTTTGGTAACTGAGCACATGTAATAGTCCTCTTTTTTCTCCCCACCTCCTCCTCCTCACCCCTGCCATTGCCTCAGCCTTATATTGTATCTCAAGATGTCATTGGGGAGTTAGAGAACTGCTCCCAGGTGCTGGAGGAAATGGCAGGTGCACATCTTCTCTGACTACATGGTGATGCCTTCACACCTGCTTCACCATGGATAAAATCATCTCACAGCCTGAAAGCCCACAGCCAGGGAGCATCTCCTAAAGCCAGGAGATTCTCATGACACTACAAAAGCCGGCTGCTTCTGGCTCCTAGGCATCTTGACAGACCCACGGCACACCTGAAGGGAGACAAGCCCTTGCTCTGCAGCTTTCTAACAACAAGTTTGCTGATGATACAAAACTAGGAGGAGGGGCTGACACCCCAGAGGGCTGTGCTGCCATTCAGAGGGACCTCGACAGGCTGGAGAAACGGGCAGAGGAACCTCCTGAAGTTCAACAAAAGGAAGCACAAAGTTCTGCCCCTGGGGAGGAAGAACACCAGGACGGGCTGGGGGCCGAGCTGCTGGAAAGCAGCTTGGCAGAAAAGGACCTGGTGGGCAACAAGCTGACCACGAGCCAGCAATGCACCTTTGTGGGCCCAGCTGGTGCATCACAATGTGCCGCGGCGGCACCGCGGCGACCTGGCCACGGCCAGCAGCGTGTACCCCGGGTGGGCACTGTGCCAGCACGGCGCAGCACAGGCGGAGGTGACTCCCAGCCCGGCAGCACTGCTCGGCACAGGGACGCGCTTCCAGCCTCACGCAGGCGCGGGACACGGCCGCACCGCAGCCGTCCGCCCGGCCTCGGCGCCATGGGCCAGGCCAGCTGCTGCGGCGCCCGGGGCGCTGCCGGCCCCGCTGCCGGCACGCGGGCACAGCCCGGGGCCCCCGGCCCCGCGCCTCCTGGCGCCCGCCGCCGCCTCTGGGGCCGCGCAGCCTCCCGGCCCCCGCCGCCGCTCGGCGCCTTCGTCTCCAGCAGCAGCCCCCAGCTCCTGCTCGCCCTCCGTGCGCAGGTGACGCGGCACCAGCGCACGCGCCGCAGGCACCTGCTGCTCTTCCCCCACGCGGTCGCCATCGCCAGCTTCAAGTAAGAGCAGCCATCGCAGCCCTCCTTCCTCCCCGACACCGCCTCGGCCTCCACCACCCGTCCCCAGGCACATTCCTCGCCCCAAGGGGTCCTGCGGGATCCATGAATGCACAAAGCATGTCTTTAATGAGGGGAGGTGCAAGGAGAACACGACAGGCTCCTGCTCTTGTCCTTCTCCTCTGCACGCCTTCACCAAGCATCCCGTTGGTATCATTGCCCAGCAGCGACTTCTCCAAAGTCCTCTGCGTGTGTGCTGCGAAGGAGGCTCATTGCTGCTGCCCGCAGCTCAGGGCCACCGTTCCCATGGCTCTGCCCCTGGAAACGGCTCTGCCATGGGGGACAGCTGGGGTTGCCCCATGCTGGACTCCCACACGCCAGTCCCTGCTCTTCCTCCCGGCAGATGCGGCCCCACTTTCCGCCTGCAGCACCGCGTGCGGCTCAGCGAGCTCTGGGTGCTGTGCAGCGAGGAGGCGGCCGCGGCCAGGCCTGAGAACAAGGAGCAGGAGCAGGAGGAGGAGGAGGTCTTCGGCCTCAAGTGCAGCCGCACCCTCATCCTCGTCTGGCCCAGCGACCTCTGCGTGGTCACTTTTGGGTGAGTCTGGGCGACACCTGCCAGGGCCCTGCGCGAGCCCCTCTCCTGCCCCGCACGGCTCAGCCCTGGCCCTGGCACTCTGCCCACGGGGGCGAGAGCTGTTCGGGGCCAGCTCTGTCCCACGCAGGAGCAGCAGCAGCAGCAGCAGCGTGGGCTGAGGCCGCTTCTCCTTTGCGCTGCAGGTCGCAGGAGGTGAAGCAGCTCTGGCTGGACACGATGCTCCGGTAAGCTCTGCCGGGGAACTCCGCGTGCCGCCGTAGGGCTGAGAGCGGGCGAGTGCTCCAGGCGGAGCTGCACGCAGAAACACCGGAACGTCGCTGGGGAAAGGGGCACCCGCCGCCCAGGGCAGCTCCTGGGCACAGCGGCGGGACTTGCTCAGCCTCGCGGTCGCAGTCGCCACCGAGCCCAGGAGCTGTCACCGCAGCTCCTCGCCGGCAGGCGCGGGCACCCCGAGCCGCTGCCGTCCGTCCCCACGAGGAGGAGGCCCGTGGGCAGCAGGAGGCAGGGCGCCGCAGAGCGCTGCTCCCAGCCAGCGCTGCCGCAGGCTCTCGGGCTTGGGGGTCCCTCGGCAGCGCGGGGCTGGCTGGCAGCAGAGAGCGGCGAGGGCTGGCGCTGACAGAGCTCTTGGCGTGCCCTTCCCTGTGCACAGGCAGAGCCCAGGAGCCCCGGGAGCCAGGCTCACCCGACTGCCCTCCCTGCGCCTCCTCACCGAGCTCGTCGGCTTCTGCCGTCCCGTAAGTGTCCTCACGCCGCCCGCCGCGCCCCGACAGCGCCTCGGCTTCCCCAAAGCCGCCCAAAGCTGGCCAGTTCCTCACGGCGCCTCTTTGCTCTCTCGCCTAGGAGGTGTCGCTGACAGCGGCGACCGTGGAGACGCTGATCTCGGCAGAGGTGAGCAGGGCTCCCTTTCCCTGCCCGCGCTGCCTGTGCACGCGCGCTAGCTCAGCCCCTGGGGCGGCTCCCCGGGGCGGGCAAAGGCAGCAAATGCCTCGTGCCAGGCAGAGCGCGGCAGGGCGCACCGTCCCCGCGGCCACGGGCAGAGCCCTCGTGCCGTGCTGGGGCTGCTGGGCACCGAAGCAGCAGCCTCCAGCCGTGCGGGGGCTGCGGGCTGCAGGGCCGCTTCGGGGGCGCTGGCTGCGCAGGAGCCTTTGCCACAGCCCCCGTGGCACAGAGGGGCAGCGTCGGGCCCGCACCTCCGGCCTCTCCTCCGCAGCCCTTGGACGCCCTCCGCTTTTCCCGGGAGCCTCGCGCAGATGCCTGAGTCGCTGCAGCAACTCCCTCGCGGCCCCGGCTGCTGAGGGGCACCTCTGTGACCTTCACCCGTTTCTCGCAGCAGGCTGACGCCAAGAAATGCCCCCGCTCGGACCCGTCCGACGTGCAAGAGGGCCTTGGCCACTTGCCTGGTGAGTCTGAGAAAGAGACGGAGCAGCTGCCTTCTGACACGCTGCTTGTTGCCTGCCACCATGCAAAACCTCTGCGCCTCTGCACAAGCTGGAGGAGACCCTGCAGCACAGGGCGCCGCACACACACAAGCGGCACCGTCCGGCTCTCTCCGCCCCATCTTCTACACTGAGTTTGGCTTTGCTTTTGCTTGCAGTAGAGGGAGCGAAGGCAAGAAGGCCGCTGATATCATGGCCACTTGCTCGGCGAGGAGCCTCTGCCAGCGGGGACCACCCAGGGCAGCTCGACTCTGGCCCCAGGGCGGCTCTCTTTGGCCAGCCTCTGGCAACTATCTGCGGAGAAGATGGTGGCCTGCCCCAGCCAGTGCAGGTAAGCAAGCCTGGGGACGGAGGCATGCTGCTTCTGGCTTTTCCTGCACAGAGGCTTCTTTTTCTTCCAAGAAATCTCTGCTGCGCATTCAGCCTGGCTTGGGAAGGAGGGACTTCGCACCTGAAGCCTTGACCTGTGCCTCATTTTCTGCTGGAAGAAAGCAGGGATGACTCCACTGAAGTCGGTGGAGTTCACCAGGCCAAAAAGAGGGTGGGCTGGGAGACAAGCATGTCACTACCACTGTAATCGCCATGGAGTGAGAACAAGACACTAACCCAAGCAAAGCAGAGCGCACCCCAAAGTCAAAAACTGTCTGCTGCCTCCTGCAGGATCTCCTGGCTATACTGTACGAGAAAGGGCCTGCCACTGAGGGGATCTTCAGGAGAGCGGCCAGCGAGAAGGCCCGCAAGGAGCTGAAGGAGGTCCTGAACCAGGGCGAGAACGCTGACCTGGACAGCAAACCTGTGCACCTCTTGGCAGTGGTGCTGAAGGTGAAGTCCTCTGACTTTTAGCTCTCAGACCACGTGGCTAATCTGCAAGGGCCCACCTGAGTGCCCACATTGACCTCAGTGGCACTCAAAGCTAAAACCCTACTGAAGCCAAACTCAGGGGTTCAGGCTGAGCACAGTTGGGCATTTTTCTTCTCAACTGGATTTTCAGTTCCCCTAGTTCCGCCCTGGATTCCCTGCATGCCCATGGGAAGCTCACTTCCTCCACCTGCTCCTCACTGAGGACTACTGAGATGCAGGGCCAGACCAAAGGCTCAGATATGAGCTGGCTCCTGCTCCTGCACTCACACCACTGCACTTGGCACGTACTCACGCAGCCCCCTGCACTCTCAGTGCTCAGGAGCACCTTTGGGAGCAGGGAGCTCAAAGCAACCTGCCTCCAAGTGAGCCCAGGTCATGAGGATGCTCCCCCTCTGCTCACTGGTAGTGTCCAGAGCCTCATCTAAGTTCCTTGGCCTTGCAGGACTTCCTCCGAAATATCCCTTCCAAACTCCTCTCGGACAACCTCTATGACGAGTGGATGCTAGCGCTGGAGAAGCCAAGCCAGCAGGAGAAAACTGATGAACTGAAACGGTGAGTTTTGTAACCAGTGCCACCATTCTGGAGGGGCTGAGAGAGGCCAGGGACTTCTCTGGAAACTGGGAGTCTCATGTAAAAACCTGTCGTTTCTGTCAGCTTGCTATTGCTGCTGTGGGGGTTGGTTCTGAGGGCAAGTGGCACAGAAAAACACTTCTCTGGCAATAACATTTCCTCAAGGTGTTTAAGATTGCTCTACAAAACACGAGGAAGCATGATTTCTTGTGAGTTGAAATGAAACTTGCTCCAGTGAAGAAGGAGCAGCTCCTGCACCCTGCATTAATGTTATATTTTGTTTGTGTTCCCCAGGGTGGCTGACAGCCTGCCCAGAGCAAACCTCCTCTTGCTCCAGCGCTTGCTTGCTGTGCTCCATCACATCAGCGAAAACGCGGAGACCAGCAGGATGGACGCCAGCAACCTGGCCATCTGCGTGGGGCCAAACCTGCTGAGCCCCGGCACGGACAACGGGCTCCCGCTGGCAGTGCTGAAGGAGCGCAATGACAAGGTCTCTTGAATTCACCCCCTCGCTACCGCCTTGGGGGCAGCTGAGGGCCATCCCCACAGATCCCCCTGACCTCGCAAAAGCTCACCAAAGCTGTGTCATGCCAGATCCGGCTGAGCTATAGAGCTACAGCTGTCAGTACAGAAATGTCCATCAGGAGCAGAAAAGGTTGCTCAACACATTTTCAGCCCCTCAGACTAAACTCAATGTTTTTCTGTGGGCAGGTGACAGCGCTGGTGGAGTTCCTGATAGAGAACTGGACAGCAATATTTGAGGAGGATGTTGCCTTGCACTTCAGTCCCTCGGCCGAGGAGTCACCGGAGCACACACACAGCTCCACAGGTAGGGGGATGCACTGATGATTGTCCCCGGCCAGGGCTGCTGCTTTGCATTCTTTCACTGCATATCAGAAGACATCTGTGGCCATGCAGAGAGGTGCAGAGGGTTTAATATGGTATCGCAGCGTTTGCCTCCTGGAACGCTTTCCAGGAGCTCAAAAGGACAACACTCACAAAACAACCCCCATGCCAGATGGTGAATGTCTGCACAGCTCTGCTCCTCACCTAGCTGCTGCCTATGGCCTAGAACTGCACTCTCGCAGGACATTGCCCTCTCTGCCTCCTTAACTTCTCCTCTAGCTCGTCGGCAGCAAGGTTGTATTTGGCAAAGTGTGTGGTTGCACAGGGGAAGTCCCCTGGTACCTTCAGAGAGTACCTAAAAAGCACCTAACAGGCTCCTTCTCCCCACAGCACACCCAGGGGCTCCTCAGCACGACGGTTCTGCCTGCAGCAGCCCAGAGGCGGGAGCTGAAGGCAGCACCCCTACACTGGAGACGGAGCAGCCCAACGGCAGGAGCAGCAGTCTCAGCAGGCCATATCCAAAATGCGTCTCTGCCCCTGCCCTGAGCAATCTCACAAATGACATCAGCAGGATGCAGAGGTGGTTCTCAGAGCCGGACCTGTCCTTGCACAACCGCTTTGAAGGCACGAGCAGGGAGCAGGAGCCGAGGAAAAGTGAGGTCAATTACGAAGGCACGAGCAGGGAGCAGGAACCGAGTGAAAGTGAGGACAAATATGAAGGCACGAGCAGGGAGCAGGAGCCAAGCAAAAGTGATGGAAATTGCGAAGGCACGTGCAGGGAGCAGGAGCCAAATGAAAGTGAAGGTAATTCTGAAGGCACGAGCAGGGAGCAGGAGCCGAGCAAAAGTGAGGACAATTACGAAGGCATGAGCAGGGAGCAGGAGCCGAGTGAAAGTGAGGGTAATTATGAAGGAACGAGCAGGGAGCAGGATCCAAGCAAAAGTGATGGAAATTGCGAAGGCACGTGCAGGGAGCAGGAGCCGAGTGAAAGTGAGGACAAATACCTCATTCCCCAGTAACAGCTAAGGCTGGAGAAGGAGGCACTTGATCAAACACCTTTCAAGATTGCCTTCACAATTATCACACAGCTCTCTATACCCAAAACATCCTCCAGCTGCTCCCTGCAGAGCTACTTTCCTCACCTCATGCCTCCGTCTTCACCTGCTCCACACTGCTTTCACCCTCTACTCCACAAAATAACTTTTAAAATAGGCCCCAGGCTTTTTCCACCGAGCGCACTGAGGACAGCAGCAGACACCTAGCAGAGCCATCGAAAAGCACTCCATGTCATGCCATTTGGCCAACTGCAGGAAAAGGTGCGCAAAAAGCCTCCAGAACTGGGCGCCTGGGACCACATCCAGCAAGGAAAAGCATCCTATGTTTAAATAGCCTGTCTCTCCTCTGGGCACTCTCCAAAGTAAAGGTTGTAAAAACCATATCTTGCCTATCCTTTGAAATATTTTACTTTCAATGGACAAAGAATAAGCTAGCTTTGCAGGAGCATTTTTTTCTTGAGAGGCTCTCCTGAAGTCGTCATCAGCTTGCGATGTCACCTTCTTCCACCAGAAGAGGTGGGGCAGAGAGGCTTGTGTGTGATTCTGTACAAATAGATGTAAGAGTGCTGCCTATAACCTATTGTGTGGGAAAACTAGGCAGTGATTGATCAACAGTGTTGTATTTGTCTTCCAAAAAGGACAATTTCCAAGCTGGCAGCTCCAAAACTTGTCCCACCTTCCCTATGCTCTTGTCCAGCATTTACCAGAATTAAATATTATCATTCCCTGCTCAAAATGGCAAGGACCAAGTCAAGATAGGACATTCCTTGGCACCTGATGCATGAGATGATGGAAAACTCTGCCAGAATCTGTATGATTCAATATGCACCTCAGAACCAAAACATCATGCAGCAATAAAGGCTTTAAAAAATGAAATGTTTGCTTTCTCATCTAGGGGAACAATCCTGCTAAGGCTCTGTAGTGAGAACACCTGCAGACGATCTGGAAAATGAGTCAGTGACTGGCAGAGTAGGTGGTAGCAGGCCCAGTGTGTGAAACTACACACTGACCAAATTCCCGTCAGGGCCAGGCATGCATATTCCGTTTTGTCAGCAACCTCTGACTGCTTCCCGTACAGTAGTTTCTCTTGGTTAGCACAGCTGAGATAAGAAAACAGTTCTAGTAGATTTAAGGGGCCCTTAGGATACAAGGAGTCGAGTCCCGCCTGGGCATCCGAGCCGTGCGTCCAGCCCATAAGTCCAGCAGCCTCCCACCAGTGACCGCTCTGTGCAGCTCCTGGGGGTCCCCATGCAGCTTGGAGTGTAAGTCCTTTATTAAATCTCTCCTGCTTAACCCCTCATGAACCTTGAGTGTCTCTCTACACCAACAGCTGACCCTCTCTTGCCCACCTGGTGGTCACAGGCTCTCAGCAAAACTCCACTCCCCTATAGAAAGTGCTCTTAGCTGCAGAAGAAGGGCTGCTAACTACCAAGCCATTAACTCCAGAAAGGAAATCAAGCTGCCTGGGTCAATTCTCATTTAAAAAGCGATTGTAACTGGTAAGCCCTTAGCCCTTAAGGGCAGCACAAAAGACTGCTGTGCAGTGATGGCCTTTGTGCATATATTAGCGGGTAATGAGGAATGTGCTGGTGGTCCCCATGGACAGCACATCCCCACCACGCGGGGCACGCTCTGTGCCTGGGTGCTGCATGCCTCCAGCCTTGTGGTGCAAAGGCAGTGTGTCTGACTCCAGATCAGAAGGCTGTTTGGTCAACTCACATCAGTGTCAGGCTTGGTTAAGCATCTAGCAGCAGTTGTATTGCCTCTGTATTGCCACCTAACCCAGTGACAGGACAAGAGGCAACAGGCACAAAATGAAATACAATGAATTCTGGTTAAACATAAGAAAAATTTTTTTTTTATTGTAAGGGTGATTGAACACTGGGACAGGTTGCCCAGAGAAATTTGGCAGTCTCTGTCCTTGGACCTATCTGCTATAGATGACCCTAAGAGAGTTGGACTAGACATTCTCCAGAGGTGAGTAGAAGATCTCCAAGCTCAGGGATTCTGTGTTCAGACTTCTGTCTACAGCTATGTAATGAGTGGCTATAGAGTAGCTGCAATGAGACTCTTCTCAAAGGGAGGAGGGGAACAAACAGAAATGCTATGGAAGAAAATTCCAATTAAATATAAGAAAATTTCACCATGGAGGTGACCTAGAATGGGGGCTGAGAGGGATGGGGACTCTTCATCCTTGGAGAAATTCAAAACTCAGCTTAATCAGGCTTTGAACAATCTGATCCTTAGCTGATGTTGAAAATGATTGTACTTTGAGCTGGAGGTTGGACCACTAATCTCTTACAATCTTTTTTTTCTTAATGCATTGACAAACTCAGATTCTAACCCCCACACGTCAGCATCACTGTGCCTCAGCATGCCACATGTAGCCCACCAGGATGGCTAGGGCCAGTGGTGCAACGGACAGCACACCTGACTATGGATCAGGAGATTGCAGGTTCGACTCCTTGCAGGCTCGACCTTTTCCTTTGCACAGCTTGGCCACAGTGGAAGTGATGGTGATAGTGCCCTGCTTTCTCTTTGGTGGTCACCATTGCCTGGTGCTTCTGCCAGCCTGCTGGCAGATAGCTGCATCTTACCCACAGTAGAGGACAGCTCAGTCAGGGACCACTGCCTTTGAGACCGTTACAGAATCACAGAATCACAGAATCACTGAGGTTGGAAGGGACCTCTGGAGATCATCTAGTCCAACCCCCCTGCTCAAGCAGGGTCACCTAGAGCACATTGCACAGGATTGCATCCAGGCGGCTTTTGAATATCTCCAGAGAAGGAGACTCCACCACCTCTCGGGGCAACCTGTTCCAGTGCTCTGTCACCCTCACAGTGAAAAAGTTTTTCCTCATGTTAAGATGGAAGTGTCTGTGTTTCAGTTTGTGCCCATTGCCTCGCGTCCTGTCGCTCGGCACCACTGAAAAGAGTCTGGCCCCATCCTCTCGACACCCTCCCTTCAGATACTTGTACACATTGATAAGATCTCTCAGCCTTCTCTTCTCCAAGCTAAACAGGCCCAGCTCTCTCAGTCTTTCCTCATAAGAGAGATGCTCCAGTCCCCTAATCATCCTTGTGGCCCTTCGCTGGACTTGCTCCAGTAGTGCCACATCCCTCTTGTACTGGGGAGCCCAGAACTGGACGCAGTACTCCAGATGTGGCCTCACCAGGGCTGAGGAGAGGGGGAGAATCACCTCCCTCGACCTGCTGGCAACACTCTTTCTGATGCAGCCCAGGATACCATTGGCCTTCTTGGCCACAAGGGCACATTGCTGCCTCATGCTTAACTTGGTGTCCACCAGCACTCCCAGGTCCTTCTCCGCAGAGCTGCTTTCCAGCAGCTCAACCCCCAACCTGTACTGGTGCATGGGGTTATTCCTCCCCAGGTGCAGGACCCTGCACTTCCCTTTGTTGAATTTCATGAGGTTCCTCTCTGCCCACCTCTCCAGCCTGTCCACGTCTCTCTGAATGGCAGCACAGCCCTCTGGCGTATCGGCCACTCCTCCCAGTTTTGTATCATCAGCAAACTTGCTGAGTGTGCACTCTGTCCCTTCATCCAGGTCATTGATGAAGAAGTTGAACAAGACTGGACCCAGTACTGACCCCTGGGGGACACCGCTAGCTACAGGCCTCCAACTAGACTCTGTGCCACTGATCACAACTCTCTGAGCTCTGCCATTCAGCCATGTCTCAATCCACCTCACTGTCCACTCATCTAACCCACACTTCCTGAGCTTGTCTATGAGGATGCTATGGGAGACAGTGTCAAAAGCCTTGCTGAAGTCTAGGTAGACAACATCCACTGCTCTCCCCTCATCTACCCAGCCAGTCATTCCATCATAGAAGGCTATCAGATTGGTTAGGCATGATTTCCCCTTGGTGAAGCCATGCTGACTACTCCTCATCACCTTCTTTTCCTCCACATGCGTGGAGATGGCCTCCAGGATGATCTGCTCCATCACCTTTCCAGGGATGGAGGTGAGGCTGACTGGCCTGTAGTTCCCTGGGTCCTCCTTCTTGCCCTTTTTGAAGACTGGGGTGACATTGGCTTTCTTCCAGTCCTCGGGCACCTCTCCTGTTCTCCATGACCTTTCCAAGATGATGGAGAGTGGCTTAGCAATAATGTCCGCCAGCTCCCTCAGCACTCCTGGGTGCATCCCATCAGGGCCCATGGATTTGTGGGTGTCAAGTTTGCTTAAATGATCTCTAACCCACTCCTCCTCCACCAAGGGAAAGTCTTCCTCTCTCCAGACTTTCTCTCTTGCCTCCAGGGTCTGTGGTTCCTGAGGGCTGGCCTGAGCAGTAAAGACTGAAGCAAAGAAGGCATTCAGTAACTCTGCCTTCTCTGCATCCTTCGTCACCAGGGCACCCACTCCATTCAGCAAAGGGCCCACATTTTCCCTAGTCTTCCTCTTGCTGCTGATGTATTTGAAGAAGCCCTTCTTGTTGTCCTTGACATCTCTAGCCAGATTTAATTCCAAACGGGCCTTAGCCTTCCTCGTCACATCCCTGCATACTCTGACAACATTCCTATATTGCTCCCAAGTGGCCTGTCTCCCTTTCCACTTTCTGTATACTTCCTTCTTCTGGTTGAGTTTTGCCAGGAGCTCCTTGCTCATCCATGCAGGTCTCCTGCCTCCTTTGCTTGACTTCCTACTCATAGGGATGCACCGCTCTTGAGCCTGGAGGAAGTGATGTTTGAATATTAACCAACTCTCTTGAACACTCCTTCCTTCCAGGGCCCTCACCCATGGGATTCCTCCAAGTAGGTCCCTGAAGAGGCCAAAGTTTGCTCTCCTCAAGTCCAGGGTTGCGATCCTACTTGGTGCCCTGCTGCCTCCTCGCAGGATCCTGAACTCCACCATCTCATGGTCACTGCAGCCAAGGCTGCCCCCGACCTTCACATCTTCCACCAGTCCTTCTTTGTTTGTTAGTACGAGGTCCAGCAGCACACCTCTCCTTGTTGGCTCCTCCACCACCTGGGTCAAGAAGTTGTCACCAATGCTCTGCAGGAATCTCCAGGACTGTTTGTGCCTAGCTGTGTTGTCTTTCCAGCAGATATCGGGGTGGTTGAAGTCCCCCATGAGAACCAGGGCCTGGGATCGTGAGGCTACTTCCAGCTGTCTGTAGAAGGCCTCATCGACTTCCTCTTCCTCATCAGGTGGCCTGTAGTAAACACCCACAACAGTGTCACCTCTATTAGCCTGCCCTTTGATCCTTACCCATAAGCTCTCGACTCGCTCTTCATCCACCCCTAGGCACAGCTCAATACATTCCAGTTGCTCTCTCACATAAAGAGCAACTCCACCACCTCGCTTTCCTGGCCTGTCTTTCCTAAAAAGTACGTAGCCATCCATGACAGCACTCCAGTCATGCGAGCTATCCCACCATGTCTCTGTAATGGCAATGAGATCATGGCCCTGCGACCGCACACACATCTCTAGTTCTTCCTGTTTGTTCCCCAAGCTGCGTGCATTGGTGTACAGGCATTTCAGGGAGGTGATCGAGCATGCAGGTTTCCCAGGAGGGATACAAGAGGGTCCTCCATAGCCACATCCCATGCGCACTTCCCTGGCTGCATTCACCTGCTGGAGGCATCCTGACTTGAGCAGTCTTTTGCCAACTACCCTGTCACTATAACTCTCCCCTTCCCCCATCTTTCCTAGTTTAAAGCCCTCCTTACCAGGTTGGCCAACCTGTTGGCAAAGACCCGCGTGCCCCGCCTCGTGAGGTGGATCCCATCTCTCGCCATCAGTTGTCGATCTTCAAACAGGGTCCCATGGTCGTAGAAACCAAAACCCTGTTGCCAACACCAGCGGCGCAGCCAGTCGTTAACCTGGAAAGTCCGTCTCCTCCTCCTCTCATCCATCCCCCTCACTGGCAGGATTGAGGAGAAGATGACGTCTGATCTCACTGTGCACACACCTTAGAAGGACTGCAGGCTGTGTGCAAATGTGGGCAAATGCTAGTAGGAAGGGTGAGCCACTAATGGAGGAGGGCAGGAGGGAGATAGGGATGGAGGGAGTGAGGAAGGAGAGGAGGAGGCTGCAGCCAGGAGCTGCAAAGAGCAACCTGAAAGATAACACAGTCTTTAGCACACAGAGGGGTCTTAGGGGACCCTGAGAGACCACAGAAGGCTATGAGAATTGGTGCAGAAATAGTGTGGATGTTATAAACATCACAAATCCTATAAACATCACAAACACAACCCCCGCTTGGGTCTGGGGTATGGGAGTACCTGGTGCATCTCCTCAACACCAGGTAAGGGAAAGGGGTAATGCAAGAGGTGCCTCTGCTCAAGCTGCTGCTGCAGGTACAGGACAAAGATAGCAGATTGTGCTATCAGAGAGGACAAAGAGGAGAGCAGCAGGATTTTTGCAGGGACCCTGCAGCACCAGAGCACAAGCGTAGGACAGAGAAGGAGTGAGGGTGTGAGGAGGCAAGAGAGTGGTGGAGGCAGGAAGCCTGTGACATGTCCCAGGAGGCAGAAGGCTACAGAGGGCACTTACAGGGAAGGGATTGGGTCTGGCTGCAGGTAAGGAGGATGGCAATCATTGGAGGCTCCTTTGGGCATGGAACAGAGGTCCTGACTGCCAACCCATGCTCTGGGTCACTGGGATCACTGCTTGACTGGCCCTGACCTGCAATGCTGTGCAGAGACTACCAAGGCTCATCAGCTTCCAGACTCTTCCCAGTTGGTGCACGCTGACATGGGCACCAGGGATGCTCTACTGGTCCTGCACCTAACACAGGTTAGCTCAAAGGAAAAGCACAGGCAATACAATGGGAATCCAGCACAGCCTCAAGCCTGACCCCGGTGTGATTCAGGCACACAAATTTCTGATCTGGAGTCAGATGCGCTGCCCTTGCGCCACGAGGTCGAGGCAGAGGGATGCAGTGCCCAGGCATGGACCACGGCCAGGGTGTTGGGGAAATGCCCTCCATGGGGCATCCTGATCAGGGTGATGGAGGGGACAGGTGGGTGCCAAGAGAGATGGTGGCCAAGGCCTGGGGTATCCAGGTGGAGGATGGCCACCCAGGGCAGGATGGTGTGGTGGCACAGGGGGCAACATGATCCTAGGGGACCTGGGCTGGCAGCTGAACCCATCCCATCCCATCTTGCCCCATGCAGCGGTCACATGTACTGCACAGGGTGGGAAGGCTGCAGCTATCCTGGCACTCACTGTTCCCACATGCTTAGCACGACCCTCCCTCCGCCTGTGGCTGGCCTGCAGTCCCCCACCAGCATCTTCAGGACGCTGTGGCAGACACTAGCAATGCCTGGAGCAAGCAAACAAGCTGTGTCCCTGGGAGAATCAGAGACCTCAGGGCAGCATGTCTCCTGTGGGGCCAGCAGAGTGCCTGCCCAGCACACCCTTGGCAAGAGAAGTCACGCACTGCCAGTGGGTGCCCAGCACCCACCTCAGACTCTGCTGAGGAATGGGGCCCTCAGCCCTTCTGTGTGGCCTGGCCTGAGGCATCAGCCTCCCACAGTCCCTAAGGAGGCCTCAGCCTGCGATGCCTTCAGCTTCCAGCCTCATCCCCTGCGATCATGTTGCCCCCCTGCGCCACCACCCCATCCTGCCTTGGCCATCCATCCTCCACCTGGACACACCGGGCCATGGTGACCCTCTCCCTGGGCACCCACTCACCCCCTCCACTGCCCTGCTAGGGGAGCACCAGGACGCCCCTGGGGTGGTCCCCGTGGAGAGCACATCCTCACCACCCAGGCTGCGGTCTGTACCTGGGTGTTGCATGCCACCACCCTGACCTTGTGGTGCAAAGGCAGCGTGTCTGACTCCAGATCAGAAGGTTGTGTGTTCGAATCACACTGGGGTCAGGCTTGGGGCAGTATTGGGGGCTACCTGTGCTTTTCTGTTGTGCAGTTTTCCATTGTGGAGCTTGTCTATGTCACACGCAGGGTTTTGCAAGACATTGAGAAACTAGAGCAAGACCAAGACAAGACCTCGAAGATGGCTTGGGGCTGCAGCACATCATATGCTTAGGTAGCCTGAGAGATCTGGATTGGTTTAGCCTGCAGGATGGAAGATTAAGAAAGGATCTTAATTCTGCTTCCAGATTAGCAGTGGTGTTATTTGATGGTGGCTGGGCATTTTGCCCTTTTAGCAGGGCTCAGGTCTGCCATAAGGGCTGGAGGAACTCTTTCTTTCCCGTAGGGCAAGAAGCCATCCCACCTTTGCCCTGCAGAAGGCCCAACAGGTGGGACAAGAGCCAGGAGACGGAAGGCCTTTACCGAGAAAGCAGACCACCACCACCACCACCACAAGGGCAGCACAAAACGGGGACAATACAAAAGGCACCTGCTGTTGAACCAAGCCTGACTCTGATGTGATTTGAACACACAACTTTCTGATCTGGAGTCAGATGTGCTGCCCTTGCACCACGAGGTCTGGGCAGAGGGGCACAGCACCCAGGCATGGACCGTGGTGTGGGCATTGGGGATGTGCTCTGCATGGGATCACACAGGGCTGCCCTCATAGCAGGGCCACGGGAGGTGGAGAGGATGGGGGCACCCTGTGAAGAGGGGGTGGCCAAGTTCTGGCTGTAGAGTGCAGTCCAGGCTGCAGGATGAATGTGCAGGGCCGGGTGGGGCTGAGGTGCAGAGAGACAGTGAGGGCTCAGCGTACATGGGCAAAGCTGAAGAAGGGGGGATGATGGTGTCCTGGGTCAGGCCATGCAAAAGGGAGGAGTGTCCACATCTGCCACAGGGCCTGAGGCAGGCACCGGGCATCTGCCAGGTGAGTGGAGTCTCTGCCCAGGACGTGTTGGGCAGCCACCGCACCTGCCCCTCAGGGGACACACCTTGCTCAGCACCCTCTTTCCTCTGGCACTGGCCCCGTAGTGCTGTGCTGTGCAGTGCTAGAGTGTGCCATGACCCAGGGGGGACAGATGGATGGTCTCCCTCAGGGGCCTCTGCATTGCATTTCTCACACCTACCCTTGCTGTCCTGCCTTATTTCAGCGTAGTGGCATGTTCCGGGAACTGCTTCTCCCAACACATTGGGACCCAGAAGGAGCAAAGTTGTCGGAGAGGGGAAAGCTGTCCCAGGCAAGGTCAGGTGATTAAAGGCAAATCTGTGCTACCCTTCACCTCCAGCCTCTTCTGGTGAGTCACAGGAAGCCCTGCTGCTGGGGGTGCCAGGCTGTTTGGGGGTCAAGGCCGCTGGTGCAAGAGCCAACCAAGCTGACCATGCATCAGGAGGGTGCAGGCTCGTTCCTGTGTGGCTCAGCCCGTTTCTGCCCACAGCAATGGTGGTGGTGGCACCTGCTTTCTGCATGGCCACTGGCCTGCCCTTTTTGTGCTGGGGCACAGGCAAGAGTCCCCTGTTCAGTCATTGCCCCTCGACTAAGCCCAGCTCAGCTCTCCTCAAGTCCTGGCTTGTCATTCTGCTACTCATCTTCCCCACTCCTCTCAGGATTTGCAGATCAACCCTGAAAAGGCTCCCTGCACCCAAAGCCTGCACATCCCCAGCCAGTTCTTCCTTCCTTATCAGCACGGAGGTCTCTACCAGCGAGTTGGGAGAAACACCAGGCAATGGTTGCCACCAAGGAGGAACCAGGGCACCAGACACCATCACTGTGCTGTCCACCATTGCCAGGTTGGGATGAGGAAAAGGTCAAGCCAGGCAGGAGTCAAACCTGCAGTCTCCTGATCCATAGTCAGGCACGTTATCCATTGCACCACTGGCCCCAGCCCCTGGCCAGCCTGGTGCCCCCGGGGGTCTTTCCGTGGGCTGCCAGGGAGGGTTGGCAGTGAAGGTGGGGAAAGATGATCTCTCCCCTTGGCCATCTTTCCTGAATCCATCACGGCTACCCCTTCTCACCCATGGGGAGAGGGCTGCGCAGCAAGGGCTGCCACTGACCCCCAGCCCCTCAGACACACCGGTGTGTTGGCGGGACATCTTACCTTTCCAAGCTCTGATTCATCACCAATGCAAGCTTGGATCCAGGGCAGGATATCTGGAGCTGTGGTGCCCATCTGTGGGGTGGGCTGAGCTCACAGGCTGTCTGTTTTTAATGACGCCCATCGCCATCTCAGGGAGAGAGCTCCGCCGCTGCCAGTCCCTTCCCAGTGCCCACCTCAGGTTGTGCTGCAGGAGGGGACCTGGCCCCTTGCCTGTGCCCAGCGCTGTGCCCTGCTCTGAGGCACTCTCCTCCCTTGCGGCATCCCTGCGCCTGGCCCTGCCACTGTGGAGCAAGGAGCCTTGAGTCTGTCCGGACTCCTATGCTGTTTGGGCTGGTGCCACCCTGGCGTTGCAGAACGGGCTGAGAAACAAGTGGCAATAAAATGGTAGAGACGTATGGGGAAAAGCAGACCCAGGAAAAGAGTTTGGATGTAGCTCAATTGAAGAACATATCAATGGGTCATGCCTCCGCCCACCAACCACCTAAAAACCCTGGGGAAAAGTGGGATCAGATGGCTGATCATCTGGCTAGAATAAATGTATGATACAATCTGGAGGCAGAATGGCTAGGGAAGTGGTTACACGGATGGCCAGGGCACACCGCGAGTTCGCAGTTATTTCAACAGGCTGCAAGGAGACGATGGCCTGTGACAAAATCATTGGCCAAACACACTGTAGACTCATGTCCTTTTTTTGTCAAGCAGTGGTACAGTACGTGTCAAAAGGAGAACAGGTTGCTAGTCTCAGGGAAGGTCAACTACTCTGGGAAACCTGACAAGTAGATCAGTCCCTTAGAGCAAACACCTGAAGGCTGGAAATACATCCCTCCAGGAGCTGAAAGAAGTAACAGTGTATATGGACTTTGCACCTTCCTCATCGACCTCAAAGTAGTGGGATGGCAGAAAGATGTAACGGACTACTGAAACCACTGCTACACAAGAACGAATCTATTAATTCCTCTGAGTCGGGATCCTGTTAGCGGGAAGTTGTAAGTCACCTAAATAAGTGACAAACCCCCACGCCAAGTCCCACAGATAAGAGGTTTGTGTCAGTAGCTACAAGAATTCCTGTCAAAAGAGAAGTAAAGCCTCATCTAAATCCTGGAGTTGAGGTCGTGCTTAAACAGTCAATTAGTGTGCATTGCGAGTTGGAATTTTATTTTTGTACTTTGCCAAAGTCATTTTAGGGCACACGATTTGGACACAAGTCACACCACACGCTCCAAGCTGCCTGGGGGTGCCAAAGCTGTGCCACCTTTCTGTCTCTTTTTTAGCTTCCCAGCTGTGGCATTTCTGTATGTATAAAACAAATGTTTGCAATCTATGATGGGCTACATCCCAAAGCCAGCAAGGATTTGGTTAAATTTTAATTGCATAGGGAAGGTAACAGCTTGTGCTGCCCTTTATCTAATATCCATGCATGTTTTGATCCAACCCAATGCAACATTGGTGTATGTTAAACATGCTACACTCTTATTTTGATATAACACAAAGCAATACTGCAGTGACCTACTTACACAACACCTGTCTGGTGACAGAAAAAGCTGGGCAAAGTTGCATTTTGTCAGGAAGCAAGGAACAGGAAGCATCTCCTCTTCTGTGCGCACCGGTGAGCCTGGCCAGGCACCCTGGACACCCCCATCGGGGTGTTTGCAGGGCTGCAGGGAGGAGATTGAGGGGGAGTGAAATTGTGGTGGGAATGAGCGGGAGCGGGTCCCCTCCGCTTGCTTCAGGCTGAGTTTCGTGAATGACTGTCAGCCTGCTCTTCCATAAGCTCTCAAACGCGGCTTTATTACACCGCTTTCCTGCACGCCCAGCACCACGGAGCTGAAGGACACTTGTCCCTCAGCGCGGGGAGTGAGCAGCAGCTGCCGCTGCTCTGCTTTGAAGGCGCCCATGGGTGCCCAGCCCTCTGCTCCGAGAAGCTGGCTCCTCCTGCCTGGGCCAGCTCTTCACCTCTGCTGTCTTGCTCAGCGTGGACCAGCCCCTCACAAGGCCCTGCCGGAGCCCTCTCAGCAGCACAGCACTGCACACAGAGCCAAGCAGAGCCCGCAAGAGAGCTCTCCGGTCCTGGGCTGTGCTGGGAGGGGAGGGTGGCTGTGCTCATGGTGGCAGGGCAGCGTGGGGGCCGTGGGTGGGAGAAAGGCCCTCTGCCCAGCTCTGTGCTGAGCTCCCGCACGGGTGGAGAGAGCACGTGTCATGGGCTGCTTTGCCCAAGGAGCCCTCTCACGCCGCTCTGCCCATCTCACGCTTCTTCCCTCTCGCTGCCTCTGTGCCCGCTGTGTGCCCTGGGTTCTTTGGTGCACACACAGGAGAGTCGTGCCCTCCTTGCCTCAGCCCTTCCCAGGGCTGCTGGAGGCTTCTTGACTCTCCCTCAGGGCTTTGCCCACCTGCTCCACATCCAATGGCTCTGTCCAAGAGCAGGTGTTCGGCTTGGTCAAGCCCTGTGGTCCCTGCCTGGCTGCAGAAGGCCGAGAGGTTTTGTGGGCAAAGGACAGGCACAGGGAGTGCTATTTCTGTACTGCTGCAACTGTCCCCGCCTGTGGGAACGGTTCAAGTCAGTTGGTTTGGTGAGTTCTGGGAACAAGTATCACTCTTCTCTCCCATTGAATCTTGCACAGTGGTTTATTACACTGGCCCTGAGGTGACACGTGAATCTAGTTCAGCGGGGCGCTTTCACGGCATATCTGCCAGGCGATGAGCTCTCTGCTTTCATGAGCCAGCAGATTTTCAGAACTAGACAGCATGAGGTCCTGAGCAATCTGACCTAACTTTGCATTTGCCTCTGCTTTGAGTTGGGGGGTTAGAGCAGAGACCTCCAGAATCCCTTTCAACCTAGATCATTCTACAGTTCTGTGATTCCTGCTTGAAGATAACAGTCTGTTGGTTCAGGGAGAGTTACTTCCAAGACCAAGAGCTTAAATCCCATCTCTGTAGTCCAAAAGTGTTAGAACTGCACCCTCAGATTGCCTCTCAGCACCACGGAGAACCAAACTTCATCCCAATTTCACAAAAGTGTGGAGCAGTACAACAAGCAAGTGTGCCTGTAAGTTCAGAAGCAGCCAGGCTCCTCTCCAAACACAAGGCAATGTTCGGGGAAGGCAATACGCCCACTGACGTCCTTCTTCAACAGTTCAACGCTGCATTCCTTAAAAATGGCTCCTTCAAAGCCTCCTTCCTTTCTCAGTTATGAAAGGCTGCAGAAAGTTCGGATGGCGGAAGCTGAACGCAGCCAGTTTGCACAGGGTCACCGTGGCGCAGGGACTCCCAAGCCTGCAACAGCCCCGCTCGGGCCCCAGCAATCCTGTGCAGCTGAGTGAACGTGGTGCCAGGCTCCCCCCAACCCTCCTGCCTCTCAGCACCCTGTCACACACCAGCTCACCGAGACCCATCCTGAGTCTCACTGAACAGGCAAGGCAGAACCAGCATTTCCACCTCTCTATAAAAGCTGCTGGAAAACAACCTCCTGGGCAGCACATGTGGTCACTGGCAAAGCCTGCGTTAACTACCACGCAGAGCTCTTTGCAGCATCCAGCATGGGGGAAAAACAAGGGTTAGGCCAGTGCCATGGTGGTTTTGGTAACTGAGCACATGTAATAGTCCTCTTTTTTCTCCCCACCTCCTCCTCCTCACCCCTGCCATTGCCTCAGCCTTATATTGTATCTCAAGATGTCATTGGGGAGTTAGAGAACTGCTCCCAGGTGCTGGAGGAAATGGCAGGTGCACATCTTCTCTGACTACATGGTGATGCCTTCACACCTGCTTCACCATGGATAAAATCATCTCACAGCCTGAGAGCCCACAGCCAGGGAGCATCTCCTAAAGCCAGGAGATTCTCATGACACTACAAAAGCCGGCTGCTTCTGGCTCCTAGGCATCTTGACAGACCCACGGCACACCAGAAGGGAGACAAGCCCTTGCTCTGCAACTTTCTAACAACAAGTTTGCTGATGATACAAAACCAGGAGGAGGGGCTGACACCCCAGAGGGCTGTGCTGCCATTCAGAGGGACCTCGACAGGCTGGAGAAACGGGCAGAGGAACCTCCTGAAGTTCAACAAAAGGAAGCACAAAGTTCTGCCCCTGGGGAGGAAGAACACCAGGACGGGCTGGGGGCCGAGCTGCTGGAAAGCAGCTTGGCAGAAAAGGACCTGGTGGGCAACAAGCTGACCACGAGCCAGCAATGCACCTTTGTGGGCCCAGCTGGTGCATCACAATGTGCCGCGGCGGCACCGCGGCGACCTGGCCACGGCCAGCAGCGTGTACCCCGGGTGGGCACTGTGCCAGCACGGCGCAGCACAGGCGGAGGTGACTCCCAGCCCGGCAGCACTGCTCGGCACAGGGACGCGCTTCCAGCCTCACGCAGGCGCGGGACACGGCCGCACCGCAGCCGTCCGCCCGGCCTCGGCGCCATGGGCCAGGCCAGCTGCTGCGGCGCCCGGGGCGCTGCCGGCCCCGCTGCCGGCACGCGGGCACAGCCCGGGGCCCCCGGCCCCGCGCCTCCTGGCGCCCGCCGCCGCCTCTGGGGCCGCGCAGCCTCCCGGCCCCCGCCGCCGCTCGGCGCCTTCGTCTCCAGCAGCAGCCCCCAGCTCCTGCTCGCCCTCCGTGCGCAGGTGACGCGGCACCAGCGCACGCGCCGCAGGCACCTGCTGCTCTTCCCCCACGCGGTCGCCATCGCCAGCTTCAAGTAAGAGCAGCCATCGCAGCCCTCCTTCCTCCCCGACACCGCCTCGGCCTCCACCACCCGTCCCCAGGCACATTCCTCGCCCCAAGGGGTCCTGCGGGATCCATGAATGCACAAAGCATGTCTTTAATGAGGGGAGGTGCAAGGAGAACACGACAGGCTCCTGCTCTTGTCCTTCTCCTCTGCACGCCTTCACCAAGCATCCCGCTGCTATCATTGCCCAGCAGCGACTTCTCCAAAGTCCTCTGCGTGTGTGCTGCGAAGGAGGCTCATTGCTGCTGCCCGCGGCTCAGGGCCACCGTTCCCATGGCTCTGCCCCTGGAAACGGCTCTGCCATGGGGGACAGCTGGGGTTGCCCCCACGGCGAACACCCACAGATGAGTCCCTGCTCTTCCTCCCGGCAGATGCGGCCCCACTTTCCGCCTGCAGCACCGCGTGCGGCTCAGCGAGCTCTGGGTGCTGTGCAGCGAGGAGGCGGCCGCGGCCAGGCCTGAGGACGAGGAGCAGGAGCAGGAGGAGGAGGAGGTCTTCGGCCTCAAGTGCAGCCGCACCCTCATCCTCGTCTGGCCCAGCGACCTCTGCGTGGTCACTTTTGGGTGAGTCTGGGCGACACCTGCCAGGGCCCTGCGCGAGCCCCTCTCCTGCCCCGCACGGCTCAGCCCTGGCCCTGGCACTCTGCCCACGGGGGCGAGAGCTGTTTGGGGCCAGCTCTGTCCCACGCAGCAGCAGCAGCAGCAGCAGCAGCAGCAGCGTGGGCTGAGGCCGCTTCTCCTTTGCGCTGCAGGTCGCAGGAGGTGAAGCAGCTCTGGCTGGACACGATGCTCCGGTAAGCTCTGCCGGGGAACTCCACGTGCCGCCGTAGGGCTGAGAGCGGGCGAGTGCTCCAGGCGGAGCTGCACGCAGAAACACCGGAACGTCGCTGGGGAAAGGGGCACCCGCCGCCCAGGGCAGCTCCTGGGCACAGCGGCGGGACTTGCTCAGCCTCGCGGTCGCAGTCGCCACCGAGCCCAGGAGCTGTCACCGCAGCTCCTCGCCGGCAGGCGCGGGCACCCCGAGCCGCTGCCGTCCGTCCCCACGAGGAGGAGGCCCGTGGGCAGCAGGAGGCAGGGCGCCGCAGAGCGCTGCTCCCAGCCAGCGCTGCCGCAGGCTCTCGGGCTTGGGGGTCCCTCGGCAGCGCGGGGCTGGCTGGCAGCAGAGAGCGGCGAGGGCTGGCGCTGACAGAGCTCTTGGCGTGCCCTTCCCTGTGCACAGGCAGAGCCCAGGAGCCCCGGGAGCCAGGCTCACCCGACTGCCCTCCCTGCGCCTCCTCACCGAGCTCGTCGGCTTCTGCCGTCCCGTAAGTGTCCTCACGCCGCCCGCCGCGCCCCGACAGCGCCTCGGCTTCCCCAAAGCCGCCCAAAGCTGGCCAGTTCCTCACGGCGCCTCTTTGCTCTCTCGCCTAGGAGGTGTCGCTGACGGCGGCGACCGTGGAGACGCTGATCTCGGCAGAGGTGAGCAGGGCTCCCTTTCCCTGCCCGCGCTGCCTGTGCACGCGCGCTAGCTCAGCCCCTGGGGCGGCTCCCCGGGGCGGGCAAAGGCAGCAAATGCCTCGTGCCAGGCAGAGCGCGGCAGGGCGCACCGTCCCCGCGGCCACGGGCAGAGCCCTCGTGCCGTGCTGGGGCTGCTGGGCACCGAAGCAGCAGCCTCCAGCCGTGCGGGGGCTGCGGGCTGCAGGGCCGCTTCGGGGGCGCTGGCTGCGCAGGAGCCTTTGCCACAGCCCCCGTGGCACAGAGGGGCAGCGTCGGGCCCGCACCTCCGGCCTCTCCTCCGCGGCCCTTGGACGCCCTCCGCTTCGCCCGGGAGCCTCGCGCAGATGCCTGCGTCGCTGCAGCAACTCCCTCGCGGCCCCGGCTGCTGAGGGGCACCTCTGTGACCTTCACCCGTTTCTCGCAGCAGGCTGACGCCAAGAAATGCCCCCGCTCGGACCCTCCCGACGTGCAAGAGGGCCTTGGCCACTTGCCTGGTGAGTCTGAGAAAGAGACGGAGCAGCTGCCTTCTGACACGCTGCTTGTTCCCTCCCACCATGCAAAACCTCTGCGCCTCTGCACAAGCTGGAGGAGACCCTGCAGCACAGGGCGCCGCACACACACAAGCGGCACCGTCCGGCTCTCTCCGCCGCATCTTCTACACTGAGCTTGGCTTTGCTTTTGCTTGCAGCAGAGGGAGCGAAGGCAAGAAGGCCGCTGATATCTTGGCCACTTGCTCGGCGAGGAGCCTCTGCCAGCGGGGACCACCCAGGGCAGCTCGACTCTGGCCCCAGGGCGGCTCTCTTTGGCCAGCCTCTGGCAGTCATCTGCGGGGAGGATGGTGGCCTGCCCCAGCCAGTGCAGGTAAGCAAGCCTGGGGACGGAGGCATCCTGGCTGCTCGTGCGAGGCCGCATGCCCAGCCCTTGTGCATGTCTGTGGTGTGACAGAAGTCACCTGAAGGAATCTTTCAGCAGCAGAAGCATCCAGGGCTTCAGTCGAGGACTGGCAATGAACATTATCGTTGGGTGAAAGATGCTCTTGTGAGAGTTTCCCCGCAGAGCTGGCTTTTCCAGCAGAGAGGCTTTTCTCTCTTGCAAGCAATCTCTGCCGGGCATCGAGGCTGGCTTGGGAAGGAGGGGATTCGAACATGGTGGCTTGAGGACTCCACTGAAGTCAGGGGGGTTCCCCAGTGCAAAAAGAGGGTGCATTAGGAAATAGCAGGTTCCTGCCAGTGCAATCTGTGTGGAACAAGAAGGAGCTACTAAGCCAAGCAAAGCAGAGTGTGCCTGCAAGACCAAAACTGTCCCTATCTTCCTGCAGGATCTCCTGGATATACTGTATAAGAAAGGGCCTGCCACTGAGGGGATCTTCAGGATAGCGGCCAGCGAGAAGGCCCGCAAGGAGCTGAAGGAGGTCCTGAACCAGGGCGAGAACGCTGACCTGGACAGCAAACCTGTGCACCTCTTGGCAGTGGTGCTGAAGGTGAAGTCCTCTGACTTTTAGCTCTCAGAGCACGTGGCTAACCTGCAAGGGCCCACCTGAGTGCCCACATTGACCTCAGTGGCACTCAAAGCTAAAACCCTACTGAAGCCAAACTCAGGGGTTCAGGCTGAGCACAGTTGGGCATTTTTCTTCTCAACTGGATTTTCAGTTCCCCTAGTTCCGCCCTGGATTCCCTGCATGCCCATGGCAAACTCACTTCCTCCACCTGCTCCTCACTGAGGACTACTGAGATGCAGGGCCAGACCAAAGGCTCAGATATGAGCTGGCTCCTGCTCCTGCACTCACACCACTGCACTTGGCACGTACTCACGCAGCCCGCTGCACTCTCAGTGCTCAGGAGCACCTTTGGGAGCAAGGAGCTCAAAGCAACCTGCCTCCAAGGGAGCCCAAGTCATGAGGATGCTCCCCCTCTGCTCACTGGTAGTGTCCAGAGCCTCATCTAAGTTCCTTGGCCTTGCAGGACTTCCTCCGAAATATCCCTTCCAAACTCCTCTCGGACAACCTCTATGACGAGTGGATGCTAGCGCTGGAGAAGCCAAGCCAGCAGGAGAAAACTGATGAACTGAAACGGTGAGTTTTGTAACCAGTGCCACCATTCTGGAGGGGCTGAGAGAGGCCAGGGACTTCTCTGGAAACTGGGAATCTCATGTAAAAACCTGTTGTTTCTGTCAGCTTGCTATTGCTTCTGTGGGGGTTGGTTCTGAGGGCAAGTGGCACAGAAAAACACTTCTCTGGCAATAACATTTCCTCAAGGTGTTTAAGATTGCTCTACAAAACATGAGGAAGCATGATTTCTTGTGAGTTGAAATGAAAATTGCTCCAGTGAAGAAGGAGCAGCTCCTGCACCCTGCATTAATGTTACATTTTGTTTGTGTTCCCCAGGGTGGCTGACAGCCTGCCCAGAGCAAACCTCCTCTTGCTCCAGCGCTTGCTTGCTGTGCTCCATCACATCAGCGAAAACGTGGAGACCAGCAGGATGGACACCAGCAACCTGGCCATCTGCGTGGGGCCAAACCTGCTGAGCCCCGGCACGGACAACGGGCTCCCGCTGGCAGTGCTGAAGGAGCGCAATGACAAGGTCTCTTGAATTCACCCCCTCGCTACCGCCTTGGGGGCAGCTCTGCGCCATGCCCACAGAGACCCCTGCCCTTGCAAAAGCTCACCAAAGCAGCACCTCTGAACGCTGGGGGCGCCCCTCACCGGCACTCTCTGCAACGGCACAGGCAAATCTCTAAATCCGTGGTTTTCTGTGGGCAGGTGACAGCACTGGTCGAGTTCCTAATAGACAACTGCCGAGCACTATTTGGGGAGCACATCGCCTTGCCCTTCAGTCCCTCGGCCGAGGAGTCACCGGAGCACACACACAGCTCCACAGGTAGGAGGATGCACTGATGATTGTCCCCGGCCAGGGCTGCTGCTTTGCATTCTTTCACTGCATATCGGAAGACATCTGTGGCCATGCAGAGAGGTGCAGAGGGTTTAATATGGTATTGCAGCGTTTGCCTCCTGGAACGCTTTCCAGGAGCTCAGAAGGACAACACTCACAAAACAACACCCATGCCAGATGGTGAACGTCTGCACAGCTCTGCTCCTCACCTAGATGCTGCCTATGGCCTAGAACTGCACTCTCGCAGGACATTGCCCTCTCTGCCTCCTTAACTTCTCCTCTAGCTCGTCGGCAGGAAGGTTGTATTTGGTGAAGTGTGTGGTTGCACAGGGAAAGTCCCCTGGTATCTTCAGAGAGTACCTAAAAAGCACCTAACAGGCTCCTTCTCCCCACAGCACACCCAGGGGCTCCTCAGCACGACGGTTCTGCCTGCAGCAGCCCAGAGGCGGGAGCTGAAGGCAGCACCCCTACACTGGAGACGGAGCAGCCCAACGGCAGGAGCAGCAGTCTCAGCAGACCATATCCAAAATGCGTCTCTGCCCCTGCCCTGAGCAATGTGATGAATGACATCAGCAGGATGCAGAGGTGGTTCTCAGAGCCGGACCTGTCCTTGCACAACCGCTTTGAAGGCACGAGCAGGGAGCAGGAGCCAAGCAAAAGTGAGGGCAATTACGAAGGCATGGGCAGGGAGCAGGAGCCGAGCAAAAGTGAGGACAATTACGAAGGCACGAGCAGGGAGCAGGAGCTGAGTGAAAGTGAGGGCAATAACGAAGGCACGAGCAGGGAGCAGGAGCCGAGTGGAAGTGAGGACAAATGTGAAGGCATGAGCAGGGAGCAGGAGATGAGTGAAAGTGAGGACAATTTTGAAGGCATGAGCAGGGAGCAGGAGCCGAGCGAAAGTGAGGACAATTATGAAGGCACGTTCAGGGAGCAGGAGCCAAGTGAAAGTGAGGACAATTTTGAAGGCGTGAGCAAGGAGCAGGAGCCGAGCAAAAGTGAGGGCAATTACGAAGGCACGAGCAGGGAGCAGGAGCCGAGTGAAAGTGATGGCAATTACGAAGGCACGAGCAGGGAGCAGGAGCTGAGCAAAAGTGAGGGCAATTTCCCAGTTCTTCAGTAACAGCTAAGGCTGGAGAAGGAGGCACTTGATAAAACACCTTTCAAGATTGCCTTCACAATTATCACACAGCTCTCTATACCCAAAACATCCTCCAGCTGCTCCCTGCAGAGCTACTTTCCTCATCTCATGCCTCCGTCTTCACCTGCTCCACACTGCTTTCACCCTCTACTCCACAAAAACACTTTTAAAATAGGCCCCAGGCTTTTTCCACCGAGCGCACTGAGGACAGCAGCAGACACCTAGCAGAGCCATCGAAAAGCACTCCATGTCATGCCATTTGGCCAACTGCAGGAAAAGGTGCGCAAAAAGCCTCCAGAACTGGGCGCCTGGGACCACATCCAGCAAGGAAAAGCATCCTATGTTTAAATAGCCTGTCTCTCCTCTGGGCACTCTCCAAAGTAAAGGTTGTAAAAACAATGTCTTGCCTATCCTTTGAAATATTTTACTTTCAATGGACAAAGAATAAGCTAGCTTTGCAGGAGCATTTTTTTCTTGAGAGGCTCTCCTGAAGTCGTCATCAGCTTGCGATGTCACATTCCTCCACCAGAAGAGGTGGGGCAGAGAGACTTGTGTGTGACTCTGTACAAATAGATGTAAAAGTGCTGTCTATTACCTATTGTGTGTGAAAATTAGGCAGTGATTAATCAACAGTGTTGTATTTGTGTTCCAAAAAGGACAATTTCCAAGCTGGCAGCTCCAAAACTTGTCCCACCTTCCCTATGCTCTTGCCCAGCATTTACCAGAATTAAATATTATCATTCCCTGCTCAAAATGGCAAGGACCAAGTCAAGATAGGACATTCCTTGGCACCTGATGGATGAGATGATGGAAAACTCTGCCAGAATCTGTATGATTCAATATGCACCTCAGAACCAAAACATCATGCAGCAATAAAGGCTTTAAAAAATGAAATGTTTGCTTTCTCATCTAGGGGACCAAGCTTCACGCCCATTTACAGTACATATAGGCATAGGGGATAAGGGATGTCAATAATAACCATGGCAATAAGATCTGCAAGATACAGAGAATTAACCAAGTGACCTTTGGCCCGAAATCCTGCTGAGGCTCTGTAGTGAGAACACCTGCAGAAGATCTGGCAAGGAGTCAGTGACTGGCAGAGTCCGTGGTAGCAGGCCCAGGGCTAGTCTGTGTTAGGTGCAGGACTTTGCAAGGCATTGACAAACTGCAGCAAGGCCAATGCAAAGCCAAAAGGATGGTCAGGGGCCTGGAGCACATTATGTATGAAGACAGCCTGCAGTGGCAGGGTGTGGAAAGCAGCTTTGCCAAAAAGGGCCAGGGGCTCCTGGAGAACAAGCTGAAGATGATTCAGCAGTGTACCCTTGTGACAAAGAAGGCCAACAGCATCCTGGGCTGCCTTAGGAAAGGTGCTGCCAGCAGGTGGAGGGAGGTGATCCTTCCCCTCTGCTCAGCACTGCTGAGGCCACGTATGGAGTGCTGCGCCCAGTTTTGGTCTCCCAAGTGCAAGGAAGACACGGACCTAGTGGAGCGAGTCCAGTGGACAGCTACTAAGATGATGAAGGGACTGGAGCATCTCTCATATGAGGAGAGGCGGAGAGAGCTGGGACTGTTCTGCCTGGAGAAGAGAAAGCGCAGAGTGGATCCTGTCAGTGTGTCTAAAGATCTGAAGGGAGGGTGTAAGGAAGACGGAGACTCTTCTCAGTGGTACCCAGTGACAGGACAAGAGGCAACAGGCACAAAATGAAATACAATGAATTCTGTTCAAACATAAGAAAAAAACTTTTTTTCTCTCTTTTCTTTTTTTTTTTTTATTGTAAGGGTGACTGAACACTGGGACAGGTTGCCCGGAAAAGTTTGGCAGTCTCTCTCCTTGGACCTATCTGCTGTAGATGACCCTAAGAGGGTTGGACTAGACATTCTCCAGAGGTGACTAGATGATCTCCAAGCTCAGGGATTCTGTGTTCAGACCTCTGTCTACAGCTATGTAATGAGTGGCTATAGAGTAGCTGCAATGAGACTCTTCTCAAAGAGATGAGGGGAACAAACAGAAATGCTATGGAAGAAAATTCCAATTAAATATAAGAAAATTTCAGCAGGAGGGTGACTTAGAATGGGGGCTGAGAGGGATGGGGACTCTTCATCCTTGGAGAAATTCAAAACTCAGCTTAATCAGGCCTTGAGCAATCTGATCCTTAGCTGATGTTGAAAATGATTGTACTTTGAGCTGGAGGTCGGACCAGAGTTTTCTTGCAAACTTTTTTTTTTTTTTAATGCATTGACCATCTCAGATTCTAACTCCACATCCCCTCCATGTCAGCATCACTGTGCCTCAGCACGCCACATGTAGCCCACCAGGATGCCAGGATGGCCAGGGCCAGTGGTGCCATGGACAACGCACCTGACTACGGATCAGGAGACTGCAGGTTTGACTCCTTGCAGGCTCGACCTTTTCCTTTGCACAGCTTGGCCACAGTGGAAGTGATGGTGATAGTGCCCTGCTTTCTCTTTGGTGGTCACCATTGCCTGGTGCTTCTGCCAGCCTGCTGGCAAACAGCTGCGTCTTACCCACAGTCTTACCCACAGTAGAGGACAGCTCAGTCAGGGACCACTGCCTTTGAGACCATTACGTCTGATCTCACGGTGGACACACCTTAGAAGGACTGCAGGCTGTGTGCAAATGTGGGCAAATGCTAGTAGGAAGGGTGAGGCACTAATGGAGGAGGGCAGGAGTGAGATAGGGATGGAGGGAGTGAGGAAGGAGAGGAGGAGGCTGCAGCCAGGAGTTGCAAAGAGCAACCTGACAGATAACACAGTCTTTAGCACATAGAGGAGTCTTAGGGGACCCTGAGAGACCACAGAAGGCTATGAGAATTGGTGCAGAAATAGTGTGGATGTTATAAACATCACAAATCCTATAAACATCACAAACCCAACCCCCGCTTGGGTCTGGGGTATGGGAGTACCTGGTGCATCTCCTCAACACCAGGTAAGGGAAAGGGGTAATGCAAGAGGTGCCTCTGCTCAAGCTGCTGCTGCAGGTACAGGACAAAGATAGCAGATTGTGCTATCAGAGAGGACAAAGAGGAGAGCAGCAGGATTTTTGCAGGGACCCTGCAGCACCAGAGCACAAGCGTAGGACAGAGAAGGAGTGAGGGTGTGAGGAGGCAAGAGAGTGGTGGAGGCAGGAAGCCTGTGACATGTCCCAGGAGGCAGAGGCTACAGAGGGCACTTAGAGGGAAGGGATTGGGTCTGGCTGCAGGTAAGGAGGATGGCAATCGTTGGAGACTCCTTTTGGCATGGAACAGAGGCCCTGACTGCCAACCCATGCTCTGGGTCACTGGGATCACTGCTTGACTGGCCCTGACCTGCAATGCTGGGCGGAGGAGACTACCGGGGCTCATCAGCTTCCAGACTCTTCCCAGTTGGTGCACGCTCACGTGGGCACCAGGGATGCTCTGCTGGTCCTGCACCTAACACAGCTTAGCTCAAAGGAGAGGCACAGGCAATACAATGGGAACCCAGTGCAGCCCCAAGCCTGACCCCGGTGTGATTCGGACACACAAATTTCTGATCTGGAGTCAGACGCGCTGCCCTTGCGCCATGAGGTCGAGGCAGAGGGATGCAGTGCCCAGGCATGGACCACGGTCAGGGTGTTGGGGAATTGCCCTCCATGGGACACCCTGATCAGGGTGATTGAGGGGATAGGTGGGTGTCAAGAGAGATGGTGGGCAAGGCGCAGGGGGGGCCTCTGCCCAGCTCTGCGCTGAGCTCCCGCACGGGTGGAGAGAGCACGTGTCATGGGCTGCTTTGCCCAAGGAGCCCTCTCACGCCGCTCTGCCCATCTCACGCTTCTTCCCTCTCGCTGCCTCTGTGCCCGCTGTGTGCCCTGGGTTCTTTGGTGCACACACAGGAGAGTCGTGCCCTCCTTGCCTCAGCCCTTCCCAGGGCTGCTGGAGGCTTCTTGACTCTCCCTCAGGGCTTTGCCCACCTGCTCCACATCCAATGGCTCTGTCCAAGAGCAGGTGTTCGGCTTGGTCAAGCCCTGTGGTCCCTGCCTGGCTGCAGAAGGCCGAGAGGTTTTGTGGGCAAAGGACAGGCACAGGGAGTGCTATTTCTGTACTGCTGCAACTGTCCCCGCCTGTGGGAACGGTTCAAGTCAGTTGGTTTGGTGAGTTCTGGGAACAAGTATCACTCTTCTCTCCCATTGAATCTTGCACAGTGGTTTATTACACTGGCCCTGAGGTGACACGTGAATCTAGTTCAGCGGGGCGCTTTCACGGCATATCTGCCAGGCGATGAGCTCTCTGCTTTCATGAGCCAGCAGATTTTCAGAACTAGGCAGCATGAGGTCCTGAGCAATCTGACCTAACTTTGCATTTGCCTCTGCTTTGAGTAGGGGGGTTAGAGCAGAGACCTCCAGAATCCCTTTCAACCTAGATCATTCTACAGTTCTGTGATTCCTGCTTGAAGATAACAGTCTGTTGGTTCAGGGAGAGTTACTTCCAAGACCAAGAGCTTAAATCCCATCTCTGTAGTCCAAAAGTGTTAGAACTGCACCCTCAGATTGCCTCTCAGCACCACGGAGAACCAAACTTCATCCCAATTTCACAAAAGTGTGGAGCAGTACAACAAGCAAGTGTGCCTGTAAGTTCAGAAGCAGCCAGGCTCCTCTCCAAACACAAGGCAATGTTCGGGGAAGGCAATACGCCCACTGACGTCCTTCTTCAACAGTTCAACGCTGCATTCCTTAAAAATGGCTCCTTCAAAGCCTCCTTCCTTTCTCAGTTATGAAAGGCTGCAGAAAGTTTGGATGGCGGAAGTTGAACGCAGCCAGTTTGCACAGGGTCACCGTGGCGCAGGGACTCCCAAGCCTGCAACAGCCCTGCTCGGGCCCCAGCAATCCTGTGCAGCTGAGTGAACGTGGTGCCAGGCTCCCCCCAACCCTCCTGCCTCTCAGCACCCTGTCACACACCAGCTCACCGAGACCCATCCTGAGTCTCACTGAACAGGCAAGGCAGAACCAGCATTTCCACCTCTCTATAAAAGCTGCTGGAAAACAACCTCCTGGGCAGCACATGTGGTCACTGGCAAAGCCTGCGTTAACTACCACGCAGAGCTCTTTGCAGCATCCAGCATGGGGGAAAAACAAGGGTTAGGCCAGTGCCATGGTGTTTTTGGTAACTGAGCACATGTAATAGTCCTCTTTTTTCTCCCCACCTCCTCCTCCTCACCCCTGCCATTGCCTCAGCCTTATATTGTATCTCAAGATGTCATTGGGGAGTTAGAGAACTGCTCCCAGGTGCTGGAGGAAATGGCAGGTGCACATCTTCTCTGACTACATGGTGATGCCTTCACACCTGCTTCACCATGGATAAAATCATCTCACAGCCTGAAAGCCCACAGCCAGGGAGCATCTCCTAAAGCCAGGAGATTCTCATGACACTACAAAAGCCGGCTGCTTCTGGCTCCTAGGCATCTTGACAGACCCACGGCACACCTGAAGGGAGACAAGCCCTTGCTCTGCAGCTTTCTAACAACAAGTTTGCTGATGATACAAAACCAGGAGGAGGGGCTGACACCCCAGAGGGCTGTGCTGCCATTCAGAGGGACCTCGACAGGCTGGAGAAACGGGCAGAGGAACCTCCTGAAGTTCAACAAAAGGAAGCACAAAGTTCTGCCCCTGGGGAGGAAGAACACCAGGACGGGCTGGGGGCCGAGCTGCTGGAAAGCAGCTTGGCAGAAAAGGACCTGGTGGGCAACAAGCTGACCACGAGCCAGCAATGCACCTTTGTGGGCCCAGCTGGTGCATCACAATGTGCCGCGGCGGCACCGCGGCGACCTGGCCACGGCCAGCAGCGTGTACCCCGGGTGGGCACTGTGCCAGCACGGCGCAGCACAGGCGGAGGTGACTCCCAGCCCGGCAGCACTGCTCGGCACAGGGACGCGCTTCCAGCCTCACGCAGGCGCGGGACACGGCCGCACCGCAGCCGTCCGCCCGGCCTCGGCGCCATGGGCCAGGCCAGCTGCTGCGGCGCCCGGGGCGCTGCCGGCCCCGCTGCCGGCACGCGGGCACAGCCCGGGGCCCCCGGCCCCGCGCCTCCTGGCGCCCGCCGCCGCCTCTGGGGCCGCGCAGCCTCCCGGCCCCCGCCGCCGCTCGGCGCCTTCGTCTCCAGCAGCAGCCCCCAGCTCCTGCTCGCCCTCCGTGCGCAGGTGACGCGGCACCAGCGCACGCGCCGCAGGCACCTGCTGCTCTTCCCCCACGCGGTCGCCATCGCCAGCTTCAAGTAAGAGCAGCCATCGCAGCCCTCCTTCCTCCCCGACACCGCCTCGGCCTCCACCACCCGTCCCCAGGCACATTCCTCGCCCCAAGGGGTCCTGCGGGATCCATGAATGCACAAAGCATGTCTTTAATGAGGGGAGGTGCAAGGAGAACACGACAGGCTCCTGCTCTTGTCCTTCTCCTCTGCACGCCTTCACCAAGCATCCCGTTGGTATCATTGCCCAGCAGCGACTTCTCCAAAGTCCTCTGCGTGTGTGCTGCGAAGGAGGCTCATTGCTGCTGCCCGCAGCTCAGGGCCACCGTTCCCATGGCTCTGCCCCTGGAAACGGCTCTGCCATGGGGGACAGCTGGGGTTGCCCCATGCTGGACTCCCACACGCCAGTCCCTGCTCTTCCTCCCGGCAGATGCGGCCCCACTTTCCGCCTGCAGCACCGCGTGCGGCTCAGCGAGCTCTGGGTGCTGTGCAGCGAGGAGGCGGCCGCGGCCAGGCCTGAGGACGAGGAGCAGGAGCAGGAGGAGGAGGAGGTCTTCGGCCTCAAGTGCAGCCGCACCCTCATCCTCGTCTGGCCCAGCGACCTCTGCGTGGTCACTTTTGGGTGAGTCTGGGCGACACCTGCCAGGGCCCTGCGCGAGCCCCTCTCCTGCCCCGCACGGCTCAGCCCTGGCCCTGGCACTCTGCCCACGGGGGCGAGAGCTGTTTGGGGCCAGCTCTGTCCCACGCAGCAGCAGCAGCAGCAGCAGCAGCAGCAGCGTGGGCTGAGGCCGCTTCTCCTTTGCGCTGCAGGTCGCAGGAGGTGAAGCAGCTCTGGCTGGACACGATGCTCCGGTAAGCTCTGCCGGGGAACTCCACGTGCCGCCGTAGGGCTGAGAGCGGGCGAGTGCTCCAGGCGGAGCTGCACGCAGAAACACCGGAACGTCGCTGGGGAAAGGGGCACCCGCCGCCCAGGGCAGCTCCTGGGCACAGCGGCGGGACTTGCTCAGCCTCGCGGTCGCAGTCGCCACCGAGCCCAGGAGCTGTCACCGCAGCTCCTCGCCGGCAGGCGCGGGCACCCCGAGCCGCTGCCGTCCGTCCCCACGAGGAGGAGGCCCGTGGGCAGCAGGAGGCAGGGCGCCGCAGAGCGCTGCTCCCAGCCAGCGCTGCCGCAGGCTCTCGGGCTTGGGGGTCCCTCGGCAGCGCGGGGCTGGCTGGCAGCAGAGAGCGGCGAGGGCTGGCGCTGACAGAGCTCTTGGCGTGCCCTTCCCTGTGCACAGGCAGAGCCCAGGAGCCCCGGGAGCCAGGCTCACCCGACTGCCCTCCCTGCGCCTCCTCACCGAGCTCGTCGGCTTCTGCCGTCCCGTAAGTGTCCTCACGCCGCCCGCCGCGCCCCGACAGCGCCTCGGCTTCCCCAAAGGCGCCCAAAGCTGGCCAGTTCCTCACGGCGCCTCTTTGCTCTCTCGCCTAGGAGGTGTCGCTGACGGCGGCGACCGTGGAGACGCTGATCTCGGCAGAGGTGAGCAGGGCTCCCTTTCCCTGCCCGCGCTGCCTGTGCACGCGCGCTAGCTCAGCCCCTGGGGCGGCTCCCCGGGGCGGGCAAAGGCAGCAAATGCCTCGTGCCAGGCAGAGCGCGGCAGGGCGCACCGTCCCCGCGGCCACGGGCAGAGCCCTCGTGCCGTGCTGGGGCTGCTGGGCACCGAAGCAGCAGCCTCCAGCCGTGCGGGGGCTGCGGGCTGCAGGGCCGCTTCGGGGGCGCTGGCTGCGCAGGAGCCTTTGCCACAGCCCCCGTGGCACAGAGGGGCAGCGTCGGGCCCGCACCTCCGGCCTCTCCTCCGCGGCCCTTGGACGCCCTCCGCTTCGCCCGGGAGCCTCGCGCAGATGCCTGCGTCGCTGCAGCAACTCCCTCGCGGCCCCGGCTGCTGAGGGGCACCTCTGTGACCTTCACCCGTTTCTCGCAGCAGGCTGACGCCAAGAAATGCCCCCGCTCGGACCCTCCCGACGTGCAAGAGGGCCTTGGCCACTTGCCTGGTGAGTCTGAGAAAGAGACGGAGCAGCTGCCTTCTGACACGCTGCTTGTTCCCTCCCACCATGCAAAACCTCTGCGCCTCTGCACAAGCTGGAGGAGACCCTGCAGCACAGGGCGCCGCACACACACAAGCGGCACCGTCCGGCTCTCTCCGCCGCATCTTCTACACTGAGCTTGGCTTTGCTTTTGCTTGCAGCAGAGGGAGCGAAGGCAAGAAGGCCGCTGATATCTTGGCCACTTGCTCGGCGAGGAGCCTCTGCCAGCGGGGACCACCCAGGGCAGCTCGACTCTGGCCCCAGGGCGGCTCTCTTTGGCCAGCCTCTGGCAGTCATCTGCGGGGAGGATGGTGGCCTGCCCCAGCCAGTGCAGGTAAGCAAGCCTGGGGACGGAGGCATCCTGGCTGCTCGTGCGAGGCCGCATGCCCAGCCCTTGTGCATGTCTGTGGTGTGACAGAAGTCACCTGAAGGAATCTTTCAGCAGCAGAAGCATCCAGGGCTTCAGTCGAGGACTGGCAATGAACATTATCGTTGGGTGAAAGATGCTCTTGTGAGAGTTTCCCCGCAGAGCTGGCTTTTCCAGCAGAGAGGCTTTTCTCTCTTGCAAGCAATCTCTGCCGGGCATCGAGGCTGGCTTGGGAAGGAGGGGATTCGAACATGGTGGCTTGAGGACTCCACTGAAGTCAGGGGGGTTCCCCAGTGCAAAAAGAGGGTGCATTAGGAAATAGCAGGTTCCTGCCAGTGCAATCTGTGTGGAACAAGAAGGAGCTACTAAGCCAAGCAAAGCAGAGTGTGCCTGCAAGACCAAAACTGTCCCTATCTTCCTGCAGGATCTCCTGGATATACTGTATAAGAAAGGGCCTGCCACTGAGGGGATCTTCAGGATAGCGGCCAGCGAGAAGGCCCGCAAGGAGCTGAAGGAGGTCCTGAACCAGGGCGAGAACGCTGACCTGGACAGCAAACCTGTGCACCTCTTGGCAGTGGTGCTGAAGGTGAAGTCCTCTGACTTTTAGCTCTCAGAGCACGTGGCTAACCTGCAAGGGCCCACCTGAGTGCCCACATTGACCTCAGTGGCACTCAAAGCTAAAACCCTACTGAAGCCAAACTCAGGGGTTCAGGCTGAGCACAGTTGGGCATTTTTCTTCTCAACTGGATTTTCAGTTCCCCTAGTTCCGCCCTGGATTCCCTGCATGCCCATGGCAAACTCACTTCCTCCACCTGCTCCTCACTGAGGACTACTGAGATGCAGGGCCAGACCAAAGGCTCAGATATGAGCTGGCTCCTGCTCCTGCACTCACACCACTGCACTTGGCACGTACTCACGCAGCCCGCTGCACTCTCAGTGCTCAGGAGCACCTTTGGGAGCAAGGAGCTCAAAGCAACCTGCCTCCAAGGGAGCCCAAGTCATGAGGATGCTCCCCCTCTGCTCACTGGTAGTGTCCAGAGCCTCATCTAAGTTCCTTGGCCTTGCAGGACTTCCTCCGAAATATCCCTTCCAAACTCCTCTCGGACAACCTCTATGACGAGTGGATGCTAGCGCTGGAGAAGCCAAGCCAGCAGGAGAAAACTGATGAACTGAAACGGTGAGTTTTGTAACCAGTGCCACCATTCTGGAGGGGCTGAGAGAGGCCAGGGACTTCTCTGGAAACTGGGAATCTCATGTAAAAACCTGTTGTTTCTGTCAGCTTGCTATTGCTTCTGTGGGGGTTGGTTCTGAGGGCAAGTGGCACAGAAAAACACTTCTCTGGCAATAACATTTCCTCAAGGTGTTTAAGATTGCTCTACAAAACATGAGGAAGCATGATTTCTTGTGAGTTGAAATGAAAATTGCTCCAGTGAAGAAGGAGCAGCTCCTGCACCCTGCATTAATGTTACATTTTGTTTGTGTTCCCCAGGGTGGCTGACAGCCTGCCCAGAGCAAACCTCCTCTTGCTCCAGCGCTTGCTTGCTGTGCTCCATCACATCAGCGAAAACGTGGAGACCAGCAGGATGGACACCAGCAACCTGGCCATCTGCGTGGGGCCAAACCTGCTGAGCCCCGGCACGGACAACGGGCTCCCGCTGGCAGTGCTGAAGGAGCGCAATGACAAGGTCTCTTGAATTCACCCCCTCGCTACCGCCTTGGGGGCAGCTCTGCGCCATGCCCACAGAGACCCCTGCCCTTGCAAAAGCTCACCAAAGCAGCACCTCTGAACGCTGGGGGCGCCCCTCACCGGCACTCTCTGCAACGGCACAGGCAAATCTCTAAATCCGTGGTTTTCTGTGGGCAGGTGACAGCACTGGTCGAGTTCCTAATAGACAACTGCCGAGCACTATTTGGGGAGCACATCGCCTTGCCCTTCAGTCCCTCGGCCGAGGAGTCACCGGAGCACACACACAGCTCCACAGGTAGGAGGATGCACTGATGATTGTCCCCGGCCAGGGCTGCTGCTTTGCATTCTTTCACTGCATATCGGAAGACATCTGTGGCCATGCAGAGAGGTGCAGAGGGTTTAATATGGTATTGCAGCGTTTGCCTCCTGGAACGCTTTCCAGGAGCTCAGAAGGACAACACTCACAAAACAACACCCATGCCAGATGGTGAACGTCTGCACAGCTCTGCTCCTCACCTAGATGCTGCCTATGGCCTAGAACTGCACTCTCGCAGGACATTGCCCTCTCTGCCTCCTTAACTTCTCCTCTAGCTCGTCGGCAGGAAGGTTGTATTTGGTGAAGTGTGTGGTTGCACAGGGAAAGTCCCCTGGTATCTTCAGAGAGTACCTAAAAAGCACCTAACAGGCTCCTTCTCCCCACAGCACACCCAGGGGCTCCTCAGCACGACGGTTCTGCCTGCAGCAGCCCAGAGGCGGGAGCTGAAGGCAGCACCCCTACACTGGAGACGGAGCAGCCCAACGGCAGGAGCAGCAGTCTCAGCAGACCATATCCAAAATGCGTCTCTGCCCCTGCCCTGAGCAATGTGATGAATGACATCAGCAGGATGCAGAGGTGGTTCTCAGAGCCGGACCTGTCCTTGCACAACCGCTTTGAAGGCACGAGCAGGGAGCAGGAGCCAAGCAAAAGTGAGGGCAATTACGAAGGCATGGGCAGGGAGCAGGAGCCGAGCAAAAGTGAGGACAATTACGAAGGCACGAGCAGGGAGCAGGAGCTGAGTGAAAGTGAGGGCAATAACGAAGGCACGAGCAGGGAGCAGGAGCCGAGTGGAAGTGAGGACAAATGTGAAGGCATGAGCAGGGAGCAGGAGATGAGTGAAAGTGAGGACAATTTTGAAGGCATGAGCAGGGAGCAGGAGCCGAGCGAAAGTGAGGACAATTATGAAGGCACGTTCAGGGAGCAGGAGCCAAGTGAAAGTGAGGACAATTTTGAAGGCGTGAGCAAGGAGCAGGAGCCGAGCAAAAGTGAGGGCAATTACGAAGGCACGAGCAGGGAGCAGGAGCCGAGTGAAAGTGATGGCAATTACGAAGGCACGAGCAGGGAGCAGGAGCTGAGCAAAAGTGAGGGCAATTTCCCAGTTCTTCAGTAACAGCTAAGGCTGGAGAAGGAGGCACTTGATAAAACACCTTTCAAGATTGCCTTCACAATTATCACACAGCTCTCTATACCCAAAACATCCTCCAGCTGCTCCCTGCAGAGCTACTTTCCTCATCTCATGCCTCCGTCTTCACCTGCTCCACACTGCTTTCACCCTCTACTCCACAAAAACACTTTTAAAATAGGCCCCAGGCTTTTTCCACCGAGCGCACTGAGGACAGCAGCAGACACCTAGCAGAGCCATCGAAAAGCACTCCATGTCATGCCATTTGGCCAACTGCAGGAAAAGGTGCGCAAAAAGCCTCCAGAACTGGGCGCCTGGGACCACATCCAGCAAGGAAAAGCATCCTATGTTTAAATAGCCTGTCTCTCCTCTGGGCACTCTCCAAAGTAAAGGTTGTAAAAACAATGTCTTGCCTATCCTTTGAAATATTTTACTTTCAATGGACAAAGAATAAGCTAGCTTTGCAGGAGCATTTTTTTCTTGAGAGGCTCTCCTGAAGTCGTCATCAGCTTGCGATGTCACATTCCTCCACCAGAAGAGGTGGGGCAGAGAGACTTGTGTGTGACTCTGTACAAATAGATGTAAAAGTGCTGTCTATTACCTATTGTGTGTGAAAATTAGGCAGTGATTAATCAACAGTGTTGTATTTGTGTTCCAAAAAGGACAATTTCCAAGCTGGCAGCTCCAAAACTTGTCCCACCTTCCCTATGCTCTTGCCCAGCATTTACCAGAATTAAATATTATCATTCCCTGCTCAAAATGGCAAGGACCAAGTCAAGATAGGACATTCCTTGGCACCTGATGGATGAGATGATGGAAAACTCTGCCAGAATCTGTATGATTCAATATGCACCTCAGAACCAAAACATCATGCAGCAATAAAGGCTTTAAAAAATGAAATGTTTGCTTTCTCATCTAGGGGACCAAGCTTCACGCCCATTTACAGTACATATAGGCATAGGGGATAAGGGATGTCAATAATAACCATGGCAATAAGATCTGCAAGATACAGAGAATTAACCAAGTGACCTTTGGCCCGAAATCCTGCTGAGGCTCTGTAGTGAGAACACCTGCAGAAGATCTGGCAAGGAGTCAGTGACTGGCAGAGTCCGTGGTAGCAGGCCCAGGGCTAGTCTGTGTTAGGTGCAGGACTTTGCAAGGCATTGACAAACTGCAGCAAGGCCAATGCAAAGCCAAAAGGATGGTCAGGGGCCTGGAGCACATTATGTATGAAGACAGCCTGCAGTGGCAGGGTGTGGAAAGCAGCTTTGCCAAAAAGGGCCAGGGGCTCCTGGAGAACAAGCTGAAGATGATTCAGCAGTGTACCCTTGTGACAAAGAAGGCCAACAGCATCCTGGGCTGCCTTAGGAAAGGTGCTGCCAGCAGGTGGAGGGAGGTGATCCTTCCCCTCTGCTCAGCACTGCTGAGGCCACGTATGGAGTGCTGCGCCCAGTTTTGGTCTCCCAAGTGCAAGGAAGACACGGACCTAGTGGAGCGAGTCCAGTGGACAGCTACTAAGATGATGAAGGGACTGGAGCATCTCTCATATGAGGAGAGGCGGAGAGAGCTGGGACTGTTCTGCCTGGAGAAGAGAAAGCGCAGAGTGGATCCTGTCAGTGTGTCTAAAGATCTGAAGGGAGGGTGTAAGGAAGACGGAGACTCTTCTCAGTGGTACCCAGTGACAGGACAAGAGGCAACAGGCACAAAATGAAATACAATGAATTCTGTTCAAACATAAGAAAAAAACTTTTTTTCTCTCTTTTCTTTTTTTTTTTTTATTGTAAGGGTGACTGAACACTGGGACAGGTTGCCCGGAAAAGTTTGGCAGTCTCTGTCCTTGGACCTATCTGCTGTAGATGACCCTAAGAGGGTTGGACTAGACATTCTCCAGAGGTGACTAGATGATCTCCAAGCTCAGGGATTCTGTGTTCAGACCTCTGTCTACAGCTATGTAATGAGTGGCTATAGAGTAGCTGCAATGAGACTCTTCTCAAAGAGATGAGGGGAACAAACAGAAATGCTATGGAAGAAAATTCCAATTAAATATAAGAAAATTTCAGCAGGAGGGTGACTTAGAATGGGGGCTGAGAGGGATGGGGACTCTTCATCCTTGGAGAAATTCAAAACTCAGCTTAATCAGGCCTTGAGCAATCTGATCCTTAGCTGATGTTGAAAATGATTGTACTTTGAGCTGGAGGTCGGACCAGAGTTTTCTTGCAAACTTTTTTTTTTTTTTAATGCATTGACCATCTCAGATTCTAACTCCACATCCCCTCCATGTCAGCATCACTGTGCCTCAGCACGCCACATGTAGCCCACCAGGATGCCAGGATGGCCAGGGCCAGTGGTGCCATGGACAACGCACCTGACTACGGATCAGGAGACTGCAGGTTTGACTCCTTGCAGGCTCGACCTTTTCCTTTGCACAGCTTGGCCACAGTGGAAGTGATGGTGATAGTGCCCTGCTTTCTCTTTGGTGGTCACCATTGCCTGGTGCTTCTGCCAGCCTGCTGGCAAACAGCTGCGTCTTACCCACAGTCTTACCCACAGTAGAGGACAGCTCAGTCAGGGACCACTGCCTTTGAGACCATTACGTCTGATCTCACGGTGGACACACCTTAGAAGGACTGCAGGCTGTGTGCAAATGTGGGCAAATGCTAGTAGGAAGGGTGAGGCGCTAATGGAGGAGGGCAGGAGGGAGATAGGGATGGAGGGAGTGAGGAAGGAGAGGAGGAGGCTGCAGCCAGGAGCTGCAAAGAGCAACCTGACAGATAACACAGTCTTTAGCACATAGAGGGGTCTTAGGGGACCCTGAGAGACCACAGAAGGCTCTGAGAATTGGTGCAGAAATAGTGTGGATGTTATAAACATCACAAATCCTATAAACATCACAAACCCAACCCCCGCTTGGGTCTGGGGTATGGGAGTACCTGGTGCATCTCCTCAACACCAGGTAAGGGAAAGGGGTCATGCAAGAGGTGCCTCTGCTCAAGCTGCTGCTGCAGGTACAGGACAAAGATAGCAGATTGTGCTATCAGAGAGGACAAAGAGGAGAGCAGCAGGATTTTTGCAGGGACCCTGCAGCACCAGAGCACAAGCGTAGGATAAGTGAGGGTGTGAGGAGGCAAGAGAGTGGTGGAGGCAGGAAGCCTGTGACATGTCCCAGGAGGCAGAAGGCTACAGAGGGCACTTAGAGGGAAGGGATTGGGTCTGGCTGCAGGTAAGGAGGATGGCAATCATTGGAGGCTCCTTTGGGCATGGAACAGAGGTCCTGACTGCCAACCCATGCTCTGGGTCACTGGGATCACTGCTTGACTGGCTCTGACCTGCAATGCTGGGCAGAGACTACCAAGGCTCATCAGCTTCCAGACTCTTCCCAGTTGGTGCACGCTGACATGGGCACCAGGGATGCTCTACTGGTGCTGCACCTAACGCAGGTTAGCTCAAAGGAAAAGCACAGGCAATACAATGGGAACCCAGTGCAGCCCCAAGCCTGACCCCGGTGTGATTTGGACACACAAATTTCTGATCTGGAGTCAGATGCGCTGCCCTTGCGCCACGAGGTCGAACTGGAGGGATGCAGTGCCCAGGCATGGACCACGGCCAGGGTGTTGGGGAAATGCCCTCCATGGGGCACCCTGATCAGGGTGATAGAGGGGACGGGTGGGTGCCAAGAGAGATGGTGGCCGAGGCCTGGGGTGTCCAGGTGGAGGATGGCCACCCAGGGCAGGATGGTGTGGTGGCACAGGGGGCAACATGATCCTAGGGGACCTGGGCTGGCAGCTGAATCCATCCCATCCCATCTTGCCCCATGCAGCGGTCACATGTACTGCACAGGGTGGGAAGGCTGCAGCTATCCTGGCACTCACTGTTCCCACATGCTTAGCACGACCCTCCCTCCGTCTGCGGCTGGCCTGCAGTCCCCCACCAGCATCTTCAGGACGCTGTGGCAGACACTAGCAATGCCTGGAGCAAGCAAACAACCCCTTTCCCTGGGAGAATCAGAGACCTCAGGGCAGCATGTCTCCTGTGGGGCCAGCAGGGTGCCTGCCCAGCACACCCTTGGCAAGAGAAGTCACGCACTGCCAGTGGGTGCCCAGCACCCACCTCAGACTCTGCTGAGGAATGGGGCCCTCAGCCCTTCTGTGTGGCCTGGCCTGAGGCATCAGCCTCCCACAGTCCCTAAGGAGGCCTCAGCCTGCGATGCCTTCAGCTTCCAGCCTCATCCCCTGCGATCATGTTGCCCCCCTGCGCCACCACCCCATCCTGCCTTGGCCATCCATCCTCCACCTGGACACACCAGGCCGTGGTGACCCTCTCCCTGGGCACCCACTCACCCCCTCCACTGCCCTGCTAGGGGAGCACCAGGACGCCCCTGGGGTGCTCCCCATGGAGAGCACATCCTCACCACCCAGGCCGCGGTCCGTGCCTGGGCGTTGCATCCCACCGCTCTGACCTCGTGGCACAAAGGCAGCGCGTCTGACTCCAGATCAGAAGGTTGTGTGTTCGAATCACACCGGGGTCAGGCTTGGGGCAGGACTGGGGGCTACCTGTGCTTTTCTGTTGTGCAGTTTTCCATTGTGGAGCTTGTCTATGTCACACGCAGGGTTTTGCAAGACATTGAGAAACTAGAGCAAGACCAAGACAAGAGCTCGAAGATGGCTTGGGGCTGCAGCACATGATATGCTTAGGTAGCCTGAGAGATCTGGATTGGTTTAGCCTGCAGAATGGAAGATTAAGAAAGGATCTTAATTCTGCTTCCAGATTAGCAGTGGTGTTATTTGATGGTGGCTGGGCATTTTGCCCTTTTAGCAGGGCTCAGGTCTGCCATAAGGGCTGGAGGAACTCTTTCTTTCCCGTAGGGCAAGAAGCCATCCCACCTTTGCCCTGCAGAAGGCCCAACAGGTGGGACAAGAGCCAGGAGACGGAAGGCCTTTACCGAGAAAGCAGACCACCACCACCACCACCACAAGGGCAGCACAAAACGGGGACAATACAAAAGGCACCTGCTGTTGAACCAAGCCTGACCCTGGTGTGATCTGAACACACAACTTTCTGATCTGGAGTCAGACGCGCTGCCCTTGCACCACGAGGTCTGGGCAGAGGGGCACAGCACCCAGGCATGGACCGTGGTGTGGGCATTGGGGATGTGCTCTGCATGGGATCACCCAGGGCTGCCCTCATAGCAGGGTCACGGGAGGTGGAGAGGATGGGGGCACCCTGTGAAGAGGGGGTGGACAAGTTCTGGCTGTAGAGTGCAGTCCAGGCTGCAGGATGAATGTGCAGGGCGGGATGGGGCTGAGGTGCAGAGAGACAGTGAGGGCTCAGCGTACATGGGCAAAGCTGAAGAAGGGGGGATGATGGTGTCCTGGGTCAGGCCATGCAAAAGGGAGGAGTGTCCACACCTGCCACAGGGCCTGAGGCGAGCACCGGGCATCTGCCAGGTGAGTGGAGTCTCTGCCCAGGATGTGTTGGGCAGCCACCGCACCTGCCCCTCAGGGGACACACCTTGCTCAGCACCCTCTTTCCTCTGGCACTGGCCCCGTAGTGCTGTGCTGTGCAGTGCTAGAGTGTGCCATGACCCCGGGGGGGACAGATGGACGGTCTCCCTCAGGGGCCTCTGCATTGCATTTCTCACCCCTACCCTTGCTGTCCTGCCTTATTTCAGCGAGGTGGCATGTTCCGGGAACTGCTTCTCCAAGACATTGGGACCCAGAAGGAGCAAAGTTGTCGGAGAGGGGAAAGCTGTCCCAGGCAAGGTCAGGTGATTAAAGGCAAATCTGTGCTACCCTTCACCTCCAGCCTCTTCTGGTGAGTCACAGGAAGCCCTGCTGCTGGGGGTGCCAGGCTGTTTGGGGGCCAAGGCCGCTGGTGCAAGAGCCAACCAAGCTGACCATGCATCAGGAGGGTGCAGGCTCGTTCCTGTGTGGCTCAGCCCGTTTCTGCCCACAGCAATGGTGGTGGTGGCACCTGCTTTCTGCATGGCCACTGGCCTGCCCTTTTTGTGCTGGGGCACAGGCAAGAGCCCCCTGTTCAGTCATTGCCCCTCGACTAAGCCCAGCTCAGCTCTCCTCAAGTCCTGGCTTGTCATTCTGCTACTCATCTTCCCCACTCCTCTCAGGATTTGCAGATCAACCCTGAAAAGGCTCCCTGCACCCAAAGCCTGCACATCCCCAGCCAGTTCTTCCTTCCTTATCAGCACGGAGGTCTCTACCAGAGAGTTGGGAGAAACACCAGGCGATGGTTGCCACCAAGGAGGAACCAGGGCACCAGACACCATCACTGTGCTGTCCACCATTGCCAGGTTGGGATGAGGAAAAGGTCGAGGCAGGCAGGAGTCAAACCTGCAGTCTCCTGATCCATAGTCAGGCACGTTATCCATTGCACCACTGGCCCCAGACCCTGGCCAGCCTGGTGCCCCCGGGGGTCTTTCAGTGGGCTGCCGGGGAGGGTTGGCAGTGAAGGTGGGGGAAGATGATCTCTCCCCTTGGCCATCTTTCCTGAATCCATCACGGCTACCCCTTCTCACCCATGGGGAGAGGGCTGCGCAGCAAGGGCTGCCACTGACCCCCAGCCCCTCAGACACACTGGTGTGTTGGCGGGACATCTTACCTTTCCAAGCTCTGATTCATCGCCAATGCAGGCTTGGATCCAGGGCAGGATATCTGGAGTTGTGGTGCCCAGCTGTGGGGTGGGCTGAGCTCACAGGCTGTCTGTTTTTAATGACGCCCATCACCATCTCAGGGAGAGAGCTCCGCCGCTGCCAGTCCCTTCCCAGTGCCCACCTCAGGCTGTGCTGCAGGAGGGGACCTGGCCCCTTGCCTGTGCCCAGCCCTCTGCCCTGCTCTGAGGCACTCTCCTCCCTTGCGGCATCCCTGCGCCTGGCCCTGCCACTGTGGAGCAAGGAGCCTTGAGTCTGTCCGGACTCCTATGCTGTTTGGGCTGGTGCCACCCTGGCGTTGGAGAACGGGGTGAGAAACAATTGGGAATAAAATGGTAGAGACGTATGGGGAAAAGCAGACCCAGGAAAGGAGTTTGGATGTAGCTCAATTGAAGAACATATCAATGGGTCATGCCTCCGCCCACCAACAACCTAAAAACCCTGGGGAAAAGTGGGATCAGATGGCTGATCATCTGGCTAGAATAAATGTATGATACAATCTGGAGGCAGAATGGCTAGGGAAGTGGTTACACGGATGGCCAGGGCACACTTCGAGTTCGCAGTTATTTCAACAGGCTGCAAGGAGACGATGGCCTGTGACAAAATCATTGGCCAAACACACTGTAGACTCATGCCTTTTTTGTCAAGCAATGATAGAGTACGTGTCAAAAGGAGAAGAGTTTGCTAGTCTCAGGGAAGGTCAACTACTCTGGGAAACCTGACAAGTAGATCAGTCCCTTAGAGCAAACACCTGAAGGCTGGAAATACATCCCTCCAGGAGCTGAAATAATTAGCAGTGCAGGGACTTTGCACCTTCCTCATCGACCTCAAAGTAGTGGGATGGCAGAAAGATGTAACGGACTACTGAAACCACTGCTACACAAGAACGAATCTCTCAATTCCTGAGTCGGGATCCTGTTAGCAAGAAGTTTTAAGTCACCTAAATAAGTGACAACCCCCCACGGCAAGTCCCACAGATAAGAGGTTTGTGTCAGTAGCTACAAAAATTCCTGTCAAAAGAGAAGCAAAGCCTCATCTAAATCCTGGAGTTGAGGTCGTGCTTAAACAGTCAACTAGTGTGCATTGCGAGTTGGAATTTTATTTTTGTACTTTGCCAAAGTCATTTTAGGGCACACGATTTGGACACAAGTCACACCACACGCTCCAAGCTGCCGGGGGGTGCCAAAGCTGTGCCACCTTTCTGCCTCTTTTTTAGCTTCCCAGCTGTGGCATTTCTCTGTGTATAAAAGAAATGTTTGCAATCTATGATGGGCTACATCCCAAAGCCAGCAAGGATTTGGTTAAATTTTAATTGCATAGGGAAGGTAACAGCTTGTGCTTCCCTTTATCTAATATCCATGCATGTTTTGATCAAACCCAGTGCAACATTGGTGTATGTTAAACATGCTACACTCTTATTTTGATATAACACAAAGCAATACTGCAGTGACCTACTTACACAACACCTGTCTGGTGACAGAAAAAGCTGGGCAAAGTTGCATTTTGTCAGGAAGCAAGGAACAGGAAGCATCTCCTCTTCTGCGCGCACCGGTGAGCCTGGCCAGGCACCCTGGACACCCCCATCGGGGTGTTTGCAGGGCTGCAGGGAGGAGATTGAGGGGGAGTGAAATTGTGGTGGGAATGAGCGGGAGCGGGTCCCCTCCGCTTGCTTCAGGCTGAGTTTCGTGAATGACTGTCAGCCTGCTCTTCCATAAGCTCTCAAACGCAGCTTTATTACACCACTTTCCTGCACGCCCAGCACCACGGAGCTGAAGGACACTTGTCCCTCAGCGCGGGGAGTGAGCAGCAGCTGCCGCTGCTCTGCTTTGAAGGCGCCCATGGGTGCCCAGCCCTCTGCTCCGAGAAGCTGGCTCCTCCTGCCTGGGCCAGCTCTTCACCTCTGCTGTCTTGCTCAGCGTGGACCAGCCCCTCACAAGGCCCTGCCGGAGCCCTCTCAGCAGCACAGCACTGCACACAGAGCCAAGCAGAGCCCGCAAGAGAGCTCTCCGGTCCTGGGCTGTGCTGGGAGGGGAGGGTGGCTGTGCTCATGGTGGCAGGGCAGCGTGGGGGCCGTGGGTGGGAGAAAGGCCCTCTGCCCAGCTCTGTGCTGAGCTCCCGCACGGGTGGAGAGAGCACGTGTCATGGGCTGCTTTGCCCAAGGAGCCCTCTCACGCCGCTCTGCCCATCTCACGCTTCTTCCCTCTCGCTGCCTCTGTGCCCGCTGTGTGCCCTGGGTTCTTTGGTGCACACACAGGAGAGTCGTGCCCTCCTTGCCTCAGCCCTTCCCAGGGCTGCTGGAGGCTTCTTGACTCTCCCTCAGGGCTTTGCCCACCTGCTCCACATCCAATGGCTCTGTCCAAGAGCAGGTGTTCGGCTTGGTCAAGCCCTGTGGTCCCTGCCTGGCTGCAGAAGGCCGAGAGGTTTTGTGGGCAAAGGACAGGCACAGGGAGTGCTATTTCTGTACTGCTGCAACTGTCCCCGCCTGTGGGAATGGTTCAAGTCGGTTGGTTTGGTGAGTTCTGGGAACAAGTATCACTCTTCTCTCCCGTTGAATCTTGCACAGTGGTTTATTACACTGGCCCTGAGGTGACACGTGAATCTAGTTCAGCGGGGCGCTTTCACGGCATATCTGCCAGGCGATGAGCTCTCTGCTTTCATGAGCCAGCAGATTTTCAGAACTAGGCAGCATGAGGTCCTGAGCAGTCTGACCTAACTTTGCATTTGCCCCTGCTTTGAGTAGGGGGGTTAGACCAGAGACCTCCAGCATCCCTTTCAACCTAGATCGTTCTACGATTCTGTGATTCCTGCTTGAAGATAACAGTCTGTTGGTTCAGGGAGAGTTACTTCCAAGACCAAGAGCTTAAATCTCATCTCTGTAGTCCAAAAGTGTTGTTCGAACTGCACCCTCAGATTGCCTCTCAGCACCACGGAGAACCAAACTTCATCCCAATTTCACAAAAGTGTGGAGCAGTACAACAAGCAAGTGTGCCTGTAAGTTCAGAAGCAGCCAGGCTCCTCTCCAAACACAAGGCAATGTTCGGGGAAGGCAATACGCCCACTGACGTCCTTCTTCAACAGTTCAACGCTGCATTCCTTAAAAATGGCTCCTTCAAAGCCTCCTTCCTTTCTCAGTTATGAAAGGCTGCAGAAAGTTCGGATGGCGGAAGCTGAACGCAGCCAGTTTGCACAGGGTCACCGTGGCGCAGGGACTCCCAAGCCTGCAACAGCCCCGCTCGGGCCCCAGCAATCCTGTGCAGCTGAGTGAACGTGGTGCCAGGCTCCCCCCAACCCTCCTGCCTCTCAGCACCCTGTCACACACCAGCTCACCGAGACCCATCCTGAGTCTCACTGAACAGGCAAGGCAGAACCAGCATTTCCACCTCTCTATAAAAGCTGCTGGAAAACAACCTCCTGGGCAGCACATGTGGTCACTGGCAAAGCCTGCGTTAACTACCACGCAGAGCTCTTTGCAGCATCCAGCATGGGGGAAAAACAAGGGTTAGGCCAGTGCCATGGTGTTTTTGGTAACTGAGCACATGTAATAGTCCTCTTTTTTCTCCCCACCTCCTCCTCCTCCTCACCCCTGCCATTGCCTCAGCCTTATATTGTATCTCAAGATGTCATTGGGGAGTTAGAGAACTGCTCCCAGGTGCTGGAGGAAATGGCAGGTGCACATCTTCTCTGACTACATGGTGATGCCTTCACACCTGCTTCACCATGGATAAAATCATCTCACAGCCTGAGAGCCCACAGCCAGGGAGCATCTCCTAAAGCCAGGAGATTCTCATGACACTACAAAAGCCGGCTGCTTCTGGCTCCTAGGCATCTTGACAGACCCACGGCACACCTGAAGGGAGACAAGCCCTTGCTCTGCAGCTTTCTAACAACAAGTTTGCTGATGATACAAAACTAGGAGGAGGGGCTGACACCCCAGAGGGCTGTGCTGCCATTCAGAGGGACCTCGACAGGCTGGAGAAACGGGCAGAGGAACCTCCTGAAGTTCAACAAAAGGAAGCACAAAGTTCTGCCCCTGGGGAGGAAGAACACCAGGACGGGCTGGGGGCCGAGCTGCTGGAAAGCAGCTTGGCAGAAAAGGACCTGGTGGGCAACAAGCTGACCACGAGCCAGCAATGCACCTTTGTGGGCCCAGCTGGTGCATCACAATGTGCCGCGGCGGCACCGCGGCGACCTGGCCACGGCCAGCAGCGTGTACCCCGGGTGGGCACTGTGCCAGCACGGCGCAGCACAGGCGGAGGTGACTCCCAGCCCGGCAGCACTGCTCGGCACAGGGACGCGCTTCCAGCCTCACGCAGGCGCGGGACACGGCCGCACCGCAGCCGTCCGCCCGGCCTCGGCGCCATGGGCCAGGCCAGCTGCTGCGGCGCCCGGGGCGCTGCCGGCCCCGCTGCCGGCACGCGGGCACAGCCCGGGGCCCCCGGCCCCGCGCCTCCTGGCGCCCGCCGCCGCCTCTGGGGCCGCGCAGCCTCCCGGCCCCCGCCGCCGCTCGGCGCCTTCGTCTCCAGCAGCAGCCCCCAGCTCCTGCTCGCCCTCCGTGCGCAGGTGACGCGGCACCAGCGCACGCGCCGCAGGCACCTGCTGCTCTTCCCCCACGCCGTCGCCATCGCCAGCTTCAAGTAAGAGCAGCCATCGCAGCCCTCCTTCCTCCCCGACACCGCCTCGGCCTCCACCACCCGTCCCCAGGCACATTCCTCGCCCCAAGGGGTCCTGCGGGATCCATGAATGCACAAAGCATGTCTTTAATGAGGGGAGGTGCAAGGAGAACACGACAGGCTCCTGCTCTTGTCCTTCTCCTCTGCAAGCCTTCACCAAGCATCCCGCTGCTATCATTGCCCTACACTGACCTCTCCAAAGTCCTCTGCGTGTGTGCTGCGAAGGAGGCTCATTGCTGCTGCCCGCGGCTCAGGGCCACCGTTCCCATGGCTCTGCCCCTGGAAACGGCTCTGCCATGGGGGACAGCTGGGGTTGCCCCCACGGCAAACACCCACAGATGAGTCCCTGCTCTTCCTCCCGGCAGATGCGGCCCCACTTTCCGCCTGCAGCACCGCGTGCGGCTCAGCGAGCTCTGGGTGCTGTGCAGCGAGGAGGCGGCCGCGGCCAGGCCTGAGGACGAGGAGCAGGAGCAGGAGGAGGAGGAGGTCTTCGGCCTCAAGTGCAGCCGCACCCTCATCCTCGTCTGGCCCAGCGACCTCTGCGTGGTCACTTTTGGGTGAGTCTGGGCGACACCTGCCAGGGCCCCGCGCGAGCCCCTCTCCTGCCCCGCACGGCTCAGCCCTGGCCCTGGCACTCTGCCCACGGGGGCGAGAGCTGTTTGGGGCCAGCTCTGTCCCACGCAGGAGCAGCAGCAGCAGCAGCAGCAGCAGCGTGGGCTGAGGCCGCTTCTCCTTTGCGCTGCAGGTCGCAGGAGGTGAAGCAGCTCTGGCTGGACACGATGCTCCGGTAAGCTCTGCCGGGGAACTCCACGTGCCGCCGTAGGGCTGAGAGCGGGCGAGTGCTCCAGGCGGAGCTGCACGCAGAAACACCGGAACGTCGCTGGGGAAAGGGGCACCCGCCGCCCAGGGCAGCTCCTGGGCACAGCGGCGGGACTTGCTCAGCCTCGCGGTCGCAGTCGCCACCGAGCCCAGGAGCTGTCACCGCAGCTCCTCGCCGGCAGGCGCGGGCACCCCGAGTCGCTGCCGTCCGTCCCCACGAGGAGGAGGCCCGTGGGCAGCAGGAGGCAGGGCGCCGCAGAGCGCTGCTCCCAGCCAGCGCTGCCGCAGGCTCTCGGGCTTGGGGGTCCCTCGGCAGCGCGGGGCTGGCTGGCAGCAGAGAGCGGCGAGGGCTGGCGCTGACAGAGCTCTTGGCGTGCCCTTCCCTGTGCACAGGCAGAGCCCAGGAGCCCCGGGAGCCAGGCTCACCCGACTGCCCTCCCTGCGCCTCCTCACCGAGCTCGTCGGCTTCTGCCGTCCCGTAAGTGTCCTCACGCCGCCCGCCGCGCCCCGACAGCGCCTCGGCTTCCCCAAAGGCGCCCAAAGCTGGCCAGTTCCTCACGGCGCCTCTTTGCTCTCTCGCCTAGGAGGTGTCGCTGACGGCGGCGACCGTGGAGACGCTGATCTCGGCAGAGGTGAGCAGGGCTCCCTTTCCCTGCCCGCGCTGCCTGTGCACGCGCGCTAGCTCAGCCCCTGGGGCGGCTCCCCGGGGCGGGCAAAGGCAGCAAATGCCTCGTGCCAGGCAGAGCGCGGCAGGGCGCACCGTCCCCGCGGCCACGGGCAGAGCCCTCGTGCCGCGCTGGGGCTGCTGGGCACCGAAGCAGCAGCCTCCAGCCGTGCGGGGGCTGCGGGCTGCAGGGCCGCTTCGGGGGCGCTGGCTGCGCAGGAGCCTTTGCCACAGCCCCCGTGGCACAGAGGGGCAGCGTCGGGCCCGCACCTCCGGCCTCTCCTCCGCGGGCCTTGGGCGCCCTCCGCTTCGCCCGGGAGCCTCGCGCAGATGCCTGCGTCGCTGCAGCAACTCCCTCGCGGCCCCGGCTGCTGAGGGGCACCTCTGTGACCTTCACCCGTTTCTCGCAGCAGGCTGACGCCAAGAAATGCCCCCGCTCGGACCCTCCCGACGTGCAAGAGGGCCTTGGCCACTTGCCTGGTGAGTCTGAGAAAGAGACGGAGCAGCTGCCTTCTGACACGCTGCTTGTTCCCTCCCACCATGCAAAACCTCTGCGCCTCTGCACAAGCTGGAGGAGACCCTGCAGCACAGGGCGCCGCACACACACAAGCGGCACCGTCCGGCTCTCTCCGCCGCATCTTCTACACTGAGCTTGGCTTTGCTTTTGCTTGCAGCAGAGGGAGCGAAGGCAAGAAGGCCGCTGATATCATGGCCACTTGCTCGGCGAGGAGCCTCTGCCAGCGGGGACCGCCCAGGGCAGCTCGACTCTGGCCCCAGGGCGGCTCTCTTTGGCCAGCCTCTGGCAGTCGTCTGCGGGGAGGATGGTGGCCTGCCCCAGCCAGTGCAGGTAAGCAAGCCTGGGGACGGAGGCATCCTGGCTGCTCGTGCGAGGCCGCATGCCCAGCCCTTGTGCATGTCTGTGGTGTGACAGAAGTCACCTGAAGGAATCTTTCAGCAGCAGAAGCATCCAGGGCTTCAGTCGAGGACTGGCAATGAACATTATCGTTGGGTGAAAGATGCTCTTGTGAGAGTTTCCCCGCAGAGCTGGCTTTTCCAGCAGAGAGGCTTTTCTCTCTTGCAAGCAATCTCTGCCGGGCATCGAGGCTGGCTTGGGAAGGAGGGGATTCGAACATGGTGGCTTGAGGACTCCACTGAAGTCAGGGGGGTTCCCCAGTGCAAAAAGAGGGTGCATTAGGAAATAGCAGGTTCCTGCCAGTGCAATCTGTGTGGAACAAGAAGGAGCTACTAAGCCAAGCAAAGCAGAGTGTGCCTGCAAGACCAAAACTGTCCCTATCTTCCTGCAGGATCTCCTGGATATACTGTATAAGAAAGGGCCTGCCACTGAGGGGATCTTCAGGATAGCGGCCAGCGAGAAGGCCCGCAAGGAGCTGAAGGAGGTCCTGAACCAGGGCGAGAACGCTGACCTGGACAGCAAACCTGTGCACCTCTTGGCAGTGGTGCTGAAGGTGAAGTCCTCTGACTTTTAGCTCTCAGAGCACGTGGCTAACCTGCAAGGGCCCACCTGAGTGCCCACATTGACCTCAGTGGCACTCAAAGCTAAAACCCTACTGAAGCCAAACTCAGGGGTTCAGGCTGAGCACAGTTGGGCATTTTTCTTCTCAACTGGATTTTCAGTTCCCCTAGTTCCGCCCTGGATTCCCTGCATGCCCATGGCAAACTCACTTCCTCCACCTGCTCCTCACTGAGGACTACTGAGATGCAGGGCCAGACCAAAGGCTCAGATATGAGCTGGCTCCTGCTCCTGCACTCACACCACTGCACTTGGCACGTACTCACGCAGCCCGCTGCACTCTCAGTGCTCAGGAGCACCTTTGGGAGCAAGGAGCTCAAAGCAACCTGCCTCCAAGGGAGCCCAAGTCATGAGGATGCTCCCCCTCTGCTCACTGGTAGTGTCCAGAGCCTCATCTAAGTTCCTTGGCCTTGCAGGACTTCCTCCGAAATATCCCTTCCAAACTCCTCTCGGACAACCTCTATGACGAGTGGATGCTAGCGCTGGAGAAGCCAAGCCAGCAGGAGAAAACTGATGAACTGAAACGGTGAGTTTTGTAACCAGTGCCACCATTCTGGAGGGGCTGAGAGAGGCCAGGGACTTCTCTGGAAACTGGGAATCTCATGTAAAAACCTGTTGTTTCTGTCAGCTTGCTATTGCTTCTGTGGGGGTTGGTTCTGAGGGCAAGTGGCACAGAAAAACACTTCTCTGGCAATAACATTTCCTCAAGGTGTTTAAGATTGCTCTACAAAACATGAGGAAGCATGATTTCTTGTGAGTTGAAATGAAAATTGCTCCAGTGAAGAAGGAGCAGCTCCTGCACCCTGCATTAATGTTACATTTTGTTTGTGTTCCCCAGGGTGGCTGACAGCCTGCCCAGAGCAAACCTCCTCTTGCTCCAGCGCTTGCTTGCTGTGCTCCATCACATCAGCGAAAACGTGGAGACCAGCAGGATGGACACCAGCAACCTGGCCATCTGCGTGGGGCCAAACCTGCTGAGCCCCGGCACGGACAACGGGCTCCCGCTGGCAGTGCTGAAGGAGCGCAATGACAAGGTCTCTTGAATTCACCCCCTCGCTACCGCCTTGGGGGCAGCTCTGCGCCATGCCCACAGAGACCCCTGCCCTTGCAAAAGCTCACCAAAGCAGCACCTCTGAACGCTGGGGGCGCCCCTCACCGGCACTCTCTGCAACGGCACAGGCAAATCTCTAAATCCGTGGTTTTCTGTGGGCAGGTGACAGCACTGGTCGAGTTCCTAATAGACAACTGCCGAGCACTATTTGGGGAGCACATCGCCTTGCCCTTCAGTCCCTCGGCCGAGGAGTCACCGGAGCACACACACAGCTCCACAGGTAGGAGGATGCACTGATGATTGTCCCCGGCCAGGGCTGCTGCTTTGCATTCTTTCACTGCATATCGGAAGACATCTGTGGCCATGCAGAGAGGTGCAGAGGGTTTAATATGGTATTGCAGCGTTTGCCTCCTGGAACGCTTTCCAGGAGCTCAGAAGGACAACACTCACAAAACAACACCCATGCCAGATGGTAAACGTCTGCACAGCTCTGCTCCTCACCTAGATGCTGCCTATGGCCTAGAACTGCACTCTCGCAGGACATTGCCCTCTCTGCCTCCTTAACTTCTCCTCTAGCTCGTCGGCAGGAAGGTTGTATTTGGTGAAGTGTGTGGTTGCACAGGGAAAGTCCCCTGGTATCTTCAGAGAGTACCTAAAAAGCACCTAACAGGCTCCTTCTCCCCACAGCACACCCAGGGGCTCCTCAGCACGACGGTTCTGCCTGCAGCAGCCCAGAGGCGGGAGCTGAAGGCAGCACCCCTACACTGGAGACGGAGCAGCCCAACGGCAGGAGCAGCAGTCTCAGCAGACCATATCCAAAATGCGTCTCTGCCCCTGCCCTGAGCAATGTGATGAATGACATCAGCAGGATGCAGAGGTGGTTCTCAGAGCCGGACCTGTCCTTGCACAACCGCTTTGAAGGCACGAGCAGGGAGCAGGAGCCAAGCAAAAGTGAGGGCAATTACGAAGGCATGGGCAGGGAGCAGGAGCCGAGCAAAAGTGAGGACAATTACGAAGGCACGAGCAGGGAGCAGGAGCTGAGTGAAAGTGAGGGCAATAACGAAGGCACGAGCAGGGAGCAGGAGCCAAGTGAAAGTGAGGACAATTTTGAAGGCGTGAGCAAGGAGCAGGAGCCGAGCAAAAGTGAGGGCAATTACGAAGGCACGAGCAGGGAGCAGGAGCTGAGTGAAAGTGAGGGCAACTACGAAGGCACGAGCAGGGAGCAGGAGCCGAGTGAAAGTGAGGACAATTTTGAAGGCATGAGCAGGGAGCAGGAGCTGAGCAAAAGTGAGGGCAATTTCCCAGTTCTTCAGTAACAGCTAAGGCTGGAGAAGGAGGCACTTGATAAAACACCTTTCAAGATTGCCTTCACAATTATCACACAGCTCTCTATACCCAAAACATCCTCCAGCTGCTCCCTGCAGAGCTACTTTCCTCATCTCATGCCTCCGTCTTCACCTGCTCCACACTGCTTTCACCCTCTACTCCACAAAATAACTTTTAAAATAGGCCCCAGGCTTCTTCCACCAAGCGCACTGAGGACAGCAGCAGACACCTAGCAGAGCCATCAAAAAGCACTCCATGTCATGCCATTTGGCCAACTGCAGGAAAAGGTGCGCAAAAAGCCTCCAGAACTGGGCGCCTGGGAGCACATCCAGCAAGGAAAAGCATCCTATGTTTAAATAGCCTGTCTCTCCTCTGGGCACTCTCCAAAGTAAAGGTTGTAAAAACAATGTCTTGCCTATCCTTTGAAATATTTTACTTTCAATGGACAAAGAATAAGCTAGCTTTGCAGGAGCATTTTTTTCTTGAGAGGCTCTCCTGAAGTCGTCATCAGCTTGCGATGTCACATTCCTCCACCAGAAGAGGTGGGGCAGAGAGACTTGTGTGTGACTCTGTACAAATAGATGTAAAAGTGCTGTCTATAACCTATTGTGTGTGAAAATTAGGCAGTGATTAATCAACAGTGTTGTATTTGTGTTCCAAAAAGGACAATTTCCAAGCTGGCAGCTCCAAAACTTGTCCCACCTTCCCTATGCTCTTGCCCAGCATTTACCAGAATCAAATATTATCATTCCCTGCTCAAAATGGCAAGGACCAAGTCAAGATAGGACATTCCTTGGCACCTGATGCATGAGATGATGGAAAACTCTGCCAGAATCTGTATGATTCAATATGCACCTCAGAACCAAAACATCATGCAGCAATAAAGGCTTTAAAAAATGAAATGTTTGCTTTCTCATCTAGGGGACCAAGCTTCACGCCCATTTACAGTACATATAGGCATAGGGGATAAGGGATGTCAATAATAACCATGGCAATAAGATCTGCAAGATACAGAGAATTAACCAAGTGACCTTTGGCCCGAAATCCTGCTGAGGCTCTGTAGTGAGAACACCTGCAGAAGATCTGGCAAGGAGTCAGTGACTGGCAGAGTCCGTGGTAGCAGGCCCAGGGCTAGTCTGTGTTAGGTGCAGGACTTTGCAAGGCATTGACAAACTGCAGCAAGCCCAATGCAAAGCCAAAAGGATGGTCAGGGGCCTCGAGCACATTATGTATGAAGACAGGCTGCAGTGGCAGGGTGTGGAAAGCAGCTTTGCCAAAAAGAGCCAGGGGCTCCTGGAGAACAAGCTGAAGATGATTCAGCACTGTACCCTTGTGACAAAGAAGGCCAACAGCACCCTGGGCTGCGTTAGGAAGGGTGCTGCCAGCAGGTGGAGGGAGGTGATCCTTCCCCTCTGCTCAGCACTGCTGAGGCCACGTATGGAGTGCTGCGCCCAGTTTTGGTCTCCCAAGTGCAAGGAAGACACGGACCTAGTGGAGCGAGTCCAGTGGACGGCTGCTAAGATGATTAGGGGACTGGAGCATCTCTCATATGAGGAGAGGCGGAGAGAGCTGGGACTGTTCTGCCTGGAGAAGACAAAGCGCAGAGTGGATCCTGTCAGTGTGTCTAAATATCTGAAGGGAGGGTGTAAGGAAGACAGAGACTCTTCTCAGTGGTACCCAGTGACAGGACAAGAGGCAACAGGCACAAAATGAAATACAATGAATTCTGTTCAAACATAAGAAAAAAACTTTTTTTCTCTCTCTTTTTTTTTTTTTTTTATTGTAAGGGTGACTGAACACTGGGACAGGTTGCCCAGAGAAATTTGGCAGTCTCTGTCCTTGGACCTATCTGCTGTAGACGACCCTAAGAGGGTCGGACTAGACATTCTCCAGAGGTGACTAGATGATCTCCAAGCTCAGGGATTCTGTGTTCAGACTTCTGTCTACAGCTATGTAATGAGTGGCTATAGAGTAGCTGCAATGAGACTCTTCTCAAAGAGATGAGGGGAACAAACAGAAATGCTATGGAAGAAAATTCCAATTAAATATAAGAAAATTTCAGCAGGAGGGTGACCTAGAATGGGGGCTGAGAGGGATGGGGACTCTTCATCCTTGGAGAAATTCAAAACTCAGCTTAATCAGGCCTTGAGCAATCTGATCCTTAGCTGATGTTGAAAATGATTGTACTTTGAGCTGGAGGTCGGACCAGAGTTTTCTTGCAAACTTTTTTTTTTTTTAATGCATTGACCATCTCAGATTCTAACTCCACATCCCCTCCATGTCAGCATCACTGTGCCTCAGCACGCCACATGTAGCCCACCAGGATGCCAGGATGGCCAGGGCCAGTGGTGCCATGGACAACACACCTGACTACGGATCAGGAGACTGCAGGTTTGACTCCTTGCAGGCTCGACCTTTTCCTTTGCACAGCTTGGCCACAGTGGAAGTGATGGTGATAGTGCCCTGCTTTCTCTTTGGTGGTCACCATTGCCTGGTGCTTCTGCCAGCCTGCTGGCAAACAGCTGCGTCTTACCCACAGTCTTACCCACAGTAGAGGACAGCTCAGTCAGGGACCACTGCCTTTGAGACCGTTACAGAATCACAGAATCACAGAATCACTGAGGTTGGAAGGGACCTCTGGAGATCATCTAGTCCAACCCCCCTGCTCAAGCAGGGTCACCTAGAGCACATTGCACAGGATTGCATCCAGGCGGCTTTTGAATATCTCCAGAGAAGGAGACTCCACCACCTCTCGGGGCAACCTGTTCCAGTGCTCTGTCACCCTCACAGTGAAAAAGTTTTTCCTCATGTTAAGATGGAAGTGTCTGTGTTTCAGTTTGTGCCCATTGCCTCGCGTCCTGTCGCTCGGCACCACTGAAAAGAGTCTGGCCCCATCCTCTCGACACCCTCCCTTCAGATACTTGTACACATTGATAAGATCTCTCAGCCTTCTCTTCTCCAAGCTAAACAGGCCCAGCTCTCTCAGTCTTTCCTCATAAGAGAGATGCTCCAGTCCCCTAATCATCCTTGTGGCCCTTCGCTGGACTTGCTCCAGTAGTGCCACATCCCTCTTGTACTGGGGAGCCCAGAACTGGACGCAGTACTCCAGATGTGGCCTCACCAGGGCTGAGGAGAGGGGGAGAATCACCTCCCTCGACCTGCTGGCAACACTCTTTCTGATGCAGCCCAGGATACCATTGGCCTTCTTGGCCACAAGGGCACATTGCTGCCTCATGCTTAACTTGGTGTCCACCAGCACTCCCAGGTCCTTCTCCGCAGAGCTGCTTTCCAGCAGCTCAACCCCCAACCTGTACTGGTGCATGGGGTTATTCCTCCCCAGGTGCAGGACCCTGCACTTCCCTTTGTTGAATTTCATGAGGTTCCTCTCTGCCCACCTCTCCAGCCTGTCCACGTCTCTCTGAATGGCAGCACAGCCCTCTGGCGTATCGGCCACTCCTCCCAGTTTTGTATCATCAGCAAACTTGCTGAGTGTGCACTCTGTCCCTTCATCCAGGTCATTGATGAAGAAGTTGAACAAGACTGGACCCAGTACTGACCCCTGGGGGACACCGCTAGCTACAGGCCTCCAACTAGACTCTGTGCCACTGATCACAACTCTCTGAGCTCTGCCATTCAGCCATGTCTCAATCCACCTCACTGTCCACTCATCTAACCCACACTTCCTGAGCTTGTCTATGAGGATGCTATGGGAGACAGTGTCAAAAGCCTTGCTGAAGTCTAGGTAGACAACATCCACTGCTCTCCCCTCATCTACCCAGCCAGTCATTCCATCATAGAAGGCTATCAGATTGGTTAGGCATGATTTCCCCTTTGTGAAGCCATGCTGACTACTCCTCATCACCTTCTTTTCCTCCACATGCGTGGAGATGGCTTCCAGGATGATCTGCTCCATCACCTTTCCAGGGATGGAGGTGAGGCTGACTGGCCTGTAGTTCCCTGGGTCCTCCTTCTTGCCCTTTTTGAAGACTGGGGTGACATTGGCTTTCTTCCAGTCCTCGGGCACCTCTCCTGTTCTCCATGACCTTTCCAAGATGATGGAGAGTGGCTTAGCAATAATGTCCGCCAGCTCCCTCAGCACTCCTGGGTGCATCCCATCAGGGCCCATGGATTTGTGGGTGTCAAGTTTGCTTAAATGATCTCTAACCCACTCCTCCTCCACCAAGGGAAAGTCTTCCTCTCTCCAGACTTTCTCTCTTGCCTCCAGGGTCTGCGGTTCCTGAGGGCTGGCCTGAGCAGTAAAGACTGAAGCAAAGAAGGCATTCAGTAACTCTGCCTTCTCTGCATCCTTCGTCACCAGGGCACCCACTCCATTCAGCAAAGGGCCCACATTTTCCCTAGTCTTCCTCTTGCTGCTGATGTATTTGAAGAAGCCCTTCTTGTTGTCCTTGACATCTCTAGCCAGATTTAATTCCAAACGGGCCTTAGCCTTCCTCGTCACATCCCTGCATACTCTGACAACATTCCTATATTGCTCCCAAGTGGCCTGTCTCCCTTTCCACTTTCTGTATACTTCCTTCTTCTGGTTGAGTTTTGCCAGGAGCTCCTTGCTCATCCATGCAGGTCTCCTGCCTCCTTTGCTTGACTTCCTACTCATAGGGATGCACCGCTCTTGAGCCTGGAGGAAGTGATGTTTGAATATTAACCAACTCTCTTGAACACTCCTTCCTTCCAGGGCCCTCACCCATGGGATTCCTCCAAGTAGGTCCCTGAAGAGGCCAAAGTTTGCTCTCCTCAAGTCCAGGGTTGCGATCCTACTTGGTGCCCTGCTGCCTCCTCGCAGGATCCTGAACTCCACCATCTCATGGTCACTGCAGCCAAGGCTGCCCCCGACCTTCACATCTTCCACCAGTCCTTCTTTGTTTGTTAGTACGAGGTCCAGCAGCACACCTCTCCTTGTTGGCTCCTCCACCACCTGGGTCAAGAAGTTGTCACCAATGCTCTGCAGGAATCTCCAGGACTGTTTGTGCCTAGCTGTGTTGTCTTTCCAGCAGATATCGGGGTGGTTGAAGTCCCCCATGAGAACCAGGGCCTGGGATCGTGAGGCTACTTCCAGCTGTCTGTAGAAGGCCTCATCGACTTCCTCTTCCTCATCAGGTGGCCTGTAGTAAACACCCACAACAGTGTCACCTCTATTAGCCTGCCCTTTGATCCTTACCCATAAGCTCTCGACTCGCTCTTCATCCACCCCTAGGCACAGCTCAATACATTCCAGTTGCTCTCTCACATAAAGAGCAACTCCACCACCTCGCTTTCCTGGCCTGTCTTTCCTAAAAAGTACGTAGCCATCCATGACAGCACTCCAGTCATGCAAGCTATCCCACCATGTCTCTGTAATGGCAATGAGATCATGGCCCTGCGACCGCACACACATCTCTAGTTCTTCCTGTTTGTTCCCCAAGCTGCGTGCATTGGTGTACAGGCATTTCAGGGAGGTGATCGAGCATGCAGGTTTCCCAGGAGGGATACAAGAGGGTCCTCCATAGCCACATCCCATGCGCACTTCCCTGGCTGCATTCACCTGCTGGAGGCATCCTGACTTGAGCAGTCTTTTGCCAACTACCCTGTCACTATAACTCTCCCCTTCCCCCATCTTTCCTAGTTTAAAGCCCTCCTTACCAGGTTGGCCAACCTGTTGGCAAAGACCCGCGTGCCCCGCCTCGTGAGGTGGATCCCATCTCTCGCCATCAGTTGTCGATCTTCAAACAGGGTCCCATGGTCGTAGAAACCAAAACCCTGTTGCCAACACCAGCGGCGCAGCCAGTCGTTAACCTGGAAAGTCCGTCTCCTCCTCCTCTCATCCATCCCCCTCACTGGCAGGATTGAGGAGAAGATGACGTCTGATCTCACTGTGCACACACCTTAGAAGGACTGCAGGCTGTGTGCAAATGTGGGCAAATGCTAGTAGGAAGGGTGAGCCACTAATGGAGGAGGGCAGGAGGGAGATAGGGATGGAGGGAGTGAGGAAGGAGAGGAGGAGGCTGCAGCCAGGAGTTGCAAAGAGCAACCTGACAGATAACACAGTCTTTAGCACATAGAGGGGTCTTAGGGGACCCTGAGAGACCACAGAAGGCTCTGAGAATTGGTGCAGAAATAGTGTGGATGTTATAAACATCACAAATCCTATAAACATCACAAACACAACCCCCGCTTGGGTCTGGGGTATGGGAGTACCTGGTGCATCTCCTCAACACCAGGTAAGGGAAAGGGGTAATGCAAGAGGTGCCTCTGCTCAAGCTGCTGCTGCAGGTACAGGACAAAGATAGCAGATTGTGCTATCAGAGAGGACAAAGAGGAGAGCAGCAGGATTTTTGCAGGGACCCTGCAGCACCAGAGCACAAGCGTAGGATAAGTGAGGGTGTGAGGAGGCAAGAGAGTGGTGGAGGCAGGAAGCCTGTGACATGTCCCAGGAGGCAGAAGGCTACAGAGGGCACTTACAGGGAAGGGATTGGGTCTGGCTGCAGGTAAGGAGGATGGCAATCATTGGAGGCTCCTTTGGGCATGGAACAGAGGTCCTGACTGCCAACCCATGCTCTGGGTCACTGGGATCACTGCTTGACTGGCCCTGACCTGCAATGCTGGGCAGAGACTACCAAGGCTCATCAGCTTCCAGACTCTTCCCAGTTGGTGCACGCTGACATGGGCACCAGGGATGCTCTACTGGTCCTGCACCTAACACAGGTTAGCTCAAAGGAAAAGCACAGGCAATACAATGGGAATCCAGCACAGCCTCAAGCCTGACCCAGGTGTGATTCAGGCACACAAATTTCTGATCTGGAGTCAGATGCGCTGCCCTTGCGCCACGAGGTCGAACTGGAGGGATGCAGTGCCCAGGCATGGACCACGGCCAGGGTGTTGGGGAAATGCCCTCCATGGGGCATCCTGATCAGGGTGATGGAGGGGACAGGTGGGTGCCAAGAGAGATGGTGGCCAAGGCCTGGGGTATCCAGGTGGAGGATGGCCACCCAGGGCAGGATGGCGTGGTGGCACAGGGGGCAACATGATCCTAGGGGACCTGGGCTGGCAGCTGAACACATCCCATCCCATCTTGCCCCATGCAGCGGTCACATGTACTGCACAGGGTGGGAAGGCTGCAGCTATCCTGGCACTCACTGTTCCCACATGCTTAGCACGACCCTCCCTCCGCCTGTGGCTGGCCTGCAGTCCCCCACCAGCATCTTCAGGATGCTGTGGCAGACACTAGCAATGCCTGGAGCAAGCAAACAACCCCTTTCCCTGGGAGAATCAGAGACCTCAGGGCAGCATGTCTCCTGTGGGGCCAGCAGGGTGCCTGCCCAGCACACCCTTGGCAAGAGAAGTCACGCACTGCCAGTGGGTGCCCAGCACCCACCTCAGACTCTGCTGAGGAATGGGGCCCTCAGCCCTTCTGTGTGGCCTGGCCTGAGGCATCAGCCTCCCACAGTCCCTAAGGAGGCCTCAGCCTGCGATGCCTTCAGCTTCCAGCCTCATCCCCTGCGATCATGTTGCCCCCCTGCGCCACCACCCCATCCTGCCTTGGCCATCCATCCTCCACCTGGACACACCGGGCCATGGTGACCCTCTCCCTGGGCACCCACTCACCCCCTCCACTGCCCTGCTAGGGGAGCACCAGGACGCCCCTGGGGTGGTCCCCGTGGAGAGCACATCCTCACCACCCAGGCTGCGGTCTGTACCTGGGTGTTGCATGCCACCACCCTGAACTTGTGGCGCAAAGGCAGCGCGTCTGACTCCAGATCAGAAGGTTGTGTGTTCGAATCACACCGGGGTCAGGCTTGGGGCAGGACTGGGGGCTACCTGTGCTTTTCTGTTGTGCAGTTTTCCATTGTGGAGCTTGTCTATGTCACACGCAGGGTTTTGCAAGACATTGAGAAACTAGAGCAAGACCAAGACAAGAGCTCGAAGATGGCTTGGGGCTGCAGCACATGATATGCTTAGGTAGCCTGAGAGATCTGGATTGGTTTAGCCTGCAGGATGGAAGATTAAGAAAGGATCTTAATTCTGCTTCCAGATTAGCAGTGGTGTTATTTGATGGTGGCTGGGCATTTTGCCCTTTTAGCAGGGCTCAGGTCTGCCATAAGGGCTGGAGGAACTCTTTCTTTCCCGTAGGGCAAGAAGCCATCCCACCTTTGCCCTGCAGAAGGCCCAACAGGTGGGACAAGAGCCAGGAGACGGAAGGCCTTTACCGAGAAAGCAGACCACCACCACCACCACCACAAGGGCAGCACAAAACGGGGACAATACAAAAGGCACCTGCTGTTGAACCAAGCCTGACCCTGGTGTGATCTGAACACACAACTTTCTGATCTGGAGTCAGATGTGCTGCCCTTGCACCACGAGGTCTGGGCAGAGGGGCACAGCACCCAGGCATGGACCGTGGTGTGGGCATTGGGGATGTGCTCTGCATGGGATCACACAGGGCTGCCCTCATAGCAGGGCCACGGGAGGTGGAGAGGATGGGGGCACCCTGTGAAGAGGGGGTGGACAAGTTCTGGCTGTAGAGTGCAGTCCAGGCTGCAGGATGAATGTGCAGGGCGGGGTGGGGCTGAGGTGCAGAGAGACAGTGAGGGCTCAGCGTACATGGGCAAAGCTGAAGAAGGGGGGATGATGGTGTCCTGGGTCAGGCCATGCAAAAGGGAGGAGTGTCCACATCTGCCACAGGGCCTGAGGCGGGCACTGGGCATCTGCCAGGTGAGTGGAGTCTCTCCCCAGGATGTGTTGGGCAGCCACCGCACCTGCCCCTCAGGGGACACCCCTTGCTCAGCACCCTCTTTCCTCTGGCACTGGCCCCGTAGTGCTGTGCTGTGCAGTGCTAGAGTGTGCCATGACCCCGGGGGGGACAGATGGACGGTCTCCCTCAGGGGCCTCTGCATTGCATTTCTCACACCTACCCTTGCTGTCCTGCCTTATTTCAGCGAGGTGGCATGTTCCGGGAACTGCTTCTCCAAGACATTGGGACCCAGAAGGAGCAAAGTTGTCGGAGAGGGGAAAGCTGTCCCAGGCAAGGTCAGGTGATTAAAGGCAAATCTGTGCTACCCTTCACCTCCAGCCTGTTCTGGTGAGTCACAGGAAGCCCTGCTGCTGGGGGTGCCAGGCTGTTTGGGGGCCAAGGCCACTGGTGCAAGAGCCAACCAAGCTGACCATGCATCAGGAGGGTGCAGGCTCGTTCCTGTGTGGCTCAGCCCGTTTCTGCCCACAGCAATGGTGGTGGTGGCACCTGCTTTCTGCATGGCCACTGGCCTGCCCTTTTTGTGCTGGGGCACAGGCAAGAGCCCCCTGTTCAGTCATTGCCCCTCGACTAAGCCCAGCTCAGCTCTCCTCAAGTCCTGGCTTGTCATTCTGCTACTCATCTTCCCCACTCCTCTCAGGATTTGCAGATCAACCCTGAAAAGGCTCCCTGCACCCAAAGCCTGCACATCCCCAGCCAGTTCTTCCTTCCTTATCAGCACGGAGGTCTCTACCAGAGAGTTGGGAGAAACACCAGGCAATGGTTGCCACCAAGGAGGAACCAGGGCACCGGACACCATCACTGTGCTGTCCACCATTGCCAGGTTGGGATGAGGAAAAGGTCAAGCCAGGCAGGAGTCAAACCTGCAGTCTCCTGATCCATAGTCAGGCACGTTATCCATTGCACCACTGGCCCCAGCCCCTGGCCAGCCTGGTGCCCCCGGGGGTCTTTCCGTGGGCTGCCAGGGAGGGTTGGCAGTGAAGGTGGGGGAAGATGATCTCTCCCCTTGGCCATCTTTCCTGAATCCATCACGGCTACCCCTTCTCACCCATGGGGAGAGGGCTGCGCAGCAAGGGCTGCCACTGACCCCCAGCCCCTCAGACACACCGGTGTGTTGGCGGGACATCTTACCTTTCCAAGCTCTGATTCATCGCCAATGCAGGCTTGGATCCAGGGCAGGATATCTGGAGCTGTGGTGCCCATCTGTGGGGTGGGCTGAGCTCACAGGCTGTCTGTTTTTAATGACGCCCATCACCATCTCAGGGAGAGATGTCCATCGCTGCCAGTCCCTTCCCAGTGCCCACCTCAGGTTGTGCTGCAGGAGGGGACCTGGCCCCTTGCCTGTGCCCAGCCCTCTGCCCTGCTCTGAGGCACTCTCCTCCCTTGCGGCATCCCTGCGCCTGGCCCCTGCCCCTGTGGAGCAAGGAGCCTTGAGTCTGTCCGGACTCCTATGCTGTTTGGGCTGGTGCCACCCTGGCGTTGCAGAACGGGCTGAGAAACAAGTGGCAATAAAATGGTAGAGACGTATGGGGAAAAGCAGACCCAGGAAAGGAGTTTGGATGTAGCTCAATTGAAGAACATATCAATGGGTCATGCCTCCGCCCACCAACAACCTAAAAACCCTGGGGAAAAGTGGGATCAGATGGCTGATCATCTGGCTAGAATAAATGTATGATACAATCTGGAGGCAGAATGGCTGGGGAAGTGGTTACACGGATGGCCAGGGCACACCGCGAGTTCGCAGTTATTTCAACAGGCTGCAAGGAGACGATGGCCTGTGACAAAATCATTGGCCAAACACACTGTAGACTCATGCCTTTTTTGTCAAGCAATGATAGAGTACGTGTCAAAAGGAGAAGAGTTTGCTAGTCTCAGGGAAGGTCAACTACTCTGGGAAACCTGACAAGTAGATCAGTCCCTTAGAGCAAACACCTGAAGGCTGGAAATACATCCCTCCAGGAGCTGAAATAATTAGCAGTGCAGGGACTTTGCACCTACCTCATCGACCTCAAAGTAGTGGGATGGCAGAAAGATGTAACGGACTACTGAAACCACTGCTACACAAGAACGAATCTATTAATTCCTCTGAGTCGGGATCCTGTTAGCGGGAAGTTGTAAGTCACCTAAATAAGTGACAACCCCCCACGGCAAGTCCCACAGATAAGAGGTTTGTGTCAGTAGCTACAAGAATTCCTGTCAAAAGAGAAGTAAAGCCTCATCTAAATCCTGGAGTTGAGGTCGTGCTTAAACAGTCAGTTAGTGTGCATTGCGAGTTGGAATTTTATTTTTGTACTTTGCCAAAGTCATTTTAGGGCACACGATTTGGACACAAGTCACACCACACGCTCCAAGCTGCCTGGGGGTGCCAAAGCTGTGCCACCTTTCTGTCTCTTTTTTAGCTTCCCAGCTGTGGCATTTCTGTATGTATAAAACAAATGTTTGCAATCTATGATGGGCTACATCCCAAAGCCAGCAAGGATTTGGTTAAATTTTAATTGCATAGGGAAGGTAACAGCTTGTGCTGCCCTTTATCTAATATCCATGCATGTTTTGATCCAACCCAATGCAACATTGGTGTATGTTAAACATGCTACACTCTTATTTTGATATAACACAAAGCAATACTGCAGTGACCTACTTACACAACACCTGTCTGGTGACAGAAAAAGCTGGGCAAAGTTGCATTTTGTCAGGAAGCAAGGAACAGGAAGCATCTCCTCTTCTGTGCGCACCGGTGAGCCTGGCCAGGCACCCTGGACACCCCCATCGGGGTGTTTGCAGGGCTGCAGGGAGGAGATTGAGGGGGAGTGAAATTGTGGTGGGAATGAGCGGGAGCGGGTCCCCTCCGCTTGCTTCAGGCTGAGTTTTGTGAATGACTGTCAGCCTGCTCTTCCATAAGCTCTCAAACGCAGCTTTATTACACCACTTTCCTGCACGCCCAGCACCACGGAGCTGAAGGACACTTGTCCCTCAGCGCGGGGAGTGAGCAGCAGCTGCCGCTGCTCTGCTTTGAAGGCGCCCATGGGTGCCCAGCCCTCTGCTCCGAGAAGCTGGCTCCTCCTGCCTGGGCCAGCTCTTCACCTCTGCTGTCTTGCTCAGCGTGGACCAGCCCCTCACAAGGCCCTGCCGGAGCCCTCTCAGCAGCACAGCACTGCACACAGAGCCAAGCAGAGCCCGCAAGAGAGCCCTCCGGTCCTGGGCTGTGCTGGGAGGGGAGGGTGGCTGTGCTCATGGTGGCAGGGCAGCGTGGGGGCCGTGGGTGGGAGAAAGGCCCTCTGCCCAGCTCTGTGCTGAGCTCCCGCACGGGTGGAGAGAGCACGTGTCATGGGCTGCTTTGCCCAAGGAGCCCTCTCACGCCGCTCTGCCCATCTCACGCTTCTTCCCTCTCGCTGCCTCTGTGCCCGCTGTGTGCCCTGGGTTCTTTGGTGCACACACAGGAGAGTCGTGCCCTCCTTGCCTCAGCCCTTCCCAGGGCTGCTGGAGGCTTCTTGACTCTCCCTCAGGGCTTTGCCCACCTGCTCCACATCCAATGGCTCTGTCCAAGAGCAGGTGTTCGGCTTGGTCAAGCCCTGTGGTCCCTGCCTGGCTGCAGAAGGCCGAGAGGTTTTGTGGGCAAAGGACAGGCACAGGGAGTGCTATTTCTGTACTGCTGCAACTGTCCCCGCCTGTGGGAATGGTTCAAGTCGGTTGGTTTGGTGAGTTCTGGGAACAAGTATCACTCTTCTCTCCCGTTGAATCTTGCACAGTGGTTTATTACACTGGCCCTGAGGTGACACGTGAATCTAGTTCAGCGGGGCGCTTTCACGGCATATCTGCCAGGCGATGAGCTCTCTGCTTTCATGAGCCAGCAGATTTTCAGAACTAGGCAGCATGAGGTCCTGAGCAGTCTGACCTAACTTTGCATTTGCCCCTGCTTTGAGTAGGGGGGTTAGAGCAGAGACCTCCAGCATCCCTTTCAACCTAGATCGTTCTACGATTCTGTGATTCCTGCTTGAAGATAACAGTCTGTTGGTTCAGGGAGAGTTACTTCCAAGACCAAGAGCTTAAATCTCATCTCTGTAGTCCAAAAGTGTTGTTCGAACTGCACCCTCAGATTGCCTCTCAGCACCACGGAGAACCAAACTTCATCCCAATTTCACAAAAGTGTGGAGCAGTACAACAAGCAAGTGTGCCTGTAAGTTCAGAAGCAGCCAGGCTCCTCTCCAAACACAAGGCAATGTTCGGGGAAGGCAATACGCCCACTGACGTCCTTCTTCAACAGTTCAACGCTGCATTCCTTAAAAATGGCTCCTTCAAAGCCTCCTTCCTTTCTCAGTTATGAAAGGCTGCAGAAAGTTCGGATGGCGGAAGCTGAACGCAGCCAGTTTGCACAGGGTCACCGTGGCGCAGGGACTCCCAAGCCTGCAACAGCCCCGCTCGGGCCCCAGCAATCCTGTGCAGCTGAGTGAACGTGGTGCCAGGCTCCCCCCAACCCTCCTGCCTCTCAGCACCCTGTCACACACCAGCTCACCGAGACCCATCCTGAGTCTCACTGAACAGGCAAGGCAGAACCAGCATTTCCACCTCTCTATAAAAGCTGCTGGAAAACAACCTCCTGGGCAGCACATTTGGTCACTGGCAAAGCCTGCGTTAACTACCACGCAGAGCTCTTTGCAGCATCCAGCATGGGGGAAAAACAAGGGTTAGGCCAGTGCCATGGTGTTTTTGGTAACTGAGCACATGTAATAGTCCTCTTTTTTCTCCCCACCTCCTCCTCCTCCTCACCCCTGCCATTGCCTCAGCCTTATATTGTATCTCAAGATGTCATTGGGGAGTTAGAGAACTGCTCCCAGGTGCTGGAGGAAATGGCAGGTGCACATCTTCTCTGACTAAATGGTGATGCCTTCACACCTGCTTCACCATGGATAAAATCATCTCACAGCCTGAGAGCCCACAGCCAGGGAGCATCTCCTAAAGCCAGGAGATTCTCATGACACTACAAAAGCCGGCTGCTTCTGGCTCCTAGGCATCTTGACAGACCCACGGCACACCTGAAGGGAGACAAGCCCTTGCTCTGCAGCTTTCTAACAACAAGTTTGCTGATGATACAAAACTAGGAGGAGGGGCTGACACCCCAGAGGGCTGTGCTGCCATTCAGAGGGACCTCGACAGGCTGGAGAAACGGGCAGAGGAACCTCCTGAAGTTCAACAAAAGGAAGCACAAAGTTCTGCCCCTGGGGAGGAAGAACACCAGGACGGGCTGGGGGCCGAGCTGCTGGAAAGCAGCTTGGCAGAAAAGGACCTGGTGGGCAACAAGCTGACCACGAGCCAGCAATGCACCTTTGTGGGCCCAGCTGGTGCATCACAATGTGCCGCGGCGGCACCGCGGCGACCTGGCCACGGCCAGCAGCGTGTACCCCGGGTGGGCACTGTGCCAGCACGGCGCAGCACAGGCGGAGGTGACTCCCAGCCCGGCAGCACTGCTTGGCACAGGGACGCGCTTCCAGCCTCACGCAGGCGCGGGACACGGCCGCACCGCAGCCGTCCGCCCGGCCTCGGCGCCATGGGCCAGGCCAGCTGCTGCGGCGCCCGGGGCGCTGCCGGCCCCGCTGCCGGCACGCGGGCACAGCCCGGGGCCCCCGGCCCCGCGCCTCCTGGCGCCCGCCGCCGCCTCTGGGGCCGCGCAGCCTCCCGGCCCCCGCCGCCGCTCGGCGCCTTCGTCTCCAGCAGCAGCCCCCAGCTCCTGCTCGCCCTCCGTGCGCAGGTGACGCGGCACCAGCGCACGCGCCGCAGGCACCTGCTGCTCTTCCCCCACGCGGTCGCCATCGCCAGCTTCAAGTAAGAGCAGCCATCGCAGCCCTCCTTCCTCCCCGACACCGCCTCGGCCTCCACCACCCGTCCCCAGGCACATTCCTCGCCCCAAGGGGTCCTGCGGGATCCATGAATGCACAAAGCATGTCTTTAATGAGGGGAGGTGCAAGGAGAACAGGACAGGCTCCTGCTCTTGTCCTTCTCATCTGCAAGCCTTCACCAAGCATCCCGCTGCTATCATTGCCCAGCAGCGACTTCTCCAAAGTCCTCTGCGTGTGTGCTGCGAAGGAGGCTCATTGCTGCTGCCCGCGGCTCAGGGCCACCGTTCCCATGGCTCTGCCCCTGGAAATGGCTCTGCCATGGGGGACAGCTGGGGTTGCCCCCACGGCGAACACCCACAGATGAGTCCCTGCTCTTCCTCCCGGCAGATGCGGCCCCACTTTCCGCCTGCAGCACCGCGTGCGGCTCAGCGAGCTCTGGGTGCTGTGCAGCGAGGAGGCGGCCGCGGCCAGGCCTGAGGACGAGGAGCAGGAGCAGGAGGAGGAGGAGGTCTTCGGCCTCAAGTGCAGCCGCACCCTCATCCTCGTCTGGCCCAGCGACCTCTGCGTGGTCACTTTTGGGTGAGTCTGGGCGACACCTGCCAGGGCCCTGCACGAGCCCCTCTCCTGCCCCGCACGGCTCAGCCCTGGCCCTGGCACTCTGCCCACGGGGGCGAGAGCTGTTCGGGGCCAGCTCTGTCCCACGCAGGAGCAGCAGCAGCAGCAGCAGCGTGGGCTGAGGCCGCTTCTCCTTTGCGCTGCAGGTCGCAGGAGGTGAAGCAGCTCTGGCTGGACACGATGCTCTGGTAAGCTCTGCCGGGGAACTCCACGTGCCGCCGTAGGGCTGAGAGCGGGCGAGTGCTCCAGGCGGAGCTGCACGCAGAAACACCGGAACGTCGCTGGGGAAAGGGGCACCCGCCGCCCAGGGCAGCTCCTGGGCACAGCGGCGGGACTTGCTCAGCCTCGCGGTCGCAGTCGCCACCGAGCCCAGGAGCTGCCACCGCAGCTCCTCGCCGGCAGGCGCGGGCACCCCGAGCCGCTGCCGTCCGTCCCCACGAGGAGGAGGCCCGTGGGCAGCAGGAGGCAGGGCGGCGCAGAGCGCTGCTCCCAGCCAGCGCTGCCGCAGGCTCTCGGGCTTGGGGGTCCCTCGGCAGCGCGGGGCTGGCTGGCAGCAGAGAGCGGCGAGGGCTGGCGCTGACAGAGCTCTTGGCGTGCCCTTCCCTGTGCACAGGCAGAGCCCAGGAGCCCCGGGAGCCAGGCTCACCCGACTGCCCTCCCTGCGCCTCCTCACCGAGCTCGTCGGCTTCTGCCGTCCCGTAAGTGTCCTCACGCCGCCCGCCGCGCCCCGACAGCGCCTCGGCTTCCCCAAAGGCGCCCAAAGCTGGCCAGTTCCTCACGGCGCCTCTTTGCTCTCTCGCCTAGGAGGTGTCGCTGACGGCGGCGACCGTGGAGACGCTGATCTCGGCAGAGGTGAGCAGGGCTCCCTTTCCCTGCCCGCGCTGCCTGTGCACGCGCGCTAGCTCAGCCCCTGGGGCGGCTCCCCGGGGCGGGCAAAGGCAGCAAATGCCTCGTGCCAGGCAGAGCGCGGCAGGGCGCACCGTCCCCGCGGCCACGGGCAGAGCCCTCGTGCCGCGCTGGGGCTGCTGGGCACCGAAGCAGCAGCCTCCAGCCGTGCGGGGGCTGCGGGCTGCAGGGCCGCTTCGGGGGCTCTGGCTGCGCAGGAGCCTTTGCCACAGCCCCCGTGGCACAGAGGGGCAGCGTCGGGCCCGCACCTCCGGCCTCTCCTCCGCGGGCCTTGGACGCCCTCCGCTTCTCCCGGGAGCCTCGTGCAGATGCCTGCGTCGCTGCAGCAACTCCCTCGCGGCCCCGGCTGCTGAGGGGCACCTCTGTGACCTTCACCCGTTTCTCGCAGCAGGCTGACGCCAAGAAATGCCCCCGCTCGGACCCTCCCGACGTGCAAGAGGGCCTTGGCCACTTGCCTGGTGAGTCTGAGAAAGAGACGGAGCAGCTGCCTTCTGACACGCTGCTTGTTCCCTCCCACCATGCAAAACCTCTGCGCCTCTGCACAAGCTGGAGGAGACCCTGCAGCACAGGGCGCCGCACACACACAAGCGGCACCGTCCGGCTCTCTCCGCCGCATCTTCTACACTGAGTTTGGCTTTGCTTTTGCTTGCAGCAGAGGGAGCGAAGGCAAGAAGGCCGCTGATATCATGGCCACTCGCTCGGCGAGGAGCCTCTGCCAGCGGGGACCGCCCAGGGCAGCTCGACTCTGGCCCCAGGGCGGCTCTCTTTGGCCAGCCTCTGGCAGTCGTCTGCGGGGAGGATGGTGGCCTGCCCCAGCCAGTGCAGGTAAGCAAGCCTGGGGATAGAGGCATGCTGCTTCTGGCTTTTCCTGCACAGAGGCTTCTTTTTCTTCCAAGAAATCTCTGCTGCGCATTCAGCCTGGCTTGGGAAGGAGGGAATTGGAACCTGAAGCCTTGACCTGTGCCTCATTTTCTGCTGGAAGAAAGCAGGGATGACTCCACTGAAGTCGGTGGAGTTCACCAGGCCAAAAAGAGGGTGGGCTGGGAGACAAGCATGTCACTACCACTGTAATCGCCATGGAGTGAGAACAAGACACTAACCCAAGCAAAGCAGAGCGCGCCCCAAAGTCAAAAACTGTCTGCTGCTTCCTGCAGGATCTCCTGGCTATACTGTACGAGAAAGGGCCTGCCACTGAGGGGATCTTCAGGAGAGCGGCCAGCGAGAAGGCCCGCAAGGAGCTGAAGGAGGTCCTGAACCAGGGCGAGAACGCTGACCTGGACAGCAAACCTGTGCACCTCTTGGCAGTGGTGCTGAAGGTGAAGTCCTCTGACTTTTAGCTCTCAGACCACGTGGCTAATCTGCAAGGGCCCACCTGAGTGCCCACATTGACCTCAGTGGCACTCAAAGCTAAAACCCTACTGAAGCCAAACTCAGGGGTTCAGGCTGAGCACAGTTGGGCATTTTTCTTCTCAACTGGATTTTCAGTTCCCCTAGTTCCGCCCTGGATTCCCTGCATGCCCATGGGAAGCTCACTTCCTCCACCTGCTCCTCACTGAGGACTACTGAGATGCAGGGCCAGACCAAAGGCTCAGATATGAGCTGGGTCCTGCTCCTGCACTCACACCACTGCACTTGGCACGTACTCACGCAGCCCGCTGCACTCTCAGTGCTCAGGAGCACCTTTGGGAGCAGGGAGCTCAAAGCAACCTGCCTCCAAGTGAGCCCAGGTCATGAGGATGCTCCCCCTCTGCTCACTGGTAGTGTCCAGAGCCTCATCTAAGTTCCTTGGCCTTGCAGGACTTCCTCCGAAATATCCCTTCCAAACTCCTCTCGGACAACCTCTATGACGAGTGGATGCTAGCGCTGGAGAAGCCAAGCCAGCAGGAGAAAACTGATGAACTGAAACGGTGAGTTTTGTAACCAGTGCCACCATTCTGGAGGGGCTGAGAGAGGCCAGGGACTTCTCTGGAAACTGGGAGTCTCATGTAAAAACCTGTCGTTTCTGTCAGCTTGCTATTGCTGCTGTGGGGGTTGGTTCTGAGGGCAAGTGGCACAGAAAAACACTTCTCTGGCAATAACATTTCCTCAAGGTGTTTAAGATTGCTCTACAAAACACGAGGAAGCATGATTTCTTGTGAGTTGAAATGAAACTTGCTCCAGTGAAGAAGGAGCAGCTCCTGCACCCTGCATTAATGTTATATTTTGTTTGTGTTCCCCAGGGTGGCTGACAGCCTGCCCAGAGCAAACCTCCTCTTGCTCCAGCGCTTGCTTGCTGTGCTCCATCACATCAGCGAAAACGCGGAGACCAGCAGGATGGACGCCAGCAACCTGGCCATCTGCGTGGGGCCAAACCTGCTGAGCCCCGGCACGGACAACGGGCTCCCGCTGGCAGTGCTGAAGGAGCGCAATGACAAGGTCTCTTGAATTCCCCCCCAGCTACCCACTTTGGGGCAGCTGAGGGCCATCCCCACAGATCCCCCTGACCTCGCAAAAGCTCACCAAAGCTGTGTCATGCCAGATCCGGCTGAGCTATAGAGCTACAGCTGTCAGTACAGAAATGTCCATCAGGAGCAGAAAAGGTTGCTCAACACATTTTCAGCCCCTCAGACTAAACTCAATGTTTTTCTGTGGGCAGGTGACAGCGCTGGTGGAGTTCCTGATAGAGAACTGGACAGCAATATTTGAGGAGGATGTTGCCTTGCCCTTCAGTCCCTCGGCTGAGGAGTCACCGGAGCACACACACAGCTCCACAGGTAGGGGGATGCACTGATGATTGTCCCCGGCCAGGGCTGCTGCTTTGCATTCTTTCACTGCATATCAGAAGACATCTGTGGCCATGCAGAGAGGTGCAGAGGGTTTAATATGGTATCGCAGCGTTTGCCTCCTGGAACGCTTTCCAGGAGCTCAAAAGGACAACACTCACAAAACAACCCCCATGCCAGATGGTGAACGTCTGCACAGCTCTGCTCCTCACCTAGCTCCTGCCTATGGCCTAGAACTGCACTCTCGCAGGACATTGCCCTCTCTGCCTCCTTAACTTCTCCTCTAGCTCGTCGGCAGCAAGGTTGTATTTGGCAAAGTGTGTGGTTGCACAGGGGAAGTCCCCTGGTACCTTCAGAGAGTACCTAAAAAGCACCTAACAGGCTCCTTCTCCCCACAGCACACCCAGGGGCTCCTCAGCACGACGGTTCTGCCTGCAGCAGCCCAGAGGCGGGAGCTGAAGGCAGCACCCCTACACTGGAGACGGAGCAGCCCAACGGCAGGAGCAGCAGTCTCAGCAGGCCATATCCAAAATGCGTCTCTGCCCCTGCCCTGAGCAATCTCACAAATGACATCAGCAGGATGCAGAGGTGGTTCTCAGAGCCGGACCTGTCCTTGCACAACCGCTTTGAAGGCACGAGCAGGGAGCAGGAGCCGAGGAAAAGTGAGGTCAATTACAAAGGCACGAGCAGGGAGCAGGAACCGAGTGAAAGTGAGGACAAATATGAAGGCACGAGCAGGGAGCAGGAGCCAAGCAAAAGTGATGGAAATTGCGAAGGCACGTGCAGGGAGCAGGAGCTGAGTGAAAGTGAGGGCAATAACGAAGGCACGAGCAGGGAGCAGGAGCCGAGCAAAAGTGAGGACAATTACGAAGGCATGAGCAGGGAGCAGGAGCCGAGTGAAAGTGAGGGTAATTATGAAGGAACGAGCAGGGAGCAGGATCCAAGCAAAAGTGATGGAAATTGCGAAGGCACGTGCAGGGAGCAGGAGCCGAGTGAAAGTGAGGGCAATTAGCCCATCCACCAGTAACAGCTAAGGCTGGAGAAGGAGGCACTTGATAAAACACCTTCCAATATTGCCTTCACAATTATCACACAGCTCTCTATACCCAAAACATCCTCCAGCTGCTCCCTGCAGAGCTACTTTCCTCACCTCATGCCTCCGTCTTCACCTGCTCCACACTGCTTTCACCCTCTACTCCACAAAATAACTTTTAAAATAGGCCCCAGGCTTTTTCCACCGAGCGCACTGAGGACAGCAGCAGACACCTAGCAGAGCCATCGAAAAGCACTCCATGTCATGCCATTTGGCCAACTGCAGGAAAAGGTGCGCAAAAAGCCTCCAGAACTGGGCGCCTGGGAGCACATCCAGCAAGGAAAAGCATCCTATGTTTAAATAGCCTGTCTCTCCTCTGGGCACTCTCCAAAGTAAAGGTTGTAAAAACCATATCTTGCCTATCCTTTGAAATATTTTACTTTCAATGGACAAAGAATAAGCTAGCTTTGCAGGAGCATTTTTTTCTTGAGAGGCTCTCCTGAAGTCGTCATCAGCTTGCGATGTCACCTTCTTCCACCAGAAGAGGTGGGGCAGAGAGGCTTGTGTGTGATTCTGTACAAATAGATGTAAGAGTGCTGCCTATAACCTATTGTGTGGGAAAACTAGGCAGTGATTGATCAACAGTGTTGTATTTGTCTTCCAAAAAGGACAATTTCCAAGCTGGCAGCTCCAAAACTTGTCCCACCTTCCCTATGCTCTTGTCCAGCATTTACCAGAATTAAATATTATCATTCCCTGCTCAAAATGGCAAGGACCAAGTCAAGATAGGACATTGCTTGGCACCTGATGCATGAGATGATGGAAAACTCTGCCAGAATCTGTATGATTCAATATGCACCTCAGAACCAAAACATCATGCAGCAATAAAGGCTTTAAAAAATGAAATGTTTGCTTTCTCATCTAGGGGAACAATCCTGCTAAGGCTCTGTAGTGAGAACACCTGCAGATGATCTGGAAAATGAGTCAGTGACTGGCAGAGTAGGTGGTAGCAGGCCCAGTGTGTGAAACTACACACTGACCAAATTCCCGTCAGGGCCAGGCATGCATATTCCGTTCTGTCAGCAACCTCTGACTGCTTCCCGTACAGTAGTTTCTCTTGGTTAGCACAGCTGAGATAAGAAAACAGTTCTAGTAGATTTAAGGGGCCCTTAGGATACAAGGAGTCGAGTCCCGCCTGGGCATCCTAGCCGTGCGTCCAGCCCATAAGTCCAGCAGCCTCCCACCAGTGACCGCTCTGTGCAGCTCCTGGGGGTCCCCATGCAGCTTGGAGTGTAAGTCCTTTATTAAATCTCTCCTGCTTAACCCCTCATGAACCTTGAGTGTCTCTCTACACCAACAGCTGACCCTCTCTTGCCCACCTGGTGGTCACAGGCTCTCAGCAAAACTCCACTCCCCTATAGAAAGTGCTCTTAGCTGCAGAAGAAGGGCTGCTAACTACCAAGCCATTAACTCCAGAAAGGAAATCAAGCTGCCTGGGTCAATTCTCATTTAAAAAGCGATTGTAACTGGTAAGCCCTTAGCCCTTAAGGGCAGCACAAAAGACTGCTGTGCAGTGATGGCCTTTGTGCATATATTAGCGGGTAATGAGGAATGTGCTGGTGGTCCCCATGGACAGCACATCCCCACCACGCGGGGCACGCTCTGTGCCTGGGTGCTGCATGCCTCCAGCCTTGTGGTGCAAAGGCAGTGTGTCTGACTCCAGATCAGAAGGCTGTTTGGTCAACTCACATCAGTGTCAGGCTTGGTTAAGCATCTAGCAGCAGTTGTATTGCCTCTGTATTGCCACCTAACCCAGTGACAGGACAAGAGGCAACAGGCACAAAATGAAATACAATGAATTCTGTTCAAACATAAGAAAAAAACTTTTTTTTTTATTGTAAGGGTGATTGAACACTGGGACAGGTTGCCCAGAGAAATTTGGCAGTCTCTGTCCTTGGACCTATCTGCTATAGATGACCCTAAGAGAGTTGGACTAGACATTCTCCAGAGGTGAGTAGAAGATCTCCAAGCTCAGGGATTCTGTGTTCAGACTTCTGTCTACAGCTATGTAATGAGTGGCTATAGAGTAGCTGCAATGAGACTCTTCTCAAAGGGAGGAGGGGAACAAACAGAAATGCTATGGAAGAAAATTCCAATTAAATATAAGAAAATTTCACCATGGAGGTGACCTAGAATGGGGGCTGAGAGGGATGGGGACTCTTCATCCTTGGAGAAATTCAAAACTCAGCTTAATCAGGCTTTGAACAATCTGATCCTTAGCTGATGTTGAAAATGATTGTACTTTGAGCTGGAGGTTGGACCACTAATCTCTTACAATCTTTTTTTTCTTAATGCATTGACAAACTCAGATTCTAACCCCCACACGTCAGCATCACTGTGCCTCAGCACGCCACATGTAGCCCACCAGGATGGCTAGGGCCAGTGGTGCAATGGACAGCACACCTGACTATGGATCAGGAGATTGCAGGTTCGACTCCTTGCAGGCTCGACCTTTTCCTTTGCACAGCTTGGCCACAGTGGAAGTGATGGTGATAGTGCCCTGCTTTCTCTTTGGTGGTCACCATTGCCTGGTGCTTCTGCCAGCCTGCTGGCAGATAGCTGCATCTTACCCACAGTAGAGGACAGCTCAGTCAGGGACCACTGCCTTTGAGACCGTTACAGAATCACAGAATCACAGAATCACTGAGGTTGGAAGGGACCTCTGGAGATCATCTAGTCCAACCCCCCTGCTCAAGCAGGGTCACCTAGAGCACATTGCACAGGATTGCATCCAGGCGGCTTTTGAATATCTCCAGAGAAGGAGACTCCACCACCTCTCGGGGCAACCTGTTCCAGTGCTCTGTCACCCTCACAGTGAAAAAGTTTTTCCTCATGTTAAGATGGAAGTGTCTGTGTTTCAGTTTGTGCCCATTGCCTCGCGTCCTGTCGCTCGGCACCACTGAAAAGAGTCTGGCCCCATCCTCTCGACACCCTCCCTTCAGATACTTGTACACATTGATAAGATCTCTCAGCCTTCTCTTCTCCAAGCTAAACAGGCCCAGCTCTCTCAGTCTTTCCTCATAAGAGAGATGCTCCAGTCCCCTAATCATCCTTGTGGCCCTTCGCTGGACTTGCTCCAGTAGTGCCACATCCCTCTTGTACTGGGGAGCCCAGAACTGGACGCAGTACTCCAGATGTGGCCTCACCAGGGCTGAGGAGAGGGGGAGAATCACCTCCCTCGACCTGCTGGCAACACTCTTTCTGATGCAGCCCAGGATACCATTGGCCTTCTTGGCCACAAGGGCACATTGCTGCCTCATGCTTAACTTGGTGTCCACCAGCACTCCCAGGTCCTTCTCCGCAGAGCTGCTTTCCAGCAGCTCAACCCCCAACCTGTACTGGTGCATGGGGTTATTCCTCCCCAGGTGCAGGACCCTGCACTTCCCTTTGTTGAACTTCAGGAGGTTCCTCTCTGCCCACCTCTCCAGCCTGTCCACGTCTCTCTGAATGGCAGCACAGCCCTCTGGCGTATCGGCCACTCCTCCCAGTTTTGTATCATCAGCAAACTTGCTGAGTGTGCACTCTGTCTCTTCATCCAGGTCATTGATGAAGAAGTTGAACAAGACTGGACCCAGTACTGACCCCTGGGGGACACCGCTAGCTACAGGCCTCCAACTAGACTCTGTGCCACTGATCACAACTCTCTGAGCTCTGCCATTCAGCCATGTCTCAATCCACCTCACTGTCCACTCATCTAACCCACACTTCCTGAGCTTGTCTATGAGGATGCTATGGGAGACAGTGTCAAAAGCCTTGCTGAAGTCTAGGTAGACAACATCCACTGCTCTCCCCTCATCTACCCAGCCAGTCATTCCATCATAGAAGGCTATCAGATTGGTTAGGCATGATTTCCCCTTTGTGAAGCCATGCTGACTACTCCTCATCACCTTCTTTTCCTCCACATGCGTGGAGATGGCTTCCAGGATGATCTGCTCCATCACCTTTCCAGGGATGGAGGTGAGGCTGACTGGCCTGTAGTTCCCTGGGTCCTCCTTCTTGCCCTTTTTGAAGACTGGGGTGACATTGGCTTTCTTCCAGTCCTCGGGCACCTCTCCTGTTCTCCATGACCTTTCCAAGATGATGGAGAGTGGCTTAGCAATAATGTCCGCCAGCTCCCTCAGCACTCCTGGGTGCATCCCATCAGGGCCCATGGATTTGTGGGTGTCAAGTTTGCTTAAATGATCTCTAACCCACTCCTCCTCCACCAAGGGAAAGTCTTCCTCTCTCCAGACTTTCTCTCTTGCCTCCAGGGTCTGCGGTTCCTGAGGGCTGGCCTGAGCAGTAAAGACTGAAGCAAAGAAGGCATTCAGTAACTCTGCCTTCTCTGCATCCTTCGTCACCAGGGCACCCACTCCATTCAGCAAAGGGCCCACATTTTCCCTAGTCTTCCTCTTGCTGCTGATGTATTTGAAGAAGCCCTTCTTGTTGTCCTTGACATCTCTAGCCAGATTTAATTCCAAACGGGCCTTAGCCTTCCTCGTCACATCCCTGCATACTCTGACAACATTCCTATATTGCTCCCAAGTGGCCTGTCTCCCTTTCCACTTTCTGTATACTTCCTTCTTCTGGTTGAGTTTTGCCAGGAGCTCCTTGCTCATCCATGCAGGTCTCCTGCCTCCTTTGCTTGACTTCCTACTCATAGGGATGCACCGCTCTTGAGCCTGGAGGAAGTGATGTTTGAATATTAACCAACTCTCTTGAACACTCCTTCCTTCCAGGGCCCTCACCCATGGGATTCCTCCAAGTAGGTCCCTGAAGAGGCCAAAGTTTGCTCTCCTCAAGTCCAGGGTTGCGATCCTACTTGGTGCCCTGCTGCCTCCTCGCAGGATCCTGAACTCCACCATCTCATGGTCACTGCAGCCAAGGCTGCCCCCGACCTTCACATCTTCCACCAGTCCTTCTTTGTTTGTTAGTACGAGGTCCAGCAGCACACCTCTCCTTGTTGGCTCCTCCACCACCTGGGTCAAGAAGTTGTCACCAATGCTCTGCAGGAATCTCCAGGACTGTTTGTGCCTAGCTGTGTTGTCTTTCCAGCAGATATCGGGGTGGTTGAAGTCCCCCATGAGAACCAGGGCCTGGGATCGTGAGGCTACTTCCAGCTGTCTGTAGAAGGCCTCATCGACTTCCTCTTCCTCATCAGGTGGCCTGTAGTAAACACCCACAACAGTGTCACCTCTATTAGCCTGCCCTTTGATCCTTACCCATAAGCTCTCGACTCGCTCTTCATCCACCCCTAGGCACAGCTCAATACATTCCAGTTGCTCTCTCACATAAAGAGCAACTCCACCACCTCGCTTTCCTGGCCTGTCTTTCCTAAAAAGTACGTAGCCATCCATGACAGCACTCCAGTCATGCGAGCTATCCCACCATGTCTCTGTAATGGCAATGAGATCATGGCCCTGCGACCGCACACACATCTCTAGTTCTTCCTGTTTGTTCCCCAAGCTGCATGCATTGGTGTACAGGCATTTCAGGGAGGTGATCGAGCATGCAGGTTTCCCAGGAGGGATACAAGAGGGTCCTCCATAGCCACATCCCATGCGCACTTCCCTGGCTGCATTCACCTGCTGGAGGCATCCTGACTTGAGCAGTCTTTTGCCAACTACCCTGTCACTATAACTCTCCCCTTCCCCCATCTTTCCTAGTTTAAAGCCCTCCTTACCAGGTTGGCCAACCTGTTGGCAAAGACCCGCGTGCCCCGCCTCGTGAGGTGGATCCCATCTCTCGCCATCAGTTGTCGATCTTCAAACAGGGTCCCATGGTCGTAGAAACCAAAACCCTGTTGCCAACACCAGCGGTGCAGCCAGTCGTTAACCTGGAAAGTCCGTCTCCTCCTCCTCTCATCCATCCCCCTCACTGGCAGGATTGAGGAGAAGATGACGTCTGATCTCACTGTGCACACACCTTAGAAGGACTGCAGGCTGTGTGCAAATGTGGGCAAATGCTAGTAGGAAGGGTGAGCCACTAATGGAGGAGGGCAGGAGGGAGATAGGGATGGAGGGAGTGAGGAAGGAGAGGAGGAGGCTGCAGCCAGGAGCTGCAAAGAGCAACCTGAAAGATAACACAGTCTTTAGCACACAGAGGGGTCTTAGGGGACCCTGAGAGACCACAGAAGGCTCTGAGAATTGGTGCAGAAATAGTGTGGATGTTATAAACATCACAAATCCTATAAACATCACAAACACAACCCCCGCTTGGGTCTGGGGTATGGGAGTACCTGGTGCATCTCCTCAACACCAGGTGAGGGAAAGGGGTCATGCAAGAGGTGCCTCTGCTCAAGCTGCTGCTGCAGGTACAGGACAAAGATAGCAGATTGTGCTATCAGAGAGGACAAAGAGGAGAGCAGCAGGATTTTTGCAGGGACCCTGCAGCACCAGAGCACAAGCGTAGGATAAGTGAGGGTGTGAGGAGGCAAGAGAGTGGTGGAGGCAGGAAGCCTGTGACATGTCCCAGGAGGCAGAAGGCTACAGAGGGCACTTAGAGGGAAGGGATTGGGTCTGGCTGCAGGTAAGGAGGATGGCAATCATTGGAGGCTCCTTTGGGCATGGAACAGAGGTCCTGACTGCCAACCCATGCTCTGGGTCACTGGGATCACTGCTTGACTGGCCCTGACCTGCAATGCTGGGCAGAGACTACCAAGGCTCATCAGCTTCCAGACTCTTCCCAGTTGGTGCACGCTGACATGGGCACCAGGGATGCTCTACTGGTCCTGCACCTAACACAGGTTAGCTCAAAGGAAAAGCACAGGCAATACAATGGGAATCCAGCACAGCCTCAAGCCTGACCCAGGTGTGATTCAGGCACACAAATTTCTGATCTGGAGTCAGATGCGCTGCCCTTGCGCCACGAGGTCGAACTGGAGGGATGCAGTGCCCAGGCATGGACCACGGCCAGGGTGTTGGGGAAATGCCCTCCATGGGGCATCCTGATCAGGGTGATGGAGGGGACAGGTGGGTGCCAAGAGAGATGGTGGCCAAGGCCTGGGGTATCCAGGTGGAGGATGGCCACCCAGGGCAGGATGGTGTGGTGGCACAGGGGGCAACATGATCCTAGGGGACCTGGGCTGGCAGCTGAACCCATCCCATCCCATCTTGCCCCATGCAGCGGTCACATGTACTGCACAGGGTGGGAAGGCTGCAGCTATCCTGGCACTCACTGTTCCCACATGCTTAGCACGACCCTCCCTCCGCCTGTGGCTGGCCTGCAGTCCCCCACCAGCATCTTCAGGATGCTGTGGCAGACACTAGCAATGCCTGGAGCAAGCAAACAACCCCTGTCCCTGGGAGAATCAGAGACCTCAGGGCAGCATGTCTCCTGTGGGGCCAGCAGAGTGCCTGCCCAGCACACCCTTGGCAAGAGAAGTCACGCACTGCCAGTGGGTGCCCAGCACCCACCTCAGACTCTGCTGAGGATAGGGGCCCTCAGCCCTTCTGTGTGGCCTGGCCTGAGGCATCAGCCTCCCACAGTCCCTAAGGAGGCCTCAGCCTGCGATGCCTTCAGCTTCCAGCCTCATCCCCTGAGAGCATGTTGCCCCCCTGCGCCACCACCCCATCCTGCCTTGGCCATCCATCCTCCACCTGGACACACCGGGCCATGGTGACCCTCTCCCTGGGCACCCACTCACCCCCTCCACTGCCCTGCTAGGGGAGCACCAGCACACCCCTGGGGTGGTCCCCATGGAGAGCACATCCTCACCACCCAGGCCGTGGTCCATGCCTGGGCATTGCATCCCACTGCTCTGACCTCGTGGCGCAAAGGCAGCGCGTCTGACTCCAGATCAGAAGGTTGTGTGTTCGAATCACACCGGGGTCAGGCTTGGGGCAGGACTGGGGGCTACCTGTGCTTTTCTGTTGTGCAGTTTTCCATTGTGGAGCTTGTCTATGTCACACACAGGGTTTTGCAAGACATTGAGAAACTAGAGCAAGACCAAGACAAGACCTCAAAGATGGCTTGGGGCTGCAGCACATCATATGCTTAGGTAGCCTGAGAGATCTGGATTGGTTTAGCCTGCAGGATGGAAGATTAAGAAAGGATCTTAATTCTGCTTCCAGATTAGCAGTGGTGTTATTTGATGGTGGCTGGGCATTTTGCCCTTTTAGCAGGGCTCAGGTCTGCCATAAGGGCTGGATGAACTCTTTCTTTCCCGTAGGGCAAGAAGCCATCCCACCTTTGCCCTGCAGAAGGCCCAACAGGTGGGACAAGAGCCAGGAGACGGAAGGCCTTTACCGAGAAAGCAGACCACCACCACCACCACCACAAGGGCAGCACAAAACGGGGACAATACAAAAGGCACCTGCTGTTGAACCAAGCCTGACTCTGATGTGATTTGAACACACAACTTTCTGATCTGGAGCCAGACGCGCTGCCCTTGCACCACGAGGTCTGGGCAGAGGGGCACAGCACCCGGGCATGGACCGTGGTGTGGGCATTGGGGATGTGCTCTGCATGGGATCACACAGGGGTGCCCTCATAGCAGGGCCACGGGAGGTGGAGAGGATGGGGGCACCCTGTGAAGAGGGGGTGGACAAGTTCTGGCTGTAGAGTGCAGTCCAGGCTGCAGGATGAATGTGCAGGGCGGGGTGGGGCTGAGGTGCAGAGAGACAGTGAGGGCTCAGCGTACATGGGCAAAGCTGAAGAAGGGGGGATGATGGTGTCCTGGGTCAGGCCATGCAAAAGGGAGGAGTGTCCACATCTGCCACAGGGCCTGAGGCGGGCACTGGGCATCTGCCAGGTGAGTGGAGTCTCTCCCCAGGACGTGTTGGGCAGCCACCGCACCTGCCCCTCAGGGGACACACCTTGCTCAGCACCCTCTTTCCTCTGGCACTGGCCCCGTAGTGCTGTGCTGTGCAGTGCTAGAGTGTGCCATGACCCCGGGGGGGACAGATGGACGGTCTCCCTCAGGGGCCTCTGCATTGCATTTCTCACCCCTACCCTTGCTGTCCTGCCTTATTTCAGCGAGGTGGCATGTTCCGGGAACTGCTTCTCCCAAGACATTGGGACCCAGAAGGAGCAAAGTTGTCGGAGAGGGGAAAGCTGTCCCAGGCAAGGTCAGGTGATTAAAGGCAAATCTGTGCTACCCTTCACCTCCAGCCTGTTCTGGTGAGTCACAGGAAGCCCTGCTGCTGGGGGTGCCAGGCTGTTTGGGGGCCAAGGCCGCTGGTGCAAGAGCCAACCAAGCTGACCATGCATCAGGAGGGTGCAGGCTCGTTCCTGTGTGGCTCAGCCCGTTTCTGCCCACAGCAATGGTGGTGGTGGCACCTGCTTTCTGCATGGCCACTGGCCTGCCCTTTTTGTGCTGGGGCACAGACAAGAGCCCCCTGTTCAGTCATTGCCCCTCGACTAAGCCCAGCTCAGCTCTCCTCAAGTCCTGGCTTGTCATTCTGCTACTCATCTTCCCCACTCCTCTCAGGATTTGCAGATCAACCCTGAAAAGGCTCCCTGCACCCAAAGCCTGCACATCCCCAGCCAGTTCTTCCTTCCTTATCAGCACGGAGGTCTCTACCAGCGAGTTGGGAGAAACACCAGGCAATGGTTGCCACCAAGGAGGAACCAGGGCACCAGACACCATCACTGTGCTGTCCACCATTGCCAGGTTGGGATGAGGAAAAGGTCAAGCCAGGCAGGAGTTAAACCTGCAGTCTCCTGATCCATAGTCAGGCATGTTATCCATTGCGCCACTGGCCCCAGCCCCTGGCCAGCCTGGTGCCCCCGGGGGTCTTTCCGTGGGCTGCCAGGGAGGGTTGGCAGTGAAGGTGGGGAAAGATGATCTCTCCCCTTGGCCATCTTTCCTGAATCCATCACGGCTACCCCTTCTCACCCATGGGGAGAGGGCTGCGCAGCAAGGGCTGCCACTGACCCCCAGCCCCTCAGACACACCGGTGTGTTGGCGGGACATCTTACCTTTCCAAGCTCTGATTCATCACCAATGCAAGCTTGGATCCAGGGCAGGATATCTGGAGCTGTGGTGCCCAGCTGTGGGGTGGGCTGAGCTCACAGGCTGTCTGTTTTTAATGACGCCCATCACCATCTCAGGGAGAGAGCTCCGCCGCTGCCAGTCCCTTCCCAGTGCCCACCTCAGGTTGTGCTGCAGGAGGGGACCTGGCCCCCTGCCTGTGCCCAGCGCTGTGCCCTGCTCTGAGGCACTCTCCTCCCTTGCGGCATCCCTGTGCCTGGCCCTGCCACTGTGGAGCAAGGAGCCTTGAGTCTGTCCGGACTCCTATGCTGTTTGGGCTGGTGCCACCCTGGCGTTGCAGAACGGGCTGAGAAACAAGTGGCAATAAAATGGTAGAGACGTATGGGGAAAAGCAGACCCAGGAAAAGAGTTTGGATGTAGCTCAATTGAAGAACATATCAATGGGTCATGCCTCCGCCCACCAACCACCTAAAAACCCTGGGGAAAAGTGGGATCAGATGGCTGATCATCTGGCTAGAATAAATGTATGATACAATCTGGAGGCAGAATGGCTGGGGAAGTGGTTACACGGATGGCCAGGGCACACCGCGAGTTCGCAGTTATTTCAACAGGCTGCAAGGAGACGATGGCCTGTGACAAAATCATTGGCCAAACACACTGTAGACTCATGTCCTTTTTTTGTCAAGCAGTGGTACAGTACGTGTCAAAAGGAGAACAGGTTGCTAGTCTCGGGGAAGGTCAACTACTCTGGGAAACCTGACAAGTAGATCAGTCCCTTAGAGCAAACACCTGAAGGCTGGAAATACATCCCTCCAGGAGCTGAAAGAAGTAACAGTGTATATGGACTTTGCACCTTCCTCATCGACCTCAAAGTAGTGGGATGGCAGAAAGATGTAACGGACTACTGAAACCACTGCTACACAAGAACGAATCTCTCAATTCCTCTGAGTCGGGATCCTGTTAGCGGGAAGTTGTAAGTCACCTAAATAAGTGACAAACCCCCACGCCAAGTCCCACAGATAAGAGGTTTGTGTCAGTAGCTACAAGAATTCCTGTCAAAAGAGAAGTAAAGCCTCATCTAAATCCTGGAGTTGAGGTCGTGCTTAAACAGTCAATTAGTGTGCATTGCGAGTTGGAATTTTATTTTTGTACTTTGCCAAAGTCATTTTAGGGCACACGATTTGGACACAAGTCACACCACACGCTCCAAGCTGCCTGGGGGTGCCAAAGCTGTGCCACCTTTCTGTCTCTTTTTTAGCTTCCCAGCTGTGGCATTTCTGTATGTATAAAACAAATGTTTGCAATCTATGATGGGCTACATCCCAAAGCCAGCAAGGATTTGGTTAAATTTTAATTGCATAGGGAAGGTAACAGCTTGTGCTGCCCTTTATCTAATATCCATGCATGTTTTGATCCAACCCAATGCAACATTGGTGTATGTTAAACATGCTACACTCTTATTTTGATATAACACAAAGCAATACTGCAGTGACCTACTTACACAACACCTGTCTGGTGACAGAAAAAGCTGGGCAAAGTTGCATTTTGTCAGGAAGCAAGGAACAGGAAGCATCTCCTCTTCTGTGCGCACCGGTGAGCCTGGCCAGGCACCCTGGACACCCCCATCGGGGTGTTTGCAGGGCTGCAGGGAGGAGATTGAGGGGGAGTGAAATTGTGGTGGGAATGAGCGGGAGCGGGTCCCCTCCGCTTGCTTCAGGCTGAGTTTTGTGAATGACTGTCAGCCTGCCCTTCCATAAGCTCTCAAACGCAGCTTTATTACACCACTTTCCTGCACGCCCAGCACCACGGAGCTGAAGGACACTTGTCCCTCAGCGCGGGGAGTGAGCAGCAGCTGCCGCTGCTCTGCTTTGAAGGCGCCCATGGGTGCCCAGCCCTCTGCTCCGAGAAGCTGGCTCCTCCTGCCTGGGCCAGCTCTTCACCTCTGCTGTCTTGCTCAGCGTGGACCAGCCCCTCACAAGGCCCTGCCGGAGCCCTCTCAGCAGCACAGCACTGCACACAGAGCCAAGCAGAGCCCGCAAGAGAGCTCTCCGGTCCTGGGCTGTGCTGGGAGGGGAGGGTGGCTGTGCTCATGGTGGCAGGGCAGCGTGGGGGCCGTGGGTGGGAGAAAGGCCCTCTGCCCAGCTCTGTGCTGAGCTCCCGCACGGGTGGAGAGAGCACGTGTCATGGGCTGCTTTGCCCAAGGAGCCCTCTCACGCCGCTCTGCCCATCTCACGCTTCTTCCCTCTCGCTGCCTCTGTGCCCGCTGTGTGCCCTGGGTTCTTTGGTGCACACACAGGAGAGTCGTGCCCTCCTTGCCTCAGCCCTTCCCAGGGCTGCTGGAGGCTTCTTGACTCTCCCTCAGGGCTTTGCCCACCTGCTCCACATCCAATGGCTCTGTCCAAGAGCAGGTGTTCGGCTTGGTCAAGCCCTGTGGTCCCTGCCTGGCTGCAGAAGGCCGAGAGGTTTTGTGGGCAAAGGACAGGCACAGGGAGTGCTATTTCTGTACTGCTGCAACTGTCCCCGCCTGTGGGAATGGTTCAAGTCAGTTGGTTTGGTGAGTTCTGGGAACAAGTATCACTCTTCTCTCCCATTGAATCTTGCACAGTGGTTTATTACACTGGCCCTGAGGTGACACGTGAATCTAGTTCAGCGGGGCGCTTTCACGGCATATCTGCCAGGCGATGAGCTCTCTGCTTTCATGAGCCAGCAGATTTTCAGAACTAGGCAGCATGAGGTCCTGAGCAATCTGACCTAACTTTGCATTTGCCTCTGCTTTGAGTTGGGGGGTTAGAGCAGAGACCTCCAGAATCCCTTTCAACCTAGATCATTCTACAGTTCTGTGATTCCTGCTTGAAGATAACAGTCTGTTGGTTCAGGGAGAGTTACTTCCAAGACCAAGAGCTTAAATCCCATCTCGGTAGTCCAAAAGTGTTAGAACTGCACCCTCAGATTGCCTCTCAGCACCACGGAGAACCAAACTTCATCCCAATTTCACAAAAGTGTGGAGCAGTACAACAAGCAAGTGTGCCTGTAAGTTCAGAAGCAGCCAGGCTCCTCTCCAAACACAAGGCAATGTTCGGGGAAGGCAATACGCCCACTGACGTCCTTCTTCAACAGTTCAACGCTGCATTCCTTAAAAATGGCTCCTTCAAAGCCTCCTTCCTTTCTCAGTTATGAAAGGCTGCAGAAAGTTTGGATGGCGGAAGTTGAACGCAGCCAGTTTGCACAGGGTCACCTTGGCGCAGGGACTCCCAAGCCTGCAACAGCCCCGCTCGGGCCCCAGCAATCCTGTGCAGCTGAGTGAACGTGGTGCCAGGCTCCCCCCAACCCTCCTGCCTCTCAGCACCCTGTCACACACCAGCTCACCGAGACCCATCCTGAGTCTCACTGAACAGGCAAGGCAGAACCAGCATTTCCACCTCTCTGTAAAAGCTGCTGGAAAACAACCTCCTGGGCAGCACATGTGGTCACTGGCAAAGCCTGCGTTAACTACCACGCAGAGCTCTTTGCAGCATCCAGCATGGGGGAAAAACAAGGGTTAGGCCAGTGCCATGGTGTTTTTGGTAACTGAGCACATGTAATAGTCCTCTTTTTTCTCCCCTCCTCCTCCTCCTCACCCCTGCCATTGCCTCAGCCTTATATTGTATTTCAAGATGTCATTCGGGAGTTAGAGAACTCCCAGGTGCTGGAGGAAATGGCAGGTGCACATCTTCTCTGACTAAATGGTGATGCCTTCACACCTGCTTCACCATGGATAAAATCATCTCACAGCCTGAGAGCCCACAGCCAGGGAGCATCTCCTAAAGCCAGGAGATTCTCATGACACTACAAAAGCCGGCTGCTTCTGGCTCCTAGGCATCTTGACAGACCCACGGCACACCAGAAGGGAGACAAGTCCTTGCTCTGCAACTTTCTAACAACAAGTTTGCTGATGATACAAAACTAGGAGGAGGGGCTGACACCCCAGAGGGCTGTGCTGCCATTCAGAGGGACCTCGACAGGCTGGAGAAACGGGCAGAGGAACCTCCTGAAGTTCAACAAAAGGAAGCACAAAGTTCTGCCCCTGGGGAGGAAGAACACCAGGATGGGCTGGGGGCCAAGCTGCTGGAAAGCAGCTTGGCAGAAAAGGACCTGGTGGGCAACAAGCTGACCACGAGCCAGCAATGCACCTTTGTGGGCCCAGCTGGTGCATCACAATGTGCCGCGGCGGCACCGCGGCGACCTGGCCACGGCCAGCAGCGTGTACCCCGGGTGGGCACTGTGCCAGCACGGCGCAGCACAGGCGGAGGTGACTCCCAGCCCGGCAGCACTGCTCGGCACAGGGACGCGCTTCCAGCCTCACGCAGGCGCGGGACACGGCCGCACCGCAGCCGTCCGCCCGGCCTCGGCGCCATGGGCCAGGCCAGCTGCTGCGGCGCCCGGGGCGCTGCCGGCCCCGCTGCCGGCACGCGGGCACAGCCCGGGGCCCCCGGCCCCGCGCCTCCTGGCGCCCGCCGCCGCCTCTGGGGCCGCGCAGCCTCCCGGCCCCCGCCGCCGCTCGGCGCCTTCGTCTCCAGCAGCAGCCCCCAGCTCCTGCTCGCCCTCCGTGCGCAGGTGACGCGGCACCAGCGCACGCGCCGCAGGCACCTGCTGCTCTTCCCCCACGCGGTCGCCATCGCCAGCTTCAAGTAAGAGCAGCCATCGCAGCCCTCCTTCCTCCCCGACACCGCCTCGGCCTCCACCACCCGTCCCCAGGCACATTCCTCGCCCCAAGGGGTCCTGCGGGATCCATGAATGCACAAAGCATGTCTTTAATGAGGGGAGGTGCAAGGAGAACAGGACAGGCTCCTGCTCTTGTCCTTCTCATCTGCAAGCCTTCACCAAGCATCCCGCTGCTATCATTGCCCAGCAGCGACTTCTCCAAAGTCCTCTGCGTGTGTGCTGCGAAGGAGGCTCATTGCTGCTGCCTGCGGCTCAGGGCCACCATTCCCATGGCTCTGCCCCTGGAAATGGCTCTGCCATGGGGGACAGCTGGGGTTGCCCCCACGGCAAACACCCACAGATGAGTCCCTGCTCTTCCTCCCGGCAGATGCGGCCCCACTTTCCGCCTGCAGCACCGCGTGCGGCTCAGCGAGCTCTGGGTGCTGTGCAGCGAGGAGGCAGCCGCGGCCAGGCCTGAGGACGAGGAGCAGGAGCAGGAGGAGGAGGAGGTCTTCGGCCTCAAGTGCAGCCGCACCCTCATCCTCGTCTGGCCCAGCGACCTCTGCGTGGTCACTTTTGGGTGAGTCTGGGCGACACCTGCCAGGGCCCTGCGCGAGCCCCTCTCCTGCCCCGCACGGCTCAGCCCTGGCCCTGGCACTCTGCCCACGGGGGCGAGAGCTGTTCGGGGCCAGCTCTGTCCCACGGAGGACGAGCAGCAGCAGCAGCAGCAGCGTGGGCTGAGGCCGCTTCTCCTTTGCGCTGCAGGTCGCAGGAGGTGAAGCAGCTCTGGCTGGACACGATGCTCCGGTAAGCTCTGCCGGGGAACTCCGCGTGCCGCCGTAGGGCTGAGAGCGGGCGAGTGCTCCAGGCGGAGCTGCACGCAGAAACACCGGAACGTCGCTGGGGAAAGGGGCACCCGCCGCCCAGGGCAGCTCCTGGGCACAGCGGCGGGACTTGCTCAGCCTCGCGGTCGCAGTCGCCACCGAGCCCAGGAGCTGTCACCGCAGCTCCTCGCCGGCAGGCGCGGGCACCCCGAGCCGCTGCCGTCCGTCCCCACGAGGAGGAGGCCCGTGGGCAGCAGCAGGCAGGGCGGCGCAGAGCGCTGCTCCCAGCCAGCGCTGCCGCAGGCTCTCGGGCTTGGGGGTCCCTCGGCAGCGCGGGGCTGGCTGGCAGCAGAGAGCAGCGAGGGCTGGCGCTGACAGAGCTCTTGGCGTGCCCTTCCCTGTGCACAGGCAGAGCCCAGGAGCCCCGGGAGCCAGGCTCACCCGACTGCCCTCCCTGCGCCTCCTCACCGAGCTCGTCGGCTTCTGCCGTCCCGTAAGTGTCCTCACGCCGCCCGCCGCGCCCCGACAGCGCCTCGGCTTCCCCAAAGGCGCCCAAAGCTGGCCAGTTCCTCACGGCGCCTCTCTGCTCTCTCGCCTAGGAGGTGTCGCTGACGGCGGCGACCGTGGAGACGCTGATCTCGGCAGAGGTGAGCAGGGCTCCCTTTCCCTGCCCGCGCTGCCTGTGCACGCGCGCTAGCTCAGCCCCTGGGGCGGCTCCCCGGGGCGGGCAAAGGCAGCAAATGCCTCGTGCCAGGCAGAGCGCGGCAGGGCGCACCGTCCCCGCGGCCACGGGCAGAGCCCTCGTGCCGCGCTGGGGCTGCTGGGCACCGAAGCAGCAGCCTCCAGCCGTGCGGGGGCTGCGGGCTGCAGGGCCGCTTCGGGGGCGCTGGCTGCGCAGGAGCCTTTGCCACAGCCCCCGTGGCACAGAGGGGCAGCGTCGGGCCCGCACCTCCGGCCTCTCCTCCGCAGCCCTTGGGCGCCCTCCGCTTTGCCCGGGAGCCTCGCGCAGATGCCTGCGTCACTGCAGCAACTCCCTCGCGGCCCCGGCTGCTGAGGGGCACCTCTGTGACCTTCACCCGTTTCTCGCAGCAGGCTGACGCCAAGAAATGCCCCCGCTCGGACCCTCCCGACGTGCAAGAGGGCCTTGGCCACTTGCCTGGTGAGTCTGAGAAAGAGACGGAGCAGCTGCCTTCTGACACGCTGCTTGTTCCCTCCCACCATGCAAAACCTCTGCGCCTCTGCACAAGCTGGAGGAGACCCTGCAGCACAGGGCGCCGCACACACACAAGCGGCACCGTCCGGCTCTCTCCGCCACATCTTCTACACTGAGTTTGGCTTTGCTTTTGCTTGCAGCAGAGGGAGCGAAGGCAAGAAGGCCGCTGATATCTTGGCCACTTGCTCGGCGAGGAGCCTCTGCCAGCGGGGACCGCCCAGGGCAGCTCGACTCTGGCCCCAGGGCGGCTCTCTTTGGCCAGCCTCTGGCAGTGGTCTGCGGGGAGGATGGTGGCCTGCCCCAGCCAGTGCAGGTAAGCAAGCCTGGGGACGGAGGCATCCTGGCTGCTCGTGCGAGGCCGCATGCCCAGCCCTTGTGCATGTCTGTGGTGTGACAGAAGTCATCTGAAGGAATCTTTCAGCAGCAGAAGCATCCAGGGCTTCAGCCGTGGACTGACAAGGACAAGTAGCTGAACGTTATCGTTGGGTGAAAGATGCTCTTGTGAGAGTTTCCCCGCAGAGCTGGCTTTTCCAGCACAGAGGCTTTTCTCTCTTGCAAGCAATCTCTGCCAGGCATCGAGGCTGGCTTGGGAAGGAGGGGATTCGAACATGGTGGCTTGAGGACTCCACTGAAGTCAGGGGGGTTCCCCAGGGCAAAAAGAGGGTGCATATAGGAAATAGCAGGTTCCTGCCAGTGCAATCTGTGTGGAACAAGAAGGAGCTACTAAGCCAAGTAAAGCAGAGTGTGCCTGCAAGAACAAAACTGTCCCTTTCTTCCTGCAGGATCTCCTGGCTCTATTGTACGAGAAAGGGCCTGCCACTGAGGGGATCTTCAGGAGAGCGGCCAGCGAGAAGGCCCGCAAGGAGCTGAAGGAGGTCCTGAACCAGGGCGAGAACGCTGACCTGGACAGCAAACCTGTGCACCTCTTGGCAGTGGTGCTGAAGGTGAAGTCCTCTGACTTTTAGCTCTCAGAGCACGTGGCTAACCTGCAAGGGCCCACCTGAGTGCCCACATTGACCTCAGTGGCACTCAAAGCTAAAACCCTACTGAAGCCAAACTCAGGGGTTCAGGCTGAGCACAGTTGGGCATTTTTCTTCTCAACTGGATTTTCAGTTCCCCTAGTTCCGCCCCGGATTCCCTGCATGCCCATGGCAAACTCACTTCCTCCACCTCCTCCTCACTGAGGACTACTGAGATGCAGGGCCAGACCAAAGGCTCAGATACGAGCTGGCTCCTGCTCCTGCACTCACACCACTGCACTTGGCACGTACTCACGCAGCCCCCTGCACTCTCAGTGCTCAGGAGCACCTTTGGGAGCAGGCAGCTCAAAGCAACCTGCCTCCAAGGGAGCCCAAGTCATGAGGATGCTCCCCCTCTGCTCACTGGTAGTGTCCAGAGCCTCATCTAAGTTCCTTGGCCTTGCAGGACTTCCTCCGAAATATCCCTTCCAAACTCCTCTCGGACAACCTCTATGACGAGTGGATGCTAGCGCTGGAGAAGCCAAGCCAGCAGGAGAAAACTGATGAACTGAAACGGTGAGTTTTGTAACCAGTGCCACCATTCTGGAGGGGCTGAGAGAGGCCAGGGACTTCTCTGGATATTGGGAGTCTCATGTAAAAACCTGTCGTTTCTGTCAGCTTGCTATTGCTGCTGGGGGGGTTGGTTTTGAGGGCAAGTGGCACAGAAAAACACTTCTCTGGCAATAACATTTCCTCAAGGTGTTTAAGATTGCTCTACAAAACATGAGGAAGCAGGATTTCTTGTGAGCTGAAATGAAACTTACTCCAATGAAGAAGGAGCAGCTCCTGCACCCTGCATTAATGTTATGTTTTGTTTGTGTTCCCCAGGGTGGCTGACAACCTGCCAAGAGCAAACCTCCTCTTGCTCCAGCGCTTGCTTGCTGTGCTCCACCACATCAGCGAAAACGTGGAGACCAGCAGGATGGACGCCAGCAACCTGGCCATCTGCGTGGGGCCAAACCTGCTGAGCCCCGGCACGGACAACGGGCTCCCGCTGGCAGTGCAAAAGGAGCGCAATGACAAGGTCTCTTGAATTCACCCCCTCGCTACCGCCTTGGGGGCAGCTCTGCGCCATGCCCACAGAGACCCCTGCCCTTGCAAAAGCTCACCAAAGCAGCACCTCTGAACGCTGGGGGCACCCCTCACCGGCACTCTCTGCAGCGGCACAGGCAAATCTCTAAATCCGTGGTTTTCTGTGGGCAGGTGACAGCACTGGTCGAGTTCCTAATAGACAACTGCCGAGCAATATTTGGGGAGCACATCGCCTTGCCCTTCAGCCCCTCGGCCGAGGAGTCACCGGAGCGCACACACAGCTCCACAGGTAGGAGGATGCACTGATGATTGTCCCCGGCCAGGGCTGCTGCTTTGCATTCTTTCACTGCATGTCGGAAGACATCTGTGGCCATGCAGAGAGGTGCAGAGGGTTTAATATGGTATTGCAGTGTTTGCCTCCTGGAACGCTTTCCAGGAGCTCGGAAGGACAACACTCACAAAACAACCCCCGTGCCAGATGGTAAACGTCTGCACAGCTCTGCTCCTCCCCTAGCTGCTGACTATGGCCTAGAACTGCACTCTCGCAGGACATTGCCCTCTCTGCCTCCTTAACTTCTCCTCTAGCTCGTCGGCAGGAAGGTTGCATTTGGCAAAGTGTGTGGTTGCACAGGGAAAGTCCCCTGGTACCTTCAGAGAGTACCTAAAAAGCACCTAACAGGCTCCTTCTCCCCACAGCACACCCAGGGGCTCCTCAGCACGACAGTTCTGCCTGCAGCAGCCCAGAGGCGGGAGCTGAAGGCAGCACCCCTACATTGGAGACGGAGCAGCCCAACGGCAGGAGCAGCAGTCTCGGCAGACCATATCCAAAATGCGTCTCTGCCCCTTCCCTGAGCAATGTGATGAATGACATCAGCAGGATGCAGAGGTGGTTCTCAGAGCCGGACCTGTCCTTGCACAACCGCTTTGAAGGCACAAGCAGGGAGCAGGAGCCGAGCAAAAGTGAGGGCAACTACGAAGGCACGAGCAGGGAGCAGGAGATGAGTGAAACTGACGGCAATTATGAAGGCACGAGCAGGGAGCAGGAGCCGAGTGGAAGTGAGGACAATTATGAAGGCATGAGCAGGGAGCAGGAGCCGAGTGAAAGTGAGGGCAATTAGCCCATCCACCAGTAACAGCTAAGGCTGGAGAAGGAGGCACTTGATAAAGCACCTTCCAATATTGCCTTCACAATTATCACACAGCTCTCTATACTCAAAACATCCTCCAGCTGCTCCCTGCAGAGCTACTTTCCTCACCTCATGCCTCCGTCTTCACCTGCTCCACACTGCTTTCACCCTCTACTCCACAAAATAACTTTTAAAATAGGCCCCAGGCTTCTTCCACCGAGCGCACTGAGGACAGCAGCAGACACCTAGCAGAGCCATCGAAAAGCACTCCATGTCATGCCATTTGGCCAACTGCAGGAAAAGGTGCGCAAAAAGCCTCCAGAACTGGGCGCCTGGGACCACATCCAGCAAGGAAAAGCATCCTATGTTTAAATAGCCTGTCTCTCCTCTGGGCACTCTCCAAAGTAAAGGTTGTAAAAACAGTGTCTTGCCTATCCTTTGAAATATTTTACTTTCAATGGACAAAGAATAAGCTAGCTTTGCAGGAGCATTTTTTTCTTGAGAGGCTCTCCTGAAGTCGTCATCAGCTTGCGATATCACGTTCTTCCACCAGAAGAGGTGGGGCAGAGAGGCTTGTGTGTGACTCTGTACAAATAGATGTAAAAGTGCTGTCTATTACCTATTGTGTGGGAGAACTAGGCAGTGATTGATCAACAGTGTTGTATTTGTCTTCCAAAAAGGACAATTTCCAAGCTGGCAGCTCCAAAACTTGTCCCACCTTCCCTATGCTCTTGCCCAGCATTTACCAGAATTAAATATTATCATTCCCTGCTCAAAATGGCAAGGAGCAAGTCAAGATAGGACATTCCTTGGCACCTGATGGATGAGATGATGGAAAACTCTGCCAGAATCCATATGAGCAGCCATACCCAATTCAATATGCACCTCAGAACCAAAACATCATGCAGCAATAAAGGCTTTAAAAAATGAAATGTTTGCTTTCTCATCGAGGGGACCAAGCTTCACGCCCATTTACAGTACATATAGGCATAGGGGATAAGGGATGTCAATAATAACTATGGCAATAAGATCTGCAAGATACAAAGAATTAACCAAGTGACCTTTGGCCCGAAATCCTGCTAAGGCTCTGTAGTGAGAACACCTGCAGAAGATCTGGCAAGGAGTCAGTGAGTGGCAGAGTAGGTGGTAGCAGGCCCAGTGTGTGAAACTACACACTGACCAAATTGCCATCAGGGCCAGGCATGCATATTCCATTTTGTCAGCAACCTCTGACTGCTTCCCGTACAGTAGTTTCTGCTCCTGGGGGTCCCCATGCAGCTTAGAGCGTAAGTCCTTTATTAAATCTCTCCTGCTTAACCCCTCATGAACCTTGAGTGTCTCTCTACACCAACAGCTGACCCTCTCTTGCCCACCTGGTGGTCACAGGCTCTCAGCAAAACTCCACTCCCCTATAGAAAGTGCTCTTAGCTGCAGAAGAAGGGCTGCTAACTACCAAGCCATTAACTCCAGAAAGGAAATCAAGCTGCCTGGGTCAATTCTCATTTAAAAAGCGATTGTAACTGGTAAGCCCTTAGCCCTTAAGGGCAGCACAAAAGACTGCTGTGCAGTGATGGCCTTTGTGCATATATTAGCGGGTAATGAGGAATGTGTTGGTGGTCCCCATGGACAGCACATCCCCACCACGCAGGGCACGCTCTGTGCCTGGGTGCTGCATGCCTCCAGCCTTGTGGTGCAAAGGCAGTGTGTCTGACTCCAGATCAGAAGGCTGTTTGGCCGACTCACATCAGTGTCAGGCTTGGTTAAGCATCTAGCAGCAGTTGTATTGCCTCTGCTTTCCCGTGGGGCTAGTCTGTGTTAGGTGCAGGACTTTGCAAGGCATTGACAAACTGCAGCAAGGCCAATGCAAAGCCAAAAGGATGGTCAGGGGCCTCGAGCACATTGTGTATGAAGACAGGCTGCAGTGGCAGGGTGTGGAAAGCAGCTTTGCCAAAAAGAGCCAGGGGCTCCTGGAGAACAAGCTGAAGATGATTCAGCAGTGTACCCTTGTGACAAAGAAGGCCAACAGCACCCTGGGCTGCGTTAGGAAGGGTGCTGCCAGCAGGTGGAGGGAGGTGATCCTTCCCCTCTGCTCAGCACTGCTGAGGCCACGTATGGAGTGCTGGGTCCACTTTTGGTCTCCCAAGTGCAAGGAAGACACGGACCTACTGGAGCGAGTCCAGTGGACGGCTGCTAAGATGATTAGGGGACTGCAGCATCTCTCATATGAGGAGAGGCGGAGAGAGCTGGGACTGTTCTGCCTGGAGAAGAGAAAGCGCAGAGTGGATCCTGTCAGTGTGTCTAAAGATCTGAAGGGAGGGTGTAAGGAAGACGGAGACTCTTCTCAGTGGTGCCCAGTGACAGCACAAGAGGCAACAGGCACAAAATGAAATACAATGAATTCTGTTCAAACATAAGAAAAAAACTTTTTTTCTCTCTCTTTTTTTTTTTTTTTTATTGTAAGGGTGACTGAACACTGGGACAGGTTGCCCAGAGAAATTTGGCAGTCTCTGTCCTTGGACCTATCTGCTGTAGACGACCCTAAGAGGGTTGGACTAGACATTCTCCAGAGGTGACTAGATGATCTCCAAGCTCAGGGATTCTGTGTTCAGACTTCTGTCTACAGCTATGTAATGAGTGGCTATAGAGTAGCTGCAATGAGACTCTTCTCAAAGAGATGAGGGGAACAAACAGAAATGCTATGGAAGAAAATTCCAATTAAATATAAGAAAATTTCAGCAGGAGGGTGACCTAGAATGGGGGCTGAGAGGGATGGGGACTCTTCATGCTTGGAGAAATTCAAAACTCAGCTTAATCAGGCCTTGAGCAATCTGATCCTTAGCTGATGTTGAAAATGATTGTACTTTGAGCTGGAGGTCGGACCAGAGTTTTCTTGCAAACTTTTTTTTTTTTTAATGCATTGACCATCTCAGATTCTAACTCCACATCCCCTCCATGTCAGCATCACTGTGCCTCAGCACGCCACATGTAGCCCACCAGGATGCCAGGATGGCCAGGGCCAGTGGTGCCATGGACAACACACCTGACTACGGATCAGGAGACTGCAGGTTTGACTCCTTGCAGGCTCGACCTTTTCCTTTGCACAGCTTGGCCACAGTGGAAGTGATGGTGATAGTGCCCTGCTTTCTCTTTGGTGGTCACCATTGCCTGGTGCTTCTGCCAGCCTGCTGGCAAACAGCTGCGTCTTACCCACAGTCTTACCCACAGTAGAGGACAGCTCAGTCAGGGACCACTGCCTTTGAGACCATTACGTCTGATCTCACTGTGCACACACCTTAGAAGGACTGCAGGCTATGTGCAAATGTGGGCAAATGCTAGTAGGAAGGGTGAGGCACTAATGGAGGAGGGCAGGAGGGAGATAGGGATGGAGGGAGTGAGGAAGGAGAGGAGGAGGCTGCAGCCAGGAGTTGCAAAGAGCAACCTGACAGATAACACAGTCTTTAGCACATAGAGGGGTCTTAGGGGACCCTGAGAGACCACAGAAGGCTGAGAATTGGTGCAGAAATAGTGTGGATGTTATAAACATCACAAATCCTATAAACATCACAAACACAACCCCCGCTTGGGTCTGGGGTATGGGAGTACCTGGTGCATCTCCTCAACACCAGGTAAGGGAAAGGGGTCATGCAAGAGGTGCCTCTGCTCAAGCTGCTGCTGCAGGTACAGGACAAAGATAGCAGATTGTGCTATCAGAGAGGACAAAGAGGAGAGCAGCAGGATTTTTGCAGGGACCCTGCAGCACCAGAGCACAAGCGTAGGATAAGTGAGGGTGTGAGGAGGCAAGAGAGTGGTGGAGGCAGGAAGCCTGTGACATGTCCCAGGAGGCAGAGGCTACAGAGGGCACTTAGAGGGAAGGGATTGGGTCTGGCTGCAGGTAAGGAGGATGGCAATCGTTGGAGACTCCTTTTGGCATGGAACAGAGGCCCTGACTGCCAACCCATGCTCTGTGTCACTGGGATCACTGCTTGACTGGCCCTGACCTGCAATGCTGGGCGGAGGAGACTACCGGGGCTCATCAGCTTCCAGACTCTTCCCAGTTGGTGCACGCTCACACGGCCACCAGGGATGCTCTGCTGGTCCTGCACCTAACGCAGGTTAGCTCAAAGGAAAAGCACAGGCAATACAATGGGAACCCAGTGCAGCCCCAAGCCTGACCCCGGTGTGATTCGGACACACAACCTTCTGATCTGGAGTGAAACGCGCTGCCCTTGCGCCATGAGGTCGAGGCAGAGGGATGCAGTGCCCAGGCATGGACCACGGTCAGGGTGTTGGGGAATTGCCCTCCATGGGACACCCTGATCAGGGTGATTGAGGGGATAGGTGGGTGCCAAGAGAGATGGTGGGCAAGGCGCAGGGGGGGCCTCTGCCCAGCTCTGTGCTGAGCTCCCACACGGGTGGAGAGAGCACGTGTCATGGGCTGCTTTGCCCAAGGAGCCCTCTCACGCCGCTCTGCCCATCTCACGCTTCTTCCCTCTCGCTGCCTCTGTGCCCGCTGTGTGCCCTGGGTTCTTTGGTGCACACACAGGACAGTCATGCCCTCCTTGCCTCAGCCATTCCCAGGGCTGCTGGAGGCTTCTTGACTCTCCCTCAGGGCTTTGCCCACCTGCTCCACATCCAATGGCTCTGTCCAAGAGCAGGTGTTCGGCTTGGTCAAGCCCTGTGGTCCCTGCCTGGCTGCAGAAGGCCGAGAGGTTTTGTGGGCAAAGGACAGGCACAGGGAGTGCTATTTCTGTACTGCTGCAACTGTCCCCGCCTGAGGGAATGGTTCAAGTCAGTTGGTTTGGTGGGTTCTGGGAACAAGTATCACTCTTCTCTCCCATTGAATCTTGCACAGTGGTTTATTACACTGGCCCTGAGGTGACACGTGAATCTAGTTCAGCGGGGCGCTTTCACGGCATATCTGCCAGGCGATGAGCTCTCTGCTTTCATGAGCCAGCAGATTTTCAGAACTAGGCAGCATGAGGTCCTGAGCAATCTGACCTAACTTTGCATTTGCCTCTGCTTTGAGTAGGGGGGTTAGAGCAGAGACCTCCAGAATCCCTTTCAACCTAGATCATTCTACAGTTCTGTGATTCCTGCTTGAAGATAACAGTCTGTTGGTTCAGGGAGAGTTACTTCCAAGACCAAGAGCTTAAATCTCATCTCTGTAGTCCAAAAGTGTTAGAACTGCACCCTCAGATTCCCTCTCAGCACCACAGAGAACCAAACTTCATCCCAATTTCACATAAGTGTGGAGCAGTACAACAAGCAAGTGTGCCTGTAAGTTCAGAAGCAGCCAGGCTCCTCTCCAAACACAAGGCAATGTTCTGGGAAGGCAATACGCCCACTGACGTCCTTCTTCAACAGTTCAGCACTGCATTCCTTAAAAATGGCTCCTTCAAAGCCTCCTTCCTTTCTCAGTTATGAAAGGCTGCAGAAAGTTTGGATGGCGGAAGCTGAACGCAGCCAGTTTGCACAGGGTCACCGTGGCGCAGGGACTCCCAAGCCTGCAACAGCCCCGCTCGGGCCCCAGCAATCCTGTGCAGCTGAGTGAACGTGGTGCCAGGCTCCCCCCAACCCTCCTGCCTCTCAGCACCCTGTCACACACCAGCTCACCGAGACCCATCCTGAGTCTCACTGAACAGGCAAGGCAGAACCAGCATTTCCACCTCTCTGTAAAAGCTGCTGGAAAACAACCTCCTGGGCAGCACATGTGGTCACTGGCAAAGCCTGCGTTAACTACCACGCAGAGCTCTTTGCAGCATCCAGCATGGGGGAAAAACAAGGGTTAGGCCAGTGCCATGGTGGTTTTGGTAACTGAGCACATGTAATAGTCCTCTTTTTTCTCCCCACCTCCTCCTCCTCACCCCTGCCATTGCCTCAGCCTTATATTGTATCTCAAGATGTCATTGGGGAGTTAGAGAACTGCTCCCAGGTGCTGGAGGAAATGGCAGGTGCACATCTTCTCTGACTACATGGTGATGCCTTCACACCTGCTTCACCATGGATAAAATCATCTCACAGCCTGAGAGCCCACAGCCAGGGAGCATCTCCTAAAGCCAGGAGATTCTCATGACACTACAAAAGCCGGCTGCTTCTGGCTCCTAGGCATCTTGACAGACCCACGGCACACCAGAAGGGAGACAAGCCCTTGCTCTGCAACTTTCTAACAACAAGTTTGCTGATGATACAAAACTAGGAGGAGGGGCTGACACCCCAGAGGGCTGTGCTGCCATTCAGAGGGACCTCGACAGGCTGGAGAAACGGGCAGAGGAACCTCCTGAAGTTCAACAAAAGGAAGCACAAAGTTCTGCCCCTGGGGAGGAAGAACACCAGGACGGGCTGGGGGCCGAGCTGCTGGAAAGCAGCTTGGCAGAAAAGGACCTGGTGGGCAACAAGCTGACCACGAGCCAGCAATGCACCTTTGTGGGCCCAGCTGGTGCATCACAATGTGCCGCGGCGGCACCGCGGCGACCTGGCCACGGCCAGCAGCGTGTACCCCGGGTGGGCACTGTGCCAGCACGGCGCAGCACAGGCGGAGGTGACTCCCAGCCCGGCAGCACTGCTCGGCACAGGGACGCGCTTCCAGCCTCACGCAGGCGCGGGACACGGCCGCACCGCAGCCGTCCGCCCGGCCTCGGCGCCATGGGCCAGGCCAGCTGCTGCGGCGCCCGGGGCGCTGCCGGCCCCGCTGCCGGCACGCGGGCACAGCCCGGGGCCCCCGGCCCCGCGCCTCCTGGCGCCCGCCGCCGCCTCTGGGGCCGCGCAGCCTCCCGGCCCCCGCCGCCGCTCGGCGCCTTCGTCTCCAGCAGCAGCCCCCAGCTCCTGCTCGCCCTCCGTGCGCAGGTGACGCGGCACCAGCGCACGCGCCGCAGGCACCTGCTGCTCTTCCCCCACGCCGTCGCCATCGCCAGCTTCAAGTAAGAGCAGCCATCGCAGCCCTCCTTCCTCCCCGACACCGCCTCGGCCTCCACCACCCGTCCCCAGGCACATTCCTCGCCCCAAGGGGTCCTGCGGGATCCATGAATGCACAAAGCATGTCTTTAATGAGGGGAGGTGCAAGGAGAACAGGACAGGCTCCTGCTCTTGTCCTTCTCATCTGCAAGCCTTCACCAAGCATCCCGCTGCTATCATTGCCCAGCAGCGACTTCTCCAAAGTCCTCTGCGTGTGTGCTGCGAAGGAGGCTCATTGCTACTGCCCACGGCTCAGGGCCACCGTTCCCATGGCTCTGCCCCTGGAAATGGCTCTGCCATGGGGGACAGCTGGGGTTGCCCCCACGGCAAACACCCACAGATGAGTCCCTGCTCTTCCTCCCGGCAGATGCGGCCCCACTTTCCGCCTGCAGCACCGCGTGCGGCTCAGCGAGCTCTGGGTGCTGTGCAGCGAGGAGGCGGCCGCGGCCAGGCCTGAGGACAAGGAGCAGGAGCAGGAGGAGGAGGAGGTCTTCGGCCTCAAGTGCAGCCGCACCCTCATCCTCGTCTGGCCCAGCGACCTCTGCGTGGTCACTTTTGGGTGAGTCTGGGCGACACCTGCCAGGGCCCTGCGCGAGCCCCTCTCCTGCCCCGCACGGCTCAGCCCTGGCCCTGGCACTCTGCCCACGGGGGCGAGAGCTGTTCGGGGCCAGCTCTGTCCCACGCAGGAGCAGCAGCAGCAGCAGCAGCGTGGGCTGAGGCCGCTTCTCCTTTGCGCTGCAGGTCGCAGGAGGTGAAGCAGCTCTGGCTGGACACGATGCTCCGGTAAGCTCTGCCGGGGAACTCCGCGTGCCGCCGTAGGGCTGAGAGCGGGCGAGTGCTCCAGGTGGAGCTGCACGCAGAAACACCGGAACGTCGCTGGGGAAAGGGGCACCCGCCGCCCAGGGCAGCTCCTGGGCACAGCGGCGGGACTTGCTCAGCCTCGTGCTCGCAGTCGCCAGCGAGCCCAGGAGCTGCCACCGCAGCTCCTCGCCGGCAGGCGCGGGCACCCCGAGTCGCTGCCGTCCGTCCCCACGAGGAGGAGGCCCGTGGGCAGCAGGAGGCAGGGCGCCGCAGAGCGCTGCTCCCAGCCAGCGCTGCCGCAGGCTCTCGGGCTTGGGGGTCCCTCGGCAGCGCGGGGCTGGCTGGCAGCAGAGAGCAGCGAGGGCTGGCGCTGACAGAGCTCTTGGCGTGCCCTTCCCTGTGCACAGGCAGAGCCCAGGAGCCCCGGGAGCCAGGCTCACCCGACTGCCCTCCCTGCGCCTCCTCACCGAGCTCGTCGGCTTCTGCCGTCCCGTAAGTGTCCTCACGCCGCCCGCTGCGCCCCGACAGCGCCTCGGCTTCCCCAAAGCCGCCCAAAGCTGGCCAGTTCCTCACGGCGCCTCTTTGCTCTCTCGCCTAGGAGGTGTCGCTGACGGCGGTGACCGTGGAGACGCTGATCTCGGCAGAGGTGAGCAGGGCTCCCTTTCCCTGCCCGCGCTGCCTGTGCACGCGCGCTAGCTCAGCCCCTGGGGCGGCTCCCCGGGGCGGGCAAAGGCAGCAAATGCCTCGTGCCAGGCAGAGCGCGGCAGGGCGCACCGTCCCCGTGGCCACGGGCAGAGCCCTCGTGCCGCGCTGGGGCTGCTGGGCACCGAAGCAGCAGCCTCCAGCCGTGCGGGGGCTGCGGGCTGCAGGGCCGCTTCGGGGGCGCTGGCTGCGCAGGAGCCTTTGCCACAGCCCCCGTGGCACAGAGGGGCAGCGTCGGGCCCGCACCTCCGGCCTCTCCTCCGCAGCCCTTGGGCGCCCTCCGCTTCTCCCGGGAGCCTCGCGCAGATGCCTGCGTCGCTGCAGCAACTCCCTCGCGGCCCCGGCTGCTGAGGGGCACCTCTGTGACCTTCACCCGTTTCTCGCAGCAGGCTGACGCCAAGAAATGCCCCCGCTCGGACCCTCCCGACGTGCAAGAGGGCCTTGGCCACTTGCCTGGTGAGTCTGAGAAAGAGACGGAGCAGCTGCCTTCTGACACGCTGCTTGTTGCCTGCCACCATGCAAAACCTCTGCGCCTCTGCACAAGCTGGAGGAGACCCTGCAGCACAGGGCGCCGCACACACACAAGCGGCACCGTCCGGCTCTCTCCGCCGCATCTTCTACACTGAGTTTGGCTTTGCTTTTGCTTGCAGCAGAGGGAGCGAAGGCAAGAAGGCCGCTGATATCTTGGCCACTTGCTCGGCGAGGAGCCTCTGCCAGCGGGGACCGCCCAGGGCAGCTCGACTCTGGCCCCAGGGCGGCTCTCTTTGGCCAGCCTCTGGCAGTGGTCTGCGGGGAGGATGGTGGCCTGCCCCAGCCAGTGCAGGTAAGCAAGCCTGGGGATGGAGGCATGCTGCTTCTGGCTTTTCCTGCACAGAGGCTTCTTTTTCTTCCAAGAAATCTCTGCTGCGCATTCAGCCTGGCTTGGGAAGGAGGGACTTCGCACCTGAAGCCTTGACCTGTGCCTCATTTTCTGCTGGAAGAAAGCAGGGATGACTCCACTGAAGTCGGTGGAGTTCACCAGGCCAAAAAGAGGGTGGGCTGGGAGACAAGCATGTCACTACCACTGTAATCGCCATGGAGTGAGAACAAGACACTAACCCAAGCAAAGCAGAGCGCACCCCAAAGTCAAAAACTGTCTGCTGCCTCCTGCAGGATCTCCTGGCCATACTGTACGAGAAAGGGCCTGCCACTGAGGGGATCTTCAGGAGAGCGGCCAGCGAGAAGGCCCGCAAGGAGCTGAAGGAGGTGCTGAACCAGGGCGAGAACGCTGACCTGGACAGCAAACCTGTGCACCTCTTGGCAGTGGTGCTGAAGGTGAAGTCCTCTGACTTTTAGCTCTCAGAGCACGTGGCTAATCTGCATGGGCCTCCGTCAGTGCCTCCACTGACCTCGGTGGCACTCAAAGCTAAACCCCTACTGAAGCCAAACTCAGTGGTTCAGGCTCAGGACACTTGGGCCTTTTTCTTCTCCACCGCCTTTTCAGTTCCCCCAGTTCTGCCCCTGATTCCCTGCATGCCCATGGCAAACGCACTTCCTCCACCTCCTCCTCAGCATCCTCCTCTCCTCACTGAGGACTACTCAGACGGAGGACCAGACCAAAGGCTCGGATATGAGCTGGGTGCTGCTCCTGCACTCACACCGCTGCACTTGGCATGTTCTCGTGCAGCCCCCTGCGCGCTCAGTGCTCAGGAGCACCTTTGGGAGCAGGGAGCTCAACGCAGCCTGCCTGCTCGTGAGCTCAAGTCACGCGCACGCTCCCTCTCCGCTCACTGGCAGCGCTGAGAGCATCATCTGAGTACCTTGGCCTTGCAGGACTTCCTGCGAAACATCCCCTCCAAACTCCTCTCGGACAGCCTCTACGACAAGTGGATGGAGGCGCTGGAGATGCCAAGCCAGCAGGACAAAATTGACCAGCTGAAAGAGTAAGACTTTGAAGCAGGCCCACCATTTTGGAGGGAACTCACACTCGCTCCAGGGAGGAAGGAGCGGCCCCTGCACCCTGCATTATTAACGTCACATTTGGTTTGTGTTCCCCAGGGTGGCTGACAGCCTGCCCAGAGCAAACCTCCTCTTGCTCCAGCGCTTGCTTGCTGTGCTCCATCACATCAGCGAAAACGCGGAGACCAGCAGGATGGACGCCAGCAACCTGGCCATCTGCGTGGGGCCAAACCTGCTGAGCCCCGGCACGGACAACGGGCTCCCGCTGGCAGTGCAAAAGGAGCGCAATGACAAGGTCTCTTGAATTCACCCCCTCGCTACCGCCTTGGGGGCAGCTCTGCGCCATGCCCGCAGAGACCCCTGCCCTTGCAAAAGCTCACCAAAGCAGCACCTCTGAACGCTGGGGGCGCCCCTCACCGGCACTCTCTGCAACGGCACAGGCAAATCTCTAAATCCGTGGTTTTCTGTGTGCAGGTGACAGCACTGGTCGAGTTCCTAATAGACAACTGCCGAGCACTATTTGGGGAGCACATCGCCTTGCCCTTCAGTCCCTCGGCCGAGGAGTCACCGGAGCACACACACAGCTCCACAGGTAGGGGGATGCACTGATGATTGTCCCCGGCCAGGGCTGCTGCTTTGCATTCTTTCACTGCATATCGGAAGACATCTGTGGCCATGCAGAAAGGTGCAGAGGGTTTAATATGGTATCGCAGCGTTTGCCTCCTGGAACGCTTTCCAGGAGCTCAAAAGGACAACACTCACAAAACAACACCCATGCCAGATGGTAAACGTCTGCACAGCTCTGCTCCTCCCCTAGATGCTGACTATGGCCTAGAACTGCACTCTCGCAGGACATTGCCCTCTCTGCCTCCTTAACTTCTCCTCTAGCTCGTCGGCAGCAAGGTTGTATTTGGCAAAGTGTGTGGTTGCACAGGGAAAGTCCCCTGGTACCTTCAGAGAGTACCTAAAAAGCACCTAACAGGCTCCTTCTCCCCACAGCACACCCAGGGGCTCCTCAGCACGACGGTTCTGCCTGCAGCAGCCCAGAGGCGGGAGCTGAAGGCAGCACCCCTACACTGGAGACGGAGCAGCCCAACGGCAGGAGCAGCAGTCTCAGCAGACCATATCCAAAATGCGTCTCTGCCCCTGCCCTGAGCAATCTCACAAATGACATCAGCAGGATGCAGAGGTGGTTCTCAGAGCCGGACCTGTCCTTGCACAACCGCTTTGAAGGCACAAGCAGGGAGCAGGAGCCAAGCAAAAGTGAGGGCAACTACGAAGGCACGAGCAGGGAGCAGGAGCCGAGCAAAAGTGAGGACAATTACGAAGGCACGAGCAGGGAGCAGGAGCTGAGTGAAAGTGAGGGCAATAACGAAGGCACGATCAGGGAGCAGGAGCCGAGTGGAAGTGAGGGCAACTACGAAGGCACGAGCAGGGAGCAGGAACCGAGTGAAAGTGAGGACAATTTTGAAGGCATGAGCAGGGAGCAGGAGCCGAGCGAAAGTGAGGACAATTTTGAAGGCACGTTCAGGGAGCAGGAGCCAAGTGAAAGTGAGGACAATTTTGAAGGCGTGAGCAAGGAGCAGGAGCCGAGCAAAAGTGAGGGCAATTACGAAGGCACGAGCAGGGAGCAGGAGCTGAGCAAAAGTGAGGGCAATTTCCCAGTTCTTCAGTAACAGCTAAGGCTGGAGAAGGAGGCACTTGATAAAACACCTTCCAATATTGCCTTCACAATTATCAAATAGCTCTCTATACCCAAAACATCCTCCAGCTGCTCCCTGCAGAGCTACTTTCCTCACCTCATGCCTCCGTCTTCACCTGCTCCACACTGCTTTCACCCTCTACTCCACAAAATAACTTTTAAAATAGGCCCCAGGCTTCTTCCACCAAGCGCACTGAGGACAGCAGCAGACACCCAGCAGAGCCATCGAAAAGCACTCCATGTCATGCCATTTGGCCAACTGCAGGAAAAGGTGCGCAAAAAGCCTCCAGAACTGGGCGCCTGGGAGCACATCCAGCAAGGAAAAGCATCCTATGTTTAAATAGCCTGTCTCTCCTCTGGGCACTCTCCAAAGTAGAGATTGTAAAAACCATATCTTGCCTATCCTTTGAAATATTTTACTTTCAATGGACAAAGAATAAGCTAGCTTTGCAGGAGCATTTTTTTCTTGAGAGGCTCTCCTGAAGTCGTCATCAGCTTGCGACGTCACGTTCTTCCACCAGAAGAGGTGGGGCAGAGAGGCTTGTGTATGATTCTGTAAAAATAGATGTGAAAGTGCTGCCTATAACCTATTGTGTGGGAGAACTAGGCAGTGATTGATCAACAGTGTTGTATTTGTATTCCAAAAAGGACAATTTCCAAGCTGGCAGCTCCAAAACTTGTCCCGCCTTCCCTATGCTCTTGCCCAGCATTTACCAGAATTAAATATTATCATTCCCTGCTCAAAATGGCAAGGAGCAAGTCAAGATAGGACATTCCTTGGCACCTGATGGATGAGATGATGGAAAACTCTGCCAGAATCCGTATGAGCAGCCATACCCAATTCAATATGCACCTCAGAACCAAAACATCATGCAGCAATAAAGGCTTTAAAAAATGAAATGTTTGCTTTCTCATCGAGGGGACCAAGCTTCACGCCCATTTACAGTACATATAGGCATAGGGGATAAGGGATGTCAATAATAACTATGGCAATAAGATCTGCAAGATACAAAGAATTACCAAGTGACCTTTGGCAAGAAATCCTCCTGAGGCTCTGTAGTGAGAACACCTGCAGACGATCTGGAAAATGAGTCAGTGACTGGCAGAGTAGGTGGTAGCAGGCCCAGTGTGTGAAACTACACACTGACCAAATTCCCATCAGGGTCAGGCATGCATATTCCATTTTGTCAGCAACCTCTGACTGCTTCCCGTACAGTAGTTTCTCTTGGTTAGCACAGCTGAAATAAGAAAATAGTTCTAGGAGATTTAAGGGGCCCTTAGGATACAAGGAATCGAGTCCCGCCTGGGCATCCGAGCCGTGCGTCCAGCCCATAGGTCCAGCAGCCTGCCATCAGTGACCCCTCTGTGCAGCTCCTGGGGGTCCCCATGCAGCTTGGAGTGTAAGTCCTTTATTAAATCTCTCCTGCTTAACCCCTCATGAACCTTGAGGGTCTCTCTACACCAACAGCTGACCCTCTCTTGCCCACCTGGTGGTCACAGGCTCTCAGCAAAACTCCACTCCCCTACAGAAAGTGCTCTTAGCTGCAGAAGAAGGGCTGCTAACTACCAAGCCATTAACTCCAGAAAGGAAATCAAGCTGCCTGGGTCAATTCTCATTTAAAAAGCGATTGTAACTGGTAAGCCCTTAGCCCTTAAGGGCAGCACAAAAGACTACTGTGCAGTGATGGCCTTTGTGCATATATTACCGGGTAATGAGGAATGTGCTGGTGGTCCTCATGGACAGCACATCCCCACCACGCAGGGCACGCTCTGTGCCTGGGTGCTGCATGCCTCCAGCCTTGTGGTGCAAAGGCAGTGTGCCTGACTCCAGATCAGAGGGCTGTTTGGTCAACTCACATCAGTGTCAGGCTTGGTTAAGCATCTAGCACCAGCTGTATTGCCTCTGCTTTCCCGTGGGGCTAGTCTGTGTTAGGTGCAGGACTTTGCAAGGCACTGACAAACTGCAGCAAGGCCAATGCAAAGCCAAAAGGATGGTCAGGGGCCTCGAGCACATTGTGTACGAAGACAGCCTGCAGTGGCAGGGTGTGGAAAGCAGCTTTGCCAAAAAGAGCCCGGGGCTCCTGGAGAACAAGCTGAAGATGATTCAGCAGTGTACCCTTGTGACAAAGAAGGCCAACAGCATCCTGGGCTGCCTTAGGAAAGGTGCTGCCAGCAGGTGGAGGGAGGTGATCCTTCCCCTCTCCTCAGCACTGCTGAGGCCACGTATGGAGTGCTGGGTCCACTTTTGGTCTCCCAAGTGCAAGGAAGACACGGACCTAGTGGAGCGAGTCCAGTGGACGGCTGCTAAGATGATTAGGGGACTGGAGCATCTCTCATATGAGGAGAGGCGGAGAGAGCTGGGACTGTTCTGCCTGGAGAAGAGAAAGCGCAGAGTGGATCCTGTCAGTGTGTCTAAAGATCTGAAGGGAGGGTGTAAGGAAGACGGAGACTCTTCTCAGTGGTACCCAGTGACAGGACAAGAGGCAACAGGCACAAAATGAAATACAATGAATTCTGTTCAAACATAAGAAAAAAACTTTTTTTCTCTCTTTTTTTTTTTTTTTTATTGTAAGGGTGACTGAACACTGGGACAGGTTGCCCGGAAAAGTTTGGCAGTCTCTCTCCTTGGACCTATCTGCTGTAGACGACCCTAAGAGGGTTGGACTAGACATTCTCCAGAGGTGACTAGATGATCTCCAAGCTCAGGGATTCTGTGTTCAGATTTCTGTCTACAGCTATGTAATGAGTGGCTATAGAGTAGCTGCAATGAGACTCTTCTCAAAGGGATGAGGGGAACAAACAGAAATGCTATGGAAGAAAATTCCAATTAAATATAAGAAAACTTCAGCAGGAGGGTGACCTAGAATGGGGGCTGAGAGGGATGGGGACTCTTCATGCTTGGAGAAATTCAAAACTCAGCTTAATCAGGCCTTGAGCAATCTGATCCTTAGCTGATGTTGCAAATGATTGTACTTTGAGCTGGAGGTTGGACCACAAATCTCTTACAATCTTTTTTTTTTAATGCATTGACCAGTTCCGATTCTAACCCCCACATGTCAGCATCACCATGCCTCAGCAGGCTACATGTAGCCCACCAGGATGCCCAGGGACAGTGGTGCAATGGACAATGCACCTGACTATGGATCAGGAGATTGCAGGTTCGACTCCTTGCAGGCTCGACCCTTTCCTTTGCACAGCTTGGCCACAGTGGAAGTGATGGTGATAGTGCCCTGGTTTCTCCCTGGTGGCCACCATCGCCTGGTGCTTCTGCCAGCCTGCTGGCAGACAGCTGCGTCTTACCCACAGTCTTACCCACAGTAGAGGACAGCTCAGTCAGGGACCACTGCCTTTGAGACCATTACGTCTGATCTCACGGTGGACACACCTTAGAAGGATTGCAGGCTGTGTGCAAATGTGGGCAAATGCTAGTAGGAAGGGTGAGGCGCTAATGGAGGAGGGCAGGAGGGAGATAGGGATGGAGGGAGTGAGGAAGGAGAGGAGGAGGAGGCTTCAGCCAGGAGTTGCAAAGAGCAACCTGACAGATAACACAGTCTTCAGCACATAGAGGGGTCTTAGGGGACCCTGAGAGACCACAGAAGGCTGAGAATTGGTGCAGAAATAGTGTGGATGTTATAAACATCACAAATCCTGTTGTCTGTTGGAACAACCACCACTGGCTTCTACACAGTCCTGACCCAGTTGGGTCTGGGGTGTGGGAGTACCTGGTGCATCTCCTCAACACCAGGTAAGGGAAAGGGGTCATGCAAGAGGTGCCTCTGCTCAAGCTGCTGCTGCAGGTACAGGACAAAGATAGCAGATTGTGCTATCAGAGAGGACAAAGAGGAGAGCAGCAGGATTTTTGCAGGGACCCTGCAGCACCAGAGCACAAGCGTAGGAGAGAGGAGTGAGGGTGTGAGGAGGCAAGAGTCTCCCTCAGTGGTGGAGGCAGGAAGTCTTTGACATGTCCCAGGAGGCAGAGGGCACTTACAGGGAAGGGACTGGGTCTGGGTGCAGGTGAGGAGGAGGATGGTCCAACCTGGGCCAGCCCCATATGCCTGACCTCGTACACTGAGATAAGGCAGTGGGTGGCAATCGTTGGAGACTCCTTTTGGCATGGAACAGAGGCCCTGACTGCCAACCCATGCTCTGGGTCACTGGAATTGCTGCTTGACTGGCCCTGACCTGCAATGCTGGGCGGAGGAGACTACCAGGGCTGATCAGACTCTTCCCAGTTGGTGCACACTCACGTGGGCACCAGGGTCCTACTACTGCTGGTCCTGCACCTAACACAGGTTAGCTCAAAGGAAAAGCACAGGCAATACAATGGGAACCCAGTGCAGCCCCAAGCCTGACCCCGGTGTGATTCAGACACACAACCTTCTGATCTGGAGTGAAACGCGCTGCCCTTGTGCCACGAGGTCGAGGCAGAGGGATGCAGCGCCCAGGCAAGGACCACGGCCAGGGTGTTGGGGAAATGCCCTGCATGGGGCACCCTGATCAGGGTGATAGAGGGGACGGGTGGGTGCCAAGAGAGATGGTGGCCGAGGCCTGGGGTGTCCAGGTGGAGGATGGCCACCCAGGGCAGGATGGCATGGTGGCACAGGGGGCAACATGATCCTAGGGGACCTGGGCTGGCAGCTGAATCCATCCCATCCCATCTTGCCCCATGCAGCGGTCACATGTACTGCACAGGGTGGGAAGGCTGCAGCTATCCAAGCACTCACTGTTCCCACATGCTTAGCACGACCCTCCCTCCGCCTATGGCTGGCCTGCAGTCCCCCACCAGCATCTTCAGGACGCTGTGGCAGACACTAGCAATGCCTGGAGCAAGCAAACAACCCCTGTCCCTGGGAGAATCAGAGACCTCAGGGCAGCATGTCTCCTGTGGGGCCAGCAGGGTGCCTGCCCAGCACACCCTTGGCAAGAGAAGTCACGCACTGCCAGTGGGTGCCCAGCACCCACCTCAGACTCTGCTGAGGAATGGGGCCCTCAGCCCTTCTGTGTGGCCTGGCCTGAGGCATCAGCCTCCCACAGTCCCTAAGGAGGCCTCAGCCTGCGATGCCTTCAGCTTCCAGCCTCATCCCCTGAGAGCATGTTGCCCCCCTGCGCCACCACCCCATCCTGCCTTGGCCATCCATCCTCCACCTGGACACACCGGGCCATGGTGACCCTCTCCCTGGGCACCCACTCACCCCCTCCGCTGCCCTGCTAGGGGAGCACCAGCACACCCCTGGGGTGGTCCCCATGGAGAGCACATCCTCACCACCCAGGCCGTGGTCCATGCCTGGGCATTGCATCCCACTGCTCTGACCTCGTGGCGCAAAGGCAGCGCATCTGACTCCAGATCAGAAGGTTGTGTGTTCGAATCACACCGGGGTCAGGCTTGGGGCAGGACTGGGGGCTACCTGTGCTTTTCTGTTGTGCAGTTTTCCATTGTGGAGCTTGTCTATGTCACACGCAGGGTTTTGCAAGACACTGAGAAACTAGAGCAAGACCAAGACAAGACCTCAAAGATGGCTAGGGGCTGCAGCACATCATATGCTTAGGTAGCCTGAGAGATCTGGATTGGTTTAGCCTGCAGGATGGAAGATTAAGAAAGGATCTTAATTCTGCTTCCAGATTAGCAGTGGTGTTATTTGATGGTGGCTGGGCATTTTGCCCTTTTAGCAGGGCTCAGGTCTGCCATAAGGGCTGGAGGAACTCTTTCTTTCCCTTAGGGCAAGAAGCCATCCCACCTTTGCCCTGCAGAAGGCCCAACAGGTGGGACAAGAGCCAGGAGACGGAAGGCCTTTATGGAGAAAGCAGACCACCACCACCACCACCACCCCAAGGTAAAAATGTCAAGCCAGGCAGGAGTCAAACCTGCAGTCTCCTGATCCAGGCGTGTTATTCATTGCCCCACTGGCCCCAGCCCTTGGTCAACCTAGTGGCGCTGGCAGACTTGTCCCTCACTCTGTCTCATCCTCTAGGCTGTTAGTGAAGACATTAAACAATATAAAACCCCAAATCAGACACTGAGGTTGCCAAGCAGACTTCCAGCCATTAACCACCAACCTGGTGGACTAGCAAGTCTTCCACTCACCTTGTGATTCACTTTGTTCTCTCTGTTGCTGTAGTTTGCTGCAGTGATACTGTAGGAGACCATGTCAAGGGTCTTCTCAAAATCAAGAGAAATGGTGTTCCTTGGTCTCCCCTTGACCACTAAGGAAGTCACCTCTTCAAAGAAAGCAAGTGGGTTAGTGAGGAATGGTCTGCCTCTGGTGAATACATACTCATTGTTTTCAGTCATCTTCATGTCCTTCATGCATGCGGACATGGCTTTCAGGAGTATTTGTTCCATCATCTTCGTCTGACAACTGCAGTGAGGCTGACAGAACCATAGATCGTTCTTTTTGCCCTTATTGAAGATGGGTCAGATGCTGACCTTTCTCCCATCATCAGCAAACTCCTCCTATGGCCAAGATGAGGGCAGCACAAAACAGGGACAATACAAAAGGCACCTGGTGTTGAACCAAGCCTGACTCTGATGTGATTTGAACACACAACTTTCTGATCTGGAGTCAGACGTGCTGCCCTTGCACCACGAGGTCTGGGCAGAGGGGCACAGCACCCAGGCACAGACCGTGGTGTGGGCATTGGGGATGTGCTCTGCATGGGATCACCCAGGGGTGCCCTCATAACAGGGCCACGGGAGGTGGAGAGGATGGGGGCACCCTGTGAAGAGGGGGTGGACAAGTTCTGGCTGTAGAGTGCAGTCCAGGCTGCAGGATGAATGTGCAGGGTGGGATGGGGCTGAGGTGCAGAGAGACAGTGAGGGCTCAGGGTACATGGGCAATGCTGAAGAAGGGGGGATGATGGTGTCCTGGGTCAGGCCATGCAAAAGGGAGGTGTCCACATCTGCCACAGGGCCTGAGGCAGGCACCGGGCATCTGCCAGGTGAGTGGAGTCTCTCCCCAGGATGTGTTGGGCAGCCACCGCACCTGCCCCTCAGGGGACACACCTTGCTCAGCACCCTCTTTCCTCTGGCACTGGCCCCGTAGTGCTGTGCTGTGCAGTGCTAGAGTGTGCCATGACCCCGGGGGGGACAGATGGATGGTCTCCCTCAGGGGCCTCTGCATTGCATTTCTCACACCTACCCTTGCTGTCCTGCCTTATTTCAGCATAGTGGCCTGTTCCGGGAACTGCTTCTCCAAGACATTGGGACCCAGAAGGAGCAAAGTTGTTGGAGAGGGGAAAGCTGTCCCAGGCAAGGTCAGGTGATTAAAGGCAAATCTGTGCTACCCTTCACCTCCAGCCTGTTCTGGTGAGTCACAGGAAGCCCTGCTGCTGGGGGTGCCAGGCTGTTTGGGGGCCAAGGCCGCTGGTGCAAGAGCCAACCAAGCTGACCATGCATCAGGAGGGTGCAGGCTCGTTCCTGTGTGGCTCAGCCCGTTTCTGCCCACAGCAATGGTGGTGGTGGCACCTGCTTTCTGCATGGCCACTGGCCTGCCCTTTTTGTGCTGGGGCACAGACAAGAGCCCCCTGTTCAGCCATTGCCCCTCGACTAAGCCCAGCTCAGCTCTCCTCAAGTCCTGGCTTGTCATTCTGCTACTCATCTTCCCCACTCCTCTCAGGATTTGCAGATCAACCCTGAAAAGGCTCCCTGCACCCAAAGCCTGCACATCCCCAGCCAGTTCTTCCTTCCTTATCAGCACGGAGGTCTCTGCCAGAGAGCTGGGAGAAACACCAGGCAATGGTTGCCACCAAGGAGGAACCAGGGCACCGGACACCATCACTGTGCTGTCCACCATTGCCAGGTTGGGATGAGGAAAAGGTCGAGCCAGGCAGGAGTCAAACCTGCACTCTCCTGATCCGTACTCAGGTGCGTTATCCATTGCGCCACTGGCCCCAGCCCCTGGCCAGCCTGGTGGCCCTGGGGGGCTTTCCGTGGGCTGCCAGGGAGGGTTGGCAGTGAAGGTGGGGGAAGATGATCTCTCCCCTTGGCCATCTTTCCTGAATCCATCACGGCTACCCCTTCTCACCCATAGGGAGAGGGCTGCGCAGCAAGGGCTGCCACTGACCCCCAGCCCCTCAGACACACCGGTGTGTTGGCGGGATGTCTTACCTTTCCACAGCTCTGATTCATCGCCAATGCAGGCTTGGATCCAGGGCAGGATATCTGGAGTTGTGGTGCCCAGCTGTGGGGTGGGCTGAGCTCACAGGCTGTCTGTTTTTAATGACGCCCATCACCATCTCAGGGAGAGAGGTCCACCGCTGCCAGTCCGTTCCCAGTGCCCACCTCAGGCTGTGCTGCAGGAGGGGACCTGGCCCCTTGCCTGTGCCCAGCCCTCTGCCCTGCTCTGAGGCACTCTCCTCCCTTGCGGCATCCCTGCGCCTGGCCCTGCCCCTGTGGAGCAAGGAGCCTTGAGTCTGTCCGGACTCCTATGCTGTTTGGGCTGGTGCCACCCTGGCGTCGCAGAACGGGCTGAGAAACAATTGGCAATAAAATGGTAGAGACGTATGGGGAAAAGCAGACCCAGGAAAGGAGTTTGGATGTAGCTCAATTGAAGAACATATCAATGGGTCATGCCTCCGCCCACCAACAACCTAAAAACCCTGGGGAAAAGTGGGATCAGATGGCTGATCATCTGGCTAGAATAAATGTATGATACAATCTGGAGGCAGAATGGCTGGGGAAGTGGTTACACGGATGGCCAGGGCACACTGCGAGTTCGCAGTTATTTCAACAGGCTGCAAGGAGACGATGGCCTGTGACAAAATCATTGGCCAAACACGCTGTAGACTCATGCCTTTTTTGTCAAGCAGTGGTACAGTACGTGTCAAAAGGAGAACAGGTTGCTAGTCTCAGGGAAGGTCAACTACTCTGGGAAACCTGACAAGTAGATCAGTCCCTTAGAGCAAACACCTGAAGGCTGGAAATACATCCCTCCAGGAGCTGAAAGAAGTAACAGTGTATATGGACTTTGCACCTTCCTCATCGACCTCAAAGTAGTGGGATGGCAGAAAGATGTAACGGACTACTGAAACCACTGCTACACAAGAACGAATCTCTCAATTCCTCTGAGTCGGGATCCTGTTAGCAAGAAGTTTTAAGTCACCTAAATAAGTGACAACCCCCCACGGCAAGTCCCACAGATAAGAGGTTTGTGTCAGTAGCTACAAAAATTCCTGTCAAAAGAGAAGCAAAGCCTCATCTAAATCCTGGAGTTGAGGTCGTGCTTAAACAGTCAACTAGTGTGCATTGCGAGTTGGAATTTTATTTTTGTACTTTACCAAAGTCATTTTAGGGCACACGATTTGGACACAATTCACACCACACGCTCCAAGCTGCCTGGGGGTGCCAAGGCTGTGCCACAACGAGATGGCAATAACAGCCGGGCTTGCAATTTGCCAGGATCTGCAGGTGTCTTTCCTGGCCCTTCCCATGGATGCCCCTTTATGCTCCAGAACAAGTGTTTCCAGGCCCCTGAGGCAGCAGCGGAGGGGGCTGCAGTGGGCGGCTGGTGCATGTGGGGTGTCACCGGCACAGAGCCCGCTGCTGGAGCCGGGAGCTCCTCAGACACCAGCCCCATCTGCTGCCTTGCCCCAGACTGCACACGCGGAAATCCCGCGGGGTCGGAGGCGACGGAGGCTGGGAGACTCCCCCTTGCTGCCGCAGCACCGGCCCGCGCCCCCAGGGCTGCCCCCGTCCCGGCCGGCGCATCACAATGTGCCACAGTGTCACCACAGTGGCACCGCGGTGACCGCGGCCACGGCCAGCAGCGCGTGTCCCCCAGCGCGGCACTGTGCCGGCGTGCGGCCGTGCGGACAGAGGTGGCTCCCGGCCCGGCGTCGCCGCCGCCTCGGGGACACGCGTCCGGCCTCTCGCAGGCCTGCTCAGCGCCCGGCGCTGCCCGGCGCGGGACACGGCCGCACCGCAGCCGTCCGCCCGGCCTCGGCGCCATGGGCCAGGCCAGCTGCTGCGGCGCCCGGGGCGCTGCCGGCCCCGCTGCCGGCACGCGGGCACAGCCCGGGGCCCCCGGCCCCGCGCCTCCTGGCGCCCGCCGCCGCCTCTGGGGCCGCGCAGCCTCCCGGCCCCCGCCGCCGCTCGGCGCCTTCGTCTCCAGCAGCAGCCCCCAGCTCCTGCTCGCCCTCCGTGCGCAGGTGACGCGGCACCAGCGCACGCGCCGCAGGCACCTGCTGCTCTTCCCCCACGCGGTCGCCATCGCCAGCTTCAAGTAAGAGCAGCCATCGCAGCCCTCCTTCCTCCCCGACACCGCCTCGGCCTCCACCACCCGTCCCCAGGCACATTCCTCGCCCCAAGGGGTCCTGCGGGATCCATGAATGCACAAAGCATGTCTTTAATGAGGGGAGGTGCAAGGAGAACACGACAGGCTCCTGCTCTTGTCCTTCTCATCTGCACGCCTTCACCAAGCATCCCGCTGCTATCATTGCCCAGCAGCGACTTCTCCAAAGTCCTCTGCGTGTGTGCTGCGAAGGAGGCTCATTGCTGCTGCCCGCGGCTCAGGGCCACCGTTCCCATGGCTCTGCCCCTGGAAATGGCTCTCCCATGGGGGACAGCTTGGGTTGCCCCCACGGCGAACACCCACAGATGAGTCCCTGCTCTTCCTCCCGGCAGATGCGGCCCCACTTTCCGCCTGCAGCACCGCGTGCGGCTCAGCGAGCTCTGGGTGCTGTGCAGCGAGGAGGCGGCCGCGGCCAGGCCTGAGGACAAGGAGCAGGAGGAGGAGGAGGTCTTCGGCCTCAAGTGCAGCCGCACCCTCATCCTCGTCTGGCCCAGCAACCTCTGCGTGGTCACTTTTGGGTGAGTCTGGGCGACACCTGCCAGGGCCCTGCGCGAGCCCCTCTCCTGCCCCGCACGGCTCAGCCCTGGCCCTGGCACTCTGCCCACGGGGGCGAGAGCTGTTCGGGGCCAGCTCTGTCCCACGGAGGACGAGCAGCAGCAGCAGCAGCGTGGGCTGAGGCCGCTTCTTCTTTGCGCTGCAGGTCGCAGGAGGTGAAGCAGCTCTGGCTGGACACGATGCTCCGGTAAGCTCTGCCGGGGAACTCCACGTGCCGCCGTAGGGCTGAGAGCGGGCGAGTGCTCCAGGTGGAGCTGCACGCAGAAACACCGGAACGTCGCTGGGGAAAGGGGCACCCGCCGCCCAGGGCAGCTCCTGGGCACAGCGGCGGGACTTGCTCAGCCTCGCGGTCGCAGTCGCCACTGAGCCCAGGAGCTGTCACCGCAGCTCCTCGCCGGCAGGCGCGGGCACCCCGAGCCGCTGCCGTCCGTCCCCACGAGGAGGAGGCCCGTGGGCAGCAGGAGGCAGGGCGCCGCAGAGCGCTGCTCCCAGCCAGCGCTGCCACAGGCTCTCGGGCTTGGGGGTCCCTCGGCAGCGCGGGGCTGGCTGGCAGCAGAGAGCAGCGAGGGCTGGCGCTGACAGAGCTCTTGGCGTGCCCTTCCCTGTGCACAGGCAGAGCCCAGGAGCCCTGGGAGCCAGGCTCACCCGACTGCCCTCCCTGCGCCTCCTCACCGAGCTCGTCGGCTTCTGCCGTCCCGTAAGTGTCCTCACGCCGCCCGCCGCGCCCCGACAGCGCCTCGGCTTCCCCAAAGGCGCCCAAAGCTGGCCAGTTCCTCACGGTGCCTCTTTGCTCTCTCGCCTAGGAGGTGTCGCTGACGGCGGCGACCGTGGAGACGCTGATCTCGGCAGAGGTGAGCAGGGCTCCCTTTCCCTGCCCGCGCTGCCTGTGCACGCGCGCTAGCTCAGCCCCTGGGGCGGCTCCCCGGGGCGGGCAAAGGCAGCAAATGCCTCGTGCCAGGCAGAGCGCGGCAGGGCGCACCGTCCCCGCGGCCACGGGCAGAGCCCTCGTGCCGCGCTGGGGCTGCTGGGCACCGAAGCAGCAGCCTCCAGCCGTGCGGGGGCTGCGGGCTGCAGGGCCGCTTCGGGGGCGCTGGCTGCGCAGGAGCCTTTGCCACAGCCCCCGTGGCACAGAGGGGCAGCGTCGGGCCCGCACCTCCGGCCTCTCCTCCGCGGGCCTTGGGCGCCCTCCGCTTTGCCCGGGAGCCTCGCGCAGATGCCTGCGTCGCTGCAGCAACTCCCTCGCGGCCCCGGCTGCTGAGGGGCACCTCTGTGACCTTCACCCGTTTCTCGCAGCAGGCTGACGCCAAGAAATGCCCCCGCTCGGACCCTCCCGACGTGCAAGAGGGCCTTGGCCACTTGCCTGGTGAGTCTGAGAAAGAGACGGAGCAGCTGCCTTCTGACACGCTGCTTGTTCCCTCCCACCAGGCAAAACCTCTGCGCCTCTGCACAAGCTGGAGGAGACCCTGCAGCACAGGGCGCCGCACACACACAAGCGGCACCGTCCGGCTCTCTCCGCCGCATCTTCTACACTGAGTTTGGCTTTGCTTTTGCTTGCAGCAGAGGGAGCGAAGGCAAGAAGGCCGCTGATATCTTGGCCACTTGCTCGGCGAGGAGCCTCTGCCAGCGGGGACCGCCCAGGGCAGCTCGACTCTGGCCCCAGGGCGGCTCTCTTTGGCCAGCCTCTGGCAGTCGTCTGCGGGGAGGATGGTGGCCTGCCCCAGCCAGTGCAGGTAAGCAAGCCTGGGGACGGAGGCATCCTGGCTGCTCGTGCGAGGCCGCATGCCCAGCCCTTGTGCATGTCTGTGGTGTGACAGAAGTCACCTGAAGGAATCTTTCAGCAGCAGAAGCATCCAGGGCTTCAGTCGAGGACTGGCAATGAACATTATCGTTGGGTGAAAGATGCTCTTGTGAGAGTTTCCCCGCAGAGCTGGCTTTTCCAGCAGAGAGGCTTTTCTCTCTTGCAAGCAATCTCTGCCGGGCATCGAGGCTGGCTTGGGAAGGAGGGGATTCGAACATGGTGGCTTGAGGACTCCACTGAAGTCAGGGGGGTTCCCCAGGGCAAAAAGAGGGTGCATTAGGAAATAGCAGGTTCCTGCCAGTGCAATCTATGTGGAACAAGAAGGAGCTACTAAGCCAAGCAAAGCAGAGTGTGCCTGCAAGAACAAAACTGTCCCTTTCTTCCTGCAGGATCTCCTGGCTATACTGTACGAGAAAGGGCCTGCCACTGAGGGGATCTTCAGGAGAGCGGCCAGCGAGAAGGCCCGCAAGGAGCTGAAGGAGGTTCTGAACCAGGGCGAGAACGCTGACCTGGACAGCAAACCTGTGCACCTCTTGGCAGTGGTGCTGAAGGTGAAGTCCTCTGACTTTTAGCTCTCAGAGCACGTGGCTAACCTGCAAGGGCCCACCTGAGTGCCCACATTGACCTCAGTGGCACTCAAAGCTAAAACCCTACTGAAGCCAAACTCAGGGGTTCAGGCTGAGCACAGTTGGGCATTTTTCTTCTCAACTGGATTTTCAGTTCCCCTAGTTCCGCCCTGGATTCCCTGCATGCCCATGGCAAACTCACTTCCTCCACCTCCTCCTCACTGAGGACTACTGAGATGCAGGGCCAGACCAAAGGCTCAGATATGAGCTGGCTCCTGCTCCTGCACTCACACCACAGCACTTGGCACGTACTCACGCAGCCCCCTGCACTCTCAGTGCTCAGGAGCACCTTTGGGAGCAAGGAGCTCAAAGCAACCTGCCTCCAAGGGAGCCCAAGTCATGAGGATGCTCCCCCTCTGCTCACTGGTAGTGTCCAGAGCCTCATCTAAGTTCCTTGGCCTTGCAGGACTTCCTCCGAAATATCCCTTCCAAACTCCTCTCGGACAACCTCTATGACGAGTGGATGCTAGCGCTGGAGAAGCCAAGCCAGCAGGAGAAAATTGATGAACTGAAACGGTGAGTTTTGTAACCAGTGCCACCATTCTGGAGGGGCTGAGAGAGGCCAGGGACTTCTCTGGAAACTGGGAGTCTCATGTAAAAACCTGTTGTTTCTGTCAGCTTGCTATTGCTGCTGGGGGGGTTGGTTCTGAGGGCAAGTGGCACAGAAAAACACTTCTCTGGCAATAACATTTCCTCAAGGTGTTTAAGATTGCTCTACAAAACACGAGGAAGCATGATTTCTTGTGAGTTGAAATGAAACTTGCTCCAGTGAAGAAGGAGCAGCTCCTGCACCCTGCATTAATGTTACATTTTGTTTGTGTTCCCCAGGGTGGCTGACAACCTGCCCAGAGCAAACCTCCTCTTGCTCCAGCGCTTGCTCCCCGTGCTCCATCACATCAGTGAAAACGTGGAGACCAGCAGGATGGACGCCAGCAACCTGGCCATCTGCGTGGGGCCAAACCTGCTGAGCCCCGGCACGGACAACGGGCTCCCGCTGGCAGTGCTGAAGGAGCGCAATGACAAGGTCTCTTGAATTCACCCCCTCGCTACCGCCTTGGGGGCAGCTCTGCGCCATGCCCACAGAGACCCCTGCCCTTGCAAAAGCTCACCAAAGCAGCACCTCTGAACGCTGGGGGCACCCCTCACCGGCACTCTCTGCAACGGCACAGGCAAATCTCTAAATCCGTGGTTTTCTGTGGGCAGGTGACAGCACTGGTCGAGTTCCTAATAGACAACTGCCGAGCAATATTTGGGGAGCACATCGCCTTGCCCTTCAGCCCCTCGGCCGAGGAGTCACCGGAGCGCACACACAGCTCCACAGGTAGGGGGATGCACTGATGATTGTCCCCGGCCAGGGCTGCTGCTTTGCATTCTTTCACTGCATATCAGAAGACATCTGTGGCCATGCAGAGAGGTGCAGAGGGTTTAATATGGTATTGCAGCATTTGCCTCCTGGAATGCTTTCCAGGAGCTCAGAAGGACAACACTCACAAAACAACCCCCATGCCAGATGGTAAACGTCTGCACAGCTCTGCTCCTCCCCTAGCTGCTGCCTATGGCCTAGAACTGCACTCTCGCAGGACATTGCCCTCTCTGCCTCCTTAACTTCTCCTCTAGCTCGTCAGCAGGAAGGTTGTATTTGGTGAAGTGTGTGGTTGCACAGGGAAAGTCCCCTGGTATCTTCAGAGAGTACCTAAAAAGCACCTAACAGGCTCCTTCTCCCCACAGCACACCCAGGGGCTCCTCAGCACGACGGTTCTGCCTGCAACAGCCCAGAGGCAGGAGCTGAAGGCAGCACCCCTACATTGGAGACGGAGCAGCCCAACGGCAGGAGCAGCAGTCTCAGCAGACCATATCCAAAATGCGTCTCTGCCCCTTCCCTGAGTAATCTCAAAAATGACATCAGCAGGATGCAGAGGTGGTTCTCAGAGCCGGACCTGTCCTTGCACAACCGCTTTGAAGGCACAAGCAGGGAGCAGGAGCCAAGCAAAAGTGAGGGCAACTACGAAGGCACGAGCAGGGAGCAGGAGCCGAGCAAAAGTGAGGACAATTACGAAGGCACGAGCAGGGAGCAGGAGCTGAGTGAAAGTGAGGGCAATAACGAAGGCACGAGCAGGGAGCAGGAGCCGAGTGGAAGTGAGGACAAATGTGAAGGCATGAGCAGGGAGCAGGAGATGAGTGAAAGTGAGGACAATTTTGAAGGCATGAGCAGGGAGCAGGAGCCGAGCGAAAGTGAGGACAATTATGAAGGCACGTTCAGGGAGCAGGAGCCAAGTGAAAGTGAGGACAATTTTGAAGGCGTGAGCAAGGAGCAGGAGCCGAGCAAAAGTGAGGGCAATTACGAAGGCACGAGCAGGGAGCAGGAGCCGAGTGAAAGTGATGGCAATTATGAAGGCACGAGCAGGGAGCAGGAGCTGAGCAAAAGTGAGGGCAATTTCCCAGTTCTTCAGTAACAGCTAAGGCTGGAGAAGGAGGCACTTGATCAAACACCTTTCAAGATTGCCTTCACAATTATCACACAGCTCTCTATACCCAAAACATCCTCCAGCTGCTCCCTGCAGAGCTACTTTCCTCACCTCATGCCTCCGTCTTCACCTGCTCCACACTGCTTTCACCCTCTACTCCACAAAATAACTTTTAAAATAGGCCCCAGGCTTCTTCCACCGAGCGCACTGAGGACAGCAGCAGACACCTAGCAGAGCCATCGAAAAGCACTCCATGTCATGCCATTTGGCCAACTGCAGGAAAAGGTGCGCAAAAAGCCTCCCGAACTGGGCGCCTGGGAGCACATCCAGCAAGGAAAAGCATCCTATGTTTAAATAGCCTGTCTCTCCTCTGGGCACTCTCCAAAGTAAAGGTTGTAAAAACAATGTCTTGCCTATCCTTTGAAATATTTTACTTTCAATGGACAAAGAATAAGCTAGCTTTGCAGGAGCATTTTTTTCTTGAGAGGCTCTCCTGAAGTCGTCATCAGCTTGCGATGTCACATTCCTCCACCAGAAGAGGTGGGGCAGAGAGGCTTGTGTGTGACTCTGTACAAATAGATGTAAAAGTGCTGTCTATAACCTATTGTGTGTGAAAATTAGGCAGTGATTAATCAACAGTGTTGTATTTGTGTTCCAAAAAGGACAATTTCCAAGCTGGCAGCTCCAAAACTTGTCCCACCTTCCCTATGCTCTTGCCCAGCATTTACCAGAATTAAATATTATCATTCCCTACTCAAAATGGCAAGGACCAAGTCAAGATAGGACATTCCTTGGCACCTGATGGATGAGATGATGGAAAACTCTGCCAGAATCTGTATGATTCAATATGCACCTCAGAACCAAAACATCATGCAGCAATAAAGGCTTTAAAAAATGAAATGTTTGCTTTCTCATCTAGGGGACCAAGCTTCACGCCCATTTACAGTACATATAGGCATAGGGGATAAGGGATGTCAATAATAACCATGGCAATAAGATCTGCAAGATACAGAGAATTAACCAAGTGACCTTTGGCCCGAAATCCTGCTGAGGCTCTGTAGTGAGAACACCTGCAGAAGATCTGGCAAGGAGTCAGTGACTGGCAGAGTCCGTGGTAGCAGGCCCAGGGCTAGTCTGTGTTAGGTGCAGGACTTTGCAAGGCATTGACAAACTGCAGCAAGGCCAATGCAAAGCCAAAAGGATGGTCAGGGGCCTGGAGCACATTATGTATGAAGACAGCCTGCAGTGGCAGGGTGTGGAAAGCAGCTTTGCCAAAAAGGGCCAGGGGCTCCTGGAGAACAAGCTGAAGATGATTCAGCAGTGTACCCTTGTGACAAAGAAGGCCAACAGCATCCTGGGCTGCGTTAGGAAGGGTGTTGCCAGCAGGTGGAGGGAGGTGATCCTTCCCCTCTGCTCAGCACTGCTGAGGCCACGTATGGAGTGCTGCGCCCAGTTTTGGTCTCCCAAGTGCAAGGAAGACACGGACCTAGTGGAGCGAGTCCAGTGGACAGCTACTAAGATGATGAAGGGACTGGAGCATCTCTCATATGAGGAGAGGCGGAGAGAGCTGGGACTGTTCTGCCTGGAGAAGAGAAAGCGCAGAGTGGATCCTGTCAGTGTGTCTAAAGATCTGAAGGGAGGGTGTAAGGAAGACGGAGACTCTTCTCAGTGGTACCCAGTGACAGGACAAGAGGCAACAGGCACAAAATGAAATACAATGAATTCTGTTCAAACATAAGAAAAAAACTTTTTTTCTCTCTTTTTTTTTTTTTTTTTTTTATTGTAAGGGTGACTGAACACTGGGACAGGTTGCCCGGAAAAGTTTGGCAGTCTCTCTCCTTGGACCTATCTGCTGTAGACGACCCTAAGAGGGTTGGACTAGACATTCTCCAGAGGTGACTAGATGATCTCCAAGCTCAGGGATTCTGTGTTCAGACTTCTGTCTACAGCTATGTAATGAGTGGCTATAGAGTAGCTGCAATGAGACTCTTCTCAAAGAGATGAGGGGAACAAACAGAAATGCTATGGAAGAAAATTCCAATTAAATATAAGAAAATTTCAGCAGGAGGGTGACCTAGAATGGGGGCTGAGAGGGATGGGGACTCTTCATGCTTGGAGAAATTCAAAACTCAGCTTAATCAGGCCTTGAGCAATCTGATCCTTAGCTGATGTTGAAAATGATTGTACTTTGAGCTGGAGGTCGGACCAGAGTTTTCTTGCAAACTTTTTTTTTTTTTAATGCATTGACCATCTCAGATTCTAACTCCACATCCCCTCCATGTCAGCATCACTGTGCCTCAGCACGCCACATGTAGCCCACCAGGATGCCAGGATGGCCAGGGCCAGTGGTGCCATGGACAACGCACCTGACTACGGATCAGGAGATTGCAGGTTTGACTCCTTGCAGGCTCGACCCTTTCCTTTGCACAGCTTGGCCACAGTGGAAGTGATGGTGATAGTGCCCTGGTTTCTCCCTGGTGGCCACCATCGCCTGGTGCTTCTGCCAGCCTGCTGGCAGACAGCTGCGTCTTACCCACAGTCTTACCCACAGTAGAGGACAGCTCAGTCAGGGACCACTGCATTTGAGACCATTACGTCTGATCTCACGGTGGACACACCTTAGAAGGATTGCAGGCTGTGTGCAAATGTGGGCAAATGCTAGTAGGAAGGGTGAGGCGCTAATGGAGGAGGGCAGGAGGGAGATAGGGATGGAGGGAGTGAGGAAGGAGAGGAGGAGGAGGCTTCAGCCAGGAGTTGCAAAGAGCAACCTGACAGATAACACAGTCTTTAGCACATAGAGGGGTCTTAGGGGACCCTGAGAGACCACAGAAGGCTGAGAATTGGTGCAGAAATAGTGTGGATGTTATAAACATCACAAATCCTGTTGTCTGTTGGAACAACCACCACTGGCTTCTACACAGTCCTGACCCAGTTGGGTCTGGGGTGTGGGAGTACCTGGTGCATCTCCTCAACACCAGGTGAGGGAAAGGGGTCATGCAAGAGGTGCCTCTGCTCAAGCTGCTGCTGCAGGTACAGGACAAAGATAGCAGATTGTGCTATCAGAGAGGACAAAGAGGAGAGCAGCAGGATTTTTGCAGGGACCCTGCAGCACCAGAGCACAAGCGTAGGACAGAGAAGGAGTGAGGGTGTGAGGAGGCAAGAGAGTGGTGGAGGCAGGAAGCCTGTGACATGTCCCAGGAGGCAGAGGCTACAGAGGGCACTTAGAGGGAAGGGATTGGGTCTGGCTGCAGGTAAGGAGGATGGCAATCGTTGGAGACTCCTTTTGGCATGGAACAGAGGCCCTGACTGCCAACCCATGCTCTGTGTCACTGGGATCACTGCTTGACTGGCCCTGACCTGCAATGCTGGGCGGAGGAGACTACCGGGGCTCATCAGCTTCCAGACTCTTCCCAGTTGGTGCACGCTCACATGGGCACCAGGGATGCTCTGCTGGTCCTGCACCTAACACAGCTTAGCTCAAAGGAAAAGCACAGGCAATACAATGGGAACCCAGTGCAGCCCCAAGCCTGACCCCGGTGTGATTCGGACACACAAATTTCTGATCTGGAGTCAGACGCGCTGCCCTTGCGCCATGAGGTCGAGGCAGAGGGATGCAGTGCCCAGGCATGGACCACGGTCAGGGTGTTGGGGAATTGCCCTCCATGGGACACCCTGATCAGCGTGATAGAGGGGATAGGTGGGTGCCAAGAGAGATGGTGGGCAAGGCGCAGGGGGGGCCTCTGCCCAGCTCTGTGCTGAGCTCCCACACGGGTGGAGAGAGCACGTGTCATGGGCTGCTTTGCCCAAGGAGCCCTCTCACGCCGCTCTGCCCATCTCACGCTTCTTCCCTCTCGCTGCCTCTGTGCCCGCTGTGTGCCCTGGGTTCTTTGGTGCACACACAGGAGAGTCGTGCCCTCCTTGCCTCAGCCCTTCCCAGGGCTGCTGGAGGCTTCTTGACTCTCCCTCAGGGCTTTGCCCACCTGCTCCACATCCAATGGCTCTGTCCAAGAGCAGGTGTTCGGCTTGGTCAAGCCCTGTGGTCCCTGCCTGGCTGCAGAAGGCCGAGAGGTTTTGTGGGCAAAGGACAGGCACAGGGAGTGCTATTTCTGTACTGCTGCAACTGTCCCCGCCTGTGGGAACGGTTCAAGTCAGTTGGTTTGGTGAGTTCTGGGAACAAGTATCACTCTTCTCTCCCATTGAATCTTGCACAGTGGTTTATTACACTGGCCCTGAGGTGACACGTGAATCTAGTTCAGCGGGGCGCTTTCACGGCATATCTGCCAGGCGATGAGCTCTCTGCTTTCATGAGCCAGCAGATTTTCAGAACTAGACAGCATGAGGTCCTGAGCAATCTGACCTAACTTTGCATTTGCCTCTGCTTTGAGTAGGGGGGTTAGAGCAGAGACCTCCAGAATCCCTTTCAACCTAGATCATTCTACAGTTCTGTGATTCCTGCTTGAAGATAACAGTCTGTTGGTTCAGGGAGAGTTACTTCCAAGACCAAGAGCTTAAATCCCATCTCTGTAGTCCAAAAGTGTTAGAACTGCACCCTCAGATTGCCTCTCAGCACCACGGAGAACCAAACTTCATCCCAATTTCACAAAAGTGTGGAGCAGTACAACAAGCAAGTGTGCCTGTAAGTTCAGAAGCAGCCAGGCTCCTCTCCAAACACAAGGCAATGTTCGGGGAAGGCAATACGCCCACTGACGTCCTTCTTCAACAGTTCAACGCTGCATTCCTTAAAAATGGCTCCTTCAAAGCCTCCTTCCTTTCTCAGTTATGAAAGGCTGCAGAAAGTTTGGATGGCGGAAGTTGAACGCAGCCAGTTTGCACAGGGTCACCGTGGCGCAGGGACTCCCAAGCCTGCAACAGCCCCGCTCGGGCCCCAGCAATCCTGTGCAGCTGAGTGAACGTGGTGCCAGGCTCCCCCCAACCCTCCTGCCTCTCAGCACCCTGTCACACACCAGCTCACCGAGACCCATCCTGAGTCTCACTGAACAGGCAAGGCAGAACCAGCATTTCCACCTCTCTATAAAAGCTACTGGAAAACAACCTCCTGGGCAGCACATGTGGTCACTGGCAAAGCCTGCGTTAACTACCACGCAGAGCTCTTTGCAGCATCCAGCATGGGGGAAAAACAAGGGTTAGGCCAGTGCCATGGTGTTTTTGGTAACTGAGCACATGTAATAGTCCTCTTTTTTCTCCCCACCTCCTCCTCACCCCTGGCATTGCCTCAGCCTTATATTGTATTTCAAGATGTCATTCGGGAGTTAGAGAACTCCTCCCAGGTGCTGGAGGAAATGGCAGGTGCACATCTTCTCTGACTAAATGGTGATGCCTTCACACCTGCTTCACCATGGATAAAATCATCTCACAGACTGAGAGCCCACAGCCAGGGAGCATCTCCTAAAGCCAGGAGATTCTCATGACACTACAAAAGCCGGCTGCTTCTGGCTCCTAGGCATCTTGACAGACCCACGGCACACCTGAAGGGAGACAAGCCCTTGCTCTGCAACTTTCTAACAACAAGTTTGCTGATGATACAAAACTAGGAGGAGGGGCTGACACCCCAGAGGGCTGTGCTGCCATTCAGAGGGACCTCGACAGGCTGGAGAAACGGGCAGAGGAACCTCCTGAAGTTCAACAAAAGGAAGCACAAAGTTCTGCCCCTGGGGAGGAAGAACACCAGGATGGGCTGGGGGCCGAGCTGCTGGAAAGCAGCTTGGCAGAAAAGGACCTGGTGGGCAACAAGCTGACCATGAGCCAGCAATGCACCTTTGTGGGCCCAGCTGGTGCATCACAATGTGCCGCGGCGGCACCGCGGCGACCTGGCCACGGCCAGCAGCGTGTACCCCGGGTGGGCACTGTGCCAGCACGGTGCAGCACAGGCGGAGGTGACTCCCAGCCCGGCAGCACTGCTCGGCACAGGGACGCGCTTCCAGCCTCACGCAGGCGCGGGACACGGCCGCACCGCAGCCGTCCGCCCGGCCTCGGCGCCATGGGCCAGGCCAGCTGCTGCGGCGCCCGGGGCGCTGCCGGCCCCGCTGCCGGCACGCGGGCACAGCCCGGGGCCCCCGGCCCCGCGCCTCCTGGCGCCCGCCGCCGCCTCTGGGGCCGCGCAGCCTCCCGGCCCCCGCCGCCGCTCGGCGCCTTCGTCTCCAGCAGCAGCCCCCAGCTCCTGCTCGCCCTCCGTGCGCAGGTGACGCGGCACCAGCACACGCGCCGCAGGCACCTGCTGCTCTTCCCCCACGCGGTCGCCATCGCCAGCTTCAAGTAAGAGCAGCCATCACAGCCCTCCTTCCTCCCCGACACCGCCTCGGCCTCCACCACCCGTCCCCAGGCACATTCCTCGCCCCAAGGGATCCTGCGGGATCCATGAATGCACAAAGCATGTCTTTAATGAGGGGAGGTGCAAGGAGAACAGGACAGGCTCCTGCTCTTGTCCTTCTCATCTGCAAGCCTTCACCAAGCATTCCGCTGCTATCATTGCCCAGCAGCGACTTCTCCAAAGTCCTCTGCGTGTGTGCTGCGAAGGAGGCTCATTGCTGCTGCCTGTGGCTCAGGGCCACCATTCCCATGGCTCTGCCCCTGGAAATGGCTCTGCCATGGGGGACACCTGGGGTTGCCCCCACGGCCGTGCGGGGGCTGCGGGCTGCAGGGCCGCTTCGGGGGCGCTGGCTGCACAGGAGCCTTTGCCACAGCCCCCGTGGCACAGAGGGGCAGCGTCGGGCCCGCACCTCCGGCCTCTCCTCCGCGGGCCTTGGGCGCCCTCCGCTTTGCCCGGGAGCCTCGCGCAGATGCCTGCGTCGCTGCAGCAACTCCCTCGCGGCCCCGGCTGCTGAGGGGCACCTCTGTGACCTTCACCCGTTTCTCGCAGCAGGCTGACGCCAAGAAATGCCCCCGCTCGGACCCTCCCGACGTGCAAGAGGGCCTTGGCCACTTGCCTGGTGAGTCTGAGAAAGAGACGGAGCAGCTGCCTTCTGACACGCTGCTTGTTCCCTCCCACCAGGCAAAACCTCTGCGCCTCTGCACAAGCTGGAGGAGACCCTGCAGCACAGGGCGCCGCACACACACAAGCGGCACCGTCCGGCTCTCTCCGCCGCATCTTCTACACTGAGTTTGGCTTTGCTTTTGCTTGCAGCAGAGGGAGCGAAGGCAAGAAGGCCGCTGATATCTTGGCCACTTGCTCGGCGAGGAGCCTCTGCCAGCGGGGACCGCCCAGGGCAGCTCGACTCTGGCCCCAGGGCGGCTCTCTTTGGCCAGCCTCTGGCAGTCGTCTGCGGGGAGGATGGTGGCCTGCCCCAGCCAGTGCAGGTAAGCAAGCCTGGGGACGGAGGCATGCTGCTTCTGGCTTTTCCTGCACAGAGGCTTCTTTTTCTTCCAAGAAATCTCTGCTGCGCATTCAGCCTGGCTTGGGAAGGAGGGACTTCGCACCTGAAGCCTTGACCTGTGCCTCATTTTCTGCTGGAAGAAAGCAGGGATGACTCCACTGAAGTCGGTGGAGTTCACCAGGCCAAAAAGAGGGTGGGCTGGGAGACAAGCATGTCACTACCACTGTAATCGCCATGGAGTGAGAACAAGACACTAACCCAAGTAAAGCAGAGCGCACCCCAAAGTCAAAAACTGTCTGCTGCCTCCTGCAGGATCTCCTGGCCATACTGTACGAGAAAGGGCCTGCCACTGAGGGGATCTTCAGGAGAGCGGCCAGCGAGAAGGCCCGCAAGGAGCTGAAGGAGGTCCTGAACCAGGGTGAGAACGCTGACCTGGACAGCAAACCCGTGCACCTCTTGGCAGTGGTGCTGAAGGTGAAGTCCTCTGACTTTTAGCTCTCAGAGCACATGGCTAACCTGCAAGGGCCCACCTGAGTGCCCACATTGACCTCAGTGGCACTCAAAGCTAAAACCCTACTGAAGCCAAACTCAGGGGTTCAGGCTGAGCACAGTTGGGCATTTTTCTTCTCAATTGGATTTTCAGTTCCCCTAGTTCCGCCCCGGATTCCCTGCATGCCCATGGGAAGCTCACTTCCTCCACCTCCTCCTCACTGAGGACTACTGAGATGCAGGGCCAGACCAAAGGCTCAGATATGAGCTGGCTCCTGCTCCTGCACTCACACCACAGCACTTGGCACGTACTCACGCAGCCCGCTGCACTCTCAGTGCTCAGGAGCACCTTTGGGAGCAAGGAGCTCAAAGCAACCTGCCTCCAAGGGAGCCCAAGTCATGAGGATGCTCCCCCTCTGCTCACTGGTAGTGTCCAGAGCCTCATCTAAGTTCCTTGGCCTTGCAGGACTTCCTCCGAAATATCCCTTCCAAACTCCTCTCGGACAACCTCTATGACGAGTGGATGCTAGCGCTGGAGAAGCCAAGCCAGCAGGAGAAAATTGATGAACTGAAACGGTGAGTTTTGTAACCAGTGCCACCATTCTGGAGGGGCTGAGAGAGGCCAGGGACTTCTCTGGAAACTGGGAGTCTCATGTAAAAACCTGTCGTTTCTGTCAGCTTGCTATTGCTGCTGTGGGGGTTGGTTCTGAGGGCAAGTGGCACAGAAAAACACTTCTCTGGCAATAACATTTCCTCAAGGTGTTTAAGATTGCTCTACAAAACACGAGGAAGCATGATTTCTTGTGAGTTGAAATGAAACTTGCTCCAGTGAAGAAGGAGCAGCTCCTGCACCCTGCATTAATGTTACATTTTGTTTGTGTTCCCCAGGGTGGCTGACAGCCTGCCCAGAGCAAACCTCCTCTTGCTCCAGCGCTTGCTCCCCGTGCTCCATCACATCAGCGAAAACGTGGAGACCAGCAGGATGGATGCCAGCAACCTGGCCATCTGCGTGGGGCCAAACCTGCTGAGCCCCGGCACGGACAACAGGCTCCCGCTGGCAGTGCTGAAGGAGCGCAATGACAAGGTCTCTTGAATTCCCCCCCAGCTACCCACTTTGGGGCAGCTGAGGGCCATCCCCACAGATCCCCCTGACCTCGCAAAAGCTCACCAAAGCTGTGTCATGCCAGATCCAGCTGAGCTATAGAGCTACAGCTGTCAGTACAGAAATGTCCATCAGGAGCAGAAAAGGTTGCTCAACACATTTTCAGCCCCTCAGACTAAAATCAATGTTTTTCTGCGGGCAGGTGACAGCGCTGGTGGAGTTCCTGATAGAGAACTGGACAGCAATATTTGGGGAGGATGTTGCCTTGCACTTCAGTCCTTCAGCCAAAGAGTCACCGGAGCACACAGACAGCTCCACAGGTAGGAGGATGGACTGATGATTGTCACAGACCTGGGCTTCTGGCTCAAATGCTTTAATTGGATATCGGAAGACATCTGTGGAAATGCAGACAGGTGCAGAGGGTTTAATCCATTATTGCAGTGTTTTTCTACTGAAACCCTTCCTAGCAGATGCAAAGGACAACACTCACAAGACAACATTCATTACAGATAGTAAACATCTGCACACCTCTGCTCTTCACCTTGTTGCTAGCTATGGTCTAGAAATGCACTCTCCCAGGACATTGTCATTGGTGGTACTTGTGTTTCCTTAACTTCACTGCTAAAACATAGGTACTAAGGATGCATCTGCCCAGGGTGTGTGGTCCCACAGGGAGAGTCCTCTTCTATCTTCAGGTGGTCAGTAAAAACTACCAACAGGCTCTTTCTCCCCACAGGACACCCAGGGGCTCCTCAGCACAACGGTTCTGCCTGCAGGAGCCCAGAGCCAGGAACTGAAGGCAGCACCCGCATCTCGGAGATGGAGCAGCCCAAAGGGAGGAGCAGCAGTCTCAACAGACAATATCCAAGATCCGCCTCTGCCCCTTCACTGAGTAATATTAAGAATGGCATCAGCAGGATGGACAGGTGGTATTCAGAACCGGACCTGTACTTCCAGAACTGCTGTGAAGACAGGAGAAGGGAGCAGAGGCTGAGCAACAGTGAGGGCAATTTTCCTGTTCACCAGTAACAGCTAAGGTTGGAGAAGGAGGCAATGGAAAAACATCTTGCAGCATTGCCTTTGCAATTATCAAATGGTCCTCTACACACAAAACATCCTCTAGCTGCTCCCTGGAAAGCTCCTTCTCTGATCTGAGGACTCCATCTTCACCAGCTCCACACTAGTTTCACCTTCTAGTCTACAAAAAACCTTTTTAAATAGGCCACAGGCTTCTTCCACCACAACCACTCAGGACAGCATGACACCTAGCAGAGAAATCAAAAAGCACTCCATGTCGTGCTCTTCAGCAAACAGCAGGAAAACACTCACAAAACCCCAGAGCTGGAGGCCTGGGACAACATGGTGTTTCAGAGAGACAGCACAAGGAAAGACAATCAGTTCTCCTCCTGAATTGTCCAAGAAAATGGGCTAGGCGCTAACAAGCCATTGCCTGTGCTGTATCAGCAAAGCCCCATTTCAGGTAAGCTGAAGAAGTGTTTAGAGAGGAGGGCGCACCAGAGGAATCCTGGAAGACCACCCTCTTACAGAGAGCCTTCCACAACCTGCCTTACCACGAAAGTTCGCTCCTACAGCTTCACAGTGCCAAATGTGAGAGCCACAAAGTCCAAGCAGGATGCTTTGCTGCCCCACCCATGCAACAGCCACACACAGGGCACAGCAGAGATGGCTCCAAGGCATCTGCTCAGGGACAGAGTTTCTGCACTGAAGGATTCTGAGGTGGAAACTGCAACCCGCAAGGTTCCTGCTGGAATAAACTCCCTTGAGAGTTTATCTGAGATGCCTGGTACTCATCAGCTGAGAGCCATGTCTGAGTCCTTTCAAAAGAGCAAACATGAGGATGTGTCTCAGTGGTGCAGCCAGCCTGTTTTTGAGAGAGACCAGATCCAGTAGGCGAAAGAATCCTATGTTTAAATAGCCTGTCCCTCCTTTGGGCACTCTACAAAGGAAAGATTGTAAAAATGGATGTCTTGTTCATCCTTTGCAATATTTTACTTCCAAAGGACCAAAGATAAGCTAGGTCCGCATGAACATTTTTTCTTGGGGGGCTCTCCTGAAGTTGTTGTCAGTTTGACACATCACGTTCTTCCACCAGAAGAGGTGGGGTGGACAGACCTGTGTATGATTCTGTAAAAAGAGAAGTCAATATGCTGTCTATAAGCTGTTGTGTGGGAATACTAGGCAGCTGTTGATCAACACTGTTGTATTGGTATTCCAAAAAGGACAGTTTCCAGGCTGGCAGGTGCAAAACCTTATGCTCTTGTCTAGCATTTACCAGAATTAAATACTATCATTCACAACTCAAAATGGCAAGGACCAAGTCAAGAGATGACATTTTTTGGCACCTGATGGATAAGAGGACGGAAAACTGTGCCAGAATATATAAGAGCAGCAATACCAAACATTCTCACACCTTCTGATCAAAAGAATTGAGAGCTTGATTAGGAGATATGGGGGTTTTGAAGTCACACGTGCCTGGATTCAGTATTCTAGGAAGATCTATGTATGATTTGCTGAAGAAAAACTCAATATGGACCTTGGAACCAAAACATCATGAAGCAATAAATGCTTTAAAAAATGAAAGGTTCGCTTTCTCATCTGTGCAACCCACCCACCACCATTTACACTACATGTAGGTATAGGGGATAAAGGATGTCAATAGGGATTATGGCAACAGGATGCGCAAAAGTAGAAAGGATTACTCCATTACCTTTGGCCCTATATCCTGGCAAAGTTCTCAACAAAACTACACTGCCTTGGAGAAAATGCTATTAGCTACACAAAAAGGTCTGCTAACTACTGAGCCATTAACTCAAAAAAGAAAATCAAGTTATATGTGCTGATTCTCATTTAAAAAACAATTGTAACTCATAAGCCCTTAACCCTTAGGGGTAGTACAAAAGACTGCTGTGCAGTGATGGGCCTTCTGCACACATCAGCGGGTAACAAGTGATGGGACAAATGAAGGAAACATATTATCAGAGAGGGTAGAACAAATTGGGATTAGACCTACTGAGTGCTTCCTCTGCCCTCCTTCCTGATACCTGACACACCGCCCTGGGACAGCAAGACAAGAGCGGGGGTGTGGGTCCCAGACAGGAGCGCCAAGCAAGTGGTGAAACAAGGAAGAGGCAAAGCTTCTGGTCCAGTGGTAGTGACCAGAGAAGCTTTCACAGAGGCAATGGATGGCTCAGCCCCACTGGTAGAGCTCACAGCTTTGGAGATGGCCCTGGAGCAAGGAGACCCTGGTGTCTCTAGAGACTCCTATGCTGTATGGGCTGGTGCCACCCAGGGGCTGAAGAACTGGGTGAAAAACAACTGGCAAGAAAATGGTAGAGACATATGGGGAAATACAACACTGAGGAAAAAGTTAGGATATAGCTCAGTCGAATAACATATCCATAGGTCATGCCTCTGTCCACCAAAAACCTAAAAACCCTGAGGCAAAGTGCAATCAGATGACTGATCATTTAACTAGAATAAATACATGACAAAATCCAGGGCAAGCTGTGAGTTTGGATTTATTTCAACAGGTTGCAAGGAGAGGATGGTCTGAGACAGAAGTGCTGGCCAAACAGTTGTAGACTTATTCCATTTTTGTCAAACAATCGTTCAGTACAAGGGCTTGCCAGTCTCAGGGAAAGTTAACTACTCTGGGAAACTTGGAAAGTAGATTATATTTGTCCCTTAAAAGAACCAATATAATCTACCTTAAAGGGAACACCTGAAAGCTGGAAATACATCCCTATGGGAGCAGAAATAATTATGAGTGTAAGGACTGTGCACCCTACCGAGATGCTACTGGTCTAGCAACTGCTGCTGGTTTACACCAGTGCTCTGCTGCTTTTCCCTTGCCCAGAGAAATGCATTCGGATAACGTATCGTATTTGAAATATAAAGAAGTGAAAATTCAGTGTGCTTCAAAGGGAGTACAATGGACTTTCCACCTAGTGCATTGACCTCAAAAGAAGGGGAGAGTGGAAAGATGGAATGAACTGCTAAAACTACAGCTACACAAGAGTGAAACTATTAATTCCTCTAAGTGGGGATAACATTTGTGGGGAGTCGTTAAGTTGGCTAAATAAGTGACAAACCACCACGGGAACTCCCATGGATAAGGAGTTTGCGACATTTTCTTTTCTTGGGGGCTCTCCTGAAGTCGTTGTCAGCGCAACACTGCACAGTCTTCCACCAAGAAGTGGGGCGGACAGACCCAGGTATGGCCGTGTAAAAACAGAAGTGAATATGCTGTCTACAACCTGGTGTGTGAGAAAACTAAGGAATAGCTGATGAACACTGTTGTATTATTATCCCAAGAAGGACAACCTCCAGGCCGGCAGGTGCAAACCTGTCCCACCTTCCTTTTGCTCTTGTGCAGCATTTAATTAAATATGAGCATAGCAGTGAAAAAAGAAACGGACACGCACTGCTCTTTTCGGAGGAAGCGGCATTTGTGCGAGTTTAAAGGAAGGCTGCCGAAAGAAAGAAGACTCCCCTCAGAGGCGGCCGCCGTTGCCCTCCCGTCCCCTCCCCCCGCTCGAAACGGCGCCACGAGCGGCGCCTTTTCCCGCCTCTGTCCCCAGTGCGCACGCGCGCAGCCTCCCTCCCCCCCCGCCCCCCGCCCCCCGCTGCGCTGCGGCGCATGCGCGGTGCCGCCCCGCCGGGGCGTCCTGCGTGGTTCCGCAACCGCGCGGGGCCGCGGAGCGCGGGCCGATGCGGGGGATGTCGGTGGAGCCGGAGAGGCCGGAGCCGGCGGGCGATGGCGGTAGGTGCCCGCTTCCTTGATAACAACCCAGCGTGGCCCGAACCGCGCGGGGGGGGGGGTTGGTGGCTGAGGGGCGCGAGGGCTCGGCGGGGGAAGGTGGCGCCCCCCCCCCCCCCCCCCCCCGCCATCCCGCGAGCGTTGGCGTTGGGCTGCGCATGCGCACAGCCTGGATTGGGGGTGGGGGGCGACACATCGGCCATAGCCTTTGGTGTGGTTTAGTTTGGTTTTTTGCATCAGGGGACCTGCGTGGTGTCACCCAAACTCGCCATCAAAGGGCGGCTGGGGGATGCTGCACTAAGTGGCTGTTGGTTACATGGTTCTTAAAGCTGCTGAAGAATTACAGTGTCAGTGTTTAAACGTAAATCCCGCAGGCTGCATCCTTCAGGATCTTGTGCGGCAGCTGCAGAGATTCTCGCTCAGCTTGTGCGAAAGTAAATTTTTTTGTGTGAAAAGAAAATCACTGATGTGTTTGCGCAGTATGGCAGGCATATGTGATGGTGTGTGGAAAAGCAAGTCCTGAGAGCTGGGCAGTCCAAACAGGTGGACAAGATGAGTAATCTGTATTTCTGTGTTCCTTTCGCCTTGCTCCAAGTAGTAGCAATAAAAAGTGTGAGGAAACAAACTTAGTTACATCCACTGAGGGGAGGTATGCAGAGCTGCCACTAAGGAGGGCCTTACAAAGAAGGGAGAGGGGACTTTTTTTGCTTTGTACCACGGTTAATTTTTACAACACAGATTTCTCTTTGTGTTTTGGAGTTTACGTTGTGTTTTTCCAGATTCTTTTTCAGCAGGGCAGTAAAAAGTTTGATGACTTAAGATAGTGGAGTCTAGTGAAGACAGTGCTGGGATTTGAAGATCAAGTTTCTGTTCCTTGATGCTTTGTTGACTTATTGTATTACCTTCACCAAGTCACTTTCTCACTTTGTGTTTTGTTGCCTTTCCTTTCTAGTATCTTTTCCTTTTTATGTTTCAATTCTCAGGTAATACAGGAGTGAGCTCCGCAACGCGTATACAGTTTCTGTAGAGACCCGGTTTCAGCAGTGAATGCTAGGCACTTCTAGAATGCAATTAAATGATAACGTTTTCTTCTGTTCCTGATGATGAGGGTTGCAGTATGGCATAGACTTCAGAGGTCCAGATGGCGTAGCTGCAAACAGCAATGATGTATGACAGCTCTTATGTGTACGTGGAAAAGTTGAAGAGATAGAGGTGCTATATCTTGTAGGTGTGGGATAGTGCTGTGCTATGTATTAACCTGTAGTTTTAAGAAAATCAATTGCTTTTGGTGTTTTCAAAACAGTATTAATACTTTCTTTTTCTGTCCTCAGGGTCAGATGTTTTTGAAATTGTTCTCCCAATCACTGTCTTTGTGCTGAGTGATGATGATTTTCTCCAAGATGACAGTGAAGAGCAGGCAATGTTGTCTCCTGAGCTGAATGAAAAGGATGAGCAAGAGGCTAACTTAAATAATAGCAGTTTCTTAGAAAGCAATGTGATGCTTTCAAATGAAAACAATAGTTTAAGGAATTGGGAAGAAAAGACTCTCTCAAATAAGGATGATCATATAAAATACTTTGAAGAAAAATGGGTTGCCCAGAGTGTGTGTGAAAAATCAGAATCGGCCTTATCTTCTTTAGGTGATCAGTGTGATCTAAGCAAGGATAAATACAATCAAAATGATGTATTGCCTACATCACCTTGCAAAACAGACCCTGCAGAGATAAATGAAACCAGTGACAGCCAGGAATGTGACGATGATGACAGTTTTCAGAAGACTCCTCTTCTCTCCTCTGCTGGCAGTGAGGGCAGAGATGAAACCATCAGTACAGAAGGAGAGTTGACATTAGCAACAACATCCAAAAATGGAGAAGAACTTGCCAATACTGCAAGCATTCTTTCTGATGGCAGTCAAGAGAAACAACTGGAAATCCACACAGAGATGGAGACAGCTGTTGAAACGAAAGGTGACTTGCTAATAATATGAGTGCAAGGTTTGAAGAAATCTCATAGATTTCAAGTTTGGAGTAGGTAGGAAAGTTTATAGAAAGGATGCCAAAAACATTTATGTGAGCATAAACATTCCAACCTAGACTAAGATCAGATGCAGCAGAAAGTGAATACTGACTGGAGTGTGTTTAGTTCATTCACAGACCCCTGTGAAAAAATGGTGAAACCTCAATAAATTGGTACTATTTCATTCTACTGCAGCTTGAGGAAAGGGCTGCTTTTCATTAGGGAAGAGGATCTGAAAATCTTGGGGTAAAGGTTTTTCTCTCGCAGATAGAAATATTAGGGAGACAGAAGCAACAGGAAGTTACACTCATCAACATAAGCAGAGACTGGGAGGGACATAATTTGGATTTAGACTCCACCATTTCCTGTAGCAGATTACCCCTTCCTTTCTGAAGGACTTTGAGCAGAAGAGTACCAAGAGTACTTTCTCTTTTAAGAGACAGAAGATAGCAAATTGAGCTTTGTACCTCTGAGATAACTAAGCTGATTGCTGAGGCTCTGTTCTTCAGATGGCAAATTTCATCAGCAATGCCCTGTTAGGAGTTCTGGCATAAAGTTGTTTCATGAAAACTTTAAGGGATACGGTATTGTGTCCTGTGAAATTCAGAGCTCTGAGCAAAAGAAGGAAGTGGACAGAAGGAAGCTTCTAATTAGGATTTCTTTTCTTACAGTATTATTTAAAGGATGGGTGGGTGGGGTGTAGAAGAAAGAAGTGACCAGAGAAGAAGAAATGGAGGTAGGAAAATACTAAGTAAGCAAAAAGAGTGAAGAGCAAAGAAGTAAACGGTAGACAATTTGGGAGTATTACTACAGATTAGTCATGAACATTGGTTAATGTTGATGTAATGTAAATCTCAGACGTGATTTGTTTTTTTTTCTAGATACTGATTCCTCAGAGAATGGAAATAATGAAGTTAACAGAACAAGAAAGAGAAGCAAATCTGAAGATGAAACTCAGAGTTCTCTTTTGGAGCATGACTTGAAAGGAGAACTGAAGCTTACCCTTAGTAGTTCTGCTCCAGTTATTAATGGATTTTCTCCCAATTCAGAATTGCTAAAAGATGTAGGGAATATGGAGATGAATGCTTTTCTTTGTGATGAATCAAATGCTCCCAAAGAGCATGTTTATCAGTCATTAACTCCATTTTCTAAAAAAACGGAGCAGCAACAAAATGCGATTTCTCCTCATGCAAGCCCAAAAGAATTACAAGGCCAGCAAGAAGATTTATCATGGCTAAGTAACAGTGTGAGCATCAAACCTCTTTCTAAGGGATCTTGTTCTATAAATAAGCATGAAAAGTTAAATTTGAAATGCAGGTTCTGTAGTTCTGTGTATAAATGTACTGCACTTCTAAAGAAGCATGTTTACTCAGCTCATAAAGATAAAAAAAAATATAAATGCTGCTTTTGTAAAAGAACCTTCTTCTTTTCTACCAACCTTAAAAATCACCTTAAGTTTCATAAGAAAATTACCAGGTTGCAAAAGGCAAGAAAAAATAGAATAAAAAGAAGGCAGAGAAGAACTGAAGAAAGAAAATCTGAAATCAAGAAAAAGGAAAGCAAATACAAGAAATTTTTCATCAAAATTGAAAGGGACTTTACTCCTCTGGGGGTTCCTGTTATTTTTTCCTGCAAAATCTGTTTCTTTGCTTCATCAAGTCCTAGGATTTTTATCCATCACATGAAGGGGCATAAAGAGAGACCACCTTACCAGTGTCCTCAGTGTGATTATTCCTGCATTAGCTTATCCTATATGTTAAATCACATGTACTGGCATGCTGGGTATAAGCTGTATAAGTGCAGGTTCTGCACCTTTTTTTCGTTGTATTTTGCAAGCATGGTAAGGCATAGCTATATCCATATGGGAGCTAAGCCATATACCTGCGAGTTCTGCCAGTCAGCATTCACAAGCACCAGTGGATTAAAGAGACACAGAAGGTTACATGCTGGCAAGGAAACATGCCAAGGGCAGCAACTCATTGAATTTGTAAGTGGAAGAAAGAGAACCCAAAGACCTTTAAAGAGTTATGCATGTGATGAGTGTAACATAGTGTTTTATACTAGGGGACATCTCAGCTTTCATAAGAAATTTCATGAACAGACTAATGGTTATATGGATCAGAGTAATGAATACCGTGAAACCAAAATATTTGAAGTTGACAGTGATTCCCGGGACTGTGTTTCTCTGTCTCTTCCTGAGAAAGATGACGATCATCCAACTGGGGGAATGTGTAAAATGCTGGTTTCAGAATTAGACTTTAGGCAGGCAGGTGACATGTGGGACAATAAGAAAATGTGCTCTGGAGAGAAATTCCCTGAAAACAGCTATGGAAGCAACAGTTTGCCTGCTACTGAGAATGGATCAGAAGTTTTTCCAGAGTCATACAAAGCAGACACTGTGATTTGCAAAGAGGAACCTCTCTTCAGCCCTGAGGCCACTCATTCACAAGTTCAAGATGATAATAAAGATGATACATACCATAAATGTGTGGAAAACTTTAAGGATACCTGGCCTTCCAGTTTATCTTCATTCAAAATGTACAAGTGTAAACAGTGTGATTATGCTACTGCTGCTTATAGCAACCTTAAGCTGCACCTAAGAATACATAGACATGAAAGACCATTTGAGTGTAAAGAATGCAGTAAGGCATTTAGAACTTCAGGCCATTTGCAGAGACACAGCTGTCTTCATGTGAAGAATCATTATGAGTTTGGCCATTGCCTCTGTGTCGATAGCCATTTAGAGAATCTTGAATTGCATCATGAAAGGCATGTAGGTATGTGTCCTGAAAGAGATTTTGGTTCCTCGGAAGGTTTAAGCACTGTCCATTCCTTGCTTTGTTTGGAAGCATGCGGAGAACAGACAGAAGTCCAGAGGAGCAAAGAAAGTGATTTGGCAGCCCAGAGTCAGCCACAGTTCTATCAGTGTGTGGAGTGTGAGTACACTACTTACAGTTTAAGCAACCTTAAGCTACATGTAAGAACTCATACAGGTGAGAGACCTTACAGCTGCAGTGTTTGCCAAAAGAACTTTCGTACTTCCAGTCACCTGAAACGACACAGGGTCGTGCATTTTAATGCGGAGCATCTCAAATGCAGGAACTGTGACTATTCAACAGACAAATGGCTATCCTTGAAACAACATCTGGCTTCACACTCTGATAAGGAAATCTCAGCTACTGGCAGTCTCTATGAACAAAAGGCGCTACCTGTCAAAACATACACGTGTGAAGAGTGTGGCTATACCACAGTCCACAATGGAAACTTTAAGCAGCACTTGAGAATTCATACAGGGGAGAAGCCATTCAAGTGTAGTCAGTGTACTGTTTCTTTCCGCACATCTAGCCATCTGAAGCGCCACTTGCTAACTCATCTAAAGTTGCACTGCAAAAGGTGTGAATTTTCTACGCTAGATAGATATGCTATGCAAAAGCATGTGAAAACACATAAGGATAAAAAAGCGTACAAGTGTAAAAAGTGCAGTGTCACATTTTCTACCAAAAAGCTTCTGGAAAAGCATAAACGACAACATTTAAGAGCTGGAACATAAACATGGATTTTGCAAGTTGAGTCTCAGTTCTGGAGAGCTTTGCATGTTTTGAATTTATTCATTGCTTTCAGTCATCTCCTCTCCCCAGAATGATGGCTGGTAGTGGGTGCATATAGTGTTTTGGTCCAGAGAACAAAATCAAGATTGTCTTGCTCCTGGTTCTTCTGAGAGCTTCCATTCCAGCAAAGGTTGCGCTAAAGAAGTTCCTGGAGCCACATTTTCATGCTTGAGCAATTTTTCTTTTCTCTGAGGTCAGAGCTATGATTTGCCCTATCCTCATCAGTTGAAACACCCTCATAAAAGGGTGATCTTATTCTGTGTTACTTTTTTTTGGTAGCTAAACTGGACTCTTGTTTAGCTGAAAGAATGTTTAAAGGGAGAGGAGGTCATATTATATTGCAAAGTAATAACTTTTGAATTAAAAATTGTCAGTGTAGTTGGAGGCTTAATGCTACCTCCCATCTGCTGAAACTTACATTCCCTCCTGCAAGGTTCTCTTGCAAAAACTGCAGGAGAACAAATTAGAAGGTATTTCACAATATTACAGAAACAAAGATTCACGTAATCACTGGATAACTGGGATATGAAAATCTTTTATGTATATATATGTATATACAAAAAGGTTGTTAGACAGTCAATCTTGTCTGCAATTGCCCTTGATAATTCTTTGAGTAGTCTGTCAAAAATGATAATGTTGCCCATTAATCAGATCTTTTAAGATACTGAGAAACCTCAAATCCATCTTTATGAGTTTTATGTAGATGCCTAATACTAATCTAGTACGAAATGCCTTATCTTTTCTCAGGCTGGTAAATGTAGTTACTATGCTCTTTGGAAAAAAATCATAGTGTCTATTTTGAGAAACAAAGAATATCTCCATTAATTTAGCCACTTCCTTACATATTGCAAATACTATCTGGATTACATTGAAAACTTTAGAAATATCTTGAGCTGTCAAACTTATTTTGTTAATTCAAGAGCTTTTCTGTGCCTCTGAAATGACATGTATAATGACATATACCAAATTGCAGTTGTTATTCTTCACCATACTATATTTCTATTACATGAGAGAGATGGATGTTTCTTCCACTTTGTAGTCAAGCTTGTTTTGAGTTATACAGTGCTGGAGACTGTGTATGGAAACCACTAACTATATGTTCAGTGGTATTTATAACAGCAGTATTATCTTCTTGTGTGGAAAAAAATGGCAAAGGATTGATACTAATTATCCTTTAATATTATGGTTCAGTCTGTGAAACAGCAGAGTAGGCCTATAGCTTAATTTAGAGAATGTTAACATTAACTGTTACTGTTATGTTACTGCTTTCAAATTTATGCTTTTCCTTGTTAATATAGATGATACCTTGCAGATGCTCTTTGGCAAGGTAGAAAAGCAACTTTCCAGAAGAGTGGACTGAAACTTATCAATAGATACATGTATTTAAGGCCAGATCAACAAAGGAATTTAAATGATCTAGTTCTTGGTTTCAGTAGAATCAGACAGTTAAATGTCAGTGACCATGAACCTTAGTGATGTTACAGATATTTTTACTATAAGCTGAGAAATCACCATTAGGAAATGCAAGAAGAAAGATTCAGATCCTAAAGTGACTGAGCTAACAGTTGGATACAGCTGTGAGAAAGAAGTATGTTATCTTAATATGAATGAGGCAAAGCATTTCTGGGAAATATTACCACTATTATACAGGCATGGATAACTTCTTACCTGGATATCTCTACAATTCTGATTGCATATTTAAAGAAAATTCAAAAGAACAGATGGAAAGAAGTGATACAAAAATGATGACAGGAATTGAAAGCCTGTATATCAGATGAAACTAGGAAAACTAAATCTGACAGTGTAATTATTTATAAGTATAATGGAGAAAAGGAGAGCTCAGTGTAAGGGATAAATATACTGTGAATCAAATCAGACAGGAAATAAAGCAAACTTGTAAACACTGGAGTTTCTTTTAGTAGCCAGTAAGGAGAACACAAGACATTCTCAGATGGAGCTTGGTAAGTTTGTAAAAATAACTATTTCAAGTTGCTGCCTCTAATAAAAAAAGAAAAAGAAAAGACTCATGAGGTTCCCCTCTGTCCTTAGTTCCTTCCTAATGCAAATGCACAGTCCTTCATGGAATTAGAAGTGGTTCTCAGTATGCCAAGTCAGAGAGATTTAAACTTAAATGCATATCTACTTTAAAATAAGGACATTGGCTATTTCTGATTTTTATTTTTTGCTAGTTAAAGGTGTAATATTTTTTGTCCTTGCAGAGTTTTAACAAGAAGCAAAGTCTTTCCTAAATCATACTATGAAGTCTTTTACTTGAGCCAAAACATTTGCTTGGTTTTCTTTATTAACACACCCTGAATTTGGAGAAAACAGTAAAATGCAATAGCAAATCACATTAGTGACAAATTCCTTGAGCAGATATGTAGAGATCATTTTCTTTTGTGTGTCTTCTACATAAGTGAATAATAAAGTTAAACTTGAGGTGAAGTAAATGAATATAGGTGATTTAGACCATGCTGCAATATTGGTAACCAGTTTTATCTACAGTACATGGAAGGAAATATGACTTTTTTTTTTTAAACTTGAAAAGTAAAAACTGTCCCTTGCTGTATTCCTCAATCTCAGTTCAGTGCCCCTAGGGCAGAGAAAACTAGTAAATTTTATTACTAAAGCTTTCACTTGGGCTTTTAAAATTGTGAACTGAGAGAAAAAAAATACACAAAAAAGTGTGCTTCTAAAAGAAAAATACATTTGGAGGCGTCTTTGTGGACCAGATAAATTATGCTTCTTTCTGTTTCCTCACGAACCAGAGGCCTTTTGGATATGTAGACACAGAGATGAGAAACGTACATTCCTCAGCTCTCCCTGCACTTTCTAGTAAAGATGAGGGTGGGTTTTTTTGTGTAAGAAAAAGCTTTCACTGTCCAGCTTTAAAGGCATGTGTCTATTTTTATAAATTGACTATAGTGTTAAGGAAGGTTTGTACTGTCCTAGGCAGAGTAGGAAGGGAGGAGGAAGCTTGTTGCCCAGCTGGTTCTCTCCTTTAAGGACTCAGCCAGGGGTTGGAGCAGTTAAAACAAGGAGCTCATTTTGTTCCCATAACCCTAGGCTAACTCGCTGAGGGCTCTCCAGCTTTTCAGCCTAATGAGATCTTCACCCAGCTGACAAAATTGCTTCTTGGAGGCAAGAATCCAGACCATGCCTGTGACAGGGGCATCAGGAGGAGACAGTGATTTTTTTCTGAAGCCTGGCCCGAGTTCTGTGTCACTTAGAGCTGTAATCCTGTGAGATAGGGCTGAAAGCTCAGCTGCCATGTTTTAATAGCAGAAACAGTTGCAGGAACAGGGGATTAGACAATGCCAACAAATAAGTTAGGATGGGAAACACGCTAGCAGCTTGGTACATTAGTACCCAATTGGGAACTTCAGCTTCAGTTTTAAGAGGTTTGGGGGTTTTTTTGGTTTGTGTGGGTTTTTTTTTTTTTTTTTTTTTTTTTGATTATTGAAATGGAAGATCTGAAACCTGACGTAAACTGTAAGGAAGCTTTGCAGTAAAGACCACAGTATGTAAAAGAGTCCAATAATAACAGAAAAGGGACATGGGAAATCTGGATGTCACTGCTCCGGTTTTCACTTGGGCATTTCACATTGTGTAAATGTGGATGTATGGTTTTTTTTTTCAAATTAATTTAGCAAAACACAGTGTAAAAGCGACACTGGTGAAATCTTACTTCTGCTCTTCTGTACCCATCTTTCCCCATTTTTGTCGGTTTAGGAATCTGGCAGAGCTTAATGAATAGTCAGCTTGTCCTTTAAGATCAGCTGTGCTTCCTGTATGCTTCCTCACAGAGTAAAGAAGAAAAAGATGACCCACAAATATTAAAACAAAACAAAACAAAAAAAGTGTTTTCTCTGCTCGGGGTCTTGTTCCGCTTCCTCGAAGAAGCCCCCGGACGGCTCCGGGCCCCGCCCCCGGCTCCGGGCCCCGCCCAGGCAGCGCGGCCGCCCTGAGCTTGGCGCCTGCGCGGAGCCCCGAGCCCAGCGTCCTCCCCGCTGCGCGTGCGCGAACGGTGCCGTCACCTCCCCCCGCGCTGCCTTTACCGCATCGCCTTTGCGCCTGCGCAGAGCATGCGCCCTTCTGGGGACGGCGCCTGCGCGGGGTCTCGACCGGCCCCGCTGTGACGAGCGGCGTTTCCCTGCTTTCACCCCTTTTTCCTGTGCCGGACTTCGTGCCCCTTCGCCGCCAAAATGCCGCGGATTATGATTAAAGGCGGTGTGTGGCGGAACACCGAGGTAGGAGCTGGTTCGCTTTAATCCCCTCCCCCCGCGGGGTTGGGGCCTGCTCAGCGGTTGCGGGGGGGGGGGTCCTGCGTGGGTGCGCATGCGCTGTCGGAGCGGTCGTGATGCGCATGCGCGGAGGAGCTTCCGTAGTAGGGTCCCTTGCTATGGCGGGGGTGGGGGGTCGGAGTCTGGGATCTTCCGTAATCCTCTGTAGCGGGGAAGTAAAGGGTTGGGGCTTTGCAGGTACCGTGGCTCTGGTAGGCTTGCTTCCTCTGCAGACTGGACCCCCGTCCTTGTCCCCTGGCCTGGTCGACAGAGTCAAACCAGTGCTATTTCTCTTGGGGGCTACGCGCTGGGGAGGCGAGGAAGCTCGACCATGTGGAGGCCCTGGCACGCAGAAACCGCCGCTGCAGCAGCTTGAGCTTCTCTGGGGATTTGCCCGCACCTCGTTGTGCTCGGAGGTGTTGCTTTTCTAGGCTGGAACCTGTCATATGCTGTACGGACAGGGTTCTGACTCCCTTGGGATATGAAAGAGCTGGAATTTTTTCCACTTGAAGACCCTTCATAATGCAGAAATGCTGAAGATAGGTATGGGCTCTTCATCTGCAGCCCAGAGTGTTTTGGGACAGAGGAATCTGTTGGCCAGAGTTTGAATGTTGTTAGCACAAATGTTTCCCTGTGTCTAAAGAAAAAGAAAAAAAGATGGTATCTGACCTGTTTTAGCCCTCACATTTTTTCAGAACTATAAATAATAGTAAAAAAGAAAAAACATAATGCAAGAAATAAAGATTTCAAATAAATTTCACTAGGTGTCGTGTTCAAAACAAAAGAGGTACTTGACACTGTAAACTGTAGAACTCTGCCAGTGTGTATTGTGGACACTAAACATTTGCAAAGTTCAAAAAACAGTGGGAAAAAGTAATGGAAGATAAATCTCCTATGCTCTCTTAAATACCAGCTCTGCATCAGGAGGCTGTTGAATTGCAGGTCAGTGGAGGATAGGAAGTATCACTGTGTGCTTGCCCTGTTTCTACCATCTTCCATAGCTGACTAATTTTGGCGACTGTTTGAGAAACAGCAGTGGGTTAAATGGATCATTGTTTCTCCTGTTTCTGTATATCAGAGATGAAATAGAAAGCTTTTGTATTTGCTGCTATTTTTATGATTAATGTAATATAAATGTACAATATTAAAAATACAGAAAGTAGAACTAGTTGATGGTCATTAGAAAAATGACTGATTACTTGCAAATCAGTCTGCTAGTGTCGTCAGTATGGCTACTGCATGCCATATGACAGCAAGTAGAATTCAGAAACCAAGAGAAGATTTATAGAAGTTTGGATAACATATTTTGGTTTTTTTCATAGAAATTATATGAACTGTTTCTTGTAGCAGCTCAAGCCAAAGCTCATCAGTTTACAGTTAAAGCTGCTATGTGCTGTGAGAGCTGTCCGTGCTAGACAGAGTGTCTGTCATTGATGACTAGCATCTGCACTGTGCAGCTGAACAGATTCTGAACACAACTACAAGTGCTTATTGGATATAGAAGAACATCCGTGGTTGACAAGGCTATAAAGAATAGCTGTGAAGTATTTAAAATACCATTTTCTGACTTGTGAGGAAACCAGAAATAACCCATTGTCTGGAGAAAGGAAGAGAGGAGTGGATGGATGGGTTGACAAGAAAATAATTACAATTTTTAGCTTTTGATCATATCTCTGTGCACAGTTTGATATATATGAACAGCCTGGCCTCCAAGCTGAAGTAATCATAACTGAATCCATTACATATTTTTCCCCATAAGCTTGCAGGCGTTGGGTTCAGCATTTCTGGATGTAACATTCTGAATATTTAAGTGGTTTATTTTAAGATTTGTTTGGAGTAAAGGAACTTCATATTTTGTCGTGTATTTTTTTTTAATAGCTTTTTCCATTGAGAGGTAAATATTCCATCGCAACACAGGTTTGCATTAAAATGTGCAAAAAAAACCCACTTCGGGTCATTATTTAAAACAAGCCACCTCAGAGGATCTGTCCTAATTTTTTTTTTAATGTTATGTCACTAACAAACAAATAAATATCTCCCTACCTCTTTATTGCTGTCCTTCAAAAAAGACCTACAGAACCATCAAAAACTGCATGTACTGAAACTGTTCATTTTGAAAGTTCAGTCAGGTCTGTGAAGTAGGCCAAAATAATCATTCCTAGTCTTTTTCATTTAATCTCTATCAATTTCAGTGGACTTTGGAGTACAAATTTTCATTCATCTTGAAATAAAATGTGGGAAAGAAGCAGCAATGCTTTGCCATTTCTACTGGTTCAGCCCTTTAGATGAAACCTACGGTATTCTCTCCTGCTTGAGCTCAGTCTTTCCACTTTGTGAGTTTTTGGTGATTCATAACAACATAAATCATTTTTGTTTAAAGGATGAAATTCTGAAAGCAGCTGTGATGAAATATGGCAAAAACCAGTGGTCTCGTATTGCTTCTTTATTGCATAGGAAATCAGCAAAGCAGTGCAAAGCCAGATGGTAAGTGAGAAATACCATGACTGGGAATATGAGATTCATAGTTACTATGAGTTTAGGAGTTACTGCAGATTAATTTATGCCCACAGAGGAACAATCATTTTAAGGTTGTCTGAGTTCCATTTTTGTGGATATTACAAATTCCTATTTCTTGAAAGGAATGTGAAGAAGAATAGCCAAATGATCACTTTGCAAGTGATGGCAGTGTCATCAACTACAGGATCACTGAATTTACATATGTAATTTCTTTCTGTATTTACAGGAGATTTAAATCAAAATGAGTGTTTTCAATGAAGTAAAATTGTCAAATAATAATTTACAGATAATTTTCTATTTTTTGATAATAAGAGTTTGGCTTAAGGATTGATATTTAAAAATTACACTGCAAAATTTCAATTTATATCAAAAAAGGTAGCATAAAACTGATGCAAATAACGCAGCCTGAATCCATTTAAGAATCAGACTTAGTTTCTCAAGTATTGAACTGCACATATTTCTCAGAATGTTTCTGCCTAAAGGTAACAGTACTGATACAGTTAAAGATAAATAAGACAACCCTTTGAAGGATCCAGACCAAACAAGTCTACTCCTTCTGGTAACTCTGGTGGTTGTGAGTCTTACCTTTCTTTTTCTGAGTTAATTTTATTATTCTTTACTTTGTCAGAAGAGAGGAAGGGAATGGAAGAAGAGGTGGTATCTGTAGGAAAAGTGGTGAATTAATAATACATTTTAAAGTTCAAATACATATATCATGAAAATACTTTATAGTAACATCCTTTTATACAAAAAAAAGTCTTAAATATATATATGTGTCAAAATTATGAGATCTTATCGCGATGATGCTTGGGAACACTGTTGTGAGTTAATTCAAGATAGATCAACGGATTGCTTGCAACTATCCCTCTTAACTATTTCACTTTTTAACAGGTATGAATGGCTAGACCCAAGCATCAAAAAGACAGAGTGGTCACGGGAAGAAGAGGAGAAACTGCTGCACCTGGCAAAGCTGATGCCCACCCAGTGGAGAACCATTGCCCCAATTATTGGAAGAACTGCTGCGCAGTGTTTGGAACACTATGAATTTCTGCTGTGAGTTACTATTCTGCTAGAGGTGCATAGCAGGAAAATCTGTGCAGTTTGTTGTATTGATGTGTCATTCTCTTCTCCCAGGGTGCCAAAGTACAATGGTTTCAAGTTGGCTGAGGTCTTTTGCAAGCAATCTTTCCATTTTAAGTTTACTTGGTAGTTTTTTTGACTAGTTGATCAGCGTAAATGTGTGTGTGTGTGTGTGTGTGTGTGTGTGTGTGTGTGTGTGAACAGATAGACAAAGACAGACAAAAAGACAGAAAACACGTTATTGAAATGGCTGAATGTGCAGCCATTATCTCTGTGCACTGTGGAGAGTTTCTTTGGGTCAGGAGAAGAGAAGGAAAGTACTGTCTTCCTTTGTGAGCTTTTTTAGTTCTGATGTGATTGGTAGCATTTAAAAGCATAATGTGAAACACTTAAGTATTCATGTTGTCACACTGCTTGATTTCTTGTCCTCATTGTTAAACTTTAACAGATTACAAAAGCAGAGTTCACTGCTGTCAGCTTTGTCAATATTGTATTTTATGTAATATTATATTGTAGTATAATACTATATAGTTTCTTTCTGCTAACTTATGGTTATTTAGGTAACTGTACCATGTTCAAGAATCTTTTCTGCAGTGAATAATTGTATAAAGTTTACTGTATGGTACATGGTACAAGCTTATTTTTCTTGGTCAGTCTTTGGGACGGTCTAAGAAAGGGATGACTATTATCTGCCCAGGGGAAAACGAAAAGCTAATCGTGATACATACGATGTGTTTTCAGGGACAAAGCTGCTCAGAGAGACAATGAGGAAGAAACTGCTGATGATCCTCGGAAACTTAAACCTGGAGAAATTGATCCAAATCCAGAAACCAAGCCAGCCAGGCCAGATCCTATTGATATGGATGAAGGTAAGAAAGGAATTTATTTACTGTTTTTGGCAGAAATCCGATGTCTTGAGTTTTTCTTTTTATACACCTTCTGTACCCATAAGAAAATCCATAAGAAAAACATGAACAATTTTTTTTTTCTTGTTTTTCTTATGAATTTTATCTTATTTTTGTATCTGGCCAGTCTGTTTCTACTCTGTCTTGGTTTTCTCTTGCCTTGACTGGCTGTTCTTTGCTTTGACAACTGCCTGCTCATGATCATTCTTCTTTCTGTATTTTCATCTTTTCCCATCAGCTAAAACCTTCCAGATGAATCCCTACCAAACCACAACACTATAGGCTTTTCTTTCTTGCACATTACGATGTTAGGGACTAAGTACTGGACTTCGGTAAAATTTCATGAATGGACAGAGTGTTTTGCAAACCTGTGGCTATTCAAAATACAGTGCTCTGGAACCAAATATAAAATGAAATTAACAAGTTCCACTAATATAGTACTCTTGGATCTAGATGTAAATGAAATTATAATTTCATTAGTGTGCTCAGTTTGCCTCTTTCTTTACGTGTTCTGATTTGATGTAGAAATTAGTTGAATCATTTTCATCATTTTGGCATTTTTTCTTGAAGTCTTGATTTCATCTGGCCAATGGTTTAGAAAATGTTTTTGAGAAACTTGGAGAAAAGTAAAGTTTGGAGATCATACAGAATTCCTGCCAAAATATTGATCCTTGGAGCTTTTCAAGAGTGCTTTCTCATCTTAACATCATCTTTTCCCTTACTCCCATCTTTAAGTGCAAAACTGATACCTGTATTTATCTGTACTTTTGCAGATGAACTTGAAATGCTCTCTGAAGCTAGAGCTCGTCTAGCCAATACACAGGGAAAGAAGGCCAAAAGGAAAGCAAGAGAGAAGCAGCTGGAAGAAGCTAGGTAAATTTATGTTTAGTTTTATGTAGTGGGACTCCTTCCATTGACTTGGGAGCATTTACAATGCATCAAGTCAGGCACAGGCTTAAGTCTTTGCAGAATCAGAGATTTTGACAGTAATCCATGAATCTACTCTTGTATAAATATGTACAGCCCCTCTCACAGCAACAACTGATAGCAGGTCTTAGGATACAGCAGTTGCCTACAGGTGTGCACTTTAAATCATGTAGTATTATTGCATTTCCTTAGACGTCTTGCTGCTCTCCAGAAGAGACGAGAACTTCGAGCTGCTGGGATTGAAATCCAGAAGAAAAGAAAAAAGAAGAGAGGAGTGGATTATAATGCAGAAATTCCATTTGAAAAGAAACCTGCCCCGGGTTTTTATGATACATCAGAGGAAAACTATCAGTCACTGGATGCAGATTTCAGAAAGCTACGTCAGCAAGACCTGGATGGAGAATTAAGATCGTAAGTGTGTATGTGTGTGTGTGTTATACTAAGTAGGGAATACTGTATCAAAATACATGTATAAAAAAATAAATTTAGGCCCTGGAAATGTCTGAAATATGATATGAGCAGGAGTTGTATTTTCCGTAGGGCAGATTCTAGCACATGCTGCTTCTACCTTTTCAGTCTCCTGTATTTTTTATTTTACTAAGGGATCTAGTTGGCATTTTTCCATGAGAATAAAGGCCCCCACACTCACTCTTTAGATGGAAATTTTAAGATGTTTGTTCAGGTTCGTCTTCTCATGATGAAGTACATCTACTCGTTATGGGTAGGTTCATTCATAATAATTTCAGTTCTTTCTGAACAGCTTTATTTAAATTGCTTGCAGGAGTAGCTTTTATTTGTTTTAATATTACTTTTGATGGAATTATTCTAATATTTTGGTATAATGCTATTAACCAGAATCTCCTTAAATGCTTGATCCTCACCCCCGCAACATGTACATCATCAACAGCAGTATGGCACATACTTAATTATACAATTACATTCCTATTATGTGTTCCAAGTGCTTTTTATTGAGAGATCAGATCCAGTACTACATCCGGTTTGTTTTTTTTTAGCTTTTGATCTAATTAATTCTTTCTGTATAATTCTTAGTTCAGAGAGTCTGACAGGAGTTTCAGACTGTTATGATTTACTAAACTATAATTTCACAGGCTCACTGCATTGCTGTTTGAAAAAAAATAACATATTCATTAAACACCAAAGAGAACTTGGTTCCTATATCCCACAGAGAATGTTCTTCTTCCTTTATCAACTGCAGGAGGAAGAGGGACTGCTCATATCCACTGATTCCAGCTATCTAAATTCTTGGACTGACATGTTTTCTTACTCCAGTGTCCCTGTATTGCCTGTAGCTGAAGCAACCACCCATTGCCTAATTCTGTAATTTAGAAGCGTCACATTGCTTTGTTGTTGTAGGTTCTGCTGTGTGATCTGCAGGCTGTGTCTAATCACATAACTTCTAAACCACGAGGCGGTTCGCTCTTCCTGCAGCATGTTTTATTTCAGCATATCCAGCTTTTGATTAGGGCACAGACTCTGTTCTTCATTGATCTGCTTGTTTATTTTACTGTGTGGCTGTTCTGTGTGTTCTAAAATGGCTGTCTTGTCCATAATGACAGTGAAAGGGAGGGAAGAGAGCGCAAAAAAGACAAACAACATATGAAACGGAAAAAAGAATCAGACTTGCCTTCAGCTATTCTACAGACCAGTGGAGTGTCAGAGTTTACAAAAAAAAGAAGTAAACTAGTGCTTCCAGCTCCTCAGGTAAACTGTGCCTTGATCAGTAAATAACTTGTAAGGGCAGTGCTAATCAGCAATTTCTGTTTTATTGGGAGGATCTGGTGGTCATATTTTATCTTGCAGTGCCTTGGAATTTTCTCTTTGCTGTAAAACATGAGCTGACCAAAACCAATATCTCAGAGTGATTTTAAAGCTAGTTACAGGAAAATGTTGGGGAGAGGTATGGGTTATCATATGTTTATGCTTTCTGTAGCATGTAATTGGGCTGTCTCGTGACCATGACATTTAGAGACTGGTGTTTTTTATTTTTTTTCTTGAATAGACATAGTCAGTAACCAGCTAGACAGCATTTTAAGTTGTACCACCCAGTGTACACTGTGAAAGGGGTAAGGGTGAGAGAAAGCCATTCTGTAGTGCTATCAAAGCAAATGCCAAGTATTTTCTGACATGCAGCTAAGGATGAAGTTCTTCTAAACACAGTGCATTGTTTGTTATTGTTTTCCTTTTAAAGATATCTGATACAGAACTCGAAGAAGTTGTAAAAGTAGGCCAGGCAAGCGAGATTGCACGCCAGACTGCTGAGGAATCTGGAATTACAAACTCTGCCTCCAGCACTCTTCTGTCTGAATATAATGTGACAAACAACAGCATAGCCCTAAGGACTCCCAAAACTCCAGCAGCACAAGACAGGATCCTGCAGGTGAAGTATAAATTTACAGAACAGGCTTTTGGTTTTAGTGCAATGATGAATTGAATAGGAGATGTTAGTACCATAGAAAGCATTTCTCAGATTTTGTGCAATAATGGGGTTTGAATTGGCGCATAATCTGCAAGACACATGGAAAAGGGTAAAAGCAGATCCACTTCTACGTGATCAGTTGTTTGGCACCGCGCTTCAAAACATTATGTTTTTTTTATTGTTATATATTGCATGTCATTTTTAGCATTCAGCCCTCTCTTGGTGTTTTATATAATTCTCCTTTTCTTATGTTCATGTCCTTAAAACAATTTCTTGCATGTCATTTGCTATTTAGTTTTGCCATTCAGCTTTTATTTCAGTTAATCAGAAATAATTAACTGAAATAATAAAAGTATATTTTTCTAGCACTTTATTGGCCTAAAAACTCTTAAGATTAGGATTGTCAAAAACCTACCTTTGCAACCTCTGGGTTATTTTTGGATTGCATTGATCATATGAGTGAGTGTCTGGGTTGTTCCAAAAACTGGTAGTGCTATGTGTAATGTTTTGTTAGGTTTGTGGAGATGGCTAAATGAAGTCAGTGCAGCCAGTCTGTAAAAATGCAAAACATGCTGATTTGATAACAAGTTATGTTTCATTAGTTTTTGTTTCCTGATAGAGTATCATGATCTGCAGAGTCAGGAACTTTCTCTTTTCTCATAGCTCTCTGTGCAGTGTTTGCAGAAATGGCCACATATGTCACCTTGGGATGGAATACTCTGACATCACATAAGCTTCAAATGCCTGAGTAGATGGATCGTTAGTATTCAGTGAAGATAATTATGATATGGAATTGCTTCATTATATCAATTCATTCTCAGGGTGCCTAATTTTTTTTTATCACCAAAAAGGCAAAACCTTTTAAAAAAAGAGGGTATTCGTAAAAGCCCTCATGGACCAAAAATCTGAAATGTGATCAGGTATTTTGGAACCTTCTATTTGAAGTGTGGTTTGGATAAACTTACGCCTTTATTGGCATTGGTTTTCGGAAGGCAAGTATGCTGTTCCTTCTGAAAATCAGGATCATTAGGATGGTTTGAGTCACTAATTCAGTCGCTAATGAATCTTGCAAATATATGGTATCTGCCAAACTGGAGGAAACTGAAATGTTAGGCAACCCACTCATTTTTGGAATTCCAGTTTATAAAATACTTTACTGGAAATAAAGATTAAAATCCTTTTCAGCTGAACTGTAGGGTTTGTAAGAACCCTGCGTATGGGTCTTAAAGTTAAAAAGTGTTAACTGTTTTCCACAGACTATTTTGATATTCAGATAACTCTTTGCATTTCCCGTTGCCACTGAATCTGCTGAATGTGTGTAGAAGAGAGTGAGTCTGAAAGTCTTAGTAACGTACTCCATGTGTTTTTTGTTACACAGGAAGCGCAGAATTTGATGGCTCTCACAAACGTAGATACCCCCCTGAAAGGAGGTCTTAACACTCCCTTGCATGAAAGTGACTTTTCAGGAGTAACCCCCCAGAGACAGGTTGTTCAGACTCCAAATACTGTGCTTTCCACGCCCTTCAGGTAAAGCAAACACTTCCCTAATGGCTGACTGGCTGTGCATGTAGCCGGTGGGGTGGAGGAAGCAGATGTCAATGTGTGAAATAGTGGGATTTGATAAATGCTTCATAACCAATTTCAATCTGCTTTTATTTAAAGCCCTATTATACAGCTTTTTCATTTTTTGTGTCTTTGGCAAGCTCAGCCACATCATCTTCATCTATATTTGTACATCGTACAGCTCACTGGGATTTTGGTCCAAGATGAGGGCTTCGGTGGTCAATATTAATTATACTGGAGTATTCACAGGAGTATAAATAGTAAGATGAAATGTCATTCTGTGTGTGGATCCTAGCCTTTCCAAAGTGTTACCTCTGAGTCAAAGGTGTGGGAGGTCTCCTAGTCAAACCCACTTTGAACATTTGAAAAATTAGGGTAAATGTTTTATAAGTCATAGATATCTAAAATAAAGTATTTCCTATACTGCCAATCTAAATATTATGGAATTGTTGGTTTAACTCTTACAGTGGGTCCTGAATAAATATATATTCCACAAATGCCAAATACTATGGAACTAAAAAATATTACACTTTGTGTCTGTCAATTTTTTTCAGCTCAGGTTCTAATTTTACTTGTATCATGGCAGCTTTTCAAAAGCAGCTCCATTTTGTTGTTTAAAAAATTGTATGCAGAAGCCATGCTCTTGTAATTGGATCTACACAAGTTAATCCTTTTTTGGAGATCTACTGAAGTCAGTGGGATGCAGAATGAATATAGTTTGGCCTGGAGTGATCTGGCTGATTTGGATTATTTTGTATTACTAAATGAGGGTTTTTTTCTTTTTTAAAAATTGTTTTTAGCTTCTGAAGTTCAAGTTTGTACATGTAAATAGGGTAGTTTTGTGTCGACTTTGCTTGCAGAAATGCCATATCAGTGTGACAATCCAAGATCTTGAGCAGAAAAAAAAATCTGTTAAGTGGTTAAAAATAAATAAAAGGAAGCCATAATTGTTTTAGGAGACAGAGTAGTGAAGTAGAGTAGCATATAGTTATCTAGCCCAACAGATCGAGTACTTTATTTAAGTACACTTTTTTTCTGTGATAGTATGAAATTTGTAATATTTTGGTGTTTACTGAAAGGTAACAACTTCCATAAGAGATTTTTACTATGTGTTAGTTGTAATAATTTTCTTATATGATATTAAATTTAAAAATGTTATGGGGTTTTAAACATTGCATGGAACTGGGACAACTGTGGGGGGTAGAGAGGAAGAGGGAGAGAGAACCACTGGCCTGGAAGTTGTTTCTTCTAGGAAGTCAGAATAGTTTTTTTCTACTAGTATAATCAGCAAAGTAAATATATCCTATAAAACATTCATTTGAAAACACACAAATCAGTTTGGCTATTTTTTCTAAGTGTTACCCTGCGAATGTTCTTGCTTTGGTAGCCTAAATGTGAGCTCATAAGAATCTGTGCACAACCTCAGGCAAGGGGAAAGAATCACTTGCCACTCACTCACAGACATACCCAGTAAATAGGGCATTACGTTATCCCTCCAGACAGGAGCAGTAGTGTGTGTCGGGCCGTATATACAATTGTCTACATCCACCATTATGGCATCTTATCTTCTTCTTATTTATGAGACTGGCATTACAGAATTACAGTAACTAGTAGTAGAAATTATGTATTAAATCATCTCATCCAGTCTGTCTCTGCCAGGATTATTCTCTACAGCACACGTTCTTTTCATTGCTGTCTGAAAAAGTTTACATCTTCTAAGATGGCTGCCTTAATGTAGGCTTTTGTCTACAAGTTTTTCCCCTTCCTGATCTTGTTTCCTTTGGGCATTTAACAGCATTTTGTCAGGTTTTTATTAATTATTGTGTGAAACATCATTGTAAGTGCGTAAGAGAAAACTTCTAAGTGTCTCTATCCAAGGCATTATCTGCATGCCTTATCATCTTTCATATAGTTAACCCCCAGAAGCTTGTTGGGATAGAGAACAATATTTTTCCCCACTCTAGAGGAAAAGGAACTGAGGCCCAAAAGGTCTGAGACTCCATTCATCTTGCCTAACCGTAGGTACTTAGAAGTAATTAGTGTAATGTAATTACTCCTTCAATAATCAGTGAAAGGAAAGAGGCACCTTCAGTGATTCATTCAGTTGTAAGATGGGAAGGCTGTTAAGCAAGATGAATTCAGAGAGAATGACTTGCCCCAGGTGGTAGGGAAATCAGAGGTTGCAATTAAATCCTGATTGCTGAATCCCAGAGTAGTGCATGGTGACTGGGTAATCTTTTCTCTCAAAAGTAGTGATGGGAAATGGTGTTGGACTAATTCCTGAAACTTCTCTTAACGTAGTGACATGCCTAGATTTTAGTTTGACAGGTCCTTCATTATACCTTGACAAGTGTAAACAGTTTGTTTTTGTTTGATCCTTTTAATCATGTATTATGGTTTCACTGTCTCAAAAAAAAAATCCGTATTGAATTTAATAACTGTACAAATGATAAACTTCACTATAAGTTTTGTTTATATTAATTTATTAATTTATTATTTATTTTTACTATAAATTTTATTAACTATAGATTCTTACAGCATTCAGACATTTGAAATAGAGCTCTTTGAGGAGGGGGAAATTAACTGTGTCTGCATTTTCTTAGAACACCTTCTCAAGGATCAGAAGGCTTAACTCCTCGTGGAGGACTAACTCCAAAACCTGTAGTTGGTACAACGCCTGGTAGAACTCCACTGCGTGATAAACTGAACATCAACCCAGAAGAGGGTATGGCAGATTACAGTGACCCATCTTATGCAAAACAACTGGTAAGAAGTGCATGAGAAGTGGAGATAAATGGATTTTCAGGAATTTTAATTTCTTATCTCCTGAACAGAATTTTATTTTATAACAAGTGTTATTTCTACCGCTTGTCTAGAAGTCTATACTCCTCACATGATAAAATCAAATCTTTGCATTATTGTAATATCAGGAACTTATTTGAAAGAACAGAAATCTCAGTACATAAGCTCAAAACAGCTTTGAGTGTGCTCGGTGAAAGCACTCCAGGACTAGTCATCAAAGAAGACATAATTATGTTTCAGTCATACTTATATCTTTGAAGCTGAGCAGGAAATACTCCCGTCTCGAGGAAAGATTCGTTTTTCTTGCAATCCCACTCAGCCCTCAAATCCCTCATCATCTTGGCTTCCCGATTTACCTACAGGACCTTTTCATCAGTCTTTCCTGTTGACAACATTGAGTTAAAGGAGTTTAAAATTTGCCATTAGGAGCACTTGCTTTTGAGATGTCCAGTAATCTGAGTCCTGTCCAGATTCTTTCATCGCCTTTGGCAACAGATGTTTCCATTCCTGGATATTCAGCCAGATGTACCCTGCCAATTAGACATGGTATAAAAGGGCATATAACTAATAGGTAGCACCTTGAGAACTCCTTTTATGTGGCTGATTCTGCAGCCTTAACTGTGGCTTTGGATATCTCCCACCAGAGCTATTGACATTTTTCTTTTTGGGCTAGCTAAGGATATCCACTCAAAGTTTTCGGCATGTTCTTCTCATGAAAATAACGCTTTGATTCCAGAATTTTAGATTTTCCCTTAGCATAAAGGACAAGGTTTATTTTATGTCCTTACACTTATTTTGGTTCTATCTTAGCCTTTTTATGGTAAGCCTGGCTTTCTGCTGTTAGGGGTTTCAATTTCCTGATGGACTTCCCAGGTTTCCAGATATGCTGCTCTTTCGGTCATTTTTGTACTGTGCCACAATTCCCAGATCTGTGAGCAACTGAATGGAAAAAAGTAAGGTCTGAGGGAGAATCTTCCAGGTAGACTTGCAAATAGACCTGTGTCCATCATCACTGTGGACAGATTTTCATGCATCATTTTCAATTTCTTGAAATGCATGTATGTGAATCCCCACTGTTGCCCTGAAGCTACCAGGAAGTGAAGGTAGCATACTGTTTTCCTCCTTGGATATTTTCCAAAAATTGTGCATGAAGATTTCCTTAGCTGTCTTTAAGTGAGTTGTATGTTGTCTTGTAGCATCAGAGACTTCCTGTGCTCAACAGTGCATAAACTCTGGGGTGGTGGTCAGTAGGCCAATCTGGATTAGTAATGTGCCCCCCTTTTGTCAGATCTCAAAAAAATTTGGTTTCTCTTAGCTTTGTAATGGACTAAGATTGCCAGATGATATTACTCATGTGTTGTTTGCATCTATTAATGTAGGCAAATGGAATTTTGCCATATCGTGTATCTGTGCATGAATTCAGAAGCATTATATCTTACTACTGTTTCAACAGGAAAGAGAATCTCGTGAACACCTGCGCCTTGGGCTCATGGCCCTTCCAGCTCCAAAGAATGACTTTGAGATTGTTTTGCCTGAAAATGCAGAAAAAGAACTTGAGGAACATGAAGTAGATGAAGCCTTTGTAGAAGATACTGCTGATATAGATGCTCGCAAGCAGGTAGGTATGCGTAATGCAGCTAGTGCTTTTTGTTTGTTCTCTCTATATTTTTCCCATAGTTTCATACATGTTTAGCGGACGTGGTATAGTTTCTACTGAATAATAACATTAGATATACTTGTTTTCTGTGCTGCCATCAGAGTACATAGAGACACACAGGCTAAATCAGTCTCTCTGAATCGTTTTCTTAATTCATTAATGTTATGTATTACACATCATTTTTTATAATGAAGTCTTTAAGAATGTGTGTGTCCTCTCTCCTGCTGTTGTTCCTCAAAAAGATGAAAATATAATTAAAATATAATTACAAGCATCTTTCTGCAGAGGTATATGCTTAATTTTAAGCACATGAATATTGTGCTTTTTGCAGTTTCAGGTTATTCTTTCAAGGTCAAAAGCTACTGTTTGTGAAATGTAAGACAGGTATATGTAAATCGAGGCAGGCTGGTAGAACATACGTAGAGATTTTCTATGGAGTGAGCTGGTCTCTTATGTACAATTTGTACCAGAGGATTACCAGAGAGCCCAGTTTTGAATGGATCCCTGGCTTTTTTGGTTTGAGAATCAGAGATGGTTCAACACAATGGTAGAAGCACTCTTGTGTTCTGCTGGTTACACAGTGTGCTAGCCAAACTTTTCTGTTTATGTGAGCAATCACTTTTCAATTCATTATTTGTCCTAAGTACAGTGTGATGCAGATCTGTTTTTGTTGCATACATTATAGGTTTGAGATTGGAGGGGTTTTTTGCCAACTAAAAAAAAAAGTTGAGCTCTGATATCTGTTAATATAACAAACATTTTCCAGAATTAAAGATTCCTAAAATGTCCCATTTGGAGAGGAAAAAATTGTACAGGTGCAGACACATGTCTCTATGTATTTGTGTATAAAAATAAAAAATATGTGTATATACGTGTTGATAAAAACTCTGCATAAATATGGACAATTTAGATGTATAGACTATATAGAGAAAAGAATATGAATTATAAGATCATACAATAGAATGGCATTCTGCCTTTCCAATGAAGGTGTGATATGGCTAGGATTAGAACTTGGAAGATCTTGGTCATCATTCCTGAAGTTTTAGACAACACTGCCTTTTCATGTTATCTATAGCCTGTTGCAATACAATAGTCTTGCCTCTCCTAACAGGTTTCCTGTCTGGAATTGCAGGACAGATGTCAAACTTGATGTGAAGAAATTTTTGAAGAACTCTGTCTTTGGGCATGAGACTGAGGGAGAATATGATGGCTGTAAATGACTTTTTAGGATATCTCTCCTGTTAGAGATAGTCTGTACTCTTTCTGTTAACTTTAGTGGCACTAAATTATGATGTCGTCCTATAGCAAGTGACCTGTTACTTAGCTCTGGCTTTGTAACGTGATATTTTTATACTGTAAGGAATTTTCGCTGCAGTAATGAAATAGTGTCTATGTCACTCATTTGTAGGAAGCATCTGATTGTATTGCAGTAGCTGGAGTAACATTTAGCGTGTTTGTCTAGGCTATCCGAGATGCAGAGCGTGCAAAGGAACTAAAGAGAATGCACAAAGCTGTTCAGAAGAATCTACCACGGCCCTCAGAAGTAAGTGGAAACCAAACTCACTTTTCAAAAAGAAAAAACAAAAATAAAGATTGTATTGTAGGAGGAAATACAAACCAGGTAGATCGTGAAAGAATGAAATTCTCTCTTGAATATGCTCATTTCATAATCATGGGAGACTTTCACAGTTAAATTGTCATTGGGTATTTCATTTGCACAACTGAAAGCAAAATTGAATGTATGGATTACTATGCCTCTGTCACACAGCAAGAGTTTTTAGCGCCTGTTCTGTGTAGTTTGACTGATGCATGAAACTTCTGCTCAAATGGAAGTAGGTGAATTTAATGTGGTCTGTGGTGATGTGTGATGTTTCTAAACATTTTTCTTTTATTTCCGGGCAGGTTAATGAAACTATACTAAGACCTTTAAATGTGGAACCACCTCTAACAGATTTGCAGAAAAGTGAAGAGCTCATAAAGAAAGAGATGATTACTATGCTTCATTTTGATCTTTTACACCACCCATTTGGAGAACAGCCTGTGGGTAAGAAGGGGAAAGGCCCAGGATTTGGAACCAACAGTGCAGAACATATGGCTTACCTGGAACAAAATCCTTATGAGAAGTTCTCCAAGGAAGATCTCAAGAAGGTGAGAATTGTATGACCTAACTACTACTGATGTAAGGTCTCCTTGTGTCATGGTCCAGTCATCTTTCAAAAACAGTGGATTCAAGCCTGCCCAGAACTTATTTGGGAGATCTCCACAGTGCTGTATAAAGGGGCTGTATAGATAATTAAGTAGGCATACTCTTTCCTGTGAGCTGCTGTTAATTTAGGCACTCAACAGGATGATGGGGCTGTCATATTTGTGCAGAGTCATTATCTGTTAGATACAATTTTAAATGTGTTGTGATTTCTTATCATTCTAAGTATCCTCCAACAGTTGTCAGATTCTCCTTTGTTCCTGTAAAGTGATGTTAAATGACTGAGATTTTAATTAGGTGTGATCTCCACCCTCTCATGGCTGTATAGTTTGTTGATACAGAAGTATTAATTATCCTTTTTTTGTAGCTTTGCAGATCAAGTATGACAAAGGTAGCAGCTTGTAACTTGGAGCAGCAAATCAAGCAGCTTAATTGTGGTTTCCAAGCTTGATCTAACAGAGCTGTGCTGATGCAGAGCGTGGGGGGGCAACTGATCTTAAAGCATGCCTAGTTAAAGGGTGCTGAATAGGCAGAATGGGTTGTCACTGGAAGAGCTCAGTAGGCCGTGGGCAGTCTGTCCTGTTTTGCATTGTAATCCCAAGTGAAATAGCAGTCCTGTACCATGGGTTCTAGTTCAGGATGTTCATTTGTTTAAATAGCTGCAGATGTTCCATTTTGCCACCAAGTTCACACGCGTAGTGCTGTGTTAGCTCTTTCAAAGAGTTTTACCTGTGAAGTTTTGCCAGTAACCTTTGGCCAAATGCTTACAGGCATAAAAATGAATGGAAAGGACAAGTCATGTGTCACCAGATCATCTGAGTTTTATGCAGACTCTGGCTATCTGAGACTTACACTTTGAACAATAGCTGTGGTATCTCGGCACCTAAATCCCATGTTCTTTAAAGTGACTCTAAGGATATACAAACAGATTTTAAATCTGTCTGCCTGAGCATATCTGATTCATGCTTCAAGAGTCTAAAAAGAGAAACACTGAACAGTATGTACTTCCAATTTGTTGTTAAATGAAAAATTATACTTGAAGATTTCTTAGCAGGAGAAGTTAAAGATGGAAAATACAGTTAGATCATGAATTTCTCTGCCCTGCCAAAGTGAGATTGTTCCCTTAGGAACACTCTCTGAGTGCTTTCTCTGGTTTGTTTTGAAGTGCAACAAGAATTGGGTTTTCTATCACTTCCCTTAGAGACTATTACACAGTCCAGTAGTTTTTGTCTGGAAACTTTCTTCAGAGTCCCTGGAAATTTTCTTAACTGATAGACAGAACTTTTTTGCTTCTTTGCTCCTGCTTGCTGTCTAACATTTAGAGTCATATCCCGTCTTTGTCTAAAATCAAATGAGTTTATGATGAACCAGGAAGCTTTCCCATCTCTGAGCTCTCATCTGGGGCTTTTTTTTTTTTTTGCTTTATTTCTTCTTCTTTTTTTTCCTTTTTTTTTCCTTTATTTCTTTATTTTTTTTTTAAGAATATCTTCCTACTAAAATCCCTTCATAAAATGTTCCTTTCTTTTCCTGATGTGTAGTCCTCTTTTGGGAAGGATTAGCAGTGGTGCTAAGCACAGCCCTCTAAGCTCATAAAGCTGTGGAACTCTTTTGCTATCACAACTAGATATTCTTAAGTAATTCCTCACAGTGTACAAATAGAAGCTAATTGAAAGTGAACCTTTTTAGCAACGTCTGGTGATGCTTGAATTACTTACTTGCCCGTGTTCTGTTCTAAAACATAAGTCTGCTTGCTGTGATGAGATATCTGATATGGAAATTTGTGGTGTGCATGTAAATCTGTTGAAAGGAAGGAGGTGCACTTACAATCAATGAAGTCCAGATTTGCAAAGATGTTTAGGCCTTAAGCTACAAATGAAATCTGGAGGTGCCTACATAGTTTTGTGGACCTGACTCTTTGCTAAAAAATTAGCATTGCAAGAACAACATGAATCTTTTCAGTTCACCTTAACTTACTTCATAAACTGCACTGGAAACAGCAGCATGCCCAAATCCCACAACAGAAACACAGAACAAACAGAAGTGTTTTAACTACAGTCAGAGGATTCTTTCCTTCATTGAATCTTATACAGCTCATCCGTTAATATTTAGAGTTGACTTTCCAGATTGTGTAGATTTTGCAAGCAAAAGGAAATGAAAAGTGATTTTTGTTTCATAGAACAGCTGCTTCTGCATGCGCAGTTGTCCCTCCCTTCTAGGTCCTCGCTTTTATCTCCGTTCTTCTGCAACAAGATGAGGTATCTAGCTGTGCCACTGCTTTCATTAGCTACAGCAGAGTGATGTCAGGTTTGGCCAAATTATATAAAATGAGGGATAGTTGCTCTGCGAGTAGCCTTCTAGCCTGGGTTTCATTTATAATCCACAGCATCTGTGTTAGATTTCATAGTTAGCTTAACCTGATGGTGAGCTTTTAGTATGAAAAGAGAAACTGCCCCTGTGAATTGCACACTGAAGGATTGAAAACAACAAGAGGAATTTTCTTGTATCCTGTGTATTGTAACTGCAATTTATTTCTCATCATTTCCAACAGGCACAAGATCTACTGGCACAAGAGATGGAAGTGGTAAAGCAAGGAATGGGGCATGGAGAGCTCTCAAGTGAAGCTTATAACCAGGTGTGGGAAGAATGTTACAGCCAGGTGTTATATCTGCCTGGACAGAGCCGCTACACAAGAGCTAACTTGGCCAGCAAAAAAGACAGAATAGAGTCACTTGAAAAGAGACTTGAGGTTAGTGTCACTTTTTCTCTGCTTTTGTGCTTTTTTGTGCTTTTTTTTTTTTTTTTTTTTGGTAACTTCTCCCTGGGTTTGGGTTTTTGTTTCATTTACTTTAAATAAGAGTTACAGGTTACTCTAAATTATTTGGATCTCTTGGTGGGTTTCCTTTTGAAAAGGTTGTTAAGAAATTCTCCAAGGGACTTTGTAGATGCTCTTGAGGTTTAAAACATCTTCTCTCATCATACTCCTTCTTTCTTAAAGTATTCCTAGAGTATTCTCCTACATAATTTCCCTTTCTACTATTAGATGTAAGACTCCTTACCTTCTTCTCAACTGGAGAGAAAGTCAGGCTTTATTCTGTTTTAATTCCATGTGGATTCTTTGCTGTTTTCTTGATCTCTGGATCACATACCTGATCTCTCTAGTTTTGCACTCTGTCTTAGATAGTGGCTGGTATGAGATATTTCACAGAAAGATGCTAAAAACACCAGCCTCCCTCTCCCAAAACTCTTCTCAAGTTCTCTTCTGAATTGCTTATGCTTAGGGCTTGGTTTCTGATTTATGAGAATTTGTGGCATATACCTTCCAAATACTTTACCATTGACAATTACATAAATAAAAGTCCAGACCCCACTGAATTCTTGCCAGACTGACATCCTCTGCGAATGCCAGTGATCCCCTAAAAAAGAGGACAGTTGATGTTGTGATTCCATTCCATTTTATCAGAAAATATTAGGCTTCCTTATGTATGTATTTTAAACTCAAAGTTAGAGTTTGGTGTTGTGTGTTTGCTTAACAATTTTTTTCTGTAAGTATAAAATGCTAGAATTTAGATAGCAACCTCTCACTGATGTGTCTGCAGTTTGAGTACTATAGGAGGACACTGGTACCAGGAGACCAGCAAATGAAACTAGACCCTTCTCTGCTTTCAGAGAGCCAAAATCTGCACTTCCTGGATTACTGCTCTTCCTTTGAGCTCCTCCGTAGACTGCTTCATACGTTTAGCCTCAAATCTATTTCTTGTCTTCCATGCCAGCTCTGCCCAATTCCTCTGTCTTACTTGTTGCTTGTAGGTAGAATCCAGTATACCTGCCCAGTTAACTGGTTGAGACTAAGCTGCAAGGAGGGCACGTGCATGCAGAGTCTCCCCCAGTCAGGTTAATGTCCTGGTCTGTATGGAAAAAATACAGTCTCTGCAGATTACTCTTACTTCTCAGATCATTTTCCTGATCCAGTTTGTGATGTGGCTTTGAGGACCCCTGTGCTAACAGGGTACTGAGATTGGGTCACTCTTGTTTGGGGGTTTTGGTTTGTTTCAGAAGCAGTGCTAGGTCAAATTATTGTCAGATTATGGATAAGGGTTTTGGGGGGTTTTTTTGTTTTTTTTTTTGGTAAAGAGCAAACTTGCAGTTTCCTGATATGATTAGCTTGGGGGAGGGAGAGGAGGGAAAGGGAGAGATCATCTGAGGTATGTTGCACTAAGTAGAAGAAAGCAGTTCAAGTCTTTTGACATTGATTTCCCTTGTCCTGTCCCATCTTCATAGTATTTCAGCCAAATACTCCCCACAAAATGCAAAAATACACAGCTTTCATGAGACAGAGTTTTAAATGGTTTCTTCCTGCAGAACATGTGTTGGTTCAGACTTAGAAGAAGTTATTAACTGTTTCTCAAAATACCATTTTAGCCTAAAAGTCTCTTCAAATTATGCAGGCATGAGACTTTTCTTTTTCAACAGTAAAAGGAAACTCCATTTTAAGTGCTGTTGTGTTTAACATGAACATGCCTCCTGTTGCTAGAAGTAAATGTTCTTGAACAGCTACTACCACAGAAATAAACCGGAAAGGCTGACTTGTCACTTGATTCATATATGTGAAATGCAGAGTGAATGCATGTTCTGTAAAGTCTGTTGGTCAAGAGTGCCCTCCACATGCACCACTCGGCGGCTGTTACTCAGCCGTTTGGGCCAGGAGCAGTTCACATCCATGTAGCTTATTTGCTGGGTTAAGCTGCTGCATAGCATTAATAGAAGAGCACTTGTCATGCTGCTGCTCACCCAGCAGAGAGCACCGTTGCCCTGCCTAACGCTGCCTGCTCATTAAGGCTTTCGCTCACAGACGCTGCTCTACTGTATTTTCATAAAAACAGTATCCGAGTGCAGCAGCGCCCAATTTGCATGGCAGCAGGGGCTGTGCTGGCATCATGCCAGCAATCTGAGGGCTGTACCTAATTTGTGTACAAATGCTTTTGAAATTTAAATATCTTACGCCCAAAACTACATTAGAAGTACGTTATTAAAGTTGCAAAGTCAAGCAGTCAAAAGTTAGGGAATGCACAAGCAGCCTTACTCTGGCTGCCTTAATTTGCCTATGCATACACATTATGAGACAGTCTTTAATTACGTGATTACAGCCTAGTTTTTCCACAGACTCATTTACTGCACAGGGTGAATGATGCTTGCTTAATAAGTAGCTATTGAATATTTTGTTTTTCTCTTTATTGTTCAAGTGTGTGGCCCTGTGTCTTTATGCTGCATACTATTTCTCGAGTCTGAATTGGTTACTTCTGTGTGGGCTTTCTTGTGCTGGTGATCTCTGTTCATCTCCTCCCCGTATTTCAATGACGGGTTGTTAGTGGTACACTCACTAAGGATACCGAGACAAAGAAAGTAAGATCAAATCATCCATTCATCAAACTGCTGTTGCTTTCATTCGCTCTGTAAGTGTGCATTGCTCGGTAATCACAAGATGGTCACCCAGAAAGCAAAGCGCAAATCAGAGGGCCAGTCTATGAAGAATCTGATTTCATGTATTTACCCAACATTGCTCAGAACTCCATAGAAGAGCTAGTTAACAAAATCCAGCTATGTCTACGTTCAGTTGCTACAATCATGGGACTTAGTGTCTCACTAGTGTAGCTGCAGGTCTTCAGATCAGCTGGGAGCTTTGAGCAGTGCTGGAAAAGGGTGTAATTGCTTGGTGCACGGGTAGAGTGAGAGACCAAGCTTGGGTATGCCTTCAAATCACCACATACCCCAGATCAGTCAGGTGTCCAGGGTCTGCAGAGCTTGCCGTGCCCCAGAGCTGCAGGTGCAGGGAAAATACTGCGCTGCCTTCTACTAGCATTTGTTGAGCGTAGGTACAATCTTGGTAGAGTTAAGTTTGAGCTGAAAATCTCTCCCAAATATGTGCAAACTGCAGTTTACCGTGGTTCTGTAGCCTGACCTATTTAGAAGGTTCTTCTCAAAAGCAAGGAAGCATATAGTTTTCAAAGTACAGGTCACCAGTTGAATCTTTTTTTTTTCTTTTTAATAATAAATAAAAAGCATAGCAATTTAAGGAACAAATGAATATACAATGAAAATGAAAAGCACAGCAATTATTTTTTTTCTACCCTTATTCTCAAAAATGGTAAAACCACCTTCATTTTAATGTTTTTTCCAAGGAAAGTTGTCTGAAAGCAATATCAGTTGAAATAGATATTTTAATGGGAAGTATCAGGCAATCTTAATGAAAAGCAGGGATATTAGCTCTGCTTTCAGTACCCCAGGATATTTGCTTGTACTCTTGCATCCTTTGAGAGAGGAGTAGAAACTGTAAAACACTTTGCCAGCAGCAGAAACTGCTGTTGGTCAGCTTTTGGGGCTGCCTCTTCCTCTTCAGACTGCACTAAGAACTGTAGCAAAAAACGTGAGAGTTTAGTAGTATTTGCTAGAGACAACTGCACATTGGGGTAGTCGCTGCATAACACTTCCATATGGGACTGCAAACACCCTGCAGATCTGGTGCAAAAAAGCCCGTTATTTCTAGTGCTGTCTTCACTGCTTAGAGATTGCTGGGTGGATTGATGGCATGAATGAAGGCTCGTCTTTTCCCTAATTGGCCTCTTTTCACTGCCTGAGTGATTTAGTGATGGTGGTCTCGTGTCCGCTGACATGACATTTGTCTCGCTCAAATTGATTGGGATATCGCGAACAGATTTGTGCTGTTACTGATGGGCTCGGGCAGGCAAAGCAGAGCAGTTGTGGAGAGCTGCTGTTTGGCGAGATACCCTGTCCAGGCATAATCAGCGATAAGGTGCAATTCAGTGATAATTTTAATTTTTTGATGTACTGTTATGCATTAGTAATACTTTTCATTCTTATTTTGAGCATTTTAGACTCTTTGAATATGGTACTTATTTTGCCGAAGAGTGTTACAAGGTTCATGTATGAACTTTTTCATGTTACCAGTAGACAGTTTCAAGCCCATGCAAGTTGGTCTCCGTGACCTCACTGTATGTCTGTGGTACAACTTAGATTTGCTTGACTCCAGGTGGGATTTTTGATCTTTCCAGCAACTTCTAGAGGTTTAGCATATTTGCTCAAGACTAGACTAGCCTGCAGGGTTAAATCCTTTCAGGAATGGGAGTTCTCTGAGGTGCACAGTGGCATTTAGTGCTGCTACAGTTCTCTGCAACACTTGGTACTTCCTTCTCTTCCGAGCAGCCTGTTTATAAAGTAAAATATTCCTACCTAAACTTCCTAGTTTAACATACACCCTATCAGGTAAAGTGAGATAGTAGAGGCATCTATTTAACAAGCTAGTTGCTTCCCTTTGTAATTCAGAACATAACAACTTCCTGCCAGCATTACTTTGTCTTTGAAGAGTGTTCATAATGTTGGCTTGCAGCATACAGATACTTTTCTACCAGTGTGGTAGTTATGTCATCATTTCAGTTGATTGCTAAATTATAAACATTATTGAAAGTCTGCGGGGGAGGAAACTCCAGTTACAATGTATATGCAAAGCACAGTGAATTATCCATCCCACAGTAAGATTTGCAATATCTTGTTGTGTAACCACAATGTACTGAAGCTGCATTGGCTAGTGCTCTTCTCTTGCTTGCTACTTTGTACACAGTCCTAATGAACAATATGGTAATTTCCCAGACCAAAGAGGCCATTTTTGCTTTTCATTGCAGCCCAAGCCCTCTGAATTAGCTTTCACTGGAAACCAGTGTCCTAGCTGGATTTTTGTGGATTGCATGCTATGTTCTACTACAAGGTGTTTCAGTTAACTAGTTTACTGGAGATTGTATTTTTATTTTCTCTAGCTTCCATGTTTCTAAAGCTTGCAATTTCTGTTGCATTTTCAGGTGTGCTGTTATTGAGCTAACTACCTGTAGAAAATAAGAGAAGAAATTAAATAAGAATTTATGAGAGAAGTTAGTCATAAGACTAAAATATGATGGCATCTATGGAGAAGTTGAGCAGTAAACTTTTGTGGTCAAATGTATTCATTTGTACTACTGTGTTACCTTAGTGAAACCCCCTTTTTTTAACAAGGTCTGTGGAAATACAGTTGGCCGCAGAGGATCATGTCACAGTTGTCAGTATTCTTGAATATTGACTGTTCAAATTCTAATAGAGAAATATTTATGCAAGACAGCTATTGTTGTGTCTGATCTCTGCTTAATGTACAATTGATCATCACTTTCCAAGTCTATTTAACAAAATAGTTTTGGAGAGAACATACTTTTCTTGCACAACATAAATAAATGGCAGATCCTTCAGGAATCATCTTTACCTGTGTGTGAAAACACTTTAGCTGCTGCCAGAAAGGAACAGTGCTACATAACGGCAGGAGGGAGCTGGAGAGAGTTACATCTGCCCTTGCACCAGTGCTTTTGTAACTCTGCAGTAATCTGGTCCAGTTCATTGAACTGGTAGAAAAATAATTAGATTAAGAAGCAGGTCCCTTTCCACAGCAGCTGGCTGTTAGTTCAGCTTAGCCATAACACGAAGTCACAGTTTTGTTCGCAAAATTTTGGAATATTTGTGGGACCCGTAATGAAGTTACTACCCCTAACCTTGCTGATGAGGAAAGCAGTAAATAAAAGTTAATCTGTTGCCAAGTATCAATGTCTACAATAAAAAATATATATCTTTTAAGGAAAGATAAACTGATTTAGTCTGAAATCTTCAGTTTTCTTTCTAGCGCAACTGAATATTCAGTGCCTAGTTTTGAGCAAGTCCCAGGAGTTCAGATTCAATGCACCTCGTTTTAGCTTCCTAACTAAAGCAAATGGGATAGGACTGTAATTGCCTTAGGCTCCCTTCATTGTTGGTAGAGAGACAAGGTACCTCCTGAGAGCAACTTGGCCCACTTAAGCATTGAATTTCCCTCTTGAGGCACCTGTTTTTCTCTTTTTGATTACAGAGGCACCTAGAGTGCATCAGATAAGTGAAACAGAGCTAGGTCTTAATGCCTCTCCGTCCCTAGAACAGGAGTAATGCCTGCCTTATAGGGCACTGCGGTTTTGTTTGTGAAGCCCTTGTAGGGCTGTGATTGGAAATCAGTATCTAAAACTGCCAAATTTTAAGTATGCTTGTAATACCTGGAGAGCAGTGGTCTTTTCCAATCACAGCTTGTTGAGTGGAGCTGGAGCTTTGCATCTTTGCATGTGGCAAGTCTGGAATAAAAACCATTGTCCACTGTGCTTGTGATGAATTAATTTAAATTTGAGACTTTTTGTTTTTTCCCCCACAATTTACATTTGCAGTCAGAAGCCCCCCCAGCCTCTCTTCATCACCATGAGCATGTTCTGGGGTTTGAAGTCTGCTTGGGAAGGAGGGAAGAGATCCAATTGTATTCAAATCTTAGTAGTCCTCTAGGACTTCAACTCTTACAGCAATGACATTTCCCACGCTGCCTGTTGAACAGCTTTGGGAAACAGAACTATTCTGCTGTTAAACTGTTATTTTCAAAGGGAAATGCAAGTAGTTGGGTTTTGTACCAAGTCCCTGACTGGTAAGACTTATTTTGGGACCTTTGGAAGGAAACAGATGAATGCTAATAAGACAGTTCTTCATATTCCTGCTTCTGCAACCTTGCCTGTGTATCAGAAATTGGTCTTCAGATTAGCCTGGTATGTTGTGCTTGCTTTGTTCTTCCTAGGTCATGATGTCTGTAGGGTTGGATAACTCTTCTGTATAGAAACGAGCCTTTATCCAGTTGATGGACTTGATGCTGTGAGTGTAATAGAACTCATTCCGTGTCCCCAGTCCAGGATGTGCCAACACATCTAAATGGATCAGGAAATGGACACTTGAAAAAACGTTTTTTAAAAATGAGATTAAATTGGGTAGCAGATACCATTTGGCCAGTTGCTTGTAAAGTGGTGGAAATTCCACCCTCGCCCCCAATCTCTAAAACCACTAGTTTCTTATGTGTTGCTGTGGTGAAATCAGGTTATACCTTTGGAAATGTAATTCATAAGGGGAACCCATGTGTTTAGGAATAAAGTTCAGCATCACTGTTGAAAAATTTTTTTTTGACAGAGAAATATATAAATTAATACGATCAGTGGCTGGAAGCCACCTCACCAGCAGACCTGTTAGCTCTCCAGAGGCTATCCTAATGCAAAGCAGTCTCATCATTTGTGAATGTTGTGCCAGTGTGAATTGCTGCTGCTGAAGTAACTTGCTTCATTGATGCTTGCCTAACGATAGCTGCAGGAATGGAGTAGTAGTGACTGCTGCAAGCTGTTAACTCGATTACATCAAGTGGCTTCTGTCATGTATTAAGAGGGAACCAAGCTATCTGCTAACTTGTTTGTTGCACGAGCTTCCACAAGATTGTTAACTTCTTCTCTGGAAGAGACCAGTCTGAGAACTCTGGATTTCCAGTGATAATTTTTGAAGGTAGTTCTGCTGCACTTGTTGCCATATTGTCTTATCAGGCACAGTAGTAATCCATTTGCTTACAGTTAATCAAAGCTGCTAGCTTGAGGTGGTTGTTCCTGTCTGTTATCCTATTGTATTTTTTTTTTTTTTTTTTTTTTACCAGGGAGAGATGGACAGATTTCAGAAAAGCTGAGTAAAAATACGTTACTTGTTCTTGTCTTTAATCTGTGCTCTTCTAGCTGTGTCCCTGCTGTGATTGTGATACATGGGTATCACTGATAATACTGCTAGTCTGAGAAGCAATTCCCAAATAAAGGTACTCAAAAGAGGCTCTAATCTACATCACTTTAGATCAACAGTGATTGCTAACTTATCCAGTCGTTTTCTGTATTATTATACATCTAGATAGTTGGAAGCTGTGAACTTCTATGGGACCACTAGCTCTTGATATTCTATGTGCTTTGCACTATCTTTACTCAAAAAACAGTCCTACCAAATCATATTATGATATTTGAAGGCGAGTTGTCATAATTCTTGAAATGTATTTCACATTGAAATTACTGTTGGTTTATTAGTTTTGACTATGGGTAGAGAGAGTAGCCTTCTACAGATATCAGTAAATCATAGTGATATATGATCTACATAATAAAGTACAAAATAGTAGTTTATCCTGAGGCCTCCCTATTTAACCAGGAGAAGGCAGCTTTATATTCCTGTGCAGTCTATGAACATTTGGACTAATTTCAAGTCTGAAGTTGCAGTTGTATACAGCACTACCTTAAATCAGGGGACACTTGTGACTGAATTTTTTAATGAAAAACTCAATGTGGTCTGAGTAAGTTAGAATTAGATCATACTTTGCCATCTCAAAATTACACACTCTGTACCTTTTTAACTGCTCTGATACTGATCAGTACCTTCTCTTAATGATCCTTTATCCTCGTTACATTAAGTAAGCACCATCTTCAGTGTCACAGAAAAATGCTGAAATTGTGTTAAGCCCTGGAGTAGATACTGTTGGTTAGCTGAGCTAATGCTAATGATGAAGTCAGTTTGATAGATTTGAGCCCATTTATATTCTACATTTGATTTGATTTGAGCCCATATTATTCTACATCAGAAATGCAATTGTTTGTTTGACAGTAGCTCCAAGAGCCTCCAGCTGAGATGACTGTTCTCATTAGCTAACCTAGAGGTAGGCACACATGTTGTGGTAGAGTGCATCACCGCACTTGTTCAGGCAAATCCCCTAAACATGCAGAGGATGCCCTGGCGTTACAGTCATCGTTATCCCTGGGATGGTTTGAAATGCTGGTGAACCTGTTCACTGTAACCTGGTGTTGAGCGGAAAGCTGTGCTCTTGGTGTGAATTACCTCATTCCAGCTATTCTGGTTGCCTGAGTCCAAATGTGGCAAGTTCACAAACCCTGCTACTTTAAGTTAATCCAGCTCATGCCAACAGAATTGAGTATGGGAGGGCTGCTTGTGGGTCTGAGTTGAGGAGGGAAGTTATAGTAACATTTTGAGTGTTCCTATATAGATTCCAAGAGTAACCTATGCAGCAGCATAACTGGAGCTGACAGGGGATTTCTCTGCACAAGCTAAACAGCTTTATGATGATATGTGGATTCTCCAAGGTCATGAAACAAGTTGATTTACTTTTGACTATGGCTCTGGTACAACACTTCTGTCACGGTTTTTTACCCATCCGGCATGATCCTAAAGATCAAGAAGAAAACAAGAATATCTGCTGGTGTAATGGAGAGAAAACAAAACAAAACACTGTGTATGAAAAAACACTCCTCTGAACTGAGGAGGAGTGTCCTCAATAGATGTAGTGATACAAGGAACTGTGCAAATGTAGTGCTAAATGAGCTTGAAAGGTTATCTAGAGCCCTGCTTCATGGTCAGTTCTACCTAAAACCTTCCCAGTGGATGTTTGTTTAATCTTAAAGGGAGATTAGTTTAATCTTAAGAGGAGATTCCATAATTCCCATAGGCAGTCTTTCCCAATTCTTTCTTGTTGTTACAACTGACCTTCTATCTAAAATTTCCTTGCTAAATTTAAGTCTCTCCTCCTTTTTGAGTGGACATAAGAATTCTTTGTTCACAGTGATCTTTTGAATATTTAAAATATGTTGTTGTTGTATTTTCACTCATTTTCTCAATTTTGTTGGATTAAAAAGACCCTCCTTTTTTTTTAATCCTCTTTTTTAAGTCATGTTTTATAAACCTCTAATTACCTTTGTTGTTCTGTTTTGGATTCTTCATTTGGTGTCTCATGCAGTACCAAAAACTGGACACAATTCCCTAGTTCAGGCCTTACTAGGCATGAGGGAAGGCTCTTATATAAAAGAGGCTTGGGATGAGATGAGGCTCTTACACTTGCCCTAAAATCATGTATCATTCTACCCCTTGCCCGTACATGCTGTTCCGTTTTGCTGTAGCCAGTACAAAAGTCAGTGGAACCAAAGTTGGCCAAGAAGCAGTACAAAATAAACAACTAAGTAGAGAAATCTTTCAGATGTCTTTACAATTTCTGCTAGATTCATGGGGGAAATGGTTGTCAGATTTTACTGAAATGCATTTCTTAGCTTTAAGCAAATAATGTCGACTACTGTTTAAACACACCTCTTCATAACTGCTTGGAATTTTTAACTTGGTATCTGAGCCTTAAAATTTTACGAAGCTTGAACTAAAATTATATGCAGTTGTTGGCATTAATGCAGCAGTCAGCAATTTTTATTAAATAGTATTTGTTAAAAAAGTTGAGACCTGCTTTTGACCTTTCCATAGTAGGTCCTAAAACCCTGTAGATGGGAGGGAGGAGGAAAGGTGGTGAGTGTTCACATTTCTCTCTACAAGCTGGGAAGGAAGAAAGGGCCCTTATTTCTGGTTTCAGATACCGTGCTTGGAAGACTTTTTTTTTTTTTTTTTGTTGGACAGCAGTTGAGGCCTATAGTAATCCAAATGGACAAGGAGCTGAGTAGAAAAGCAAAGTCTGAATAGCAGTATGCAAACTAAGGCTCTCTAATAATTAAAAATAAGAATATCCAGAAAAATGCAGAAATACTAAGTCCAGTTCTCATTATCTGAAAATTTGAGCACTTAATAATAAACCTTGGATTTGGACTGGCTTCATCTTTCTTGGAGAACAAAAATGCTTCAATGTATCTTGCTCACTAGACCAGTAGACCCTTAGGGTGGGATTCATCTGCCTGACCTTAGGCAGCCACTTCTGAGCCAGCAGCCTGTGCTCCCCTCGCAGACGGTGGAGAGGAATAAGCACCTCTGTGTCAGGCTTAGTCTCGTTCTAGGGCAGTTACCTTCCCTGGGTTAGATGAGCCATGTCCTAGAGCTGCCGGTTTCTCTCCTGTTTATGGAAGGATCTGGGGTGACAAGCTCAGATATTGATGTCTAAAGCCAAGCAAGGTGAATCCCAACTGAGGTATGTAAAAAGTGTGGGACCAACCGAGTACTGCCACTACTGGTGGTATTTGAAGCGTACTGACCCTTCAGGGCTTCTGACCCCAGTGCCCTGCCCCAGCCTCCTTTCTGCATGATGGAGATTTATAACTGTTTTGCATGTCCTCAAGTACTTGGTGTTTAACATTTGAGTAGAAAATTAAGTTATTGACAGATTTGCACTCAGAAAGACAGAGTAGCAGGACTTTTCTAAATGGTCTATTTTAGAGACCATTGTGTCCTAGAACAATGTCATTTTGCTTGGAGATTCATTTGGCACCAAACATACCCTATGTAGTCTGTAATACAGTGAAACAACGCAGGACAGCCTTTCTTTGTTACATTAGACCTCTGCTGAAATAAAATTCTGTTTGTCTGTACATCCATTTATTCTATGGTCTGTAAATGTCAGTGGTTCTCAACGCACGTTTTTCATTCAAGGAATAGTAATTGGAAAATAGTTCATTTACCACACAGCTGTATTTGTTGTTGCAGTAGTAGCATATTATTTACCAGTGAAGACATTTAAAGCTTTCATACTTTTCCATCAGAGAGTATCCTCACAAATCCCTAATCTATTTATTTAATTTTCTCTAGATTTATATAAATATTGAAAAAGAGGCGCCTTTCTGTATGCTTAAAGCACCTTGGGCATAACTTAAAACTGCATTGCAAACAGTATCTGAAAAGTGTAGCAGTCTGCATCTGTCTCCTCAGGAGCAAACTAGACAGCTCAGAAGGTCAGATTTCTCTTTCCCTCCTCCATTAACAGTTTTCTCCTTTTCCAGTCGCTTTGTTTATCTCTGCTCTGCATACTGAAACTGTTTTAAACAAGGGAATAAGTTGTTAAGGAGTAGGGCATTTTCAAAAAAACATGTAGCGATGTAATGAAGTATATTAATAAAGTTGGAATATTCAAAGGTTGATGAAATGCACTTTGCCATAGCTTGGTTCATAAAGCTGTAAAGACTATGACAAGTCCTAGTGGTTGGGGTTATCTGGCTCACTGAACTTATCACTGTACAGGACAGATTATAAAGTAGTTCTTTCCCTAGGGAGTTTAGTTTCATGGGTAAAAGTGGATGATACATTAGGTAATCACAGGTCTCAAAGCAATGAAAAGTTTCTCTTTGGTTGATGGCTGTAATTTTTGTGTATGTAGGAATGTTAGCGAGCAAAACTTTGATTTTTAGTGAAACAAGGCAATGATTGGTGATGTAGCTACTGTGGTTCTAAGTTAAACTTGTGTTTTAATAGTTGGGAGACTTGAACATTTTTCTGCATCTCCTGCTCTAATACACCTTCTACTGTGGCAAAGCGCAAAATCTGATAAGCCCGATTCCTACTTTGTTGAGCTCAACATCTTTCACACAATGCTTTCTGGAAGGAAAAAAAAAAATTTTTTTAAGAAAGAGCCTAAATCAACCAGGAATCCATACGTCCATATTTAGAGATGCTACACCTCACCGCAGCTTTGTTCAGTGGTATGTTCCTGTGTCATTTGTTGGTTTGTGATTCAGTGTTAAGGATTACCTTGGTGCTGTCCATCAGGCTTTAAAACTGCTGACAGCTATTTCAGTGCCTTGACTGTCCATTTAATTTTGCCCCACTGAATAAATGTACAAAAATATACAAAGGATTTTGGTACTTTTCACGCGTATAAATGTTATATCAAACATTTACAACATGTTACTGTGACTATGATTGTTTTTTTATTTTGTTGTGTCCCAGGTTGGCAGAATTTTGTAGTTTACACGTCCATTTCAAATTCTAACTCTGAGTTATGGCTTTAGAGGACTGACTTGGACTCCCTTGGGGAACCAAGACATGTAAATCCAGAGTGCGATGGGTAGCGCTTACCAGAATGATACAGGAGAGAGAGCTTGACTTCTAACACACTAATTGCTTTGTGGTTTTGATATCACATTTTAATCTCATCACTTTGTCATATCTGCCATGTACCGTATCAGATTGTAAAGTGTGGCTTTTTGCTTTTGACTTTTTCCAATGACCCTAGACAGTTAATTCATCTTTCTAACTCAATATCTGGCTGCCATTTGAAGATAATCTTATATTCTCACTTTGAGATCCATAAGGGGAAAAGCCCTGTGTGAAAGCAATGTTACTCTTGAGGCCACTGATGATTTCCATTTTTTTACTACAGCATAAGAGGGATTAATGTTGGAACATTATAGCAGCAATGTAGTAAGGCTGAATGGGTGTTAGGTAGGCGAAGTTACTTTATTTTAAAACAAAACCAGTTTCATCCACTTGCAATCTCATACCTGCATGTTCGCAATCACCAGGACATGTGTCCAGCATTCAGGTACCAAGCCACTTGCATCCAAGTGGTCTGTCCAGGATTCCTTGTGATGATACAGGGAACGAAGGGATACCAGCTGTTGAGGCCTCATGTTTCCTGGGTTCTTCTGAGGTTGGTGACCATATGCTTTTTATTTTAGATGTGTCTTTCTTACCTTTTAGTAGCTGATGGTTATTGGTGTCTCCATCCTCTGTGAGTTATCAGGATTTACTTTGCCCTTTGTCTCTTGAGCTGGGTGTCCCGAGAGGGTGCATGTAGACAGGTGATAGGACCTAGTTGCCATTCTGATAGTCCTTCTGATGTTCCTTGTGGTGCTTCCATACTTGACGTTGCCGTTAATTGTCCGGTCAGACTGTTCTTAATGTTTCTGTTATGATTCTCGACCAGAAAAGTACAGATTCAGAACTGCATTAAGGTTCCTGCTTGCCTTTTTACATTACAGAATACAGTCTAGATAAATTCTGTTAGAGTAGGCAGAAGGATCGAAAGATGTGGCTGGTTTTCCAGGTAAAGAATATAATATATAAAAAGGAGGACATTGATCTCTATTTAGTTTTCCTTTACCAAGGTGCAAAACATCTCCTATATAAGTGGAAAGTTGCATGTCAAACTATTATATCTTGGCTGCCTACTTAGCTCAGCAACTGCAGTGATTCCTGTCTATAAAGCCTGTCTGTTCATACACCATGTAATCACCCCTGTTCTGGCTAGTGGATGTCACTCCTGGACTAACCTACTTCTAATGGAAAGGTCTCGATCCAGAAATCCTTCTTAGGTTGTTGTAAAATGTGCAGTGTGTGATTTGTCAATAGAAATCAGGGAACTGTTTCTTCCATTAGCTCTATACAGTTCTGCATAAATAAATATCTTTACTACTTTTTTTTTTTTTCCTTTGAATTCTGGACAAATAAAACAATTCCTGATTTTGTCCTGACAGATAAATAGAGGTCACATGACAACTGAAGCAAAAAGGGCTGCCAAGATGGAGAAGAAGCTGAAGATTTTGCTTGGTGGTTATCAGTCTCGGGCAATGGGCCTCATCAAGCAGTTGAATGATTTGTGGGACCAAATTGAACAAGCTCATCTGGAGCTACGTACATTTGAGGAACTGAAGAAACATGAAGATGCTGCTATCCCACGGAGGCTGGAGGTGAGATTCCTAAGTGTAACCCATTTGGTCAAATACATACCTTTTTTACAGTGAATGGGCTCTGAAGTTCACAGCCAGAGGTTTTTATTAAGTTTTTTAATGATCTTTTTAAATTATACTTTTGGCAATTACAAGACTCTTCTGCCTTCCCCTTCAATATCAAGGATGCTGTGACATACATTGCTGTGGCATTACAAGCTGGGACTGATCTGCTAGTGGCTTCTTTTCCTTTGTTTTTGTTTGTTTTTTTTTTCCCTCGTGGTTTATTTTATTAATATTCTACAACATAGGTCTTCTACTGTTCCATGTCTATCTTAAATTTGGTTTGGTTTATGTTTTAATTACTATTAGAACATCTTACTGTAGATCTGAAACTTGTGTAAAGCCTCCTACTTCTGTGAAAGTCGGTGGTGAATGCCAGTTTGCACTAGCAGAGGATCTCCTTTCTTGTCACATGTTGATCATATTCTTCCCTTAAGCTATTTGCAGCTGTCAGAGTTGTAGATAGTTGCGCTTTCATAAATCAGTATGATAACCTCATTTCAGGACTAGCTTTAAATGTGGCTCCCACTTTCAAAACCTGAGCAGTTCTGTAATTTTAGTTCTGAGCTATCCTCAGAGATCAGGCCCTTTTCCTGCAGTCCTCTTGCTGGCTAACTACACTGTGCTGTGCACTTGTGGTTTGGACATTGCTCCCAAATAACAGCCTGCGTTGCCAGTCTCGATCTGGTCATCATGGCTATGAGGAGGAAGATCCATCCTGCTTTCTCTTGAGCAGCCTTGATATAGAAGTGGCAGAAACAGGTACACTGAGATGCCTGAAAAACATGCCTCGGAGCCACCATACTTAGTTTAAATATTTCCAGGCGACTTGTTCTCTGTTTTATTCAGCTAACAAGCCAACCCTCACTTGCACAAACCTCAGCCAGTCCTCTGACAGTTCCCAGACTCAGGCTTGCTTTCCAAGGTTTTCTTTACCTCTTTCCGCCACTCCCTTTTTTTTCCAGAAAAGAGGGTTCTATAGTCTCAAATTTTCTCAAGGACTTGCTATAACTTTTTGCTATAACTTGCTGTAACGTGTGTGGGTTTTTTGTTTTTTTTTTTAAGATAAAATTTGTCAGTTCTTAATACTGATTCTGTCAGGATTGTTTAGAAATGCTGATAGATGTGTTTACAAACCAGGAAGTAATTATTTGCAAACATTAACAGTAAAATGTATTAAATAGCTTGATAGCTACTAGCAACATAGCTGTTTTTAGTAAATGACACTTTACTTGAGTCGTAAGCCTGAAGATGTGGCTTTCAAATTTATACAAAAATATTTAAAGAACAATGAAGATGTCCCATAACTAACCCTTGTGAAAGAGGTGAGCAAACTTGAGGCTATTCTAGTCTTGGCTTAAGTGATCCACTCCATCTACTGTGGCAAAGTCCCCAAACTCAGCAAGTGATCTTGATCTGGCAGGATTTCTAATATTTTAAGGTTATTGGGGGAGGAGGGGGACGGTTTATATACTGAATTGGAGAATGAGGATAAGCAGCCTTTGAATTGGCTGCAGCTTGGTCAGGAGAGCTACAGAAAAGCCCCAGTATCATCTTCTCACTTTTGTGCGTGTTTTATTTCAGTTAAGGTTTTATTTTGAAATCTCAATTAGAGGACGATGTATGAATTGGGAAGAACCCATATTGATTTTATTTCTTTTTTCAGATATCCAGCTTTATGTGTGCACAGGGTCAACAATTAGAATCTGTTTTGATTTTTATAATAAAGCAAACTCTGTATGGAAGTCATTAAGGAGAGGAAAGATGGACATCCTGTGTGTATCTCACGCAGTTGCATTTCCCAAGCATGTTTTAAACAGCTAGCACTAAACTGTAGATTATTGACTATTATACCACGTCAGCTAAATATCATCAGCAGTACTATAAAGGCAATTTTCAATACCTGGATGTATTTACCTCTCTAAAAAGAGGTTTTTATTTTTAAAAACTGCCGTGTTCTTGCGTTCTTACCATATTTTTTCATCTAAAATACATGCAGTGTGTTTCTTGCAATATCAGAGGTATTACAGATGGATTAACCAGGCTGCATCCTCATGTTTAAAAATATCGTTTCTACTTTTCCAGTAAAATGACCAGATTTTGATGCCTAATACAGGTATCATTACATTTGCTAAATACTACCCTGATTTTGGTGAGTGCTTTATCCTCCCACCTCTGTAAGTGAATCTGCTGTTGAACCTGGAGTTTGTTACATCATTAAACCACTTTTTGGCTATTTACAGTTATCTTATGATCTATATAATAGGTTTAATTTTTGGAAATTTTCCTAAGTGTTGTGTTAGCAGAGCTAGGGATGTACAAGTAGAACTGCAGCGTGCTTCTTTTCGAATGCGTTGTACTTGCTTGTTAACTTGTTGCAGTGGCTCAGCATGATCTATAGCAAGTGTAGCTTCAAAAAATTGCCATCTCACATTCTCTCCATTCTCCTATGGTTGAAGGCTGCCCCAGCTGTTTTAAAGCAAACAGTCTCCTGAGCCGAACTGTGCTCATCGGAGATGTTGCTTCATGGGTTATACAAGAAGTCTTTTTCATAATTCAGCTGAAGAGTTAATGCTTATTAATCACTGTGTAATAAAGTGGCAGATGAATATCATCATAGATGAATGTGAAACAATGCAGATGGAGGAAAAAACATCAGAACTTTGCCTGTATTGACTTTTACCACTCGGGAATACCATTGTGGTCTTAAAAAAGACAAGTCTGTGAAAACATCATCTCAGTAACAGTTCACAAAAAATAAATTTAGGAGTTACAGGAGGGAAATGGCATAGTAATAATTATTTTTGTTGTATCTACATTCACCTCTGACTCCTGAGTGTGGTTATGGTTCCCCCTTCCTCTCCATCCAAATCTTAAAAGGATGTCATAAAAACTGTACAAACAAAAAGCTACATGTATTGCAGAGCTGATCTTGGCTATGGAATGGCTTCCAAGAAAAACAAACAGACAAAAAAATACATGAGGATTCTTCAACCTGGAAGAGGAACAGGTTATTTCTATAAAATCTTTAGTGGCATGAGGAAGGAGTACAGATAAAAGTGTTTACTGTCTCTTCTGATACAAAAGCGAAGGATTATCAAATAAACTAGCAGCTGACAGTTTGACAATAACCAGAAGTATGTGTACCTTCAGACAGTGCACAGTTAAGCTGTGGAAGGCCTGGTCTCAGGACACTGGGTTAATAAGGAAGTTTACTTAAAAATATGTTTTGAACAAACTCATGGAAGAAGAATCCATAGATACCTGTTAAATGCAAAGACACTGCTTATGGGAATGTTTCTAATTTGAAATCTCTTCTTTGAAGCATTTGATATTAGCTGCTGTCAAAAACAGGGTGCTGAAGTAAGATGACCGTGATTCTTTGTCAGTCGCTTTGTTTTTAAACTAATTTCATCGCTCTCCTATCTCAGCCTGACCTTTGCTAACAGTCTGCAGGGGTGTGACTATTGGAAGAACTGACCAGTTGTTTAATTATGTTTCCCTTTCAGTGTCTGAAGGAAGATGTGCAGCGACAACAAGAGAGAGAAAAGGAGCTCCAGCAGAGATTTGCTGACTTCATGTTGGACAAAGAGACTTTCCAAGCAAAATATTAAAGCGCAAAATTCCTTTCTTCACTGATGTATCATTTTTAAAATGTACAGATACTTCTCAAGCAACTTTTGCCATCTGCCGCGGAAATCAAGTGTAGTCTGCTGTTTGCATCTTGTCAAGTTTTGTTCCTTTAATGGACTCTTCCAAATGCTCTAGGTATGATTGGCTTTGTCTAGTATTAAAAAATTGGATTGAAATGTCCAAAATTTTATTAAAAGAAAAAAATCACTCTGGGATGATTTTAGCCATGTCTTCATTTGCTAGGGTTATCACATTATTCCTCGTGTTTTGTCATTCTTAAGACCTGTAAGATACATGCCTGCAGAGTAATGTCTTTTGAATAAACCTGGAATGTTAAAAATAATTAAGAAACAAAATGCCTGTCTTTTAACTAAAGTGGAATCCCCTCTCCCCCCCACCCACCCCCAAGTCTTTTTCATGTTTCTGGTAAATCAGCTTTCTTTGCTGCACCTGCTTCATATTTTATTTTCAAAGACTGTCATTTGTAATAGGTAGGAGCTGGGCAGGGTAACCAGGGTCCATATAAAACCATGCTCCCAAATCTTTTCTGTGCCTTTGACTCAACACTCTCTTTTATATCAGGGGTTGTTCACATGGTAATACTGGCAGTAAGGATATCTTCACCATCCTGGAACAGATTAGGTTTAAGTTTTGTAAAAACATGCAGCATAGCCTAACTGTTCCCCTAAATTGCAGCTGAAAACATACCTTTGAAATTTCTCAGGAGTATTAATGCTTTTAAAATCCTCAGTGCATAACATGTTCCCTCCCTCTGGTTGATGAGCTTTCTCTTGCACTTTAACTTTCATACATTGTGCTGAAGGACTCAGTTAACGTCAGAGTTTTACCTTGGCCCTGACCCTGTGGAAGATGGTTACAGAGGCTGTATCCGTATGTCTTATACATTAGAGGCACGGGAACTCATTTGCTTGTTCTGCTCAGGTTTTAGAATCATCCCTCGCTCCCTTCTGGCTCTGATCAACTGGCATCTTCAAAGCACCTCCTGGACACAGTTTGGGAATTTGTGCAGGCCAGGAACAGTTCTCAATAAGTAAAGTGGATGTGGCTGGCCTTGGTAGAGTTTAATTGCACGAGTGTGTCCATGCTGTGCCAGATGGCCTTAGTGCTAGGGAACGCGTCCTGAACATTGTTTAACTTATCACTACAGACATAACCAGATTGTCTTGCAAGGTCACCCTTGCAATCCGTTCCATAGGGGTTTCTGGAATACATCCTTAGCACATAGTACTTTGGAGATCTGTGGCAGTATATTCCGTAGCTCTTCGAGAGGGGGTTAGTCAGCATGTTTTATTGCCCAGAGCAGCCCTGAAATGGGATGGAGGAAAAAAATCTCTATTTACTCCTTCTCTCATGTAGCCACGTCTCAGAACAGCATTCCGTTTTCTGTTTTGATTGTTTTTCTAAAGGCCAAGGTTGGGATTATCAAAAGGGCTTTTCCATGTAGGTTTTCCTAACTCACTGGGATACTTTTTCAAATCTCATCCAAAATCTTTCTTTGTTGAATAGATTTAGCAAGAACGGAGTGAAACGTTAAAAATTTAGCAGCTATTCCCAGCAGTTTTAATGCGTGCATTTGCCTGAGTCAGGCATCTGGTTTAGAGGATTACTTTCGTATTTTTATTTCTGTGGAGGTGTTAATCGCTTCTCCAGGGATCCATCTTATTCTCAGCTCTTATGCTTTGGGTGTTTTGAGCAATTGTTTGTGGAAATGCATTGGGGAAAAGAGGCAAAACAATGTATGCATTGTTAACAACACAGAATTTAGCAATTAAATGCATCGAGTTGGTTTTGACATCATGTAATTTTGCTTTTATATATTTGAATTTAAGTAAGGGCTTTGCTGTTTGCAATTTTACCACATTACAAAATGTCACTCTTGTAAGCCTTGGGAAGATTATTAGGGGGACAGTGTGAGAGTTGTGGGTGTGCAACTGTTTAAATACCAGCTCCTGTGGTAATCTTCACTGGTAATCAAGGAAGTTTTCTAAAGGCAGCCTGTGTGATTCCTGCTAATCAATGATGGGAGCACGTTACACAGCCAGCCTGAGAATATCTCCCCCTGTATTCGCCAGAGGTCGTTCTTCTGAAGCGTTAACACAGTTGTAGACTACATATTTTTAAAAATGTGTTAAATATTTAACTAAACCAGAGCACATCTGGAAAAAAGTATTAAGCATCAATCTTGTAGCATTTGGGGTATTTTAGCATGGATGGTTATACTCAAAAGGAAAATCATATAAATGCATATCATGGCCGTTCTTGTGGTTGTGTGGTAGCTGGAGATATTATTGGTAAACCTACAAGGGTTTTCTCTTACCACAACTACGATTATTTCCTTTCTTGTTAAGGTGGCAGCAGAGCTTCTTTGATGTTTTCTGTATTTCTTGACAGCTTCAGAGCTAGACAGGTATTCAAACATTCTGCCTTAGCAGATATTTTTAACGGCAAATTCAGAAGGACAGATGAGTCACAAAAAAGACTTTCTTCCTTCCTTCTTGAAATGCAAACCTTCTACAATTAATGTTCTCAGAGATTATTATATTTGAAAGGTACTTGCAGGAGCCTTATGCAGTGTTTTCTCCAGGTTGGTTTCTTTAGACAGCGTTTAATTAATTTTGCCCCTAGTCAGCTTTTCCCCTGAAGTTTCTGCCTATCTCAACAATGAAACAAAAATAATGAAACAAAGCTTCTTGTCTTACCTGAAGTCCAATTGTACCTTGGATTGGCTTTTTTATGTGCCCTAAGCTGCCAAAGAATCCTATTGCCAGCCAGGGAGAGGCCCTGCCAGTTCAGGAGGCACCAAAGGCCAATGCTGTACAGTGCTTTCTGAGCTCAAGAAGAGGGCTGTGATGAAGGATGCTTGTTTTCGGGCACTGCTGGGCTTCATAAAGTAGTCCTAACATAAGACCCTGGCAACTAGAGAACAGGGTGCAGAGCTGACAAAACTATGGTGACCTCTTCTATTCGTCTTTATCCTCGTTTACACTTTAAAGAAGGTAGAAATCCAGATAGAGCCACGGGCAGCCACACAGCTTGCACTGCACTGTGTTGATTGTACAAAAATCTAGGAACTGAGCAGAAGTTTGGGCCACTACTTCGCTGACACGAAGTACTGACACAGGTGTTACTGTGGCATCACTTCTGCCTGCTTTTCCTACAAGTATTTCAATGCTATGGGGCCATGACTAATCACAGGCAAACACTCAAGGTGCCGCCTCAAGTTGCTAGTCTTAGGTATAATCCACTGCCCCAGTGCCCTCTAAAATGCAGTCAGCAGGGAGGCTATAATCTTAGGTCTACTGAAATCACCCGTAAAACCTCACTTTGGACGTTCTCTGAGCACGTCTGTTGTATCCAAAGGGATTTGAATGGAGCTTAGGCCTCTTCACCTTATCTTTGCAGAAGAGCTCGGCTAGGACCTCCCTAGATCAAGGAATTTGTGTGTGGTAGCTTAAATTTAGGTGCTGAGGAAATTTATTCACCCAAATTTGGGTGCTATCAGACATAGATGCTCCCAGCAGCAGGCAGTGATGGAACCTGGGCTTTGTAGATCCCTTCCCTGGGCTTAGCCCAGTTTGTGTGTCAAACAATGCTCCCTGAATCTCTTTCTAAAGCTCTTTGAAACTGAATACAGATGTTTGGTGGACACAAAAATGACCACCACACCTTGACACCAAATTTCTGTGTTAAACTTTTGAAACCAGCTGCTAATTTGGCCTTTGTTTCCAAGAACAATAGTAAGTATAACCATGAACAGTGTGAACTAGTTAACGGCTTACTGCCATGGGGAAAGCAAAACCTGACTGAGTGACAGAGATTGGATGGGGGTGTGTTGTGTGTGTTAACAATTATTTTGAGAATTATTTAATGTTCTTCCTAAAAAATTCCTTAGTTTCCATTCAGCATGCCAAGATATATCTGCAAGTCTTTAAAGAGTTTCAGCTGATGATTTTCTACTCTTCCTGGAATCAGACTTGGCGTTTACATATTGGATCAATCGTATAGCTGGAGCCTGCTTCAAAGTCCATGTGAGTCGATAAGACTGTCATTTACTTCAATGGGCTTGGAATCAGGTACCTGGGAAAGTTAATAGGACAGCATTAAATTATAACATCTGAGTGTCTGATCTGTACTATGTAGATAAGAAAAATCAAGCATGTGCTAGAGGAAAAGCACAGATTTTTCTAAGGCACAGGAGGTTCCCTGTGAAAAATCCAAAGGGGTTGGAGCCAGCTCTTCATAACATGGCAAATCTCCAGCGAAACAAGCAATGTTTTAACATTGTCATTAGTGACCAGCGAAGGCCAACTCGTGCCGTAGTTCCCTGGTTGCCCTCAGCAGGCGCTCGGGGTGCTGACAGAAGGAGCATCCTGTCTTTGCCCAGTGCTGCTTGTTCTACTTTAGCACCCTCATTTGCTGACGCAAGCATTTCTGCAGGCACAGCTGGGCTAAAATAACTTTGCAAAAAAGGCCTGGTTGCATTAATCCAGCTCGGTTGCCCAATCCGCTGTACAGCTGTGTGCTGGGCCAGCTTTAGAGGTAGCAAGGAGCATGCAAAGGTGGAAGCGGGGCACAATTGCCCCTTTCGGAGGCTGTGCCACTTTGTGTCTGCTTAAAGTGACTGTGAAACAGGGACCACAGTGCTCCAAGGCAAGTACCTGATATGTGGCAAATGTGGGTACACCATTGGGCACCCTAAGTGACTGCCACTGAACTTGAGCCCCTGACTGTAAACCCTGGAGATTCATTGCCTTTTGCAAGCATGGCCTGAACATAGATTTTTTAAATAAAAGGCATCAAAAAACATGCTTGAACTCTTTTTGTTTTTTGGCTGCAAAACAGGATCTTAAACTAGTATGTAAACTTTGGCTTGTCTTCGATATCCCAGGACAGTGATATTGCTGGAGAAGATGACATTATTGTGGTCTGGACTTAATCTGCCTCACATTCATCTCAGGAATCCAGCTAGCAGTTATCTTCCATGCTGTGGGTTCAAAGCAACACCTGTCTTCCAAGCAGGATTTAAAAGTGAAGTATCGAATAGCATTTCCCCCCTTTTCTCTCATTTAGTGAAATGCATGTTGAAAAATAGCCAGATATTCATTTATAAGCAAACTGTCTCTGTAACTGGTTCCAGACTTGTACTTTTTACCTAAGACTGCAACTTGTACCTTTGCTTACTCACAGCCGCCTGGTTTTTGCTTGTGTTGAAGACTTACACTCACATGTACTCCCATGGGAGTGAGATCAGGCCTTGATTCAGGACAAGACTTAAAGCATGTAATTAACATATATATGTATATGTGTATACACACACACACACACACATATATATATATGCACCAATTCATCTCTACAGGCCCACTGATGCGCATGAAATTGTCCCTTTAAAAATTGAACATGGTCTCAAAATGCTTGTTGAATCTCAGCCTCAGCAGCTTCAAAGCGAAGGGGAGCAGCAGTCAGTAAAAAGAGGAGCCTCATTTTCTGGCTGTATGCAGGCTCTAGGGTCAGATTAGCCTCTCCTCTCCTTTCCCCTCTGTCTAGCTTTGGCTCATTAGTTTTCTGGCATATTTAAATGAGGTGGTTTTAACCAATTCCTACTGTCTCATGCCTAGCTGTGAGCCACAACGTAGGTGAAAAGGCAAAGGAGTGCTTTATAGCATCCCTTCTGCTGCTGGTACGATTACTGATAGTGGGTTTGATTATTTGCTGATTGCTGGGGGAGATTTTTTTTTTTCTTTATAATTTATTAAGAGATGTCTTAGTGTCAAGGTTAGAAAAATCTCCTTTTCAAGTTGAAGTCAAAGGTTTTTTACGTAACAGATTAGACAGGATCTGCCTCATTAGATCACTTTCAGGTTTCCAAGTTACAACAGTGGTTCTGATGTATTTGGATTCCTTAAAGATTTCTCAGAGGAAATGCAAGAACCTCTTTTAAGATCATTTATGCACATTGAAAACATTTATGAATTGCGACGCGAGGAAACACAGACTATTTTCTTATTTATTCAGCTCATATATCAGATCTTTTGCCAAGTATATGCTGCAGGTAAATGCCTCATAGGGTCAGACAAAAGTGTGTGTTGGATTACCGCCTTCTTCTCCTCCCACTTCTCCCGCTCCTCCCCTCCCTCCAAAATATGGGGTCTATTTTGTATAATTACCATGCCAATAACATTTTAAAGTGTGTTATGCACCTTAGGTGAGATCCTGGCCCCAGTGAAATCAATGGGAGATTTGGCTTCAACTTCAATGAAACTACGATTTCCTCTCCTCTCCTCTCCTGTCTGTGTTTGATGAGCCTTTCTGTCATGACAAGAAAAAGATCCTCTTTTGAAAAATAGTTATAGATTCTTAATAAGGCTGAATGAGCCAGCCAGGATTACATTTTTAGCTCTACGGCCAGCAAAATCTATTCCAGAACTAATTTTGTTTAAAGGGACTGCGTCCACTGGTTGAGCCTCAGAGACAAAGGCACCCTTAGAATTGTTCATCTCTATGATTTTTTAACTAATTATTACACTGATCTTGATAATACCTGGCCCTTGTGTAAAGCATTGATTTTTAAAGCCTTCTTTCTTGCTCATCTGTTAACATTCATGATTTGTCTCAGGACTCAGGCAAGACTATCGCTGTAGCTGGATCTTAAAGAAAAGACTAAGCTCGCTGGTTGTGTTAACTGATCTGCATGGCAGAACAGAAGATGACTACAAATAGAAGCTAAATTATTCCATGGATTCCCCCCCCCCAATTTTCTCCTAATTCAATCTCAGTCAAATCAACCTCTAGAACAGAAAAACAGCTATGTGCCTCCTTGGTTTAAACTCCTACCAAAGACTTTCAAGGGTCTGGGGAGAGGTAGGCTCTTTCATTAGGCCATATAGGTGGAAAGTCCAGATATTCTTTAAGTTCTGAACTCTGAGCCTAAATTCTCATCTCCCTTTTCCAGCTACGTCAGCTGGTTTATCCCTCCAAACCACGCTTCCTGTATCTCCTTAGCTCATCCTGGCCACAACATTGACCTCAAAGATTTTCATTACCTTTTTTCTGGTGCTTTAGTTGAAAAGAGACAATGCTGGCCTCTTCACTTTAAGCTTAGAGGAAAGCAAGAAAAAAGCTAGGAGTAGTAAATCCATCGGCAAAAGAGGGGAGAGTACCTTAAATTTTAATGTCTTCCAGCTCTGAGACATTGATTGATGCCAGTCTGCTTCAGAAACCTTAGTAGGCCAAAGCATGGAGCTTGTGAACATAATGAATGTTTCATGCATTCTCCCGTCATGGTGATTACTGAAGGAGAGGCACAGGCAGGATGCAACTGAGAGGAGAGTCTCTAGGAATTAAGACGAGAAAACACAATAATGGCTAATAAACGTATGGAGCAGTCAGCACTGAAGGAAATGATACAGACCACTTTGTATGTCTTCCCTATGCCTTTATGTGGGTTGTGTCTTGATTGCTGAAATCTCATCATTGACTGGAGCGAAGGGGCTGTGAACACAATCTGTGAAGCTCTGGCAGAGGTGGAAACCTATCTGGCTCAACCTGCTTGTTTTCCCTCAGTGTTGACGAGCATGGCTCAGAGACCCTGACTCCACCATCGCCTGGTGACTTGGGAAATGGGAAAGGTGGGCTTGACAGGCTTCAGCTCTGGGGGCTAAATCCCAAAGGCTTTGCTTTGCAGTGCATCTTCCCGTGTCTAAATCCAGCCTTGGGCATTCTGGTGTCTGCAAAAACCTGCCTACGTGCTATGTAGTGACTCCACAGTTTTTCTTTCAGCCATGTGCACCTCTGACCAACATCCTAGCGGGATTCACACATGCACCGTGGCCGGGCTGAGTCCTGCAAGGATGTCCAACCTCCACAGAAGAGAAAAGAAATGGAGAAGCCACCCAGATTACTGGGTTACTGGCTATGTCAGCGGCTGAAGTGCTCTCTTAGGGAGACAGAGCCATCTTGAAGATCTGCCTTGGACCAGGGCACAAACCATGCTTTTCTCCAGACCACAAAAGCCCCCAACCCTGCGTCTCTGAGAGTCTCTCTCCCTCACCCCAGCAGGGTGTTTCATTTCATGTAATACTGGACTGTTATTGCTCAAGAGAGACAACCCTGGGCTGTGAGAAAGCCAGTTTCTGGCTCCTGTGCTAGCGGACGTTTAGTCACACAAAATAACTCTTAGTCGCTGTTGGAAACAGGACATTGAGCTGAAGGGACCTATCATCTACCCCATGATCTTCTATGTCCTTCTGAGGAGCTCCTGCAGCACACTCAGGCCTCCTGTGTTGTAAAACACCCAAGAGCTGAGTGAACAAGCTTTCCCCATGGATAGGGCAAACCGGGCTGCAGTCCCTGCCCCAATCCAGGCTCCAAAGGGCTCTGAAAGCAGCTTTCTCATTGCCTGCCAGAGGTATCTCCACAGGGCTAATAGTCAAAGCAGTTCATAAGCATAGCTTCTTAATGACAAAATGCCTTTCTTCTGGAGATGACAGATCTTCAGCTCTGGAATTTGAAGGTCCAGGGCTGTGGTGGCCAGGATGCCTTTTGCTTTTTCCCGTTACTGAGATGGACCATCTGGCCTCACTACTTTGGCTGGAAAGTGCCCAAATTCCAGTGACTGCAAATTTTTTTGGATCTGGCCTGCTGCTTAGTCTGTACATCGTAAGGTAAGAGTAGCTAGCCATCCTCTGCCTCACAAAAGGATTATGGAGAAAAGTAAGGAGGTTCCAGAACTGCACATCATGCTTGTTCCAAGGATGTCCTGCGGGTTTTATTGTATTACTCTTAAAAATGGCAATGCTACCGATGTTTAGTCAAAAAAGTGTTTTGAGCCTAGTATCAACATAAAATATCCCACCTAATTCTAAATCACATTAAACTGGTGGTGAACTTAATCATGGGAGTGAGGGCAGGGCAGTCAATCTGATTTCCTAGCAGGTCCCATAATGTATTATTAGCAGCAAAACAACCCCTCCAGCACTGTATTTCACTTCCTTCCCTTTATTGCAAATGCCTTTTGGTTAACAACAAGGATCTGTTTTAATTTTACAGTTACCCGGTGACCGCAGGATGCAGATTGTGCATCACCAGAGAATGCACAAACGTCTGTCTGCCCTCCCTTCTTCAAACAGTAAATCGCACTAATGAGTGATCACAGGAGCACAGCCAAGCCGATGTGGCGACGCAAGGGGCGGCTGTGACAGTAATTGAAGAAAATGCCGGATCAGCCAGAAACACAAGGGTTCACAGTGAAAGCTTGAGCCAGACAGACACATGTCTCTGAAACTCCAAGTAAAGCATAACCACGAGTGAATGACAGAGATTTGGCCATGAGAGGTCAGGAGACACTAGCTGGCTGGGAGGCACCTATCTACCTACCGGTAAGGTCTCTTTAACAGTGGTGTTGTAAGGGACAGATTTTCCAAAGGCCTTCCTCGTCTTGGGATGCAGAGATACGGAGTGTCACCTCCAAAAATCTCCAAGCATCAGAATGAACGTAGTCACAGCTGATGTACGCTGTGCTGAACTCCAAGCTGGGAACTGGGTTACAACAGACATCACCCTTCAGGAGATGTTTTGGCTTGAGCAAATCCCAGTGGCATTTAGAGTAGAAAGAGGCCTCCAGCCTAGGCCAGCTCAGGGCATGTTTGCAGCAAAGAAATGAGGGGACCTAAGGACTGAAGAGAGTTTTTTGTACCAGGGTAGCTAAACTCTTTGAAATCCCATTTGCAGGAGCTTAGGTTTTCCTGTTGATCCCACCCACAGTACTTGGACTCTTTCTGGTACCTTCAGGAACATGAACCCAGCACCTCTGTCCTGTTGGTTTCAAGGAGCGGTAGACACCCAATCTGTCTGGACACTTCTGAGAGTCCCACCTGGCACAAAACCTTGCCTTTGGGAACTGGCCTAAGTGGTTCACCAGGCATTTTACCCCTTGAGACACAAGTTTTACCTGCAGTGACTGGGGCAAACTCGTGGACAGAATATCTGAGGCCATATGAGCAAAGCCAGGGAGAGCGCTTTAAGGAGGCTTGAACAGCTTTCTTAAAAGGACTTTAATAATATTTGACATCTATAAGACCAAGTCAGTAACAGGTCTAAAAAGTAACCAAATGGGGGAAAAGCACATGCCACAGATAAAGAGCTGCCCACTCACTGTGTACGAACAGCACATACAGACATGCTTTTTTGCCAAATCTGCTGCAAGAGGGGGAGATTCCCCAAGTAGCCATTAGACCCTTCTCCACTAATGATGTGAATGACAGCAGATTGCTATGACCCACCCTGTTGAGATTGTCATTTAGCTCTTGTAGCCCTGTGCATCAGTTTAGCCTGTCAGAAGGGTCCTGTGCCTATTGCTGGCAATTTCCCAAAGTAACCTCCAAAACCACACTCAGATAACTGCTTATGAAGAGAGTCAGCAGTAAGGATCAGCCTTTCTCCACCCATCCCCTTAGTTTAGGGAGCAAAAGCCCAAGAACAGCTGCACCGCAGCTTAGGGCCTGTCACAGCTCACAGCTGGAAGCAGTTTTCTCATAAAGGCTGCGTGCTGCTTCCAAGCCCGAGCATCTACGGAGGATACTGCCAGGAAGCAGGGCAAAGTGGAGGAAGGGAGGCAGAGAAGGGGCTCTAATGAAGTGCACCCGTGCGTATGTGTGAAGGAACAACCTGACACGAGATGTGTGTCAGCGAAGGGAAAAAAAAAAGTGTGTCCTGATGCTTTTCTGCTCATGTCACACGTGCAGAGCTGACCTCGAATGCCTTCTGTCTGGCATCACCCGAATCCCAGAGATGCGGGGACTCAGGTTACCCATTGGGTATTTCACCATCTCAGGCTCAAGTCCTTCAGCAGAGCACTTTGCCCACTGAAGACCAAGAGGAGGGAGACCCTCTGCTTGCAGAGACTCAGCCCTGCAGCTCTCCACTATGAGCATGGTGCCTACACCAGGAGGCTGCCCAATTTGGCCCTGAAGCAGTGAGACACTCAGCTCCTCTTCCTCCCTCCCCAGGCCAGGCAGACAGCAGCACTTGAAGGAAGAGGTTAGGAGTCACCTGGGGGTTGTCTTTGCCCTGAGGACTGTTTATTATATCCAGTGACTGTTAAATGAAAAGCATCTGAGCAATCCTTGGATAGTGGTGTAGAGTCCAGGGCCATTCACAGCCTGCAGGGTGCCCCACTGAGGTTACAGAGTCTTTCTTGCAATGCATGGCTGCATCTACACCAGTAAATAAAACCATGCCAGGGCCCATTGCTGGCCCTAAGGCCCACTGGTGTTGTATGACCATGTCCTTGTTAAACTCAGCTGCCCGAAAAGGGAACTACGTTAAAAATTGGTCCTGGTCCCTGCTAACGCCAGAAGGCGGCTTGGGAATTGCTTGTGAGGCTCTGCTTGTCCCTGGCCCAGAAGCGTGCAAGGGAGCATCCTAACAGCCGAACAATGCAGATGTTCGTTCCAGCGCACTGGTAATTTACTGGCTGTGACGTGCGGCCCTGTGCTGACATCTGTAATTGCTTTATGGAAAGTAGGACAGCCACAACAGGGGAGGAAGAGCTGCTCTCGCCCCCAGTAGCTGGTAGTAACAGGACGATGGGAGCCTTTATTGTGGCTGAGCATCCTACCCTCTTGGCTGTAGTGCCAAACGTGTGTCCCCTCCGATCACCTCCCAACGTATGCTGGGTGGAGGGAGAAGACCTGACAGCCCAGGTCTGGCTCACGTGTTCCTTGTGAGGGAGCAGCCGTAAACAGACCTTGACTGTCTCCGCCTGTTCCCCTAATTTTTTGTCCCACTCCAGTCCTGCTCCAGCACAAAAGGATGGTCTCTGGCTCACCCAGAGTGTCCCCATCCCCTGGGCCCAGGAGAGACACCAGGTGGGCTTCCAGGTGGGCTGAGACAGCAGAGCTCATGTGCAGAAGCACATAGTTTGGCATTTCTACTGCCAAGTTACAAGACATTGCCAAAGTCTGATAAACCAGGGGCTGAGCCCTTCAACGGAGACCTAAATCCTGCCTCAGCCATAGCAGGTAGTTGGAATAGAGATCCATTTCCCTGGCCAGTGTCAGGAGTCTACCCCTACTCAGCCATGAACAATAGCGCTCTTCCCAGTTTTCTGGGGGATTATTTTGCGGTCCCTCATCAAAATATTGACCTATCCAGGCCCTGTGAGATGTAAGATCGCAGCAAAAACTAACACAATCACAGCCTCGTGCTATCAGGTAGGATAGCATGATTAATTCATAATAAACTCATCTCTCATAAAAGATGGTCTTTTACTGCAGTGATACAGCTAGAACCATTGAAGAAAAGTACTACAATGATTTATTTTTATAACACAGTTTAAAGGTTTTAAATGGTTTCAAACACGTCTAGCTTGCATTTTAAAATGTTCCTTTTTGCTGCCAATATTGCCAGCCTATTTGCTTAGCACACACTCTACCTGAGACTTGATTGATTTCTCCTCCCAAATCCTCATTTGTAAAATATTCCAAGATCGGAGCCAATTAAGCAAGTTCCTTCTCTCTTGTGGGAGGGAGGGAGCAATACTGTTTTTTTGGGAGCCCAACACTGGGAGCAGATCCCCTTGAGGCAAAGCTGCAGAAACACCAGCTCGGCCTCCTCCTTCTTCTGGATCTGCACCTGCAGCCCATGGCAAAGGGCGCACAGACCCATCAGCTGGTGGTGCTATGTCTGTGGGCACCATCACTGCTGGATTTGAGGTCATGAGAGTACACTAAAGACAATGACAACACTTGGGGGGACTACAGTGGCCTCCCTTTGCCCTTTGGAGCCGCTCATCTATTGCCCTGAAAATGCTTCAGAAGTGAAGTCCATCTCCTTATCCATATTTTACCAGCAATACAAGGGCTGCATCCTCAGAAGTGCTAAGCAAGCGGACAAGCTGGTGGTTACAAACCGTATCTGCATTGGCTGCATCCATACCAGTAAAATGAACTTCAAAAATGTTGAATAAATTGAATTGCCAGGACACAGCCAGGGGCACTGGTACTCAGTCACCTGTTCAGTGCATTACATGTTCCCAGGTGTATTTTTAGCACTGTCCCAAACAATTCCTGGGCACGGTCAGGTGTTATCATGGGCCAGGGCCATTCCCAGTTGGCCATTCTGATGTGGTCACCCTGTTCGGGAGGCTAAGGGCATGGCAAGGTGTGCTGGCTGACCTCGGGGCCAGGAACGGGTCATGATGCTGCTTAGATCACTGTTAGAGACACGGACATTAGTGTCTTTGGCTGAGCAAGGATCACATCTCTTTTTCACATCCGTTGCTGGTGCAGCTATCCTGGTGGGTGTATGTATTTCTGGCAGTGATGTGAAGGGGCTTTTCTAAAGCCACTGAGGAAAGCCGCCTCTGACACAGGATTAGTGTTTCAAACTCGTGGTTTCCAACCTCAGGCTCATGTCTCCAAACTCATGTCTCATCATCTATCAAAGGAAAACAAAGAAAACCCCAGCACCCTGAAATTCACTCTACGATGGAGAGCAGAAATCACCCCAGCGCTAGACTGGGACCTCTGCTTCCTGTAGTGCCTCAGCACACGGCCAAGGCCCAAGACCATGTGCTGATAAAGGCTAAGCACAGACTGAAGGACCCTGCTGGAGCAGAATGACGGGTTTCCCTTGATTTGAAAGTCTTCACATACTTAAAGGTTACGTCTCTGCCCTGCAGCCACATCTACTGATGTACACGAACCCTTCCCAGCCACATCCAGCAACACTCCGTTTCCGCAGCCTCCAGCAGGACAGCCTCCTCCCAGACCATGTCTGCATGTCGTTAAAGGCAATGCCAGATACTGACTTCCCTTGCTGTATAAACACTGTGGAGGTACTAAAGATAGCATCAGATCAGTTCTCAAAAATCACGTCTTTTCTTCTACGCTGAGGCTAGAGAATGGCAAACAGGATGCAGGATTTGGCTCTGCAATATTCGCTGGTGTTATGATTCATGAGTTATTTTTATCTTTTTTTTTTTTTTCAACAGAACAAATGGATGTGGTAATTAATCTCTGTCTGTTTTGACAATGGCCTGGCCAAAACACATTTTGTTCTTTAAAACAGTCAAGTAAGGAGAGAAGCACAACAATGGTGTGCATGTGTGTCAATATTTTAGCCTTTGCTTTATGTTTGCTGTTTAATATGCCTTTACAATATGTTTATGTACCTACGTACTTTACCTAATATAGTAAATAAAGCCAAAAGGAACAACAAGTGCTATTACACGGGTTAGCTGCACAATATAAATCTCTGTTTTGAAGTTTAGCCACATTCAAAAGAAGGGCTAATCAAATCATGTTAAAGGCAAAATTAATTTGAGTCTTTTCAAGAGGATCCAGTGAGGAAGTACCCAGTCCCAGTGGAAGATTTAACTATGACAAGCTCCTTCCAACTATATTGGCTAATAACTATTTTTGCAAAAAAAAATGTTGCAGTCAAACACTCCCCCAATAGTACTTTTGCCTTCTACAGAGCTGGCTGAGAAATGAAAAGATTTAGTAGTGGAGAATATATTAATGAGGAATTTGAGGAGAAACAACCAAAAAGACAGTGATTTCAATGAAATGTTTACCAGGTGTGAAAGTGCCTCCACACAACTTGCAGATGCCCAGCACTCCCTATGGGGTAAAAAGCATATCTAAAATTCTAGCAACAAGTATTTTCATAACCCAGCATGCCTGAAGGGGAATACCAATTTACAGTAGTCTTCTAGACCTAGTGATACCAATTCATCCAGGAGCTCAAAGGAGCAAGGACTTCATTTCAGGCAACCCCTAATTGTTGCTTAGCAAAATATTTCTCCACAGGACTGCTCATCCCATAAGTATAAATTATGGTTTCTTGTCCCTTCCTATGAAGCATCATGTTCTCATGCTCTAGAGGATATGAGCTAGACAAGCCTGTCTAGCAAACTTGCCACTGTACAGCAGTCTCTCATGGGACTTATACAAATGCAGCCTAAAATAAGAAACATCCATTTTCAGTACCTACTGATCACTGTTAATGAACTAGCTGAATAATCCCGTGATCTTCAGTGGAGTTTTCCATGCAATGACCCGTGAGGTAAGACAATAATTAGACTTGTCCTTAATCACAAAAAGTCTGTTGCACAATAGGACATTAGTATAATGCCGTTGTTTTTAAGATCTCGGAAAATATTCTCCAAGTCTCCTGGAGCCATCAGTGTGATGATCTTGCTACATTCAGACTTTGAAAGAGAGAAAAAAACTGTTTTATCACATTGCCTAGGCCCTTCATTTTTCATTATCAAAACAGGAAATATATTTTGGAGTTGACCTTTTTCCTCCATCTATAGGAAAAGTTTGTAGGCTCATATTCTTAGTTCTTCCAGTGCTGAGATACCTGTTTTTGTGTTGAAGATGAACAGGGACAAATTCCTCTTATTTCCAATTTACAGAGCATTTGGACTGATGTGTTTCCTTGACTTTCATGGAACTGATGTGCTTCACAGTATTCAAAAGATATTTTTAAAAATGATTAAAGGAAAAAAACACAAGTATTTCCTGAATTTATTTCTTCTTATCCTAGAGTTTACATGAACTGTACAGCAAAGGGAAGCAAAAGCTGAGTTTCAACCAAACCCAGACCAATACAGAGCTTCTGGTGGAAACCATGTTGGGATTAAATGATTTCCTTTGGTTTCCATCCAAAACCAAGCTGAACGTGGAGTTCTGGGTTGAGTTTCACTTTGAATTTTTGGTTTTATTCAGTTATGAAGAATTAAGTGAAACTTGGGAGGTTCCAACCCTCATTGAATGATCCTGAAAAATGATCTGCAAAACCCCTTGCTAAGGAGTCCTATTTCATACCTTTGATCTCTGTGGGTGCTGGGAGCAGCACTCATGTCTCTTCCAACCTATAAGAAACAGGCCAGTGAAGCCACTACATTTTTATGCAAAGACTTTGATATCCAGCAGACAACATCCAGTCCTAGCTACCATCCTAGGACCAGCTAAAAGGTAGGAAATCCTGAAGTTATCCCATCTCACAGACCTGGTCCATCAAAGCCCACAGGTACAACTCTGAGCACCTCCTGAGCCTCCTGGTAAATGCAGCAAGAGGTGAGCAACTGGGGTCCTATTAACTTCTTCCACTAGGAGGAGGAAAGCATTTACTTACCACCGTCATCAGCTTGTGCTGAAGTCAGTCCATGACCCTTGGGCTGCCCATCATGGTCAGTATGAGCTGTGAGCCCCAATTATGTGGCGCAGCTAACACTGAGCAGCCCACCCCAGCTAACAGGAGTGACAGGGCGATCATTTAGCTGGCTGGCCATGCAACTACTAGATGTTTTTACTATTGGCTTACCTATTCATCTACAGGTTTGGGGAATAATCTCATGCCATGTCCGCGTTGGTGGGAAAGCTGGTGCAAAAAGTTCCTGCCCCACCATCCTTGGTCCTTGTAGGTTGCTTTTTAACCAGCATCATTTCCATGGTCCAGCCTGACCCACATATGGAAATACAGCACAGCTGGGGTGAAGTTAAATGCATCATAGGATGAGTAACTTTTTGGAGAGGAGAAGCTTTTGAAATTGATATCTCCCCCCAGATATGTTCAGGTACTCCTGTTGGGCCCTTCTGTGGATGTGTGACACATGTCTCTCAGTGAAGTCATTATCTTTATGGAGGACATTTTCTGACCTCTCATGTTTGTATTTTCTTCTCCCTCCTCAAATACTTCCTGCCTTTGGTTTTCTGTGATTGAATTCCTTGGAGGCTTAATAGTCTTGGAGTCCCTCCACTTTTAGAATTTGATTTTACTTATTTTTAGAAGAGAGTTTGAACAAAAAGAAAATAGAGGGAGAGAGAGAGAGAGAAGAAATAAGAAAAAAAGATAATTCTTACCCACTAACAAAGAAGCAAGATACCAAAAGACAAGATTATTCTCATTCCGCTATTCATAGTATTGGAGTGCATTTCATTTCAGTGTCTCCACAGGCCTTTGTAGCAGCCATCTGATTGAACATTACTTATACTGCGTATTATATGCACTAATGAGAAAATGATTCTAAATTGCCCCTAGGGATGGTTATGATTAAGCTATTTGCCTTCACTTCCTCTACTAAATTAAAGCAACCAAAAAAAAAAAAAAAAGAGTCAATCTGGAAAGCAGTCAGAATAACGGTTTGGTAAAGTTTTTGAATTCCTCAGAATATTTTTACTCCTAACTCTGGTGATTGGCTATATATTTCATGCTGCAATTTGAAGCCAAGCTGTGACAAGTATGTGACATGGGGAAGCATTTTGGAGGTCTGCACAGAGCAGGATTTTCTGTGTTGTCAACTGGTCCGGAGCCCTGATCAGCTTTAATTGCACACGACTAAAGCCACTAAAGCCCCCTCTACTACCGACAAGCTCCTCCAAGGCGTCAGATGTCTGTCTCTTAAAAAGAGCATTTCAGAGGCTCGCACACATGGAGCCTCATTCAGATATTTTATTTAAACTCTTAAATCTTTTGAGCTCCGCATGAATAAACAAGTCCCTGAAATGCAATCCATTCTTGCTATTCAGAGTTTGCAACTGTTTTTCAAAGAGAAGAAACAAAATGTCATTTACGTTTCCTTCGGCCTTTTTAAACAGACCAGGATTTTGGAAGGGGGGGAGAAGGGCTCCATTAAATGTGTGTGTTCCTGTGTGTGCTCACGCATCGTGACATCAGTGGGAGTTTTATACGTGATTACCCGTAGCTGCCAAATTTACAAATTAATTAATTAATTGTGTGCAAACTCCATGGGGCAGATTGTCAGCTCACACAGCCTCTGAAGCTCTATTTAAAATAATCTGAACTCCATGGCTCCCAACCTCGAGTCCACATCTCTCCGGTGGTCCCCAGAGCTCTGCAAGGTGGGCCTCGTGCTCACACTCTCCAACCTGAACACCGCTGTTTCCCCCCCATCACCCGACCCAACACCCTGGGCCAACTGCTTCAGCCAGTTCATGGACTCTTCCTGCAGCCCCAGGTGCAGAGAACTACCCTGAGATGATCGAGCCCCACATCATACCAAAGCACCCCAATTTCTCCGCTACCACATACACATCCCCAGCACAGAAATGCTCTCAGACCAAGGCTGCACAGGAGTTTGGCACAATGAGCCTTGCAGATGTTTTGGCAGTTCATCAAAAGATAAATAAATGCAGAGTCTGGAGACCCAGCAGAACAACCAAAAGCTAAGTTGAATCTTAAACTCTTATTATAACGCTACTAATGATGTTACATCACAACTTTCAACAACATGCCCCTTGTTGTGTTTTATTCTTTACATGTCACACGGACATGAAGATGTTGTGAGTTTATCCGTACAATACCAGAGACTATGAAGGTCACTTTAGTGCGGAGCTTCATCTCACCTAACTTGGGCTGAGATGAACTTGCCCTTTCTCTCCTTTGGCTGTAAGCAGGGGATAGCTGACTGGCTCGGATGCAGATGTCTGCACCAGAGATAGCTGAAGCTGGGGGACTTTTGTTGGTAACACGCCATCTTTATGGGGTAATGGAGATGAATCCAGTCTCAAAAGGTCTCTGAGATGCGACAAAAAGATTTTGGCTCAATGCTTGCAATAAAGCGGAAGGTCAGCAGGGCTTACATGGCCTAATTTGGCTGGGAGTGGAGGGGATCTATATTAGGGAGCTGAGGTCCACATAACTGAGGTCCTGATCTGTCCCTGGACTACAGGTGCCTCGTGGATTGGTTCTCCTGAGGGAAACACTTCCACTCCTCATGCAGTCAGTGGTGGGAGATGACAGCCTTCAAAGGGCTCTTCATGGAGACCGAGACACAAGCACCCAAGCTGGGTAAATGGGCATCTTCCTTTAGAGGCTTTCAAAGGCTTTCACCATTGACTGCGAAAAGAAATGCAGGCCTCGGTCCTGGAAATAGCTACAATTTTGCCATTAGTCAGGTGCCTAAATCAGGCAGGACTTGCACTGCCCTGTCAAGAAGTGAAACCAAATGAGCCCTGTCATGCTCTTCGTTAACAGGGACAGGGTCCAAGTTCACATGTGTGACTGATGTACAGGTATCTACAGCACCAAGTCTCCTCAGCCGGGACCGGCCATGTGCATTTCTCTGCACTTTGCACCCATGCATATAGACAGGAGGAGAGAGAGGGAGGTGGCAGACTCTTCTGGACATATATATTACAACGGAGAAACTATCCTTTAAATTTTCTGGCCTTTTGTGCAGAAGGTTTCTGGCTTTGGTGGCAGGAATGAATTTTAAACTGACCCCACACTTAAACCTGAAGGCAGAGTCTTCTTTGTCCCCCCCGCTTTTAACTGGAAGGTTATGTGTTTCTTAGCTACTGGTCAGACTGGTGATGCCTGCCAAAAAGCTTTCAGGGAATTTCCTCACTATGTAACAAATTTATGAGTCATATGAAAATCTGGGAAATGATTCAACCAGCTGTCTTTCGTTGCCTCAAAGATTTTTACAACACCTCAGTGCCTCATCTTTGATTTGAGCCAGCAGAATGGTTTATTGTAACATCAAATGGTCTTGTGTTCACTCAAAAGATGCTTCCTACTACCCCCCCCCCAAAAAAAGCTGTAAAACTTTTGAAAACCGCCCGCCACTAAGAGAACAATGCACAGAGCTGCTATATTTTTTCACTATGAACTATTTAACGTAGCTGGACTCCCGCTTCCATCCAGGATGGCTGTGGAGCAGGCTGTTACTGATCAGTATGGCTTAGCTGCTGCAGGTACAGCCTTCGTGCACAGCGATAAAAGGAGTCTTGCTAATGCGTTTGTTTAGTTTCTGGGTGCTCTTGGGGTGAACTAGCTATTTTGAGGAATCTGAGCAGATTCTGGCTGAGCAGCAGCTCAGCTAAAGCCAGGGAACGATGTTAACTATTATCTTTTCATCCTGCAGTCTCAGGCACTGCCTTAGAAACCTTGGATTTGGAGAAGAAGATAGGAATCCCAGCTAAATGACCACAGAGCAGCCTTTGGGGCAGACTTCACAGGGAAGTCAGCAATTATACATCTTGTTAGACACCTCTGCTCAACACGTAGCTCCTCTCACAACCACAGAGCCCACAGCTGGGCAGGAGGGAGTCTTACCACATTCCTAGACCATTTTTGTCTTATATCCAAGGAGTGCAATTCGCAGGGAGCAGAACACTAAGGTGTGTCTTTACCAGCTGTGGGTGCAAGAAAAGGCTTTTTCTTACCTCTTTTCCTCCTGTCCTCATGTATTTTGCAGCCCTGCCTGCACAGAAGCCAAAGATGAATGAAAAGGATGTTTTATTCAGCAGCCTGGAGCCAGGGTCAAGTGGGAGAGAGATAGGTTTGCATCCTCTCAAACACAGACAGGAACCAGGCTAGGACCTTCCATCACCATGGAAATTACTCACTACAGGAGACAGTCATAAAGAAAATGGTTTCTGTCAACCTTTTTGAGTAAAACCATCCACAACTACTCTATGCTGTGCTGGAACCACCGGCACCCACGTGCAAGAGCGATGCTTGCAGACTGAGCTGAGCAAAGGAAGCCCCCCTCTTCCCGGTGCCGTGGGATGGTCCCCAGCACATGGAGCACCTGGGAGCAGAGCTTCAGCTGGTGGGTAAGCAGACTGAGGAGGATGTAGGTATCCACAGTGGTAAGAACTGGGCTGGGCAGCAGAGTGGGCTAATGCTTTTACCAAGGGCATTCACTCAGGTGAATTCCTCCCTCTCAGGTAACAGCCAGGTTTGAACTCCTCTCCTCTTCCTAAGAGGACTTCAAGCACAAAAATATCCATCTATAAGGTACTGCAAGTAGGGGAAGTTCTCTCAATCTCTCAAAACCTCACTTTGTGTAAGGAGATGACAAGGCATTGGGCTAGGACTGAATCTCTAGCCTAAGGCTAATGTGTGCCCCTATGGTGGGGTAGATTTCAGTCCCTCTTCTTCTTCCAGGGCACCTGAACACCATATGGAAAAGCATTCCCTTGAATGGTTTTAAATCTCTCCCTCCTCCAATTTCCATCATTATTCTCCTGACTGAGTAAAAGTTGAATAAAGGTCACTGGATTCAGGCCTAGAGTAATATTCTCATAGGCACTGAATTTGCTTCCTCAGCATGGAAAAGCAGCCCCCTCAAGAACACGTAAGCCAGGCCAACAGCCTCCGGCACTGCAGGATGGAGGAAAGGAAACCTCAGAAATCTCGGTCAGGAACCTGTGGGCAGGGCCCTCACCCTGCGACAAGTGTCATGAGTGTGGTCAGTGTTCACATCAAGCAAATACAGCTGTTTTAAAGGTTTTGCTGAGAAAAAAAAGGGGTCTAACGTGCAATTTAGTCACTACGCACCCTGACCTGCTTGCTAATGATAGTCCTACCAGCAGCCAGCCAGGCTTTGCAGAGCTCTGCTCGAAGCGAAGCAGGACTGTGGGTCTTCTGCTGCTTGCCTTGACACTCTGGGTAACCTCCTCGAGCCAGGGTTGTGCTCAGCAAACTTCAGTTCCCTATTGCCAGTGCTATGGTCATTAATTGTTATTAATGGGAGCTGCGCTTTTTGCTCAAGATGAGCCAGAATAAGAGCAGTGTGATTTTGGCAGAACTGCTTGAAACCTGAAAAGCCTGTCTATCTAAAAAGCAAAAGCAAAACAAGGGTGCTATTAAGCAACTTCAGCCATAGTTTAATCAGTTATGATCCACAGATTCTTATTTACTAATTTGTTATACTTACAAATATATGAAAGTCACTGGGCTACTATGCTTTTTAAAAATGTTGTAAGTAAGTGGATAAATCCATTTAACAGGTTGAACTACAGCTAAGCAGTGAATGAAAACTAGAAGCAAAATAGAAATGATTCTTCCAGTAAGAGTTAAATTCCTGCAGAAGTACAGAACAAAAACTGGAATTAATTTATTATTACAGAAATAAATCAACACTCCATATTAAATATTCAAATGAGTTTAGTGATTAGAACCATGTTTTCAGTGTGAATTTCAGTGTCTAGAAAAGCAATCAACCATGTAGAAAAATGCCCACAGTAGCCCCAAATCCTTTGCTTTGGCCACCAGATTTCATTGCCAGAATACTTGTGGCAAGCAGCTCTCAGCAGAGCCAGAATGAATGCACCTTTTGCAGTATGCACCAGCTGTATCAGCACATTGCAGGTGTAGTGTGATATACACATCTCTCACTGCTTAGTGTCCACACCTGGGCAATCCACTGTACAGCATGATAAAGGCAGCTAAAAAGCACTCTAAGGAGACAGGACCAGTAAGGGCGCTGAGGACACCACTACTGCTTTGATTTACTGGGGCCCATAGCCTGTATTCAGTGAACCGAATCACCCTTTTCTGCCCAGGGACACTGTTCGCCTAACACCAGTACCGAGGTAGGCAGTATGAGTCCATGCTGAGGTTTTTATCTGTCTGTGCCACAAATACATAAAACTCTTGCTTCTAACCATTTCCAAAAGATACAAAGCTGCTCGGGGAGTGGTGGAGGATGGGACAATCAGAAACTCAGAGCAAATTAAAAAAAAAAAATCCTTAATGTTGATGTTGTCTTCTGACTATTTTCTAGCTCAGCATTTCTCTCTCTCCCTTTCCTCCCCTTCCCGTGGAGCAGAACATGCCAACGAACTGCTCCCTCAGTGACACAATGATCATTTGTAACAGGCAAAGACATCCAGCTTCAGTGGATTTGGCAAAGACTCTCGGTTTGAACCTAACAGTAGATACAAAGCACTTATAACATTCAAAGTAGGTTCTCTTCTTCTTGACCTTTGTGATTTTTATGGCCTATGTGGGTATACATAATCATTTTAAGATGTCTTCCTTTACTTACCATAAAGTAGGTATGAATTATCTTTAAAAAGGTTGATAATAAACTTCAGAATACCTCTTAAATGTACCCAAGAAGACAAGGGGGAATATAAGGTTATTGTTGTGAGGGATAGGTTCTGGCAACTGATCTGAGGATGCTGCTAATGATTTTAATTAGCTTTTGGAAGCACAATCCATGCACTCTGAAGTCAATGTCTTGCTGCCAGTGATGATACTTGGAAAGATCAACAACATAAAACATTTTCTGTAATTAAACTTGATAAAATTCCATGCATCACACAGGGAGCAATTTGTCCCCCGCAGAATTACTACGGGGAGTCTGTGGCTCGAATGGTTCCCAGCCATAAATCTCCAGCAAGTAATGTGTGCACTCCCCAGAGCAACCAGGGATCCACGAGGAGGCACCAAGATGTGGTGTAGTTTCACGGGTCAGGTGCACATCTAAGAGTCAGGAAGTCCGAATTTTCCTCCTGACTCGATGGCTTCTCCAGTCCCCCCTTGACTGCCTAGAAAATCACTTCATTTCCTTATCTGGTCTATTTAGATTACAGGGTTATGTTTGTACAGCACCTAGTACGACAAGGATTTAATCACTGTTGTGTTTTTAGCCTACAGTAATAGGAACAGTGAAGTAGCAATAAATAGGGCAGAAAAAGCAGTAGACGTTTTTCCCTTAGTCGTGGTTGGGATAAGGTCCGCCACTTACTGAAACTGCCTGCTCTGTGTGGTCGAGCTCACACTCACTTCCACATCGGTGCTCTTCTGAGCTGGGCTTGGATCAAAGCTCGCAGGGAACAGCAAATCTAGTTCTAATGAGGAAAGTCCAATAGGAAAAGATATTTAGACAATTAAAAAAAAATTAAACTTTCCATCTCGCTAAGAAGTCATCCCTTACCCCTGAGAGCCTTAGAGGGGTGAGAAATTCATGCACATGCAAATGACAGCCCAGCCCTGCAGCTGGTTTGCAAGGAACTCACAGTTTCCCCAAAATCAGTCTCCTGGTGAAGTGCCTTGAGTTGGACAGGCAAAAGCAGGGAGACACAAAAGCAACAATATCTTGGGAGACTTTTGGCATGTCCCAGCAAGATAGTTATCAGAGCTTGATTGCCTGCAACGCATGTTGCAGCACAGCTTTGTGCTCCTACGACGCCTTGACATCTCCATTACAACTCACTTGGGAAGACCCCCTAAAAAAATCCAACAAACAGGGGGAAATACACATGTAAAGGACTTCAAAAACTGTCTGATCTCAAAACATACTGTGTAACTTGGAGAACTTCAGAACGATCTAATTCAACACCCTTCCTGGTCTGCAGCTACCATTTAATGCATGCATTTTAGGAGACAGGCTTGCGTCAATGGCTGAGACAAGGAACAGTTGGGTATTCAACGCAGGCAGCTGTAAAACACTAGAGGAATGATGGGAGAAAAGAGTTTGCAAAGAATGTATATTAATGGAGGGAAAGAAGACACTAAGACTAAGCATTAATTAGCTCAAGTGCATGTGCTGACTGGGCAGGATGACACAGGACACAGACAGATAGGTCTTTTTCTACAATGCTACTAACATTCAAGCTTAAAGTGGAATTCAAAGAATTCCAGTAGAGACAAGGATATGTATGTGGAGTCACCAAAAATGTTAAGTGCAGCATGACTTTATGCTGAAGATCAGATAAATAGATAAACACACATATATCAAACATTTTATTATTTAAAACAGATCAGATTAAAGATAAGAGTATTTGACTGGGATTTGTACTGAAATTGCAAATGAAAACTGGGCTTAGTATGTCCTGCAGTTTAGAAAAAGTTTGGGCAACTTTTACACCCTCTCTTATAAATCTTGGGGCTGGAGCACATGTTTAAGTACTTTGCTGAATCAGGGCCATCATGGACAAGAGTTTGGCAATGTTCCCCTGTTAATGAGCATCCAGGAAATGTACAACTGTTTTTAGAAGTCTAATGAAGATAGATTTGTATGAGATCTCTTTCGGTGCAGCCAGAAACCAAAACTCATCAACCAAACAGAAGTATGGGAGTCTTTTTTTTTTTTTTTCAGTGCCTGATTATGCTTCCAGGAGTGCTGGTGCGTAATGCTTTCAAACTTTCATTGAACTTTACTCTCTCACTCCGGGCGATTATTTTTCCTTGATGTCTGATGTTGAATGATATACGTGCACCTGCGTGATAATGGCTGGTTAGATATATCTTTTGTGAGCTGGGAAAACCCAGAACGTCACCTCTACACTTAACCATTTTATTTCTTTTATGGCTCCAGTATGAATCCCTTCTCTAAAAGCTACCGGTGGAGCTTACATTTGTCAGGGGAAATGTGGGTGTTTTATCATACCAGCTGTTTAAAGTCTCCTACAACTTTGCAAACTGCTTTAAGAGCCCTTGCTTTTATCACTGCTCAAACTTCCAAGCAGTCCCCAGAACAAAGGAAAGAACAGCTGGGAAATTTTAAAAGCAGCAATGTTTGCCGTTTCACTCAGGTTTAAGTACAATAATTAATAAAACTTCCCCTCCTCTTTTGCCCCGTCTCAGTGAACAACCACTTCTGAACAGGACTTCTTGCTAGCCCCTTCTGCTGCGTTTCAGCAGTTATATCCCCCTGTTCCAAAATGGCAATTATTATCATCAGTTCACATCCGTATTGTGCTGGCGTCCAGGCGTCATTCTGCTAAGATACAGATACCAGCATGCTTGGTGCAATTATTTATTAAGCATAAGCAAATTTTCTAGTGTTTCACTCAGTCAACGAACAAAACCAACAGAAGAGCAGGAATAAAATAAGCATGGCCAGGGAAGGCGAGAGACACCTCACCTAACTTCAGCCATATAAAAGTTAAATATCTAATACAGACAAATCATACGGGCTCCCCCTATGGTCAATGTAAAGACTCAGGGCCTGCAAAAGGTGATTTATCTCGTCTGCGCCAGACCCCTATCTTAGCACGGGATGAATCATCCCTGACCACTCTCTCACCGCTGACTGCAGAGGAATATCTGGCTTTAGCCAAACTTTTAGACAGTCGCAGTCAGGCTGCGATGGTCTGTCCAGCCGGGCTGTCTGTCAGCAGCCGGTGACGGATGCGCCGCGAGGAAGCGAAACAAAGAGCAGCATCGAGAGCTGTAACGTACGTGGCGGCGCGGTAATAAAGTGTGAAGAAAATTACTTCCTTCCCCTCCTCGGTGATTAGTTTATGCTCTGAAGTATGAGGACCGGATTGATGGCCGTTGTAATTTTATCCTGACTGAAGCTGCTGGAGTAGATTTGAGAGGCGGAAATAGCACTACAAATCTGCAGAAGATGAAGCGGGGTCCTCCGAAGGACCCAGAGGCTTGAAATGGTGCTCGTATTCAAAGCAGGATTTTAAAGAGAAATAGCAGTGATTCATATAATCATGTATTATATTTTCATATAATACATGCTTGAAACAGTATTTGCAGCAGGTTCAACTCTGAACATTTCTTAAAGGCGTTTAGGGGCGTTAGGGGCGTTACCTCCCACCAAATACAAATACTTACTTCGAGATAACTCATTTTTCTTTCCTCCCCCTCTGACAATTAATGTCAGGACTGGCGGTTTTGGCCTTTTGGCTCAGCACAAGGTATCCCTACATAGAGTATCTCACAGAACCACAGAATGGTTGAAGTTGGATGGGACCTGTGAAGTGCATCTAGTCCGACCCCCTTGCTCAAGCAGGGTCACTTAGAGAACATTGCTCAGGACCCTGTCAGATGGCTTTTGAATATCTCCAAGGATGGAGACTCCACAACCTCTCTGGGCAACCTATTCCAGGCTATCTATGCCCTGTAGGTATCTACAGGGTATCTATCTGCTGTTCTCCGCCCCAGCAGGATACTCTCCAGGCCATGGATTAGCAGACCCTTGCTCCGAGGGATTTATTCACACAACGGCGCTGCCCAGCCGTGATTTCAGCAGGGATCCTCCAGGAATGCGACACCTTCGCTCAGGAACAACCTGGCTAGTTCCCCAAGATATTCTGCCCCCCGTTCCTGGGCTACCACCATCAGCTCCCCTGGGTGACATTGCATGTGCCACCAGCAGCAGGGACGGCCAAACTGAGCCCAAGCCCTCGGCTGTTAAGCAGAGCACCATTTCGCCCTGGCATCAGTGGCCACACAGACTCACAGTGTTAACAAGCATCATTGCAAGGAAAAATACTCAAAGCACATAAGTAACACAAGGTACCTGTGTTTCCCAGCCGAGACGTTTCCAGGATAGCGGCAGCGACACTTCCGACAGACAGCATTTACGAATCATTATTAACAAAACAAAGCACTTTAAAGAGAGTCACCTCAGGGCACTCTGGCCCCTGTTAAAACAGACTTTTCAAAAACATTTATAGACTTAAATAAAACTCATTTTGGAACGCCAGCAAAATTGCCTCCAGGTTTCACTCTGGCTTTGCTACCAGTCTAGTCCTTAAAATTACTCACCAGGAAAGGGAAGGTTTTTTTCCCAGCTAAAGGTTCCCGTGTGTGTGCAAGTCGGCTATGAGAGCCCTGCCAGAATGCAGCTGGCCAGATGTGGGTGGCTGAGATTTGATGCAGTGTATATACCAGATTGTCATTATTGTTATTACTATTATTATTATTGTTATTATATGTATTGCAGCTCTGCCTGAAAGATTTCATAGGCAGACAAAGGATAGGAGTAACAAATGCTACAAAGGAAGAACTCAGGCACACTGAGATCAAATGATTTGCCCCAGGTCACCCAGGAGGTTGGTGGCAGAGCTGGGAAATGAGCTCAGATTTCCTGAGACCAGATCAGCCTCTTTAAAACAGAACTAGCTACAACATCGCAGCTGGGAAGCGTGAAGGTGCCTGTCACACTGGCACGCAAGCTGCTGCCTCAAGAGCCCGACCTGCACCTATAACATTGTGCCCTGGAAGCTGCGCTTTATACTTGTGCCAGTAAATGCAAAAACCTCATTAATAAGAATGAGAGAAATGGCTGCAGAAATGCGTTTGCTGGTAACTTTCACTCTCTTGCTCATATTGTTAACACACCCGGCTCCAAATGCTGGGTGGCAGATGGAAGTACTCATTGGTCTGATAGATTTATGGATGTCTGAATCCTTGTGGCAGTACATATTGCCTTCAGAACAACATTTTCTTCACTGTGAGCCAAGTCCTGGTTCAGTTGAAGTTATTGGAAGTTTTGCCACTGATTTTAATGGGATTAGGATTTGGATATGTGTCTGCAGACACAAAATAACCTTCTAATGCAAATTTGGAAAACAAGAGTTGAATTAACTGGGGTGAGACTGAGGAATGAGAAAAATGAAAGCCCTGGTAAGATTTAGGACTGAATTTTGCTCCGTCTCTGTCTCTCTCTTATTCTAGGGAGACAGTTCCGTGGCCATGTCGGAGATCATCTGAGCACATCTTCATCTTGCCCAAGAGCTGACAGGGAGTGAATGAGGTAGGGAAAGCAACGACTGTTTTCATCTCCAGTCAACCAGTTGTAATCCCAGTTCATATTATTAGTGACCAAAAGTCGTTACTCGTGCGGCTTTTGTCTGGTGCACTGCATATGAAACCAAGCATTTTTCTCTGCCTGGTTTCCAGCAGATAATTGTCTATACCACATAAAAGGTCTTGAATCCAAGCATGAGATGAGGATGCTGCTGTGCAGCAGAGGATTGAAGGGAGATGGGGACTGAACTAAACAGAAGACTTTGGCCTAAGAAAGGTCCAAACACATGCTTAGAAATAATTTCACAGAAGAGGTAAGAGATAGAAGCAGGGATAACTGGCCAAAGAGTTTTAGGTAAGACAAGCCGAGGCTTGAACATTCATGTGATGCAGACCCTAGCACAGTTTGGGTTCTGCTGCCTCCTCACTTGAAGGAGTTGGCCAGAAGACTTTGCTTACTGCAAACATTTCTGGCTGAGAAAACACCAAGAAACACACGACATCTCAGAAAACAGACTCTTCTAGGATGATTTCTAGCATATTCAGTGTAAAATCTTGGTTAGAAAACTCATGAGTACATAAATTGGTAACATGGTGGCAGGATGCTGCTCTTGCGTATAGACACATTTCTGAAAAATTGCAGCTCTAAAGCACAACAGGCAGGGGCTGAAGATGTCCAACAGCTCCCAGAAGTTTGTGCTTAGTTGCTGTGAGTGACACCATTTCCAAGCACACATGTGAAAGAATTCATGCCGGGGATCAGCTTTTTATGACACTTATGCTTCTCTTTACTCTTTGGCAGGTGACGGGAATTTATATCACAAGATACCACAATATGTGAAGCTGGGTTTCGTAGCCAGGGCAGACCAAGACAAGCTGATAACGTCTGGACTTGATGAGTTCCTGGCTACTCTGAAAATGCCAGGAAAGCTACTGATGCACTTGGTGGGGCTAGGGTTGTATCCAGGTTGCATGTCACCTCCCGCAAGTCATCTCGGTTTCCTCCCGGGGAAAAGAGCACTTTACCCAAAAGACCATTTCTGAAGCTGAAGCCAAAGACCTTCCACCAAGTTCACTGAGCTCCCTCAGTCTAGCAGGAGAGAAAAACTGCGGTGAGCGCAAGTCATTTTGCAGCTCTATCTTGAAAGGAGGAGATGAATTCCTTCCTCCTCAGCTGCTCGGCTTGGCCAGCCCCAGCTGTGAGCACACGGCAGCTCTCCTCCCTGGCAGGGCGAGATAGCAGTATGGAAATCGCTGCCCCTGGCTGATTGCACAAGGCAGGTGTGATGCCAAGAACATCGTCACCCGCTTCGCTTGCCAAGTACCTGGATGCAGCACGAATGAGCACATCCTGCAGATAGCTCTGTCAGCCGATGAGCACATCCCCCTTGGAGATAGGATGACTGAACATGCAAACTAATGTGCTTATGATTCTTTCATGTGCAGAGCTGTAACAGATGTTTAAAGATCATCTTCTGGCACTGGGGCAGTGTCTAGGAGGCCCTGGATAGGAGCTTTCTTGGCACACTTGTTTTCTTCAGATGAGCTGAGGGGGAAAGTTCCTGCTAGTGATTATTTTCTGTCTGTGTGCAAGGGCTTCTGATGTGTGCCCCAGCTCATGTGTCGGGGAATGCCAGCCAGATAAATGCTATTTTCCTCTTCCCTGAGGGTCTCTGTCTCTCAGCAAGCCCTGTAAAGGCCCCTAAGACATCCTCTTTGGTGACATTAGTAATTAAAAGCCTGCAGCTGGAAGCACCTTCTACTTTCATTGACAGTGCTTGGTGCAAACATTAATCACAGGTGATGCCCACAAGAATCTCAGCCAGCAATAACAGGGATATATGCAGATGTTATGCTGAATCTCTGAAGAAAACACTGGTGTGATTGTGCTCTCCAGGGATGGCCCCTGACACTAGAGGAAGACACCTCGAGCTGCAGTGTTTTGGGCGCCGTTATATAAGGTGGTTGGTCTCTTCGGTAGCACTTCTGCAGTTTGGCTGCTCTCTTCTCCTCGAAAACTGAGGCAGAGTCATAACAGATTTGCCTCCAGACATCTTGACGCATAATAAATAGGCCTTTGTAATAATTAGACTGTTGCCAGCACGGCGTGAACATGAAGCTTTGCTTCACCCTGCGATTGTGCTGCCAGCAGAGCCCTGGGTTTATTTTGGGACGTGGCGGTAGCAGCCAGGGGAACAGGCAGCTCGGCAGAGGACGGTCATCGAGGCTTGACCGCTGGGTGCAGCTGCTGGCACTGTGTTGCTTTCAGCAGGTCCTGTGTTCAGAGATCTTCAGGAGAGCACGGCGCCTGGTCCAATGTCCAAGCAGGAACAGAGGTTGTTAGAACAACCACCATGTGGCACTGGTGGCCAGAGATAGCAACTGCAGGTCACTCAGGTGTTAGCGAACACAGCCATGCATTTTGGCACCCAAAGGGAGGACCCTACAAATGTTGGGTGAGGAGCTCTTTAAAAATCTGGCCTGAGTCTTTCTGCAACTCTGATCTCCACGTGTAGCAGGCGAATAACTGTAACTCCTTTCTTTCGTCTTGTCCATCTTCTTGCACGCCAGCCAATGCATGGACTTTCTCTGGGTGTGAGTATATTTGATTTACAGCTTGCTGAGACTTTAAACTTCCTATTCGCCATTTCTACTGAACAGTCAAATACAGAAGCAATCGGGATCGAATCTAACAGAACGCTATTTTCCTGCTATGAAATCCTATAGCAACAATTGAAGTCACCTCACTGAGGACCCCGGCCACTACATCAAAAAACAGCGTCTGCAGCGCCACCGCCATGCTGGTGGATGACCTACTGGTGCAAGTCCCATTTCATCAGCGGGATTTTTCTTGCAAGGCAGCTAAAATGACTTTGGCAGACTCAACATGTGAGCCTGGGTTCAGCTAGCTTACTGCAGGACTACCTGTCTTTAAACAAGGAAGGAGCATTTATTCTCAGGGATTGGTCCGGAGTCACTGCAAGACACTAGGACCTTTTAACTGATTATACAGATCTGGGATCAGACTCTTACTGATTGCTGGAAAAAATTAGACCTCCTTTTCCAAACTGTTGTTGAGTAGAGACAGAGAAGATGGAGACATAGATAAATGGGGCATCAAAGACATTTTCATAGCATAGACTGGGATACCATGAGGAGAGCTCATCCACCCCCCCTTTCCTAATTTATCAGTTGTGCATTCTGAACACCGGCTTTCGGTAAAAGGATATTTCACTATTAAGTTGTAAGGGGAACCCTACCGCCTAATGGCCAAAGTTAAAGGGAGTTTTTTCCCCAGGAGCCAAAAAAAAGGCCCAAAGTAAGGTTTCTTCCACGTAGTAATTAAAACTGAAGGCAGTTGCTCTCAGCCTGTGTCAGTAGAATGCAAAACAGTAATTTCTCTCCCACTCTTTTGGATTTTGTTTTTAGCAATGGGGCTATAACACCATGACTTTGTTTGCAGCCTCGTTGAACACGAGGTTTAATTCATTAATGTTTATAAAGTGCTTCAAGATCTGCAGCTGGATAAGTGCTAAGAAGTATTATTGCTGTAATACAGATGAATTTGCTTATCTCCCATGTAAATCAGCTTAAAACATTAGTCTGAAATTAACAGCTCTGGGGTTAACAATAGGCTCAACCACACACTAAACTGCAGCACTTATCATATCACAACATTACCCTTATTAATTACACGCCCTGCTGTGGTTTTTGGACCGAAATCAGCTGCACTTCAGATACGGGCAGCCGGACAGCGCCGAGAGGGAAGTGTTTGTAACTGTACGACACATATGTTAATCGTGAAATTAAACAGATGGCCCAGTCACTCATCAGTGAAAGTCCACCAGGGGCTGTAAGAAAGAAGGAGATTTCCTATGTAACATAACAATTTGGACATCAGAAGGTTTCGCGTTACAAGATTTTTCTTTATCCCCCACCTGAAACTTTTCAGGGGTAACGTCAGGGAATTTCATCCGGACTCGGGATACTAATCTAGCTTTAGGCCGTTTTGATCCGTCCGTTAAGAGCCGGCAGCCCGCTCCGCGGACCTCGTGTCAGCGTACGCCGTGCAGCAGAGGGGCCCCGCGCGGCGACGGGGACGTGCCCGGCGCTGGCCAAGCCTGCCCGGCTCCAGAAACCCTCGCGGGCGACGGTCTCGTGAAAGAGCTGAACTCGGCACGCGCTGCGTCGTGCACCGGCAGTCTGCTTTTAGGGGCTGCGGGGCAGCGGAGCGGGAGCAAACGCCGCTTGGCGCGCGTCTGCGCTTCTCTGCCGAAGCCGCTCGTGTCAGGTCGGCCGCCAAATCGGATTTCGAGCCCTGTGACCGCAAAGCTCACATCAAACTCAGCCTACAACTTTTACTTATTCTAAGCATCATGCACAAAGAATATCTACTGTAATTTCGTCTGGCATCAAACTATGTAAAAGGGGGATAATGGGTCCGGTTAAGATTAAAGTCAACTTCTGAATTCTGTATCCTTCTTCACTTATACACATGAAAGGAATGATTATCACTACTTCTTAATGTATTTCTGGCAACGGTTAGCAGTTCTAACCAAAAATCAGGGCTCTGATATACACATGCCTGGTAGAGACAGCTTGAACACAAGATGATTTACAATCTAAGAGGACACCAAAGAAAGACTAGATGAAGGAAAGGAAGGGTTATTATCCTCAGAGCACCCAGAGCCAAACTTTCAATGGTATTTAAATGCCTAGCAGCATTTTCAAAACTTGACATCTAATTCCCTTTGAAAACCTGTTCCAGATTTGCAGAAGTGGTCAGCTCTCCCAACTGGAGATACGTTTTCAAAAGAGCTCAGATCCTAATTAGACAACAGGCAGATTTTCAAAAGTGCCCAGTGTGGGGCACCGAGACGTTCCAGAAAAATCGGAGTAGGAATCAAAATCCTCATTGAGAGCAGGAAAATTCAGGTTTACACAGCTACTACCAGCTGCAGCTTCAGCTAATATTTCAGTCTGGTGCTTAATCAAAAGGCCATCTGGGAAGAAATAATTTCTTTTAACTTTACTTAAGCAAGTATTTACCTTCTTCCTCTTCTGCAACATAGAAAACCATGGGTATCCTTCTCTTCCCATCGTGTTCAAGTTCCTACACAAAACAGTTTTGGGAAATTAGAGCTATTATCTCTCTTTGTTTAATATTTACAGAAAGGGGATTCTCATTTTATCTTATTTTATTCTAAGGTCATCTTGAGTTGGGTTTTTTTTTTTCATTTTCATTCTGAATACAGAAACTTTTCATTTTACTAAACTCCTTTTGAAATTGACTTTGGTGTTTAATAGAAACCAGAGAATTTCTATTTCAAAAATACCAATGAATATGAAAAAAATGCTCATCTATATTTTCCATGTGTGATAAAATGATTTCATGATGAGCCCAAATTAGAGAGCAGGTGAGGAAAATGAAACTGGGAGATGAAGAAAAAGAAATCTTTGTGAACTTTTCTCACACACCCAAAGGCATGATGTGGATTTCAATCTTTACCATTTTCTTTTAAGTAAAACAACAACAAAAAAGAAGTCTGGATCTGTTAATGAAACGTAACCTGGCTATCCTTTCACCAAGAAAAGATGAAGCAGCAGATTTGCCCAGGAATAATACCAGCTCAAAACCATCCTTACCAAAGTAGATGTCTTGTATCAGGCTCTTCAGCTCCTGTAAGGCTCCGGGTGAGTGAATGGTGTGAGGTTTCGGATGTGCTGGGGTCCCGAGGACAGGAAAATCCTGGGTGAGAACATTTCATGCTTCCTGAAGGGAGGTCTCCGAACAGCCCCAGAGCTTTACTGGGCACCGCTGGAGACTCTGCTGGGTCACAGCACTTAAATCCGGGGTGACACATCCCTCACCAGCCTCATTCAGCCCAACTCCTGGCAAGCACGTAGCGGGAACGCATCCCCGCAGTGCTGCATCTGTGCTCGGGGGCCAGCACCAGCCGCGTTCAGGGCACTGCTCAGGCATGCAGAGCAATGACAGTGAGACGTAGCTTGGTGAGCTGGTCCTGCCTAATGCACCATCCACTTCAGCCTGGACACCTGGCAAGCACCCCAAAAGCCTAGCAGGTCTCGCTACAGTCAGGATGGGGGAATTAGTGCCTCCATCTGAGCACCTGGGAAAGGGGCTCCAAATCCCACCACTGGCCTCTGGGCACTATCTGGATTTTTTAGGATGCATCTAAAATTTTAGGATACCTTTTGCACTGGTTTTGGAGAGGTGGGAGGCTGGGAATCATTCCTCATGTGCATATTCATATCTGATTCTGGGTCTGGTTTAACCTCAGGAGGAGCCTGGGTTGAAAAGGGTCATGCAAGGTCTCTCTCTGCCATCTCGCCAAGTCAATGAGGCATGGGGCTGGATTACAGGAGCACCATCATATAAAGTTTATGCCCAGCTGCGACTGCCGAGGAGAAGAGCCAACCAAATGGTCATCTATCATCCTCTTGCCAGATGTGGGAATGCACAGACACAGCTGGCAAGCGGCATGATACAGCAGTGCGGAAGCATCTGGCTGAAATGAATAGAGGTCTGAAACCATCCTCTGTTTGCCTCTGACATTTCAGAACCTGGACTTTGCTTCTTACACGTTTCTAGAGCATAAATTACCAACCATGACTCCCTCTTCTTTCTGCAGCTCAGAACTGGTTACCCTGCAAACACACGGCTGGCACTGCCCCAACTCCAGACAGCTCAGGGCTTGTGAACGACTTTAACCGGAGAGTTCGTCGCCTTTTGGGAATTATATAATGAGAGCAGAAAGGCCTTGTAAGGCAGAAATAGAAGTTAGGTGCTCAACCCAAAATTTTCACTGAGAGGATTTGTGCTGCAAGAAATTTCCTCTCTTTGGTTTTACTTAACACCAAACTGCCAGCAGAGAGGGAGTAACAACGTGACGTGCACTGAATAAATAATGTTGCAGTTCTTGTTCAATACTTTCTTTTATTTTCTTCTCCTTTCCCACTCTTTCTCCCTTGGACAGGACTCCCTGACATTGTCACATCACAGAGGGTCAGACAAGATGATCTCACAGGTCCCCTCATCCCCTTGATGTCCCCTTAACTCCTCTATCTTCCAGTTCTGTGACATGCTTCAGTTTCACAGGGATTAATGACCAGATGGAATTAATGGTCCTCAGCTGCAAAGTAAGACTTCAGCTCCTCCCAGATGGTCAACATTTACCCCTGCAGGTCAATCATTACTGCTGACCTCCAGGTCTAAGAGCCCTGAAAAAGTCATCACTTGCTCCCGCAGCTGGCTGGGCGCACCAGGAACAGGGCTAGGGACAAAGCCCAGAAGCAATCCCCCAGCTTTGGAGACAAGTGCTCCTGCATGTGGTGCCTCTAAATGTTGACCTGCTAAGCGAGCTGTTAATCAAAAGCCGAGACGCTCTAGTCATGGGAACCTTGCGAATAATTTCTCATTGATTAGAGATGTCTTCAAGCAGCGCTTATTCACTGGGACATGCTGCAGCAGCAAGTATCAAACGGTTCTTTGTCAGCACAGGGAACTCTATCCGGCTTCTCATAATCCGCTGAAGGCACAGCTTGGCTTTCTCTGCCTGCATGGAAGCTTCAATGTCGTTACAATCAGCAGAGCCCGGTGCCAGGACATGGACAGAGAGGAGATTTGAATTACCTATGCCTGCAGCTCAGTTGCTGCAGGGGACCTGGGGGGGGGGGTTGTTCTGGCAGAAATGGGGCACTGGGAGGGGGCATCTCCCAGGACATCAGCCACCCACATGATGAAAGTTCAGCGCTGAAAGCTCCAGAGAGCTCCCCAAACTGGTTCAGCTCACCACATCCACCCCAAGCCACCCCCAAGAGGAATGTGAGGTTTTCCAGTGTAGAAGATGGTAAACCAAAAAACTTACAGCGTGACTCAGAGAGAGGAATCAAGGGCATAGTGAACATCTTCTGCCAGAGAACAAATGCCCGGATCACACCAGGAAGCAGTGAGGTTCCCATGACACAAGGGAAGGCAACAGCACCCAGCAGTCCTCACCAGTCCAGCCTGGAATAAAACTTCACTAATTCCAGCATGGGTCTGACCTTGAGCAGCCCAGAAAGTTTCCTGTGTCCATCTGCATTATTTATCAGCATCCAGGGAGCTCCTCACACCCTCCACAGCTCTGCGCCCACAGTGCCCGTGCCCAGCTCCAGGCCTGCATGGTGCACCCACCAGTGCTAAAAGATTTCCCACTATTACTAGGGAGACCAACATCTCATCTGCCTCCAGGTTCGTGAGTCGCTCCCAGTGGGAGAGATGGGCTGAGCAGGGCAGGGGTGCTCCTGCAGCGACAGCAGATCAGGCAAAGCAAAGTCTGTGCCAGTCAGCAGCTAGCTGCAGGAACAATTTCAGATCTTCATGAAATCATCAACCCTGTGTCCTGGGATTATGAGCTCAAATAAAATGCCCAGAGGACCTGTCAGGCTAACAGCAGGGAGGGGGAAGTTTCTTTCCCTTGGTGGGCAAATTACATACTTAATAATAATTTACCTAGAAGGTCTTAGTCAGTTCAGGCCTTGAGATCTGGAGCATCAGGGCCACGGAGCCCATCACCGGGCATCCAGACGGCGGGTGCCAGCAGAGGCACTCCCCCACCAGCTACCACGGCTCCTGCAATGCAGGACAGCTGCAAATAAATGTGCAACTCATAAAGCTGAAAGGGCTCTGCAAGCTATTAGGTAATTAAGCAAAGTGAGGGCTTGGAGCGCCTGGCTGCTGCTTCCAGCCCATGGCTGTGCTCTCTTTAGAGTCTGATTGGATAAAGGATTTTTATTAACTTCATATTTTTGCTTCTAATTTTCCTCTCTTTTCCTTTCATATTGCAGGCCCTGAGCTCCTCTGGTCTTGCGGTGATGTTTATTGGCACTGGCAGGTTGCAACACCCCTGCAGGCTTCCCACAGACAAACCCCAGAGTGCAGACCACGAACCGGAGCGACTTCATACGATGCCTTTGCTGTGAAATTGCTCAGGCACTTCCCTCCCGGTTTCCCTCCTGCTCTCCCCACCTTCCCAGCTGGAGCCTCCCCCCCACCGCGCCACTCTTTTTCCAGCAGAAGAGGCAGCAGGCCCAGAAAAGCAGCTGGTTTGCAGGGCACCACCGCACTCGTCTCCTCGCCGCTCCTCGAGGCTGTGGCTCGAGCTAGGGACCAAACCCCCGTGGGCTGCAGCAGTGGCCACTTCTGCCTGTTACAGCGCTGACTCTAGACAAGGGGGGAGGGAGGGAGGGTGGTTTTGAAGTGACACCAAAAGGCTCAGACGCTCACTCTTGGCTCCAGCATAGACCGCCCCCTCCATCTTCAATGTCATGTCAGTCAGCACCATCCAACCCGGACACCTGGGAACCTGCACTTTGACCCCTTCAATACACTTTTCATTCCTACTATCCTCAAAGTGTGAGCATGACCCTTAAAATACAAGGGTGTGTTTTTGGTTTCCTAGTGCCAGTGTTTGGACACCTACTATTTGGTCCAGAGAGCTTCCCATCCTTTCTTTGCAGCAACAAGACGAGGGGAGTCCCTGCCACCTTTCTGGAAGCTCTCCATAGCTTGTAGATGTTGATATAAAACACCCTGGAATTTATTTAACCTCCTGCAGTTGCTTGTTCTGCCCCATCGAACAATGGACTCCGGTTTGCGAGCGGGCTGAATTGGCTAAGTTGTCTAATTCTTCGCGATGCTCACAGGCACATCTGCTAATAACAGCTGGCTGCCAGCCCAGCCTCCCTTTTTTAATATCGCTTTGGGGTTTTACTGGTAGTGTCTCTGGATAGAAGGAGGGAAAGAAAAAAAGCAGCAAGCCCCCAGAGTGCCACCAGTGAACCAAAATAAAAGGCGGCTGGGAAAGCGTCTGTTCGACTAGCAGCGGTGCCCGGTTTTGGTGGCCCTCCAGCAGCCTGTTATAATAGCAGGGGAGTGGCTGGGTCACTTGAAGATTTATTTCAGCCCCTTGTCCTGGCTGGAAGGAAGCACAAAAGATGCTTTGTTTCTGCGACCAGGAGAAGCGGAGCGCTCCAGCCTCCAATTCTCCCGCTTGCCAGCGGAGCCTGATGCACTCCTCCATGTGGGATCCATTTGAGTCTGAAAACTTGACAAGAAATGTCATAGCAACACCAGGACGTTCCCCAATCCAGCACAGCAGCGGCAGCTTATTTGTTCGGCGCTCAGCTGCTGTGCACAATCAGTGCAGCATGTAGCATGCAACGGGGTTTAAAGCCACGTCGGCAATATCTGGCTGTGTCGAAAAGATGGTCTGTCCACGGGGAGCGCTTTCTGAGCCGCACTCGGCATTGTTTCAGCTGCCAGGCATCTCGTCTGGCTCTTGCAAACCCTTGCCTCGCTCAAGCACTTGCAAACCTTTCAAGCGGTGCCGTCTCCTTCCCTTGGCGTTGCTGTCGTAGTCAGTGTAAATGCCACGGCCCAGCTTCAGGAGTGTGTTTAGGTTCCTAACTTCCATCTTAATCAGCTGGACTTAGGACTCAAAAGATGATGTTAGATCTGGACCTGCACATCTCTATCAGCTAATTTTCTTTTAAGTCCTTACTCTTTACTGCTGCAAATAAAAGCTCTTTAAGAACGCAGAGAAAATGTAACTGATGCCTTTGTGAGTTTGTGAACAGCCTGAAATAATAGTTCTAAGCAGCAGAAGTTGCTGCCTTCATTTTAACTATGAAATTTGATGCTACTCAGAAGGGAAGGAGGTAGACTCATCTTTGGAGAAAGGGTTATAAAGGGCATTTTGTCACTTGTGCAGGGGGGCCAGAGCTGTGACACTGGCAGTTCTCAGAGAGGCCATGGTGTGGATAAGCCTCTCACAAAAGTAATTAGAAGGTGTTGGTTCATATGTAGGGCATCTGTTGGAAGAAACTCAAAGTGTTGAGGGCTCTGTCAGAGGACCTGTACCAGTAGGACTCTCTTATTTTAAATAAATAATTCTAAATAATTAATTAATCTAAATAATTTTGGGGGGACATTCATTCACTTGTCCCTGTTAAAAAGAGAGCCACTGCAGTGTATTTCTCTGATCTGCTGGAACAAACTATTCCCCTGGTGAAAGAGAAAAGGTCATTTGGTGTAGCATGGCAGCCCGTAAGGTAACAAGAGAAGAGTTTGGCAAGCAAAAGGCCCTGCTCAGAAATGGCTCTGTCCTTGCTGGCCAAGCCAACACTGAGCTTGGGTGGCTTAATTTTGCCATGTAACACTCATTTGTCTTGGGATGTCTTTTATCAGCATGACCTGAGCCCAGAAATATTCAAATCCTTCCTCCAAGCTCAGTTGCAGGATGGTGCCAGACCCCAATAGGAAGGACCACCCAAAAGGATCTCAGTTTTTCAGGATTTTGCTCACTGGAGGGAAAGCAATGAGGCGTATTCCCATGGTACCAGGATCACCAGCCATCACAGATGGTCCCAGAGCCTCTGACATCTCAAAGGGATGACACTCCTCAACATGACTTCCTGGGTCACCGTTCATTTCTTCTCTGCTGAACTCCCGCAGCGCCACAGCCTCTGCCACTGTCACTCGGGCTCACCTCCCCATAGTGATTCTTCTTGCCCAGACTGTAGCCAAATCCTTGTTGTTTTTGGCACTCTCCACACCTGGAGAAGGCCAAGCCCCAGATCCATTTGACCTCACAATGCTCAGCTAGCTCAGCTCACGGGTCTCTTCCCCATGGATATTTCCACCTCTGCCTTCTACCATCTGCCTAATAGTGACTCAAGTGGACTTTAATGTCGAGGAAAAGGAAAAACCTTTAAAAATCCCTTTTTAATTTTTACTGTTTCCTTTAATGTTTGTGTTCTCTTAAACTACCATGTTTTCCAGGCCAAAGATGCTGTGTGGCTGCCTGGGAAGTGCTTCCCTCTTTGGAAGCACTGCCATTAGCAACTAATAAATGTCAAGATAAACTCCATAATCACTGATTGTTGCATCCAGAACTTAAAGTTTCCTGGATTGTTTTACCTTTAAGCAAAACCACCATTTCACTAAATTGACACATTTTTAGTGCCAGAAAGCACCATTAGGTCTTCTAACCCAACCTCAAGGGACAGATTTCAGGCAGCGAGCATATAATATTCACAGCATACTTGCTGTAAAGTGGCTGAGTGCAGGACTCAAACGTGGGTACAATAGTCCCAAGGTATTACTGTGAGCCACCCGCACCCAGCCACGAGCTGATAGCCATAATAAGGTGACCTTGTAATTCTGGCCACCTGCTGGTCCAATTAAATTATGGACATCTGCAAAATATAAGTCAGGAGACTCCCTGTGTCCTTGCGGTGCATGAGTTGTATTTTATAATGATTCCAAAACAGTTCTAAGTGAAAATAAGCCATCCTGCACAAAAGCTAACACAGGCAGGGTGCAGAACTGAAAAAGAACTGGAAAAAATTAACTTCTGGTATATATTTCCTATGGTTCCTTTCAGTTAACTCGCTGCAATGCTTAAAATACTTCCTTGCCATATGAATCTGCTGCGGTATATTTAACACATTACCGGTATAAAATGATTCAAGCGCAAACTTCTTTTATCAGCAAGATCCAAACTACTTTTCCTCCCTCTAAACCAGTGATGGAGCTAAACCAAAACCACAGATCTGATCACTCCCTGAACATTTGGGTAAGTTTGGATCTTCAATCTAACTTCATGTACAGTCCTAATTTGTTAATAGGCCCACACCTAAATCCCAAATCCAAATATTGTGGGATTTGGTGGTTGTTCTTTATAACAAAGTGATCCAAAACTCCATTTCTAGGAGATTTAGGATATGAGGAAGTTTGGTTCTGACAAGAAGCAGCCACTGATGGCCCTCTTCTAAAGAAAACAGAAGGGAGAAACGAGAATGTTACCCCTCTTGTGTTTGGACAGAAGATTTTATTTTGTTCCAAAATTGTCCTGGCGAACCCCCTGCTTTGGGGCAAAACAATGAAATTTTACAGGGTGAAGAAATAATATATGTTTTTGGGGATTTGTCCTAAAGGGACTTGGGATTTTTTTTTTTTTTTTAAGGAAAATTGCACCAATTCTTTTCTTCAGGCATGTTTCAGGCAGTTTCTCTTCCACTTTTGATATCAGCATAGTGATAACCAACAGATAAAGGCAAGGAGCCACAAGAGGGTTTGCTCTTTGCTTCGATCTCTTTAGAAACCACCAGTTTCTCAGACAGATCTGGCTGCTGGCATCCGCTGTTGTGCTGCCAGCATGGTCCTTGCCAGGCTGTTGGACCCTCTCCCAGGCTGCTCCCAGACATGGTGCAGGAATGGGCACAGGCATGGGACCATTCCTGATAGATGTCTGGGTGAAGCCATGCTGTTTTAGAGGCTAAGAGAGTTTAATAGTGTGGATGATGCCAGACTGTTAGTCTCCGGACCAGAGAATGACTCCTGGTAATGTTTACTTTGTTGATATAGATGTAGCCATTGAGGTCAATGAGACAAACTGCAGAAACAGACTCATTTAAGTACTTTGAGAGATCAAGGCTGAAGCAAGTTAAGAGTCTGGTCTATAAACTCTTTGTCTTTTCTCTCGATAGGAATAACACAGGCAGCAGCACTTAAAGCTGTATCACTAACCCAAAATCGCAGTTCTGAGCAAGGTGTTGAGCTCTCCCTCTGAGAGCATCTCTAGCCTCCCAGACCCATTCAGTCCTTAGCTCTCTTTTTAACCCCTGTAGTCAGTGGGACTTATCTGATGCTCTGGAAACGTCTTAAGTGTGAAGTGGACCAAGTCAACCAAACCCATTCTGTAGTCTGCCAAAAAAGACCCAGATCCTGGCTGTGTCTGTCTCATCCTGTCATTGTGCCCATTGGCAATACTTTTAAGATCCCATTCTCTGGCTTGTCGCACCTTATCATGAATACTTTCCCAGTAGAAAAATCGAAGAGGAAACCTTATGACCACCCTGTCCTTTAAGTACTCTTTGAAGAATGACCTAGTTTGGATGACTCCATACCCAAAGTGCCATTGATCTTCCAACACATGTCCCACAGGGCAGCTCCCCAAAGACGGCATCACTGCATATTGAAATCACATTTCCTAGCCTCTTCAAAGCTTCCCAGCATAGTCAGATCTTCTATACCACAGGCAAATGCCTTACCAGACCCTTACCACTCAAGGGACCACAATGAAAGCCAGATTACTTCATCAACAAAACAATGCCTGGAGAGCCCATGTATGTCACTCGTGGGCTTGCCTCCATCTCCATGCCATACCAGCCTCCCTTTTCATACTCCCCCAGTTGTTCCGCCTGCCTCCAGACAGCCTGATGGACTTGTTTTAGGAAGTTTTGCTTGAGTGCTTTCATACGCTATCACCCCTAATGGTTTGCCCAATTGTCCTGGTTACAGTTTGATCTCTTCCACAATTCACCAGACAATCTCCCTTCCACGATTCGAAGGCACTTGTAAGAATCCTGCATCTTTTGCTTTTGCTGCTCCTTTGAATTCTTCGAGGCATCTGTGGCTTTGTAGACCAACAAGGCCTGGGCATATCCCCTGAGTTTAATTATGGGTCACGTAATGATGTGCTAGAGAGCAAAAGAATAATTGGGTTCAGACACCCAGTTTTGGTGTCTCTGTGTGGATCTACTGATTTATAAGGACAGATTTGAAGGTGAATAGGCAGGTCCTTATCTGTAAAATGGCATAACATTCAGGCAGGTATTTCACTGCCTCACAGACTGTCAGAGAGCCTTCCTCCAGAGTTAGGTTTATAAATCACTCTAAGGCGACTGTATACAAGTTTGGTACATATATACACTCATAATCACTGAATGCTTTGTTTAACATGTGCTTCCACAGGCCGCCCTTGACTTGAACAGGGATGCTTTTTCTTAACTTGATCGGCTTTGGCAGCAGGCAATGCAAGCAGCCATTGAGATGCCAGGAGGTCATCTTGTCAATCCCTGCTCAAAGAGGGGCCAGTTCTTTGGTAGATGAGCTTCAGGCTACGGGCCTGAATTTCATCACAGCTTGAAAAACCCAACACGGCTGAGAACTCTGCATGTGAGTAAAGTTACTCACTGAGAAATAGCTGCAAGAGCAAAGCTGAAAAGCACCTGGGCTGCAAGCCAAAAATATTTTACAAATATCATTAAAAAATGCTTATTTTCTCAGCATAAATTAGTGGAAACTGCTTCAGATCAGAAGGCCTTCTGCATTGTGTTCTGAACCACTGTGGGTTTTGAGAAGCTTTCACAGAAGCTCTAGAGAGCAAGTTTTTTCAATGGCAGATTATTTTTGTGCATTAATTTTGCAGAAAGGGTATGCTTCTACATGCCACATAACCTGTTCTTGGAAATCATCATTTTGCAGGCTTTCTGGCTTCAAGGATGTGGGAGATATGCACACCTATAGCCCGCCCTGAGATGGTGCTGAGGTGCTTGGTGGTGGATCAGGCACTCGCAAGATGCTCTGCTTTGAAGCCAGAGCTCGGATGGATATCCTGACCTGGTTTCATAACTTGTCTTCACTCCCTCCATCTCACATCTGCATGACTTTGGAAGAAGAGACACAAACAGGGAGGAGACTTTAAAAATAATCTTGGGCAAAACAACATTTTTGTATTTAGGGTTCCTCAATGTGCTCCTTGGTGGTAAATCCCTCTGTGTGAATAAAACTCCACCAGCCTCTCCAGGGCTCATGCATGAAGGTCACTGAGGGATTGCTGCCAGTATTTTTTGTTGCTCTCTGTTGCATTTTTTTTTTTTACTCCAAGTTTCCCTCTTGTTTTAGTCAGCTTTCATCTCCCTCCTTTGTTTGTGCACTGTCTCATTTTGCATCTGTTTTCCCTTTGCATATTCTCCCTTCCCCCTATGTTTACTTTTGTAAGCAGACTGTTGTTTTTATTCAATTCCCCTTGGTTTTCTTTGGGTTTTTCAGTTCTTCTAATCTTCGCTGCAGCTCTCCCATTCTCTCCCCTTACCTTCCAACCCAGCGTGCTGCTGGGGCCCTGTTTCTAATTAGGTCTATTTTGTCTTGTTTACTGGACTTTTCCTCTCCCCTGTGCTGTACAGCAGCCACTTTTTTGGAGAGGGGGCTGACCAGAAGCCAGGAAGCTGCTTCTCCTTCACTGCTGTTGGTTTTATTCATTTACGTATTTTTCTTTCCCTATGAAATGAAGTGGATAGCTGCTTGAAAAGTTTACACTCCCATTGTAGCAATCACTGTGGAAGTTACTTTCATGCATGTTAAATTGCGGTAAAAAAAAATCCATCTTACTACCCTTGCTTTTTCTTTTTTATCTCAAAGTACCCATCAGATATGGACCCAATCCTACTTGCTACCACATATCCCTACAGAAAGACCCCCAGGCCAATGCCCTGGGCCCTCCACTCTCAGGTCCTCACCAACCTTCTCTAAAAGCTGCCACTGAGGAGAAGTCCAGAAACATCCTTCTGAGCTGAGAAAATAACACAGATTTCACAGTGCAGCCCCTCACTTGGATCTCCTGCAAATTTTGCCAGAATCAAACCAGCTCCAAGAGGCGCTCAGATTGTAGCAAACCTGCCTTTCCTGGCAGGGAAACAATCTGAAGAGAGAATTTCTCACTAGATCTGGTTTGCATTCAGTATTACCTTGCGCTGTCGTATCTGGGTAGTACAGCAGGGAAATGTTTGCATTCCAGGGGAAGGCAACTTTTATTAACAAGAAAAAGAATTTAAAGAGCAACATGGGTTTCATCTACTCATTTTCTTTTTTTTTTTTTGAAAAAGAGAAGGGAAGCAAAGTAAAGGCCAGCTCCTCTGCTCAGATGACTGCTTGACACAAGAATGAATCTTCTATGTCCTCAAAGCTCAAGGGTACTGTTCAATATCTGGCGAAAAAGTGGGGCTGACCAAGATGAGTAAGGGTAGCAGAATCAGGTCCTAAATTAAGAAAATTTGTGGGGAAAAATGTGCACTGGCTTTGAGAATTCCAGCAGTGCTCAAAGCCATAAGTGTTTTGTGCCACAAGGGATTAAAGAAATTTGAACTGGAGATATTGGGTTTAGTTCTCGAAAAACTTTCCTTCTCAATCCCCTTTGTTATGTTTTCTTCTTTTTTTTTTTTAATATTTGGTTCTTATGAATAGAAGTGGTTAACTCAGGACTTTATGAAACAAGAAACTTGGCTTCCACTCCTGACCCTTGCATTTGCTTTCTGCCTAGTCTTGGAGATGTCACTTAAAACTATAACTATGAGGAGACTTGGGTAGTTTTAGGTATTAAGCCTAAAGATCAGGTGAGTAAATAGGATTATCCAAAGCCAGCAAGCTGAGCATAAAATTACCTAAGACAACTTGCAGAAAATGTGAAGATGGGCAAAACCCAGGGCTTCTAGATAGCTTGTCTTGGATGAAGAAAGACACACCTATCTGCGAGTCTCCAACTGCAGTTTTCAGCTGTGAAGCCTTGTCCAACATTAGATACCAAAGCCACATTAACCCAATCTTATAGAAACCCAGAGAAAGACCCTTGGCATTCCTTGACAGTGAAAGGGAAAAGTGGGGAGGTAACTTCTCAAATTTCCCCTCTGCTTGTCTGAGGAAGGAGCTTCAATGCACATTGTGAAAAGGGTCTTGACTTTTGGAGTAGTTTCTTAGGGTTCTCCTTGGCAGGGAGGGCATTTCAGCAGGACGCCAAGCAAGTTCAATCACTGGACTGTGGGAGACAATGGGACACACATGGCAACTTCAGAAAGTCTTGTTGCCACCTCTCCTTGGTGCAAAGCCAAATACAATAACCGTGCTCAAAGAACATGTACCCGTGAGCAGGTCTAGAGGGAGGACAACGGAGCAAAGAGGTAGTCTGAGAGCTCTGCTTTGCCTCGTTTGTGACATAAGCATCTGAGCAGAGTGACATTTTCAAAGCTGGTATAGTCTTGCTGGTGGAAACTTAAAGCCCTTGGGACTTTGCCAGCAGTAATGTGAGTGTGTATAGCACTCAGCCATAAGAATATGAAGGATCCCAGTAAAATCCCATGTTGGAAGTAGCACTTATATCCATTTGTAGCTTTAGCTCAAAAGTCTGATTCTGTAATCTATCTGCACCCATGCGTGTTGGATTTCTGTTTGAGTTGTGTACAAAAGGTGAGCTGGAGTCAGTCAATTGTATAGCAAGCATGTGTTTAAATATTTCATTAGAAGGTATGTTTTGGAAAGCCAAAAAAGAGCGGCCCAATTTTAATAAATAATCATATCAAACATTTATGATGCCAAAGCCATAATATAAATCAGTATGTTTAGACTTGAGTATGATAAATAAACCTTAAAATAAATTATTTGAAAATAATTTCCTTATTCACTTACCTGCCAATTTTTCTGTACAAAGGCCTTTGTTTCTCCAGCTACTCCTGATAACATCACAGCCACCTGAAACAGCTTTTGGAGCAAACTTCAAAAGCAATCCAAAATCCATGAATCGTGTAGACATGCATGCACAATGAGAACAGGTCCTTCTAAAAAGGTTGACTAGTAAAAATCATTATCTTTCACAGAAAGTTAGGGAACAGGGACATGTGCGTAGTCCTCATTCCACAGGTTGGGTGAGGAGCACAGAACCTCAGCAACAAGCACCAAACAAGTGTGTTTTTTTCTGCTTGATCCCCTACTGCATGACAAGGATAGAAAGCATGGAAGAAGGAGGTGTCTTCAAGAGTAAAACAATTAAAGGTTTCAATCAAACTAACATCATGCTTGGTTTCAACAAGAAGGACTAGGCATGGGTCTTAGCATTTGTTTTACCACTTCCTTAGCTGCTCAGCTTTGGTGCCGGGGCATAGGCTTGAGGTTCCTTGATGTCCACAGGCAGAGCCACCCCCGAAGTTAACCCAGCTCCACTCTGCAAGAGATGGGCATCCAGCCATCCTACTGCAGGGGGAAGATGCTGACTGCAGACCTCCATCTTGGGAGCAAATCCCTCACCTCTCCTGTAACAGTGGGCAGTGGTAGCAGAGCATCGTCCTCCTCCTTGACAGCTTTGGAAAGAGAGACTCTAGAGTAGCATTTCCAAGGCCCAGGGCCCAATCCTAGCATTGCCCATAATGTAAATGACAGGGTTTCTTCCAGTCGTCTTTGTCACAGGCTCTTTGATTGCCCAGACCGGAGAGTGGTACCTTCTTGCCTGAAAGCAGCCACCCCACTGCTAGCCTAGAATAACTCCTACTTTGCAAGGATGAGAAGCAGATGAGATCTGTGTCTTAAAGTTACAATGGCTTTTTTTGTTTTAAAAACATCCAAAGGCAGATAGTTTGCCCACTGTATATTTTAGCTACTGGCAAATGTTTCTAGCCATGCTATAGAGTTGATTATATCCCTCCCAAGCTTCCTCTTTAGATGAAAAAAGTCTTAGTAACAGTTGCTAGCAAAAACATTCTGGAATGGTTTTGTTGATAGAAGATGACTGTTGTGCTTTCAGAAGGAAAATTAAACTAAAGAACAAGTATATTTAAGCATAATTGCTTTAAAAACAGAACATACACTGTATAATAATCTGTAGTTCACTGGAAAATGGAATAATCCAGAAGTCTGAGTTTGGTACGGTGCAGTAAAAGCTGTGTTAACTTGCAAGTGAGTTCTGCTTGCCATTTTCTAACAGACTACATGTAAAATGCCGTGGTGCCACTGGAGTGCAACTTAATCTGGCTTCTAGTAAGACATATTTTAAAATTCAGTGCAGTAAGCTTCAGATGCAATTTTCAGGAGCGTCATTTTGCAGACCAAGAGAATCGTATTGAAAACTGGTTTTTAAACAAGAGCCAGTTCTCTCTGGTGGCTGGGTAACTCCAGTGCAGCTGAGCCACGGGGGTCCATCTGCCTTCCAGATTCCCCACATCATGGCCTTCTCTCTGGTTTTGCATAGTGTCTTCTCACTGGCCTCTGTTAACCACGACACACTACTAGTGTGTTGTAACAAAAACTAATAGTAATTCTTCCCCAGTGACTTTTGTAGTTTACAGTGATCTGATACAAGTCACTGACAATCCTCTTAAAGCCTGATTCTCAAAGTAGATGATTCCTGCACCTAAGCCATATCCTGATTTTGCTTTTGGAAAACCAGAGCTGTTCCTACATCCTTGCATGTTACTACATGAAATGGAGGCAGACTCAAGACAAGCCCATTTGTCCAGCTGGCCTGAACCCTGAAGGGCTGAATAATACCTCACAGATATCTACAAGTCCAAAAATTATTTCAAAAACAGAAATACTCTTTGATTGCCTAGATGAACAATGATTTTTTCTTTTGCCTTTTTTTTTATTTTTTACAAACAAATACATAAACCGTTTCAAATCATTCAACAGTTTTAGCCTTTCTACTCGATTTCTCTTAATTTGCATTCTGGCCTCAGAGGAATGGACATTACAGCAGTAGTAGGTCAAAATGAGCACTTTCTAAACTGCAAAACCAGGATTAAGGCATGACACCAGTGGCAAATCCCACTGGAGACCAGACTGCTAGAGAATGCCAGCAGGTAAATGGGCCTGTGTTGGTCAGGCACTGCCACACTGCAGTCTTACTGTGTTAGAAAGTAAGCTATTTTAATGATATGTGAAAAGATACCAAATCGTGAGCAACACCAACCTTCTTGTAGCTCTGAAGGAAGAAAATAATCTATCCCAAGATGCATTGAGCACATATCTGTAAAATAATCTGTGGCAAGTTTCTTCGGAGCTTGTAAACGAGGCAAGAATAATAAACAAGCGAAAGCTGAAAGGGGCTGAAAGGAGCCTGGTGTATATAACAGGAATTCAGCTTTGCTGGGACCAGCGTTTCAGCAGGCCTTCCCACGATGACAGCCTTACACTAGTCCCCTTTCAGCTTAGCAAGGTGCAAACAACTTTCCAAAACTGCTTAAAGGGCTGATTTTTAAAGAGGTTTCAACACAACTTAGCACACTTCTACCCTCATTTGCTCCCACAAAGAACTGCACTTGCTTTTTTTCTTTCTTTTTTTTTTTTTTGGTGCATCCACAAAAGCATCCTGGGCAAATCAGGAAGCCCTTCAAACCGGTGCACCAGTTTCCTCAGGCACTTCTCCCCGCCGGAGAGAGGGTGTCACATCTAACGCTGCTCGCTGGGAAATGGGAGGCAGGATCGTTGCGGTGGCTTGCCAAATCCTGCTCAGGGACGGTTTGCTGGGTTGGCTTTAGACAAGTTCACCTCCCTTTGGACCGCGCGGGCTGGGGAACAGCGCTGAACCATGCCCCTCGGATGTGCCTGCTCCACAGCTCTCCCCAGTGTTAAAGGCAGACGTGAGCCATGTATTTCATATTCCGTGGGCTGCCAAGACTCCACTTCGACAGCATTTTGTACACACTCAGAGATTTTTCATCCAAGAGCCTGAGATAGTTTATTATGATTAGTAGTACATGCCGATTGTTTGCTAAACGCTGTTCAAGACACTGAGAAAATACAGGAGCTGAAATGCTCAGACATTTACTAACAGATTAATTAAAACCTTTCCCTGCCTGGGAAGCTGCATTAGCTACATCAAACTGATGAGTAAACTGAGGCACAGAGCAGTGACCTGTCTTGCTGGTGTCACTCAGGTGGTGGGACCTGCACCGCTAGCTCCTTTGCAGCGGATTCGTGGTTGTCTGGTCCCACAGGCTACATCAGGGGAGAAACATATTGCAGGAGTCCAAAAAGTATTCCATATTCCAAAAGTCATGAAATTATTAGTGTTAGAAATCTCTTACTGGTCATGTGTGTGAGGAACTGCTGTCCAGTAAGACCATGGATTATTTTGATAAGCAGTTGGTCTCAGGCACCATTAGTTTGTGGGGAAGTTTCTTGGATGTAGCAAGTCTTCTCTACAAGGCTCATTAAACTGCATTTTGCTACATTTACTGCACGTGGCCAGTTTCCCTCATATGGATTGACTGTTTATGCTCATTTCTCGGCTGTGTTTATTGGTAAAGTTTCATAGACGTAATCACAAATGCATAACAGCCAGAACCAATATAGAGCATCCACTAGTTCTAATAACATATGGTCTGACCACTCAATAGTTTAGATGCCATGGTTCATTAATTCTCTACGGGAGTAATAAACGTTTGGTATTGTCTTATTTTTCATGCCAATTTATTGTTCCAGTCGGATTAAAAAAAAAAAAAAAGGACCTTCTATAGTCTAAGTTTAAACAATCCCTTGCTTAGCTTTTCCAGAGCTGTGCTGCTGTGTGACAACAAAATCAAAGCCACAGGACTTTTGTCTTGGTTAAATAAATGTCGCTCCCAAATAATGGAAAGCGTTTAGAGTCAAGACTCCAGTTCAAGTCCATCTCTGAAGTCATTCTGACATGCCTCTTTCCCTCGCCCTGTTTTGGAGAACACCCATCCTTAGTATGAAGACATGAGAAAGAAAGAGTGGTAAATTTAACAAGAAGTAAATTTAGAACAAATCAGTTGCTGCGGTACACCAACAGCTTGGGAAGCTCCTGCTGTTGGAAATCAGAAACTCAGAGGGGTTGAACCTGAAGTCATGAGCCACACCAGCCTCCTAGGGATAAGAAAGGGAGGTTTCTAATGAGAAGTGGAGCATTTTTGTCCCAATTCTTTACCCTGTTAATGAAGTTATAAAGGAAATGGTTTATTTTATGGCTAATACCATGGCAGATTAGGAGTTTAATCAGGCTCCAGCAGCGAATCAGTAGATTTTGGCAAGTGTGAGGAGGTATTACACAGCACAGTAATTATTGTCTAGGCAATGAGGTATATGAAGAAGGCCTAAATCTTCCTCTGAAACTTGAGCCACCAACTGAGAAATGGAATAGCCAAACTGATAAGCCAGCTGTGGGACTGGTGCAATGATCAGCCAGGTTGCACAGCACCTTGCTTTTCTTAACTGTGTAGGACCAGCTATTTGGTTTGTTGCTGACTTTCTGCTGTTGCTTCTCATCCTCCCAGGACACCTCCTACCACAAACCCAGCAGCAAAGTCTCCTTTGCAAATGCTTTGATGTGGGGAAGTTGATTCAGTCTCAGATCAAGAGGATGAGACGTTATGTGGGCTGTGGACCATGCTTTCAGGTCAGCCCACAAGATATGCAGGACTTCAGCCAACTTATCCTTAAACAGAGAGAATATGCTTGTTTGGGTTTTCTAAATTAATTCCTGAAATGTAAGGTACCAATAGAAGTGTGGTGAAGGAGAATGTCATGTAGTGGCTCCAGTCCACTGCAGCCTTTAATTGCCTCCAGTTTGTAGTTTGTCTATGCTAGGTCTCTTCCGTTAAAATACGCACTTGTGCTACCGCTGGCGGCAGCAGTGGTGGGAGCTCTAGTATTAAAACAAGTTACCCATAACCGCCAGATTGTTTAGACCTGGCAAGAGTAGGGTTAGTTAAAAAGGGAACTAAAAGGAGGTGGCAGGTTCACAATGGTGCTCAGTCCTTTGCTATCATTCCCAGTGTCATGTTGACACCTCTTTCCAGTCATTCATAGCAACTGTGAGTGGCAGGTAATGGCCAGGGCTGTTGACTGTAGATCTCCCAAACAGTTACGGAGGTATGTGATCTTTCCCATCACCAGATTTCGATTCAGTGTTTTCTTAGCTCATTAGAAAATAGCTAGTTGTACTGAAGCCTATTTGCTCCTCAGCTTTCTACCACCATTGCTGACCAGAATGAAAACCATCCCAATGACAGCAGATCAGAATTGAAAAGAATAAAATATAAAGCAAGGTCCAGGAGAGTAAATTCTTATTTCCAAACCTGGGGTCCAGGCCCAATCGATGTTTCTGAGTAAGCCATGTCTCCATGCTGAGAACTATTAACAGCTCTCTGCTCAAAATAAACATTGTTCACTTAATTTATCTAAATTTCTGGTCTATCTGGCCAGAAAAAAGAGCAATTTTCTTCAGCTATGAAGTGTGAACCAGATGTGTTGTTTGTAGCTGTGTCTCCGCTGCAGTATCTGAGTGAGTGCTCTTGCCCCATCTGAACCCTTTATCTGGGCGAGTTCCCTCATCAGAGCAAGACCTATGTCCCCTCGTTTCCCCTCTCATGCCACAGTTGTTCTGGAAGGGGAAGCTGGGAACATGGCCCAAGGGTAGCTATGACACACAGCACCCAAACCCTGAACCCAGTATGCCACATTTCTCCTACTAAATGAAGTGGGTGGGAATACACCCAGGCACGGAGGCCAGCTGGCATGGGATGACTCATGTATCATACTCTCTCAGCCTTCAGGATAGGACGGCTGGGTGCAAGGTGCCTGTTGGGAATGGTCCCTGAAATGTCTTAATTCCTAAACCGTGCATGGGCACTCTTTGGGACAGTGTTATCTGGCTCCGATCAAAACCATGCCAGGGCGAGTTCCAGCAGTGCAAGTGCAGAGATGATTCATTCTCAAATGCAGTTTAGCTGGCTTGTGTAGATGTACACCCAGGGTAGCAGGCTGTGAAGTTTGCAGTGGGATACACCTGCCCTGCGTTCTCTGTATCGCCCGGAGAATAAATAAAAATCAACACAAGTCAATTCCATGGAAAATGCTGATTTGAGAAAAAGGAATTTTTCAAAAGCGACTTGTTCTTTTTAGTGCATCATTTATAGGAGCTCTGTTGGAGATAAACCAGAGGAGGCAATTTTCGGGGGTTGTGTGCACAGTGCTTGAAAATTGGTGCCTTTGAAATGGACCAGTTTGGGCCTCCATAAACTCAAACACTCAAGATCACCCATGAAAACTTAGCTACAGATTGCAGATGGCAAGGCATGACTCCGGACTTTCTGCAATTTTCAAATACAAAATGAACAAGAATAGCACAACTGCACAGCACCATGTAACAGGCTAAGAATTTATTCAACAGAAAGAGAAGGGCTGTGGGGAGAAACTGATTATTGCTCTGTAAAAAATGGTTAAACAAATGAGAAAAGTTAAGGTTAAAGCCCTATGAAAATAATTTAATATTACAAAGTCTAATGTGCTCAAAATGCATAATCATTTGGTAGTATCACTCCAGAGCTAAGTTTGTTTGTCATCAAACCATGTGCTTCTAGATATTAATGTACTTGGATTTAGCTTATGGTTCTCTTTTAACTGCTGCATCATGAAACATATTATGGAGATGATTGCCATTTTACCCTGAATTACTGATGGATATATTTTTTGAATCCCTGTAACATTTGACCCATCTTCTTGGCCAGTGGGAAGAAGTACATAATGTGTGTCACTTGCTCATATAAACATTCAAGCCTTTAAAAATATCTCTCTGACCTTCTTCAACTCTTTGCCTCAATGATTTCCTGTGGCAGGGAATTCCTCAGGGTGATTATATGCTTTAAACAGAAGTATTTCCTTGATCCATTTTAACTTTGCTGCCTGTGAAATTGACCCAGCAACCCCCTTCGGTCCTTGCATTATGGGTTGGATACAGAGGAGCTTCCGGATGTTTTTTACAAACTAGTGATTATTTGGTATTCTAGCATTATTTATATATACATATATATATACAGAAAAAAGAAACACACGACAATAACAATCCACTTAAGTAAACAGGAAAAAATCTAAACGTTTTTCCAGAATCTTTAGTCATTTGCATGCAAGAAAGAAAGAAAACATCAAGAAAATGACCTTAAAAAGTCAGCTGCATCCAGTATACATACACAGTAAACAGAAAAATCAAGATGGCCATTTCCTCTTTTTCTTTCCTTCAGAATGGAAGTAGTTTTTTCTGGTCATCCACCTATTGCACTGAAAGAAATGATACTCATGTCCCTCTCGTCTGCTGCTGATGGGCTCAGATGCCATCACCACCAGCCATGAGGTTCCCGCTGGCATAGCACGCACAGGAAAGGCTGCGGTGCCCTCCACCTCCACCCTGCAGTGAGGACACACTCTCCCAACTCAAAGGGCTTAGTAGGAAGAGTGACTTCCCCAGAGCTGACTCCAGGCTGGGGACAACGGCCTGTGCTAGAGGACAGCAAGACCCAGAGCTCCCAGCAGTCTCACAGAAGCAGCAGTCATTGTCTCCACCTCCAGCACAGTCCCCTTCTCTGTCCTGGCCCACCTTTGCCCCTTCCATCACAGCTCTGCAGTCAAAAGCCAAGGTCGCCTTGCCCCAGCAGCAGGTGGGCAGTTCATCTTCTTCACAGACCTTCTTCCTCTCCTTGGAGGAACGATGAGGATGTTGCGATGGGACATTCCTCTGGAGATAGAGGAAATTGGTGGTGAGCAGACGAGCAAACTGCCTTCTCTGACTCCTCCGGCAGTCCCTCACCACTGACTGATCCCTTGTCTCAGCGCTATTTAAAGTAGCTGCTTCTTTCCAGTGAGAGAGAGCTCGTCTAAAAGCACGTGGGTATGAAGGGTAGGTAGAGTGATGTGATTTGTGACATGGAGTATTTTTTTATAATAAGTGAACGGCAATGCTCTCAAATTGCTCCTGCCTTGAGCTGTTTTTATTCAATAAAATCATTGCTGGTCTCATGTTATAAATGGCTCTTGAAAAGGGTCTAGCTCTAACATCCAACAGCTCACCTGGACTAATGGTTTTTAGCAACAGTGGATCAGAGCCCCTTGCCATGGTCCTTTCCCACAGAAAAAGGAATTTTGGTCTGTTTAAAACCATATGTTATCCTGAGATATTTCCATAGCTTTCTGGGTATTTTGGGGCCTCTGCCTCATCTCTCAGGTAGCCGTATATCTTTGATAAGTGAGTTCAGAATTGTCCTAGATTAATATGGCAGCCAGCTTGGGAAAGAACTGAATAGTGACCAAAAATGCAGAACAATCAAGAATCAAGTCATTAGAGTAATACCTCTGGTGATTTAGGATCCCTTGACTGGCACCCAGTGAGCTTTTGCTTCCCAGTGGTACCCCTGCTTCCATTTACTCCCAGCACACCTGCTGCTGGCTGAAAATGATAGATTTCAGAACAAGGTATTTTCATGTCAAAGATGGGCAAACCGTGGTTAAGAAATTTGCTCCAGGCTATTTCAATCTCGGTAACAGAGTCACAGACAGAACTGAAGACCTCCACCTCTCAGTCTGCTTTGCAACCCTGGTCACTAACTGCATATGTGGTCATTTATACTTCTGCAGGTAGCCTGTTGTGGTCAGGAACTGGGTGGGAGAGGATGTGTGCAAACCAAGTCCCACTCTAGCTGTCGGTCTGGCCTCCTTAAAGGAAATACTGGAATCTACTGAGGAAGTAGGAATTATGGAGGAGGAACATCTGACTTCCTGATCACAAAATATAAAGTCAGATCCCTTCCTGGTGCCACTCTGGCAGGTCTGTGAACTTACATTAGAGATGACTGGGTCATTGTGCAAAATGGAAACAAGAAACCTACTTTTATATGTTTAGAAAGGGTTTCACATTGCCTGTTTTCTAGTAAAGGACTTGTATCTCCCAAGTCACTTTTCTTAAAGAAAAACATCTATCATCCCAAATCAGGGATCTCAAAAGGCTTAGTGACTGGGAAGTCTTTCCTTAGAGTCTCTTCCAAGCTAGCCCCAGAGGTTTTGCATTTAAAGACCAGATCCTTTACAGAAAAAATAGTATTTTTATCCTCATTCAGTAGCTCAGCCAAACAAGAATCCATTGGTTCTCTGAAGATCTCAGAGCTTCAGGATCAGCCCAGTGTCAAACCTTGGGATATGAAAGCTTCCCGAAGGCCACCATACTGTTCAATACTTGCCATCAGCATATATGTGTTTAATCAGGATCTTGACAGGTAAAGACTGTGAAAAGAGGACAGTTTGTTCTCCCAAGCTGTTCAGTCTCTAAACCCCCTGTTTATTTTGGAAGTGAATGAATAACATTGTGCTGGGAAAGGAAATTAAAAAAGCAGGGTTGTAATTTACAGTAGAGAAGAGAACAGATTTAGGGGCCTTTCTTTTTTTTTTCTTCCTTCTCCCTCCTCCCTTTCCCCCTCTTTTCACTGCTCTGGTTCCAAACATCCAAACGTGCTACAGCTGAAAAAGAGGACCTCAAGCCTTCCTTACTGCTGGCAACAACAAGTGAGTTACAATTGCCAGTCTCTGTATTCTTGCCAAGAGAACAAAATGCTTCAAGGCAAAGGGAAAAAAAAGGGTTTATCAAAACCAAATGCCACTGGAAATCCTAACGCTGCGAAGCCCAGTTCAAGATGTACGTTGAAACCTATCCCCAGCCATTTAAGGAAAAAGAAGAAAATGGATTCTTTAACAGAATATTTAAAATATAACAATTGCTTTGGAGTGAGGAATTCTACTCTCTCTGGTTCTTATAAAAGCTCTAATTTTTTTTCTTCATCTCTAAGTAAACTCCCAGCAGTTTTCTTTGAAAATGGATCCTAGGCAGGCACCTCTTTTCCAAAGCGCTCAACATTGTTCTAATGAGATGTGATAGGTGGTTTGGAGTAGGAGCTAGTCCAAGCAGTGGAGGTATCGCTTTATTGTGTGTTTGTTTTTCTTTTAAAATTCAGCGATCTGGCTACTCTTTATTTTCACTTTAATGCTTTTTATTATTCTGTTTCTAACCTGTCTCCTGGATCCAAATCAGATCCAGCCTTCTTCCCCCTTCCAAGTGTTCACTGCAGAATGGGAAAGAGAGAAGCTCAAGGCTTTTATTTTTAGAGACACAAATTTGAAGGACAGAAGGAAGGAGCTATTTGGACCATCCGGTTTGACTGTTGGACGCCATAGGCCATGGAATTTCACCCAGTGATTTCTGCATTTTGTACTGAAGCTGGACAGCTCTGTCTGGGAAGCCACCCAGACATCAAGTCCTACAGAAGCCATCACAACCTTGGGTATATTGGTCTAATTGGTAGAGTCTCACATTTACAAGTTGTGCCAAGCTTTTGCTCTGAACACATGCAGGTCTCAGTTCAAGGCATTCAAGCTTTCAAAATCTTTAGAAGATATGAGTTCTGCCTTCTTCCCAAGCAGTGCATGTAGGCCATGGTTAGGGCTGTGGTTCCTAAGTTTCATCTGCGCAAACCTGCTGACTTGCTACCAAAAGTATCCACAGTTGGATCTCATCTGAGAAGCAAGTGGGATTAACTCGTCGTGACATAAAGCCCCCAAAGTAGTGGGTGGTGGGAGAAACTGCACAGTTAGTTAGACTCTGCTTTCAGCTGGGAGATGGGAAGTTCCTAGTGCCTGTCCACAAGAAAGCCTCTTCCACCTACTCCTCCCTGTAGGGACTAAGATACCTCACTGCAGGCATGATGAAGGATTCACCCATCTGTGCTGGTTTCCACCAGTGGCCTCTGCTACAGCTGGGTTTTGGTTTCAGCTGGGTGACAGGAGCAAACTGCTAAGAGCAAAGACTGTTTACACACGTTAACAGCATAAGACCAGCCCTATGGTGTCCTTGCTGCCTGCTCCACACCTGGAGAGTGGGAGCAGAGAAAGACCAGTGCCTCATATAGTCACATCCCGGCCTCAGCCAGCAGACAGCGCTACTAACCATCAGGCCAAAGCCCGGACCTGGCAGTGCTCAGCTTTGCAGCTGAGAAGAGCAACTAAAAGAGGCGAATCAGTCAGGAGTAACTTCCCAAATCTGTTGTCTTCCGGTAAGCCATCGCTCACCCTGCCTGTCAGAGTTCAGGGCAGCAGGCTGAACCATTTCTGATGGCAGGGCCCTCACAATGCTCCCTGACACGGCCGGAGCATAGAAGTTTAACAAAGTACAGTACAGGCAATCTATTGCAAAAGATGAGGATTCGACCATGCTGATCGCACCATGTGGACCCAGCTTAAATCACTCCATAATCATCCTTTGAACAAACTAAGTAGCTTCACTACTAGGTAGGTTTTTTTCAGATCTTGAATCATTTTCACTCTCTTTGAATCTTTTCCATTTACCCCATGTCTTCCTTGAAGTTCACCAAATGTGCTACCAATGACAGTCTCATTAATGCAGATACAAATGCAAAACCATCTCCTACACATTATTCCCCTGCTTATTGCTGGCAAACATCCCTGATAGATGCAATTATATCATTTTTGATGTTTTTTTTGCTGATTGCACAAGGGGAAGAGTCAGCACTTCACTGCTACAAACTATGTCCACTATCCATGTCAGCTGCATAATGTGTGAACATACTTGTTCTTTTGTTCTCTTAGGTCAATTGAATATCAAAACATCTGTTTCAAAGCTTCTTTGATTGGTGCTTAAGTCTTATTTACACTAATCATTCAGCATACAAGTGTGCCTCTCCAGAGACACCTCTGCATATGTTTACCTCTCCCAACTGCAGCACAACAAAACTATCTCAGCCTTTTGCTACATCACCCTACCACATGGCTGCAATGGAGCAAACGTGGTTCAGACCTGAAGAGGAGAACGCCAGAGAAAACAAGAGGTTCTGGATGCAATCTTGGGGCCTTGTAGGTTGATGTGAGTTCCAAGTTTTGTTTCCTCCAGTAAAGTGCCTCTGTAATTGTTACCCTGATAGTTATATTTTCACTTATTAAATCTGTGTCACGTAATAAAATGTGCTATAAATTAAAGGCAGAGTAAGAGCTTTTTCATCTGCTCTCTGCTCCGTGTCAGCTTCAGGATGTTGCATTATGGAACCTTTCCTGGTTCACCAAGCCTCCTGCTCCATTATGTCAAATGGGAAACTGGTGAAATATTCCCTTGTTATTAACTGTTAATGTCTGATTTTTTTTTTTACTTTTTTTTTTTTTAAACACACAATGCTCTGAAATTGAAATCGGAGCTGTAGCACATTAGCAGCTGTTAACACATCTCTGTTAGCTTATCCACCAGCCATGGAACACAGATCCCTTCTGCTCCGCAGCTGAGCCGCCAAGCTCTGTTTCAAATGAAAGCACAGCTCAGCTTCAAAGTCTGCATCCAGAGCAAAGCTTCCTAAGTATCCAAGGTGTGGACAGGCCCTTACCAAGAGGCACATCAGTCTTGACATTCAGATCACAGTAAGGCTTTCCTAGGAGCTAATCAAGGTTTGCATGAGAGCAAGAAATGAAGCAAAAGGTTTGCCAGGATTTGGATGCTGGATTTGAACTCCATATTATCTATAGACTAAGCATGAATTTCCAACCCCAGGCTCCAACTGTTCTCCACAAATTTTTGGTGATAAGTCACTAGAACAAACAACAAACAATGCCCATGTCTGAGGATGCTCCTCTCTGCTCTTTTGCTTGCACCTGAAGATCCATGACTCATGTGGAGGTGGTGTAGAAGGGTGAGTGGCTTGAGTGGCACCTTGGGAGGGTGGTGTCTCCTCAGCTCTTTACAGCTGCACAGCCAGCATGTGCTTCCAGGAAGCTGCATAGGGAAGTCGATGAACTGTTGATATTTGAAATTTTCTGTTTCACCAGTAAAATCTCTACAGTGTTTAAACAGGATGGCAACAGCTCCCTTTAAAGTTGAATAAAGAAGGTACTCAGCTGCCTGTAGGAAGCTCAAGGGATCAGGGAAGTAAATATTAGGATAATCCTTGGTGACATCTCAACCAAGATTTGTTATATGCTCTAAACATTGTCAAGCCTGGATCCAAGCTCAGGTTTGAGCCCTAATCAGACAACTGAAGTACTTAAGTCCATGGTGCAGTAGCTGCTAACCCAGATATTGAACCCCTTTCACCCTAGAGCCAGAGCTCAGCAGGGTAAGTTGACAGAGTAAGTTATTAAGGCCCAGGAATGATAGGGAGGGGAAGGGAGAGGGTCTCCTCTCCACTTTGTCCTGCTTTCTGTTCCCAGGCTCTAGTTTTAGATGGTAGTGACACCAGGACCTGAAAATGCAAGGAAGGAGGATGAGGACTTCTCCCTTACCATTCCTCCTCTCCCTTGTCTCTGAGCTCTGATTCAGCAGCACTGCTGATACCTGAAGCCAGGAAGGTGGAGAGGACCCCACAGTGGTGTATGCATCAGAGCTAGGTAGCTGGGACCTCTGCCTCCCTGTAGACGGAAGATCAATAAAGCCATGCCAAGGATCAGGCTAACCATTTAGCTGCATACAACATCCAGTTCCCAGGGCCAGATATGTTCCCCAGCAATGTTTAATTTTCACTGCTTAATTCAAGCATAGTGTAGGTCTTCTCCCTCTTCTGTTGTCATGCTACTTGTTTGGCAACTTATAAAAGGGGGCCATGATCTTCTCCTTCTTTCATGTTTTCAGAGACCTAAGAGGACAATTTAATGAAGATATGGGGAAGAGTCTAAACTGTGAATCCAAGTGAGTAAATTGGATCTGTGAATTCCACCAAGGGACAAAGTGCCTAAAATATGCAAAGTTGCTCAATGCAAAAACAACTAGTCTTTTTGTAGAAAGTCTCCTAAGTTCCAAGGGTCAAAAGACAGCTGTCTGTCTTAACTATCTTTGCTCTGCAAACCTAGTAAGAGTGAAAGACAGTGGCTCTGAATATGTCCAGAAGTAGGCATGCAGACTAAGAAAATACAATTTCCTATTAGCATTTCACTGTAAAAATCACAGAAGGGAACAAAAATAGCTACCTCTGAATCAGCAAAAATTTGCCATCATAGCTTCAAATGAACCAGAGTGAAGAGGTGTTGTGAATCCAGGATGCAGGATACAACGGCAGAACAGGTTAAAGAAGAATTTACGTTTAACATAAAAGCAGCTGGATAGACGCTACCACAGCATGAAATCTCCACATCTTCCTGTTCCCTGATTCTGGCCAGTAATCAGGAATATACAATTTTAAATTTATGAGAGAAAATTCTGCAGGTATTATTGTAATCAGTGTCTGATTTTATATTTATGCACAGCTGAAGTATGGTGTTTCCAGAGAGAGCTTAATTATATCTACAGGAACACGGAACAAAATTGGGCAAAGCAAGGCAATTAGAAACATTAACAAAGAAGCAGAGAGATGTTAAAGGCTTTTTTTCTGTTCTTTTTGGTGTATTATTCTTTAACCATAAAAAATAATAGGGAAATTCCTGCTCTCAGGGAATTTTTATGGAGAAATCAGAATGTGGTCTTGAAAGAAACTCCAAGTTTCCAAAAAAAAAAAAATTATGGAGAAACCTGAGAAGTTCAAGCGCAGTAAATCAACAGGAGTTGATGATCTTCACCCAAGGGTATGGAAGGAAATGAAGTGTGAAATAGCAGAGATCTGAGTTTATGCAATAATGGACCTTTCCAAGAGCCACTGAAGTCAATGGAAAGACTCTCTGTACTTCTCTGAGAACTAGATCACTACTTCCCAAAAGCAATGAATACACACAGCCCCCATGGAAGGTGCTCGTCGCCCTTTCAGGTCGGATCCAAGAAGCACAGTGGGGTGAGGAGGGCTTTATCAGTATGATCAGCCAGATCAAAAGCAATCCAGATTCTGCAAGGAAAGGTCTCTACGTAATTGCCATGCTCCATCTAGGCCAGTGCAATGCAGCTCTGCAGGAGCTGACCCCGTAATATTGGGAATGACATGTGACACTATTAAATCAAGCCAAAACCTGCCACCCACGCAGAGCTGTAAGTGCTCTCAGGATCTGGCCCATCTCAGTAACACCACTGTGTTTGCATGACTACAGGCTCTCACAGCTCTGATTAACATTCTGGCTTACTAGATGTCATACATCTGAAAGCTGCTCTTTCTTCCCCAAAATCGCTGCTGGCAATCGTTTGTCACAGCTAAGGACAACATCTCCTGCTGCTTGGCGATAGGGCTTCTGCATAGACGATGCCTTATGGACAACTTCAAGTTTCCAAACCAGCATGAGTGCAGAGTACAGGCCAGGCTTCCCTTTTCAACCACTGAGAAGCAAATACTCACAGCTGCCAAGGATTTTACTTTATTGTCATTTAAGTTGGCTCCTTCTACACAAGTCGCTGGCGGTCTCACAGTAGCAGGAGTTAAGTAATAATAGTATTTCCAGTATGCTCACCTCTAAGCAATGCTTTAGTGGAGAGACTGCTGGGAGAACAGGATGAGGATGGTTTGTATTGGCTGTTCCTTCTCTCTTTCTCATCAGACTGTGATTCAAACTAGCATCAAACTACAAACTCCATCACTCATGTCCCCTGCAGATTTTTCCATGTTGGCTTCTCAGCAAGTGATGCTGGACTACCATTCATCAGTCCTAGGAGGTGCTGAGAGGGTCCTCTCATCTTGGAAATTCTGAATCAAAGACATCCACCAAGTTTTCAACAGTGACATGGCTTTACAACACTGGGCCTGGGGGTTGATATTTTTTCCCTGCAGAGATTTCTCCAGGAAGTTTGCAAAACCTAGACTCACCAGGCTTTATCCAGCTAAATACAGGACACTCCTTTTTCCTGAAACTTTCCTCATACTCAGAGAAATGCAAAACAAATCAAAGAAAGTGCCTGGAAGTAGGCTAATGTCACAGAGCTCCAAAATCACCATCCAAGTCAAGAATAAACCATCTAAAACAACCTTGACATGCAACGTTAATACAGTCCCTACCTGCAGAGACACAGTGCCCTTTGCCATCTGCTTCTTCGGTAATGACAAGGAAATGTTTCCCCCCCTCCACGCTCTTTCGTAACAGTGGCCTCCAGACTTCTGAAATACCCTTTTTCCTAGCTTAGAGACAAAGAGACACTGTGCTGCAGGCCAGGGAACACCTTTGCCTCGTTGGTCATCTGCCACAGCAGGGGCTTTAGCTGGAGACTGTGATATTTAGCAGAGTCCTTTGAAAGTAGGTCCCCAATCCTCGTACTTGCTTGGCTTCTGGTTTCTTGCTTGCTCTGTGATCACACCTGACAAAAGGAGGCACCGATCAGCTCCATCTGGGATGCGGTGCCACAGAGAAGGAAAGGGAAGGGCCAAGTAAATGCGTGCATGAAATAAAGCCACAGATGAAGGGGAGCAAGGACAGGAGATCACTGTGATAATATGTCACTCAGTGAATAATATCAAAACTAGCAATACTGTCCCACCCAGAAGCAAAGGGTGTTGTGAGGATTGTCAGGGAATGTCTGAGCAAGAACATGAGTTGTGAAGGGCTGATTGCAGCAATTCAAAGCTGTAATGCTGCATTCAGTGACACAATTTTAGAGGCAGTGGTGATTTAGTGTTTCCATTTTCTGATTTTCCTGGGAGCTGAGTGACTCTGTATAGAATTAATGCCAGTTGTCTTGCATTTAATTTTCTAAGTTATTATAAAAAGTAAAAAGAAAGGTAGGTATTTCTTATGGTAAATAATATTTCAGTTAACATCTAGATAGCCCTGAGTAGGCTTTGACTCTCATAACTTGTTGAAGAGAACTGGGAGAGAAGGAAAGAGTTCTCATCATTACTACCTCAATTTTTTTATTTTTGGCTTGGAAATGATTTTAGGGGACGATCAGCTAGTTTGATGATGGTTTTCAATCTCATAACAAAAAAAAAGGGCAATAAGAATTTACACCACCAAACACAGCCTTACGGTTTCCAGGATTTTTCAAACTAAATTGCTGAACCTGTATGATGAGAGAGAAGAACCTTCATGAAATCCATTAGGAATTTCAATTTGACTTATCTTGTTTCCACACAAAACCCTGGTCTGAGATCCATGTGGCAATTCCCAGCAGTGCCACAGCCAAACTTCTTAGGAGCCTGGTTCTGGGATTGGACTTCACAAAACTGAGTTAGGTGCCTAAATGCCTTTACAGGGAGCAGAGGATCAAGCATGAAGGAATAGGAGCTACAATACATACCTGAGCTGCAGAGGGAAGCCTACCAGTCAGTAGAAAATTCTGAAAGATGGAAAGGTCTGAAATTGCATCTGCCTCTCAAGTCTGGATCCTCACCAAGCATCACAGTTAGCTACCTCTGTGAAGCTACAATTTGTAGATCAAATCCGCCAGATGCCTCCCCCCTGTACTTGGGTTTGCCTAACTTCTTCCCAGATAAACCCTATTTTTCTGCCCAGAAGCTTTGTCTGGGGGGACTGTGGACTGTTTATATCTTTGTGAGATATTTCTGAATCTGTGGAAATCTGGCTTCTACAGACCTTGACCCCTAGATCGTAATGAAGTCAGAGGTGCAGTATGTAGGTGGTAGTTTGATGCCTCACCCAGGAAGTGAGATACCTGGATTCATCTGCCACTTCAGTCTTTACAGTTTCAAACCCACCCATCTCACCTACCAAGACAAAGACTAGACCAACAAGCTATTGTCTAAGCCTTGCAACAGAGAACCTAGGGCCAGAGCAAGAGGAAGAGAGGGAGACCTGTTCTCTGTCGTCCCCTATAAGAGATAGCCCCAGATTTCAGGAGCTAGTTCTTCTTGTAATGAAGAGCTATTAGGTCAAATACATATAGAGAGCTTTCCAGGTGGAACAGCCCCTGGGTAGACCCACCAAGAAGATTTCCCCAAATCCAAGGTCTTCAGAATTGCAGGGTCTGTTGCTGTAGGGCAGGGAGTCAAGCCAAAGCTTCCAGACAGTCTCTCCTTGGAGCCAGGAGCCTGGAAGAGCAGATACAATCTGGGCTCAGCTCCCAGGTCCACAGCAGGGAGCCTGGAAGCTCAGAGAAGCCCGGCTGCAGCCAGAGCACTCTGAGCACACACGTTGCCTGCTGCAGAGCTGTGACTCAGAGCCTGGGCGAGGGGGATCGTCTATAATGGCGGGGAAGCCAAGACCAAATGCAAGGTGTCCTCTTCTGGATCTTGCAGTTCTAGTGCATGAATGAGGGAGCAGCATGCCAGCAACATGGTGAGTGTAGAAGCAGGGCCTCAGGAGTCTCTTTCCCTAGCACTTGCTGGAACAAGGAAAAACTCTGTGTCCAAAAAGCCTGTTTCTCTTCAGAGCCGTCACATTTCGGGGGTCCTGAAAGTGGAAATTTATTGGAAATACAAAACACTCTCTGATTTCTATCCAGCATAGATGGAAATCAAATTTAAAAGATAAATAAAGAGCAGAAATGGAAAAAAAAATCCTTAAAATTTTGACACATTGCCTTTTGTCAGCTCTTATGCTGAACAGTCTTTGCTCTAGGCATGGATGGAAGGAACTGACTAATTTGAAGAAATACAAAATACTTCTTTCCTAAATATTTCTAAATGAACTGATAAAGTACTCTAAAGACACAAATGTGGGCTAGGTTCCTTACTGGTACATGTGAGTGCAATTCCATTGACTTCTGGCAGAGTTTCCCCAACGCAAGTTATTCAAGAGTGATTGCAAAATTCTTCAGTTAAATTATTCGCAACTCCTGAATAAGTCCCTGCTTTACTAAACTGTTTTAAAAAATAAAGAATAATTTATTTTAACTAATCACAAATTCAAATCAATTCTGTGGAAAATGATATGCAAACAGCTCTAGTCAGCCTTAATAAGGTTTGGGAGGAAAGCCAGGCATTGATTTGGCCTCTTGGAGCTCTGATATCACGCTGGCTGCTGTGCAATGGTTATAGAAGTCAGAGATGCAGCATGCTGCTTTTTTCAGAAGTCCCTGCCAGAAAAGGAGACAGATGCCTTTTGGACTAGCACCCACTGAACTCTAACACACACATACACAGTGGAGTGTTTATTCACTTGTCCGCAGCTCTGTTACTAAGTGGATGTGTTCACACTCTCGCCGCTTGTTTTATTAAGTCTGACACATTGTTGTGCAGACCTCGCACTCTGCAAGCTACAAAAGGGCTTTCAGATAAGGTGATTCCTTCCTGCTGAGCTTCACGTAAATTTGGTAACTCTTCCATCCACTCAGCAAGGAGGTATTAATAATAGTGAGTAATGCAAGACACAACCAGGCAAGCAATGCAGGCTTTCCTTCATGCTTTTCCCATCTGCCTCCTCACCTTCTGTTTAGAAGTTTTTCCTCCCCGTTTTCTGACAGGTCCCAATTACAATGAAAAATTACATCTTTAATTGGAACACAGGCTTCACTAGCAGAAAAGAAAGGAGATCTTATGGGACAAACACAATACTAGGAGGCAGGAGATGCCGGTTCAGGTTCTGGCTCTACTACAGCCTGCCTGTACGATCCCTAACAATTCATTTGATACCTCTGGGCTTCTGTTCTCCTCTTAAATGAGAAAAACAAATTGCAGACTTCCTTCCTCTATTGAATTCATTTAGCCTGCAAAACTCTTTGGGGCAGCAAGTGTCTCTTATTACATGTAGGTACAGGGCCTACCACAACAGGTTGCAAACTCAGATAAGATTCCTAAGTGCTACTGTAATAATGAGTCATCTATTCCCAAACTCCCCTAACAGGTTATTGTCGATAATAAATAAGGACAAGACTGACCTTTACTGAAAGTTCAAAACATTTTAAAGATGTAAAAATCTGGGCATGACGAGACAAGAACACCAGTTCAGCTCCCCATAGAAAAAAAATGCAACTATCTCCACTTTAGAGATGGAAAACTGAACACAGGAAGAATAAGTGATAGTTTCCCAGTTCCTGATTGCCTATGGAGTTGCAGGAAATTAAGCACAAATCTCTATTACAGAACTCGTACTAATTGATTTGTTGATACATTCCAAAACAAAAATCCCAAACAAACTTTTCCCCCGGTTTCTCAGCAAAGTGAGAATGGGAAAGTGAAGCATTTTTCTGCTCCTTCAGTTACTTTTTCTGTGAGAAATATTTATAAATTGTAAATACAGTCAGTTCTCATTCATTTTTTGGTTAAGAAAATGCTTTTATATTAACCACAGAGCTATACTTCGCCTATTCCTAAGTGAGATCTCAGGTAAGAGATTGGAGAACTACAGTTTAAAATATCTTACTCATGATAGAATATCTGTATATTTCAAATATATATATATTCTGTAGCTCTGAACTGCAAATATTTATCAAGAACACTAAATATTGTAAATGAGTACAGCTGTAGCACTCTTTCCAAAGACATGAATAACCCTTACAGAATAATATACATGAATCTTGCCTGCATGTTTGGACTTCTCCTGTATATTAATTTCCTGAAAAGGGCATCATCTCTGTCAGAGTCACAAAGCATCTTTTACATTGCTAGGTTCCACCATGCTCATTACTATAATGTGGTCAGGCACTATGAATTTTTTAGGTACCATTCAGGGGGCATTTTATATGCATATTTCATGAGAGGAGGGGGTGGATATAATATTTTTGGCAGACATATGCCATGATATGGACAGGATTCAGTAGAAGATGGCTTTTCATGTAAGTAGTCAACTTTACTCAATTTAAATCATGGCTCTTGGGAGATATTTAAAACACGGAGCTTAAATGGAGCTGCAATGTAAGCAGTACAGTACAAACTGTCCAGAACATGCATATATATATATAGCCAGGTGCTCAAGGTCAAATACACAGAGCTAGCCATTTGGGGACTGAAAGTATGAAGCAGCTTGCTGGAGACAGCTTGCTCTTCAGAGCTGCTCACCCCATGAGGGGCTGCTTGATGCTAGAAGTTGTCGCTTGGGGTGAGCAATGGGATCTGAGTCAACTGCAACAGGGTCGGTGTCAAGAGAGGTCTGAGGAGCTCAGGGAGCAGATGTGGAGAACAAACCAGAGCAAGTTGCTTGGAGATTAAAGTGTAAAGCCAGTGATCCCAAGCAGAGTACCTGAACATCTGCTTGGGACCTGTCACACTAAAATATCTTTTCCCCAGTGAGCTATGAAGTTCTGACTCTTACAAGTGGAGCATACACAGCTACATGCTCAGGCACAGGTGCAGTAATCCATCTGTGTCTAGAGTTGGCACCTCCTGAGCAAAATCGTGGGAGAAAACTTCATGAAACAGTCTCAGTATTCAGTTCTAGCGGTTAGGAGTGGCGTGTTTAAAAACAAGTGCATGGCACCAGATAGTCAGGATTTGGGGTTAGTGCTGAATGCACAGGACCAGAAAGCAAACCTGCCCTCTTAAGGTAATCAGTGGAAACCACATACTTGGAGAGCCACGTACATTGCTCAGAAATGCTTGCTAAAATGGAGGGAATGTGGCTTCATGAGACTGGAAGCCTGCAAGAGTCCTCATAATCAGATCCACCTGAGCTCCATCGGGGTCCTATCCAAATAACTTCCCATCCTGCTGCTGGCCCTTGACAGACTTCTAGTCTGTCCCCAAGTACAAATTCATCCACACATTTTAGACCATTTACTGTGCAGTCAATAGACAGAAACAAATATAAAAGCTTGGCAGTCTGAATATGTTACTAACAAATTTTGAAAGTAAGTAGTCTGAATATGGTTCCAAAGTCCATACTCATCCTGCCTAACTTTAGGCATAGAGAGGAGCTACTAAAATTAGCAGCATAATTGCCTTCAGCTCCTCTATAATCAACATAAAGAGACAGGCACTTCCAGAGGCAATACAGCTCTTAACTGGGCTGGAGGGTTATTCTTTCTTCACTGACTATAGAGGAGCATTCCTAGCCTTCTGTGATCATTGCTGATTTCGATCTTTTCCCAGCTTCCCCAGTCCTGCCAGAAAGTCCATCTTGGACGGTCTGGGCTATTTGTCTTGAGATTTTCTCTTTCAAACACTCCGATTTTTTCTCAACTTTTCTCCAGTCATCGCCTTTACTCCATTAATGGTTTGGATTCAACCCAAGCATTTCCTAACTCCATTTGGCCAAATTCAGTCTGACCCCTCTTACTAAATTAAACCATAACTTCTGTGTGGGGCAATAATGGTCTAGTTAATCTACTTAATCTAGTTAATTTCCCAGAAAGAACTGGGAATTTAAAACTCTCAGTTAATATAAGACCAAATCAACTGCAGATCAGCCACATATTCCAACTTTGTTGGTCTGTTTCCCAAAAATTCACTCACTAAAGATGGTGGAAGCAAGTTCATGATCACTGAATAGCTAAGTGGACCATTAAAATGGCAGCTCCAATTAGCCTTGTGCTACTCCAGCTTGCTGGCAAAGCCTCACAACAGCCCCTTCCAGGAGCAGTCAGAAGCCAGAGAGCATTTCCCTTTGAATGAGTCACTCACGCCTACATCTGAACCTGGTGCCCATCCTGCAGAGAATGGGGGCTTCTCTTGACTAATTTCATGACGTCACCATTAGAAGAGTGGGAAGCAATATTCCCATAAATAATAATATGTCATGAAGTGCGATCAATGCTCAAAACATCCCTGATTGTTGATCAGCCAAGCAACCTAAAGAGCTCTCCTCCTCCTTGCATAGAGAAACGAGTTTTTGATTTGTACATAGTCACAGAGGGCAGTTCTTAATCATAATTAGACCACTGTGAAAAGTCAAAGCATTCAAATCATGTGAGGGGTTTCACTATTGAAATCTGGCATCCATATGTTCAATGGCAACTCAAGCAGATTGCTTTAATTTTTCTGCAGTTTTTTTCTGAAGACTCAATATCATTTACCCCTTTAAATACGTCAGTGAATATGCAGTAAATATGCAGGCCCATATTGTCTTTCAGAGGGTTAAGTTAAAACACAGCACTCTATTTTGATACAACATACAACAAGAAATCCCCTCTAAGAAAAGTGGGACATGACAACCACCATTGTATTGCGAGATATTCCCGCAAACGTGCATGTTTCAATCTGAACAGAGATTATATCAGAACCTGACCAAGTTTGTCAAGTAAATTCTGAATACAAATGAGAACAGCTAAAAATATTTTTAGCTGATTGCTAATCTAGGGCACTGAATACATCATTCGGATATTTCTAGACATCGTTCAAATACTTCTAGCTGAAAGGTTTAGTGTTTATGTTCATCTTGAGTTCAGTAAAGAAAATTTGAAAAACCTCTCCCTAACTGAAGTATCCTACTGAAAGCAGTCTAAAAGCAGTTGGCTTTAACATACAGCAGTGAAGATCAGTGCTTATTCCCTCTCATCAAGGAAAAGGAAGTATAAGAGTGAGAGAAAGATAGTGGCTCAAGCCCAAATGGGTTTCTGTTGGTGAGGAGTACCTTTACTCTCAAAATTATAATTAGGTTTCTATCTTTCAGAGGACCAAAGACTGAAACCATCTTCCAGTGAGAACAGTAGCCAAATACTCTGGATGTTTTAAGGGGAAGTGTAATCATTTTATGAAAGAGTTGAGATTCTTCCTGATGGAAAGGATGGGATTCCTCAAACCCTAAAATGTAGATGGCTACCTCCCTTTGTAGACCATGGGAATGGACTGACTCCTCTGGGTCACTGATCCTCTCAGCTGAAGGTAATGTTTAAAACAGGCTTGGGAAATCACTTCCTAGACATACCCATTTCTTTCCATGAAGTAAGCCTAGGGTGACTAGGTTAGATGGAGAGATCTACTTTATAGACATCTAGAGTCTGATGATATGAATCCCACTGGAGGGGCCATGTTCAATATCTTTCAGTTACACATATCAGCTTTCCACCTAAATCTAAACTTTTAAGGAAGAATGTTTTGTTGGAAATCTGGAGTAGAAAGAAAAATTGAGAATGACATAATTTCTTACAACAGAAAATGTATCTTAACTTGTCAGAAAATCACTGTAATACATCACATTCATCAGTTCTGGTTTAGGCCTTTCTGCCCTGAGTTTCTTTAACTTCCAGATACCTCCCCAGGTGTACTGTGGTGCATATACTCCAGGTCCCATGTCTACTGTGTTAGCCAGCTTTTCCTCAGCAACACATTACTCAGTGAAACTAGTAGGAAGAAAGAAAACAAATGACATTTTTTGCATAAACTTTTGAGTCACATCCCGATGAGGCTCTTCTATTGCCTCTATGAGCAATATGAGCAAGGCTGAGATAAGGTCACTGAAAAGACCAAAAAAAAAAAAAAAAAAAGTAGATTATTAGATTTATTCCAGCCTAAAGGCCCTAACAATTGTGTCGTGTAAATATGCTAAAGTGGGATGAAATCAGAGATATCTATTTTCAAAGCAAGAGATTTTTTGGTGATCCAAGGCCTTAATTAACAATAAAAAATGGGGCCTGAAGGCATTTCAGACTTCATTTGAACAGGAAAGATATTCCAAGCTTGCCATGTTCCCGAACCTGTTCTATAGAAAATTAGTTGGGAAGTTTCAGCAGTGTGAGACTCAGGGTCACTGAAGGATCAAAGAGCCCTGAACTAGCCTTACAACTCTGTTTCTCAAGCAAGACTCCTGTCAGAGTCTATTTAGAGAGTTACTCTACATGATGTCCTGCTAGTACATATCCAGCTCTTCGTGCTGATGAACTTCATGACATGACAGTTTTAGACTTAACTTATAGTCCTAGTATATACTCTCTTTCCTTTACCCTAAAAAGGTAATCTGTACCATAACCTTATGAATTTTTACAGTAACAGTGATGCCAGTTTGGCTTGGATGACGTCTTCACTGCTCCTTGGCAGTTCACAGGCCATGTGTTTTACAAGAATCCCTTTACGCCGGTGTATTAGGATGACACAGGGTTTTTTTGATACAGATAGGAAGTGCCACCTGTTTCATGAAGCTTCTACTCCGCAAATACTGAAAAAGACAAAGCTGAAAATAACTTGTTCTCCTGAAATCTATAAGCATCTAACAGTATGCTCTACTCTAACATGGATAACCAAATCCCATTCCTAATTTCCCCTGTGAAGCCCAAGTAAACCATGGAAATAGAAGAATCTGCCCCCTTGTTATTATAATGTATTACATTTGTTAGGCCTGCTTTAACAAATTAATTGATTTGATATGATTTAGAAGGACAAACTTCTCCACTTCCTTTTGGCATTTTACCTCAATGCCGCCACATCCAAAAGTCTCGCAGAGAGCAGAGGAGTTAAAATGAGGGAAATAGGAACTTGTTTCTCCTCTTGCTTCCCATCCTGCTTGTGAAACCAAGAGCCATTCTGCATGGCAGCGTCCCCTCTCCTACCCCCAGCCCAAAATACTATGAATAAGGACCACAGTTCTCTGTTCACTCAGGAATGCCAGATATGAAACCACAATCAAGCTTCGATCTCTTCAGCACAGCATGCTCCACATGCCAATCTGCATGTTTGTTGAAAAAAAAGATTCTGCTGGAATAAGTTTCTATTATAAGCTCTCACTGTATACATTTTTTGGAGTTAGTATATAATTCCTACACTAGAACCCAATATCTTTTCTGTTTTACAACTGCCCATAAATACAACTGCCTTCCATCTAAAAAAAATAAATATTCACAATGTCTGTTCAGTTTGCCTTCTAGCAGCATCTCTCTCCCTCTGCCCAAATATAATTGCACTTTCTAACCCCAGTCACTCATTGGGGAGGGGGGAGCCAAACAAATCTCACATTCATAAACTCAGATGACAGCCACCCTGAGCCATAGGAATAGCATTGAATTTATTGGAGCCGTTAGCCCGGTACAAAGCAATCAGAGTAAACAGCAACTTCCAAAAGAGACAAGGTTATTTGGAATAGTTCCAGCACGCAAATGGCCTAAACATTGATAGCTGTGGCAATTATTATTTCCTTTCTCCGCACCCTTTTCCTTTTTGCAGTTTGGCCAAATGAGTTTCTTTGCAGACACTGGAAGCAATAGAATCTGCTGAAAATGATGGTGATTTCTACAGGTACCCTCAGTTTTGCAGCTCAGGAGTTGGTAAAAAATTTTCTTCATTGACTTTTAGCTTAGCAGTGACTATGAATATAAGGTGGAAATGTTGTTTGGCCCGAAAGCAAGTTCAATGTATCTTGATTTCTTCTTGGAACTAATAAAGCAGGTTGTCTGACTGAGTGATTTGTGAGCTAATCACTGTCTATGTGAAGCAAAGAGGAAAAGTGCCAATTTGTATGGAATTAATTTTTCAAATAACTGAGTTCCCACAAATACCATCATGAGCTGAGCCCAGAAAGATGACTTCAAGGTTAAAACGCAGAATTGGAAAATGGGATTTTTGTTACTACTGGTAGTAGTGTTACTGTTCTTACCAGCTTCACTCCCAAATCAGAAAGCCATTATGACAAGAGTTGTGCAAATACTGAACAGAAAAATAGTCCTCGCCCCAATAATATACAGTCTTAGGCAAGAGAGAGGAAGACTAACAGGGATTACAAGGACACAATGAGCAGGTGATAGCCTAATGAGAGGAAATGGGAGTGCCTCCTGAGTCACCTTTTTTTCCATCTGTCTGATTTCTTTCGATTACCAATCCTTTAGGACAGAGTCTCTTTCTTCCTATGTGTTTATACAGCTCCAAGCATCATCTCTGTTCTGACAGAAAATTTGGGGTAGCTTTCAGCAGGTTTCAAAGTGAAAGGTGTTTGTATGGGTAAGACAGTCAGTCTGGCCATATCTGTGATCTTTATTCTGTTCTTAAATTCATAGGTGCACAGGATTGAACGGTATGTTTGCAGTCGGCCCTTGGACATGGGGTTTTATACTGGCATTGGAGACATTATGCTGAGAGGAGCAGGGGGGGACAATGACAAAGGAGGCTGCAGTTGGTGTCTTTGGCCTGACGCCCAGGAAGAGAAGGAAAGTGGTCCTAGTGTGACAAGTTGAATGATTTTTTGCCTTGATGTTTTGGACAAAAATTTGAGGAGTAAGACAGTGTGACCCAAGGGGCTGAGCACTGAAACTGGAGCTGGCTGATATTCTTTACGTGCCTGGCTCTTGGTATCTTTGAGGAGGTTTGGCAATACCACAGGCCCATTCCCATGGAGATCTGCCCAACCTGGTACTTCTGCATGGCATTGCACTTTGTGGGCTCACTGCAACTCAGATTGGCACTAACCCAAGGTCTGTTGCACAGTTACACCCTGTCAAAGATTTCTGCACCAGATGCAATTGTTCCACAGACCAAAGAATTAACATACATTTATCATCCCTGTTGTAAAGCACTATTAACCAGCCTACTAAAAATCATCCGTAACCCCTCAAAACATTGCACGTGACAGGAATATAAACAAGCTATTCTTAAACCTTCATAGAAAGTATATGACACCACACACTCCTATGATACACAGTACCTTAATGTGTCTTCATCTGAGAGAGCACAGTGGACATAATTACCAATCTCAGAAGCATGCTTCAGAACCAGCTGTGATCTTGCACCAAGAATTTGCAAGGACTAACCACTCACCTTGTTCTGGGATACAGGCCAACATTGTGTAATCCAGTGCCCAGAGGGGTGATGTAGCTGATGGAGGCAGAACAGAGGATTTCTACATCAAAAGGGCTTAGGTCATCATCACCTGAGCAAGTGTTGCCCATTCTGCTTGTTTTAGAGCTTTACCAGACTCAAATGTTTACATGGGTTAGTGGTCAGCAGGAGACATTTCAACAACAAAATCAAAATGTTCTGTTCTGAGCAGGTCAGGTCAGAATCCAGTTCAACTAACTGTCATCCAGTATTTTTATTCTAATTTTTAAAACTGATTTTAAACACATTCTGGCAGGATTTGTGACTTCAAGGATTTTCTTTCAACATAGAAAGCTGCTGTCTGTAATTCCCGAAGCTATTTATCAGCCAGATACAGTCCAGAAACTTGATCACATAGAATCATCTGGAGACCTTGCCATCAGCAGACTGGGACTCTTCTGGCACCATGCAAGCTGGGCTGCACCCTCTCAGGCTGCAGCTGATAGCAGTTGAAGTGAGACCAAGCAGAAATCAGCAACTAACAAGGAGAAAACTCTTACAGTGGCTGATGACTACCCTGGATGAGGTATGCCTTTCAAGCACCTTTTCCTCTCCCAGGGGTATAAGGGGAATTTGGCCCAGATGCATACATTTACATTGTGGAGCAATACAGCTGGGTGAAACGAGTTCCAGTCTTAGGGTCAGGTGGCCTCGCTGTTTGCTGTGAGTAGCTCTGAGGGGCTCTCAGGTTGTCAGCTGTGACAATATGGGCCCATGTATGGCTGCATGGCACCCTGAGATGTATGCATGGGACTTGACATCCCAAGCGCATTTAGCAGACCCATATCCTCCACAGTACACTCCAGCCTGCGCTTTTCTCACCCCTGATTACGATTACCTGTCCCCTCTATCTCCTCCAGACAGTCCCAGTCTCTCTCTTATCCCTTTTCGTCCTAGTGTCAGGCCTGCCTGTCTTCTTCCCAGGGGTCTCAGACCTGGTCTCCTGGAAGTTCTCACAACTGTGTTCCCAGAGAGTCCTGTTTCCCATCTTCCCTGAATGTTCTCACCCAGTAAGGCCCAGAGTTTCCTCTCCTAGCTCACTCCCCTATACGTCTTTCTCTTTTTCCCTCAAATTTGCATTCCTCCCCTGTCTTCACCCCACATCCCCACTGGATCTTGCACTCAGTATTTTCCCATATCTGATTCTTGCACTAATCTGCTCCTCATGTTTTCCTTCAGTCCCAGATTATGTTCCTTTTTCATTTTAATATGGGAACCTCTTTGCCAAGCCTGAATTTCACCCACACAAAGCAGCAATTTCTCCCACTCCTCCTACCTCTTCTCCTTTCTGCCATCCTATCCTATTTTGAGAGCTTGCTCTCAAAATATTTGAACAATTTTTGCTGAAGTTTAAAAAAGAAACTTCAAAATTTCAGTTCCAACAAGCGAAGCTTGACAGTATTATAAGCACCAGAAAGCAAGGCCATAGAGGTCAGTCAACTTAAAGGTGATGGTACCTGTACTAATGCATCCATAAACATTACAGGTACACACGCGCACACCCACACACACGCCCGCACACAGAGACTGGCTTTGCCAAACAGACTTAGAAAAGCTGGCTGAAAACAACCTGACTGGTTCTAGACCTGCAGGTGTTCAGGCACCATTTTAAAGTCACCTTTTAAATACTTGCGAGAGGAACTGTTTTAATCAAACCAATACTGCAAGAAATAAACACGTCCTTTAACCACTAAAAGGTGCCTGTGCAGTTTGTAAAAGTCACCAGCACCTTGAAACCATTTGAAACTCTGCCCTCGTTGTGTTTCCCCTTCAGCGAAGTAGTTGCTGAGTTAATGGGCAACATTACAGCCAGTCTGACTAGCATGGTAGGAAATATGAGAAGCTACTTAATCAACAGTAGGCAGGTCTTCGAATTATATATAAGGCGAGATTTTCACTGAAAATTCCACTCTCCGTACTCGTAATCCCCAAGTGCTGTCACTCCATTCACAAGTATTAAATTCTTCACTCACATTAAAAAAAAAAAAGATTAACATTACAAACAGCAAAATTTTTAATATAACCTTACACTGGAGAGTACAGTTCTTATTGCCTAGTTCCTCTCACTAACATTCATATAACTTAGAAGCTATTAAAAATCTGTTAAATATATCAATTCATGCTCACTTCAAGAGAAAATTATTATGAGCAAGAGTAGAAAGGAGGAGCATCAATTGTTTCTGGGTTGATTTTTACACTGAACTGTTGTTCCCCCTTACTTTCTCATTTCCAGAAGCCCAATGACTCCCGATCACAAATGTTTGGGCTCAGTGGAGGAATCACCAGGTAAAGTGCTGCAGCTCCCTTTATACCATCATTTGTGCTGAGCTGTTCTCCAGGATTTCCACAGAGAAGGCAGAATGTGGAGCAGATACGCTCCCATCCTTCAGCTTCAATGTATATTTAGAAACAACCTCTCATGGGACAAAAATTTCCTTCTGCAGACCTTCCCTTATGTTGGTGCCATGAAAAAAATAGCTTTACAGGATTTCAGGATGCAGCAGCCTATTGTGCTGACCACTCTCACAGGGTAGTGTCAACCGGAAGGGACCTTTGGCAGCATCTGCTCCAACCCCATACTCAAAGCAGTGCTAACTTTGACTGTGCATCCAAATTTCAAGTTATATCAGGTTGCTCAGGGCCTATCCAGCTGGGTGTTGAGTGCCTCCAAGGATGGAGACTCCACCATCTCTCTGGGCCCCTGTTCCAGTGTCTCACTATCCTCACTGTGAGGAATTTTTCCTTCTATCTAACTGGAAGTTCTCTTGCTGCAATTTGCATCTGTTCTCTCTCCTTCTTTCACTGTGCACCCCCAAGAAGAGTCCTGTCTATTACCCTCCATTTGGTAGTTAAAGCTAGAAACAAAGTCCCCCTGAGCATGCTTTTCTCCAGGCAATACAATCCCAGCTTTCTCAGCCTTTCTTCACACACCACATCCTCCAGTCCCCTAAACATTTTGGTGACCCTGCTCTGGACTCACTCCAGTTTGTCGATGTCTTTTTTGCCCTGGAAACCTGAAAACTGGACACAGTCCTCCAGATGCGGTCTGAAAAGTGCCAGGCAGAAGAGAATAATGACTTCTCTGGCCCTACTGTCACTAATGCTGCTCGGTATGGAGTTAGCCTTCATTGCTGCAAGGGTATGTTACTGACTCAAGTGTAACTTGCTGTCCAGCCCATCAAGGTCACTTTGAATGGCAGCCCTACTTCCCAGGGTATCAATCTCTTCCCCTAGTTTAATCTCATCTGTGATCTTGCTAAGGTGCACTCTGTCCCATCATCAAGGTCCTTAATGACAATTTTCAACAGTAAGAGTGCCAGATTGACCCCAGAAGAATACGGCTAGCAAGTGGTCATCGGTTGGACTTCCAGTGACTGATCATTGTTACTTGAGCCCAGGGCTCCTGTCAGTTTTCCATCTACATTGTAGTCCACCCGTCCAGTCCATATCTCTCCAAATTTGCAGGCATCTCATCATAGTATTATAGCTTTGTTGTGGTCCCCATCTCTCTGTCCGTCTGTTGTCCCTTCTTCTATCTTTACATAAGCTTTTTGTGGGAGACTCTGTCTTTCTGTTTCAAGTTTGTACAGCATTTAGTACACTGATATTCTAGTATAAAAGTACAGCTCCTAAGGACCACCTAAAAAAAAAAAAATCATAAAATTGTTGAGATTGGGCTTTTTTGTCATCAGGAGAATGCGAAGTTGCAGCTTTGAGCCATAGCTGCAACTGTTGGTTCAGTTCACATCTAGACTCCTAAAGCATTAGAAGTTATCAGACATCAGGCTTGGCCTAGCCTGCTCATAAAGATGCTCAGCATCCTAGGAAGTCAAGATCTGGCTTTAAACTACTGAGGACGTCTTTCTCCTTAGAGTTTTTTGTTATGGTTTCACATCGATGTTTGGCAAGCATTGGCACGTATCTTTACATCTGCCGATCTCAATGCCTGACACTGAGTTATGCTAGAAAAAAAGGTTGTTTGTGTAGTTTTTCTGTCCAGTGATGGGAAATTCTTGAAAGGCTGCATAGTTGTTTGTGAAATGGGCAATGGGATATCACTGGAGAAAGGAGTGCGGGGATCAGACAACGCCCATCTGGTGCCCCAGGTCCAACTTGCAGTTTGGGGCAACACCCTCTGTTTATCCAAACCCAAACTTCAAAGTCTTTGACATTTGCCTATCATTCTGCAATAGTGAAAGCCTGGATCAGTATTACTTAGTGACAAATTAACAACGCCAAGGGTATGTCTATACCAGTAATCCAGATACTGCCAGGACTCATTCTTTGATCGTGAGATTAACTGGCACACTTTGGTCACACCCATACTATTAAGTTCTCTTGCTTTCAAAACAAGGTGGCTGCATTTTATTGCCTATTGGGAGCAGTCCACAAATACCAATGTCATGAGTCCAAAGAAGTAAAGAGTCATAAATCTTATTTTTGACATGTTATATATGTGTGTGTGTGTGTGTTTTTATAATATGTGTATAAAAACACCAAATCAAGAGTCAAATCTTCGAATGCACTCAGCATTGCTGATGATGCAGCTGACTTCAGCAAGGGCCATTAAGTTAATGCTGAGCTCCTTTGCCTCAAATAAAACAGTTCAATACAACTATTTTTGGAGAAAATGCAGGCATAGGAGTCAGGCACTTTGAAAGCCTATTTTAGGTTTCATCTTGCATTCTGTGAACAGGGACAAGTCACATCACTATTTGATGATACTACTTTCCTACTTAGCAAGCACTATTAGGATAATAAAAAACTTGCTAAAATATATAAAGAGCATGAAGAGCAGAAAGCACTGGGAATATTATCTATTGTTGCCGTTGTTGTTATTTTAAAATACAGAGAGTAATTTTGGATTTGGTCCTCAGGAAACATGATTTAGAAACACAGCTATAATAAGCAAGACAATTTGTCCAGTTTGTTCCAGAAAGTTCAAGAATAGCAATGTGTGAGAAAACACCTATTAGCTCTTATCTCTAATAACTCCTGAGGGATGGGTGAGATAACAGATGATTTGATCAATTACAGTGCCCATCTTTAAAAAAGGCAGAAAAAGAAGAGCTTGGCACTTCAATCATCCTTACTTCAATTCCCAGGACAATTCCTTGAATAGTAAGTTCTTCCATTAGAATAAAAATTAAACTGTGTCTTAAATCTTATTTTTTAAAAACCCAGAAAGTTACAAGAAATATCCAAGATTAATTTATCAAAAATAAATCAAACCAAAACAATTAAATACCCATCTATAACGGGTAAAAAATCTACATGTCATATCTAGACTTGAGTAACGCTTTTGACATTGTCCCGCATGACCTCCTTCCTCATGAGCAACCCAAATAAACGTAATGTAGGTAAGACTACAGTGAACTGGGTCTGCTCCCATCTGCACTCACAAAGTAGTTATTAATGGTCAGAGCCAAGCTGGTAGAATATATCCAGTAGTTTTCCTCAAGGATCTGATCTGCCTCTGTTCAATACACTTATTAATGACTTGAATTATGGAATAGATTTGCAGTTGCTAGCAAGTTTATAGTTAATTCTGTTTTGATTTTGGGGGTGGACAAATGACCAGCTCTGCATTGCTCATTATTTGGCTCTTCTCCTTAAATTATTGTGATGCCACCCACATGATTATGACAAGTAAATAAAAAACATGTATCTTGAGTAGAATGTGCACTGCTACTCAAAACCAGGTTTTTAGACTTATATTGTAAGGTGTTTATATTGTCCATTCATAATATCCCAAATAAACACAACTGGTTTTCTATACTGTCACTTTATTTTTTTCCTGAAATTCCCAAAGCACTCTTCAAACATAACCAACCAATTCTGCAAATCCTTCATAGGTTTTTAAAGCTGAAGGGGACCATTTTAATCATATGGCCTTTTCCACAGCCTAATACAGGCCCTGAAAACAGGTTCAAGACATCTTAAATTTTTTAAAAAGAGCAGCAATTATGTGGGACTGATGTATTCATCTTCCCCTCAGGACACCACCTAGAATCTTCTGCCATTTCCAATTTACTGAGCTGGGCATGGATTTAAGCCATTGCTGACCTTGGAAGGAAACCACAGCCACACTACAGAGTGGTTTAGATTTAGGCCAGGGAGGATGGGCTTCAACTCAGAATGCAGAGGTCGAACTTTAGTAACCAGAAATAATCCTCAGAGCTTTAAAATGGCAGGGATCCAAAGTTCCAGCTTTCTCCTTGGTTTGATAAATGCTGCCCACAAGTAAATACTGGAGGATTTTTTTTTTTCATATCTGGAAGTATGCAACAACTTTGTCAGCTCTGCAAGCCTGAATGTTTCTAGCAAAAGAAAGACTTCCCTGTCACTGAGAATCTGAACGGCCAGCTTGAGACATCTTTGAAGATACAGAGGCAGGAGCTAGCTCAGTATGACTGTGAAGGGCGAATTCAGGAGATACTGGGGCCCTGTGACTCAGTTGGGTTGCCACATAATATTGGAAGACAGATATCACACCACTATTGCATGTGCTGGGAAGCGATAGGTTCAGCATCTTGTCAGAAGGGACCCACGAACAATTCTCTCTCCTATTTATATTCTCATAGTCACTCTGAGAAAACAACACAGAAGCAGGCAGAATATTTTAAGTTTAGGGCAGGTTTGGAACACAAGGCTTGGAAGCAGTATCTTTGGGGCATCTGTTAAAGGGAGCTGGAGAAGCTTTCCTGACAAATCCTGGTAAAGGGCAGCCCACAGTAAGAGAAATCCCTATTCCCTGTCATTTGTTGTTATCCCTATTACTTTCCACCATCATTTCTTCCCAATTAAAGTGCTGACTGCAGGCAGGCAGGGCCTCAGATTTAAGTCTCATCTGAGCTATGGCTCTTCCAAGCTCAGTTAACACAATACTGTAACACTAGATCAGGTATCATCTGAAGGGGAAAAAGTGTCACCTCCAGAGCGCAAACATTACTTCCTCAGCACCTGGGTGTTCTTGAGATTTCTTACTAACTAATTTGGTTTTTAATATATTCAGGTATTCCACAATGGCAGAGGAGGGCCACTGAGTGTTAGAGGAGAATAAGAAACCTTAGCTGAGCAGAGACATGGATTCAAAATAAAATATCAGTGGATATCAAGAATAACATGTCATTGAAGGAAAAGTGGGTGAGCACTTGGAGGCACAAACAAGCCATTCTCCACTCATCTACTAGACCCAGAAAATGCAAAAGCATGCAGGGATTTGTTTTCCTCATTGAGCAAATGATGAGACATAGAGGGAAAGTCCTGTTGGAAACCTAAGCACAAGATGCAAAATTCAAGTCAAGGGGACAGCATGGAAAAATAAACCCAGGTGTAAGAAACCTCCAGCATTTTCAACTACAAATTTGAAGATATCTTGGACCTTCACAGCTGTGTGAATTGTTTTGGTTTTCTTGCTTCCTGTAAAGTTTGATATACAAAAGCCTGTTTCAGAGACAGTGCCTCTGAAAAGACATATGCAGGCTCTGTTCCATCTGTTCCACTTTTACATTGCTCAAGCCCCCATACTGTATGTCCATATCCACTGCAACAGCAACAAATCCACTGCAAATCCAGTAACCAGAACACCTTCTGGGAAGATACTGATTTTTCCCCCAGTCAAACAAGGAAGTTCAAAAACATGGAAGAAATTAAAATGTAATAGCCTTGCTGTGGATAATCACTTGGGGCTCCTATAGCCTTATGTGTGATGTGTGTTTGTGCATATCTGAAGCCATAATAAGATCCTTGAGTTATTGTGGGATGACCTTGTATTGCAGAGCTTGAATCCAGAGCCAAATTTGATGCAAACTCTCAAATTATGCAAATCCAAGAATTTTGCTTTGGCTTATCATACAACTAGAAGGCGGCTATATCATTTCCAAAGTCTGTAGGTGTTTGGAGCTAGGAGCTGCCTACTTCGGTACTGGAGATGTGGAAGAAGGAAGGGGGAGCAGTATTTTTCAAAGCCTTTGTATTTCCTATGTTACCTGTGACTGGAAGCATAAATGCTCTACCACAAAAAAGTTCTTCATGTTCAATGAGAGCCATGCATTTCCATCTCAAGATGGAATATGCCCCCCTCCCCAAAAAAAGAAAAAAAACAAAGAGAAAAAGGCAATCAAATGTTTTCACCCCCCCCCCCCCAAAGAGTTTCAGGTTCAGTTCAAGGCTTCAACAAAGACTTTGGGTCACTTCTCATTTTATCCAAATCTATTTGCCCAGCCCTAATTGCAACAGAACATCTGGAAATGCTACAGCTAAGGCCCTGCCAGCACTTTCATTATAAACCCTCCTGTTTTCAGGGTTTTGTAACTTTTCCTGAAAAAATCCAACAGCAGAAAGGCTGAAACTTGATATAAAAGGTTCTCAGCTGGGGAGCAATTTTTTTTTTTTTTTTGTGTTGCAATATTTCAAGGAAATCAAATCAAACCATTCTGAAAATAAGTAAAAAATTTGTAAAAAAGGGTGGGAAGGTAGAACAGGGTTTTCTTGGGCTTGTTTTTTTTTCTTTATTTGAAACACATAGGGAAAAAAATATTGCAGATATAAACCATTTCTCAACTCTGACCTGCGGCCTGACTTGGATTACAGGCTTTGGCTAACTGTTTCAAAGGACTTCAAGGATGGCAGAGAAGAACATTTGCCCCTGGCACCTGCTTGGAAATAGTTATGAGGGGCAAGAAACATCAGTAAGTAGCTATGCTTTGGTTTAAGGCAATGGGAGAATTGTTGGAGACTCCAGGAGCATCTGGAACGTCTATTGCTTAATAAAGGAACTAGGCTTGCTTGGAAATATTGCTTGACAAAGAAAGAACAGCCTTCCTCCAGGTATGGGAACAAGCACAGAGGTCTCATCGCAGACTGTCCTTCCCAGGTTTTATTCCAAAGCCCCTGACTGAGAGTATCTCTCAATCACTCACATGAAAGCACAGTAAAGCCTGCTCGCAATAGACACTGAAAACATACATAGGGTGGGACTAACCCTGAAGTTAAGATGAATACAGACACCTACCAGTAGGTCTCTAAGGTCACAATTTAGGTAATGGAAATATATGCCACAGCATGAAATGCCTTGGCTAGCCAAGACACCAGGACTGGTAAACAGGACACAGGACCTGCTGGACCAACATCTGGGATACTTTAGGTGGCATGAGGCAACTGAAGCATGTAATAGGTGTGTCTACCTTAGCATGAGCTGAAATGCTCAGTGGACTCCACTGTTTGCGCTGACCATATGAACTTGGTTTCCTCTGACTAGAGTAGAAACTCAGACACCTACATGTAGGTACCTAAAGGTATCCAGACTCCCCATTCAGCACACTGCATCAGTAATCACATAGCCAAAGAACATTTTTCCTCACTCGGTCTCAAAGAGCACCAGCAAAGAGGGTGGTAGTTTGTCACTAGTAACCACATAGACAGAGTATATGTATTAAAAATACTTTAAAAAGTTATTGCTAGAGCTGATCCTGGATCCATATACCAGGTTCAAATCCACCAGAAACACCTGGATATATTGTGAATAATCTGACAGTCTCAATGTGAACAGTCAGAATTATTGCATTTTAACAAGTTATGGGGGAGATTCTAACCTAGCTGTGTGAAGATAAGTGGTATAAAATGCTGTCTGCAAGTGGCCCTCTCTCTCTGTTGACTACCAGAACGTCCCAAGTGACTAGTAGACAAGTGGCCAGCTGAATAACCTGTCTTCTCTGTCTCTCCACTGACTGTGTTGATCATATCCACACCATAACAGACCATATCCAGACCATAAAAGAAGCTTAGATACCTGCAGTATATATGGGCACTAAATTTGGGTGTCTTAGTCTGGAGCTTATTAAAATTCATTATTTAGTGGACATGACTTACAATCCTCATCCATGGCATCCAACAACTTAGACAGCATAGCTTCAGCTCCTTTCATTGTGAGCTAAACTGTGTTGCCTTATATCACATTTGCAACAAAAATAGGCAACTGTGGCAGCTAAGCTGGCATGTGGTGGCTTTCAAAGGCATGGTAACTTGCTTGTGTTCCTGCGCCATAACTCTTAAAAAGTTCAGATGCAAAGATGCAATTTGCATTCTAGCCAAATCAAAGACAAAGGCACTTAAATCCTAATGTAGATTGATGAGAACTTGATGGAAGAGGATAGTTTTTATTACAGTTTATTAAGCCTCTCTCTCATCTAGATGGAACCGAAAGCACTGTGGAAACATAGCGGGAATTGTTTTCATTAGACCATCCAGCCTGGCTAAAATCAGAATCTTTTTGACATGTATTCACTCAGTTGAATAAACTGGAAACTGCAGGCTTGGTGACTACAATTGCACAGGTGGAAAACTATTCACTTCTGGAATACTAGCCACTATTCGGGACACCTGTGATCAAGAAAGATGAACTGGAAATGAAGATGGTGTGGAGAAGAGCAATAGGGATTATCTAAGGAATGTGGAACTTCATACACGAGGGGAGAGGCTTGTTTTAAGTATCAGAACAGGAGCTGAAAGGCAATATGACTGTTTTAACTACAGGACAATTTTGGCACAAGGACAAATGGGTAGTAACTGGCCATGAATAAATTTCAGAAGGACATTAGAAGATGGTTTCAAACTGTCAGAAGAGTGAGGTTTTGAGGCAACTTTCCCATAGGAGTAGTTATGGCAAGAAACCTAACCACTTTTATGAAGGAGCACACTAAATTTATGAACAGATCATGTTACATGGAAGGCTGAAGTAGCATGTGGCTGGATTTGATGATCCACACGATTCCTTTCATGCTACTTCAGAGAAAATTTTAGAATTTTATTTTCAAATGCCCCTTACACTTTCTTTATATAATCCTGAAGGTTGAAATGCTCTGGCATTGCAGCCAAGTCTTCTTTTGTTTATTTCCACTCTGAACAAATAAAGGAAGTAATTGGAAAAGCACAGGAAAAGCTGGCCTTGTGACATTTCAGACACTGAAAGAAACAAATAATGTAAAAGAAACCTTCTAAACTGTATGCATCCATTGGCTGATGAAAATCCTTCACAAGATTTTAGAATTAGACCCTCAGGAACATCTACGTTCATTTTGTCTTACTAGAACTTCACCAGTGTGTCAGATTTACATGCAAGAAACAGAGAATGAGTACAAGAATTAATGTACAATTCAAAGCAAGTCATGGTAAGCAAAGCAACACAGAGAAGAAATTTCTAGGAAAGAGTAAAATGAGCTGGTTCCAGAAATGAAGGTATTATACGTGTATTAGCACAAGGCTGAGTCCAGGTTAAGTGGCTAGTTGAGAAGCAGAACTAGTTAGCCTGGAATGAAATTGAGTCCACTTAAATCCCACTTATATCACAGGCAGCAAACCTGTCCACATATTTTCCTGGACTGCTCATCCCTAGGCACATAAATTCATTAAATGCACCTTTATGTCAGCAGAAATTTTTCTGGACACTTAAATGTGTCACTCAAAATATGTTGTGATCAAAGTCCTAGCCTTTCCTAAGCCTATACTACTTTGTCTCCACCTTCTAGAGAAGCCTTTAAAGTTCAAGGTAGCGAGGACAATGATCCATCCTCCTCCTAAGAGTCTAAAAGCTAAAGAAACTGGAAGATCTGGTCTCCAGGGAAAGTGAACTCACATTCCGCACAGTGTTTTGACCAGGACTCCACAAAACATTTTTAACTATGCAACTGTGGAGCCAGAACTGCAGGAGACAGACAAGAAAAAGACAAGAAAGACTCTAGTGGTTGGAGAAAGAACTGGGACTTCAGATACTGCTTCTTGTAATGTAATACGATTCGTATTCCAGGATGTCTAGTAGTTTAGCTCCATGAATGAAAGGGAGACAACACTATGCCTGGCCTTGACTTTGAACTTGACTTTTTCTTCTAGAACAAGAGTCTTCCAGTCCTTGGGGGAGACTGCCAGCCATGAGCTCATTTTTATATTAAATCTGGCCAAATGACTCCTCTTCATTTTGCACTCATCATGAGAAGATGGTGTGTGGATTGGATCCCCCATAGATTTAATCACTTACAGTTTCCCTCTACTTCTTTACCCTCTCAGGGGAAGAGATACACAGTTAAACAGAGTGGGTTATTCTCTATAGGTCTTTACAAGTATTTGTCTCTGTCTGTTGCCCATACAGTGAATACACAAATTTCAGACACTCCTCTTAGAGGCAGGTACCTGAATTTTTTGTCAGGCAGTCCACAGGCTGAGCTGACTGAATTTTGGGCTCCATACCATGCAAGCATTGCCCTAGAGGGTCCTGCATCCAAGCTACTGCCTTTGTACAGTTCTTTCTGCAGCAAGCTGCTGCTTGTGGTAGAAAAAGGCCCTCTAAGTCACTATATTCTGAAAAAAACAGTATTCAGACTTCTTAGAGACCTCATCTCAAAGCGACAGACTGTCCCAGGCCTGAGCAACAAGAATCTTTACATTTGCTAGAACTGTAAAGGAAAGGGTAATTAGGTAATTCCAAAACCTGAGCACACAAAATACAATGGAAAAGCCCATCCAGTCACCTAGATGGCCTCTGATTACCGCTCCCTAGCTGTAGTCTGTTAGCTTTGCTCCCTGAACGTGATTCAGGAACAAGATGCAAAAGGCAGCATGGTCAAACTAAATTGTTCCATAAACAACTCTTTCTTGTTAATCTCTCAATTTTGGCATTTTAATCCATTCTTGATCACTGTGCAATACTACTATTTATTCAGTGAAGGTGTGCGCCACTTGCTGTATTCAACCTGTGTAGTTACATCCACTTGCTGGCGAAGTGCTAAAGACCTCCGTGAAACGCAAGGCAATTACAGCTCACTGTGTCACCTCTCATTTGCTCTCTGTTTTGCCTCTGAAAGCTCCACCAAGTTTGTTGGATGTGATTTGCCTTTCCAGAAACTATTCTAGTTCCTTTATATCAGTTCATACTTTTCCAGATGTTTTGTGATCTCATCCTCTACTAATGTCTCCAAGACCTTGATTACTGACAAAAATCAAACTTTATTGCAAATCTGTAATTCCCTGACTTCACCTTAGTCCTGTTCTTACGGAATGGGTTTACATTTGCACTGTTTTGGTCCCTTAGTTCTTCTTCCTTTTACAATAAGCTAGTAAGTATTCTGTTGTTAACCAGTATCCTTTTCCATCATTTCTTTCATGAGATTCAGGTGTGACCAGCTGAGCCTTACAGCTGTCTCCTTTTCCAGTGAGTTTTTTGAAGACCGATCCTCAGATTGCTTGGGCTTTCAGAATCCTTTGTTTTAATTTCTGGCACTATATTTTGTTTCTTCCTTGAGACCCACTTATCACTGATAACTAGAGGACTAAGACTGAAATAACGATGATACATTAGCTAAAACAAACCAGAGATTGACCATTGTTTATAGAGCTTTTTATGTCCAGACCAGACTGGTAGTGATAAAAGATAATTAACATCAGGTGTCTTCTCATGGCCTTACATGCCAGCAAACAACTATTCTGCTTATTGAACTATTTATCTGGATTATCAGATTTGGCATATTGTTCATAAGTTCAGTGGTCATGGTGTGAAGGAGGAATGTGATGAGGCAGTCATACTAAGGAGCATAGCAGTCGCAAATGAGCTAATTTTACATCTTTGGACCTGTACAGAGGCACACAAAAACATTACAGCACAACAGATGTAAACTGGGACATTCTCTCTTTCCATCCTAGAGATGAGAATCCTTGGGCTGGTTCTGGAGCAAGAGGGGGTGATTTGAGTCCAGCCATCTTGCAGTCCTTCATCATCCCCAAAAGGATCCTTTTACTTTGGAAATGTCTTGCAGAATGTAATAGCAACTAAATCCATAGGCTCTACACAATTCCTTCAAAAACCCATAGCATTCAGCAAATGATAAGGCCCATTTGTAATTCATCCTACCAAATTCTGTGCACAAGATATAATTCCGTAGTAAGATTATATGCAGTGTTAAGATATATAAAATTTATGTGTGTTTTTTCCATAAAGGAAAAGGCTAATTACAAAGACAAAAGCAGACAATCTAGTTGTCAGCTGGGCTCATAACTCCTCAATCCAGGCAGGGACCTTTTTTCATCAGTTTAATGCCAGAGGCATCATACAGTGAAAATGGTTTGACTGGCCACAGGGACCCTTTCATAAACAGGGGCTAGACAGACTGAGAACCTGCACAATGTTCTTGCCCACACTTTCCCTCTTCTTTGACTAATTGAGGGTTTTAGGTTTTCATACTCTCAGTTTAGTATCCTTCATGTGGTCCCAAAGAGGAATAAGTTAAGAGTAGGGAGATTGCCTTACAATGAGGAAGGACAAAACATTTCTAATATTCAGGTCCTCAATTTACTTCACAAAACCTGAATTCCTTTCCACCAGCCTTCTGTGATTCAGGGATGGTTATTACCCTCTTTGTGATTGCTCCTTTCTCTCAAGAAATAGAGAGGTATCCGGCGTCACCTGGAATCTGGTAGCGCAGGTTCAAGTCTGCGTGGCCACAGGCTTGAACCAGTCACATGAACTGAGATCCTACACCCATGTGATTTACAGATTCTAACTCTCAGAGACATAGGAGCTCGCTGGATTCCTTGTTATTCTCTTCTGTGGAAAATTTCTACAGGGACTTGTGCAAGTTGCTTTTTTTTTTTTTAATATTACTCTTTTCTTCCCTCAGCCAGCATGATATCTTTGCATCTCTCTGCTTCATATTCTACCTGCAAAATGGGGATAATAGCATTGCCTTGCCTTATAAAGCGCACTGAGAACTCTAAGCTGCTACCTAAGATAATGGAGGATGATGGCACTTTGGTACCACTAGATGTAACTAACCGGCAGATGAGACCCCTACAGACTTGAAGTTTTCAGTAAGTTAGCTGAACAGTTTAGGGTTGGATTTTTCTGTCACTCAAACTTTTGGTGGCAAGGTTTCCGCAGTTGGAAGTAGAATAAGAATCAGGTAAGTGTCTTTGAATAAGAACCCCATATATCTCCAAGCATTAGGCATTTTTAGCAAGTGAGCGATAAAGAGAGTTGAAACTAGTGATAACTTCTCTTCTTGTTGAGTTTGTGCGAACATTTCCTGAAGATTTCTATTTTACCACAATAGAAGCCTTTTAGAGGTTAAATAGGGATAACTTGAATTATTAGCATGAGTCCTCTAGCCCAACCACAGGCACGTCAGAAACAGCTCTTGCTGATAACACCATTACAATAACTACATTTTCCTCACACATATCCTGCATACATCAACAAAATAAGCTGATACTCACGATTACTGCTGAGTAGGAAATCACTGGGTTGCTTGTGGCTATTGCCCCCACATAACCTTTCAGTTACTCTCCTGTAATTTTTAACTGAACATTTCAACATACAACATAAACAATTTCTCAGTGAAACCACAGGTCAGACACCATGCTAACAGATATTGATGGCACCCCACTGAAGTCAGTGGCTCTCTGCAGTGACTTATAGCAGGAAACTTGGTCCTTTGAATCCAGACTTCAGATAAACCCTCACTTTCACTCCTGGCGTGTGAGAGTGGCTTTGGAAGCCAACCCTTTGGTTGCACATCACCTTCAGCACTGCACAACCACAGGGACCCCACCAGTACCGGAGCACAGGCTGTAAAACAGAGACCTAATCGCCTGCACACATGTGAAGGCTGTACAGCGTTCCAGCTGAAGCCAGCACCATTTTATATTTCCTTTATATTTCCTGCTACTGGCAATACCTGAAAGATGCATCTTTAGATCACGTTTCTCTTTGCTGTAACACATTGGTGGTCATTAGTCACCCCATGGATGGCTGACAGTGTTGGTCTTCCTCTTCCTTCCTTTCCCCACTGGAAAGGCTGCAGCTTCCAGCAGAAGCTTGTTTTAACAGGTGATCCTGCATTTTGTTGTGTCACACGTTTCCTGCTGTTTTTGCTTCAGTCTGCTTTCAGACTGACAGTGCTTCTCAGGTTTCTCTCCGAGACCAGCTGTGTCACTCCCCTCCTCCTGTCCCTAGGCAGGCCATTAAGAAATGTTGACCAGTCCTTAAGACACGCAACTACTAACCCCCCTTCTGGCCCAACAGTTCCCTTTTCAGTACTTGATTATCTCCTCTTCACATTTCCTGCCCAAATCTCCATCTTCTCCACCTTAGCCTGCATCCGCTCACAGGGCATGATATGAAAGGTATCCATGAAGACTGGACACATTTCTCAATCTAGGCTTCAACCAAGGACAGATGACTAGTCAAGGAGTCAGTCCTGGTTACTTGAAGGCCATCACTGATCTCTATGCTGCTCTGTGTCCAGGCAGCTGAGGATACCAGAGCCATGTTGTAGCCACGCACATCACTCATGATTGCTCCATCCTGTTCCACAGTGGTTCCCACATGGCCTCCTAGATTTCCATAAGGTGAACACCTACCTCCTGCAGTGCACAGCTCCCACCTCTTGCATTAGCAGTATAGCTAATGGCCCAGCAGTCCTGCAGCTCTCTCACCCATCAGACACTACTACTGGCCTTATATTTGCAACTAGCTGCCTCCAGTGGCTTCGCCCTCACCCATGTAATCCACAGGTGGACATGTGTTATGGATGGCCTCTCTGTGATGAATGACAAGGAATGAGACACTGAGCACCAGCAGGGAAAGTCTGTGCTTCAACTACGCAAGCTCAAAGCTAGGGACTCCCAACTCTACATGAAATGTGTTAGCTGGCACTTTGCACTCACCGTTTCCCCATCTCTCCAGCCTTGCTGGTCTCTGGAGGTTTCTTCTTTTGCACCCTCACTCTGCATCACATAGCTCGCTTTATGCCTAAAGGCCTTTAACACTAAGTTGTGCCCACGCAGCTTTACATTTGAAGGGCCAAGAATTATAAACAATTCAGGCTCACATTTCCAGGAGATCTGAGCGGGAAGTTTTCTCCCCTGGGGTCAAATGGAGCCAGCAAGCGTGATTCTTTAATATGCTTTGCCAAGCTGGGCTCTTGCTGTGGCAATTAGGTCACTGTGCTAAACCTTTTGCGGTTGTATGCGAAGGGAAACTAAAGGAGATTGTGGTGAACTAGCTCAATTCAGCAAGATCAAGCCTTATTAAACAATTAATTGCTGCTCTTGGGGATTCTTAATTAGCCACTTACATCTCATTCTACAGCTTTGAAAGGAGCTGGGATTTTGATAACCGGCTGCATATTCATAAAAAGGGCTTACGGAAGGCTGTGCTCTGTCGTTTCCAAACTACGTGAGCAGCCCTAACATCCCGAATTCCTTACGTGCTTCAGAGGGTCTAAGTGGCATTGAGTTTTGCTGGTTACAGGACATAATTCAAGTCTTGGTAACTAGGTTTTCAAAGGCAAAGAAAATGATCCCCTTATAAAGTGTTTTTCTATTCGTGTATTAGTGAATAGTAACGCTGTATTTCACTCCAGCTGAAGTAGCAAATAAGAGAGGGTTTTCTTGCTTTGATACTCTGGTTCTTTTGCTGCTCATGTCTTACTTTTTTCTGCAAAGAGTACAATAAGGGGTGTTCTTCAATAAATTAATTTCTTCTCAAAAATTGCATTTTTTTTAGTGAAGTGACCCTCTTATAATCCTTCTGTCTTTAAGAATAACAGATAGTTTCCCATTCAAAAAATCCTGGAGAACTGCTACCGAAAGCGGGTGGGGAGGGGTTGACAGGAAGGACTGAAAGGATTTGCTTATGTCTCAGCAAGACATGGCATTAATGGGAAAAAAAAGAAACCAGAAAAAAGATATCTACCACTGTAATAGTTAAGTTTAAGAATAGAACCATTTGAAAATGAAGAAGTCATATTTTTAAAAGAAATTAAAAAGAGCAGCTAAAAGGATCAAATGATTTCAGTTGTCACGGACGCTTTTTAAAGACAACATGTTATGACTAGATATGGTATTAATCAAAGAAAATTCCCCCTAAAAATTCCTCCAGATTTATCTAATTTTAAAAAGTGTAAGTTTTATACAAAGAAGGGAAGGAAAGAAGAACATACTATGTTATGTTAAATGTAAAACATTAATAAGGCAGGTAAAAAAACGCTTTGAGGAAACTCATGCCAAAAACATTAAAAACACCTTAATATAAACTTTTCAAATGCTTTTATTTCAAAAAAATCCTTGCAGAAAGTCCAGAAAAGTAATAGTTGATCCAAGTAAAGCCAGTTCTTAGACAAGATAAGACCATGGCATAAAAGCTAAATACATTTTTTTAAGAAGTGGTGATAGTTTCTTGCAAAAAAATTCCCTCTGTGGTGGATTAAGCTCAAGAATTGTGTCAGGACAAAGTGTTATTAGCAGACATTTCAGAACAAGACAATAAAATTTAACAATAACAAACAGCCAAGATCAGATGCCATTCACTCATGAGTTAAAAAGAAATTCCCTCACAAAAGAGTGAACCTACTAATTGTGGTATGTGAACTGTCACTTAAATAGAGCCCTGAACTAGATTAAAGAAAGACAGCAAGTATAAAACCATTTTTCTCGAAGGAGTTGCAAACATCATCTTGGGAACTCCAGATATTATTATTCTATTTTCTCTCCAAGGCAAGCTGGTAGACAAGGATAGAATAAGTAGACAGAGATACATTCGATGTAATTAAGATGACACTGCATTTCTTAAAGTCAGGAGTCATAAATTTATTAGAGTTCTATAATGGAGTTAAATGAGTATGTGGACTACGGAAATCCATTTGGAGTTCTTGGACTTTTCAAAGACTGTCAACAAAACCCCACAGAGAAGTTTCTTAGAGAAATTAACCTTTCATGGTGTAAGAGGAAGTAACTTGACATGGATTAATGGTTGAAAGATTGGAAGGAAACTAAGGACTTAAATAAATGGCTGGCTTTAAAAATAGTACCCAACAGGAATCTGAGTTAAGACTTGTGCTGTTCAATTTATTTGCAAATGACCTACAAAAGAGAGAAGGCACCAAATTTTGCTGGTGATAACCAGTCATCCAAGATCATCAGGACTGAAATGTATTCATGAAAAAAAGTGACCAGCTAATGAAGTGAAAAATGAAATTCAATGTCAATAAAAAAAAGTAGAGTGCATGCAGAAAAGCATGATCTTAACTATATCCAATAATGGACTATAAATGGACTATAAATTAACTATAAATGGACTATAAATTAACTGTTATCACCTAGGAATGAAATCTGAGTCATCACGGTTAGGTCTCAGTGAAGTCAGATCTATGCTACACCATGTCAGATAAAAAGAGGGCTAGGAACTCCCAGGAAAAGAAGTGACAACAAAATGGAAAGATCACTATGCTATTGTATATGTCCAAGTTTGGCAACACCTTAAATGAACTTATGTTGATTTATTTGTTTCATTTGCAGTTTTATTTTTGAGGGAGATAAATGGTGATGAATTTTACTACATTTAGGGCTCAGAAGAATGATGTCTGAAGGCGCAAAGCAGCAATGCTGCCCTTTTCTCTACGGAGCCTTGTTAATTTGGCAAACCAGGAAATGCCAAGGGACATATCAGCTCACGAGAGGCTCCTTCGGCATCCAGGTACCCTTGGCATGAAAGCAGGAATTATTATTATTTTATGGGGAAGGAATTTTGTCATGTGGTTAAAGCAAGAAGCCATCTGAACCCTGTTGCTTGTTTTGCCCCTCCTTTAATGTCAGATTTTGCTTAAATTTCTCTGTGCCTCAGTGTTTCAGGCAACAGAATGGGGGAAAATATTTCTTACCTCTTCCATGGGGCTCCTGGGAAGTTTATCTAATTGCTTTTTACAGAGCTGTTGGAAACCTGAAAATTAAAAGTGCAAAGAATTAGAGGTCATTATTATTAGCTAATGCTGCCCATGTCCCACATAACAATTTAACTTTGGAAAGTAAGGTCTCCATAAAAGAGAAACCCCTCTTTGTGCTGGTGGGGATGGATTATGATCGTGCTAGGACTCTAGCTATGTTTGTTGGCATAAACTTAGAGAAGTTTCAAACAGCCAAATGAAAAATAAATCTTATTATTGTACATTTATACCAAGAGGGGTTCACAGTTTCCTCTTTATTTTTTTTAGATTGCTATTTTGATTTTTTCCCCCTGAAAAACAAATACTGAATATAATGTTATTTTAACTTTGGAATTTATGGTCTTCCTGACAACAGGTAGTCACAGTTGCATTCTTGCAAAAGAAAACAAAATTAAAAATATAGACACAGGAAATAAAATTAATTTTAAAATATATGAAAACATTTATTCTGTGCATCAGCCCAAGTGAACAGACAAGTCTCTGACTGATACCCACCACAGACTGCAGTTTCTTGAATTGATTGATTAATAGGACAGAAATGAGGAGGTGTGAATTTATTTTGGACTTCAACAGGGTTGAAAAAGGTTTGGCACAGTTCAGCTGGGCTTAATCTGCATTTTAAAGTCTATGAACAGTGACCACCTACTGGCACCCTTCAATGTGTTAGGTCCCATAGAAAGGAAACATTTTGCACTAGACTTCATTTCAGCTAATGTTCCTGGATTTATAAAGGTACTAAAAAGGCAACAGCAATCCGATTTCAAACTAACAAAATACCCCTTTTCCCCTAGCGGGATTGAAACTCAACAGAAGAGTCAAGGAAGGAGGAGGAGGGTAGATGGGATCGGAGAAACAATTTCTCATTGTTTGGAGGCAGATTGTTCACGAGGGCGATGTTACCCTTGAAATAAAATTAAATTCCTTTGGGGTGTTTTCAGCGTCAAGCATTGAGACTCATTTAACTGTGTGAAAGGTAGTAAAGAAGTAATAAATAACAGTTCAAATAGGAAAAAGCTGTGGCAGAGGAAAAAAAAAATGCTGAAATGCAGAGAATTTTATCTGAGCTACAAAAAAAAAAAATGGAAGCAGAAAGATCTTACTGTATTCTGTAGCAAGGATAATTAAAAACAAAGCCGTCTTTTAAGACAGAGCAAACATTCCCCACCATCTCCTTTTTCTGGAAAAGCCAGGAAACACCCTCTGAAGTAAAATAACCATAACAAGAAAAGACATCTTCTTGAAGAAATTTTGACTCATAGTTTACTGCTTTATAAGCATTTCAATAGAAAGATGTTCCACGCCAAGGCAACAAGTCAAGAATTTTTAACGCTAGTTTAGTCTCCTATGTGATTATTTTTACAGCATCTGCAATTAAATACAGATTTTTCAACTCCCTGATTGTGACCGTCCAGAGGAGGGTTTGATGTACCCGCACACACACGGGGAAGGAAAACGCCACCTCTCCCTGTAACGGGCTTCATTAAAAACAGCTCTGCCCGGCTTCTGTTTTATTTCATTTTGATGATTGAAATTTTCCTCATCTAATAGTCAGCGGTGTTTTTTTCCTCCTTACACTTCACCGCTCCAAAGGAAAATCCGATAGCGCAAACTTCAGCATTTTTAGTAATTTGGTCACAAAGGGATTGGCACGTTTTCGGACAAGGGATGGGGCTGCCATGGGAGGGAGAGGGGAAGAACCCCCAAAACTCAGAAATCTCTGCCCAAAACCCAGGTCATTCACACGTAGGTGGTTACTGGGGGGTTTAACGCAGCCCCCAGTAACACCACGGGCTTGGGGCGCGCAAACCAGTCGCCCCTTTGCTCCTTGCTGCATCTAATGGGGAAGAAACAGCCAAAGGGGCGCACGCCTCTTTCAGGCCTGCTCAGCTCCCCAAAAGTGCTTTTTTGCAATGATCTGCAAACTTTGTCTGTGCATTTTTCTTAGCTCTCCAGCATGATTTTAAAATAAAAGTGTGTCACAGAGCACGAAACTGCCTATGGTGCCCTTCGTTGCTGTCTTTGCAAACAAAAATTGCCCTTAGACAAGAAGTACAGCAGAAAAATCCAGGAATTATTTTGTCAATTCATTATGGCATTTTTATAGGCATTGACTTCGTTCCAGGTACGATAGGACCTTACAAGTAATTATCATTACTATTAAGCTATTCTCCAGGTTAAACCTTTTCTGAATCCACTTCTTTCAAGGGAGACTCTGGAGATAAACTTGGTTCCCTCTGATCTAAAACAGAAGGACGCATAAAAAGATCATATAGCACTGAAGGTAAATGATCCTTCTTTCGTTTCCCTTCCCGGATGAATCTCACTTTATTCAAGGGATATGTTTACCCTAATGCTAAATCCGCATGGACTGAAGCCCAGCTTCGATCCCGGTGGAAACATCCATGGCATTTTGAGAGGGTATCTCAGGCCGGCAGATACACCAGCGGTGGCATCTGGGGCTGCTTGGGTGGCTTTACTCCAAGAGGTCCATCAGCGCGTCAGGTGGGAATTGAGGGGTTTTGGTCTCCGTTTGGCTTGGAGGAGCCCTGGGGTTTCAGTCCCCACCGCAGGCGGCGTCGACCCTTGCCGGGGACCAGAGAAGGGCTTATCGGGGTGTTTCGCTTCTTTAATGGCCGGTTCGGGATCCCCCAGAGCCTTTAACTTGCTGGAGTAGCCCCAACCTCAGCCCTTGGCGTGCACCAGGGGAGGCTTTTTTTTTTTTTTTTTTTTTTTTAAACCCACTTTTCCTCCTGTTCCTTTGATGCCCCGGAGACGTGGGCAGGAATCCCACACCGTCTGGGCCTTCTTCCTTAGGATGGCTTTGGTTTTAGAAGTTGCTAAACCATGTCGCGGCGGGGAGGCAGGAGGCACCCGGCCGGGGTGTGTGTACGCGAGCACGTACCCGGGCAAGCGCTGGAGCTCGAGCACCCCGCGGGTGAAAAGTCGCCGAGAGGAGAAACGCAGACCTGGAAACGCAAGGAAAAAAAAACAAAAAGCAAAAAGCAAAAAGCAAAAAAAAAAAAAAGAAGAAGAAGGTGGTGGTGGCGGTGTTCATGCCCGAGCGCACCGTGGGGTAAACATATTTCCTAAATGGAAGCCTGTTTGCACATTGTGCGAGGGGAGTTGCTGTTTACCCACCGCGGGGCGGATGCCACGGTTGCCAGAGGCTGAACGATTCAGTGGCGATCACGTATAAATAGTGCCGACCAGCAACGGGAACAGTGAGGAGTTTTCATTCCAAAAAAAAAAAAAAAAAAAAGCCTCAAGCAATTTTTTTTTTCCTGTTTCCTTTAGGAGAGGGAAGAGTTAAAGTTTCATGTGTTTTTACTGAGATTTCCTTTTTCCTCTCCTCTCTGCTTTCTTGCTTCCCTCTTCATTTGTTTTAGTTTATATTTTGTATTTTATATTCCATTTTATTTTATTTTATTTTATTTTATTTTATTTTATTTTATTTCACCCCTGCAAAAAGTGGCAAGAACAGGGGAAAAACTGGAGGAAAAAAAGAAATAATGAAATGCAGGAAAAACTTAGCATTTGGGCATATGCTGACCACCCCCCCCCCACACACACACACACAGTTTTTAACAAATACACAGTTTTTAATAAATACATATTTAAAATGAAAACTCCCGCTTTAGTAAAGATGTTAGTGTTATTTAAAAAAAGCGCTTTTTGAATCCCTGATAATCATCATTTATCTGTGTTTGGGGCCCACCGGTAGATACAGAATCTAATCCTGGTCCCGGAAGCCAAGACAGGGGACAAAAATGACGAAGTCAAAGGGGTGACACTGGTGTAAATTAGCCTCAGAAATGAGACTTAATACCCCTGAGCAAGGGGAGCAGGGGAGATGGAGGAGCTCAAGGCAGCTAATGGGACCATCCCTCCATGCCATGAACCACTTCTGAGCATCTCCCTCAAATTCCCCACTGATATATAATAATATTAAGAGAAAAGGAACAGGGCAAGCGCGCGAGGAGTTTTGGGTTTGCTCTTGGGCAGCGGGAGCGGGCAGGAGGCCGCAGCTGCCCCCCGTGATGCCGTTTTGCATCCCGCTGCCCAACGCAGGCAAATACCTCCGTCGTGTCGCTCCGAGCTGAAATTAAACACTGCAAATTCCAGGTCAGGCACTCGGTTCTTTTAAAAGCTAAAGCGATCATTTCCCCGTGCCCAGTTTTGACTTCCTGAGCGTAAAAGTAGCGCGTGCGCTCCAAAAGGTTGGCCCGCAGGAGCTGGGCATGCACCCACGGCTTTGCAAGGCTTCTCGCACGAGTCTCGCGGAGGAGGGTGGCCGGAGAAGCCCGGCAGACGTCTGCCCGCAGTCAGCGGGAGCTCTGCTTGGGCGAGGACCGCCGAATTCGAGCGCTTGAAGTCTAGGTAATCCCCCTTTTGCTCTTTGCAGGGCAAAAATCCATACGCCGCTGCAAAAGGTATGGATTTTACTCACAAGACCACTGGCGAGTTACCAGCCCCTCGCAAAGCGAGGGAAAAACATGCGACGGGTGCAGGAAAAAGGGGACGGAAAATAAAACAGAATGGAAACAAAGATGATTATGATGAATTTTGAAATTTGAGGCACGCACACAGGGACCAGGGGTTCCTTCCCAGAGCACCGCGGCCCGCGGGCCCGGCGAAAGGGCCCCCCCGGCGCGCGCAGACTTTTCTCTCTAGTTTGGCGCAAAGTACGAGGAGTGAAAGGTAAAACCTTTTTTTTTTTTAATGAACAGACCGGATTTCAGCTCCACAAGGTGGCAACAGAGCTTCAGAGCTCGCAGCCTCCTGCAACGCGCCAAGACAGCTATAAACTTCGTATCTTTTGAGCTATTTCAAACATGCTCTTTTGGATGGCTTAAAGCAAAAAAAAAAAAAGCCATTGTTCTCATTTTCACTGTTGTTATGTTTTCTAAACATGTGATTTGAAATGATAACTTCAGCCTTTTTTTGTATTTTACTGGGTGTGCTACACGTATGACCCCGTTTGCTGCAGCTCCTGCAGAGCCGTTTGGCACGGGAAAGACCGGTTTAATAGCCAGCAAGTTTTAGCTGGGAGTTGCCGGTCATATCTAAAGTCAGACTGGCCAAAATAAGAAATGGGACCAAAGCTGAACTTCAGTCTTCTGGGTTAATCAGAATCCAAATCTTGATTTAAGATTTTTATTTGGAGCCTAACTTTACTTTCAAGTAACTTTGTAGAAGCCAAGCTATCTGCCTCACAGACCATGCATTTATACTGTTTCTTCTCTGTGCTCCCGTTTCTTTCCCTAAATAATTATGCAGTTGTTCTGCTATATTAAACAACAGCTCTGTAGAGGTGGATGCTTTTCACTAATAGCTGCATGGCTATTTCTTCCATGCAAGTGAGATGTTTAAACACTATGTTAGGAAATGAAAAAAAAAAAAAAAGCCCTTCCTAAAAACCTTAACTCAGCCACACTGCTTGGCCTGCACGCTTTATGCTGTGTACTCAGTAATAAAGATATGAAGTTATGACATGCATTAAAAATAAACTATGTTAGAAAATAATATGGATGTTGCGAAGTTAATGCATGTACAAGGCCCTGCATTTCCCACTCTGGATCACGCAGGCTCTGATGGTGCAAACAGTGTGAGTAACTACACATGTGCAAGCAACCTCCTATTAGTCCCCCTAGGTCAGAATGGAAATGTTTTATAGCCATGCCAGGCAACATCAATGTGCAAAGAAAATCTGGCCTGAGCACCCTTTGAGCATGAAAGACTTCACCAGGTTAGATCTGCTCCGGGCTGTGAATCCAAGCAATGCTCCTATAACATTACCACCTACTTCTGCAGCAGCCTTGGCTTCTAAAAGCTCTTTGATCTCCTCCGGTATGTCTACACTGGAACAACCCAAAGGATGGCCCTAGGACGTATTACTCTGCTGTTGATGCTTCATGCCCGCAGGGCATCTTCATGGCCAGCTTGGGATATAGGTAAAGCCATGTGAACGTGCTTTGCAATCTTTGTGCAAGCTGCATCTCTTCCAGCTGCCCTTGCAATGATGATATCAGGCAGACTTACGAGCAGTCTTTCCTCTGAATGCCGTAATGTTCTCTGCTACAAAGCCAAATGGGATTAATATGCAAGCAAAACTCAGGTTGCCTTCAGGCTGACCACGAGGGCAACATGGTGCATGGTACTGGGCCTCCAGAGCAATGTGGCAAATCAGCTATATTATGCAAAACATATGCATAAGCATATGCAGATGAGGTTTATTATGGATACCGGCAGCATGTCTGGGAACAACCCTTCCAAATTACACAGCCAGGCATGTTTCAAAGCCTGGCATGATCAAGCCTGATGCTAGTAAAACATTTTTACCCCTTTGTGCATCACTGCTGACTGGAGCAGACTCACTGCTGCTACACTCCCAAGATAAGATCTGAATCCAGACAGTGTCTTTCATTAACCCCTGTGCAATCACCAAGTCTCCTGCTGCTCAGAAAATGAACCGGTGGTGGGGACTTTCCATTGGATTTGTCTGCCTCTGCCCAAGCCAAGTTTTTCCAGTGCTCTGTGGGTAAAAGCCATATGTTTGCTCTTAAATGGGCCGCGGGGCCCAGAGATCTCGTGATAATGGACACCCAGTTGGCTTGTCTATAAGTGAATAACTAAGAGAGTGCTATTCAGCTCTTCTTTCCTACCACTGAAGCATCTCTGAGGAAACCCTGGGCATTGCCCTCGGTTAACAGCGCAGAGTGAGAGCGCAAAGATTTGAGCTGTGAGTGGAGAAGACAAATCTGCTCCCATGTTAGCAGCTGAGCAGGCTTTAACTTTTCCTTTCTTTTTTTTTTCCCTATCTTTTCCATTATAACTCAGAGTGCATTTTTGCAAGATATCCCTGAAATTACTATTACTACATCATAATATTAGATCAATGCAGTGGTAACACACTCCAGATTGTTATGGCATTCACATCTTGATGCCTTCCATACTGTCTTGTGGAATCTAGCCTAATACCACGATTAAAATGCCTTTTCCATTTCTCTAAAGCACAGTGCTTGATGCCATTACATAAGCGTCTGCCTATCTAGGGTTTTATATTGGCACCCATCACTGAGGTATTTGAGAATCTAATGAAAAGGACCTCCGTTCATTAAAGGAAGATGAAGGTTCTTGCCAAAGCCCGGGATTAAATTAGAGTCCGTTAGGTTTCTCTTCTCACTGACATCATTATAAATCAGGAAAAACACTCCATTCAAGTGTGTTGCATTACAGCAGCGTAAAGCCAGCATGAGTTCAGAATCAAGCCCTTTCATTTTAACACCAGCCTAACTCCGTTTTCTCTGGCAGCTTTTTCCTGCTCTGCAACTCAACTGCTGAAAATAGCAGCCCTCAGTGTAATATGCCCCCTTCCCATGGACGAGCACTTAGCTCGGAGGGAGGAATCTTTTGGAAGACACCATCAGGTGGGATGGGTGGGGAGAGAAAAAAACAACACCAAAAGGAGGGGGGGGGGGGAAGGACACTGAATAAAAATACAGCCAGGTCTTCTGCAAACTGCGTGTCACAGTCTTTGAAAGTGGGTAGAAGGCATCTTGGCTGCTGAGAAAAAGAAGAGGGGTGCTTCAGATATCATGTTACCTGGGGGTGACCATACAAAGAGAAGCAAGAGGTCACCTCTCGTTCTGTGCTGCTTCCCCAGTCCTGCCCACCTTCGCACCCCTCTGAAGACCCAGAAAAGAAAGACAGATGCCCTTCTCCCGAAAGGCATCATACAGACTCCCCAGGTCTTCCAAGACACCTCTCCAGAGGGCTGTACTCACGGTTAGCTGAGAGTTCTCAAGCTTCCCCATCATGAAGGCAGATTTCAGCAGCTAGTAGAGGAACCTTGGTTTTCCAGTGTCCCCAAGACTGAGCAAAATCTTGCCATGAGATTAAATTCCCAGTGGGAGCCATGTGCCAGTAGTTCAGGCGTGACATGCATAGACTAGGAAAGGGAGTTCCATGCCATCTCTTTTAAGAAGGCAGAGGATCCTCACCAAGCAGAGAACCAGGGATGGGAGAAGGGAATCCAATAGGTCTTCATTCCATTTCCCTTAAATTTGTTGCTACTGGTTTCAGTGGGATCCGTGCCCAATCTCAGGCTAGGAGGACAGAAACCAGGGACACTGAAGTGACATCCTCATCCCACGGCACAGCTGGCATTTACCTTTGATGTCTATATTGGAGGTATAATCCCAAAGCTCCTGCATCATCAGTGAAGAGAAATAAATACATTCAAGAGGTGATTTGGATCTTAGGTGGGAAAAAAATGGGCTGTTCTAGAGGGATGGGATGAATCTGGGCCAAGTACTACAAGCCACTTGAAGAATCAGACTCAATTTTGAAAGAGTTGTCCATTAAAATACATCTATATTTGTCCACAGATGTTGAAAGAGCCCTTCCAAAGGGTCGGACTATCATTCCATACAACAGCACTGCACCAAGCCTGTTCCATTTTCAGTTCAAAGCTGAAAAAACCTGATTTTCAGGAATCCCTCTAGGACGTCTCCTGTCTGTTCTTCTGATCATCTTAAAACTAGTCAGATCTTTTCCTGACTAAGGAAAAATTTCATGAAGAATTTTCAGTTTGAGGGATGTTTGATTGGTACATCTGCTACTTACATCAGCAACATCAGCTTGTGAAAACTTGAAGTGCTGATTAAACTGCATTGCTGTTTTCCAAGTGCTGGTTTGTTCTATAGTCTTTGGTAGTGTTCTGTGAGCATAATAAAATGGAACAGGGCCGTCCCCTATTTTAAATATCTGTGAACTCTTGAGAGGCACAGAATATGTTTAATTTGTTTTAGAGCAAGCTGAAGCACCAGGGTTTATTTGTGCATGGGCATTACTCCCATTATTTATTTATTACTATTAGCTATGAAGGGAAATTAAGGCAACTACTCTGCAAAATGAACTACTTCCATGAAATAGGACTGTGAGGTCCATGTGCAAGTATTGCTGTGCCTCTCTTTCTTGCAAAATCCAAAACACTTTTATTAATTATTTAGGAGACATAACAAAGTGCTCTACTAACTTCAGTAATAACAATAGTTTTAATAACAACAACAACAACAACAACAACAACAACAACAACAACAACAACAATAATAATCCCTTTGCACCTGACATTAAGAAAACCCATAGCAGACGTAACTGGCCAAATTGTCAGCACCTTCTTCTCACTGACAATCTGCTGGCCAAAGCCATAGTGGAACTAAATCTTGGCGCTACCCTGAGTCACCATGGGTTGTCAACATCTCGTCCTTAATAATTAAGTAAGTAGAAGCAGGATGCAATTCTTGGCATCACCCATAAACCGCATGGAAGCATTTGGACACACCAGAAACTCAAGGGCAGAGCAAGCCTAAGATATGCTGTAAAATAATTTGACAGAGGAGGAAACTGAGGCAGGGACGAGTTATGCCTCACCACTGTAATCACACTGTGAATCTGCAGCACTCAGACCTGCACGATCCCCAATAAGAGGCATAAAGACACAACCATCACTCATCTTGCACAGCAGTATTCCCAAATTAAAGCGAGAGATCAAAAGCAGAAGACAGCCTTTCAGATATTCCATTTCATCCGTAAAGGCAAGCATAGGAAGATTGAAGTGATTATTTTTTTTTTTCCTTCTTGCCCATCCAATTAACATATGTTTGTCTGCATTTCAGTGTTTCACCACATATTTATATGAAATCCCTCTGCCTGTTCTTTTCCTGTTCTCTCACAGGCTTTCACTCATGCTAGACAGCTCTGGGGAACTTCACCATGGTATATTGTCTTCGTCCACACTGCCCTGGGCTGGCTCTTGCACCTCAGCCAGGTAATAGCTGAGTGCTCGCTGGTACTCTCCAAGGGGAACAGAAGCTCCTGCTTTAAACAGCCCCCAAAGGACTGCTGCTGTTGGATGACCCAATCTACCCAACGCCTTTAAGAGTGTTAGAAAGCATGTACCGCTCAAACCAAAAGTGAGCCAACCATGCCACAGCCTTTTTTTTCCCCCTTTGGGAAGGTGGAGTGAGTCACAGCAGATGATGCTCTGTTCTCCTGGCTAGCTCTCAGGATTGCGGTTTCCAGTGATAAATCCAGCCCCTGGGCAAAGTACTGAGGAATTACATAGTGTGGTATAGGCGTCCTTCCACCAGGATCTGATGAGGTTCAGTGCAGAGTGTTCAGATTTGGTTTCTTTTTAATAACACTTACTAAATGTGAACGGCTTTAATAATCCCCAGCAGTCATTAAAAGCTTTTCATCTTCAAAGTGTTCTACATATGCTAATTAATGCTCACAACCATCCTGTGATGGTATTATTATCCCCATGTGGCAGCAAGGGAAATGGAAGCAATGAGGTTAAGTAATTAGCCTGAGGTCACGGGGGGAGCCGATGACGAAGCCACAAGCAGAACGCCTCATCCTCCGCCCCACCAGGCATCTTCCTCTCACAGCACTGTCATCTGGTGCCCAAAGCCCTGGCTCTATTTTGCCTGAGTGAGCACGGAACAAAGAGAGTGGCAAAAAATCCCAGGTTGCCTTGTATCCCCACCAGCTCTGCCTATACCTCCAAGCCTACACATGAGCCAACCTACATGCCGCACTGCCAATGCACAAAAGGTGGCTTCGGCCAAGTTCGGGATCATTCCCAGATGGGAAAGTTCCTGCTGCAACACTGCACCGCAGCACAGGTCCAAGCCCTCCCATCATGTCCTCCAGACCTAGCAGCCACAACCACAGGCATCCCGCAGCTCAGCCCACCAGGAAGTAACCCAAGGCTGCCTCTTTCTAACTACACTATAGGCATTTTGGCTACGTCTCTACTAACAACTAAATGGTGCCAGGGCCCGGTCTCTGCCACTGAGACCAGCTGGGACAGTGTGGTCATATCTTTGCTCCAAATCTCAACTCCCTGTGTTTCCCAAACAGGGTGACAATATCCAAACTGCCTATGGGGAATAGTTCCATGTCTGGGAATGGTTTAGGATGGTGCTTTTGGCCTGGGCTGAAAGTTTGCAGGGATTATTCTAACAATTTAATGGCACAAACAACCAAGCCCCAGTGCTCAGCCCAAGTGCTGACACCATTCATACTTCTAGTCCAGGTTTAGCCCTTGCAGCCAAGGTACAGCTAGAGCCAGCAATGTGGACACCTTGTTGACCTCAAGGATTTTGCAAAAGCAAGCATCGCTGTCCCTCAGCCTCCAACATATAGATGAAAACAGGACTGAGGTTCATGACTTACTCAGGATCATGCACTACATCAGTGCCACAAATATGAGCATCACTTTGGTCTTCTGGCTGCCAAGTCAGTACCTTACTTTTTGGTCAGCTTTGCCTTTCCAAAACATAGATACCTGACCATTAAACCAAGCATACTGGCTTGTTTCACAGCCAGCCCCTTCACGTTTGGCTGCCAACGATTCACTTTTATCCCACATGATTAGGAGCTGATGAACTTCTCCTTCTATTCTCTACCCGTTCAAATAAACACTGAGCTGTGTTTTATTTTTAAAATAAACAAAGGCAGGCTGGACTGAAACTGTGGTAGGAAAGGCCCTAATTCTATTCTTGGCTGATCTGCCACTCGTAGAAGGTTGTACTACGCTTATAGGGAGAAATGACTTATTACTATTAGAATAATAAACTCCTTCCTTTTATGCTTCAAATCAAAATGCAATCTGGTCTGTGCAGAACACATTTCCCACTCCTCCTCCTCATTCTCTTCTTCCTCTACCATGGGCTTCAAACACAGAATCCAGATGCAAGCTATTTTTCCCCAGTCGAAGGATCTGACTTTTTGGCAAGCTCTGTAAGCTGTTGTGTGGGTGGTTTAAAACTTCCCTCTAGGCCTGTCATGTGGTTAGGGCTGTCTGGGTTGCTCTGAACTTCTGGACACCATTTTCCTTTGACTCACCTTTTACTCCAGCGGAAGTCAGGACCGACTGTGCCTAGCAAACAGGACTGCACGGAATTGCACTTCGGAGCCACAAGTTTGGCTCTGCTTTTCACTGATATTAAGTCCTTTGGATACATGCACTAGACAATGCTGTTAGAAGTCAATCCCTGTAAACAGCTGTCTCCCTGACTTTGCCTTGAGCCACTTCCTACTCATTTTCTGAGCAGCTATTTCATGAAAATTCATGCTCCGTCATGTGTTACTAGTTAAGTCAGCAACAAAGTCTATTCTGAGTTTCTATCAGGAAAGCCTAATCCTAACCTGACTGCAGCATTACTTTTCTTGGGCTTCTAGTATAATGTGACTGCCTCCGTTTAGGTGGCATGAAAACAGTGCTTTGCTTCTGCGTCTTGAAGCACATGGATATGTGGCCCCAGCGTCTCCAGAGCTCCATGAATCAGATAACAGTGCCAGCATTTTCCCCTTTTCCTTTTTTGAATTTAAATAAGAATGGTGTTTTACATCTTCCTGGTTAAGAAAAGATACAGCTCTGCTAAAGCAGCCACATCTGCCTGAGTCTACAAGCAGCATGCTCCAAGCTGAGTGAACCACCCCATTCATCTCATCTGGACTCTATTTAAGGTTGGCAAGCCAGTACACTGGGTAGGTCCCCATCAATATCATTTCATCAAAGACCTCTGAATGCTTATTGTGTGTATGGATTCCTTGACTGCTGTTTTCTCTATCACAGCTTTACAAAGACAGGCTCTACCAAAAAAAAAAAACAAAAAGTATCTGCACTCAGGGTCTTCTCCTCTTTAAGTCTAACAACTTTTGAGAGACAAAACAGTGTGGAGAGACTGCAGTGCCCCAGAAGCTGAAGAGATGATTTTGGTGCAAGTAGTCTTTGCCATTTCCAACCCAAAGAAAGAAAAATAACAGGGAACTGGGTTACCTGAGAGGGCGGTGTTAGGATGAACAGTACTGCCCAGGGAGGGTGCCCACAGTCGCTTGCATTCTGTGCCAGGGGTGTGAATTATGGTCCAAGGTAGAGTTGCAAGTGCAGATACATTCATCATATACAGTGGATCACTGACTTAACAGTGAGGTACTACACACAAATGAAAATGAGCAGAGGCTCTATTTCATAAAATACCTTTCTCCTACAGTGTTCTACCACAAAAGCCTGGAAGAATATCTTCAGAAGTAAAAGTGAAGGCTCTTCTCCTCAGAAGCCCTCACTTCAAGCCCTTATCATTTTTGCTCCAAAATGGTCAGAGCTGGTCCTTGTGGTGCTTCATATGGTGAAATGATTTGTTTCAAAACCTTTAAACCAGAACTGCAAGTGTTACACCACTGAGGGAGCAATGTCTACCTGAGTCTGCAGACAGCATGCTTGGATAGTGTGTCCAGTCCACACTTTTGAAATTCATTAAGTACATACTTGCCTGGCGGCTTCACAAAAGAGCTAAAAGAGTCACCATAAACATGACAATAGTAAAATCTTTAATTCCTTGCAATGAATTAGTCCCTTCACATGGGGACGGCTAATTTTCTTACATTGGATAACAGGCACTACAGAAATGAAAGAATCAAATTTACCAGTTCACACTACCTTTATAACATGAAGAAACATTGTAAACACTGGCAAACAGGCCGTGACAAGTTATTCCTACAACATGCAAGAGCAGGAAAAATCATTAAACTTTGGAGTATCTCAGAAATCAAGGAGGTCAACTGAGGACATGAAATACAGAAATGAGAGCTTTGACTCAAGTCATGTTCAAGTGAAGAAGATGCTAACCTCAAATCTTTGCCCAGGGCTACTTAAGCAATGCCAAAACCATTTTGAAGAGTTCTGAAAATGTTTTGATTTACTTCCCCTGGTCTCCATAAAATACACTGACGTCTACTGTGCCTATCCACGAGCTTTGGGGTTCCAGGAAGAAGGTTCTTCCCAGGGTATTTTTGTGTAGTTCAGAAGCAAGATGGACTTCCAGAGGGGATTTTTACTTCACTAAAGAGCCTTGCATGGTTTGGAGACCATTCAAACATGCACCTGAATTTAGGATTCAGCCACTTTGGGTCTGGGTGCTCCTCTCACCTGACTGCATGACTTTGGTCTAAGAGCCCAGGCCAAAGTTTTCAGAGATAGGCTCCTCGATAGGGAGCCTGTATTTGGAAAATGCTAAGCACACAGCCATTCCCTGTATATCAGCATGACCTGGTAGATTTTGAGTGCTTATTTCAATGCCTTGTTTTGGCTTTAGAAGCTTAACTGTAGGCATTCAGCTTTGAAATCTGGCCTCAGCTCCCTCAGTACTTCCATTTCATCACCTGTGAAATGGAGGATACCATTTCCCTACAGGTGTTTTATAAGGCTTAACTCATTCATGCGTGCAAAGTGTTGAGATACTTGAATGAGCAGCACCGTACCAGAACAATGACTTATTTTGTGAATGTAACCTCCAAAACTTTTCACACCCTCTTAGGCCTTCCAATACTTCCTGCTTCCAGCCAGGCTGGGACAACCTCCTTTCACAACACTTCTGTGCCCTATCCCGGCTGTGGAAACAGCAGGTGGTGAAAGGAACAAAAATGAGTAGAGGTGGGAGGAAAAGTTATCCAAATATAGTGGAACCTCAGAAAAAAATTCAGCCAGGGGTGGAGTGAAATTGCAGAGAGTTTGGTTTTTTTATTTTTTATTTTCCTCAAAGCTGTTTACCAGTTCTTATCAACAACAGTGGCATCTCATTCCCCACTGACCGCGCCACGACGTGCCTCGGAGCGAGGCATGCTGCAGAAGGAGTCACTGGGGACCGTCACCACCTCTCAGAGCATATGGGGAAGAGGGGCTGCGGAGCTGCTGAGATGATTTTGTGCCTCTGCTCCCTCCCCGAGGCACAGCGGGGAAGAGGGAGGTAGCAGCTGAGGCCCTCCTGCTGCAAGTCACTCCGGCGGTTAAAGCTGCGTTAGCTGGTGGAGGGATAAAGCAGCCAAGGGACAGATGGGGAATCTGAGAGGCACAAATGTGGCTTCAGCCTGGTTAGTCCGTTCTGCTGATCTTCAGCCGAACATTTCTGGGGCACAGAAGAGGCATGTCTCTAACGCTCCGCTTTGCTCAGACAACTTCTGTTCCTTCCTGCTCGCTTGAACAATGCAGCAGCAAGTCAGGAGCCGGAGACAGTGAGTGAACATAAGTACTTTCCCTCACCCCCCTTCCCAGCCCTGACATAATAACAAACAGCTCTCCAAAAAGCACTTAAATTTATGAACAGTTTATAAATTCACAGACGTTGATTTATAGATGTTGGCTTGACCCAATATTAGGCACTTTGGTTTCTTTTCTGTTTTCAAAGTGCTGCTGTTATGGCTTGCGTTCTGAGCGCCGTCACACACCAAAAACCACCTCCACGTCGTCCCTGCAGGCTCTCTTCGCCCGCAAGGAAGGGCCGGGGCCGGAGCCGGGCTCCCGCTCTCTTCGAGGGGTGGCTCTTCCCCGTGCTCAGCGGGACGGCTTCCAGCTGGTTAGTGAGCGGTGATGACAGGCTTTCTAGGCAGCTTCGTTTCGGCTTCCTTGTCTGCAGGAATGGTGGCTGCAACGTGGAGCGTGAGGAGGAGCCCGTGCCTCTGTGTGTGTGTTGTATTCCCTGCCTTCAAGTCCCCAGTAGGAACACGGAATTAACCAAAAAAAAAAAAAGAAAGAAAGAAAGAAAGAAAGAAAAACCCCAAACCCTGCCTGGAGCCAGTGTTAATTGGCTAGAAGAAATACAAACGAGCAAATTCAAACTCAAAGAATGTTGAAATTCCACCCTTAAAAGCTGCTGAGCTGATGTGTCTGGGCTTGTCCCCCTGTGACCACCCAGAGCACACAGAAAACCCAACAGACAGAATGTACCAGCAGGTGAGATAAGGATCAGGGTCTTCCCTAAACCCCTTTCCACCATATGGAGTTGCACGTTCATATCTGGTTTCCCTGGCTCGCGGGCTTGGAAACCCTAAATTCGTGGTAACGTACAGGTTTGTGGGCTTTGACAGAAGCCATGAGAGCGTGGCTGCAGGATCGCAGCACATTAGAGGCAACTGTGTGCAGTTCTTCCCCACAGCCTCCGCACGTACTCATGCGCACGCAAACAAAAGATACGTTATCTACCAAGTGCCTCCATTCACTCGTTTCTTCGCCTCTGGGCAAGTCACCCAAGTTTCTCCAGCTGTGAAAAAAAAGAAGAGGTAGTTCAACTTGCATCCTGCTCGCGGAGCTGCAGAAGAGCTCGAGCTAGTACAGTGGATTGCACTCTTTGGGGAGAAGTCACTGGGGTTGCAGAAAATACTGATGCTGGATAACTGGGCTGCTGAGAGTCAGGCAAAACAATAGTGAGCTACCTTTGGTCCCTCATATAAATAGACACTTGCTAAACCAATGTTCCAGTGAATCCCTAGGGGTCTACTAACATCTGCTCAAACATGTACTAAACACGCTGCTGGTGAGTCCCTTCTCCAATGCTGTACCAGCAGCCTGCAGAAGATGTGCAAAATGGGGGCACTAATAACTGCTACCTGGCTTCATGGGGTTTTGTTTGGGATCTGCCATTTGGCCCCGCTCCTTATACAACTGCAGCTACTGACCTTGATGAGTATCCCCTCTTTCGCACACCAGGAGGAAAAGCTTGGAGAGGTAGTTCTGTACCATAGCATAGATTTCACATCTTTTTGTGCACTGTGTCCATATTACTCGACTTGGCTTCATAATTTTTGTTTGTTTTTGCCTCATACAAAACTTTTATAAGAGACTTCTGGTAATAATAATTTTTAAATATATAAAAGCTTTGTGTTTGCCATCAAAATAAAGTTAAAATTAAGAAAAGAGTCTAAATTTGAGAGATGCACATATCTTTCAGAAATGGAAAGAAAGTGAAAACTTTTGTGTTTTGCTTTTAATGAAACAAAAGACCACGTTTCACTGGGTCCTATATATCTCTGGGACCTTTTTTTCCTTGAGAAAAAAAAAACCTTTGGAGGGATGTACTTGCTGGGGAAACTGAATGTCTACGAACACTTGATAGGTTGATCTAGAATAAGCATGAGCTGTTTGCGAGCAATGCTGCCACTGCATAGCCCTCCTCCATGGCTAATGCAGTTCTCGACGTGTCGTAAAGAGAGTCTGCCATCATGCTGTGGTTTTGTGACCGTTAACAAGCTGGAGAGTGGGCACTGGCCACCGGGTACATTTTAACTTGTGATTTAATACAGGATCTAAACTCCCAGCCACAGTTTCCTCAAGAGTCAACAGGCTTGAAACCTTCATGCTCATGGGTTTTGCCAACCAGGATTTAAATCAAATATCATCCAGCCCACCTCAGGGGCAGGAAGATGGATCTGTGGCCAAGGCAATGGACTGAGATCCAAAAGACCTGACGGTTAAATCCAAATGTGCCAACTTCTTCACAGGCTAAGTTTTAGCTCTGCTTGAGCTTTTAGGAAGCCGCCCATCAGGAAGCCCAATCCTGCCTTAACTTTTATTCACTGTGGTGAAGAATACAGATGCACTAACGGAGCAGCATCCGATTCAGTGCTCTCTGAACAGCGAGCAGACTCACCGCAAGGAGACCCAGACACCAGTGGGTGAGGAGCAAAAAGGGGCTCACCCAACGCTTATTCAGGTGGTGTGCACCCGTGTGCCTTCCAGAAGAAAAAAAATTCCTTGTGAAAAAGTGCACATAAAATAAATTACAGCAGCCTCCCGTTCCTAATTGAAATAACTCAGCTCTTCTTTTCGTGCGTGCTTGTGTTTAAAGAGAAACCTGAAAGGCACAAGTTCACATTATGGACTAATAGCCTGGAAAATTTCAGTTTAAAAAACAAAGCTGGCTTTGAGTTACACAGGAGAGGCCTGAAAAAAGCATCTGAAACCACTAACTTCTATTTTTTCCTGCACTTTTTACAACATAATATGGCTGAACGGATTTTATTTTATTTTATTTTATTTTAAAAACTTGCTTTAAAAAAATAATCAACACAAAAATCCTCTCTCTGGCCTTCATGTGCCAAGTTTCAGCCCAGGGCAAATTTTTTACAGCTGAATTATACACCCTGAAAAATAAGGGGCTTATAATGACAACATTGAGAGTCCCCTAACTATAGTGGTATGAATGAGGAGGGAGGTATAATAAGAATGGTCCATAGTGTGTAGCAGCAGCAATAAGTGAAGGAGCCCTTACTCAGCATGAGGAATTCTATATATCTTGGAAGGCTTTCATGAACCTAAACATTATTGCTAAGAAAGGAATAAACAGTTTGAACTGCTGTTGCCATTCATCCAGCGCTCACACACTGAGGAATACACAGAGTTGTTCTCTCCAAGCCGGAGTGAAATATTCCAGACATAACTCTTTCTTACTTGGGGCTGGAGAGGGTTTCGAGCAGCTATTTGAAGGCAAGCTGGAGAAACACTCTTGCTCTGGGAGAAATTTTTTTTTATATTATATATATATATATATATACCAGTGATGATAATTGACTGCGTGCCTACAGCTCTCAGAGCCGAGCTCGCCGCGGCGCTCGGCTTCGTGAGCGGCACTCGGCCGGGGAGACAAAAGGAGCATTATTAGCTGGGGGGTGTCTGCAGGCGACGTGAAACCAAAATGAGGAGGTTAGCAGAATGACTGCTTGCTTGGGGTGGCTCGGTCTTGAAGGCGAACCAAAGCCGGCGTCCCAGGAAAGGTACCAAAGCCAGTGCCGTTTTTAAAAATGCTGCTTCTAAAATCAGATATTTAGCCAGCTGGTGGCAGAACTGGGATTCAGGCCGACCCGGGAACCAGGGCTCCTGTCCCATCAGAACTGGAGGTTCTCCCTACAAATTGAGATTAAAAGTCCAAATTTCCACAGGGAATAAAACCCCTTTCTACACTGCCTTTTCTCCTTCTTCCCCTAAATACATCAGGTCAGTCAAACTGTTGTGCTGTAGTCATTTCATAAATCTCTCATTTTATTTCAGCACATCTAGGTATGAACATGCACACAAAAACACATCACAAATAGCTGTACCTGCGTGTATGTATATATCTATGTATCTCCACATTGCATTTTTATTTCTATTAATTCACATTTGAAAAATGAAGAACTATGTCAACATTAATAACAGAAACTTGCCATTTTGCAAAGGTTCAAATGGAACATTTTTAAAAATCTCTGAAGCTTTTCTTCAAAGGAAGAAACTATTTTGGTTTCAGCAGAGCAAAATTTTCTGACAAGGAAATTTGGTTGCAGATTTTACAACCAGCTCAGTGACCCTGGTCCCATTTGACCAAAGGACATGACTTTAGGACATGATTCCCATCCTAAAGTTGACAACTAAAATAGATTGGTAGGAGTCATGTCCTGAAAATGCATTTTTTTTGTCTCCCCTGATTTCCCAAGAGTCTACTGGTCGCTAGCTCTTTGCTAGGCCACCTTGTAGACACCTAACATTACATAAGAAAATTTCCACTTCAAATTGCCTGCTCTGGTGCCTCTGCCACTTGCTTTCTCCTTTTCTTGACTGAAAGGCATGATTATTTCGATAACTGTCAGATCAAAGGACTAATCTGGACTTCACAACATTTTCATACTAGCACAATACAACTTCAGTGCTGTCAAGAGTGCAATTCAGGTTAAAATTGTGTCCTTTAGAAATTAAGATTATATAAATGTTCAACCTCTTCTGCTGTACTTCTTTCTATATTAGTTAACTAACCTTTTTTTTCAATTATTTCTGCCTTAAATCATGCCCATGAGCATAAATTGAATTTGCAAATAAGAATTATAACAGACAAAGCAGCACTTAATCTTAAATTTGCACTACTCAACTAAATCCAGTTTTTAATCTCTGGAACCCATCTTGGACAAACGCTTCTAGAGTAAAGTGTCAAGTTTCTGGCAGTAAATTTGGAATAACAAACAAAAACCTCAGGTGAAGAAACTTTGTAAGTCCCAAAACTGCATGAGTTATAAAGTTAATGTTATTAAGAAGAATTCCTGAGCCTGATATTTTTTCCATACCTGTGGAAGGACTAAAGGCTAATGAGTTTGCAAAAAGTTTGGGCATGGAAATTGGTAAAAATTACACACAGGTATAATCCAAGAAGTATGGACATGGAAATTAGTAAAAATGACATATGTGAATAATCCTAGAAGCAATTTCCTTGAAAGAGTAGTGAAAGAGTAGCCAAGTACTTCATTCTTAATTTTGAGATTTAATGAGACACTGACAACCTAAAAATCAACACATTTGGGTTTTTTTTTTTCTTTGTTCCTTTTATCAGTCCCACACAAGGTTTTTAAAAGGAAATGAGACTGGAGGGAGGGAAAAAGGACTTTTTATGCACTAGTGAAGACTTTTCCTTTTTATTTCATACAGGCAGGTATCTCCTTTTCTTCAAAAGCAACATGGAGAAGTATACATATGACATTATAATTCATAGGATCAAGCTAATCAAGAAGTTTTGGTATAACCGATTTTGTATCATCTGCCATCCCAAGTCACCAGAATATTCGTGCCTGTAAAATTAATGCCATATCACTGAAAGCTTGATCTTGCAAAATTATGCTGTATCTCTAATCTTGCAAAATACTAGGAACATTTAGTGGTAGAAATTTTGGGTTGAAATTTATATTTGTATGGGGATTTTCCTTTTTAATAGATTGGGCAGGGGGAGATATCTGGTTTGACAAGATGCTCCAGGTTATATATGAATAGAAAACATTTTAAAAGCTTTTCAGTGAATCCAAAGCATTTTGCCTGAATGTCTGAAAAGTTTTAAGGAGATATTTTATGGGGGAAAGAAGCATTGTGGATGAAATCCTGAAAAATGCTTAGAAAAAAATGTTATGAACCAAACTCCAGCCATTTAAAGTCAAATTTCATTGTGGGAAGCAGAATGGACCCTCATCCAGCTGCAGTGGTGATAGGGATGCAAGGCAGTCCCAGGTCTGCGGGGCAAAAGCTGCACGAAACCTATCACAGCATTTTACATATTACATATTACGCTATATTGCAGTGTAGCTAGTCCAGACCACAGTAATTTCTTAAAGCTGGTACCAAGGACAAACTGCCCATCTTCTCCAGGCCTCCCCGAGCAGTGGGTGCCCTCTCACCAGGCTCCAGAAGGAGCCAGCAAATGAAAGTCTGCTTTCATTTGTCTGTAGCAATGGGGGGGGGAGGGGGAAGAGGTTAAAAATACATACATAACTGAGTATGTCAAAAACGAAAGGTCATTTTGCTAAAACACATCAATCACGTCTTTGTGTCACAATGACCGGTATTCTGGTTTTGCCCTAGTTTTCACACGGTGCTGAACATCCCACCCCTAAAAATCAGGCCTTCTTCAAGGTGCCTCAAGCTAAGCACCCAAAAATCACTGACTCTTTTTCACAGTCTTGGCTTCATTTTGTTGCAGCCGTGTATGTCCACAGTGGCTCACAGCAGCTACTCAGTTTTGTTGAACTCCTTTTCTTTACATAGGGACTTTGACTAATCTCCTTCCTCTCCTTCACAAGAAAAATGATTTTCCTAATGACACAGGCTAGACAGATGACAGATTGTCAGGACACACAGTACATGTTTTCTTTAAGTGAGCTTTTTATTTGTTATTTTAAGGTTATTTCCAGATCCCTGACACTTATTCCAGAAACTCAGGTAACCGAGACGGAGCTCAGAAAATTGAAGTTATTCTTAGACTAATCAGCCGGTGATCTAAATCCACAGCACTAATCTCATAATTTGGCATCACAAAGTTTAACCAGTCACATCTGGCTAAGGTACCCTACACTAAACAGCCCTGTTTAGACCAGCTGTTTTAAACCTGTTTATTCTGGGAAGTAAAATACTCAGGTTGTTTTATTTTGAGCTAATATTAGTGAGACCTACTTGGGTGGACAGCAAGGACACTCAACAAGATAGGACTGAAGTCACAGCTGCCCTAAGTGCACACAGCTCTATATCGTTTTATCGGGTTTTGTAGACGACGCTTGCCACTTACACTCTGAGATACCTTGCAACAAGGCATTAAAGGACACAATTAATATCCGAAAAACTCTTTTGGGTTCTCAGCCTCAGCAGAACTGCGCACGACGGTGACACCGATGGGTTCCCATGCTGCAAGAGAGGAAGCTCCTGTCTTGTGGCTGCACTCACTGAAGACCCTAAAGAAATATCCTTTATATCCTCTGCTCCATTCTTTCAACACATAATCTTGAGGGAAAACATTATTATTATTATCATTGCCGTACAGTAGAGCAAGAAGACCGTGCCGAGACCAGGTCCCGGTCGTGCTAAGTGCTGTGCAAACAAACGCGTGGTGCGTTCATGCTCCGAGCAGCGCGAGAGACAAAGGCAATATTATTAGCATGCCCATGAACTGAGGCATATAGAGATTATCCAACTTGCCCAAGGTCACACAGGAAGTAAGTGGCAGAGCTGGAAATTGAACCCAGATTTCTTGAATCGCAGGCCAGCATTTTAACCACAAGGCCATCTTTCGTCTCTCTTTCCCCCCCCCTCCCCCCCGCCCCCACAATCTTTCTATTTTAGCACACTTTTTAAAAAAAATTACTCTTAAAAATCCATTCGGCAATACTTTAGGTATGCTGTGGCCTCCACAACCATATTTAGCACAATTATAGGCTAAAAGGAACTCTTGCAAATTATGTGCAAATAGATACGTCTTTATGTAAATCCAAGTGCTTGGAACATAAATCTACAGCCAAAAAAATACAAAGATTTAAGCCAGGAAGGAATTAAGCTCCAAATTTTTTCCTCTTCGAAGGCTGGTAACTGAGGTACAACACTGTAGCTAAAGGAAAGGAGAATACAGACTAAATGCTTTGGCGGGGGCAGTTACGCCAGCTCTAATAAACCTATAATTGCACAGAAATATGAAAGCAAGAGACACTGTCACTGCTTAAAGGGATCTGTCATATATATGACTGTTCTTGCTTGTACATAGGCACAACACACACATTTCCTAAAACAGTTACAGTATTACAAGTGCAAGAATACTGAAAACCAGACTTCTTTCTGATGATAGAGCACAGCCCCGCAGCAGATCACAGGAGCCTGAGCACAGGAGGGTAATTTGGAGTTTGACTATGGATGCTAAACAAGTTTTACGATCTGGGGAACCATACAGGTTGTCCATCTACTGAAATCAGTGAGCAAGCGTAGCAGGGCTTTTCTCTTCCAGACGGGCATGCAACAACGCTGCTGAGGGATAGTGGTCCAGGCACTACCAGGGGCCTCTGTCCTTTGGAGCTCAAAACGCCATTAGCCTCCAGCTAGACCAGGTAGTGGAGCTCCTCTCCCGTTGTAATCCCATGAACCAGGTACAGCTAACCCAAGATCTGCCGATTGTCTGCATCGGGCTTGTGGAAAGTGCAGACCAGGAGACAAGCTACTGTGCTGCTCGGCATAAATGCACGAGGCAGAGTCAGCTTAAGGTTATTCACCAGGAGAGACAAATGCGATCTCTGATTCCCACGACAAGGAAGCAATAACTCACTTGAAACAAAAGCCCTGAGGGAGCTGGTTTGGGGGCTACTGCTACCAAGAGGACACTGCTCTCTCTGAGTGTCACAAGCAAGGCATGGTTGTGCCTCGGATGCTAATTCCGTCTTGGGTCTGCACCTCTGGATACCAGGCTAGCTTTACCTAGGCAGCTATTTACATGGCTAAGTTTAGGCACAGCACCCTAATCATTTTTTAAGGAAAGTCCCACAGACTTTGTAGGATCTTGATCAATTGGATTTGGTTAAAATGACTGTAACACCTCCTCTCCATCTCCAGAATTCAATAGGGAATAAACTCCTTCCGGTAGGCATCTTGTGCTATTCTATATAATAAGACAGCAGGAATAGGAATCCATACAATGTTTCCATGAGAATAAAAGCTGGACAAACTGTTCTGGGATGCTCAGACTTCCGTTCGCTGTCTAGCTAGAGACCCAAACAATAACTGGGTCTGTTATCCGGTACTGAGGCTAACGGGCACTGCCTAGCCACATCCATGCTAGTATATTCTCTTAGTCTCTAAAGCAGGACAGCCACATCCAAACTACTTATGGGGAACAGTCTCCACCTTGTGCAAACATCAGAAGGTGTTGGGCATCATGATGCCTATGAGCGTTGGGTGGCCTGGGCCAAAGGTGTGCCAGGGTCTACAACAGTTTCGGTGCCTGAACCTCTGTCTTGGCACTGCTAAATTGACTAGCTAGAAAGAGTAAATGTTCCCCAGGACAGTCACAGTACCTGAAGACAAAGTCCTCTACTCGAAGTCCTCAAACTTTGAGCACAAGGCCTTAGCTGAGTTTGGTGCAGGTGGTGCCAAGGGCAATTGGGGAAGAGGTACACCATGAGGTTGAATGGGTATCTAGTAGGTAGAAGTGAAAATGGAGGGGCCAATAGCTCGTTCCCTGGCCAGGACACTTTTAATGCTAGCTCTAAACTTGAATAAACATATACTTTTTGAGGATACCTGAGAAACTAAACAAACAAACACAGAGTCGCTTTGACTGGGAGCTGGGCTGACTTTATTTTCAGGCCACTTGTGGGGGGTAACACTGCTGCACTGCAGGATCAGAGCCCACATGCTACAGAGTAGACACACATTCACCAGCTTTCCCAGTTACATAGCCTGTCCAACGGACCATCACGAACTGCGTTTCCAAAGAGGGAAGCGTGTGCCATCCTGTGCGTGCTGCACATTTCACCTGCCGAGGGGACAAAATTAGCAATATTCAGTTCTCATCATGACAGGCATCAGTTGGGAACAGCACCAGTGGTTTTAGTAGAGCAGCGCAGCCCTGTTATATGGTTACCAATGGCAGTATTTGGTCTCTGTTGGACTGATTTTAAGTATGAACACAGACAAATGCTGTGGAGTTTCATTTCAGACTAAGCCAAGAGCACGCAGGAGCACGAGCAGTGCTGGCTCAGCACTTCCGCTAGGACCGGTGCAACTCACCATAACTCATTCCTTCTGGGCTCTTTTTTAAAGTGCCATCTGGGACTGCGCTGCTAAGCTGTCCTAGGAACAACAACACTGTTAATAATAATAACAATATTCAGGTCTTACATAGCATTTTTCACCTTTAGATCTCAAAGTGATTTACTATGGAAGGCTTTGGAGGGCTTTAAGAACAGATTATACAGACATCTGTCAGGAATAAACTAGATTTCCTGACCCCGCCACAAAGCAGGGGAATAGTTCCATGTTCTTTCTAGCCCAACATTTCTATGATTACCCCCTTTTTGTACAAAAAGAGGAATTTGACTCATGGAGGAGCAAGGTGACCTCAGTGCATCACACAACGACTGCTTTGAAGCCCCTGTGGCAGCCTATGACATTATAAATGATAAAAAAAGAAAACTAAAGCTCTCCCCATCCTGACACTGTAACCACTAGTTGTGGATGGTCTCTGGAGAAATGCATCAGCATACCTCAGACTGTGTAGCTGTAAAAAGTGTTACCTAGGTAATTCTTCCAGTGATAGGAAACTATACGTTGCACAGAAGCCTTGAAGAAGGCCATAAATCAATGCAAAAGCAGGATTCATCCCTAAAGAGGGGGACGAGCAGCCCTCCATCTCCCTCCACTGATAAAAGGGAGTTGGAGTAAGCAACTAGACTCGACGTTTGACTTTTCAGTGGCTGAAGTTAGATGAGAGACATTGCAGCCAGCCCGGGATCAGGGGCAGGGCATTTGCACACTTTCTTCGCAGAAGGAGAGCACCCGCGAGCACTCGCTCACCTCAAGGGGCTCGTTTCAAAGTCAGGTTTAAATGGCTCTGAACCAATACTTCATTTGCAGCCTCACAAACAGACAGACCAAAACTGCTGTTCTAGAAATTAATTGGCAGTGGAAATTAATTAGAGTGCAAAAAATACATGTTGGGAATGGCGGAGTGGAGAACATGATGGCAGCCCATGTCCTGTGACATACTTATAGTCTTCAGCTGCAACTGGAATAAGGGAACCAGACCTCAGTCCGCTCTAGAAAACTACATTTTTGAGGCGAGGGATGGTTGGGCCAACCTTTAGCTGCTGAGAAAGTGCCTCAGGCATTCCCTAACTGCATGACAACGTAGAGGCAAATGCCAGATTTTAAGGCTTACACTATTCTGTTGCAACTTTGCTTCCATTTTGGTAACCTTAAGTTACCAAAAGTTAAGTTACCTTAAGTTTGGTAAACTTAACTCTTTTGTTTACTACAACACAACTTGACTCCATTTTAAGTTTTTCTGGCATCTAAAGTGGGCCCAAGTGAATCTCAGAGACACTGAGCCTCCTCAGAAGCAAGAGATCAAAGCAATTTGGAGATGCAAACCCTCCCTGTGGAGAGTCTGCAATGCAATACACTTTTAGTGGCCCTCAGGGACTGGAATTTCTTTGCAGACTTGACTCTAAGAACTGAAATCATCAAGTGCCAAGAAAAAGAGGAGCCATCCTTAACAAGCCACGACCTTGTGTTATTTTGTAAAAGGGACACAGACGAGTGAAGAAAACTGAGAACAGCCTGATCCACAGGAATAAATTCCTCATTGTCACCATTCACACTTGGAATTTAGTCATCATAAGTGCACTTTCATACCTGTTTTCACACAGCAGCACCTAAAAGGCCACTGGGCCAGGCAAGCAGGAGCATAAGCCATAACTGAATAGCTGCCCCATGCAAATACTACAATTTTAAGAATCATTCTGTGAAACAAGTATGAATATTTAAAATGATTTTTCCTCGTGAGTATTTTTATTAACTTTGTAATTTTCATTAAAATTTGCTGTGCACTTTTTTGTTTTCTCATCAAAAAATATCAGAACATGAAATCTGAACCTATTCAGTCCTGCAGACTCTTTTTCTAGTTTTGGAACCGTTTTTGATAAAAATGTTCAGGGCTCAGTAAATATTTAGCCTGGTGTGCATTTTCTTTTTTTTTTCCCGAGGGAAATTTTCATTTGTGACAAAGGGCCACCTTTTGTGCAAATTGCATTTTGGTGGAAAAATTTTGACCACCTGCAGAAATCACAACTGCGAACAGCATGTAATTTAGGAGCAGGATGAAGATAAATTCAATAGACTGATTTTTAGTTTCTCGTATTTCAGAGCGAGGCAGGGATCCAGATTCCACAATGCCAGCACGGCCACAGGTTTGGCCGCTTATCAAAGCTGTTGCCTTTAGGGATCTCACGAGATCAGGCTTTTCTCAGTGAGAGTTCCAGGTCTTTGGAAGGAGCAGAAACACCACAGGAACAGCTTCGTTTCAGCATCAACCCCGAAGGAAAACCAGGAATACGGAGGGACTTAAGACTTTTAACCAACAAACAAGAAACCGGTCCCAGCTTTCCCCACACATACAGCTTAGGAAAAAAAAAAATATTCAGGCATAGTTTAAAATTTTATACCAGCAAAAAAAAGAAAAAAAGAAAGAAAAATCCACATGAACTTGTTCACTCATCACCCTGAATAAAAAAGGGCAAACTCTCCCCATTCCATGAAGCTATTCTTGGCCACTGTGAGCTAAAAAGCAGGGAGGGCAGTTTAAAGGGGGCAAATACAATTAATGTTCCCGCTTTTGCCATATTTCTGGACCCAGGGGACAAATCAGGAAACTTTATGTCAGCAGGAATGTGAACAATAAAGGCAAAGTGGGTTGCATGTTAGAAAACCGTTTCACTCCCTTTTTATATTTTTTTTATTTTATTTTTTTGCCCAGCAGTATGATGTGTTAACAATTTTGTTGGTTTAACAGTTCACACTTCCAGCACATTTATCCATTGGCACATGGGGGTTTTATGCATTTAACAGTTTTCTTCATTAAAGTGGGTTCCACTGTGTCTTAAAAATTGTTTTCCTTAGACTGCGTGTTTGTTATTTTATATGGTGTGACTGAAAAGCAGGCCAAAATTTTGGCCTTGGAAAATGCACACGGCAGAGAGGAGCCCGGCGCAGGCAGCAGGATTAGCCTCCCTCAAAGCCCGGCACATACTCTTTCAAGAACTGCTGATTGCACTTTGAAGCGTTCTCCCCTAATTGCTGGGAGAATCTTAATTTGTCCTGAGCTCAGGGAAAACGCATCGCAGACGGACGTGCTGCAGTCAAAACCCTCTCCGCGCAAGATTTCTGCCCGCTGTCGTCGCGATGGCCTTCATCCCCTTTCGCGGTGCCCTCAAACCACCTGTTTTTCCCCAAAACAGGGCCAGCATTTTATTTTTCATTCCGAAGGCGCAGCTGGGGGAAGGGAGAAGGCGGCTGTTATTTCTGCAGGAGCAGGGCCGGTTCTCGCAGGCGCAGGAGACACCCAGGTGTTTTCACAGCGAGCCCCGTGCAGGGCCCTTTTGGAGCCGAACTCGATTCCTCTTTGCCAAACTACACTTTCAAGAGGTGTCAGATATCGAGAACCTGTTTCAAATGCCAAGGCAAGCAACGGAGGGGGAAAAAAAAAACAGGGGAGGGAGGAGGGGAGAAGGGGGACGTGGGGAAAAAAAAGGAAAAGGGGAAAATGTTCCTCCTGGAAGAAAAAGGTAGTTGTTCCAACTTGGCTGTTTCTTTTGAAAATAATTAGTTAAGCAGTGCATAAAAACAGGTAAGTCTGTTCTGCATTGCTCACAGCCTTGGCAGGGCCCGTCCTTCCTCGCTTTGGAGGAATTTCTGTGAACCACCGCTGCACAGGAGAAGGGAGGGGAGTTGTATCACTGTGACCTAAGGCAACCCAGCTTGTAAGGTTAACCATAATTTTTTAAACTAACATGACCTCTGTTAACCCCTCCACTCCAATCTTAAAAAAAAGAAAGACGGAGAGAAACATGTTTACAAAACCGCTGGAAGGAGAAAGAGGGGGCCGAGAGGCCAAGAGTTGTGCTTCTTCGCTCTCCCCCGTTTCCTCCATCCGTCCCTCACCTGATCCTCTGTCCCCATGTGTCCACACCAGCGACTGGTGTTTACTGGGTCTTGTGCAGCATGTCTAAGGACTTCGTTTTTTCTAATGAGTCACAGAATCATAAAATTAAGCCATTCTGGGAAGCCAAAAAAATTTGGTTCAATGTGTGTATTTGGGGCTTTGCAGGAATGTCCGTGTCTGGATGCCTGAGTCACATGTTCTCACGGTAAACGTGATACATCCTCTTTTTAATGACACCATTGGCTCGCTGTATTAATTTTATTTCCCTCTACTCATCCCTCTCTCCTCATTCTGCAGAAGAACGCAGGCCATTTCCTCCAGCTGGGATGCCAGGTAAACCAGCCTCAGGCACCCTTTGCCCTTCCCTCTTCTATAGCTGTGTCTTAACTCAAGTAACCAAAGCCAATGCCAGCACAGCCCAGGGCCAGCTGGAGGTGGCATGGGGCCATGGTATATGGTGTAGTCAGCTTTCGTGTCAACATTTGAATGCTGAGTTCATCTTAACCAGAACCTGCCAAGCTCGAAGGAATCTGAGTCCACCTCAGAAATTACACATACATATGCAGCCCACACCAGGACACTGGCTTAAGGAGGGGACTTGTTTCTGTGTCTCAAACTTTTCCTTATAGCTTATTCCCACCCACGCTCATTTTGGGTCATTCAGAGACAGACGTGGCATGGGAAAAAGGGGCATGTGTACCGTATGTATAGACCTGGAGATGAGTCGAGTTGATGCACAAATTGCAAATGCTGCCTACCTGCTCGTGAACACCCCACTCCTCTCTGCTCCACCAGCTGACACGGTAGACACAGACCTCTGATTGTATATGGGATTGCACTGTCAGGCTATTCTTAAAACTTTTATTCTTTGAAATGAAACTCCTGCTTATACATCTGTAATTATTAAGTGTCGAAGAACTACCAGTCAAGTAAAATTATTATACAAAATAAAAGCAAGGAGGCCAGATTCTCAAGTGACGTGAACTGGCAGAGATTTGAAACATCTTTGGAAAAGTAGGTCTCAACTACATATTCAGCTAATATGTAGTCCAGCCCTCCATCCTAGAATCAGCTGAGGAGAATTAATTGTTTATATACATAAATATTTGCAGTCATTCATCCTATTTGGTTACAGTAAGCATGGGAAATACACCACAGGCCAATCATCAGCAGATGTATTGAGCTCACCTTCCCCAAATCCAGTGTGGGTGTTTGGGCAGTTGCACTGTGTAAGAGAGCTACAGTAAGTGTCTATTCTGGGACATTGTCCTTTCTAGAGTGTCCCTACTCCCAAAGATGATGTTGAGCTTCCAGTTTCCACAGTCATGATATGATATATATCATTGGTGCTTTTCACCAAAGTGGAAATAGCCCTGAAGTCATGCTAGAGGTAATGACCATCTCAGAGGAATGACTGGGTGTTAGGTGTGATCTCAGTATCTTGGTCTACAAGGACCCATGGGCTTCAGGAAAGGGAGCCCTACTGTAAAGGCTGTGTAAATCTCAGCACTGTGCTGCTTCAGTGCATGCCAAACTGGTCCCGAATTTAATGGCAGATCAATCTTCAGGCAACTGTGGCTACATGCACAACAGCCTCCTGGGAGAGGGTTTGGGGCTCTGTGAATTCCTGAGCTGTGTCTAGCATTTGTTTGGGTGAATGGTAGTTGTCTCAGGCCTAAATCCTGCTGGGACTGCTCTAACAACATAGCAGTATTGACCATCAAGCTCCGCTGCAAAGGACCAGGCCTTAATACAGAAGGAGCATACCTAGTCACAGCCAAAATATCCCAGTAGATCCTGCTGGACCACCTTGTACAACAGTTCCAGTGATGGAGGTTCAGTCTGCTCATTTGTACTTGCATGTCAGCATTTCACGGCATTGGCCACATGCTTATGATTTATCTGTTTTCTGGAAGAAAGGAAAACAAGCCATTGGAGACTCATTTCCTGAAGTAAGCAAGGAGGAAGAGAAACTGCTGATGGAGAACAGCAGAGTCAGTTCCTCTAAAAGAGCATCATTGGCACATGTGTCTTTATGCAAGTTGTTCTGTTCCCACCCTCCCCCCAACCTGCTTTTTTCTATGCTAATGTTTGTTGGAAAATACCATAATTCTTATTGTTCACAAATATTTGGTGGCTCAGAGTTTGAATAAGCCTCTGCCTGGCTTAGCAAATTTGCTTAGAGTTGAAGAGAAAAGGACAAACCAGTAACTTTTTTCCACCTCATTCCTCTAGCTGACCTGCAAGATTCACCTAAAATGTAGATTTAATGGGACCTTCTATGGTAGGGGACTGACTTCAGCATCACAACTGATGATGATGAGCCATGAGGTATCTCTGAGGCATTTATGTTTAACAGAGACAAGAGTACTTCAGACCCTCTATCATCCAGGACAGAGCCAGAGCCTGGCTTCTGATGCAGTTAATGAAAACAATACTGAAGTTCAGCATCTGTACTAGATGACCTGAATATGGCTCCCTACTCTTCTGAAAAAAAAAAAAAAAAAAAAAGTGCTGGCAATGGAGTTTCACCCAACTCTAACCAGATTTGCATCATTTTTCAATATTTATTTTTCACTTATTCCCAGATACTATCCACATTTTCATCCCACAGTTGTAGGCTGCATAGTATGGGCACCTGAGATCTATCAAGGAAAATATGCAAACTATGGAGCTGTACCAATTCCCGTGGAAAAAACATTAGCTGCAGTTCTGCTGCCTTGGTATAAATGAAAGAAGCCTTTCCAAATTTGCTGCTGGAAGGGGAGAGATGGAAAGGAGACAGAAGGACTCCATACCCTGACTCAATGATGCACTAGAAAAGCTAGACCCCAAGAAGGTGACATTGTGCATGTGCTTTTCTGGTGCTGACTCCAACTGGCTTTCAGGCTATTAATTCTAGGTTACTTCAGTGGAACATCTCAGATGCGCTCAGGGCTCAGTGTCCACCCACAAATACACATACAGTCCCTCCCAAGGGGGCTTAAAAACCTAAGGTGATGGGAAGAGAACTGGCAACTCAAGGAAGAAAAATGATGTGCAACAAGCAAGGTTTGGGGACAGCTGAGAACAGAACTAGATGTCAGATGCCCATTCCTGTGCCACATCCTCTAGCACACTGTCTTCTGCCTTCTAACTTTCTACTTAATTCACATTCTTGTTCTTTGACATCAACTCTTAAGAAGGTTTTCTCAGCTGGAATGGAGAACGGGGCATGTAAGATATTTATTTGGTCTTAAAACTATTGCTGTAATGAAAAAATATCCCTTTTCCTGCCTGGTCTGGAACACCTTGAGATTACATCAGAATCACAAGGGAAATGAGGAAGATCTGGGTCATCTGCCCTAGTTCTCTCTTTTCCTACTTTTCTGGCTGATGAGTTGGAGGCCTGACAATTTAGAGGAAATATCCAGAGTGTGTTGGGATTCTCAAACTTGTTAGTCTATAAACTGAGGAGCAAAAAGTACTGTAATTTGTTCCAGGCCTTGTTTTGGATTGGTACCTCATGTGCACATTTTGCAATTTCTTTTATTCACTAAAAAGTGAAATACATAAAATATGATTTGAGTAACTTAAAAAAAAAAGGTGAACTGTTCAAAACTTTAAGGGATTTGCTGAAGCTGCTGAAATTTTAGAAGGTCACAGATACCAATAACTGGGCATCTGAAATCGTGGTCTATTTTGAGGCAGGTTGGTTGGGTTTTTTTTCCCCCCATCTTTCTTTCCATCTCTTCACAGAAGCATCATAAAGAATAGTACTTTAATGTTTATGAAGCATTTGGATACCACTGTGATGGATGCCACAGATGGGCCTACAAGAGTGTGAAATATTCCCCCTGTGACCTGTTTTTTCAACAGCCTGAAATAAATAAACCTGATGTTATTTGTCAGAGAAAACCAAAAAACAGCAAAAGAACAGTTACTTGTGAAAAAGCACCACCCTTTTCTTTGCATTAAATGAGGTAGGGTTCAATTAAAAACCTGTGTATGCAAATGTCAATATGATTGTATGAGACATGGTGAAAGCTGGTTAAAGTCCTACTGGCAAGCTTAATTCTGCTGCTGTCCCACCTCTGAGTGCTTTGCCTCACAGCCATTTTTTCCACATCATTTTAGTGTTTAATTTCATTGTTTCTAAAGAAACAAACTGTAAGACCTACAGGAAGTCCATGACATGGGCTTTCACCGTGTGCCTACCTGCAAGATCAGACTCTCTGGGCTTGCAGCACGGCTCTGTGACCCTGCAGTCAGCAGAGGAGCAGTGAGCAGCAGTAGATGGTCACCTTTGCTGTTGTGCCAGTCAGCAGTGGCAGCTGAAGCGCACAGGATCCTACAGGGACAAGTATAATGATTATAGATATTTGTTTTCCTCTATGCCACCAAGAGCAGAGCCTTCAACTAGTCCCACCAGACTTCTTCATCGCCCACCTCTTCTGCTTCTCACACTTATCTCAAAGCCCGGAGCTCCATCCCATCCGTCCCACAGTACTTCATACAACTTTCCTCCCAGTCCTGCAACCCCTCCTTCCCACCTCTCCCTTCATTATGGTGGCAGGATTCTCACCATTACATTAAGGCTAATTACTCTGAGGCTGCTCCTTCCCCTGTGTTCTGTATGATACCAGTGAGCATTTAAAGCATAGTAATTACAATCTTTTGGCTCTCAGCTCTTCCGCGTGGCATTACCAGGGACTCTGTATGAGAGGTACAACTGCTGAGAAAATCAAGTTCTTCCGTGGTAGCTCTGGGCTGGAGTATGGTCAGTGCAGAGACACTCTGAAAAAATCAAGTACCCCCATTCTAAAAAGCTTCTGCTGAATATCTGAGCAACCCCCAAATGAAATTTTCAGAGATATTTGCCAAACTTGGATGGATTTTCACTGGAACAGCCAAGGCTGATCTCTGACTTCAGGGTGTGGCCTTCCTTTCCCTGTTCCAAATTTTGAATCTTTGCTCCACAAACTGAGTCTTCTAGAGGCTTTTAACAAAATATCTTTACAGATTTTTTCAAGATAGCATAACAATGTGTTTTTCCTCCGACACCACCCTGAGAATAATTTTAGCTGAAATTTTGCAAAACAACTCTTCTTCGGAAAACGCTGATGCTCTATATCCAACTGAGATCAGGGTCTTGTGTTAGAACCTGTCACTCAAACTGCACTCGTTTGGTCTCTGCTGGTGTTGCCAATACTTTTCTTTCTGTCTGGTTCAGTTCATTCTTTACATTGCTGGATTATGATTCTTAATTTTAAATCTGAAAGATATCCACAGACACAACGAAGGGTGAGGTCAAGTGACACACTGACACTTGGGAGATGTTCAGTGTGAAGCTGTGCAGCAGACTTTCTGGGTGACACTGGGTAAATCAGTCAGTGCAGATCTCTGTGTCCACCTGCATTATGGAGGATGTACTGCTTCTTTTCTCCTGTATCATATCTACCTTTACTTTTGAAATTCTGATTTCTGAAGCAGGAACTATCTCTTTCCACATGCTCCACTGTGAATACAGAGAGCCTCCATTCCTGTCTGAAATCCCAAGATTCTCCTGTTCCAAGAACTAGGAATAGTAGAAGTTCCCACTGAAACAAGTAGTGGCAGGAGGAAGCAGCCCCTATGAAAGACTAATAAAAATCAACTCCCGATTTGTCAGAGTGAAACTAGAATTTATGAAAAACGCAAAGAAAGGACATTGATCCCCCCACACAGGAAAGGCAATTGGCAAAACCAAACAATTCCAGCTCACATTCAGCAGAAGCAAAGAAATAAATCTGCATACCCGCTAATGTGATTCCTCTGAATGAACTGGAGCCCAACAGTAGCATATAGGCACAAGCCTACAACCAAAAATAGAAACCTCTTGGAATCCACGGCTCATCTGGACAGGATTAGAGAAACGCTCCCTGAACATTTAGTGAGTGACATGTTAGAAAAGAATTGAACCAATTTACAGCAGCCCTGGAATGTCCCAAACACAGTAGCTCTGGAAACAATGGAATAAGAAGGAACTCATTGTCCAATGCAGCATAAAGCAACTATTATAGGCAACAATATCAGTGATACTAGTGACTGTGACACTCTTTGGGTAGTTCTGAAGGCTATTAAAAGCCATGGTTGGCCTGTGGATACAATGCTGAAATTGTACACAAGTGGCATTCTTTCACTGATTTCACAGTTTCAGTGGCGATTAGTCAGCTTTGCCTCTGACTTGTTTTTTGGTCACCCTGGAGCAGAACAGCGTGTAACGTTGACAGAGAGGTTTACTGCAGGGAAATTAAGCTTTTCTTGCAAAGGAGTAGCAGGAGGGGAAAGGAGAGAAAATTACCAATATACCTGAGTAGTTTGAGTCAAATACCTGCTTATCAGTGAAAAAGTCACCCAGATACGTTGAGGACAAGATTTTAAAACTGAGATTTAAAAATATTTGATCCAAAGCAGTAAAATAATGTTCTGGATCACATCAAGTGACAGAGCTTGGATTTCAGGCTTCCACCTCCAAACCCAGGCTTTAACATGCTACTGACCAGGCTACCACCAGCCCATCATGACCCCAGTTAAGAACTGTCCAGATTTATTTTGGTCCCTGGTATTTTTAGTTTATATGTTCTTACTAAGATGTCTTTGAAACAGACTTTGAACAGAGTTAACCCTGGCTTATGTCAAAGCTGGGAAGAGTCATCCCCTAAGAGATTCTCTTGCTCCTGTTCAGCCTGTTTTCCTTAAACACTGGACAGAGAGCCAAACGAAGCGAGACCGAGTTTAGCATGATAGCAAGAAAATCCAGAGTTTTCATAATAGGGATTAGGAGCAACCAGAGACTTTGTCTAAGGGGATAAAACTCCTCTAGTTAGTAAAAGGGGTAAGGGTTGCCACATTTGAGATACCAAAAAAGAGGACTGAAGTACTCACACAGTACTATGTGTGAGCTTCCACCTCAAAACTGGGGCTTGGTTACAGGTACCTGCAATTTCAATAAGAGCCTTCCACACTTCGACCTATTAGGCTGCAAAATGCCATAATCAATGCTGTGGCATTTTTCCTTGGATAAAAACAAGCTTTCCTTAGGTAAAGAGCTTCACACAGTCAATACTGAGGCTCTGTCTGTTTGCCTACCTGTCAATCTGCACATTTAATTTTTTAACCCATTTCAACAAAATTTTACATCAAGTTAGAGGTCTCAAATGTATTACATTCTTGCAATTTTTAAAGACAAGAATAGATGGCTAGGTAGATAAGGAAAAGCCTTTAAATTCTCCAAAAGAAGAAAAGACTGCATTGTGAGCCCATGTTTTATTAAACACCTGAGTTTCCATGCAAGGGATAGCAGATACAGATGTGCCACTGTGCAAAGAGCTTCGGCCAGCATTCCTGACTTAGACATCAGAAAATCTACATCCTGCTTCCCAGGCTTGCTCTGCTGCGGATTCTCTGGTGTCTAATCTGGCAGGATTAGTTTACACGCAGCCTCAGTGTAATTGAGTTAAAAAGCCAAACGACATGAGATACAAATCCATTGGAAACCAAGCCTAACTAGTACTGGTGCTTGTAGAAGGACTACCTTTAATGGGAATCATTGTTTCTTCTTCTTGTTTTAGAACTTTTGCAACTGAAGACAAATAGATGCAGGTTATTGTTCCTGGAAGCTTATCAGAAGTTCCAAAAAAGACAATTAGATGTACAGGAGATGATAAGAATAACATCTTCAAATCAAGCAAGATGCTTTTCAGGACTATGTACTCTAATTATTGAGTACAATCATAGGGAAAATGTTACAGTTTGTCTTATACTTATTGACCCAAATACCCTTAAAATATATAAATATGACTACAGAGTCAACAGAATTCCACTGAATCAGTGTGAAAAATTTTAAGAAACACATATGTCCCTGATGAACCGAATAAAGCAGCCACAGCAAATATAAAAAATCATTACAAATATTTTACAGCTTTGAGTAATCACTTTCTCCTTAGCATGAATAACAGGTCACTAGATATCATATGTAAGGTACAATGTATCATTTCATCCATGAAAGAAAGGCAGTCACTGCAGGGCTTAATTATGCATAATAGTATTTGACAAACAGTTGAAATATTTTGAAATATAGTGTTTCTATGAAAAAAATCAAGAGGAATGTTTTCATCTTTTTTTTTTTTTTGTGGTCATCTTAGAACTAGGAGGGGGAAAAATATAACCTTCAGCTAAGCTTGCAACTTCAATTTAAATGACTAGTGCAATAGATTGCTTCTTATGGTTTTATTGCATGACCAAAGATCTTCCATGACTAGTGAACAAAATCTCATATATATATCTTACAGAGAAGATATCCATCTTATCAAAAAGACTTATCCTTGTATTGATTCTGAGGAGGAGATTTAGTTTTCCAATTATTAATACATCTTTTAGTATCCCAGTCCTAACAGGTCTTCAGGTGACCAGATCCTACAACACTTTTCTTGCAGAACGTGATTTCTGCCTGAAATGATGGTACTCCAGAGATGGATTCATCTTGGGACTTTCCATGTATCCTCCTCTCTAAGATTCACATGAGCAATTATTTGTTTTAAGATGAATCATGTCATGTTTTTATGGTTTCTGACACTTAAAAATATTTTGTTTCCGCTGAGCAGTGAAGTCAGCCACTTACTATTATTAAATGTCATGCTGCGTTATTCCCCCTTTTGGGTGATGATCTCAATGGAGCCCTTACTGCATCCAGCTTTACGGTCTCAGATCTTACAGAGATGCTACTGGTACATATCTTGTTTGCAATATCGCTGGCTCCCAGCTGCAGCTGAAAGCCTATGCTAATATGTTGGATTTACTTGTCCTCTCTAGCTGATTCCAGCCTTGTGGTTTATGGGTTGCCTCTGTGGTTTGCTAAAGGTCAGGCCCTGGATGACTCTAAATTTTCTTAAGTGGAATTCAAACACCACAGATGAGTATGTTTTCAAAGCAGTTGTCTCGTGGTATGGATTCAAATTCGGTTGTTTGTTTCCAGGATTGATGCCTCTCCTCTTCTTTGGAGCACCGATCAGACATAGGTGCCCCTGCCTCTCAGTGCACTGTTGTCTGGTGTCTTTTCTTCAGATCCCAACTTTCTCAGAAATTTCAGGGTCATGCTAGACCCCAGTTGCATTTTCAGTTGCGCACCCCCCCCACCACTTCCCCAAGCTGATGCCAAGATGCTGATCCCTGTCCTTGGCTTGATTCAATAACTGTAATTCTCACTCTCTTTTTGCTGGCTTGCAGGCAGAGACTGCATCAGCCGTGATTCAAAATTGCGAACAGATGACTAGATTACTTACTTGAACTGCAGTCAATCATTACATCACCCGTGTACTGAAAATCACAGCACTGGCTCCCCATATGATTTTGCATCCACTTTAGGGTTTGGCTCCAGGGCTACTGGACTTACTCACTTGCTCCAGCTTACCTAAAAGAGCGGCTGGTGCCTCGTAGACATCCTCAGACTCTGAGATCAGTCGGTGCCGATTTATTGATCATTCCAACGGCCTGACTAAAGGCTGCTGGTGCTGAAGCTTTGGCTCTTCCAACCCTGTTTTGCAGAAATCCATGCAACTTTCATCCAGAAGGATGAGGTGCAGGGAGGGAGAAATAAATCTGTCGAAACATGAATAGAAAACATTTTGTTTAAACTGATAACTGGTTGGCCTCAGCGAAGGGGAGAGCTTTTACTCTTTCTTTTGGGAAACTCTCTAGGTGTCATCTTCGCTTCCAAAAATTTCCCTGACTCAGCCCTCTCCGTGTCTGTCAGCTGGCATCTCGATGACGCCAGCGAGGAGCACCAGCATTGCCGCAGGTGGGAAGAGGATAAAGGATAACGCCACAAAGGTGCCTGGAGCTGCTCCCAGCCGCAGCCAGCCCTGGAGCGGGATGCCCAGAGCAACACATTTTCAACTCCAAGCAGCTCGGGGCCAGCTCGCGCTGTCACAAACATGCTTTGCATGAGTCACGGGGCCAGCGGTGGCCTTTCAGCACCGTCATCGATTCAGAGCCGTCCCCGCTGCAGTGACTGAGCATCGCTGCCCAATGGTTATTCGGTGAAATTACCCCGGGAAATGCCGTGAGTTGGCAGCCTGGGTCTCGTTTCAAAAGAAGAAATATCCACATGATGAAAGCCAGCATTTATGACTAATTGGCCCCTTGTTAAGCAGCCTCACCCGTTAGGTCAAGGCCTGTATATGCAGCCGTGGAGAAAGAAACACTTTTTCTGTCCATGGGTTAGGTCAGGTCAGTTCAGGCCAGCATGTCAGTGTCTCATATGGCCACATCATACTGTCACAAGCCATAAACCCTACAGCTGAAGGACTGAAAGACAAAATATAAAATAAAATGAAATGAAATGAAATGAAATGAAATGAAATGAAATGAAATAAAATAAAATAAAATAAAATAAAATAACAAATATGGAATGCATTGCTTTAATGGGACGATTTTAAAACATACCCCAACCTTTTCTTCCCAGATTCCCCCTCCAAAAGAGGTGCACTTCAGCTTTGTAGTTTAGTCCAGATTTTCACTTTAGAATGATTACAAAAAGTACTTCGATACAGCATCAAATACAGGAAAGGCCACTGACACATGAAAGAGGAAAGACTTCTTGGTTTAAGAGTAGCCATTCAGGCCAAACATGGGGACTTTGTCTTTTCTTTTCCCTAACATGATAGACATGAGAGGAGGAACCTGGTATATCTCCTGAGATGGAACAGTTTGGAGGGGAAACTGCAGCGGCTTGGTGAGAATAAGCCATTGCAACCACTTCTGCCACACAAATGCCCATCTATCGGTTTTCCTGCTCCCTATGAGCGACATGTGGCTGACAGCCACGAGACACATCCGTACATCAGAAAGCTGAGGGGGAGAGACCTCTGGCAGCAGTTCACAGACGGGGACGGTGGTGGCTTCCAGCCATCCCACCACCCGCTGGGACAGGGCTTGGCCAGATCCTCGGAGGGGTCAGCAGCCCCAGCTTCAGCTGCCCCTCCATCCTTGCGTCTTCCCGAATCGGGTTTCGGGGCTCCCCAGCAGCCTTGCACCCGTGTGGCCTTGCTGGTGTTCACGAGCTGCAGCTCAGGTGCAAGCTGTGCTCGAGCCGGCCGCGTGCACCTCCAGAGCGGCAGGTTGTCTGCCCTGCTCTTAGCTCTTCCCTCCTTTAAATGCCGCCACATGTGTTTTCGTATTCTCCCTTGAAGCTTTTATATTCACAGTAGGTCTACACTAAAGTCTTAGGAATGGCTTCATTCACTCAAGATGTCGCACAATAAATGCCAAATGTTACTATCAAACAGAACTCATAGGCACATGCTGGATCAGCAGAGGTGCCGGACTTTGGGGAGGGCCCCCAAACACGCTCTAGACTTATTTAGCTACAAGGCTCCAACAATACTTCGCACAGTCCTGGCAAAAACTGCGATACCATCTCAGCTCATCCATGGAAAGGCAGGTTTCGAGTTAACTGCTCGGAGGTTGCTGTGAGCCTTCCTGTGATTCCCAGACTGTCCAGATGTAGCTCCGCTCACTCCTACTCTACAGATGGCCACAGCAATCCGCTCCCTGTCATGTATAATGAAGGGCAGGAAGGAGAGAGGCTTTTTGACATGTTTAAATATTACCGAAAACAAAGAAATTGCTTAAAAGCCAGGGATGCATTTAAATAAATTAAAGCTGCCAGCAAAATCCTGTATTTGTTACACTTCATTCCATTTCATCCTCAGAGCCATCCCTCTGCAAAACATGGCAGCTCTGATAGTTTGGTGTCCAGATGTTCCCTGTCATAGACTCTGCACTGCATCATGCTTTTTCCCTGATGTGACGCCTTAAAAACAGTGAACTCGGATTCCAGGACAACCTGAACACACTTCTCCCTAATGAGGGGCTATTGAAAAAACACGGTTGTTGACTTGGCTGGCGTAACACAGACTTTTTTGTCCCTCCCTTCATCCCTCTCTCTCCATCTCTTTTTTAATTCTCCAGCTGGCTGGTAATCCAGCATCATCAACATCTTTTTGCATTTTATTCCCTAAGCCGTTCATATTATACACATTCCAGTTTTTAAAATACAGATTTTAGAAGTGATTTGATGTGGCTTGGAATAGTGACATGCTTACACATTTATAAAAAATTCATTAAATGGAGGGGAGGAAAAGAAAAGATTGCATCTTTCATTTTCTTTCCTTCCCTTCCCTTTTCTTCATTTCCAGCATATGAAATTATTTGCCGGTCATTTAGGAACCACAATGTCAAAATGTGGTTGCCCCATAGGGAGGAAAAAAGACAGTTCATCCTTGCAGTTTTCAAGTCAGTTGTTAAGAAGTAGCTTTGGCAAAGGCCAAAGCCAAATTGATCTTTGAGCTGCAGTGTTTAAAGACTATGTTAGCAGTTCTGCTCCCTGTTAGGGAGAACACCTCTTCCCACAGTTCTTAAATCTGCCAGATCTTAACCAAACGATGATGCTGTACAGTGCCTTTGTTCCGACCTTGCGAAGTCCCCGTCTCCCAGTTACAACTTCCAATTTCTCCTGTCTCTAGGCTTAGTAATTCTTGGACCTCCAGTGAGATCAGCAAAAAAAAAATGCCAAGATATCCAATCTGGAGCCCTCCTCAGGAGCACTGAAACATCTAATTCATCTAAGTTATAATCTGATAACTTGGTGTCCAATCCACAGAGGGATTTAAATGGCTAAACTCTCACTGAACTCAGCTGGGGTTTAGGCACCTAGAGGGGAATTCTTTACTATGAAGAGATTTGAAAAGTCCTGTGCTCTTCTGCACAAGCTCCGTACCAGTTTCTTTCAGCGTTTCATACTACATCCCTCTACCCTCCCTCTCCTTGCTCTAAATTTTGCCTTATATGCAAATATGACAAAGTAGCATTTATGCATTTTTTTGGTAAAAAAAAGACACTTTGGAAATTGGCCACTATTTATCTTGAGAGAAAGACAGCTCTGCTTGGAAGCCAAAAAAAACTAGATCTGTTTAGCTTACAACATACGTGGACCTCTGGCAATGATCTCCCTCAAATGTGGGCCCATTTTCAGTATCAGTGGTGAAAACCCATTCCAAGTAGCTGGTCTCTATTTAAAAGCTTTTAGCAGCTTATCTTATTGCCACTATATAAAGCTTTCTTCTCTCACCACTATGTACAAAGTAAGTATAAATTACTCCTCTCCCAAAGTAGAGGAAATTACTCTGATCCTAGAAGAAATGAGTGATGGAATCTTCCGCCTGTTTCTAGATACGAAAATCATTTTTTATTTTTCAGGCCAATTCCCCCTTCAGACAATAAGCCCCAACTTCCAGGCTTTGTCCTCTAGATATATTTGCATCTGACATATTTTTAATTGATAATATTTTATTTCCTTATGAGATAGCCGCAAATCCCATGAGAAATGCACATTCCTATCAAGAGATATATTGAGACACGATTCATACCACAAAAAAGTAATGCCATCTGACTATCCGCATTGTTTAGTCTCTTTTGGGGGTTCCTCCTGTCTTCCTCTTGTCTTGACGCTGGATTTTCAGAGCAGTGAAGTGAAAACTCAACCTCTCCTCATTTTGGTACCATGATGCCTACAAGTCTGGGGTAGAAGTTTATGGGAAAGGGGGTTAAATTTGACTGCTTTGTCTCTGTGACACGAATTTCACACAGACATGCCAGGCAGACAATCATGTTTAACAAAATGCATAAGCACGCACTTCGGTCGAGACTTCATAAGCCCTAGAATGTCCCTGTCTTCGAGAAGACCTCAGTGCATGCTTAAGTGTTTAGCAAATAATACAACAAATGACATAAAATATTCCTTTTTTTCCTGTTTGTGTGGCAATCAAAACCAAAGGCTGAGAAATTACTCTGGACTGCAATAGCTGGAACTTTCCAGATTCAGTCCTGAACTAACATCTTACGTAAAGATCTGATCAGTCTGTCTTAAAAATGACAGGAGTATTGAGTGAAAAACAACTCGCACTCAAGCAATATTAAAGCAGCAAAAAAAGAACACAACACAGTTCTCAATTCTTATCCCTTTCACTTGCACACAATATGGGATTTTCAACAAGCAGTTAGCACTGAAGTGTACAATTTAATATCCCAGATGTGTAATGATTTCAAGCTAACCTGAAACACCAGAATCCATCATTCACTAGCTTTGAACCCCCAGTCTGATGAGCAGAGTCCATTGATTCGCATCCAGCAGGGATCTGTGGTCATCTCATGCCTGTCTTAGACTGTTCACAAGATGACAGTCTGACACCATAAGATTTTAATCTTGTAGTTATGGAAAATGTGGAGCTGTTGATTTTTGTTTCGGTCTAAAATTGCCTTTGAGATTTTTATTTTTTAATCCACCCAAAGATGACTTTGAAGATGACATGAAAGGAAAACAGAAAGGACCAACTTTGATCAGAATAATACAATGAAGCTATTACGGACTCCGGACTGGGTGAATGACTCACATGCTCTGTAGTAGCAATAATTAATAAAAACAATTAATAATAAATTCAGAGAGTCATACAGCAAGCCAGTGGCTCAGTGACCTCACACATGAGAGATCATGCACTGGATGTGATATTTTGGGCTGACTGGAGAATAAAGACTGAAAGAAGTATATAAAAAAAGATTATCACTAGATTCTTATAATTGTTTTATGAACCCCCTGGTGAATGCAAACATGGACTAAATAAGAGCCTTTCTTACATAAGTTGACAATTAAAGCCTTGGCAGGCCAAACAGTAGTTTCTAGTCTTTCAGCAATGAAGTTTAATGCTCAAAGCAGATCTTTTTTTGCACAGTTTTGTCATGTTTCCTCCAGCTGGTAAACATGAGTCAGGAACAAAGTCTGGGGGAGGGTAGAACTGACTGCTAAGAAACAAGCTCGCTCTAAAATGAGGACCTGTCCACACACATAAATGTCAAGGAAAGCTCAATTCATGGTAGTTGACGTTACCTCTGACGTGGGTACAGCTAGTCCTAGACAGGGAAGCAAACAGGCACCATAAGGTCAACCCTGTCAGCAATCAAGTAACACCCCCAACAGTGACTCTTTCCGTCCGAGAATCTCAGATATTTGCAAACACTGAAGTCTGGACTCCAATGCGGACTGCACACTTACAGGAAAACAACCCCATCCCATCCCGCCTTTCCCATTCCCAACAAACAGGAGCTCAGACTTGCAGCAGGAACCTTATATGCTACCTACTTTTCCACCTTCCTCCAAATAAAGCTCCCAAAATGAAGAGCCTTTCTCAAAATAAGCCTTGAGTAACCCGGTCTTAATGCATGCCTCACCTTGCTCGGAGGAGGCAGTTGGACTAGACCTCCTGAGGTCTTCCTCCGACTTGAATTATTCTATGATCCTATGTTATTAGGCTAGTCTGGCCTGGACAGCACTCGTTTGTTACTGCGCTGGACTCCAGAATACAGGACTCACCATGACCTCCTGAGTTATTCACTTTTTTTTTTTTCTTCCTTTCTTGTGACAGCATGGGAGAAATGAGCATTTTGGAAAGATGTGAAATAGGAGAAGATGATGTCTTAGTGGGATAACTGTACCACTTTAAGGCTCTCCTGTTCGCCAGATAACTTAACAAATCTTTCTAGGTTCCCTTCTACAAAGTCAGGCCCTTCAGAGGGTTGCAGAGCAGGAGTTTGGCTTAGAGATGGCCCCTCAGCCCTTGGAGGAGTTTCTCTCTCCCCATTAACTGTAGAAGCAGTATAGAGAGACCTGTTGGCTGACTTGGGAGACTAAAATTGGACAGGATGAACATCATACTTGATTAAGTGTGCTGAGATCTCTTCCGAAACATTATCTGCATGAAGGAAAAATACTCAGAGACAAGAGTGGGAGAAGAAAATGAAAAAATGCCTGAATAGGATTGCTGTTGTAGGAGAGGCTGTGGAAAGCTCTGACAAGAAAAGATATGGGAGATGTACAGATAAGGACCAGAACTATGAGAGAGCAGATGGTGAGATCGTTTATTTTCTTGAAGCCAGGGGAAAGTTTAGGAAAATATAGGACTTCTGTTATTAGCTGCTCCAGAGTTTTGAGTGGTGGAAAATATGTTTTGGAGGGAATTTCAGGGGAGAGCTGAAGTGCTGAGACAGTTTGCACTTGTTAGGTCTCCTGGATGAAGAAGACAGTGCACCTCAGGCCCTGCATCTTCTTCCGACCCAGTAAAGCTCTGGTCTGCACCACTGTGCTAGCATGAGCAATGATGCAGAGCATGGCCAAGAGGACATCTCACCCGCTGGGACAGCATCCCTCAATACAAAGTCCACTGGTGGACAGGAAAGGTGAGAGGGACTAGGAACAACTAGAGTCTCCTGGGATAAAGGGAGGGAATAAAATGCAGCTGAGCTGGGAAGAGAGGTCTGTAACGGAGCAGGTTTGTCCTTTGAAGGATCTAGGAGAGAACCAAGTCCTGCTATTTGAGCAGCTGCTGGATTTGTAAAAGCTTCTAGTCTAGGAAGAAGAGTTTTAAATACTTGTTGCTCAGACAGCATGGCCTGCAAAGAAACGGGTGGCTTTTGATGCTGGTAGTTGAGTGGAGTTGCTCTGTTCTTTTATTGGGTTGAAAGTGAGATGGATTAAGACGCTTTTACCCCAGCGTGCCTGTGGCACTCTTTGTCCTTCTCAGCAGGGGATGCGACTGCCTTACACAGAACTGGCAGAGGGATAAGCATCTTTTTTTTCCTGCTATTTTTGTAAACACCAGTCCAACTGAATCGAGCTTCCCGAGGGTGAATCAAGCTGGGGCAGAGCTTTGGGGGGGGGAGGCTCACAGAGAGACCTGCGAGGGCACCGCAGAGAGCAATCTTCCCCGTTGCTCATCAGTCGCAGGATCTGGAGAAACTGCTATTTTCTGTTTCACCAAATGAATCACTGAATGCTGAATTACCAAAGGAGACTGGAAAACATTGCCAGGACTTCTTAGCCTGAAGCAAGCGTTGGGGCGGGAGTAGGGGAAAGCAGCATCTTACAAAACTTACGGAGAGTTTATGCACCCACCATTTCATCATTTTGGTGCATTAACCATGTACCAAAAAGGCTGGTTGCTTACAGCCTTTCCCCCACTATGATCTCTCCAAAAAGCATTCAGTTAGGCTGAGCCGAACAAAAACCCTCATTCATTACAGCCCAGTAGGATGCAAACAAGCTCACAACTTGATAATCCCTTTCAGCCCTTATTAAATCAGCAACGCACGGCAGGTGGGAAGTCAGCCTGGAAGGGAGAGACGGCCCTTTGCGCACTTTGCAATAAAGCACGGTTTTAGTCACCAAAAAAGATTTCCCGGGCTTCCCCCGCCTGCGTCTCCTCCCAGGAGGCAGATTCCCAGTGTCCTGCAGCAGATTACGAGAGCATCGTGTTTGCGTTATGCGGCGGTGAGGATGTGCTCGCTCTTGGCACAGAGGGGCTCTGACTCCGCAGAGCTCCAGCAATGACAGTGGAAATCTTTCAAGCCTGGAGCTGGGTTTGCAGCTTCCCCCGTTGCAATGCAGACTCGCAGCGCGGAATACAAGACTCTTTTGTGGGGGGTGGAAGAGAAAAGGGGGAAAAAAAAAAAAGAAAGAAACCCGCTGAGATTTGTTTTTCATCAAAAAAGAATGGATTTACAGCCCTCAGAACGTGGCCCTGCTTTTCCAACACAAGCCCCAAACAGCGGTCGGATGCTCGTATCAGACGTTCGGCATGTAGAGGCTGACTTCATATCCACGCTGGCGAATTAGATGTTCCACTAACGAGCCCAGCATATGGGGAGGTAGGAGACAGCCCGGGGCTAGTTTCACTGACAGTGCAACTTTTCCGCACACATCTTTAGCGCAGCCCCCGGAGCCACCTACGCAGCGTCACCAGCCACGTCGGAGGGGGCCAGATGTTCCGCTGCTTGCTCGAAATACGGCAGCTGTTATTAACTGAAAATACCATTGTTTTAACATAAGCTTATTTTTCAATTCCTCCCCCCCAAAAAAAAGATTTTCTAGGTTGGCTCTATGTACTACTTTTGGTCTTTTATTTTTTCCCTTCCCAATTAAAAATTGTAACAAAAAAATGAGAAAATTTTCAGGTTCCCTTAAAAATTAGGGTGTTATAGAGAAATATTTCATTTGAAAAAGCTCAGACGGATTTTTGGGCTAAAGCCAGCATTTTCAATGAGAATAGTTCCATAGCTGGTTTTTATTTTCTTAAAATAAACAAAATTTCTGATCAAAATAAAAGTTTCCATCCTGGTGTAAAGCTAGTGCTTTTCTGTTGGGAAATACTTTGATGCATTAAAAGAAAAACCCTTTTAGAAAACACCTGACTTCTATTTAGATGAAAACTACCCAGCTGAAAATCTCAAACCCCAAAAGCTTAACATAGTAAACTTGCATGCAGTTTGTTTTCACACAAGCAGGCAGCAATATCCTTCTCCTCCAAAACACCTTCAGCTTTCTGTCTATATGCAGACTTTTCTGCATGTGGATTTAAGTTTCAGGGTTCCTAATTCATATATATAAAAGTCACTGTGGCTTCATATCCTCAGACTGTATGTAACTGTCTCCTCTCTTGTTCCTGGCCTTGACACTTAGGTCTTTTTTGTATGGGGACATTGAGAAAGTAGCTGGAACGAATTTTCCATAAAGTATCTGGGGGCCCACAAACAACTATATATGTTTAAACTTGAATTATTTGTCATCTTAGGTCCAAAGAGGCAGTTCTTCCCAGAACAGAAGGAACTCTGTTTCTAACTAGAAAAGGCACATTTGCACACCTTGTCGTTAATGTACCGTGTTTAGTAAAGTTTATGTTTCACGAGGTAAATCAGGAAACAATGACATTTCAAAATCTACAGAGATTTGAAGAAGTGCTCGTGTGCCCAAAAGCTCTTTCTCTCTTTTTTCCCCTCCCCCCTCCAACTCTATCAGCTGAAATCAGCTAATAGAAAATAGTGCTTCTTCCTGTGAACTTTACAATCACTGAGATTTTAAGAGCGTTATGAAAGCATCTGGCTTTAAAACAACTGCATTAACATTTTATTACTGTTGCATTCTATTTTCTCCCGACCTTCAGATGTCATAAAAGAGAACATAAAGCAAAAACAGGGCTCTTTTTTAATGCAAGGGAAACCATCTCTCATGGGACTTCCACATCAGCTACCTTTTTGTTTCCTTTTTCACACCAGTTCTGGCAGGAGGACACAATTATCTGTATTCCCAACTCACCTTTGGCCTTTTTAAACAGAACATTTGGGAAATTGTCCTTACCCTTGCAACCATGATCCAGTTGTAGATAAGGTCAGTGAGGCAGCAGAAGATGTAGCCAAGTTGGTGACTGAGGAAGATGTGAGCAAGAGTAGCATGCCTTAGCTCTGAAGACAGAGAAAAACTAGAATTAATAATACCTATAATAACAGGTGGCAAGTGAAAATTGGGCAAGAATAACTAAAAGTCTATCAGCAAGTAAAATAGTAAATAAATAAGTCATCATAGACAACAGCAATTGCAAAACTGAGTGTCTCACCCCAATAGGCAACATCTCAGTGGGTTTCTGTAGCACTCTGCCTCCAAATGAGAGCAAAGCCCTCCCAACCACCTCCACAGTCATGCTCAGCAATGCCAGACATGCAAATTAAAACAGGATACAGCTTCGCTGAAGCTGAACTACCTGCTAGATGGTTCTTACTTTCCTGGATCAGTGGATCTGACCTTTCACAATTGTTCTATATCCTAGAGAAATTACTGTGGAAGGTTGTTGTGCTATTGGCTTTTATTTTCTCTTCCTCCATATCTCATCTTGGTGATAAGCAAGAGGGAACAAACTTTCCACTGCTGTAACACTACTGACTTTTGGTGCTGGGTCACCAAGAAATTATTCTGTCTATAACTTTTAGGGAGCAACCTTTTGATAGGCTTTGCTCTCACCTAAAAGCAGCATAGAGCAGCTGAAGATGTTTATTGTCCCCACCTGGTATGAGTTGTGAAGATTAAACTGTTTCTCAAGCTGCATGAACTGCTCTCATGCTGTGACTAAGGCTGGTACGGGGCTTGCTCAATAATCCAAATCACTGGCTGGGGAGAAGGCCAACAGCACAGGCTACAGTGCTTAAAATCCCCAGTCCATCCTGCACGACCAGCCTGGTCCTCCCAGTTGGAAGAAAATCTACTTTAATATTGAAAAAGGAGTTGTAAGAAAAACCCACAACGCTTAGAGATTTGCAGTGGGGATTTTCTCCTGTTTTCTGCCTGTGCTGCCATTTGGACACTTTCCTTGGGGAGCCTAGGACATTTTGCCCAGTGAGGTTTGAACTTCTTTTGCTGCTGTTGGGAGCCCATCTGGATGCAATTGCCCCCAGGCTCTTTGCTTAGAGCACTGAGCCGGCTCACTAGAGAAAGTTAGGCAGGGCCTGTGCTTGTGCTGAATTTTAGATGAAGATGGGCTGATTTTGTATCTGCATAAGAAATTTGCCCTGTTCCCCAGATTTCGCAAAGTTTAATTTTCTTTGTCAGGATGGGGGCGTTTCTCTATAAGTGCATGCTGCACAGGAGAAGAAACAATGAAATTCAGCCATTTCTCTAATAATTTGGGGGAGTATTTCTCCCATGAGTAACCAGCTTGTAAGTTTTTCTACAAAAAATACAAGATTGTGTTCAATGCGGCATAAAACTGCACTGTTCACAGCATTGCTGCACGGATCGAGAGTTGGGCAAAGCAGCAGATAGCACTCTGAAATCTGTTGAGCTAGACAGATATACACCAGCTGAGGACCTGCCTTGCTTTATTTCCTCTCCCCCATACACATTTCACTGATACAGGAATAAAATGCAGTAATTGGAAAAGGCACTTACAATGGGAAGCAGAATGAAAAAATTCAAACTGGGGCCAACCAAGGGGGGAAAAAAATCACCTGCCAATAAAACTGACACAATGGGAATAAACACAAGTTTTGGGGGAAAAAATACATTCTCACTCTGTTGTCCGCAGCATGGTATCTTCTCTCAGAGCAGAACGAGTGAATTTACTGAGGTCATTCATCCCCTGGTAATTTGGCTACTGTAATATATTTCACAAGTGAGAGGGAAACAGCCAGAGGAGACAGCATGCGAGAATCCAGAGCACTGGGGGAGGAGGTTTATCCAAATTTATAGCTGCCAGTGAGGATGTGGCTTCATAATTCACAGTCGCTCTCTCTCTCCCTTTAGCATCGAGGAAACCGTCCTGTTAAAGGCCTGGTGCTAAACATCCCAGCGCAAGCTCTCATCATGATGATGCTGGTGTAAAACCCTCTGGGGCTGATGGACTCAGTCTGGATTAAAGCTAAGACCTTACTCAGAAGTTATTTTGGGTGAACTTGAGCTTTCACTCTCTGGAATGCTTTCTTAAATTACCTAGAATATGAATGGGTATGAAATAATGTAATTTGGGCATGGACTAGGTCACGTTTGGATGAGATGCTCCACATAGGAAGGCAAGAATGGTCACAGCTCGAGTATGGAGGATCTCTTCCACTTAAGACAGTCTTCCTGGAGCTGCCCACACTGCACTGCCCATACCAAGGTCAGTCTCTTTGGCTGGCTTTGCCTTCTGCTAATCTGTGGGTCCTGAGACGGGATTTTCCTTCTCCATTTAAAATCTGGTGTAAATGAATTGTTGTCTTTGTATTTTCAGCTCATGATGCAAGACAGTCTGCCATTCATCTTCCATGTGTGACAGAGGGCCTTCTGCTGAAACTCTGTTTTCCTTTGATTCCCGGGAGGAGATCCTCTCCTGCCTTCACTCCAGACATCAAGATGCCAAGATATGCAAGAGATTAAGATGTGCCACCACTCACAAGACCCAGGCCAAGGCTCACGCAGAGGAAGTAAGCCTGGATACCTATAAAAATGTCAGAGACAATAACAAGACTGATGGCAAAGAGATTATTTTTTGCAATGGCAGCAATTTAAGCAGGGTCACTCTACCACAAAGAAATATTGTGCATAACTACACTGAAGTTACATAGGGGTTACGGTATCTCAGCACTTGCCTCTCTGCTCCAGGACACCTCTGAGCAACAGCAGCAGGGTGGCTTCTTAAGGCTACAATGACTTGAGAGCAGGGCTTTTTTAAAGGTGTATTTAGTGGAGGTGTTTTGTGAAAGGTTTGAACTAAAACTAAAGCAAGAGAGAATTTTAAAAGATCTTTACACTTTCAAACTTTTTTTTTTTTAAGATTTTTCCTAACTCATCTTTAGAGACTGTTAATAGATTTTACAAATGCATCTAAGTTTCATGTGTGCTATTCCTAATTCCATGAAGAAATAGCATTCCCAGAGGTGGGCAAGGCAAAGGATGGATGGCTGTCAGTGTTTTGATATATCTTAACACACAAAGGTACTTAAGTATTTCATACAGAGTGCAACAGTTGCACAGTGTCAAAAATGCAATATTTCCTTTGTCCCAGGTTGAAAATGTTTTGAAAAGTTGGAATCAATAATGGAAAAAAAGATGAAAAAGATGGAAGTCCAAGTCCTACAGAGAATGCAGTCTTGGGGTTTAGAAGAGACATTAAGCACAAAATGAAAATAGAAGCCAATAACGTGCAGACCAAAAATGGATTTTACAAACCACTCAAAAATTTCTTGTCAAAATAATTCTAAAAAAATGTCACATGAAGAACACCTTCCCGTCAAATCTTTGAATGAACACCACTTTCTTTTTGGTTGAAAAGGTCTACCTCTGGTACCAATTATACAGGAAGTCAGACAAAATTACTCAGCAGTGCTTTCTGGTCTTAAAATATCTTTTCATTAAAGCTTTGATTTCCAGTCTGCACATTCCTCCTGCATGGCGGCTTCTGTTTGATAAGATTAGAACTATTAATTAAGTCGTGCTAATGAGGACAGCAAAAAAGGATTTCTCCATCTCTCCCACTATATTTCAAGTGCTGCCTGTGTCGGCTCTTTCTTGTATCTGCCTCCAGCTCTGCTGTCTGCTGTGTTTCTTGAGGGGGGAGGGTTTAAAGCAGCAAGTCATAAATTGCCAGACATCCTTTTAACAGGATGATCCCCCTTTAGAAGAGGATTTCCCCTCGTCTTGTGAGTGGGAGTAATTGTTCTGTGATTCCTGGTTTCTCTTTGAAACACGTGGGAGAGCAGCATCCTCTTTTGCAACCCAGCTGCGTTATAACATCAGTGATAGAGGAGAGCACCGCTCGTTAGTGATGCAGAGAAGCCGGACGGGGAGAACCCCAATGAGCCAGGCACACGGCGGGTGCAAGGCAGCTTTGGGGTCCACAGCATCGCACAAGCATGGGAACCAGTTTCTAGTCCGGAGTCTCCTACAGACAGGTGCACTGACAAGGTGTCCCCCAGCACAGCAGTCTTCAAGCTCTTGACATCCTTGGAGATATTCAAAATCCGCCTGGATAGGGTTCTGGGCAACGTGCTCTAGGTGACCCTTCTTGAGCAGGGGGGTTGGACTAGATGGTCTCCAGAGGTCCCTTCCAACCTCAACCATCCTGCGATTCTGTGTGATTCTGTACCAGTTGCCTAGGCTGTGAATTTGCAAGGTCACGCTCTAGCCTCCTTGGCCTTCATGTTTCCTTCCCTCTTGTAGCACTCCAGCATCACCCAGCTGCAATCCCAAAGAGCTTCTGGAGTAAGAGTGAAGGCACTTGTGCCTACTGGTCTTCCCCTGTCTACCACACCTCTCCTTGGAGAGTCATGCCTCAGTTTCCCCAAATTTTCGAGGGTGGCAGCATGATCTAATGGGCTACTCTCTGAACCAGAAATCATGAGGTCTGGAGTCATGCTATTGCTTTCTCTTCTCTGTGATATTAGGATGACCACTACATTTTGCTCTATGTTTCTCTCCCACCCTGATCACACTCCATACTTGCTTGCCTGCCTGTTCAGTTTGGGTTTTAGGTGCCTTGGGCCAGCTCTTGTCTCTGTTTAGAAAAGTGCGATGCAATTGCAAGTTCAGTCAGGGCCTCTAGGTGCTGTCACACTACATATATATATATATATATATATATATATATCCATATTCACTTCTGTAGTTAGTCTGGTGGCCTGAGGTTTTATTTCATTAATAAAAGAAGCCTGGATGCCAGCAATGGCAGGGCGGTTAGCCCCATCCCTGTGGCAGGAAACAACATGCAGTTTTCCTTTCAAAAACAAATAACCAAAACGGAGGAGAAAGTTCTCCTTCGCAGCGTCCCTGGGAAGTGCTGGAACGTGTGAGTCAGGTCTGTGGGGATTGCTGTCTCCAGGTCTGAGGGATGGAAACGATCTGAGGACTTTCTGCTCTATTTTTCCCTGTTCTGGCCAACTTCCTATGTATAGGATAAAAATAAGCCCAAAGTCCTCCTCCTTCCATCCATTTCATTAAAGACATCCCTCTGTGTAATAACAAAACAGGCCCAGAGGAAGCGACACAGACCGAAATACAAGAACGATAATTTTCCTAACGCAAATAAGCCGAGAGAGGAACTCATCTAAGGAAACAAGTGAGTGAAGGCAAAGCCACAGAGGAGCTAACGACGAAGCCAAGAGCTACGCTCAGGCTTCGGGCAGCCTGCCTCCAGCACGTCTCCTGAACCGTGGCCGCCCGGGGAGCGCTGAGCCCTCGCAGCGCTCGCCTCGCCTGCGCCTCTGTGGCAATGGGAAGAGCCTTCCTTTCGCTCACAGGGAACTGGACTGCTCTCAACTAGCCTTGACTGTGTCTTTCACCCAAGCAACGTGCTTCAGAAATGCAAAGCAAACCCATGAGATGGAAAAGCACTGGTTAACACCCCGGATAGCAGAAGTCCTCTGACTCCGGAAGAAAACAGCCGGGCGCCACTCACTGTATTATTTGCTATTTAGGAGGCTGCCATTCTTCCAAAAAAACGTCGGCACAAATGTTTATTTATCTGGAAATTCAGAGTGGAGATTTGCAATGGGTTGCAGTTCTGTTTGAAAAGCTTCAATCATCGAATCAGGGGAGGGAAAACAAAAGCAGATCTCTCAGCTGGCCGGGTCCCCACTGCAAAAAGAAAGCAAAGAAAACAAACCGTTTGCGAACAGACCGGAGGCTGAATGTTTCTTACTGTAAATGATCAGTGAATATCTCTGCACATTAAATCCATCCAAGGACGCCAAGATCAGGTTGTGAACGACTTGTTAAGTTAAAAAGAACCATATTCATAATAAATAGCCTTTGAAACCATTCTTTCATGCATGCTCTGTTTTCCCAGAGTCGTTTTTATAGGTAAACAGCCAGGCCTTCACTGCCCAGGAAGTCAATGGCAGAGATAAGGAGGTGACCGGAGGCTATGTCTGTTCTAGAAAATTAAACACGGCCAGGACCACTCTCTAGCCTGGAGGCCAACTGGCACAGAAATGCCTGCATCCATTCATTACACTCTCCTGCTTTCCAAAACAGAGTGGCTATATCCAAGCTGCCAACTGGGAATGGTCCCTGGCCGTGCTGGTTCCCAAACCCAGCCTGGAAGCTGTTCGGGGCAATGTTAGTGGGCTGAAGCCAAAAGTGGGCAAGGGACCAGGCTAACAACTGAAAGTATCACAAGCAAATTAAAGCGACCCTTGCATTGTGTGGTTTTCTAGGGTAGACATTTCCTTCAAGTCTGATGCCATGCCTTCAAGAGGTGTTGCTGGACTCACTTAGCCAGAAAGCTCTGCACCTTCATTCATACCTTGGCTCCTTATACCTGCCCTGGGGACAGACCCTAGGTGTGGAGAACGTGTTAGAGCATGACGGACCTGAAGGCTGCAGTTCCTCATTCACATCTGTGTTGGGTTTGAAGAGTGCACCCCCTGCCAAAGGGCCACTTGGGAAATGAGTGTTTGCAGGCAGGGCTTCAAACCCCACAGCCACCAAGAAGCCAAACTAGTGTTTAAAATCTTTGAAAACAATGAAAGTGGAGAAACCTCTGCTGGGGACCTAAGTCTGATGTCTAGCCCTTATTAGTCAGCATGTTAACAGGCAACAAAGTTCAGACTTCGTATTAACAGTCCTCTTAGGAAACGTCTCAGTGGCACAACCACCTAGTAACTGGGAAAAGAAGGGGAGGGCAATCAAAATGCTTAACATCTATACACACGTTTCCCACAATGATCATTAAATTAAACCATTGAAAACCCCCTCTGGGACTGGCCTGGGCAACATGTTCACCTCAGCACACTTTGTGAGATCCCTCATTTCCTTTTGCTTAATGAATTATGCAAGTCAAGAGGGGCTGGACAGAAAGGTGTGAATAAGAAGCCTGCTAATTCCCCACAGTAATCACCTGCAAAAGTGTTTAGGAACAACATCTATTAGGCATTAAAAAGAGAAAAGGAGCCTGCAAGAGTAGAATACCTACAACTCTTCAGTAAGAGACAAGGGGGAAAGCCGAGCCAGGGAAATGTCACCTTGACATGAATCTGCTCTGGGCACAGAGCACACAGCAGTCATCAAATTTTTTGCTTGCAGTCCCAGGGTTTCTTCTGCTCATATGGCATGCACCTGTGCTTTGCTGGAAATCCATTTCAATGCATGGGAAAGAGTCACAACTTCAAAGCAAGCCTTGTGATTTTGGGTTCCTGTGTGTGAGAAGGGTATTAATAACCTTTGTATTAATAGATCATCTACTTACACACTTTCCTTCTTAAATAAAGAAGATACTGGATCAAACTCCTTTTCCTTCAGGTTTCTTGGATATTTGTAGTATGAGGCAAGGCAAGAAGGTAATGGTAGAAATGGACTTTGTCTCTGTAATCCAAATAAATAAAAACACAGACCTTAACACTAGGGAAGTTTGGAGACTATTCATAGCTGAATTACAGAACACGGCTGATTCACGGCTGAACTCAAGCCCAAATCTGAACATTCATCCCTGCAGTTTATGGAAGCTGGAAATCAGAGCCAAGGTTTCTTACTCTGCCTTGGGTTAACAGGCCTCCTAAGCCATGTCATTAGGATGGCAAACCATCCTCGCTCCCCCTTTCAATAAACAAGCCTTTCCCATCAGTTTGCACTTGTGCCTTGAGACACACAGACCACCGAGGTTCACGAGCACCAAGATCACCGTCCATGGGTGACATTCGCATCTCTCAGCCATCTTCTGAAAGGCTAGTGACCATCTTTACTGATGTCTCCCATTTCTATGAGGCTTTGTATGAACAGATTGAATAAGGATGGCATGGGACAATTACACTTCATATCATCATCTGACTCTTCTCTGTAATGTTGCATTCATTGTATTGTTGCTGTCTTCACTCTACGACTCCACAAAACATCACTGTGAATCATTCTGGGATAAATACTAAAGCTGGCTGGAAATTGTTACACCACTTTTTTTGTCAGAAAAACACAATTCCTAGTAACCAAACACTACAGAAAACATTGGTTTCAGTTAATCTCCTGATTCAAAATACATTGAGAAAATAAATTACTGAAATGCCATATTCTGACATAAAAGAAAAATTAAGCTCTTTTATGAGAAAATTAGACTAAATATAGTAAAAAAATTTGAAAATAGCTAAAATAAAAAGTTCCTAAATTACTGACATCAAATATTTCATTTGGTGCAAATCAAACTTTAAAAAAATTATTTTAGTTTCTCAATCTTTTTTAAATCTTAGGTGTTTGTGTCTAGTGCAAGGGGGCTGCACTATAATGTGTCAAATATTGCGACAGAACAGCAAAAATCATTTTCTGCCCAATTGCGATATGGATCTACTTGCAGAGCAGCGCTACCAGTTTGACTTGTAACTACAGCTCAGGGGAAAGTGCTGAGAAGTGTTCAATGGAAAGAAAAACCGGTCTCAGTGAAAATAAAACTCTTTAGCTGGCATTTCGGCAGCACAATCAGTGCTGTATCCCATTGAGGGAAACTGCAATTGTCATAACATGCTGACTTTGCGGGCTTACTTCCATGCCTTGCCAGGAGGTCTAGCATCTTCTGAAGCCGGCCAGTTTTCTCTAATGTAGTAAAATTCATCACTAATCACAGATATGCACGTCCTGCTGGCATCTTTGATCTTGAACTCTTCTATCCGTTTTGCTCTCTCTCTTTATTGGTCATAATGAGTTATGGCAGCTGTACGCTACATATTGTCCAGAACGCCTCAGCTGTCCAGCACATCACGGAAAGTTCCCAGGAAAGCTCCCTAGCTGCAAAGTAACAACTCCGCAACGCAACTCTCACTGCCATGTGCAGTAATTCATCAATAGCACTTCTCCTGCAGAAACCAACGGGCAGATCAGTTACAAGAGCAGAACTGTAATGTGACCTGCCTGATAGACGGAGAGCCCCGCGGGGAATTCACCGGCTGCGCACAAGCGAACAGGAACTCCTCCGGTGTTTCTGCCAAGCGGGAGCGTGCGGCGTTCAGATTCCAGCCCGGGCTGAGCACGACAGACACCCCCTCCGCTCCGCACCAGTCTGTTACATAACTGCGGTTCCTAGAAACAAGTGAGAAACAACACGAAATAAAATTATAAAACAGCAAGCTTTCCTTTAGGAATTCCGGTGACATAATAAAAAAAAAGTAATAATAATTTACGTATGGCTGCTCCGTGCGTTAGGTTTGCCTGTCCAGTTGCTCCTAGCGCTGTGCTAACAACAGGCCACTTTATAACAGGATACAGCCTGACATCTGCTTGAAGATCTTTCCAAAACAACACCCCAGATCCACTCTTTGTTTTATTCACGTGTGCAGTGTGCACAAGCATTTGACTGAAAAAAAATCACGCCTGTGAATTGAGGTACTGCCTATTTTTATTTTAAGTCTCCTCAGAGAATACTTTTGACTCTAGGAAGAATACTACACACTGTCACTGTCATGTCTTGCACTTTAACAGGTTTCGGCATGGTGTGGCTTTGCTGGGCGAGCCTCCTTGGTAAGGAGATACTTGTACAGATCCCAAAGTCAAGAGTGAGAGATGTATGTTGAGAAATATAGGACTTGCTTCTAATACTTTATTCTTTGCATGACTGGGATAAAGGCTGAACCCAGTTATAGGGAAGGAAGTCATAGTTCACAAATCTTGTGGAGCATTTTGAAGGAAACTGTTATATTAAGATGGGTTAGTACAATGCACTTCACTTTTCAAAAGGCCCCAAAAGAAACTAAGGTCTCATCTCTCCTGCTCAATAACTGGCTAAAAAGATACAGAATTAAGAGTAAGTTTGTATAATAGAGGGAGGTCACATGAAGTTCCACACAGATGAGTGTTGCTCAACATATTCATAAAATCTGGGAAACAGGGTGACTCATGAAATAATAAAATTTGCAGATGATAGGATCTCATTAGGATCTCATGACACTGAGTGATACTCATTGTTGATAAGATTTCATGGTACTGAAAGAAATTCAGTGTTGATAAATGCAAAGTAATGAATATGGGACAAAAATAACCCTAATTACACATATGTAACAATAGGCTCTTAATTAGCTATGACTGGTCGTGGACATACTGGCTTTTGTGGCTAGTTCTCTGAAAACATTAACTCAGTGCTCAACAGTCATCAAAAAGGCAGATAAAACATGAGGGATTATTAGGAAAAGAATGGAGAACAACACAGAAAACATCATTATCTCATAGTAGAAATCTGGGTTTATTCCCGTAGATCTTGAATAAGGCATGCCTTCTATACAGGCCACCTTGAAAGAATATAAAAGAACTAGAAATAGTGCACAGAATGAAGTGAAGAGAATGCAAGGCTGAACAAAGACATGGAATTACTGATGTATGAGGAGAGATTATATAGAACGGAAAAAAGAGGTGACTGAAGGGGTATATCACAGAGGGCTATGAAATTGGAAATGATATCAAGAAGTTGAATGGGAGGAAACTTTTCTTGTGCACTGGATTAACATGGCCAGGGGGCTTCCCGAACATGGTTTTGGGCTGAAACCAGGCACAGAGTCACTAGGAAAGGTGGGAGGCCTTAGGGCCTCTGCTCTGCTGCCCTCTTTCCCCAAAACTTCTGTTATCAGCAGCTTTGTGGAGCGCATGCCCATGCCATGCAACATAGCCATGTCCACCACAAGTGTAGGTCCCCCATTCAGTCACACCCCTGGGGTTCAGAAGGGTTGGGATTTCGATTGATTGCTAACACCACTCCTTTACTTTCTTTGTGTTACTCTTTCTCCTGTGGTGGGAACCACATCACTCCATATGATGCAGCAGTAAAAGCAGTAAAAAAGTAAAATTTTGTTGCTACTGGCTATTATTATTAACCAGACTGCCTGACTTATGTCATGCAACTAAGGAACCTTCACTCTCTCCCATAAAGCTGAATAATTTCTTGATAAAGCAGAGTATTTTATAAAATGAAGAGCAGGTAAAGAGCATAGAATAGTATTTCAGAGCCAGAGGGTCAAGCTGTGCAAAGGAGAAATGTGAGATTTGAAAAGAAAACTGTGACTAGGGAAAACTGCTGAAAAATGCTTGCCAGATGGCAGAACTAGTGCAAAGCAGATAAAGACTTTCATATAAATAAAAATGTTCACAAAAATATTTACTATTTTTCCAATAGTCTTCATAGAAATCTTTTTTTTTTCCATAGATAAAAATCTCCAGATTTTTCAGATTAGCACATTTCTTCCATTCTGCTCCATGCCACGATTCTCCTTTACATTGAGTACAGTAGACACTGAGGGCTTGTTCATGTAAAAATGTCTTCAATCAAGAATTTTGCTGACATTAGTTATAGAGAAATTTTTCTCTTCATCCAGTTAATCATGTAACCCTCATGCCTAGACAAGGAAGACTGTACACATATGTAAAAATTACTTCCAATGAGTCCTTGTTTCCAACAAGTTTTATGCTGGATTTGCTGTATTTCCAGGGATTTATGGTAAATACATCAGGACTGTGTTAGAATCCAGAAGCAAAAGATGTTGCAAAAAAGGCACATTCCTAAAAATCTTTAACATATGGTTAGGGAGAGAGGGAGAGAGAGAGAAAAGGAAGGGAAATATATCAGAGCACTCCGTGTAATAAGGAATGAGAGAAAAATGAAAGGGATGCTCTCACAGGGATGCTTTAAGCCCTGCAGGGATGAATGCCAAGACCAGAATTAGCACTTTTGAGATTGTCTTTGGCACAGAGCACTTGAAGAAGAAATAGTCCAGTAGATCGGGCAGTAGTCTGGTAATGAGAAGGCACATCAGGCCAGGACATGGCCCAACACCAGTGCAAACTCCCGAAGTGCACAGGTGGGCTATTCGCTCTGCTGCCACATCCCACCCAGGAGATGGTGCCACTGCAGGGCTCCATGCAGCACGAGCAGCACGGGCAATGCCGAGCTGACCACGTGGCCTCACAAGGCTCGCTTCCCTTGAGCTTCAGGTCTCCATCTCTAAAGTCTGCATATAGACCTGTGTCTTACCTGTGTAATTCCCTGTGCTTCCTACAGCAGTCAGGGAAGTGCTCTAGGTTATCCATCTTCTCCAACTGGGTAGTGCGTGTGGTTCGTACAGATCATTCCAGAGCAGATGAGAGAGGTTTCTGCCTACATCCCAGAGCTCACAGCAAGGACAGGAGATTCAGATTAAGAGCAAATATTGCAGTCAACATATTTCAACAAAGATCTCCCTCCTGGGAGGCGCATAGTCCAGTTCAGGGAAATGAGAAAGAGATTTTTATTTTTTTTTATTTTAAATTTTAGTAATAGCCATTTTCTGGCTTCTTGTGCAGGTCACTAACAATGCTCCCCAACGACAAAAACAAGCTGTTCCTAAGTCTCTGACTCACTTTAATATATCCTGAAGTCAAAAGCTCTGAGATCTGAAGTGTATTTGCACACTTGATGCTTTTCCAGTAGCATGAACTAGCCTTAATATGGGCATAAATGACAAAGCCTGAGCATTAAAAAGTGGTGTTAGTTCAAATAAGATCCAGCCTCATCAGTGTGTATGTCTTCTCCGTGGGGAGGAACGAGAGAGTATTGACTTTGGGTAAAAACCAGCAAGACCTCTAAGAGAATAGAACCGGAGAGGAGAATTGGGAGTAGGTAGAAATAAATCAATGCCAAAGCAGAACCAGAATGTGTGTGTTCCTGAGGGTGCAGGACTGAAATTCTGATTTAAGATTAGCACTATGCAATGTCAGAAGAGCATAAACAAAGCGAGTTAGGGAATGGCTAGCTGACAGCACTCAAAAAGGGTCGTTACTGGGGAGTCCTCACTCTATGTGGGGCTCCCACCGAGGCGCTGTAGGGCTCCGAGGCCTGATACATTTCAGCATTTCCATCAGTGATCTCTGGAAATATCTGTAACATCACTACTAATAAAATCTCTTCAAGGATCAGTGGAGGGCTAACTAATGAGGAGGACATGGCCATGACCTATGACTAACTTGCTGAGCCATGCCAGTTCAGAGAAAATGCGCAATACAGCTGAAGGTTGACCTGAAAGCTCAAGCTTTGGAGCAAAGAATACAGCCTTATTGCTAAATGGGGATTGTCTCCTGCCTTGGGTAAATGGTGTCTTCACTAAGACACTTACAGATGGGCAGGGAGTGGTGGGGAACGCAGTCATGGCCTAAATTTCAAATGCACTTGAGATGGAAAGAGGTACACGCCACTGAAAACCCACAAAGAGTTATCCAGACTCTTTTTGTGTTTTGTGCCTCTGTCTGTTGGTGCTATCAGGAACTTAGGCACTTAGCTCTGCTTAAGTTAAGTACCAAGCTTTTCTACTTTCAGCACAGATGATACACAGAAGACAATGTCGGGCCCAACCGCTCCACTCTGCTCTGCATGAGCAACGGCAGAGCACAACAAACTCACAGTTAGAACTCAAGGTCCTCCCCTGCCCAAGGCTCTTAGGAAAATAACCAGACAAAGATCTTTATATGGATAAATAATTGTCTAAGCAATATGGGTAAAAGGTAGGAGTTTTCACTGGGGAGAAGGATCACCTGGGGGTGCCATAGAGACCCGTGATGTCAACATGTTCATAAATGATCTTGAAAAGGAAGTGAACAGTGAGGGGATCACATTTGCTTGATGACATAGTGATTCAGTAAAGACAAGCTTGTCTGTGAAGAATTGCAGAAGGATCTTATTACGCTGAGTGACTTGGTGTTAAAATAGCAGATGAAACTGAACACAGATAAAGGCAAAGTAATGCACACTGGAAAAAATTATCTCCAACTTCACATATGAAATGAAGTGTTTGGAACTGACCGTTACCATTCAGAAATGAGACCAGAAATGAACCACATGAGACAGCTGACTGCTGAATTCTTTGTAACATGCAAAAAAAGTAAATCAACTGTTAGGAATCACTAGGAGTAGAGAACATTGTTACTTGACTCTGTTATATCAATAACGTAAATCCATGACACGCTTGCATCTTGAATAGTGTATGCAGTTCTGTTTCCCTCCATCTCAAACAGAATGTAACAGACCAGAGCAGGATGGCAAGAAGGACCAAAAAGTTTAGGACTCTTCAACCTAGGAAAGCAACAACTGAGGAGAGACAAGGTAGAGTTGTATAAAATGAGTGGTGTGAAGAAAGTGAATGAGCTCAGTTGTTCACTGTTTCTTCCAATACAAAAACTGTGAGCTATCAAAGTTAGCAGTTAGCAAATCCAAAAGAAAGAAGAGGAAGTGCTTTTCCAGAGGACATATAACTAAGCTGTAGGGCTTGCCAACAGGATGTTTTGATGCTAAAAGTTCACATCAAGGAGAAACAGGACAATTTCATGGAAAAGAAATCCATTTGCATTATTAAACACAAAGACATGGACTTCCTGAGCCATAAATTGTCGGCGTTTGGGAGGGTAATCTGGGAAAATGTCACTGTGTGGTTAACTGCGGTTAGTGGCTATCACAGTGTCTGTTCTGCCTGCTTTGCCCCGACGCTGTTTCCCAAGTTCCGGCTTCAAGAAAGGAACATTTATACTTAGGCTGCTCCCCAGCCTGATGCTCAGAGATATTCCTGAGGCATAGGAGGTTGGGATCTGTTCCCTCAAGCCTAGCATCCAGGTTTTCCACTTTCAAAGTTCATGCTTTCCTCCTTAAACCACTGTGACAAAGGTGGGTGGCAACCTCCTGTCTGTTTTGGACTTCTCCAGCAGAGTATAGCAATCCCACTGCTTAAAGCTGGCATGGTGCCACAGGACAGAACAGACACTTCTGAGCACATGTATGACTACAGGTTTGAAGAAACTCCAAGATAAATACAGAGATGTCTTCAACTGTAGTTGCCTAGGAATCAGTCCACTTTGAGTGGATCCCACCCTGACAGCACAGTTATTGAGCTCATTGAAAAGGAGACTGAAAGAGATGATATGACTGCAATACATGAATACCTCTGAGTGAAGAAATACCGACTACTGAAAGCTCTGTAGTCTAAAACGGAAAGGCACAACAAGAACTGAAAGCCAGAGAAATTCCAATTAGAAATAAGGTACAAATTTCTAACAGTGCTTGTGGTTAACCACCGGAACAAACTACTAAAGTGAAATGGTGGATTCTCCATCTCTCAATGTCTTCAAAGCAAAAGGGGATGTCTTTCTGGAAGAACCAATTTAGTGAAACACAATATATTGGGCTCAATATAGGAGACCTGCATGAGATTCAAGGGCCTCAGATATTCCAAAACTCAGCTTAAATGACCTTTTTGTCCTTTCAGGCCTTAACCTTTACCAGTGTAACTCCTGCAGGAGTTTGTTGCATGCAAAGGGATGGCAGAGTGAGCTGAAGGGGCTAAGGAATGAACAGAGCTGGATTTAGTAGCCCTTCTGCTCCAGGAAACTGGCCATAAAAATATCTCAGAGAGGGTTAAGCTTTCAAAGACCAACCCATCAAAAAGTAATCATAATAAAACACTTCAGAACATTACACTGGTAAATCAGTTTATAAACAAAGAAACACCGTTAATATTCCTCTAATGCCCACAGCTCAGAGCCATTTGTCTCCAACACCTCTACAGCAAACCAGCGAACTGCAATTTCACGTGCAGCATCAATTCCCAAAGCAAATGGAAAAAGTACAGATGGCCCGTACATGGCTAGGAAACCACTTCCCACCTCTTGCTTTCAGTCCACTAACCAACACAAGTGCCTTACCCTCAAGAACGCGGCGCCACAACTTGCTTCTCCTCTGTCTCCTCATGTATTTCACAGCACTGCTGTCTCGGTTTTTCTTCATTGCAAATGTCACCACAAAGTGCATAGCTACCACCTTTCAAACCACACTGGAGCAGCACCACCTACCAGCACCCCTCATGTTCATCTTAGAGAAGGCTTCAGACCGTTCAGGCTAAAGGATTTACTGTAATTATATCTATAGTAAAGATCTGTGATGAAGTATGCAATCCTTGTATCTACAGATGAATCATGCCAATGGCTCCGAAGGGTGTGGGGTCAAAGTCAAGCTTGGAAATGGAAAATGCATACTCCAGTGTTTTAAAATGTTTGGGTTTAAAGTGGCCAAGATTTCAGAATTTCAAGCATATTTTTTTAAGTTTTGTTTAAGCTGGGATTTGGGGAGGGGATTGTTTTTGGTATTTAGATTATTATTTTTGCTGTAGGAAGATTATTCTTTTCAGTAACTGTTAAGTCACCACAAGCTTGTTGCCTTTTCTGTGCAGGAATCAGTTAAGCATCACAGATAGGGAAATATTATTATAACCATTTTACAGCCCATTTTGGCCAAGAATAGGAGCAAGGAATGCTAACTCTCAGTCACCTGCTTTCACAGCTAAGCTAATAAATGGGGTAGAAAGCTAATGAATGAGGGCACTGTGTACATTAACCCTCATATAATAGTATTTATCCCATGCATGTGCTATACGCTGGAGGTCAGAGGAGATGATCAGAACAGTCCCTTCTGGCCACAAAGTCTGTGAAGTTATTTTTAAACATGAGGGAAAATTTAATAACCTGCATCAGCTTTGATTAACAGTTCTGCAAGATTGAAAGCAACACAAGCAGAACTAACGTGCACTGCGGGCAAGAAAGACGTCAAAGTGCGGCTCGTGGTGGCGAGGCTTGTAACGCATAAATGCTGAATGGGAGTCTGGGCTCTGCGGCTCGTGCTGACCTTCTGGAGCAGTTCATCATGCCCCCAGATCATTTTGGCTGGTGATCCTACAGAAAGCCAAAGACAACTGGGCACTTCAGCTTCCTTCAGGCCTTTTGCTAACCCCAGTCTTTACCTCTTAAATATATAAATACATATACATATATATATATGTATATCTCGCATACTGTATATGAGCTGCTATTAGGCAACCAGGTTTTTAAAACATGCAAACAACTGTAGTACAAGCTCCATAAAACAGCTCTGCCTTTTCTGGTATTGATTTTGCTTATTTTGAAGTTAAGCGTATCCATAAATATGCTCTATGCTCCCTTGAGGTAAGTCTCATAAGGTATATTAAAAAAAAAAAAAGAGGAGGAGGAATTCTTTGGCAGCAATTACCATCTCAGATAACCTGCCTGGGGTTGGGAAAGTGTGCCAGCAATCTGCTCAGAAATAGCTTTCATTTGGCTGTTTATTTTCATATGCTTTGTCTGACACTTTACTGCTGTGGCTGGGTACTTAACTGTCAGCTTCCATTAAACGCTTTGTCAGCTGTTCCCACTCCAGGCAGAAACCAAAATTATCGTTCATCTCCCATTATTCATTAAAGTCAACCCACTGGCAGGAAGTGAGTAAGATGACAAAGGAAATCAACCCTGTGCCAAATGGCGAGATTTCTTCAGGCTCCTTTGCTCCAGTGCTCCTCCAATTCCTCTTCCTTCCCCCAGCTGCCCCAGTCCTCTGCCTGGCTCACGTCAGATAGGCAGGGACCAGAGGGCAGTTGCTCCATTTACAGTGGGGTCGGGTGACTGAACCACGCTACAGCAGCTCCAGGAATTTGGGATAGTCGGAAAGAGAATAATGTGCTTGTTCTACACCAGTGTGGACCAACACAGCACAATCATACACGTGACCATCCCTTGCTACGGCAGGTTAAAAGGTGTCAGATAGTGATGGGAGGCTAAGAGATAGTCTTGGAAATATCTGTTAGGTGGTTTCTTGTCTTCCTGTTTTGGGGGTTAACTTTTAAAGAGTATTTAAAGAAAGTTTTCAGAATTCTGGCATATAAAGGGAAAGAAAAAGGGGTTAAGCCGTCCCAGAAAAGCCAAAACAAAACGTATCATTTCAGGTCAAGCAGAACATTTTAAGATGACCCAGACTGATCCTTCCTTTTTCAGATTTTATACTTTGGTCCAATTCAAACCAATCCCCCACCCCCAGTACTTTAGTTCACTCATTGAACCAGAGAATACATTACATGTATTGCTCTAATTATGGTATGGTTTCTTTTAATAAGCAGATGTGGAATGGTATAATCCTAGCCCAAGGCTACTGAAATGGGGACTCCAGTCTGGATCTGGACCTCAAGTAAATTTGCCTCGTGCCTTGCCAAGGTCCCAGACACATGACGTCTCGCACTCTTTTGACTTTCTCAGAAGGCGGCGGCAGTGCCCCGTAAGTGGTGTGCACCACCACGCTGGCCCAGCGTAGGGTAAGCTGGTGCACAGCTCCCTGCTGAGTACCCCGTGATAAGAATTAGCGAACCTCAGGAAAATTACCCAGTTGGCCTTCATAAAAACTGAGATCCTATCACCCGAGATTGCAAAGTGCTCACATCTAATGCAACGAAAGCCCCTCAGAGCAGAAAACAAATGCTGCTGAACACAGGATCTCTATCGCTTCTCTTTTTCCTGAAGAAAAAACATTCAGTCCTAGTATATTTGTTCCCACTCATGCTCCTAGGGTTTTCAATTAAAGTCCTGAAGCTGTCCAAGTAGCTCATAAACCGAAGCCCCTTTCTGATTCAAGTGTGCCCTCTTGTTCATATTTTGGGAAATGGAATGATTAATTGATTTCCATCATCGGTCTCCCCATAAGTCACAAGCCGAGCTGCTATTTCAAGTTTCCATCGACAAAGATTTCATTATAAGAAGCCATAATTTTTAACCGGCGCTATGCAAACTTTTTAGTCTTCAACCTGAATTAGGCCCATATGTTTCAGAAAAACATGGTGAGAGCAAGTCGGGGGGGGGAGGGGAAGTGGTGAGGGGAGGGCAAGGGAGCAACTGGTCTATCTCAGTGGCTGAACAAACTTCCACCCACATCAGAGCATAAAGGGGCTCTGAATTGGTCGTCTTAACCCTTATCTAAACAAAATAAATCAAAAATACAATTTTCCGATTGACGCTGAAGGATTTGCTTTCTTAGCCAAAAAGCAATTTTAAACTCCCTTGCTGAGTAAGCTCTGCCCAGATACTGAACTCCGCTGAGAGGGCTCAAAGTCCAAGGTGGTATCCCTTAATTCGCCTTCTCATGTTCTGCTGCTGGGATAGTCTTGCCCTCAAACAGCACCTGCCGCAGGATGCAGTTGAAACCACAGCTAAGTGTTGTATGTATACCTGGTGACTGTGAGACCCTTCTTCCAAAGGGTTTTGAAAAAAATAAGTAGAAAAGATGGGAAAAATGGGAGAAAGGCAGAACTGCTATCCTTAGTTCACACACAGGCAAGGTATATTCTGGTAAATAAAACAGGGCCAAGGTACTAGCTCAAGAGCCAGCCCAAGATCATTTATACTGTTTAAATACATAAAGAGCACATCCTATATAGTATAAATGCATACATGCATATTTTAGAATAGTCCGTGGCCACGAGCAAGGGACTATCGCTAGTAACAATTTCAGCACGGCCACCCTGGTGAACCAGCTGAAAGCAGGAAGCGGGGTGGGCATGAAGAGGCAGCGCATATGGATCTAACTTGTTTTATTTAGCAGTGCTGACATAGCTACAGGGTCTTCAGCAGAGCAGAGGCCTTGACTGCACTGTGGCTCCAAATGGGCGATCCGGAGTCTGAGAGCCACCCCTCGCACGGTAAGCAGGGCCCAGTTACACAGCGATGTTGGTGCTGTCCTGCAAAGTGCCCTCTTTGCAGCTCTTTCCCTATCTTCACATATATTTGAGTCATTTGGTAACGATCTGTTGTTGCCTGATGGTGGGAATGCACTAGCTGACAAGACTAGGGAATGTAGGTCACTGCTAGGAAGAACCAGAAACACCGAGGTGATAGTTTAAGAAGTTACCATTAAGGAAGGATTGTATGACGACATAATATCGCCAAACTGAAAACTACTGGACAGCGAGGTGGGAGGTGAAAAGTCTGTTTCAGTCTCTCTGATTTGCAGTGAGGGCTTGGACAAATCACTTTACCTCACTGCAGCTTGGTTTTCTCACCTGCAGAACAGGGATAAACAATATCAGCCTTTCTAAAATGTTATCTGAGAGCCGTAGAAAGGACCTAAGGTACAAGTGCTAGGTAGCGTTGTTCTTCCAGCTTGCTGTCTAAAGTGTCAGGGCAGCACCTTGTGTTCTCCAGCCATCACCCGGGAGGGCTGTAACACTCAGCAGCCTGGGAAATGAGGCAGTGGAAATCCAAATGTGACATTCATGTGAAGGCTGCTTCCAGCATGACTGAGCTACGGTAACAGCACTAGTCATGGTAGGATCTGGAAGGGCCAGAGAGTCACTAGAAAATATTTAGCAGTTACTGAACACAAGTAGGGATTCAACTGTCTCCTCCATCTCTTGTATGACAAATTTAATTCAGAGTCCCAGGTCTTTTTTTTCTATTTCCTCCTTCCTTTCTTTCTCTCTTTCTTTCTTTCTGTCTTTCTTTCTTTCTTTCTTTCTTTTCCTTCCTTCCTTCCCTTCTTCCTTCCTTCCTGGGCCTGCCCTGGTCTGCAGCACGCATTCCTGGTCTGGCTCAAGAATGTATTCCTGTGAAGTGAGGAATTTGTCTCCATTCAGGTTGGATTGGTCAAGCAGATGACACTAATAAGGAAGTGGGAGACCAAGTGTTATGTCACATATCTGACTTGGTCCTTCTCCTTGCTGAGACTTTGTGGACCCAGTTCTTGACCTACCAGTCTTATTTCACCACTCTCTATCAGGCCTGTTGTTTGCTACCAAACGGACTTTGTCATTTTGAAATCAGAGACTGCCAAATCTCTAGCTAATTTCGCTTCGGTTCTGTCATGATAGTGATATATTTGATGAAGTCCCAGTAATGACCTCAGCTTCTGTGGCCTCAGAGTCTTTTGCATAAAGTCAGGCAAAATGGGCAGAAGAACACCAGAGCGCTTGGTTGGCCTAAGGATCTCAGACAGTGTGAGATCGAGAAATGGCATCCTTCACATGCAGGTTTTGAAAAGAAATGTGGTTTATGTCTTCCAGGCTTTAGAAATAGCAATAGATTCATACAATCTAAGTCCAGAAGAAACTATTTACTTAACATGGATCCTTAAAATTTCTCCCTGCTCATCCTGCTGTGACTTCAAAACCTGGTGCTGAAGTAGACTGTTCTTTCTGGATGATGCTCAGTCCTGATGAAAAGGACTGAAGAGAAGAAAAAAACACCACTGCATTGCTAGTTGTTTACAATGATTAATCATCCCAACTATTAAAAATGTGGGCCTTGTTTCTCATCAGAATTTGAGTCTAGTTTCACCTTTTGTCACCATCCTTTATTGTACTTTTGTCAACTTGCCCTAGGAGATCTTCAGTACCATTGTTTTCACCCTATGAAGATACTTCATCCTGCATAAACAAACTACTTCACAACTTTGCTTTTCATAAGCTTAACAGGTCAAGCTCTCCAAACCTTCCACTGAAACACATTCTCTCTGGCCCTTAAATTATTTTCATGTCAACTTTTGCACCATCTCTATGAATCTTAAAATCAAAAGTATGGCTGAGAGGTTATTTCCTATCTCAGAGCAAGGTACAAACTGCTGCACAGACCCACACTCTGGGGCTGTTCAGCTCAGGGTGCCAGTTCACATCCCGCTTCACGGTTCAGATATGGATCTGTGCTCTCCAGAACATCCTGACCTTAAAAACTGTGCTCAGATCAGCCTCCAGGGTTATCTCCAAATTCACTTCAGGTTTTTCTCGAATTTTAACTCATGGGACATTTCATCCCAAGGCAAACTCCGAGCCTAGAGTTCAGCAGCCCGACCTCAGCAGATTCTGCAGTGATGTCTAAGTCTTGGGAATTACAGTCAGTCAGTAGCAAGGGGTGAAATCAGCCAACCCTTTCATTTCTGGAGGCTGACCTTGCAGGACAAGTCTCCACAGAGCTGTTTTCGCATCTCCGGTGCTGGCACACAGGCTTGTAATGTAGTATATGCCCTTCCCTATGGGACACTCTTCCATGAGTTCATTCCTGGCTTAGTTGGAGGAGCTGGATTTTACATTATTAGGTATAGAGTTGCAACATGAAATTACCGAAATGTAAAACATGGGAAAACATACTGTAAATCACTTATTGGCAGGTCTCTCACCTCTTTACAAGTGCACAACTGGATACATTTGAGTCTTTTGGAATTTCCAAATTAGAGCCCAGAAGGCCTTCCTGAAGAAAGGTATTTTCTACTGGCACCAAAATAATTTTATCTGAGCTAAACAACAGAGTTAATGTTTCAGCATTCACACAGCCGTTTGCAGGCTACAAATCCTAATTTAATTTCAACTCCTTGTTGTACTGTAGTTCTATTATTATTACTTTTTTATTAATGTTATTTTTCTTGCAATTTCCCTGCTTTGGCTTTTCAAGAGAAATACAGAGAGACCCAAGGGACCGACAGTGAGAATGTGGAACCTTTCACCTTTAGGTGAAAGCACTGATATCTTTAATGGACTTATCAGGAAGTGAATGTACCTAAATGGACTAAACATATGCTCTTACTACTGTGACCTCTAGCTGCGCTGTCCCTACTGCTTGCTACCCTCGGCTTATTGTGACAAAGGATGTTCCAGTGTGAGGAAGGGGCGATTTTGTGATTAAGGCACTAAACTGGGAGTCAGCCTTCTATGATTTATTCTTGGCTCTGCCACAATCTTCCTGTATGACTTCAGGCAAGTCACTCAATCCCTCTGTGCCTCCGTTCCCCATCTGTAAAACGAAATTTATTTTTTCAGTCCTTTGCCATTCTTGTCTCTGGGGCAAGAAATATCTGTCAGCTGAGCTGCAGAAGAGTTGAGTGTAGAACTGTATAACATGGTTATGTCTGAGCATTCAAGGGACTGGGTCATGCCTTGGCTAAATCAAGCTTTCAGACGGGCAGGGAAGAGGCAAGTTTCTTGTTCAGAATTTATCCAAGACCTGTTATTGTGCTTGAGCTGCTAATACAGGGTCACAGGCAGAAGGGTAATTCCTGGGAAAAAATAAGGGTTTAGATTTAGACCCTGGTCAGAAAACAGAAATTAAAAAATAACCTTACATCCATAATATCCTTCTGCTGACTGAGCCCAAAATGCACTTCTGACTTGGGCTCCAACCCTGAAGCCTGTTGCATGGAAGGAGTTCAGGGTGACTCCACCACGGGCCAGCAATTCACACGTGCCCAATGAGCAGTCTTGGACCCTGATCCAAAATATCCCCCTTGAGAGAAGTTTACTGACCGAGGTGCAGGGTAGATCACAGCAGGACATGCTACAACATTTTTCTGAGATAATAGGTGAAGGTAACACCAGGAAAGAACTTCCAGAAGTCACAGGCTTGTCCTACGTGCAAAAGCTGCAGTTCAGAATGGATAAGTAGATTTGTTAAATGCAGCGTCTGCCACGTGAATAGACTGGGTTTGCAACTGCCACCTAGCACACAGTGCTAAAAGTGTGCGTGTTGGAAAAGGCTCTTCATATCCCATGGAAATTGCAGGGAACTATAATAGCCCACGTTTTCATTTCTCTGAACACTAGTTTAATTTTCCTTTGCTTACTTTACTCTTACAATTTGTAGAGTTGGTGGCAGATGCAACTTGGGCGTGATTTCTTCTTATATTCCTGTTTTCTGTGCTCTGCTTTTTGGAGTGTCAAAGATCCCTCATGAGCACATCTCTCCTGTAGGGAGGAATTGGCTTACACAGCAACTCGAGGGAGGGACTGCGAAAGTAAAAACGGATACACCCCGCTGGAGAGTGGAGGCAAACACCCACTATTACAGCCTGCATCTTTCAATTCCAATCATACCCCGTAGCTACAAATTTTAAATTAGTAGCACTTTTTGAAGGAAGAAGGTTATTTAAAATAAAGGAGTTAACTAGATACCTACACAGAGCTATTTCTCCCTAAGCCAGAGAGACATACCTGTGTTGGCCTTCTGCAGAACACTTTGGATCGCCTGGATTAGCAGGTCTTTCTGTGGATAACTTTACGTGAGGCCAGTGTCCCACAGGAGCTCCTAGATCACAGTCCTCGTTATGCAGAACACTGCACTTTAGTGCTCAACTTGGATGATGCTGCGGGAGATAAAATACAAAGTTATCCATAAAACATCAAATGTTTCAGGCATTTCAGAATAGTATTCGCTGATTCCCTCAGAAATTTATTAGCTCTACCAATATTTTCTTTCTTAGTTCTGTAAAGCAAGCTCAAACTCAGCTAGTACTGACTATGCAGAGCCCTGAAACCACATGTTTATTTTCCTAAGTTATAAAAAGTTTATAAGGGTAGCTGGTATCCTTATGGGCCACTGTACAGTGATTTGCTACTGCATTCCACACTGATACAGAAGAGCTCTGTGTTTTATACCAGAGGGAAATCCTTGTGATACAGCTGTCCAGCAGCCAACAAGAGTACAGACACCTTCAAAAATATATCCCTGATAAAAAACGAATAGCTGAAATTGCAGGGAAAAAATCACTGTTGAGAAAAAATCAGTTTGAACAGTATGATGACCTGGTGTATTGCAAGACTTGTATTGCAAATATCCCAGTGATCATTACCCCAAAAGTCCTCCCATCTGAGCTACGCTTCTTTTTTTTTCTAGCTGAAAATGCTCTATGTTCACAGTAATTTTTAGCAGTAGTGTCCAACGGCTACCTTTTTGTTTTGTAGCTGTCTAACCTCAGGCTTTCAGTTTGCATAACTTCACGTTGCTTCATCGACTTGAACAAGCTTTGGTCAATTTACATCAGAGAATGGTGAGACTGTTATTCATTTATCTCTTAAAACAGTGAGTACACAGCTGTGCAACCTGAAGAATTAGGTCTGTATGTTGCTATGACTGTCCTGGAAGCAGGCATTAAGAGCAAACAAGGTAGATTTCAGGAGAGAGCCTGGAATGTGTGAGGAGTTAGCAAAGCTGACATAAATGCAATAGCAGAAATAAGTAATTTTGCAAATCCCTAAACCACAATGGTTGGATTAGGGCCCTCGTCATACAATTCTTGGGCATGTGAACAATCCCTTTTTCACTTGAGTTCATTTCATTAGCTTCTCTCAGCTACATAAATACTCATACTCTCAATGGGACTACTCACATCAATAAAGTTCCTCAAGCGAGCAGGGGTTGCAACCCAATTTTAGTGGAACAAACCCAACCCCTGACTTTGATTGCATCCCTCACTTTTCTAAAAAAACTCATGTTTCCAGCTAGAATGAGCCCACAATGCCTCTGGAACGCTCTTTCGCCACTTCCAAGCAAAATCCTTATTATTTGTCTTGTCAAATATGAAGGCAAACAGGACTCTTCCAATCTCCCAAACTTCACCTCACTTAGTAAAAAACACTGCTAGGTCTGCAGCAGGCCAGCTCTGCCGTCACTGGGACTTTTGGGCATTGCTCCGCTCAGATGGATAGATCCCCGATGGGGTTATCGTGCTCACATCGAACCCTGGCATGCCTCAGCCAGCGAGCAACCCTCTGAAGTCAAAATGTTGCTCAGTGTAATACCATGAGTAATGACAGTAGTATCAAAGTAATAATTACTGCACTTTATTACTCAGCTGTAAATTGCTTTCTGATTAGGCTCTTAGCCAATGCCCTGTTCCTTGTTTAATGGTCTGTGACACAACTGCAGAGTGTTGACCATGATTAATTCACTTACAGTTAATGCAACTGCCATGGGAAGTTGCCCCCTTCTATATCAGTTTCTATTACAATTCAGACAACTGACCCTTATTTTAAGGTCTGCTGAAAATGAGACAGGATGTGCAGTGCTGCAGTGACAAGTACATCGCTCTGCTAGCAGACAGTCCTCCACTTTCACTTGCCCCGGCACCGCTCTCGATCAGCTGTCCCAGCAAATGTCAGTGAAGCCCAGACCCACAAAGGTATATCGGAGCTTCTATTTATCCTCCAAACAGAGCTGTCCCTAAGTAAGTAGACTGAGAGAGGTTCAGGCAATGGAGAGGTTTTTTAAGGGGTAAGATCTGACAATGGGAAAGCATAGGAATTTAGATTGTTGCTGGAAAACAGCAGATTTTGTTGTGTTTAACATGGAAAGTAACTAAACATGAGAAAAAGCTATGAAGGCTGAAGATATGAATTTTTTTTTCACTTCATGTTTTTAAATCCAGAAGGTCTTCCATGAATGGAAGCTGCTTTGTTCCAAGAAAAGGCTTCCATGTTACAGGATATGAGCATGGGAAGCCTCAAACTCTCTCCCATCCCAACAAATCTGTGTCTGCCCTCAGTCACTCAGAAGCAGTGGGCTTGATCCTAGGAGCCTACCCCATGCACAAAGCCAGAGCTCCTGATTCATCTGACTATAGACATCTGATGTTCTAAGGAGGTAAGCAGGTCTGGGAGTCAGGGTTTTTTTTTTTTTTCCTTGTCATATTTTCTCTCTTCTAACTTCTCAGCCTGTCTAATCTAAGCTTTTGGAATGAACTTAATGTCACAGCATTTTACCTAGTTCTGTGTGGCTCCTGAGGTAAGATTTCAGTAGACAAGAGCCTTTCCTCCAAAGCCAGGTGTCTCTATCCTTCAAATTGTACACATCCAGTTTCCCCTTTCTCTTGTACTTTTGTCTAATTGATGTATCAAACAGTCAAGCAGAGAAGACATGAGGCAGGGAGAGACTGTTGGAAACAGATGCATTTGCAGAAAAAAGAAGCATTACAAATAAGCAGGACTATCAAACAGGTAAGACAAAAGCAAGCCAGAAGAAGAAACAGGAGTAGAAAGTATGGGACGAAAGCAGAAGATACCGTGCTGCTGTCCCAGCTCTGCGGCGGAGCAGAGGGCTGCTGGGCAGAAGAGCAGACTTCTGAGATCGTCTGTGCCGCAGACTGGCCAAGTGGCCCCAGGCAAGCAACATCAGCTCTGAAGACCTCGATTTTTCCATCTGTTAAATGGGTACGGCATTTGTTTCACCTCTCCCCAGGTCAATGTAAACCACCCTGCGAGTTTAGCAGAGCAGCAGTGCAGCATGTTCTTTTCTCTGTTGTTGTTTTTTTTTTTTTTTTTTTTTTGGGGGGGGGTCAGATTGCAGTTTCTAGGTGTGGGGTTAATATTAACGTCTATTGTGGTACTAGTTAAAAATAGCTACTTGGGCAGAAATAATAGGAACATAGATAGTCCACGGGCTGTGGAAAACCTGCTTCTACAAGGGCAAGCAACTGGTGGGACCAGACATAAAGCCAGGCAAGACCCCAGGTAGCAGCAAAACAGATAATTTTGGGGCAGCAACCACCACGGGGATTCCTAAGTACAAAGGGTAGATATTTATTTGGATGCTTGCAGAATATTTTGAGAGTAGGTTGTTGTTTATTTCTGTTCTGCAGAAAGCACGGAAGGAATTTCTCTTTGCCTCCAACCTTCCCTGTTGATCTGAGAATCCACCTCAGCAGCTGAACATAGCCACAAGCAGAATCGAAACCAGCAAAGACCTGCTTAAAAACAAAAGAGCAGTGGGGATCCAAATAATATTTGCAATACATTTTTTATGTTTTTATGCTGCTTTAAACTGGGTAAGGCAGTATGGACTGTGGGCGAGACAGAGGACCACATTTTGAAAGCGACCAAGCAACCTGTTAAGACTTACAAGCAATTTTACTAAAAGTACAGGACACCTGTTTTTAAACCATGTGTAAGCATATCAGTTTTTCATTTTATACTCAGCCGATTTTGTCCTTAGGCACCAAAAGAGCTGGATTTGAGAGTTCTCCCTTTTTTTCTTTTTAATTTGCAAAAATGCACACATACAGAAACAAATATAAACCCTCTGTAAGAGCTGAAAAAGTTTGGCCTGAGTTTCATCACATGGCTACGGTGAATATTCTCAGGTCTTACGCGGGTTATCTCCTCCCAGCCCAGGTCCTACTACAGGGAGAAGAAAAGCAAGAGCAATGCTTCTTTTCTCCCTGAGTTGCAGGACATGAAAAGGTGAATTCAACACAAAACAGCGCCTGGCTGAACTTTGTCGTTTGCACCAAACACCTTCTGCTCTTCTATGACGAATCTGAAAACCCTTCTTGAACCAAAGAGTGGAAAACAGTTTGATTTGTAAAATCTTGTCTGAAAGGTTCACGCAGAGGAAACTGCGGAGAGATGGGCTAAGGAAAACGAGTCTGGGGAGGATGAGAACCTGCAACACCAAAGGACACTGCTGTTTAGCTCAGTGCTTCAGATCCTGGCTTCTTACCTCGGTACTTCTCATCTTATCCAAGGATATACAATAAAATCAGGTCATCAGCCTCAGCCACTCCTCTCAGGCCTGCGGTCTTGGAGACCCTGCTGATGTACCCTGCTTCCACAAAAATCCATCGGATGTAGCATGTATCAAATAAAGGCTTCCTACTGCTCTAAAACTGGTGGGAGAAGGAGGCATGAACTTTTCATTTAGCATCTTCTCTTCCCCTCAAGGTAGGAAAAAAGAAGAGGGAAGACAATGAGGATGGAGATGCTGAAGTAGAATCAGCTCCCAACTCCCTCCTGCTGTGTTCAAGGACTAAAAAATATTTCCCAAGAGCTCTACAAAGACTGTTATAGAAAATACACAAAGCAATTTCTGTTCAAGTGCTTGTTATCAGATACAAACCATTAAATAAACTCTTACTCCTACACAGAGAGACAGATGGAGAGACCTGGTCTCCGAGTCAAAGCTAAGCGTAGATGTGTTGCAGCAAGTAATGGTTGCTGCAAGTTATGGCAAGGTTTGCAGAGTGTGGGAAAAAAAGTCTGTGATTAGAATAGACAGCTGGGTTTTAAAACTACAGTGATAGGAATGTATAAAAAAAATGTTTTTATGGACAAAAGAACAAGAACACCTGGAGTATTAAGTGTCCTGACTCACTGATTCCCACAACAGGACCTGAGTCCAGCACTGAAACATTCATTTCAGTGAAAAGGATATATTTTATTTAGAGGTAGGAGTCACAGCAACCATCTTCAGGGTAAGAAAATTCTAAAATGACTTGCTCTCTAAAATCCCAAATACATACAGGCTTGTTGAGTACATGAATATTAAAATACTGTTTTCTGGGGAAAAAAATACAATGGAGAAATTTTTTCTATCATAACATAAACGTGATGAAATGTAATACAATATATAAAAATGTGAAACCACTCTCCATTGCATCTTTATTCCACAGAACAGTATCCTACCCTTCATGCATTCATATACATACGGAATATACACATATATGTGCTCATATACATAAGCAAGCTGTATTATTTGACTTGAAGCATAAACATGTGCTTAAGAGAGACAAGTTTGACAGCCTAGGCACCTAATCTTTCCATTAGCAGCCTCCCATCTCTATTACCTTGTCTCACTGGATTTCCTGCCATGTCACGGTGCGAACGGCTTTTGCAGCAGAACGAGCAGAAGAACACCGAGATTTACATAACGACCGCGCTCGACGTTTCAAGATGCAGCCGTGCAGTCGGCCAAGGGATGGTTTTCTCATACGGCAGGAATCTCAGCTGTAATCGTCCTCACGACCGATTGCCAGGAGCCTTTCTCTTCTTTCACTTGCAAGTTGTCAAGCTCAGAGATTTACATGGAAGAGCTGAATGAAATATTAAGCTTCATATGAAAGTGCGTTGCGTTAGCTGGAAAGCCAAGCGGTATCTCAGGACAGGTGAGAAAAAGTGACATCCTTTTCCGCATCCAAAATGCCATTTACAAGCTGGCCATTTGAGTGATTTACCACTGTGATCTCTTCTTCATTCCATATTTATTTCATCTGCATTCAGGACAATTTGCGTGAATGGTACTTTAAGCTCTTTAGTGAGTGTGATGTCAACTAATCCAAGGTTACCATCAGTGGATGCTGCTCCATTGAATTACATAGTCAGGACTGAACTTGGATCCTCAGCTTTGAATATTAGGAGTTAAGAAACTGCTTACAAAGAACAGAACAAAGTACCAATTACTAAAGAAAAGTTAGCTGCAGCTTAGTTATCAAGTAACGCAGGAATAAGGAAGAAGTCAGGCTAAAATGGACAATCTGATTACTAATTCAATAATAAAAATGTTTTTCTTTAGCTACATGAATAGAAATAGAATAATGATAGATCAAGTAGAGCCAATATGAGCTACCTGCAGGCCTGAGAATGACTGAAAAAGTTAGAATTTTCCCTCTGTTTTTAGTGATGATGGTGAATGTTCTTGGAGCCCACAACTACAGCAGGATTTAAGAGAAAGTCTTCAGTCCAGGTAAAAGCACATTCACTGTGGGTGGAATCGAAGTCTCACCTGGACACGTGCACCTTGCAGCTTGGCAGAAGGCTGCAGACTGTAGCAAAATTTGAAATCTGTGAGTTTTTATAAAGACTTTCATTGCATCTTCATCCTTGACTCAAAGGTCAGTCTGCCTGCCAGATGTCAAGTCCTTCCTGCAAAGTATAGGAGGCACGCGAGCTGTTCAAATAATAGTTGTCAGAATTTTTATGCATTTTTCTGATTTTGGCTGACATTTTCTAAAATTATTTAGCCTGAGGCAGACACTCAGCATGAAGAATTTAAATCCAAATGGTTAAAGCTTGGCAAAGCTCTGAGCAACTGAAAACAGAGTCTTGTAATGGGAAGTGTCAGACAACCTTAATAATAGGCGACCAGCCCCGTCTGTAGTATGCATTGTAATGCACTAATGATTGATGATATCAGACTTGAAATTTCACAGTTAAATAGCTGCAGTACTGTTAATCCTCCCTTGCGAAGAAGAACAATATTATACTCCATCTGGTATGTATGTACAACCTATGATTATGCTCTGCAAGAAATGTAAGATTATGCCTATCACAACAAAATGAATTAAGAATGGAATTCACCTTTCCTTTTAAAGTAAGGAGGATAATCGGAGGACATCAGTGATTGATCTGACTTTGCGTACTTTGGTTCACTGACAAGTACGAGGTATGGCAGCTTTCACATATCTATAAGCTACTGTTTTGTTTTGCTTTGCTTTTTTCACTAAGAGTATATTTGTTACAAATTAACTTCTTAATTAATTGGGGTTCAGCTTCCATCTGGCCATTCCCATGATTGAACTTTATAGGCCTCAATGGACCAGGACAGTACGTTTCAAGGCTGAATGGAAGAGTGTCAAGAGGAACAGAATCTTAAATGTGTGCACCTGGATATTTGTATTGGAAGTGCTTGCAGCAATATTTCAATGAAGTGAACAGGAATAGTACCGTGTGACTGGTTTGACCAACACAGCTCAGATTTTGTTATTCATGAATAAGCCAGAGGGCAAAAACGTTCATAATGATATTTGTCCAAGAAAGTACTGTGTAGGAAACTGCACTTAGCTCAGGGCTATTCCCTCAGCAGGAAAAAAGGCTGCATTTGAATAAATTATTTGTGGTGAATTATTCCATTAGCTATAGTCACCATAATTCTGTTCTGATTTTTATGTAGCATGCATAAGAAATTTCTGCGTTCCATACTGTAGCTTCATTTAATTTGTTGTGGCTGGAAACAACAATTAAACATTGCTTTTAATTAATCTGATTATCTGACAAATACATATGTTGGCTAATGTTTGCTACAGAGATGCTGTGAACAAAAGCAAAACTCACTGTGAACTTGAATTATGAAAAACATTTTTCAAATTTATGAATAGACCTGCGGACACAACCAGAAATATTTGGAGTAGCAATGACTTTTTAGCACTATGCTGAGGGACCCTCATCATTGCTAGGAGAGTTTTGATTTGTTATTTTGTGGAATATAAGGACTTCTTCAATTAGTGCTGGTCTGCAGCCGTTTTGGTTTTTAGTTTTCTAGAGAAGGCCTATATGAAAGCTCAGGCACAAATGCTTTTGTCTTGTGTTGGTACCACCGCTGCTGAGAGTTTCTGCAGCTCACTGCTACGTGATCGTATGTGGGACCAGAATCAAGCTCCTCAGTGCAACAAGGATGATGGCAGCAAAGTGTGGGGAAACAGAGATGTGGCTACAGGGAAAACTGAAAATCAGAAAGGTCCTTCATATCCCATAAAGATGGTTGTATTCTTTCAGCCTAGTGAATAAAACACCGAAGGAGGGAAAACTCATGCGTACAATCGGCAAAGTGCCTTTTCAGCACCAGCAGTCACGCAGCTGGGCTTCAGCGTCTGGACAGTCAAGCCACCGCAAGGTGAGGATGGGAGTAATTCAGAGGACTGTGTAGGTTCAGTTTAAAGGAACTCATGCAAATCCCTCCTTTTGCTCTGGTTTGTGAGGGCTTATCCCCTTCTGAGTTTTGGTTTCCTATAAACCCAATAACTCAAAGCACAAGTCAGCCAAACTCCGTGTTTTGCCTGGTTTCAGGTTGAAATCACTCCGTTTCACACAGTGTTCATCTGTAACCACAAACTGGCCCAGGTGCACTCAAATCTTGGCCTACATTTTAAAAAAAATGCAAACTTTTCATTACAACAGACCCAAAATATCTGCAATTGCCACACTCCCTCCCCAAACCAGATCATAAAGGTTTCATCACAAAAATCTCTTGCTAATCATAGACTTCTGGGACACAGGGACTGAGAGGACTTTGAGGACCTCTAGTCCATCCGTGCACCCAGCAGCTGAGAGGGGGGGCTCAGGAAGAGCAAGGATGTCTTGCTGTTTCTCAGGGTGCCGGGTGAGGGATCGGGCTGAGGCAAGCTGGACAACCACAGCAACAAGCAATGGAGCAGTCTGGAAGGAGAAATCTGTTAGTGACTGTGGGAAACACCACCTGGATCTCACCAAGGGTCCTTCTAGTCCAGTATTTTGGCACTAAGAAGTTGGCATAAACTGCTACAGAGAAAGGTACAACAGGTTTGGCCTATAAACATGTTTGGATACAGTTGTAGTTTGGGTTAAACCTACCCTAGATTACAGAGTAGACTGTCCTGTGCCCATGGGTTACTGAAGCTGGACGCCCTGTATCCCTTTCTAAATATATATATATATATTTTATGGGTATAAGAGCAGCTGGGTGCTCTTGTGCTCTGTGGCAGCATCATATGCAGACAGGCTTTTGGTTTCCCTGACACCCTATAGCAATGAGCTCCCAAACTCAGCTGGAGCTCCTGGGGAAAAAATATTTGCATTAAGCAGGTTTGAAGTGCAATGTTGCCATTAGGATCTATAACTGTCTGCTTACCGTGGTCGGTTCTAAGGTTTCAGCAGTAATGACCTAAGCTTCTCCTGCTGATCTGAGTCTGGGAAAGCAGCAGAGTGATAAGGGCAATGGTGCTTTCAGCCTGGACCCTGTCCTGACAAACAGAAGCGGATCACAGGAAAAGTGCAACCCCCAGGTCCTGCTGCACAAGCCTGGATGTCTAGGAGGCAGGGATCAATCTGGTAACGACCCTGTGCCAACGACCCTGTTCCCTCTTCCCCCCCTCCCTTTATTAATTATTCTCCTTCCCACCCTCTCCCTTCTTCTTATGTCTATAATGATAATGTGCCTGAAAGAAAAACACCATAAATTATAGAAGGTTTACAGTTATAATGTATTTTTGCTGTTTGGAAACAGGCTGCCTTGAAATCTCCTTCACAAATTCCCTTCATGAGTACTGGCTCTGTGAAATAACTCTTGTGATTAGGCGGGGTGGGGATTTTTGTTTCCTCAGACTATTTTTTTTTTTATTTTAGCTTTGAGACCAAAAACACATCAGGTGAGGAAACAAGAAAAAGAGGATTGAAAGCCAAGATTTTTCACTATGGGTGCCCCAGTAGACTCCTGAAATCATCTTTACACATGCAAGCAAGTGACATGTTTTGCCAGAATGCTGCATGCCCACTGCTCTCACTGGGAGTTGTGGGATGCTCTGCACTGTAAAAAATATCAGGCCTCCTTCCCTAGGATGGATTTAGTCTCATGTGACTTTATAGGTATATATATCAAATGAAGAAATTACATTTTAGTCATTCTGGCCTCCCTCTTATAGTTAATAGCAATTTTTCTAACCTATTATTTCAGATATTTACCAGTACGTGGGATAGAACACATCCTAAAAAGTCTCTTTCTTTTCACTGACTATGAAGGGATTCTAGACAGCCAGATTATATGTAGACATTCATCATCTGTCAGATGCATCCCACCATAAATTTGTTTAAATATGGCTTGAAGGGCAGCGTTCATCTGACCAAGTGCGGACAGCTGCAATGTTGACAACTACATTAACTCTCCTTTGGTACTTGGTTCAAAGAAACAGGTGTCTTCAGGGTGCAATTCATCTCATCTTGAAGCAGACAATTAAAATAGGTCAGATTAATCACTCCCTGAAAGCATCTATTTCTCTCCACAAACTGTACGGGGAGCCTGTGAGAAGCAGTGGAGATGCGAATGTCTATGCTGCCTTGCTCCAAAGCCAGGTGGGATGAACTGCATGCTGAAAGTCCAGCTATAACAGCATCTCAGCCGGTGTATGAAACCCACAGTGACCGGACTGAAAAAGATCATGATGTGACCAAACCTGAACAACGTGGGGCAACCAAACTCTCAAAGACTTCTTTGAAAAACACAGGTGCACATGAACTTTCTCAGCATAAAATCCTGTACTTTTGCAGTACTATCATCTTACCCAGGGCTCAATATACAAATATTAACTAAGGCTAATAAAATAAACTCCACTGATATTTTGGTAGGTAGGTAAGAATGTGCAGCTATCACAGCCGTAATAAGGAATAAACCAATAATAGCTGATTCTGTATGATATGAATCTGAGGAAATTAATTCAGCTAGAAGTGATTAAAAACATTAAAGCTCCAAACTCTCATGGGATCATAGCATTAGGCAACTCCTTAGCAGAGTTCAGATCACCAAAAGCTTACGAAAATATTTGTGGAAAGAGCTACAGGAAATATTACATCATTGAAGACACCACACTGCCTAAGGGATACCGTTCAACCCTGCGAGTCAGGAAATCTGACTTCTGTGCCCGTCTCAACCTAATGCCAGTGTCCTGCATGACCGAAACAAGCCACTTTGTCTCTTGTTCCTCTTCCACTCTTCACTTGACTTGCCTGTTTAAGACTGTGAGCTCCTCAGCAGTGGGAATCCTTTTCCTTGTGTTTATGGAGAGCCATGCCCCATGGGAGTGCCGGTGGTAGCAACGCAGGGTTTCAGACTAAACACAGTTTGACCGGCTGTCCTCCTTAGACAGGAGCCTCAGCATGTTATTATTATCTTAGTCGGTAAAAAGATATTCTAGGGACACACTGAAGGCGTTTCACCATTATATCCGCAAGAGATGCAGGCAAATTGTTGAGGAAATGTAGATAAGCATACGGCAGCCGCCGAGCCCTTGCTGGTTTCTTCAGCCAGACACATTCTCTGCAATGCTCGGTTAATTATTTTGCCAGATTATTTTCCACATCTTTTGCTGCAGCAGAGGCTTCTCCTGGGCTGTGTTTGGATTGTCTATCTCAGAAGGTGCAGATGGGCTTCAGTGGCTTCTCCACAAACTAGGAAAAATTTGGCATCAGAACTACTCCTTTAGCTTAAGTAGTAGCAATGCTCCTCTTTAGCATTGCAGATTGCGGGTTCAAGCCCTAAAAGCAGTGCAAGCAGGGAAGATTAGGCACAAATTTGCACTCATTAGGTCACTTTACTCTCCCTAAATTTATAGCCTCAGTGTGAGTGTTTTATATCCCCCAATGTACATTTACAGTCTGTTACTGTTAACATACCATTATTCATCATTATTTTTAACTTCAATTTTGACTTTTCCAAGAAGTTTCAATAATTTTTTAATTGATACTTTTCTTTAATAAAACTCACTGGGTAAGTCTACACCATGACTGCAAGTCTGGATTCAGCAGAGGAATGAAAATTCAGCTTTGAGCATACACCCCTTTGCAACCTCAGCTGTGCAGCCACTGGAGCTTATTGTAGACTAGTGGACATCCAGAGCTTTTATAACGTTCTTTCAACTAAAAAAAGCGAGAGAGCAAGAAAAGCTGCAGGAATAATGCCTTTCCTTAGGCCTCTTTGAACGCACTGTTACTCCTCACACCAGTGCAAACATACCGATCTGTAAGCCGTAAAAAAGGTTTCATTGTAGGGTCATACACGAAACACAGGGGGATATCCAGAGCCACATGTTTTTCCTAAGCGTGAGATGAAAAACAAAATTAATGGTGAAACAAGATGTTGCCTTTCTTTGCATCCCAGTCTTTGCATCTCTCCCACTGCCAATTCACCCCCAAACAAAGCAAGTGCTTTTAGTGTCTGGATGAGTTAGCAATTAGGGGGACAAGGGATGTGGAAGCATCTCTCTCTGGGAGTCAGGAAGCTTCGTGAGAGGTGACAGCTTTGTGGAGAGCAAAATCTGTACATTGCTGCCATGGGCCAGCCTCCCCAGAAATGAGTTTTTCTCCCTACGCATTAACTGTTCAGCAACTTCCAAGGGAAAAGTTTAGCCCAAGACCCGCACATCGCTTGCTGTTATCGCTTATTTAGCACACAGTTGTTACAGAAGGACTCTCGGGCTTCCTGCCTCTCCGATAGCATCGGCATCGCTGCTAGACTCAAAGCGCACTAACCATATTTAAAGAACCGCTGGTCTTTCTCATTAGGCTCCTATAGGATTCAGTTTTCCACAGCTCCAGCCTCTCCAAAGCCATGTTAAAAATAGGCTTGGTAATACTTTTCACATTTGTAGGCTGTCATAAATGGTTAGCTGGGAAGAAGTCATTCACATGCACATGACTTTATAATTAAGGCACCTAACTTTTATAAAACCCATTTTTCACAGAAGCAGTGACTTTTAATAAAGTGCAGTGGAGCTGTGGGGGGATTCTGTGGTTTCTGCGTGCAGGCCTTGTGCGAACATTTCGACCCTCAACCCTGACCACAGAGACCACAGTCATCAGGAGGAATATTTATTTCACTCCAACACTTGTCTGGTCCAGTGGAGAGGCCCCCGAGCACGGAGGCAAGAGGCCGTGGGCCTGGTCCCAGCCATGGCACGCGCTCGCTGGAAGCTACAGGCAGTTGTTTTTCTTCTCTGGGCCTGAGTTTCTCCGTCTATAAAATTGGGATGATGATTTCTTCTTCCTCGGAAAGGCGCCTGGAGAGCGAGGGATGAAGCGAGCAAGATGTTATTATTTTTTCAGACGGGGTCACTGAGGCACGCATTTAACAACATGTTACAGGTTAAGATGGAGAGCGAGCTGGAAATGAAGTCCAGGAGTCACGATTTTCATTCACGTGCGCTCCCTGTTGGATGAAGCTGCTTTTATTTCGTGGCCTCATGAGGAACAGAACGCAGGAAATTAAAAGCTGGGATTAACTGCTGAAGCTCTTTTATCCAGATCAGTAGGAGGGTTGCATGGAAGCACTCTGCTCTCTCCACGCAGGTAGTAATGACAAGCTCAAAGCAGGAAAACCAAGAAAAAATTAAAAAGCTATGAGATAATCACTAGAAAGTAATTCCACTTTACTGTAAAGGCTACTCTTTTCAGTTCATCCGCTGAACTAGATTATGGAAAAACGTCTGATCATCAGCGTGATGGCAACACTGAATTTTGAACACAACCGTTCCACACTAGCATCTACCCAACAGCCACAGGGCAGGTCCACGTGAGCAAAGACACTATGCTGCAACAGCACAGGATTTCAGGAAGACCCAGTTCCCTTCTTTTTTTCTGATAAAAAAATGCTTGTCCAGCTGCAGGTCACGGCATCCCTCACTGGGCCGAGCTATGGGACCCTATAAGCTCTGGACCATAAATCCCTCCCTCGCCTGGTTCACCCACAGGTCCAATAATCCCCTCTTTTACTAATCCTTCATCTTCTCTTGCATATGCAAAGCGTAAGTTTTTGATGGCCATTTGAACCCTTGTTACGGGATCTCTGTGACAGGTAACAAGCTCTACGGAGAGGGAAAAGGCGATAGATTTATCAATGACACTTGTAGGCTTCTGACACTGTCTCATATTCACTTTTATAATCAGGTGAGGGAAACGTGGTCTAGATAAAATTGCTCTAGGGTGGGGACGAGACCGGTTAGATATATGTGCTCGGAGAACAGTTATCAATGGTTCATTGTCAAAACGGAAAGCAGTACTGGAAGTCCCGAAAACATAACCTGGGAGGACAGATTGATCAAGTTACAGTTATTAGCCAAAAGAGAGAGCCTTGGTGGGATATAACAGCCTTTGAGTACAGAAGAGGCTGTTAAAAAGTGCACTGGAACAATCTGTCCTCACTGGTAGGACAAGAAATAATGTGCTTAAATCGCTGCAAGAAAAATTCAAGTTAGATGAGAAAAAAATTATGACGAGCAAGAGCAGCACTAGATTAATCATCTAGGAAGGCTGTGAAATCTCCATCCTTGGAGGGCTTTAAAAACAGGCTGGATAAACTTCTGCCAGGAACAGCAGCTGTAATGGAGCCTGCTTAAAGGGAGGACTCTGCTATAGGTCTGCGTGAGCCTGAGTAACGTCCTGAAGCTTGGTGTGCTCCTGGCCTGGCTTTGTGCACCCACACCACTCGGTTATAGACTGCTGGTAGTTCAGTGCAGCTCATATAGTATACAAAGATACTCCACTCTGCCTGAAAATCTGAGCTGCTGCTATAGCAGGCAAGATTGGGGCATTTCGAGGAGGTTGTGCAACGCTACCGAAAGGGCGGATGGGAACAAATGTAGCCGTTAACTCAAGTGCTCTAGCTGGGTCACGTGCAGACCTGAGTCTTCTTGCGGTGCTTTCCCCAAGATCCTCTCAGACCTGCTCTTCGCAGGCCTTCAGGTGTTAGCTGTGTGGACACAAGGCACATATGACCCTGGAGGACTCGCGCAGCCATCTGGGACAGACTGAAGTCAGTCTACTGTCTTCACGCACTCAGAAAACATAAAAACACAAAAAAGCCCCAAATGCTGAATATGTGGCTGCTCAGTGTAACGTGCAGGCAGGACTCCTGAACGTTGCACGGGCAGAGGGGAGCCCAACCAGGAGGAGCATGAGTCCACGACCGCTCGTGCCAGCAGGTCAGGGGTCGTCCTTGCAGGAATACGTGCTGCTTTGGGCTAAAGCCAGGGCAACACAGAGGAAACATTTGGGGATTTTAACAGCTGCGTGGGATGATTTCTGAACCAGATGAATCCACAGATTAGCCACTAAGGTCTCACCCAGTGTATCATTTACCATGGATTTCAAAAGATTTTGGCACAGATCTTAGCTCTGTAGCGTTGTGTAGTCCACCAAATAGCGTGTTCACTAGAAATGCACTGCTATCAATTACGGGATTCACACTTCACATAATAGGTGCGATTCGCTCTAAAACAAAAACGTAATGTAAGATACATACAAAATACACATAAAAATGCGATTTCTTTGGTCTCTGCTTCGACGACTATAGGGAAGCAGCAGACATCTTTGGGCAAGGTGCTTTGCTGGGATTAATGGCCAGGTGGGGGTTAATAGGCCACAGCTGCACCGTGATCCCCAGCTCCACCCCAAATTAATGATCTTCTGAGGACATATCCTTAAATTAGAGGAAATGACAGGTTTAAATTGGCATGTGCCACACACAGAGCAGTGGCAAGCCCAACAGTTAGTATAATTTTTAATATGGCCATAGAAAACACCTTTTTATACTAATAGAATAAATCATGTTCTCAACACCTGGAGTTTACACTAGCCAATCTGTAATAGCGTATTAATGCATAGCAGTTGCACATCCTGTTACAGAGCAGCAATAAAATGGTGAGGGACCCAAGGGTAAGGGTATTAGCTCTCGCTAGCACGACTCACTGGAGGTTGTAGATCACCACTCTCCAACACCGCGGCTGGTTACCTCCAGTCTCACACATTAACTTATTTTCCTTCCTCTGTTTCCACTGGCTTTTCTTTTTCCTTCTTAATTTCCTTCTTTCTCCCAGTCACGTAGACTTCAGTTCAGTGAAACAGTCCTATTTCCAGCCTTCCTTTAAGAGCGCGCTTTGAGCACTGAAATCACGGCTAATTATACCAACTATCAAGCCCCTTCCATGTGGGATGGAGGCCACATGTTGCCCCTTGGCGCGTTCCCCCACCGCGGAGATGCGCTGGCGGCGGCCGGACCGCGTATCCGATACGTACCGCGGCAGCCAGAATGGATTTGCTTGTGGGGGAAGAACAGGATTTTCTCCTGCTATCCCACATCTGCAGTGCAAGGGCAACTCTGAGCAGGGTTCACGCAGAAGTAGGTGTTGAGAAAAATGGATTAATTCCTTCCTCTCAGAGGTACTGTTTCGAGCTGCCGATGGAGTCGGGCAGACCTCAGTAAATCGGTTGTGCTCCGAGCACGCTTCCCAGCTCTCCTCTGAAACCCGGAAGGCTGCGTTCTTCCCTTCTTCAACCAAAGCCCGAAATTCTAATTTCGGTTGCAAACGCTGGTGATTTTAATGGGGGTTGTTCTAGATTTACAAATAACATTGGCCAAGAAAGCTCAACTATTAACTTAGGTTTGGTAGCTGGAGTGTATTGTTAAGAGGAAAAAAAGCATCCTTTTTCCTTAAAAAAAAAAAAAAAAGTAGATATGCAGAATCAGAGAGAATCCAAAATCAATATACTACAGAATGGAGCAGCCAGCAGCTGGAAAGGCAGCAGAAACCTTATTTCTAGAATTCGAGTGATATCACCAATGACGCTTTCGACAGGGAAGTAAACAGGAAAAGCTGAGCTGGCCAAAACTCCCTAAGAAACAGGGAGGGAAAAGTCCATGTTTACTAAATGGAAAAGGACAGACAAAGGCAGTACAGAGCTGAATGTTATTTTCAACATTCCCAAAAGGGGAAGAGACACAAGAGAGAGTAAAGACACAACAAAACTTAAAAAAAAAAATCTCTTTCAAAAAGTACTTAACTAGTGTTTCTTCTAAAACGGATTTAGAATCTGATTCCATCTGTCTGCACAAGTCAAGGAGGGACAGCACGACTGCCTCGTAAACATCTCTGCAGTCTGAAAGCTTTGATAGCTCTTGTCTTTTTTCTTATTCCTATACCAAACCTTTATCCGTTCTGAGTATGGTCAGATAGATCTCTGAAAATGAATTTCTTAGACCTACACTAACATTTACTGGCTCCACAATTTGATAGCTTGACTTCTCCCAAAATACTGTAAGATTATTCTCTTAATAGTTATAAATTGAGTCACTGAATCTGGATGAAATATTCGATCAGGAACTGCCACAAAGAGGAAGATTTATTGGTTATCTAGGACCTGGTTTTGCAACCAAGATCAGTATGAAGTCACTGATAACATGGAAGTTAAAGGAGTACGGACAGCAGGGTTCTTCCTCCTATCTGTGAAAAACTGTCAGAATATATAAATTAGACAAATCTAGTGCTTCTGAGCAGAGCCTGAGACTCTTATCTTACTACAGCCTTAGCTACTTGACCAGAGATTTCACATACAGCTTTATCTGCTGACTGTCAAATGCAAACGGGACCTGCGAGAATGACTTGGTCACCCTGGCTCGTGCTGCAGAATCCGTGCTCAGTGCAGCAAGAAGCCAGCTCTCTCCTCCCAAATACAAAGTATTGCAAAACCACAGAATCACAGACTGGTTGAGGTTGGAATGGACCTCTGGAGATCATCTAGTCCAATCCTCCTGCTCAAGCAGGGTCACCTACAGCACGTTGCTCAGAATCTTGTCCAGGTGGCTTTTGAATATCTCCAAGGATGGAGACTCCAAAACGTATCCTCAGAGCCCACTTCTCAGTTCCTACTCAACAAGAAGTTCTTTGTACCATGAAAGCAACAAGATGCTGGCCTGGGCTAGCAGAAAAACTGCAATCTGAATGAAGAAACTGTATAACCCATCCCACCACCTCCACATAAACTCACGTGCCCTGCACCTGCAGGCTCCCGGCGCAGGTCTGGGAAACGATCTGTTGGGGTTCGCTCTTGTTCCCACGCAAGCCTCAGGAGCTATCGCTTACTGTAGGGGAAACAAGACTCAAGTGCTAATATGAGCATTTTCTTGAGAAAATGATGGCATCTTTTCTCCTGTAAGTTTGTATATCTTCAGGATTCAAAACATGAGAGATGATTTTAGGTTTTTCCCCTATAAATCGCATGCAAATTCAGGGACTATCTCTGACCTTCCCAGGGAAGTTTAATAGTAATGTTTTTAGTATCCATAAATTTTTGGGTGTCACTTGCTAGTAAAAAGTTGGATAGGAAAAACAGGGGGAAATAGCCTATCCATATGAAAACAATAATCATGTAATATTTATTGTCTGGGATTGAAATGTTTCAAATATTCAAAGCAATAAAACGTCAGGAAAAGCTAGACTTCCTGATGTAAAAAGTCCATAAATTTCTCCCTTCATAAGACACAAGGAGGGGGAAAAAAATCAATGTGATATTTTATGCTAAAGAAAAAAAGAAAGAATGAAAGAAAAAAAAAACCCCTTAAATCTAAGTTAAAGCAGTAGAGAGCCCCCAGAGGGCACAATCCACTTACCTTTGGGAGTCTGAAGGAAGGAAATGGCAGCCAAGAGCACAACTCATGTATAATAAAATATAAGGAAATTTCAAACACAATTTGAGCGAGCAGTGAGGTATCTCTGCAGTGACCAACTCTGACAACTCCCTTCAACATTCAAGCGCTATAAAAATACCTGCTGTTGCCCTCAATGCATAAACTGGGGACTTATTCCCAGCCCTTTGAGATCTCTCCCTTTCAAACTCCGTTGTATTAGCTTTTAAAAATAAATAAATTAAACGCGCTTGCAGATTCAGAAATGCCTTTTTCATACACGAGGTTGGAGATGATTTTTGTAAAACTTCATGGGGCTTCGTAACCTCTTAAAGATCCACACTGTGGCATTAAACCGAGTGCAAGAGCAGAATGAGTAATGAAGAGAAAAGAAATCAAAGTTTACAGTCAAATTACTTTATGAAGTAAAACTTTTTATCTTTACAAAGATAAATCTGCTTTCATTGCAAAGAGAAGGAGAGAGCAAAAGGGGGTCAAGTTTGCTTTTGGATTTGTAAAACCAGAGCTGTTTGGGGGGATTCAGCCTTCTGGAAAAATATGAATATATCTATATCTATATCTATATATTTTTTTCTCTATGCCTCTCCTGCTTACCTATGAATACAGTTCTAGCAGCAATCTCTTTGACTGTTGCAGTAATTTAGCCCTGCTTTTAGGAATGCCGAGAAAACAGGCTAAGAAGCAAAATCCCTTCAGTGTGCCCCATAAAAACACACCAAAGGGCACGCAGAATGAGCCTCAACAAAATAAAAAAATGTAGAGAGCATCATCTAGAAGCCTAACTTCAATATTGCAAGAATACATATAAAAATGAGTAAAAACACATATAAAAGCAAGCCATGGCAAAAACTGAAATTGTTTGCAACTTAGTCAGCAATTCAAATTTTATCTTCACTACTATAACACTGGGAAGACCACAACTTGCATCCATGGCAACACCTCCTGCCACGGTCAACAGTCAACTCTTTACTTGCTCTCATTTATTTGGATCCCCAAAGAAGAGCAAGTTCCTACGTGGGCCATTTCACACATACTAGGATATGGTCCTCTGCTTCACGGAGACTGGTACTGTCCAAACTGGTTTAATGGGGCGAATCGGAGCATAGAGACTAACACATATTTACTGTTCCAGAGTCTTGCAGAGCCATCTTCATTCTTCTCCCATTAATCTGGGCATGGATGGAGCTTTGGCCATTGCCATTTGCCGGATGCTTTTGTTGTAGGACAACAAAAATAGGCTCTGTCTCGTCTGGACACATCAACCGAGCAACGCAGACTAGCTCCGGTAGCTCCACCTGTCCTGGTAGCATGAATAAAAGTCACGGACCCAAAATACATGTTACAAAATATATTTGCCTTTAAAATGTAATAGGTTTTTACTGCTCAGAAACAACAGCTGCAGAAAGACAGAAAGCTGTTTACCCCTGCACTGACTCTGAAACCTAACCACATATGAGAAACAAATATTCTTAACCATTTTGCTGCCACACACGAGCACAAAGCTCTCATCCATCATTGCTGCAGAAAGCATCCAAAGTATGGAAATAATCATGAAGTAATTCCCAAGCAGGAAAACAGGTATTTTCTAAAGTGACATTTAGCTGAGTCCGGTCAACAAACTTCATTTTATTTTATCTTACCTTGGAATCTACCGCATTGCACTTCTTGATCTTCTAGCGGAGGAATCCATCACGTTTTTCCTCCTGGGCTTGTGCCTAATTTGCACAGTGAGGAGACAAGTGGGATGCATATGAGTTTGAGGGAGTCCTTAGGGTTGACCTCAGCTGTTAGTTGTATGAGTTCAAACCCTACAGAAGCCATAAATCAATTTTGCCACCGTCCCAAAAAAGCTGAAGAAGAGCAGCACCTTCCACAGAAAATTTAACTTTCAAAGACATCCTTTCCCAGGTGCTAAAAGCACCCCTTAATAATTGCTTCAATTTATTTGTGTTCTGTCTACACCAAATTCTGCTGCAAAGTGAAAATATAGGACCAGCATAATTTTGATAACATTCCAAAACTGAGAAATATAAATTCTTTTAATAGTAAAATAAGAGTGAGGTAACATGGAGAACACTAGAGAGATCATGTCTCATTTATTGATATCAGGTATTTGAAGCTACAACAAAATTGGTGCAAGCGCAGCAGATTTCAGCTCTGATGATCAGCAGACACATGGCAATCTGAGCAAGGCAGTTTGGGGACAAATCCTCAGCTGGAACCATGCTTCTCCAGAAGTCTCGCTTCTCCTTCTGCGGTGATGTTTCAGATTTGTTTTCACCTATGCTTGACACAAGATTGCTACCATTTCATTTGCAGATCTGAAGAAATCACGTCAGTACAAGAAATGCAATGGTTCCTTTGTTTTTTTTCTATTATTTTATTTTGCAGAATCAGTAAATACTTACGGAAATGAGAGTTTAACTGAACTGGTTTGAGCCAACTTGCTTTACTGACTCTGCTAAATCTAAATCTAAATCCCGCTATGGCTTCAGGTATCTAACACCTCCTCTCCTTCCAGGTGTCGCTATGGGCTGAAGAACAGCCACCGCATTTCGGCGGCGCTTTATTAGATTCATTCATCAGACCCAGCTCGTTTATTAAATGTTCACATTTTGCTTTACCTTTGTGAACACCTGTCGCAGTTGCTGCCCCGTTTAAAAGAGGGCATTCGGGTTTCTTAACTGTACTTGCACTATTATTTCTGGCAGGTCTCGCGCACTAAGCAAAGGGAGGTTGGGGGGTGACCAAGGTAAGATCACCCCGGCGCTGCGGAAGTAGGGTTTTTAGTATATCCCTCATGGCAATTCCCGTTGTCCAGCACGGTGAGAAGGGACAGTGTCCCTCCGTCCCTGTTTTGGTGGAAATGTAACGCTCATGTTTCTGTGCGAGGTTGTTCGGGGGCTGTGGCACATTTCAGCAGGAAGGTTTTTACATGCTGAGCCCTGGATTACATCCAGATTGATTACATTCCTCCTCACCGAATTCCTCTCGCAGATCCAGCCGGATACCGCTTTTGCCACTTTTTGTCCTAACCTGCGGGGCAGGATTACGCGCTTTCTGATGCGCCTAGCATTTCGACCGGAGAGGCGAGAGGACTCAGAGGTGAGGGCATCACTATGGACTGGGGAAATCCAGGTTTTCTGAGCCATGCCGGGTTTCCCAACATGAGCCCAGGCATTCAGCCTTTCTGTGCCTCAAAAGGAATGGAGATAACGACACTTTATTACTTCATAGCAGTGCTGTGGGCATAAATACACAGAAGATCGTGAGGCGCTCAGATATTACAGTAATGAAAGTCATATAAATACCAGAGACTGACAGATCACATCTTCACAAAATCGGTAAGACAATCTGCAAAGCATCTGGATGAAGAGGGCTACAGAAATACAAGGATATCGGGATAAGACTCTTGTGCCAATATTTCTGTCTGATAGGAATTAAGATGAATTATCAATCATAAATATAGAAGAGAGCTATAAAATGTAAAGTGAAACTGTATTATTATAATTTTAGTTTTTGATTTCCCCTATTTATCTTTCCAGTTCTCTTCCATCACTAATCTATCTTGTTGAGCAAAAATAGCATGTAAGTAAGTACAGTGCAGCTTGATTACTGAGAATGGCTATTAATGTAGTGTTTCAGAGTGCTCTCTAGATGGTTAAAAGGCTTTTAAGAATAAAATATGAAGGCTTCCTTCAAATTTGCAGTCATCTGCCCTTTAAAAGTTTGTTTCAGTTGCCAACATTTCAGTGATTTACGGAGGTTAAAGTATCTGATTTTTGTCTCCCCATAACAGATGAGAGCTGTTTTGCTTATTATTTTTTAAACACAATGTCATTATCTTAAGCAGGAAAAAAAAAGTTAGGAGCTATATTAGAAGACGCAGCTTTGAAAATAATTTTAAGGCATCTGGCCTTATTTAAACCATCAAATTTACATTCAATTCCTTCAGGGATGGCTCTGTTGCTTTGCGCTGGCTCCATGCCCTCCGAATAAAGCCCTGGATTTAATGCATGCCACCACGTTGCACCGCTGCTCTGTACAGATATATAGGAGAGGTATAAAAAGCCTAACCTTGGACAAGATGATTCACTTAGGCAAAAAAAAAACAAAACAAAACTGTAACAGTATAAGTTTCAACTAGAGGTTAGACTTGTGACAAATGTCACTATCTATTTATTCTTTAAATTATTAGTAGAAGTGTTTATGTACTATGAAACGTTCTGTACGAGCTAGACAGGAAACTATAAAATATTTTATGAGATCTACACATGGCTGATGGCAGGACGTTAATACAATGCTAAGGTTCATCTAAATTCAAGAAGTGCCAGAAAACACTTTTTTTTCTTTTCTTTTTGGTGCAGTGCTCACTTGACAAAGAGAACCGTATCCTGAAAACGTAGGGAGGCCAAATGGTGTAACATCGGGACCCTCTCCGGGGAACCGTGGAGCACGCGCGGCCTCGCCTGCCTTCCGGCTGATGGCAAAACCCCTTGAGAGGTGCCCAAAAAAGCCCAGCGAAGGGCGGGTTGGTCGGTATGGGAAACCAGACGGTCCCCAACTGAAGATCTGCTTTGTGTTCCTGGACCTCCTTTACCTCTGACGATCTGGAGTTGAATTATTCTTCCTCTTCTGCAGATGGCTAAGAATGAGAAACCGAAAAAAGAGGCAATATATCCACGCAGCAGGTTAGACGTTGAACTGTGAGTAAAACTCCTGCTCCCGTAATCGTTACGCAACCTTGTTCCTACTGAAATTCGTCCGGTTTCCACTTGTTCAAGTCACGGACAGCACGTTAAATAATCAGCATTAACTGATTCAGTTATTATTAAATCTGTAATAAGGATCAAAAGTATTGACCAGATGGCCCTACACAAACACAAAGCTGTTAGTACACGTTAATTCAGCCTCACTTCTATGCATACTATAAAGAAAAAAGTTGAAGGCAAAATGTATAGTATCACCTTAAACACATATCTCAGCTTCTACAGCATCTAAAGTGGTGTGAAGACAAGCTGCACGTGCAGCATAAGTCTTACTTGTCTCATTTAGGTTTTAAACAGAATTAAAGAAAGAAAACTGTGAAGATGAGAAAAAGGTATTACCTCCCAATATAAGAATAACTGGGTTACTCCAAGATAGGGAGACACAACCTACCTTGTTTTACTCTAAATTCAGCTCACTGACTTATGTAGAGAAGTGAAAGGTTATTATATGGGTTTACTGGGCAAACCCAGATTTTATAAATAATTGCCTGTCAGACTGTTCAAGATAGACAAACACACAGCAGACCAACAAAAACACGACCTGTCATATTTGTGAGAGAAATGTATGTTGAGTCTTCATTCTCTGGGACTTTAAGTAGAGCAGTAAAAAATAAGTGCCAGTATTTTTTCTGCCTATGCATATTTTAAAACGTAAAATCTGGGAGAGATACAGCTATGGAAGGAATTTTGATTCCAGTACCCAGTGCCTGAAATGGTTTCTTCTGTCTATATGCCTGCAGATCGAAACCAAATACAATAAATGCTGGTGTCCTTTTAAAAAGTCTGGATGTTTACAGCAAGCATATAATTTTCCATGATTAAGGACGCCAACAAAAATAAGAATGATGATAAAAAGAAAAGTTTAATCATACATTTCAACAAGCACAGATGGAACATCAGAAAACTTCCCCCGCTGTTTAATATACTGCATTGTACACATTACTTTTAGTCCTTTACACATAGATTAATTCCAGAAAACAGAACTGTAAGCAGGTAAAAGAAAAAAGCAATTTATGAATGGCAGTAATATTTGATGTACAAAGTTCACATTTACAACATTTTGGTTACAAGGGAAAGAGACGTTTTTCTGATCACTGAAAAAAAAATATATATTTATTAAAGTTTTCACAAGCAGGTCCAGGAAAGCAGGGCAACCAAACCACTTATAAATGACTTCAACAGCACATAGGAGAAGCGGGAGTGAAAGTTAAGACCTCCCAAACTAAGCACAAAGGAGAAGGATGGCGGCACTATATAAAAGCACTATTTTGCTGATCTCCTCTGGATCCCTCGAGTGCTCTGCCTCAATTTGAGGTTTAAATCAGTTTTTAAGCCTGCACTAAGAGCCGCCAAAGGGGACCCCTGGGCCAGCGGGATACCACAGGGACACGGGCAGTAAATGCCGGTAGATCCCGAGGAAGGGCCGAAGCATAAGCCCTTTTCTCCGGTCAAGCATCATCGTGGTTAGCTCTATATTTGTACAGTTTTTATGGGAAGAAATGAATGTGTTTGCGAGGAAAGCGAAGGCTGGAGGAGCCGGGAAAGGGACGAACCATAGAGGGAGGGACTGAGATTTACAGAAGAAATCTGAAAACAAACACAGTGGACTAAAATACAAAAAGGCAAAAAAAAAAAGGAGCCTATTTCTTCTTCAGCCCAATTCAACAGCAGCGCTGCCTTCGTCAACAACAGAGACAACATCTGCTTTCTGCAGCAAGCGCTTCAGCCAGTATATAACTTTGAGCCTTTGACTAGAGGCACTCGGAGAGACAGGGCTATTCAGGTACTCAAGGCTAACAGGGGCCCAGTTCAGTGCCAAATCACTGCACTTCTCTTGACTCGGGAGAGAGGTGGCTCGGGCCCTCGGGGAGGAATGGAATGAAAACAGAGGTGTGAATATTAAGAATTGGGGGCTGAGCATTTAGCCTATCGCTGCGTCTGTAAAAAGACGGTCTTTGTCTGATAAAGTATCATTTATCTGAGCTTTTTTCTGGAAAAAAAAAAGAGAACTTTGGCTCTGAACTTGGTATCAGAAAGCCCCTTACTGGGTCAGACTGGGTTATGCCATTTTAACACTACCTAAAAATTACCCGAGAGAAAACGATGGAAAACAGGGCTGTTTTTCTCTTTTTTTTTTGGAAATCACAGGGAAAGACTATACAGCCCGTTCCATCTTTGGCCTCTTTCTACCCCGTCCTGCTGTACAACCCCCCCCCCCCCCCCCACTAAAACGGACTTCCACGCACTTAAATAAAAACGACCCCGCGCTGGAGCAGCAGGCTGACAGCGGCGAGCCCACGGCAGCTCTCCGCACTGTGCAAGCTGCATTCTTGTCCACCTACACGCTCTCCCAAACATCCTGCCATTAATTAGCTAAACGTTCCAGCTAGTAAACAAGAATAACGATTGAGGGGGCTGGAAAAAAGAGACAGCGGCAGCCAGCAGATAGTCACAACAAACCGGCCCACTCGGTGCGCGGAGCCGTTAGAGCTTGCGGGTTTTTTTTTGTGTTGTGTTGTGTTTTGTCTTTTTTTTTTTTCCTTCCACCGGGGGGAAAAGAAAAATCACCTTAATATAACAGTGTCTTTCCTGTTGCCGCGGCCACATCCATATTAGCAGGCTAGGAAAGTCATCCCGTTTCGGCGGTAGGCACTCTGTCAAAGAATGAGAAAATCTGCAATGAATTATCACATCAACTCCAACAAGGGAAGAAGGCAGAGAGAAAGGCAAGGCTTGCTTCCTGTTTTGCCGACTATTCTGGCTGCAATCTAATAGCGGGCTTAATCCGAACATTTCTGGTGGGGAAGCTGTAAGCGACCGCTTTGTCTATTAAAAAATCAGTGTGGTTAACAAGTGGTTAGGGACTCTATTTCGGGAGAGCAGGAGATATGCAAAAATGCAGCGTCCTATTTTGCTAATTGCCTGCAAAATAGATGAGGCCAAAAATACACTATTCTGCTGAATCTGTTTGTCCTTTAGAAGCATGTGTTCTCCATTCACTATGCTCCAGGATCGCTTCTAACCTAAATATCTTAATAGTCTATAAATTACTGAATCATTACAGTTTTTCCAAACCTAATTTATAGTCTGGGCCAAAAGCTATGTAAACAGACAGTGGTATAATCCCCCTGCCGCCCACCCCAACCAAATTAATCTTAAAGAAGCTCTGGTCAGTGCAAAATAATTTGATATCCCATATATTGTAACCCGGGATCAAGTGTCTTCCATGATAAAGAAAAAGAAGAGTTAAACAGTATTTGAGAAAAGAATTTTACAAGATACTGTGACATTGTTTCTCTAAAATAACTTTCATGCATTTTTAACATCTCCTTCTGAATCAATACAGGAAGCTACATCTTTTTTTTACCCAGGAACACTGGAAACCCTATATTTTAAGGGGATAGTCTCAGTTAAAAAATGTATTACTAAGAATATTTTTAGATATTAATAATAACTTCAAAATTTCCATTTTGGAGGAGTTTAAATACTTTTCCTCCTTTTGGTTCACCTTCAGTAGTCACTCAGTTTTGCAAACGAAAATATATTTATATTTTATTTCATCACAGCTAGTGTTTCATCGGATTTATTTTCTGCCTCTTATGTTTGAGCCCTTGGGAAGTGGCGCATATAACTACCACGTTCAGTTACCCTGCACCGATTTCCAAATTAATTTTAGTGAGATCAATTTCTCCTCCTTTAAACTAGGATTAGAAGAGTATCATTAAAACAGAGCAAAGGATAACCTCAGACAACTTTGCACATAAATAGTATTTATACTGAATAGCAAGGAAATAGTTCCAAAAACAGCAAACATCTTCAGAGAGACATTTACAGACTCTGAATGTGCAAACGGAAATAGGTACAAGATATTTATTAGAGCATCCTTTACATTAACACCATACTTCAGTGCCTAGATCTAGCAGCATATGGGATTAAAGTCAAAGAACAGAGTACCAGCTCTGGGATGTATAGCCGGTCATCAGACGTGACAGTATCACCGCAAACAAAAAAATCCAGAGACTCTATACCCAAACACGAACTACACCAAAACAGACTAGCCAATAATTTTGAAAGGATCCAATATATTCCCACAACCACACGCAGCAAGTCCAAGGGAGCCTGGATCCGCAGCTTGCCCAAACCATTCTGGCTGGCATTTGGAAGCCTATGCAAAAGTAACGGCTTTAGCTCTTTGACCCTCATATTTTTACAGAGCTTTATAACCAGAGCGAGAACCTTTAACACATAAATAAAATATTCAGGGCCATTGTGCAGGTTACACGGAGCTAAACGAATCCGAGGCTAACGCTGGATCCACACTGAAGATAAACGCTTGAATCTTGCGAAAGGAATTGTGGTTGCACAGCAAAGTTGGGCTTGGCTGGGCTCACCTGGGAAATAATGGAATTTCAAATTTTTCCAACACGGGCACTATTATCCAGGTAGCTATCTCCCTGAGAAGGTCATGTTGGCAGCACGTTTCAGAGCAGGGAGGTTAACACCTTCAGAAAGGTGAACGCACCCACCGGGCTATAGTTAGCAACGTATTATAGCTAGTGGGGCTATAGTCAGGACTGAAAACTATTTCCTGCTTAACTCCCTGTTTCACATACTTTTAACTTTCTGAAACATTTGCCCTTGGGCTGAAATTTCCTTCGCTTTAATCGCTGCCCGAAGTTCAATTTCTTTGGAAAGGACCAAGAGAATTCCTCAAGCCATTCTGAAGTTCAGCAATAATGAAAACAACACACTTCTCCTTCCCCAGCCAACGAGAGTGATTCTGATATATGCATATTTTATTACGGAATTTAGCCATAAATTGAAGCATTTTACCTAGAAACAGACTTTACCTTCAAACTCGGCTTAAAGGTAGCTGTTTTGAAAATCAGCATTTCGCAGGAGTTTGATTCATCCTGCTCCATAACAAGGTAACAGTTCTTTCTATTTCTGATACACTACTAGATAATAAAGCTTTAGCCTCCAAAATCTCCGTATGCATAGCAAAAATAGTTTACAGGTCTCCCATAGTTCTGAGTTACGACATTTATCTTAAAGATATATACGGCTGAATTCATGATGCTAAAACACGTATCTTTACGTGCCAAGAGCTGTGAAAAGAAACCGCAAGATGTTCTTTATAAAACTTGTATGTGTAGGTGCACTTGTGAGAGAGAGAGAGAGCGTGCCTATATGTGACAGTCATTCACTGTGGTTTGATATAATGTAAAGGACTTGAATGAGATTTTTTGGGTGCTTTTTCCCACTTTGGCAGTATCCGGTTTTAAATAAATGACTGTTTGGCTCAGAATTACAGATAGGAGTTGATGCAGACTCTTGATGTGGGATGAAAATGGCAGGCCATAGCCATATCCGTTTTGCTGGTACATAACATCTTGCTATAGTGCAATGTCAGGAGATATCATAGGTCCATGGTCCCTGCTGGAGCCCCATAATTTAAATTTAATTAGAAATTTAATTCAAAATTTAATTTGAAATTTAAATAGAAAGAGATCTATTTAAAAAAAAAGAAAATAAAAATTAGGAAATTTTTATACATGAGAAATCCCCTAGCTTGGTACAAATTACACAGTTCACCTTCCCAAAACAAATTCCATTCCATGCTATGAAAAGGCGATATAAACCGATTTGGTCAAGCTAGCTCTTGCAGAACCTCTTCCTGATCCTTGTTCTCATACGGCAAAATGGTACATCCTCTCTTCTGACCTTGCTAAAGGTGAGACGACAGACTGCTCCTATCCCTAACCAGATCCTAAGCAGGCTGGACCAAACTCAAAGCAGCTACGTGACCCTTCATCTTGCCTGCTTTCCCCAGTCTGCTCTTGCCATGTCCTTGCACGTAGAGGAAAGGCATGGATAATTTTTATGTTGAGTACTCTACGTGCCCATCTAGTCACCACGTGGAGGCACTTTTTTCATCTCTTTTAGACAATCTGCTGAACCTTCTCCCAGTTTGGCCATTTGCAAGTGACACAGCAACCCCAAACTCACATCGGTTAAGCCTCAGCACTGCATTATTCCATGCATCCTCTCTCTGCCTACTGCACTAGGAACCCAAACATGAAAGAGTTGTGCCTTTAAATTATCAAAGCACACTGGATTCTGATCTAAAAATCTCCTTCTCTGGGAACATGATCATTATTTAGCAAATGAGGGTCATTTTTTTCCCCCCAACAGTCTGAAAGGAGGTATAGTGAAGCAGAAATGAAGAGCAATGTTCACTTTTGCCAGTCATCTAAAAGCAAGATCATGCTTTCCCCTTGGTTTGGATGACAACAGGCAAAACTAACAGCTTAAAAAGGAAATCTTAAGAGCTCTGGAATAAAAGGCCTTGGTCAAGTAACTCCTCAAATTTCACAGAAAAGTCATCCATTCTCCACTCCCTCTTTTGTCCCATCTCTCCTGTAGTGGTAGCACGATGTAGCACGCTATGAAAGACCAAGAAGAACTGCTCCATGAAGAGGGCAGCAAAACTCCTGCCCCCGTAGTGGGTCACACAAAATGAAACACAGTTTACTGAAGAGTTAATAGGGCCAATTTGTCGCGCAGAACATCACACGTTTCTTAACACGGATATACTGAAGCTGTGATTTACAGAAACAAGCCCAAGCCAAACCCAAACAAACACTTGAGTATTCCTCAATCTGGGAACATATCAGATTCAAAAACAAAGACTTCTGAACAGGTACCTTAACTAGAAATGGTTTCCAGTTAACAATTTATAGTAGTGCATAACTTACTTCACAGCTGTAACATGATGAGAAAGAACAATTTTGGCAAGAGAAAGAAACAGCTGTGATTTTTGAGTGGGCTGATGTGAGTTAAATTCTTATTTGGGATAAAATTTGGGAAGTCTAGGGTAAAACATCTCCAACGGACATCCTAGACACTAAAATTTATTAGGCCAAATCCTCAGCTGGGTTAATTCTGCAGTTCTGCTTACTTTAAAGGTGAGATACAATTTCATACCACTGGAGAATATGGTCTGTTGTATCATTTAAAGACAGTAAATCTTGAATTATAGGTCCCATATAAGCAAGTTACAGAAGAGCATTTTTAAAAGTCACAATCTGCCTTTCTTGTTACCCTTGTGCATGTGTGTGGGCAAGTGGTTTAATTACAATGCATAAAGTGGAATGGCAGATGGAGACATCAAAATCAAAGAGCAAATCCTGGCTGAACTTCATTAGCAAACATAAATACAAATAGGCACATCTTGTTTGTGACATGCCACGGTCCTTTCCTCCTTTGGTAATTTTGCTCTATTCTCTGTTATTTGCATAAATGTAAATTGAACCATATGACATGACTGGGCTTATGACAGGGGAATCATATGCAAAACTTGTTTTCATTAAATAATTCTCTTCATGCAGTCTAACAATGTTACTGTGAAAATCAGGGAGGATTAGATCTCAGACAGTGAAAGCCTTTATTTAAGAACAGTGGAGGGAGCCCTGCCCTTTAAATAAGAGACATTCTTGGATCAGACACTGGCTGGCAGGATGGAAAAAAGGATGTAGCATTAACTTTCATTCCATTCCAAATAACCTGGAACCCATAAAACACAAAGATTCTCTAATTTTAAATCTGCTCCTTTTCTCCCTGTTTGTTCTTTCCATTTTATTTGTGGAATGTTAACTTTGAAATTTCATTAGCCCCCATAATATCAAACGAGTCATTCTGGACTGGTTCACAGTTCTTTGTACATGAAAACATCTACACAAAAACCCCTGTGATTAAAAGGTTGCTCTTCTAATTTTCCCAGCCTGCACAGGCAAACCACATGCAAAGAAGTGTCAGCTTATTTAGAGATTAAAATAATAATTAGTTTAGGAGGCAAAGTATACGCAACATTGTTTGAAAAAGAAAATCCATATGTTGTTTAGAATTAGCTGCTTCTGTTTAGGTTTAAATAAACTTATGTGGATATAACCTCTCCTTATTAAAAGTACATACACGTTACAAAAGAAATATAATGCGTAATTCCTCCTCTCCAATTTAAGACAATAGCATTGAAGGCTCCAATTCTACAAACCCATCTTTAATCAGTAGCCAAAGCACAGATGTCTGATATTATTCACAGAATGAGGGAATGTTTTATGTACATAATGTCTAGTATATGGTTAATGATGAATAACAAATCCCATATTTATATGTGTAAACACACAGGCTTAGCAGATTACAAACTCGGGCTAGGCACCAAATGATGTCCTCTGCTGTATTCACAAATTCTCACCAATTTCATTTACGCTGGGGCCAGACTGCTGCGCTGACAGCTATAACATCCGCTTATCCACAGAGCGACGATCGCCCTGGCAGCGCAACCGCGCTTGTGCCGCAGCTAGTCCCCGAGGAACCGCAGTTAGGTGTCAGAAGCGCAACCGCAAATGTCATTCCTCGGGTTTGTTCCCCGAGTCTTCGGTTGGCCACGCAGACTCCACCACACCTGTGCTCTCGGAGGGCGCCGAGAGCACCAGCGCCTTCCCACAGGCAACCGCAAGCATCACGCCCTGATAAAAGCACGGCCTCCACGAACCACCCTTCAACAGTTCGTAACAAAATGCTTTCCAGTGAAGTCAGCTCGGGGCTTCTGCTTACTTTTTATCCGTCAGCAGCGTAAACTTTTTCAATAATCACATAAAACTGTTCTGCTGTATCCAGGAACAGGGTACATCCAGGATATATCATCCAAGCCTGTTAAAGAATATAGTCTAGATCTGAAAGCCCCGACTTTTTTTATCATTGCCTTCTACTACCGGGGATAACGCGATTCCCAAGGCTGATGGGAACGCGGGAGCCCTGAGAAAGACGGCCCGAAGGTTTTCCACAGTTACCTCTGTGCAATACCACTCGCATTTGCACAGTGAAAGGAGAAGAAAATTGAAGGCTTTTCTTACTGTCCTTCAGCTCGTTTTGCCTAATTTGCAATTCTGCAGTTGACTAACGAATGCTGTTCTCAGGGCTGGGCTGATGTTATAAGAAAGAAAAACAAGGCAAAAGGATCATGGCTCCTGTTGCAGGAAGAACCGGGGTGTGGGAGCGGGGTACCAACATCTGCCAAAAGCAAAAAAGAACAAAATTGGTAGGGAGAGAAAGATCATTTTAAGTTTCTCAGAGGGTATTGTAAACAGTGGAGAAAGAAGGAAAAAAATGCAACTACAAAACAATACTTGGCAGCCAGCTTTGCAAAACAAACATATTTTCGCAAAGCTCTTCCCATCAGTGCCACCAACTTTAATAGACTTATTCATCCGAGAACAAGAAATTCTTTTTAATTGTTAAAGAAAAGAAGATGTTGCTTAGCACACTGAAGGAAATTCCTCTTCTGAGTCTAACTGCACTGAGATCCAAGTGTTGTTCTCAGTTCACAGACAGCGAGAGGAATTCCTTCCCTGGGGCTGCAAAAACTGTAGCTGGGTTCCTTCACCACAACTCCTTGTACCAAGGGACAAGCTGAAATCCGGCAAGTTGTTATTGCAGTAGGTCTAATGGCTCACAACTGTCCACCCGTGACATGCCACTTGCAAAGCGCCCAGGCGTCCTCCCCAAGGTGCTGGAGGGCGATGTGCACCATCGGCACGATGGACACCACCCTCTGCAAGGGAACTGTGACAGCTCCTTGGTAGCCCACATCTCCTCGAGAGCATCACAGTTAGCTTTTTAAAATTTCACCTTCTTAAGTCAAACTGGGTGAAACGCTCTCCGTTGCTCAGAGACTAATGTCTCCTCTTCGGATGCGTCTCAACTCGTGGGCAACTTTATTATGTCTGAGAATGAAGTTAAAGCTAGAAGCCTTGAGACATATGAAGAGAAAGCTTTACTGTACGGTTAGATTCTGCAGACTACGGTTTATGACTCAGGGCACTGCACAGATACTTAGTCACACAACTCCCATGTGAAAATTTACCACTAATAATAAAAACTCTTTCAACTTGTGATGCAGAGTAATTCAGCGTGAAATAGCCTGGATGGCTCCCTCTCTCCATGGATGGCTTTTCTTGACCTTTCAAGGTTTCTTTTTGCTGCTGGAGAGGCTCAAGCTTTTGTTCTGCAGGAAGCGTCAGAAGAGAGCTAAATTCTTCCTACATGTCGCGACTGCTCGCAAGCGGAGCATTTGATTTTTAGGGAATTTATTTGGAAACAATATGGTTCAGCAGTCTGAGTAAGAGGGCAGGAGCCAGGGCTGGGCTCTGCTCCCAGCTCTGACACTTACTTGCTGTGTGGCCTCAGACAAACCACTTAACGTTTCTGTGTTTCTGCCATTGAAACAGAAATACTATCACTCACTTAAGACTGTTTTGAGGATTGATTGATTATAGAGCTAATGCGGGGTGCTTTGAAAATACCGTATGCTATTCAATAATTATTATTTTCATTGCATTATGTCTTCCACTGTAATGGCTCAAATTCCAGATGTACAGAAAAGGATGCTGAAATGGGCAGCTAGGAGGACAGGATAGGATGGGAGGAGCGGGTACTACTTTGAAATAAATTCCCTGATTCGGGAAAAAAAGACCAGTGGCACTGAAACAGAGCATCTAATGCCACTGTGCAACATGCTTCTCTCCTGCTGCCCCCCGCAACTATTCCATGAATGCTCTTTTCCGAACACGTGCCACCTGCATTCCTCCTTGGAGTCAATGAAACGTTTTAACAGGGAAATAAGAGCCTAACCAACAACGCAGGGCACAAAGCTCGCCTGCAAACAGAAGTTTTCTCAGGCTCCAAGGCCCTTCGCCGGCAGAGGCATCTGGGTGCGGCCACCCCTCGCGCGGCGCAGCACCGGTTCCCGGCCGCTGCGCTCTGTTTCCAGCGGGCTTCTCGCTCGCCATAGCGGTGGGAGGTAAGAGGAATTAAGGTAATGCATCAGTGGTTGCCAGTGGAGGAGATGGGAAGAAAAAAAGCAAAAGAAATATACTATTTCAATCAAAGTCTGAAATTTGTAGAAGTGGTTTTGGTCTCAATATAGAAAAAATATTTATCCAAGAAACTCCTACTCGGGTGCGAACATCCTACTTCTAGTGGGATTTTGTTTGGCAAAGTGCTGTGAAAGAGTGGAAGCTAATACAGAGCATGTCTATAAACAAATATATTTATTTAGTACAGATTGACACATTCACTAGAGTATTTCAGTGATTACACGTGTAAAACTATTTCCTATAGTGGTTTCCTTTTGTGATTCTGCTAATTTATTCAATCCACCCCATTTTCATGCATCGAATGTTATGAGCCATTTCAGCCACCCAGACTGAAATGTGCGTTTGGAGACTACATGCCTGTTTTTTCATTTCATCATCTACACATAATTATTTGGTGATATTAGGAATTTGAGCTCAAATGGAAGCCAACCAACATTTTAATAGCTTAAAAATCATACAAAATGAAGTCTGCCCTGAGGTTAATGAATATGAGCCAAATCTTGAGGCTCTCACTCATTTTTTACTCACTCCTTATTCAGGCAAAAGTTGAATCAATTGTAGTTGGGCTGATTAAAAACAGAAGAACATATATTTGGAGCTTTCTCTCAGGTAAAACTGAATAAATTACCTAGGATTAGGCTTTAGAATGACATCCAATTGATCTCTCATATTTCTGTAACACGTTAGGGAAAAATCCAAGTGCAGATGCAGTTTACCCAGTTACAACCATTCTTTAGAAGCAGAATAAATTATTATACAATACCAGGTTTTATGACATTTATATTAGAAGTAGTCCCAAATCAAAATATGCTTTCTGATCCCATGTGAACTTCTGAAGACCAAGTTCAAATCCAAACTTAAAAGATGTTGTATTAAGTATGAAAGCTAAACACCCTTATCCTTCAAAACAAAGCTCCATCCCTTATTTGATCTCCAATCCAGGTATATATTGGTACATATTGCAACTCTTTGTGCAAAGAATGCAGTGTGTCTGTAAAAATTATAAAGCTGAGCAGTTACTTCTGTTAAGCAGTTAACACTTTACTTGCGATTGGTGATAATCATGGGAAGATCCTCCTTTCTTAAATAACAACTTGGCATTGGCCTTTGCAAGCCGGATCAAAGTAGTGATGCATTTATATGATTCCAACAGTATCTAAGCATGAAGAAAGCAATAGGAAGTACAGATTTCTTCAGCATATGCAAAGTGAATAAGAGGAGAAGGAAAAAATCTGCCCCAGAATCGATCTAGTCATCTGACTTGGTCTGTGTGATAGTGGCCCTGCTCCCTATCTCCTGACAGCACGCAATTAGGATCTCAACGCTTAGACATGCCGAGCATATTAAGAGCTAGACTGTGGGTGGCTTCTTCTTAAGAAAAGAGCAACTGGGGAAATGTAAACAGAGTAGTCTCCTCCTCATCACCACCCATGCTGCAGTCCTGGCATTTCCCGGGCTGCAGTGACTGTCCCTGCTGCTCCAAACCGTCCCCGGGCTGTGAGAGGTCCTCAGCTGCTAACCTGCAGGACAGACAGGCTCCTTTGGGTATTTAGATAGGTGTCTCAACAGGCACTAAGAGCACTAGTGGCACCTCGGCCAGCATGAAAAGACTGCTCAAAGCCGTGAGGGCTCCTGCATAAGGGCAGCCTGCATATAAGAGAGTCCTTGGTATACCTTATTCAAGGGCATAATCAAGAGTTTCTGGCAACTTATGAGCTGCTGGTTTCTCAGCCAGAGAGTACCAGCAAGAAAGCATCAAGAAACTCGGGATCCCAAGGAAGGCCTTCTTTTAAATTGTATGAAAATACATCGACATTCATATGTTGGAAAAGCTGCTTGACAAGAGGCCGTGGCTTCCAAGTGTCTCTAATGCGTGGCTCAAGTTATGTATAAACTAGCCAAATATCTTTCTGTCTCTCTAGTACTAATCCGCCTGATGTGTTGGCAAAGCGGCCCATCCTGGAGACACGGGGCACTTGCTCAGAATAGCAGACTTCCAAAATGTCCTTTCTAGAACTGATTAGAAACTGCTTTCCAACATTTCTTATTGACTGGTCTGTGGAGGGGGCAGAGAGATTTACTTTGCAAGGAAAATGAAAGAATTAGGCTGACGCTGAACTTTCATACTGTACTCCCTCTCCATACTCCCCCTTACATACATTATTTCCTACGGCACATGTTGCTTAAATGAAACTTCTTTTGAACAGCTGGACAGATCAATACCATTGACAAGATCTGACCAGTCTGACTCAGCATATCAAAACCTCTCTTTTTCAGTACCATTGCCTCTCTTGTTTTTTTTTTTTAATTCAATTTTATAGAAGAAAAACGTATCTATAATACCGATACTTGTCTGGAAACAAACTGGCCAGGCCATGAGAGTCTTCTGGCTGATTGCCACTGCTCAATCATTAAATATAGGCTCACAGATAGGGAGATGGATTACCTGCTTGTAACTCCATCAAGGGCTTTTCATGATATCAGACTCCATATTTTTTTAATAACACTGAAGAATATTTAAATCCTGTATGAAAGTTTTTTTCATAAGTACTTCTTTGATGTAAGAACATTTTGATTTGTGTGCGTGCTGACACCAGAACAGCTCGATTACTGCATGTTCATTTATCAGAGTGCAAGGTCGATCCTGTTCGGATGCAGAATTATTGCATCAAATATATACCGTGCACTGATCATGCTCATAGCAATACCTCCATTTCTGACTTCTGGGTATATAAAAACAGCAAATAAGTACTGTAAATGAAGAGCTAGTTAGGTCTCATTAAAACATATTGTTACTAAACTAATAAAAGAGGCTTATACTAAAAAAAGCAGAAAGATGGTAGGAGAGTTATTGAACCCCAAATGCTCAAATGCCCCAAATGTGCAAGAAGACACTGCAATTTCTAGTCTTTAAGCAAAGCTAATGGGATACAGTCGATCCAGACCAGAGCAAAGAGTGGGTGTGTTGTCTCAGTCACATCATTTATTGTAATGGTGTAACTCCCTTTTTCCTTTGTTTCTTGTCTTTCCCGCAGCGGAATGGCTGTTGGTAAGACGGGAGTGTCAAATCCAGGTTTTCAGCCCTGCAGTAGCTCTGAATTTCCTGGCTTTTGCGGACTGAAATCAGACCCTTACCATCACTTATGTGCATTTTGTTTGGGGTAATTGACATTAATTTTTGGGTTGCATCACTGACATCAGTCAGCACAGTTCTCAGAGGACTAGAGTTAAGGGGCCACAATAAAAGGGCATGATATTGTTTCTTTTGTTTTATTTTTGGAGCCCTTTGACTACTCTATACTTTTCCAGTTGATGTTGCATTCTTTTTGTGTGAGACAGCATGAAACATTACTGCCTGTCTTGTTGAAAAGAGTATTTTGGTATTTCTGTAAATGGCTCTAGAGGCTGGGACGGCCAACACTGGTACAAATTCAAGCTCATACCTTTTGCCCATGTAACACTTTGAAGAAACTATGAAACAGCAACACATTTCTTCACAGAGAGATATGTTGCCCGCTACAGATGTTTTCCAGATGGGAAGTGGAAGGTTCCCCCCCTCCCCCTTCCACTCATCAGTGTTCTCACATCGTGGAAGGCATCTACAAAGACAACAGGGCTGTAAATGATATTCCACAGAAGCCTCCGTCAGCACGTACTACAAACAAACTATTTTCACTGTATGTGGCAGGAATCTGCACCACTGTAGCCTGCTTACAGTGAGGATTTTGACTCTTCAGACTGCACAAATCCTTTAGTAATTGGTCAAGGGAAGCCAGGTGGGACTCCAGATACTAAAGATTAGATTGCAGAGATCAGTGTAGATTTTAATGCTGCATCAGCTGATGGGTTCAACATCTTCTCCCACAAATCCTTACGAGTGAGAAGGAAAATTTCCTCCCACACAAGATCTTGATTATAAGAAGAGAAGAATCTAAGGCACCTCGATGGGGCTGCTCCTGTTTTGTAGGCATTGGTACATAGTCACATGCACAGGACCACAGGTACACTCATACAACACATGACCTTTGAGTGAAGAAGAGATCTGCTGCCCCATACTCCATGTTGCTGGTGTCACTACACAATAATGGCTGTAATTAAAATGGCCTTAGAAGCACAGCTGGATTTTTAAGAGATTAGAGTTGCATTTTCAAATGCTCAGCACATATAATGGGAACTGTGTTTTCAAAAGATCCTGGAGCTTCTCAGCTCCAATTTGTTGTGCTTACAGTCTGATTCAAAAGGGTTCATCAACCTAGGCGTACTCAGTATGCTTCTCCCTTCATGAATCTGGATACTGTTTTTGGATGCATAAATAGGAACTGAACTATTCTGGCAATTAAGACTTGAATGCAAGTGTGACTTTCTAAAAGGTCCATTAGGAATGGATAGATTTGCTCATCTCAACCACTCCTTCACCAAAATACATAAGTATCTTATATCAAAAGCAGTAAGCTTTAAAAACAAAAACAAAAGAACCCAAACAAACAAGGAATTTCAGTAAAGAATTCCTTTGTACATATTTCTCTACACTTTTGGTTTTACCTAAGGCATGGAACTAGTCTATCTTAGTCTATCTTAAATGTGAAACTGGACTATTATAGCTCTTCATGCCAATATTTGTAACATATATAGATATTAGCGTGTATATTTTGTCATATAATTGTATCATTATTATATATCATTATATAACATTATATAATATCTATTATTATTACATATAATATATATAATATATGAGATAATCTCTAACATTTCTACAAAATAAACTGTAATGTTGAAATTTTGAAAGCCAACTATTAATCTTAGTTCTGTAACTCCCAGTCATTTCACTGGGATCTATGTGGCTAAATCTTTAATTAGGGTCAGAAATAAATCTTAAATAGTACTACTTGTACTTTTTTCTTCTTTGCTTTTCTATTCTTAATTCTTTCTTATTTTTCTAAAACATGTGCCACCATTGACTATTTTCCTAGAATCTACAAGATATTCTCCAATAACCTGAAATCCTTTAATTTTCTTCTTTTCTCCTGTTCAGCTTTTCCTCTGTTCCTCACTACAGTAATTTTATTTCTAATTCTTTTTTACCAACTCTCTTCTCTTTCACCTTAATTAAATCTTTCCCTCTATTTATCTCTGTCTTTGCACCTCAGTTCAGCTTATCCTCCCTTCCTTCCAAGCCCGCTCTCCCATCTTTCCAAAAGTCATAACTCTCACTTCCTTTCGCCCAACACCTCTCTCTCTCTGCTGTTTATCTTTCCAACCTTATTGCTGCAGGTCCTTGTCTCTTGCTGACATCATCTCTTCCGTAAAGAAGTGAAAGGCTCTCTGTCTTGATATAATTCCATCCAAGCTTACTTCATCCTCTCCTGAGCAACTTTTGGCTATACAATTATATTAACAGTCATTGCACAAAATACACACAGTTGGATCTATTGCTTATGATGGATTTAGGCTAGAAGAAGTAGTAAAGGGAGAATGTAAGAGAAATTGAGCATATGCATATATTGAGTTTGTAATTATTGAGTTTGCTTGAGGAAAAGAAAGCAAGGAGGAGAGGAAAGAAAAGCACACACCTCCCTGATGTCAAAGCGAAACATGTTTGTGCCCGTTGAAGAAATTGTTCAAGAACGTTTCACCTCTGTGAAAATGTTCCTCTTGTGGGACAGTGAAAGACGGGGGCTTCTGTGACGAAAATGGGGGCCCCTAGCTCAGCCCTGCTCTGTGACTAGATGAACTCAAAAATGGTCACTCCAAGCAAGCTTCTATTGTGCCTTGGTAAACCACTGGACTGCTGCAATAGTTCCCTTCCCTTGGTCTTTAGCTGGGCATGAGTCAGTTGAAAACGTCTGATGAAGTCTGCCGTAGCTCCTAGAAAATGCAGAGATATCATGGAGCAGTGTTTTCTTTTGGTGATATGTACCCCTCCAAGGGGAGTTGTCCACGGGGTGAACCCTGACCTTAGCCCGTTGTAGGGGGACGAAATTCATCCATCCCCGAGGAAGCAATTCTTTTTTTGACAACATTTCATACGGTGCTTATGACAGGTGATACTTTTGCAGCGAACAAAACTCAGGACAAGGCAATATGAGCTTGTCCACACTGCACAAAAAAAGTCTTGGTCCTGATCTGGAAGGGAATATAGCAAACCCTGCTGCTGATTCAGCTTTGGCCTTCGAAACGACCGGCCAGGACGCCAGCTGGGGTGGTGTTTGTGTGTTGTGGGCAAATTTTAATCAGGCATTAGGCAGAATCAACCAAATAATTACTCACAGGCCACTTGCCCGGTATTAAAAAGGAACAATTTGCAATCTTTGACAGATTGGATTTGAGCAAGCAGCAGAAGTGAAAGCATCTATTGTCCATTATCCAGTCTAGCCCTGAGACTTCCAATTTCTGAGTTACCATGTAGCTTGCTCAGAAAAGGTCTGTCAAGCAACAGCCTCTCTAAACAAATTACATCAAAATTCCTTATACTATGCCACATATTCAACTCTCTTTTCCAAAAAGAGCCACATAATAAGCTTCTAAAAAGGATATTGGTTATTAAAGCACTCTAGATTTTCCAGGTCAAAGAGGTGAAAGGCATAGTCGAAATAACTGAAATAAAACAGTCTATAAACTATCTGCGTTTACTTACATACCAAAGAGTGAGATATGAAGAGATCTGTTGCTACACTAACCAAAATTTAGTTAACTATTTTGAATTACCATATGCTTGATGAAAGCAAGATTAAGGCACCAGAGCTGGCTTTTGGAAATACCCAAACAATTCAAAACCAAACAGAGCTTAGCAGAAGCTGGATTCTTCTCTCTTTTCCCACTTCTTCCTCAAAAATATATAAGCCAGATACGGCAAAGAAATACACCAGTAATGCACATTGTACCATTCTCCACAATTAGAGGCTAAAAGCAGATACCTTTTTTCACACATTTCTTGCTGGGGTAGCCCAGTGATCTAAATGGAGATGTGTAAAATGTCTTAATGCGTTTACAATGAGGAAATTTTTAAAAATTGCAATCTGTATCTCCTACTTCCTAGAAACATTAAGATCTGAAATTTTCGGAAAGAACATACTGTCGTTTCAGTACCATTTGAGTCATGCTTTTTCACAGTGCAGCATCTTTATATTAGTAGAGGTTAGAAGAAAAACATATTTTCGATGCAGTTTTTAGGAGACACTCCTTATTCTTCTAGTTCTCAAATGTGTTCAAAATCATATTTACTATGAAGACCGGAAGAATTTATCAAATTTTCAAGGAATATATTTTGTCAAGAATATAATTTAAAATATCTCCTATCTCCTCATTTTCCAAGCTTTTATCTGTATTGATGATTTTGCAGTGGTTGAGTGCAACTCTGAGAAGAAATGTGCACTTAGTTAATAACATGTCGTATACTAAAAAAAAAAAAAAAAAAGAAATGAGCCAGACCGAGAGTCTAAAATGGGCACAAGGGAGTTGCAACCTACCTTCTAATACGGGGAATGGACCAACACAGCACCAAAAGCGAAGTGAAGAGGACTAGCTAAGAAAGCCAGTGGCTATTCCCATTCAATAAAGCCTCAAAACAGGCTCTGTTGGTGGGCTCTATGGAAGCCCATATGTAATCCTGCTCCCACCCCACACTTCCTGGCAAAAAATAAAAATAAAAAAAAGAAAACAGTTGGGGTGGGCTGTGGTACCACTTGCCTTCCTTCTGGGTGAATCCAGAGGAGGAAGGGATCAGGAAAAATTATAGGTCCTTTGCAAAAGCTCTGTGTGTTTATGATCACACCATCTGGAACCAGTGATAACTGCACCATTAATGGAGGCGTTACTACAGAAGATCTGCCGTGTCTATTAAAACCAGCCATGCTGTGTGCTGGCTCATGATACATGTTTGCTCTAATTTCCTCCCTGACTTTTCATTCCTAAAGCTGTCAATAACCCGTTAACCTTCTTGGCACAGAAATTCTCAAACAAAGTCTACTTCAGCTTGATTTTGAATGTGAATTGTCATAGCCAATACCAAAGTCTAAGTTTACAATACACAGTTGCCCTAATCCGGTAAATCATGCTATAGGTGGTTTTCCCCTTGCTTAAACAGAGCTCTTCTTTGCATCATAAACCAGGATATAACAATGCTGTTATGTGATATCCTAAAATTACGAAATTAATTTCATGGCAGAACAGCACTGTTCTTTACTGGTAACTGACAGCCTGATCCTGCAGTTTTCAATGGCCAGAAGTGTCCTGTAATCAGGAGGATTGCTCATATTCATACAGTTTAAAGCCAAAAGGGAAAATTAGATCATCTAGTCTGACCTCCTGTGTACCACAGACCACAGAATTTCAGCCAGTTGCCCTTATTTTGGGCCAGTAATCAGTTTAACAAAAGCATATTTTCCAGAAATTCGTTTGACCTCCATTTGGAGTCATCAAGAGCTAGACAATGCAGAACTTGGTAGTTTGTTCCACAGTTAGTTTCTTTGTGCCTTCTTTCTAACTTGAATTTCTCTGGTATTACTTTTCTACATAAATACAAGTTATAAGACGAGCAACTACGGCCGTCTCTACAATAACGGCAACGTTAATGTGAAAAGAACATGTCCAATTCGGATGTTAAGAACCCTTTTGGCCACACGCACAGAAATATTTAAGCACCAACTGATCTGGATATGCTTATTACTGGATTTACCAAAGTGTCTGAGTCAGGTACAAAAGGGTACGTCTACACAAGCATTTAGTCTGGATCAGGGGCACGGTTTCGAAACAAATCTCCCATTCATCCCTGCACATCGGTTTGCACTATGGCATGATTTCAGAGCACACTAACTGGACTCTTTCTGGATAGAGCCAAATCAAAAGATGCACTTCGACCACTAACAGGCATTAAGTCAACAGGGCCAGACTCGAGCTCGCACTAGACTGAAGTACAGCCCACTGAGATGCTCATGGCATGAACGTCAGGTCCATAGCAGCAACTGTTCTGTTTTCTACACATCTGCTCCTCTTGGTACTACTTGTAGCCAAAGCCTCATTCGCACTGACTATAAAGAACCTTGAGCCAGCAGCGGCAGAAAACAGAAAAATGAGATTTAACAAATAATTTAAGAAAAATACTAAGACAGAACAATAGATGGGTATTAATCCATAATCTGAAGAACACTAGCAGCGATAAAAAAGCAGTGAAGATGGTTCCATGCTTCAGTGATATGCTTATGTCTAGAAAATAACAGACAATATGGATTAATCCACCTGGCTTGTCCTGAAAAACAACAACCCAGAAACAAACAGCTGCCAGGAGAACTGTGAGAAAAAGATAAGGGGAGGCACTGATGCTGAAGGACAACAAATCTGACCTAATAAATAACAGACTAACATTCAAGATTCAGAAACAGCTATTCCATAGGATTTTAAAAACAATTAGGATAGTGGGTTTAATTAATTGTTTCCTGCCAATGACTTCCAATATGACGTCCAGGGGAGGAAGGATATGAATGAATGCCTCTTCAGAACCTGCATTCATTTATGCAGTCGAGTGACATAGGTCAATTAAACATTTTATTCTAAAGCAGAGTTAAAATGAGACATGTAATTCCCCAAAAGACCACTTAAGGAAGCTGTTTTTTGTGGCTCCCAACTCTGCCAGACCAGCAGCACCATGCTCAGCAATAAGAGACGGGGCGTGGGACACAAACACTGAACTACCAAGAGATGAGCAAAGACGCAAAGTGCAGCAAGAAGATGGCTAGATAAATGGTCACTTCGACATGACTTTTATTTTTGTTGAGGAAACTTCGTGGATAGCGTAAAGCTCAATGCATGGGAGTTTCATGGCAAACAAACATTTATTGCAGAACCCTGTAGGGAAGTTGCTGACACCGCAGAAGTAAGAAACTATTTCAGTCTTATTTCACCAAGCTTTTGTCCATTTCCCAAATGAGATTTCCTATAAATATTCATTTCCAGGAGCTTAAAGGCAGAAGAGCTATCAGATTGCCCAGTGTAACCTAATATATATCACAAGTCGTAACTATCTTGTCTTTTCAGAATACTACAGTAACATACAACCTTTGTAAAGGGAAGAACAGTCACTAGAAATTTCAGCATGCACCTTCAGAACAGTCTTTAAAAGTGCAAATCTCTCTTCAATGCTTCCTTTCACTACATTGCTGACTCCCTGTTCTTGATAAGGAATCTCCTCCTTCTGAGATCTACTCTTTTCAACTTTTCAAGGGATTGATTTTTTTTTCCCATTTTTTATTCTTGCAATCTCTCCTTTCTGAGATGAAGAATCAAAGTGCTGAAATATTATACAAAACAATGGCAGAGAGCAAGTACCAACCTAAAACTGGCAAAAATTTTGCTCTTAGCCTCTCAGCAAAGTTCTGGCAGTCCAGAAAAGTTTGAAATACGCTGCAGAAAACTGCAGAGAGTTTACACTGATCTGATCAGTGACTTTCTGCAAAGTCCAAGGCTAGAAAGAGGTGCTAATTTAAAAGGGGACTTTTAGGTTTTGGACTGTTTGGGAAGGCAACCAGTATTTACAAGAACCTTTCAAAAGATACACTTGGACTTTGAAATCCAGGTACAACTCAAAGAAAAAGAAATTCCAAACAAAAGGGGGAATCTGAAAAGACTAACAAGGTGATTTTGAAAACCTTTTAAGGTCCTCAGAAGTCCCTCTGGTCTTTGACACTATGGCCAGTGATGCTAGATATATGCAAACAGTAATGGGTTCCAGGCCTGCAGTAGCAGTGCTCACTCAGAATAGAATAAAATTACAGCTTACTTAGGAACTCAGAATTGAGAAAATCTCTGACTCTTTGGCAAAGAAAAGCATCAGGAAAGCAGAGGGATGGAGAAGGAAAGGTTGTGAGGAATAAGAAAATTATACTGTTCAGACAAATTACACAATATAGGAGGGAAGAGGGGCAGAAGGAGAAGAGCAGCGGAAGGATCAGAAAGCAAGTTTAAGAACACATGGATATGGTACAAGTCAGAGCATGTGACAACTGGTACCTTCAAGGAACCTGGTCCATATATTATTATCCATGGAGAAGCGTCCTTGCCACTGCAGTTAGTTTTCACCAATACATCAACGCATTCGCTGATGGACTGGCACATGTATGTGACAGTCTTCAAAATGAAATTTAATATCCTCCTGTCCCCGCTGGAAACCTCACCTTCCTCCTCAGTCCCTGCTAGTGTAGCCAGTTGGGGCTGGAAAGATGCCATATGTGATCATCTCCTGTATTCCAGATTTCCCTGTCGATGCTGCAAACGAAACCTCAGGCACGATAATACAAGAGTTAACGCACACCAGGGCTGCTATGCCAGCTCAAGCTCGTTACATTTTTCTGACTCTGTGGTGGTTTAAGTTTTCCTTCTCTCCTTCCCCCTCCACTGATCAAGGACACACATGGCTACCCAAAAGCAGCAAAGCCTTTCTACCAAAATTACTCTCCTTTAGTAACAAGACCGCAAAAGACTGAAACACACAACACTGTCTGCCACCACCCTATTCTAGCTGATTGTCTTTTAACAGCTACAATAAAGTTGTGCAAAGAAATAATATTCCACATCCTCGACTCTCCCGGGCAGAACATGGACAATCCCAAAGGAAAGTGTGCCTTAGCTGAATCTGCTACTTTATGAGTAAAACAGGAAGTTCAGTCCCCTTTTATTGTACCTTTTTATTTTTTGAAAGGCTGCCCAAACAGTTCCAAGTTGAGTTGAAGCAAAGTTATTGATGTCAAGAAGCCAAGATCTTTCGCCATGGTTTGCTGAATGAGGAAGGAAGAAAACTGTTTGTACTCAGCTGTCCTCTGCTTCTCCAGGCTAGCTTTGAGCCAAAGAAGCAGGAAGAGGAGAAAGATGAATAAGTGAAAAGGGATAATGTTTATCTTTTAACAAAATCACAATGTTCTGCTCCCAGGTCTAGCAGCCAAGACTCGCTGTTGCATCTTTAAGACAGATAGTCTCTTCTCTGAGAGACGACAGGCTAATTATAGTGCTCCTGCCAGAGGGAACTCACACATGCAAACCATTATGTAAAATATAATTTTTTTCTTTAAGAATGCTCAAGATCATTAGACATGGTTTTTTCAATGCTAGAAAATCAAGCCAAAAATGAAAATAAACAGTTTCAAGTATTTGCAACATAATTCCCTCATGCATTTATGGAAATATAGTAAAAAGCGCCTTAAAAATGTGGTTTGACATTTCATGCTGCTCTGTTTTTCTGTTTTTCCAGTTCTAAACATTTGCCCTCTTGTCCTGTATCATTTCAGCGTCACTGCAGTCTGGAATAGATGGTGGTGGCAGCCTTTGTCATTTCTACAGAACTTTTCAGGCTTCAACTAATAGGTGACAGAAAGCATCCCAAGGATTTGTTGCAAATCATACAAACGCTTTATAAATTCCATTCCGTATAAAACAAATGCAAAAGTGCAAACATGATAGAACCCTTCACCAAGATAACTGCATGTACAGCACTGCTTCCCTAATGATGCGCTTTGGTAAATTCAGGCTAAAGTGATGATCTACCTCATTTAACAGCTAAACATGTCAACTCAAAGTCGGCACAGTAGTTATATGAGATTATTAGTTGTATACAGATGTCTACATAAAATTTGCGTTTAAAAGGGAAAGTCTTTTGGCATACAGTATCCTAAAGCTGAGGAGGGATATACGTATGTATGTACGTATGTGTGTGTGTGTGTGTGTGTATACATACATTTATATACATACACATACATCTATGTATTTAGCATGGGCCATAAAAGTATTAGTAGGAACAAATGGGACCACTCCTTTGCTCTACCTTAACTACACTTCACCAAGAGGTAAAATTACTATTTCTATTCATTTTGCATACAAATATAATGTTTCCTACCATCATACTGTCTTTGTTAGCTGTTCAGTACTGGTGCAAGTCCATGGGAATATCACTGCTTCCAGCAAGCAAGCCTTCCACTGCCACTGCCCAACTATTATTCAACAAACACCACCAATGGCCTCCTGGCCAATTAAACAGTTTCAGGGCTGAAGCTATTTCAGGTGGAAATACCACCACTTTTTGTGAACTCTCCTCCCTCCAGGAGTTTAATATACTATGATCTTCAGGAGCCACCACTGCTTTAAGATGAATATGGAAAGAATTCACCAAGTTTGGCTGTGATGATATGAAATGGCTTCGTCTCTGTTTTAAGAAAATTGAATTGAACCTTTGAAAATTGAAGAATTGAACCTTTTCCTATCTAAACTAGTAGGTATTTTAACAGTTTGATCAGGTTAATAAAGCAAAGGACTATTAAAAGCCCAAACACCATGGCCTAATGGATTAAGCAAGCAACCGCATGCCAGAAATTCTTGAGATTTAATCCAGACTCTCCTAGTGCTCACCTTCTTGTTCCATAAAATTGAGATAATATTTATTCTCTACTTCATGAGGGTGTTGTGAGAGTGAGTAAATGTTTGGACAGCTCTTCAAAAGGTCAGCTTTAACCAGGCACCTGCTTTTTACTGAGGTAAACTGTTTCCTTGGATTCCCATTATATGATCGTGGCCCCGGTCTCCAAAGCCTCTTTAGGTCAGCTCATAATAAACACTCACATGTGTAAAGTTGGGCACGCACTAAGTATTTTCTGATTTGGGGCTTAAGAATGATTTCGCTTGAAACTCATTATATATTTAAATTATCCCCCCACCACAAGAATAATGCAGAAAACAAAAGTGCTAAGAAACTTTTAACTTATTGCCATTCTTAAGGCATAACATCTTAAGGTACAACAACTTCTAACATGTTGATAATATCAGTCAATTTTCAAAGTGTCATTTAATAACTGAATTGCATAAGAACATAAAGCAGAATAACCATTTCTATTAATAGAAAATGTTTTAAAAACACTTTCTTCTAGATGCAATTGATCTATTCTAGAGTAACTGATGCTCCACTAACGTTTAAAATAAAAGCTGTAAAATCCCGTGTTTTATTAGATAGGCAGTTCCACCGACTCTGCACATTGTATAATCCCATCAGTGGTTAGTTCTCAACAAACAGGTCACACATACGGAAAAAAGATCCTAGAACAAGGCGGGAGGCAAAAAGAGGTTAAATCAGGTACAAGCAGGTTTCTCCTCAGTTTTAACTCATACGTGATGACATAAAACCCAGAAAAAACAGCTCCGGCTTGAAAATGATTTAAATTTGCCAGCTCCAGCCATTTTGGGAAGCGTGCCAGGCTTAATTTGGATTTAGGCTTTTCGAAGTTTGCACAGCTCTAACTTTAACGTGCTGCAGCCTAAAGAGCGCGCTGGGGAAGAGACACACAAATACGCCACATAATTCAACACAAGTGACAGTCTGTTCTCGCAGGGCACCCCAGCGCAGCGTCAAAATGTTTTAGTTGTTTCGTTCCAGAAGATGGTGGTGCCGACTACAGCCATCCACGCTAGAAATGTCTTCTGTACCGATCGAACGCCGCGCGAGGATAACGCTCGCAAGAGGGACTAGGACTTGTTTTCCAGGAGGGAATATTTTCAGAGTCGAGCTTGTAATTTGTATTTGCCAATCTCCAAATTCAACAATTTTGCAGCCTCTATAAACTTTCAGATGGAAAGATCCAGTATTTGGAATAAATAATGTCTAAGCTTCGCCTTCATTACAGGGCATTTTCTGTCCGAAGAGTGCTATATCCTGGCTCCTGAAACACACAGAACCCCTTTGTAGTCGAGCTATCTCACTACACTATTCCAAGCGTGTAGCTAACGAGGTCAGTATTAATAGTACCATAGAAGGATTGGGGGGGGGGGGGGGGAGAAAAAAAGAAAATATCCTGACAAGCATCGATTGGGAACGCCAATAGCTCTCTCAGGATCCCGCCTGCAATTTGAAGGCATTTTTTATTTTAATATGTAAAAAATGAACTTTTGTACCTGCTGAAAAATCATAACATTGAAACATAAGTACATTTATCTTTTAACTATTTTTCCAGCCCTTTTCCAAAAATCTGCTGGTTATTAAAACATTGCTGTGTAAATAAAAATGTTCTGCTTTATAACTTGCCTGCCCTTTTCCCTGCTTGCCCATACAATGCGGTCATTGTTTGCTAGATTACACATTCTCATAGCAGCAGACTTTGATGTCACTAACCAAGTGCGATGACTTCATTATAGGTATACAGTAGCCAAACACAGGACGATTGTGTGACAATTTTACCAGCCTACACAACAGATATCCAGCGCCTGCACCACAACCCAGCAGAAGCTTTGGAGCAGGTCTCTTCCCCATCATGGACACAGAGCAAATACGCAGACCACATTCGGTTGGTATTGCGCAAGAATAGTAGTTATAACTACACCGTGTTTCATCAGAGGATCTCAAAGCCCTGTTTAACCTTGATCCTCCCAATGGCATTAAGGAACATAAAAGATATTCTTGCAGGAAAGCAAGATGGAAAAAATCATTTGTTTGCACTCTGCTTGTCGACAGCAGCCATGAACCATGAAGCTGTAGCTCGTACAAACCGGAGCTAAGCATTAGTGGTAACTGCAGCACGCAGTAAGACTGGGCAAGCTCATATACTGCTGAAGCCTACAAATTGAGAAACTACAATATTATTATTATTATTATTATTATTATTATTAAGCATCTTATAATATGATGCTTCAGGTGCTGAATGCTGTTGAAGGGTATCTAACATGATGGAGCTGTGAGTTTCTTAGATGACTGCATTATCTATACTTTAACTGACATTTAAGATTGATTTATTTCTAAAACACAATTGACCACCCAAAGTTCTGGAGTGGAAAGAGACCTTTTTTCTAGAAGAAACAGCACATGGTAATACCATGAAGACCCGAGCATCTGGCAGCTCTGACGGCCAGGGTTTAAGACTTCGGTTTTCAGAGCAACCTATGACACGAAGGCCAAGACTTGACTTCAAGTTAAACAGTCTCAGGGAATATTCCTGGGCCCTAGAAGTCACCTATATAGTTAAATTGCTAGAATGGCCCCTGAAATGCTTTTAGCCTGGGCCACCCAGCGTTCTCCCAGCCAGTGCTGGGACACAGCAGGGGCCAGAAACCATTCTCAGGAGGCTGCTTGGAGACAGCCACCCTATTTTGGAGGATGAGAAAATTGAATAATATGGACATGGGCCATTCCGTGCTTGTTAGGCTTGGTGTCAGAGAGCACAGACACATTTAATCTACTAGTAGAGACACAGCTTTCTGCAGTCAGCTCCCTAGGCTCCTTTGCAAACCTCAGCCCAGATAACTGGAAAAGTGTCTGAACTGCAAATTTAATCATTGCCACACAAGTGAGGATCCTTTCCAACTTAAAAGCTATTATTACAATGTCCACACGAGAAATACGCTTTGTTGAGGAAGTGGAGTAAGAGGCAAAACAGGTATCTTTGTGTTGCCATGAAGGCTGTGTTTATATGCTGATAAGGTCTTGTCTGACTAACGAGGAGAAAAAAAGCCCTCCCTTCCAGAAACCCTAACTAACTTTATCTGACAGAGCCTCTCAGAGAAGCAGTGTCCTTGTATATTAGAATGGGCAGTCTGCCATTTTGAGCTTAATTGCCCACAAGGAAGAAGACATAATATTACAGTTAATATCTGAAAACGTCATAATTTGCTTTTTGCTCGTGATTCTATCTGACAAAAACAAGTAGGTTGGGAAAAAGAAACAAGGTAAGGTGTGCATGGCTGCCATCATCTCGTTAACTCTTTCTTGGCAGAAATGTTTTGATTCAGATCAAACGATCGTAAGGCAGATAAAAGAGAAGAGCAATAAAAACATTAGTCTGAGAAATCCGTTCCTCGGGACGAGGCAGAATAGTTCAAGGCAGCAGAGTTTGGAGAGCAGATGAATAGCAGAAAAGTCCAGAGATATGAAACGATGATTAGGTGAAGGCAATCAGGGATCTCCTATTTAGCTTCCTGTGTAAGAGAAGGCACTCAGGAAAACGCATAAATAAATAATGAAACTTAATCCTACCATTGAGACTAACACCTTAACGCAGCTATTTATATGGAAACTTAAATCAGGTACAGTTTCATTACAGGACAGCCTCTTCCTGTGAAGGGTAACTTAGAGAAATATGGCAATAATAGTGATTGCACTAGAGTTTTAGTTCTTATTTGTTCCGTTCCGTCTTGAGTACTGCTTGTGACATCCTCTACACTTCATTGCTCTAATTAGATCCCGCATTTGAGCATCTCAAATATATGGGACAACAGAGATCCAACCCGAAGCCCAAATAACCCATTCAGACATGACAGAGTCCCTAAAGAGGAACAGACAAAAAGAAGGGAAAAGGCAGAAAGGTCAAAGATGATGCTAATGAGATCACGAGACGAGGAAAATTGCAATGAACAAGCAAGCTTTCTGGAGCTGGACAGCCAGATAAATTCTCTCTTCAGCCTCTGGAAGAGCCTACTGAACTTTTCCATATTTGGACTTCTTGTTGTTTTTTTTTTTAACATACACATCACATACCTGGCTAAATTATGTATTTGGGGTATGTGTGTAATGTATTGAATATTTTGGTTTAAGCAGTAATTCGCAACAGGCAATGCATTTCTGGACGATTATAACATGTCTCTGGTGCTGTTTTAAGGCATGGAGCCAAAAGACTGGATGACTTAAACTACCCGAGATGTGCCATAATCCCCCGGAAATGCTCTGGATTGTCTTACAGCAATTATACAATGTGAAATTTATATTATGCATATAAATAAGAATAGTTACGTCTATGTATTTAGTAAGCCTCAGCATAGCCCATATAGAGCAAACCTATTCAAACCTAACAACTGCCACCTCTACAGTTCTGCTTCACCTTCTCCAAGATGCAAAAGGGTGGCTTTCGCATCAAAATCCACGGATGTGTTCATATCCTATTTGTCCTGATTTATTTAGCTGCTTTTGATATGGTCAGCTGCATATCCTTCAACCACAGCGTCCCTTAGCAGTCGTGACCTTCTCCTCTCCTCACCTTTCTTTCCTCTGGCCATCCCTTCAGCATCTCCCTTTAAGAGACCTACTTCAGCCCTTTCCTCTGGGGCCTACAGTAATTTGGCCTTCATCCCCTCACCTTCTGTATTATTTTTAGGTAATTTCTGTGACAGCTTGGCCAAATGACATGTGCACCAATAGCTCTTACATCTGCCTTTGGATTGCTCTCTCATCTTCTCTATCTAAACCTGCCTCTCCAACTTTGTCCTCGGCAACTCCACCTAAATATTTGACATTTTAATCCACTTAACACATCTCAGACTGGACCTGCATTGATACAGCGCTTAGCCCAGTGAGGTTGCAAATTCCAATTAAGAGCCTTCAGGCATTATTTTAACAGACATAAAAAATGATAGAAATCTCCAACTGTATCAAGAAGTTTCACATCCATCAGTTACTTGAAATTTCAGGGTGCCATGTTTTTCTGTAGATGGGTATTTACTTTGCGAGTAAGTATCTGTCTGTTCATAACATGGAATTTGAATCTTATGAACCATACATTTAAAATGCCATTCTTTTCCTATGTAATTCTTGACACATGCCCTTTTTAAAGGGATAGGATATAACAACACGTTGTATTGCTTCTGCCTCGTTGTATTGCTTCTGCCTCTGTTAAATATTTTAAAAATAAACTTTAAAATCATTTAAAAATAAACCTTAAAGATCTTATGGTATATTTAGAAACATAAAATATTCTATGTAGAGGTTTCAAATACTTACTATGAATGTGAGATGTAAAAAGCCAACAGAAAGATCAGCTTTTAGCTTAAAATATTCTTACCAGCTACTGTTATGAGATCTCGCATAGCTACAAGTGAAAGGGATGGAAAAAATCCTTCTTGTTTCTTTTCTTTTGTTTATTTAATACATCTGAGAACATTTTTGAAAGAGTACGTTTCAGGTTTTCCCTTGAACTTTATCTGTATTTGTATATTTTACTCATCAACAGGGAAAGAAAATATATTTACATAAGTAATAAAATGTGATTATAAAACTGGTAAGGAAATTCAGAGGCATAGGGGCTATCAAAAACCACTTTTAAGATGACTAATAAGTACTGAGACATTCAACAATAGAGTAAGCTGAAAATAAGATTCTGAATAGAAAGCTGGCATGAATTATTAATATTTTAGGCCTAATCAAACAAACATATATCTTGTACTCCATCTAACAATCCTATGATTAAGTCATTACAGTGCTGCCTAACTCATTGCCTTCTGCATGAATTAAACAGTAATATATCTCAAACTCTTTGCTGCTTATTCAGGGCGCATTCATCTCAATTAACTTTCTTCACTTTAGACTGTAGACATCTCAGCCTGAGCTGGTCGACCCTGCCTCCATTTACAATCAGTCCAGGGAAATATGCCTTTTAGAAGGAGATGCATCTCTGAAAGTGCCTTCTTCTGTATGTCTATGTTTGGTAAGATGTATTCCCAATCTCACTGTCTGGAAAATCGGAACTCCTTTATTTTAACCCTATAAAGCTATACAATTCATTTTATCTTATATGTCATTTTAACCATGTAAGCCGTACGAAGTGGAGCTTTCTGAAAAAAAGAGTGGCTAATTGTGTACATTATCACCAAATGGTAAATTATTAGGGGCTTCCTTTAATTACCAAGCCAGCCATCAAGCAAACCAGACTGTTAATTGAAACTCTTGAAACTGCTTTTCTTTAATGGCTGCAAAGTTGTGTAAACAACATTCTTGAACTAAAAGCCTTGTCATACAAACAACCCTTCCAAAATACTGCAGCTTAACGATAGAAGCTCTCAATATGAAAGAAGAGAGCACAAATCTCCTTCTACAAACAGGAGAAATTAAGTTCCCAAAGTATAACTGTTCTGAACTCACACACCTTACAGACTGGAAAGCAGACTGTTCAGAAAAGCAGATACCATGTACTCATGGGTAGGATGACAAAAACAATACGTTTATAAAGTCTGGGGCTATATTGAGCATGCAGAGAACTGCTGCTCTGGCTCCTTAGACCAGGCAACAATATACTCAAGTTGCGGCACCAGATTGCATCCTCTGTTACCAAAGTGCATCCTCCAGTACTTTGTTTTCCCCGTATCTTGTTGGTCTTTTTAAATGCATTTAACAGCCTCAGCAGCACCCTCTTATAACACGAGTCAACTGGTACAGCTGCAGCCATCTGCAGTCCCTGTTGAGCAAGAGCACGTGGGTGGCCCCGGAGCCTGGCCCGGTTTAGCACACTCAACGCTGCACAGCTTGGGGATGTGTTTGCAGATCAGCTCTCATGCCTCTTCAGAATAAGCAACACACCTTGTAGCTCGGAAAATGCCATTTTCGGAATCCTCCTCTGACAGTCCTAGACTTGGTATTAGCATTTAGAGAGCCAAAATTAATTTGGGTACACAGCAGAGAAAGAATGAGTTTCAGACAGAATCCTGCATTAATATTATTATTATTATTATTATTATTATTATTATTATTATTCCTCCCACTTTTCTGGGAAAGGCAGACAGAGAATATACATTCGATTAACCAAGCCCGGGTCTAGAAAAGCGTACAACTAAGTGTTAATGCCTTTTAGTTTAGTTTAGAAAGAAAGGACAAGCAGATAACCAAATTGGTTCTGAAATACTTCATCCAGAAAAGATATCTCAAAAATGACCTTGAAGCTATGAAACAACTGTTTACCAAGTCTTGTTCTGCTTTGTTATGAACATTTTAAATCAGCGCTAAATTAAGAAATACGCCTCAACAAGGAGCAGGCCATAAGATACGTTATCAGGGTGTAACGAAGCAACAGGCATATCCAGCCACCGGGAACAACAGCCGCTTACGAAACTCCCTCCGAAAAACACAGCAGAGGTTTTCGGTTTCGTAAAGGTTCGCCTCTGACTGATCTTTCTGAAGCACGAATTCCTGGCAGGAGGACTGACTAAACGCTTAGTTGACCATGGATCACCGGCAGTGAAGCCCTATTATATTTTATGCTGCCTCTATAGAATCTACGTGATTAATCTGAATTATGCCCGGGACACACGAGTGAGTCAGAATTTACTGCCTACGTGCAAAACATGGCAAGCAGGAAACGACAGCAACCCGAGCCTTTTGCATATTGCTTGAATTTCAGTCTTCATAAAAACTTACTGTTCTGAAAGGGGAAGATCAGCTTAACTGCATTCTGACACCAGATGATGACAGACTAGCTGGGCTTCCGGTAAAGTCCTATCAACACTTTGGTGGTTGGCAGCAGAGCTCCTGTGATCAATTAGGTTAATTAAAACTGTATGACATGCAGGCTTCATGTGCAACTCCTAACACGGTTAGGATGGAGGCAAATGTGTTACAGCACGATTTCAACTATAATGGGTGTATCCAGAAAGCCTTTTGAACCTAGGCCAGAGCCAGGGTTAATAACTGAATTTCCACACTCTTCGGATACAAGTCTGTAGGCAGATGTGGACCTTGGATGAATTGAGAGTATGATGAAAAGGTAGAAAACTCGAGTTTATGCAGTCCTTAAGCATGACCTAGCCAACACCATACTTCACAGAATCACAGAATCATTGAGGTTGGAAGGGACCTCTGGAGATTGGCTAGACCAATCCACTGCTCCAAGCAGGGTCACCTAGAGCAGGTTGCTCAGGACTGTGTCCAGTTGGTTTTTGAATATCTCCAAGGATGGAGACTCCACAGTCTCTCTGAGCAACCTGTTCCAGTGTGACGACCCTACAGTAAAAAAGGTTTTTTTATATATTTAAGTGGAATTTCCTGTATTTCAGTTTGTGCCCACTGCCTCTTGTCTTTTTGCTGGGCACAACTGAGAACAGCCTGACCCTATCTTCTTTACACCCTCCCATCAGGTATTTATACATAAGACTCCCTCTACCCTTCCCCTCCCACGCCCCAACCCTACCCCAGCCTTTTCTTCTCCAGGCTAAACAGTTCCGGCTCTCTCAACCTCTCCTTGTATGAGAGATGCTCCAGTGCCTTCTTCATCTTCGTGGCCCTTCACTGGTCTCACTTTAGTATGTCCATGTCCCTCTCTTACTGGAGAACCCAGAACTGGACCCAGCACTCCAGATGGGTCTCACCAGTGCTGAGAATAGAGGGGAAGGATCACCTCCCGCGACCTGCGGGCAACGCTCTTCCTAATGCAGCCCAGGATGCTGCTGGCCTTCTTTCCCACCAGGGCATATTGCTGAGCCATGTGCAACTTGGTGTCCACCAGGAACCCCAGGTACTTTTTTACAGAGCTGCTTTTTCATCTGCTTCCCTATGGGAAGACCTCACATGACAGGCAGCAATGGAGTCCAAGATAGGTTGAAAGCCTGAATATAAGCCACCTTGAGGACAGTATTATGCCACATCAACCAGGTGTCTCTGGCCAAAACAAAGAAATGAATAGAACATGGGTCAGAGAGTGCACCGTGCTTCAGATTTCTCTGACAAACTACCTGTCAGCACAACCACAGTCACCACACAACAGGAACAGTATTTCCAAGACAGCAAGAAAGGGCAGCAAGCTCCTCATGATAAATATATAAAAGAAGAAAGAAAACGGAAATTTGCAAGCATGAGAACTAGGCTAAATGCAAAATTCTGGTCCAAATATCTCTGAACTTGTGGAAACTTCAGAAGTAGAGTGAGTGAAACAGTATGACTCACCTGTCACTCAAACTAACACTTAAACCCAACTGCTCAAGGATTTGAAGAAAGAAGGGTTTCCTACACAGAGCCAAACTTGCAGAAAGAACCAAACTTGAACAGTGCATCAAATGGAAAATTCCTCTGAATATGGAGGAAATTGGGTTCCACAGTTCAGAAGTTCTGGCAAGCAGAAAGTATAAAAGTGAGGTTAAAAGCAAGTATGCGAGGAGAGAGGTGTCCAGCCCACGATGGGAAGTCTAGGAGTGGAAACAGACGTGTTATCCCTAAGCTAATGCAGATCTGCAATGATGGTACATACACAGTATGTATATGAAATCATATATAGTGAGCTCATACCTAGCATGAAGAAAGAGGTTTCCTTCATGTCACGATCAGGATCTTTGTTATTTCATTTTGATCTTGGTAAGTTATGCTAAAGATGAAGCAATATATATTACATATGTTACATTAACTTGGCTTTCTTGGTTCAAGGTTGAGTCTTCATATTCATTAAAAATATCTCTTGCTAATTTATCTTCACTTAAATTACTGCTTTATGACAATTATGATTATTTATTTCAATGCTGTAGTGCTGAGGACTCCCAGTCCCTGACCCTACTGCGTAAGGTCCAGGAGAAATACTAAACAAAATAAAACTTCTCCCTGAGAAGTTTGCAATCTGCATGTAAGAGCAAAAGATACACATAGAAAAGATAGGGAATGCAACAGGAAAAATGTTCACTAATATGACTGGTATTGACAGACTGGAAATCTAATTACTGACAAGAATTGTGTCAGTATCCTGGAAAAAGGAGCATTTTAAAGGCAATATTTGAAGGACGGTAAGACAGTTTTGTAGACATAAGAGTTCTTTGCAAGCAAGAGGGGCTGAACAGCTGAACAAGAGAAAGCATAAAGATTCTTGGTCTTTTTTTTTTTTTTTTTTTTTGGTAAAGTAATGTAAGTGGACAAGCAAACTCCATATGCTGCAATAACAAGGATAAAATGTCGCAAAGCTATGCAATCCTGTTTCCCCATTATAACAAAATAATTCTATACTTAGATTTTCTTTTTCTCATGTGTAAGGGAGGGTTTGTGTGTGGAAGGGAACAGGTCCCTATTAATTTGGTGCACTCCCATCATTGCCACAAAGTTTGGTGCATGTAGGCTTTACAGACTTTTTGTGACAGTTAAAGGCATTTATCAATGGAAGGATGACGGACTACTTTCAGGAAGTACATCCTTAACAACTTATCATGTCTTAAAGAAGTCATGGTCACCATACTACATACAATAAACAGGTGTTTGAGTCCCTCTTCCTCCACCCCAAATTTCCTTAGAGGTGATTAGCATAGAAGAAAGAATAAAGTTTAAACTAGGCGATCATCTTGTTACCCCTTCTGGTACAGGAACATCTACCATTTTTCAGGAGTGCAGCACGCGATTGCTGACGATGGAGTTTAACATTGTTTAAAAAAGCTTTTTAGATCTACCTGCGCAATCTGTCTAGATGGCTGCAGAAAAGATTTAGGCAAACACAGAGTATAAATACATGTAGGTGCTTAGTATATTCAGCTATCACGCGTATTCATAAAAATAATGTATGATACTGGAAAATAATACTGAACCAAAGCGTTAATGCAGTCTTCCACATGCCAAAAGCTTGTATGGGTATATACATAAAGAATGTACGTAGTCAGAGAGAGACACTAACATCTTGTAATGCAATATGTTTCTGCTATACTTACTCCAGACTTCCTAACAGCTGCATATTTTAATATACATAAACCCATACTTGAAAAATAATAAAATGTATTAGTTTTCCACATTAGGCATTTATGACCTAATTTAGGAGAGTATTACATCTTTATAACTTTTAAAAGACCCATTTTGATAAAACATCCCCATAAACAGACTGAGAAAATCAGGGTAACAAGCATCTGTTACTGTGTTGTTTTCTTAACAGGGTAATAAAATAATAACACATTTTTATAACTTTTCACAACAATATAAAGCATTAAAATTGAAACTGATATTGAAAAATGTTCTCATGGTCCTTTTTATTTTATTTTTCCACTATGTAAAGTTACAGTACTTACCAGATTAATATTAATATATCTTAATTATGTTGACACAATGGAAATTTGCCAAAGACAGTCAAAGAATGGAAATAACTTGTTATTTCCACTAGTCTAATTAGGTGGTGTATTTAGGCCATTTTATTCACAATATATGAGTAATATGCATATTTATAAAGAACATACGGAGACACTGTATACAGAAAGGATGAGCCAAATTTTCTGAGGGTTTAAAAAAAGGTTATCCCATTGAATTTTAACAGCAAGACTGATTTTTACTGGTCTATCTGTTCCAATAACTAATTATTAAACTTACATTAAAAAAATGACAATTACATAGGCAATAGCTTCTTCTCAAAAGCTTATGTTATTTTTTAGCAGAAAGATCAGACTATGTTTTGCAACACAAAAATGATGAATAGGTATTGACCATTATAACTCTGAAGCAAAACCACTATATTTAAAAAGGCATGTTATCACAAATTTTGCTAATTATTTCCTCTGAAACTGTACACCTGAACATCAGGAATTCAAACTGGGTAAGCCCCTGACCTGCACTCAAAGTGGATTTGCAGATCTACGCTACTGAAGCACCAAGAAGTTCTACTGCATTACTTTAAAGTATGATTCATAGCTCGTAGGGCTAGAAAGGACCTTTAACAAGGACCAATCTAACTTGTCTGCGTAACACAGCCCACACAGGTTTCTTGAATCAGTTCTCCACATCCAAAAGCTGCGGTTGAACCGGAGCATAGCTTTTACAGAAACATCTCATCTTGATTTTAAAGTTTCCAGTCATGGACCATCTGTCACAACCATTGGTTAAGTTATTTCAGCACTTAGTTACGTTGTTAAAAATATATGCCTTATTTGTCTAGCTTGAATTTGTCTAGCTTAAATGTCAACCTGGATACTGGGAGAAGGACTGTTCTCGCCTAACCTAGGGCTCTACGTTGTCAATATATACATACGTCATTCTGTCAAGGTAGAGAAATATGCACTTCTCGAGCATGGATCATTTGACCCATTTTAAACATCTACCTTAGGAAGAGAGAAATTACAGGCCAGAAGTGCCTATTCCTCTCCATTGACTAGAAAGGAAATCTAGGCAATGAGCTCAGATACATATGTCTGTATCTGGCCAGAGGAATCCCACCCTGGATATTGTTATAACTCCAAATGCTAGGACTGAAAAACCCTACAACATGAGATTTCTGGTTCCTCCGTGGATCCTTGAAGACCGACTACACAACACTTTATTCATTTTGATAAGCTACATAGACTAAGCACCTTGTGGATCTCCATGTCGCGATTTTCTGATCTTTCACACATTTCTCCCAGATCCTTGAGCCCTCTCCAATGTGCCAAGATCCTTACTGAAACATGAACACCCAAACTGGAACAGTGCTTCAGCTGTGCTTGCACTGTCACAGCAGAACACTCTGGCGTGTGATGCTCCCCTGCTCGTCTGTCTAAGGACTACACTGAGCCTTTTCAGCTACAGCACTGTATTGGCCCCGTCACGTTCAACTGATTACTCAAGGCTCCAAGATACACTTTTAAATCACTGCTTTGCAAGGTACAGTCCCAGGGCCAGTAAATAAAGCCCATTTTCTTAATTCACAGATGAAATAGTGAACATCTGGCTCTTCTGGAATGAAAATAGCTTTCTTGCACTTCATTTATTAAACAGCAACTCAGTAACTCTCTGTCACTAACCTGTCCTCTTCATTACTTTATAGTCCCCAATTAGCTTTCTTTTAAAATATTTGACAAGGAAACTAGACCCTAAATAAACTATGCTTGTAGAACTGGAAACTTTAAGAGTTTGCAGTGTAAATGTTCCAAACCTGCAATGTACACTATAGATGCAGAGCTCTAGCCACTAAGTCTATGTCCATATTGTGAAATAAAGCAACATCAGGGACTGCTCTCAGGTCAAGCAGCAAAACCTAATTGCCCTCACACATAACCCCAGGTCTCTTCTGCCCCTTGAAAAGGTGTCCAAAGGTCCTAAGACAGAATTATTGTCCCATGTGCCATTCAAAGTATCTACAATGATGTGAGGGCTGCGTCATACCCAACCAGAGTCATGTCTTCACAGCATGAAACAGAGAGTATGTGTTGAATGCAAACGGTGTTTGCATGCGCAAAGCCTCCTGGGGTGGTGTTGAAGGACTACACAGATGGGGATATCCAAACCTGGATGTCCTGGGTTTGTCCCTCTGGGAACGCTCCCTGCTACACCCTCTTTTCTTCTGACATCAGGTAAGCGCGCGCTAACTGGCACAAGTTGGGAGTATCCTAACTATTAAGTAGTACAGACTGCCAGTGGTCTAGTGCTTGAGTTCACAGCCAGGCCCTATATATTTAGCAGCTTACCTGTTGACAAAATATCCCTAGCCTGATACAGGTTTACCTATCCAAAAAACCTAGACAAACATATCTACTGATCTCTTTCCTAATTTCTGAAAGCATGCCACTGAGGCAAGTTCCTCTGACTTGATATTACAATGTCAGAGCCTCGTTTACGATGGTGAAAGCCAGAACTTCCCAACACCTAATGCTGTTCTTGAGGTATGCGTCAGAACTGCTAAAGCCATTAGGTTACTGTTGACTACAGGCAGCTGAATACTGCCACATCAGCTTAAAGTAAAATACATTTTTTTTGGAAAAAGACATTATTAGAGACTTTGAACCCCAATTTCTTAAAAATAAAGTTTATGAAGTTGGAAGTGATTTTTTTTTCATGAAAAATAAATATAAAGGGTTGCTTCAGCAACCAAAAGGAAATTGTGCTTTGATGAATTGGGAAGTGTGCAATAAATCATGGGAAGCAAGTAATACTACACATTGTAACCTTTGTTCACAGACATGGCATTAAGTGTTTCTTACCCTATAATACAACCAATAAAGACTCTTGGTGTAATAACTCAGGCCTAGTTACCTTTTCATGCCCCTCTGAGAGCTCTACTGTCAAGCTGTCAGCTCAGGTTGAACTTGGATAAACTGGAATTTTTCATCTCCTGCCTATTCCAGATCTTCCATCTCTATTATTGACCATTTTGAACAGGGTCACCATCAAGGTATATAATATGGCTGCCATCTCCAGCACTGCATGCTCTCTATGTTCTCGTAGTCAGATTACAGCTATGTTTTATCATCTTTTTCCGGATAACAATTCCAGTGGCAAGGAACTGCCTTTCTTACCCTTTGTTCAGATCCTGATCTTGGTGAAGAAGTTACGGAAACACGCCTGCGTCTACCTTTGAGAAAAGCAACATCTTCTTGCTCATATCAAGTCATAAGGCTCCTGCAAAGGTCACGTTCATCACTTTGAACCTCCCTCTCAGCTGTGTGCATTACAAGCTACTTTTCACACATCCTTCATGACCTATCCTCATCCTCTGTATCAGCTCATTTACTATCCACATGTCAGAGTCCAACCTGGATCAGTCCATACATCAATCATCTTTGCCATCCACATACCAAACTTTCAAACCAGCACATCTGCTGCTTTACCTTTTTGGTAGAAACAAGTAAACAGCAGAGCAATTTCATCACCCACCATCACTTCAGTTCTTAAAACTCTTCTCTGCTACGTAAAAATCTTACACCATTGGATAATTTATGTACTGAGACCATGTCCTCACACGCTATCCCCATAACACTCTCCTTTACTTTCCTGTTTATCTTACTAAGATTCTTCTATATATATTGCAGAACCTATTCAGCTTCTGGTTTGTATTTGCATATTACAAATAATAGACAAATACAGCAGAATCCTAGATCTTGACTAATGCTCTTACATTGAAAAGCAGTAAAAATAATAACTTTTTTTTTAAGTTAAATGACAATTGACTTCTGGCATATAACTTGAGGCTCCAGAAAAAGAAAAAACTACGTTCAGGAAATGCCATCATTCCCCTTTAGAAAAAACAATAAAAACAGTACTCATTCAAATATCTCAGCCCTTGCATTCAAACCCACTTGTCACATTTGTTATTTTGGAACTGCTTATAAAATTATGTCCCCAAATTAATATTCCCTTATAATGCGTATGACCTTCAACGTGTGTTCTGAAGAGCAGGGATTAGGAGCAGCTCATTATCAACTTGCTGAGCCATCCAGGTTCTCCCTTTTGTACCTAGTTATCTCAGTTGTACCACCTAAGTATTCCAGTAGTAAATTCTCAACAAAGACGAACGTTATCTATCTAGTAAGCTATTCAATCCCAAGCTTCTCAAAGTGGCAACAAATACTACCTTTCTATCGTACCATATGCTTGGTTTTTTTTTTAACTCCATGCGCAATGGTGAGATTGTTTAAACTTTCTTATTAACAGATGCAGCAAAAGGTGTTTGCTTTTTCTTAGAAGCACCTCATCCACACTCATAATCTACAATATATCTTCTTATGGCAAATTTAAGTATCGTACCTAAACAGCAACTAGCACTGCAGTCCTCTTGATGGTAATTATTTCTAATTTGCCCCTCTCCCCTCAAAAAAGAACCCCCAAACCCAAACTCTTCACCACCGACAAAAGTAACCTAGTGAAATTCATAACGTCTGACTCCCAGGCTGTCTGTACTGCAATAACTCTACGCAGAGACTGCTTGCTTCCAGCAGTTTTATCACCTTTGGCTGTAAAACCAAGACATGGAGATGTCTCGAGAGTTTTATTTTTTCTGTTGTCTCAATTCTTTACCATCAAAAACAGCAACCCTGTCACTGCACCACCGCATTTAGAGCCCTGCCAGAGCCTTGCCATTTGTCCAGCGCAGCTCCGCCAGGCTGGGTACCGGCCCCTTCCTCATCTACCTGTTAAGCTGCTCTTAGCAAATGGAAGCAAATGTTTATCGAGCAATTATTTCTTTTGTGTTTGCACCATGCCAAGCTTAAAAGTTAATACTCTTACTGATTCAGCCACGACTAGCAGTATTAGCATTTAAAGGATGTGAAATCAGAGGCAGAAGATTCATAGCCAGAGCCCTTGACAGAATTATATGAGTATTATACCAATTCCTTCTGTTTTGGTAAAACAGAATACAGAGGTTTTTTTAACCACTCAGGTATAGTCCAGGTCCAACAGTCATTCAGGAATCAAAGTCTGAAAGAAACTTATCATTTTTCATAAACCCCAATTTCATAAACGTTTTCAGGGCTTTGAAGAACAGCTCTCAATCTTGCTGAAAGACAAGTAAGCTACAGTTTAATCCATGTGCGCATTAACTAACATAAATACTTACAGAGACGCTAAGGAGCATTCGCCCACAAAGAATCCCTCCCCATTCCCTCCACTTTAACTAAGCAACATGGAGGCAAGAGTGTAATTTCTACCAAAAAATAACTGAGGAACTTAATCACTGAGGAGGGAAATGAATTTTTCAGGGTGATATAAACTAGGAGCAATAAGGAGGAAAAAGAAAAAAAAAAAGGAGTGGAGCTGTTGGTTTAAAAGCAAGAAAACCGTCCTGACTATGAAACAGTGGATACAAGGGACATAGCTGAAAGCCACTGGTTGAAGTTTAACTGTACACTGGATGTCACAGTCACAATTGTAAATATAGTATTATATACAGCACTAAAAATACAACCGGTACCTGGTTAACTTATTTTAATTTCTAGATTCTGATATTCCTTTCAAGCATTTCCCTACATTTCATCGTTTTTCTCTAGTGCTGTTAACAACCCAATATTGATCCATTGCTGTATCCTATTGAAATTTAAATCTCTTAAGCAACTTCCAAAATTTTCCAGTGAAGCAAAAATTACAAGGTCATAAAAATGATCCTGTCTTGATTTCATCCCATTTTATGCTCAGTGCTAATGCTTTTTGAGGACTCTCATCTATCTTCTCATATTCTGGCACCTACCTTTACAGCATGCACAGATACACAGCTGGCCCTTCCTCAGCTAAGCTATGTAAATGTAGCTCTTTCAATATCCATGTTTATCTTCACAGACAGCAAAAACTAACTGAATCTCAAACCTCAGCCTAGCTCTAGTTTAAACTAATATCTCTCCCCACTAAATCTTTTTTGAAACATTCTGCCTTTCATCCCAGCAGTGGAAATGTGCGCCTTGTCTGCTTCATCAAATCTACTACCAGTGCCTTTAAGATCACCATTACTAACAAAGAACTTCCATAAATTAAATGCCCGCAGAATCCAAGATGCCATGAAGAATTACTTTATATGCAAATAAAAAAATGTTAAAGCCTTTCACATAGCAGAAACGATTTTCTTAGTTTTGCCTATTAATATACATCTAAGTATAGATGTATTTACAAACTATATATGTATTTCTTTGCACATCTGTTTATATCTCTGAAGATACATCTTTACCTCCTACATGCAATAATTTAAAAAAAAATGAATGTTGAGGTAACAAATAAATCAAAATATATGTTATTAATAATACTGAAGGCCTCAATTCAGCATGCACATTAGTCAGACCGAAGGTATAGTTTAAAAATTAGGCATATGATCACTTTGCTGAACTGTGCTTTACACGATCTTGAAGTGAAAGCCAGAAAGCTGGAACAATGCAAACACTCAAGGAAGGGAAGAAACACAAAAAAGCCAAACTGAAATTAGTTGCCTCCAGTCTGGTGCTTAAGTTTGATTCAGCTGGAGAAATATCTGCAAGCACTACCAACCATGCAGCCAGGCTCCTTCAAACAGGTCAACTTTGGAGAAAAGGAGAACTTAGCTGGTGCCCACTTCTGTCTGGACCTTGTTATAGGACTACGTGAATGAGAGAACAGGCAACTAGAACAGGAAAGAACTACAAGAGTTACAGAAAAATACTGCCACTTGCTCCTGGCATTCCCAGATTATTGTCTATTGCTTTCCAGAATTACCCTGTTATTCTAGAGATTTTATTCTCTGGTGTGTATTTTTACTTGCAAAGCGACAAGTCAGTGATCCTAGAGATGTCCAAGGGTAGAGCTTCTGTCCAAGTTCAACTCAGTAGCACACATCTGTCTTGTCTATCATCTTACCTCTAGCGACAGATATAAAATTTAAAATGCAGATCCTGTTCACCGGAAGAAACTCCAAGTTTCATGCAATTTTCTTAAAAACAGATGAATTCCAACTCTAACAGTTATAAGATCCTGAAGTTCTCACAATGTTTCACCTGGACTGCTCACCTCCTGTGCTAAGAAGTAACTGCAACAATTCATGTTGCAGTGTGGAACGGTGTAAGTACATTATGCTGTTGCCTAAAAGCAAACGTATACTAACGCACTCATAAAAAAAAGAAAGCAACAGGGAGATGGACTTTTTATCTAGGTAATGACACGTAAGAAAAAAATATATTACTCTTAAGATTCTTGAATTATCAAGCAGCTACCAGGAATCTCTGTAACATATGCACTACATGGATGTAATGCCACTATCTTAACAAGAATTAACGCAAATTACTTACGATGTGCATGTTCCTGTATCATCCCTTTGTAGAGTATCTTGGAATTCTTAAGTAAGTTGCCTTCTGTTCTAGTATCTGCTCGTAGAGTCACATTTGCTCACCTTACCCGTCAAATACATATTTATGTAGCTGTTATTACATTTCAGATTACCATGAGCAAAATTCCAGAAGGCAGGTTCTCATTTATACTAAGATCCTATAAGCCGTTCAGGAGGCACAAAAGAACATACATTTCATTGAAGAAAAAATGTATTCTTACCCTAGGATCCTTTTACGCCAGTACAACTGTGCGCAAAAAGCCTCTAGTACATATTTGAATTTGGCCATGCATAGCTAGAAAAAATAAATAATTACGCATGGTTTACGAAATCAGCAGTTGCTTTGTTTGATATGAGAGATTCGGTTAATTGTAAGCTTCATAGCCAACTTTTTTCGCCTCACTAACAGAGATTGCCTTTTTTTTTTTTTTGCGAAGAAGAATTTGTTTGGTTACAAGAGATGAAAAGCAATAAAGCAAAATCTAGGACTGTGAGCAACCCTGCTTTAGCAAGCCGCACGTGTTCTTTTTCAGGACTTCCAGCACCACATGCTTGAGAAGGCAGCGACACAGCAGAGCAGCAACCTTTTGCACTGCGGTGCAAACTACATTAGCAGAGTCGTTCCATGCCAGTGTCTCCCACCTCAACAGAGCCACATCTATCCTGCCTCCACGGCTCGCACGCTGCTTGCAACAATTCATGTACTGTGTTGTGTTTTAAGACACTGATGTATGTGCAATCCTAGAATTTTAAATGTCCCCGCAGGATATCAAATACTATCCAGACCATTTGTAAATACTTTCCCAGTGCTCCGCAGAAAATGAGCCAGTTCTTTTCAAAATCGACTTAAATGACATTTTTGGTCTTATCTAAGAATCTCTGTTCTTGTTTAATAAAATCATCTGGGCAACTTGCTGTTTCATCAGCACCGCGAGCTTATGCCTTCATTAATAAATTCTCTTTGAGTGTTAAGATTACCCCCAGTAGAGACAGCTGGGAAACTCTAACATAAAGTCAAGCAGCACGTTTAATGACCAAAGAACTTCTGGAAACTTAGTCCAAAATGATACATCATTGTGTCAGACACTCTTAGGCAATATGCAGTTTGGTCTCCCTCTTCAGAAATACGAAACCCCCTGAAACCGCTACCACAAATTGCGAACCTTTTAAATTACTGCCAAGCCACCTGCTTTTCTCCAGGAAACTTCATAAACCTCCCCAAATTAGTAATGTCATTAAGTAAAGCTTACGGAACCGTTGTTATCCTGATGGAGCATTAGCTGTTTACCGTACGGAAACCAATCGGGATAAATAGACCGCCGTGTATATTGTATGTTCCATTCCAAATCAAATGCTTTAAGATACTCTCAAATTTGCCCTTCTTTTATATTTAACGTCTCTGGGAGAAAACCACGTAACCTTATTCTCAGGATTAACCGCAAGGCAATGCAGAAGCCGCGTTCGGGACGAGCGTACGGGAGAAGATGCTCAGCCCGCTCGCTCGTCCTCGAGCGACGCTAACGGCTGCGCAAACCGGCAGCGCAGCCCGGCGTTCCGGGCCGGCGCCACGCGGAGCGCCGTGCCATCGCCTCTCGGGGCAATTTATCCCGCGCGATGATTTAGGGGACAGTTCGGTGGCACCGTTTTGGGGGCGAAGGCGAAAGCGGCGGGGAAGGGATGCATAAATCAGAGGTGACTGGCAGGTAAAGGATATACGCCGCAATCAGCCAAGCCATGTGCACGCTGGCACAAATTCAGCGCGATCATTTATAAAAAGCTGAAGGCAGGCGTACACAAAAGGGGGTCTGGTGCTAACTAAATCCACAGATAGATTACACGCCACTGGAATAAACACTTCCAGATGCCGGCACACAAAACCCTTTTACAGAAAGCAATGTTTTCTTTCATAAATCCGAGAGGAGGAACCGGGCGGTGGGGGCTGGGAGGGAAGGGAACAAGATTTCCAAGCTGCCATCCGACTTCCTACCGCTTTTATAGAATAATAACTCATATTTTCAAATACACAGTGTGAACATTATGGAATAACAAATAACTACAGACAATGGCTCGGAACACGGGCAAAGCCATCGCAAATATGTGACTGTTTAAGGAAAGAAAATCCTATTTTTGCGTTCAGAATGAGAAGAAACAATGACAAAATTGTGTTTTTATAGATCAGAAACCAAAGAGATAACCACAGGTCAAGTTATCGAATGACTTGCAGCACAAATATATACATTTCGTTTCTGAAAAAATGATTACAAATGAAATCCTGCCTTCTTTAAAGTCAGTATCGAGTGATTTTGATTACCAATGGGGGCAATATATCATATACAGGACCCTAAATATCAGAGATTTTTGGTCAGACTTCAGTTTCTATGTACCTAATTTCTTTTAGAGACAGTATTCAAAATTTTACATCATTCAAGTGCTTTGGAAAAATTTAGATGTAACGTACCCACATTGTGTATATTGAAACAATTATTGAAGATTGTATTCCAAAACTTTTCACTACTGTTTTGGTCTGAAGTATGCAGAAAAAAATTCCTTTCAGTTAAGAAGAATAACTTGCAGACCAAATGTAAAGGAGACTTTTTTTTTAATGCATAAGGCACAATAAACTTGCTTTTTGGAATTTTCTGTTCTGCTTATCTTGTTTATCACAGAAAAACATACCACCATACTATCCCTTGTATTTTCAAAGTTTCCCTCACTTCTTTCAACCCCCAGGATCTGCTGCTTTAGTCTCCCACAGGCTCAGCTTTGCCATGTCTTCAACCGATTTTCCATGAATTTTGGTTTCTATAGGAAATCAGTAGTACCTGGAATACTTGCATTCATTATTTCAGAATCCGTAATAGTTTGGCAGTCTTGTGTAAGGCCCAAATAATGTAATTCTTCACCAAAGGACATTCTCTGGTGCTGCATGTTCTTCACAGCAGGAACGTCCCAAGCAGCATCATAAATGCGGCTTTGTAGATATTCATCGTGTAACGATGCCCACACAATTTCACGGGACTGAAATATGTAGCAAGGGAAGGTTTAGACTGGCAAGTCATTTCAAGCTGCAATTACCTGGGGCCTGGAGGAGTACTCTCCCCCAAAAGTAAACACGCAGGTTACACCCCGGGCTCTCTGAGCCTGCTCCACGGCCCCGCGCTGATGCTGCCGAGTGATGGCCACTGGCTCCCATAGCTCCGTGAGGTAGCACGATTTCCTCCTACAGTCTCAGTTTCCCTTTGGCTAAACATCTAAACCACTTCACTTCAGACCTGACGTAAAGAATCCGTTTTGGAAATGTTTTCCAATTCTTTTTGCCTCTGTTCTTACACAGCTGTAGCTGGCTGCTTTTTTTAATTTCATGGTAGAAGATGCTAACTACGCTTTTGACTAGAGCTGATGTCTCACGGTCACAAGCACTACTTAGAAACTTGTATTATTCGGCAGTTGAATAATTTCAAAGAACTCAAAATAATTTCTTTAGAGACTTTATGTTGGCCTACCTGGTAAGAAATGTAAAAATATACATCTGACAATTTTGTTATCACAACAGCATCCTAAATATTATTATTTAGAATAATATTTGGATGAATATTAGGATAGTATCTATAGGCCCTGTCAGGACTTAAGATGATCTTCACCGGGTACTTTACAGAGATGGCCTTTATTCTGATGTGCTCAACATCTAATTAACTGAGACCACAGAGGATATAACAGAGACCACAGAGGATATAACAAACAAGTGATAAAAAAGCGCGCTGTTTAGGATGCCAAGCACAAAGTGCCCCACGACTGATATAAAAACACTGGAGCACAGACGGTCACACCGTATGAGAGAGAAGATGATGGCAAAAGATACCTTTTAGCCAAGACCGAGGAGAAATTCATACACAAAAAACACCATAGGGTCCGACATAAGGACAAACAGAATCTGTACTTTTAAGTTTTCATTGGACACAGGTACATTAGGAGTACATTAGTGAGGGCACTCGGCTACCTGCACGTCTTACCAGTGCAACCTGCACTACAAATTCCAAGGGCTAAATGGAGTAATGGGTAGAAGGTCCCAGACCATTCTGATTTTGTTAGGTTTATGGTTTCAGTGCCTTATTTATACTTGCATTTTGATATTCTAGCCTGCAAGGCCTTATGAATGAAAGTCATTTGAAAAATAAATGCCATGGTAATAGCTCATTAAAGAGAATACGCAGCTGAATGGCTCTGTATTAAACAACTGCTGATAATTTTATAAATCAAAATGAATATTTTGAATGAACTTCCTTTACGTGTCTTAGAAGAGTGTTTGCAATAGGCCTGCAGGATCCTGAATCTAAATCTAACATATTCTTCTTATTATTTTACTTGGCTTGCTAGTCTGTAAAAACATTGAACTTAGTAGAATTTGGATTGATATTGGTTTTGATTCCATTTAAATCCTGAATTTTATTGAGATCAGTGATGCTGCCATGGTGTAAAGTGAGTAAGAGTCCAGAACTAAAGCTTCGGGAAGCAAGAGGAATACATGCAGGTCATGCCCAAAGCTATGGCAATTTGCTCTTTCTCAGAAAGAGATTCCGCTAACTTCTCATTGAACTCCAAGTAGGCAATTCTTCACATGTAAGAGAAGTAACTCTCTTACTCTCTTTGCTCTAGGCCAGACTTCAATGCACATTAATACCTAGACCACTCATCAGAATGAACTATGAAGTGACCTAATCACATGGTTATATATGGACCATAATTACGAACAGAGATTATATAAAAGCATTAGAATATTCATATATATTAATTTTATAGTTAAATGTAAATTCATCTCTCAATATAAAAAGTCCGTTAATCCTATGTAGGCAAATTTCCCATTAATTTTTGCTTGAATAAGGAAGTAAGATTTAGCCTGCAATGAAATAATGCACATAAAATGTCTCACTGCTTTAACCTAAATGCACAGGGCACAGAAAAATATTCAGTTACAACATATGGAATTGCATCATCCCACATGATGAAGAGTTACATATTTCCCATTCCTGTCTTGCAAAATTATATGGTACTATGTTTTAAATCAATCATTTGTACCTCTGCTCCTTGAAAGTCTGGATCATGCTTTAAAGTGGGCAACAGTGAGTACCACCCAATATTGTCAATAGAGAATATGTGGATAAAATATATGTCTAGACTACCTTAGAGATGATACAGTGCAGAGGAATCTAGAGTACACTTGCTGCTTTCCATTGTGGCTTGCACTCTGAGACAAAAACCTAAATGCTCTAATTATGCTAGTCGTTTTGACATAGCTATTAAGGTCAAAATAAATGCAAACGGATCATTTTCACTACTTTAATGTTAGTTCTCATTTACCATATGATTATAAAACTTTCAAAGTGCTCTTTTTGTCCAAACCAACATCTATCAAATGCTGCTAAAGAATAAATTACACAGCTCAACTCTTCTCCCAAAACTGCCTTATTAGGAACACCTATCACAATCATCAGATGGAAGAGATGGACAGTCACGATGAAATGATAACAGACAAAGATCAGCTGTCAGAAAATATCACTGTTGATGCTTGACAGATATATAATAACCATCTTGAGAAAAATATTCCTGAAAGAATGTATATTTTTTCATACAAAATATGCTCCTATAAGTGCTTTTTAAACAGAAATAGAATCAAAATGCCCAATGATTATATGGGACTGAGTTTTGTAGATAAAGCTAATACTTACATTCAGGTTTTCCATTTGACAGGTAACAGTAATATTTTGAATAGTTCTACATCAAAGAAGTTTTCAACAAGATTTCCTTTGGAAATCTCAAGTAGTTTCTGAAAGAAAATATGCCTGCAGCTGGTAACTAAAACTGATGTGGTTCTTCTCAGTTTCATCAAGCTTCACCACTCAAAATCAGCAAGATTCAATGAAACCCACATACAATATTAATCATGTCATTACAACTCAGCAATAGTCAGGGCACTAGAGTGTCTCTCTCATTAACTGGAACAGAATCAGAGGCTTACAGTCTTTGGGAACGTTTTGAATATAAGTATATCCAAGTCAACTAGGTCTCAAAGTTGAAGGAATGAAGTTCGCAGGAATCCTATCCGGATTCAGATCCTGGACTCTAAAGTAGGAAACGTAGAAACTGCAAAATCCCCATATTAGGCATAAGATCCCAAATTCATTTTCATATATGCAGAAGCTTAGAAATCAGAGAGCATGCATTGTCCTATAATGTTCTTTCACCGGTTGGTTTCCTAAACTATTAGAATCAGTCAGCATGACCAGCCAGTTGGCATGCAAGTCCACAAGCCACAGGTGTTTTGAGGGAGTCTGTATGACAAGGGTTTCTCACAGTCAATAGCATCCCTGGGATGCATATTCAAAGAAATTTTGCTTTGTTCCTGCCGTCTGCTTGCCCCTACTTCTGGAATCGTAGACCTAAGAAACTCAGGTTAATGACTTCAGCGTGTTGTGTATGTAAATCAACTGCAGCAAATTAACTTCTTCTTCTTCAATGACTTATTTGCATGTATATTCACAGAGTGCATGACTCCAACAACACACTTCTCCATACAAACCTATCAGCAGACCTTCAAGTTTTCACATGGTAACAATGATCGATGTGTCTCAATTATCATAATGTTTGGTGAAAATGAAGATAGAGCTCTGAGTAGCCCTCTGCAAACTACATTGAAAAAGACTTCTGCAACAAATACACTTTCATGACGTTGAGCTCTAGTGGCATGTGTCTAAGCAAATATGGAGAAGTTATACTAGCCATCTTACAGCAGATCTTTGTATAACCAGATACAGCCATTTCTTTGGATTGCAGTAACAGGGACCAATTGACAAAGGATTTAGTTCTGTCTGTGCAGAAGGTGTGGGCACTCTGACAAAGTCCCTGGAGGCGCATCAATACTAGCAGAATGAAAGTTAAAAATGAAAACAGCTAAGTGTTTCCTAGGTAGCATGAAACCTTGATACAACTTTGGACAGCAGTTTGAGGTATGCTCTGTGGAAACCTGTTACAGGGAAAAACTACATCAGAAGGATCTGTACATCCGAGGAACAATCTCATAGAAGCCTCTAGAAGAGACATTTTCATTCAGGAAGCTAGTACTTGAACCAAAGCTGTTAGGAAACGAGTTTTCTAACTAGAAGAAAGAAATGTAATAGTCATGGGTTATCAAATACCAAGAAACCATCCAAGGATGGGTGAGAGACAACCACCAATTACACCCTGACATTACTCACAGAAAGTCTTTCACCTTTTTGTAATAACAGACTTGAGGAATAAAAAAGGTTCATCAAATGAAGAGAAAGCTAAACTCACTTGGTTTAATTCTTTTGAGTAGTAAGTAGAAATGAAGACAACCAATTCTGCCTAACAAGGAGAACCATGTGGTGCTTGTGCTGTGAGGAGTGGAACGTGGCAAAACTGAGATAACTTTATCTCCCTGAATCCCATGTGAGGGGGTCTAGAAACAGACAGGCTAAGACGACTCTGTTGTGAGAACAGGTTCGACCAGGTGGGATGAGAATTATCATCAGAACTCTATCTTGCCTTATCTTCTGGAGGACCTTCCAGCAATGGAGTGATAGGAAAGGTCTACATCAGATGGTTTCACCAGAGAAACAGATCTGAGAGGGATCCTGGATATAAACTACTGCTTTCTTGTTTACATCTGAAAAGGAAAGGTTGATTTTGAAAGTTCATGGAATAGAATGAACCTATGAGATCCAGTCACTCTGTTTCCTCCAACATGAAAGTTATGGTGGTATGCAATGGAATCTAAACTGGGGATCTAAATTTAATGCTTTTAAGTGTGAATCTTCAGCCACTTGTACTGGCACACCTTTATCCGTATCAGTATTTCCTGAGCTTAAGTCCACTTTCAGAAAGCAAATGGCCAAGGTTGAGATAATGCCCTGCACTGGCTCTGACCAGTTGTGACAGTTCCTACTAAACTCTCTTGAATATGGGAAAATTAAGGATCCTATGCTGCTTGTACTAGTCCGGATCCTACTTCGAAAAGAACCTCTCAAGCCAAGATGCCCATCAAGGTCACCTGTACCAGACAGTCATTAGAATTGGTCTAATAAATATGAATTTACAACAGGATTCAGTGGCTACAGTAAATACAGTGAAGTTCCTCTACTTTGCCTGTTCAGCAGGAGAATATGGGGCAGGATGAACACCTAGCTAACCTGTGATGGCCTTCAAGCCGTTATAAACACTGAAGCTGCAGTTTGATGGGTGCCACCACAAGGATCACAAGAAGTGCATCGAGTAAAGCCACCTTTCTTCCTGCTTCAGTCATGCTGTCTGGGAGGTCAAGCAGATTTGCAAAGAAACTGTTCTAAAGGGGATGGCAATAGGAGCAAGCAGAAGTCATCCAATGCAAGTGTTGCCACAGTACTGCTCAAAATACAGTATTTTAAAAACAACACTATGACAGACTGGCAATACGAAAAGGCAGAGTCAAAGAAAGCATCAATCCACCTTCACACTTACTGCATTTGTAAGGAACTTATGGGAAGTGAGGGGCACTTTCTTCTTAAACGACTGTGATAGGAGTGAAGTGGTTTGTCCCAAGAATTGCCAATGAGGGTACTGACAGGAAGAGTTAACTATATTTGAGGGAAAATATGGGCTGATTTCAAATGACTACACTGAAATAGCTTTCAAAATGCTTTTCCTGAACGGTTTCATTAAAAAAGGGAAGTGTATTACTAGCTCTACAACATCTGTATGTATCTAGAAGACGGCCCAAGAGTCTCTCTCTCTTTCTTGACCTGTTTAGAGGGAACAAGGTCTGCTCATCTCATCAACCACATTGACAGAAGGTAATGTTAACAAATTAAAATTTTCAGTGACCTGGACAGTTTGGGAAGTTCGTAAAATAGCAGTACTTTAAAAAAATCAGATTATTTTACTATGTGCTGTGGTTGCAGAGCAATTTTAAACTTCAGTTAATAAATGAGCTGAGTTTTAGTGAGGGTGGGGAAAGGAAGAATTACCTCTCTGTCACTGTTTTTGTGCTGCTCTTCACTTCTTTATAACATTCTCTTCTTTTAGAATATTCTTCTTTTAGAAGCTATCTCCATGCTCTTAGCTGCAACTCTTGAAAACTTCTGCTAAAAAGCATTCTCTATTTTGGACTAGAAATTCTATCCCATAATTTACATGATATTAATCTAGCATTTGTGGGTGGCAAAAGACAGAGGTAAAATACAGTATAGACAATTCATTACAAATACATATCAACTATCATTAATAACCCAAACATGTAGTACCATTTATAAAAGCATTGTCCACAGTTTTGACACTAGGAAAATTATAACTTCACGTACCCTTTTCTACTTTACTTCTGCCTGTTCCTAGCTTCTGAGGTCAAGTCCCTCTGTTTCCTTGATATTTTCGCCCTTCATATACTTCTAAATCATTTTGATGGAGATGAATTTCCTCCAAATTTAGAATCATTTTCCTTTTCTAAAATCCCTCCAAAAATGGACACTTTCTTCCTGATTTTTAGGAGCTCTGAACTAGGGTTTTTGGCGGTAATGATTTCTTTGACACTCATTCTTTTCTAAATGTAGATGTTATGAGGTAAGAAAGGATATATGCCACACAGAACAGCAGACCATAGGAAAATGGCCCCAATTTATGACATTAGAGACAGACAACTCTCACATTTTTATCAGCTGAGAAATTTAAATACAGAATTTGTTTGGCTGCTCTGAACAATGGATTTGCAATTTGCATAGAAAAAATGACGGCAAAACCTCATAATCCATCAGTGTTTTACCGCAAGCTTAGTTCTATTACATTTTAGTCAAGGTTCAAAGTTGTCTAAAGAAACCAATCTCTTCTTTCTTCAACCCTAAATGTGTCACTTGAGAGTTCAACTTCCAATAGAAGCAGTATCTGACACACAACTAATTTTAGAATATAAAGTGCTCCTCACCATATTGGAATACATATAATTTAAAATAACTGTAAACCTAAACTCTGCAAAAACAGAAAATTCAAGCACTAACAAAAAAACATAATTTGTAATTGAAAGAAAATAATATTTAAAAGAAAAAAAAAACTTTTTTGTCCTTCCAAAAAGAGACAGAAATTACTAAGTTTTATTTCCCAAGAGAATTATGCCACTTTTATAAAGAAAATTACAGTCACCACAAATTGCTCTCAACAATTCCATAGCTTCTTCATTTGACCACTTGAAAATCAAAGTTCTTTAAGATTATAAATATAACTTTTTATAACTCTGTTATTACGTACTGTGAATGGGGAAAAGGGGCCAATCTTGTGGCCATAGCGTCGAATGGCCTCTCTGATGTGGCTGGGCTGGATGGCATCGCTTTGAGCCTCGATACCACAGGCTGCAGTGCTCTGCAACAGAAAAACACATAAATTGTTACTAAATCAAAAACACACAACAGACCTACAGTGCATACAGTATGAAAATAAACCTTTATAAAATGGACCAAATTTTTTTTTCCTGAGGATACACATCATTACTGCCACACACTACATTAGAGAAAAAAGCTATTAACAAATCAAAGAGGACTTTTACATGAACTTTGCTTAAGAGACCCAGAGAACACTATATTTGTCCTCTTAAATCTTTCACCTAGTGCTGCTGTATGTTGCAATTGAAAAGAGCAGCAAATGCTCAAACTAAAATGAGAGGGTCCTATAAGTCATACTGCAATAACCGCAGAAACTATTTTTAAAACATTTCAGGCTTTCATTATGATGTGAAGGGGTGGGGAAAATATTGAACAAGTACCCAAAGCAGAAGGCAATTTGACACCAAAATCACAACTGAATAATATCACACTGAAATTTGAAAATAAAGCATGTGACATTACGGTGTTAGAGAGATGCAAAAATATTTTAATATCTCAAAGTGGACTGTTTTCAAATTTCAAATGAAGTTTTTTGGACTAAGAACCCTAAATTGAAAAATAAGATTTCACTGGTAATGATCCACTGATTTTACAAAAATATCCCATGAATTTTAGAAGCAAAGATTACTCTTTTCTCTTTGCTAATTGAACAATAATGTTGCTCGAGGCCTCACCTAGGCATTCGAGATAGCTGCTTGCCAGAATTCAGACAGCTTATCAGAGTGATGGCTGTGTGGTAATAAATTAATGAAAACGGTGTTGGTGAACGTACTAAGAATGACAAAAACGTACTTTGTACACTGAAATTTACTGCGCACATACACACAGATCCCATACATTTACATTTTCAAACTTGGGCATTGAAAAAAAAAAAGGTTTTATTTTCAAGAGTGCTGAGTCGACTGGCGTCTGTGTGCATACACAGAGAATATTCATAATATGATGGCGGATTCTTCCCTTGCTGATTGACATTCGTAAAGGGAATGTGAAACTCAAATATTTTCTGCTGGACTGGGCCTGCAGGTACTAATAATAACATTCACCACGTAAATTTTTTTCTCAGTGCCTCAGTATATCTATGCCTATTAAAATTGAGGAACTGACGGGAATATGTTATTAAAACCATGCACTTTTTAGAAGATAATTTTTTTTTAAAGGCATTAAGTAAAATACCAGGAACTGAAAAGAAACTCACAAAGCTAGTGAAATACACCATGTATCAAAAATTATACCTCCTAAATCCTGGCGCCTAAGAGTGACAACAGAAGTCATCCACGGAAACTGAACATCATCAAATGTGATATAAAAAAGGAAGTGGGAAAAGCATTCCAAAAGTCTTAAGAAAGGTTTTAGGATGATTAAAGGCTTTTAAAATGGAGCGTAACATGGGCAGAGCAAAAAGTGGATTTATTGGGAGCATCTACAGCCCTGATGACTCTACAAGGACAAAATACACCTTTTTCTAAGTGTCACTGTGAAAATTACCAGTTAAACCCTGTGAAAAATGAGTATTCGTTGTAAGAGAATAACCCACGTGAGAGAATCGCAAGTCCCTCCGCGGCTCGGCAGCAAACTGAGTACCGCCACCACGTTTTTTTCAAAAAAGCCCTAAGTGACAAGCACAGAACATGCTAACCAGTTTATTTAATCAAATCTATTTCCCCTTTGGTTTTAAGGTACAGATATCCCTCTCACCTAGAACACCAAGGATCTACCACAGAAGACAGGAATTGTAATATTTACATTTCACCTACTGAATATGAGATAGTTTATTCAAAGTAAAACAAATATTTCGATTGAATGGAACCAACTGGCATAAAAATAAAGCGGGTCAGGCAAAGTTGTTATAGGCAAAAAAGGCAGTCGCCTAACACTGCTGGGAGCAGGAAAATCACAACCACCTCTCTGCCTGCTTTGCTTACGCTTTGACCCTAGAAACCTGCTGCTACTGTCAAGCAAGGGGTTGATTACATGGGGCAATGTCTATTCCAGGGGCTCCACAGGAGCCTTGGGCTAGCCTGAGAGGTTGTGGAGTCTCCTTCCTTGGAGATATTTGAAAGCTGTCTGGAGACAATCTTGGGCAACGTGCCTGAGCAGGGGGGTTGGACTAGATGATCTCCAGAGGTCCCTTCCAACCTCAACCATTCCATGATTCTGTGAGCCACTCATCTTGGAAGAATCAGTTGTCACTCTGGCTCTGCTCCTCTCCCCTCTCCTTCTCACGACAAATGTAAGTCCAGCTGTCTTTACACCAAAAAAATTCATTTGCACTATTACTGAGAAGTCTTAACTTATTTCTGACAGAAGGAACACTAAACACACTTTTGCCCCTACCATAATACCAGTATGCAGCATGTGATGTATTTTAAAATTAACAGGAACCAACATTTAAAATGAGATGCATCATTATTTCCTGAAGATGTTTTGATTTCTATTTCAGGCTTGCGTGACAAATACCTTTTTTCTTTTTCTTTGTTTGGATTTGGTAGAGTCCTGCCCAATTCCACCATTGCCCAGGGCTCCTGCCTGGCTTTTCCCAAGGTGTTGCTGTCCTGCTGACGCTGGAGGTGTGGGCGTAGGAGGTGGTGTGTTTTCGGGAGAGTCAAGACTGGTCTTCACACTTGTGGCCTGCCCTAAGAGGTGGGGCTGTCAAAACAAGGGGTCAAACAGCCAGTGTAAAATCATATCACGAAGATTTATTGCCTTCTTAGATTTAGTATTAGAAGAAGTATAATGCAACAATAAGTTTGCTCATTCTACAGGTAACTGTAATATTTATACCACAGTAATGCATGTATTATCCCTGTGGTACTTGTTACTGCTGACAAGTATCACTATGAACTTGAATTTCCAATCCTATAACAGAGAGAGACTTCCATACAGACAGAAGGAATTTCCACCCAAATAGAGAGCACTTACATTTAAGTACAAAGATGCTGCTAAGAACTTAACATTTGGAGCCATAATTTAACATCTTTTATTTTATGCCCATAACTTCACTGTTAATAAACTCAGGAACAGGAGCGCACGTCAATACCTACCAGATTTCAATAGGAGCTACTTGGAATCCGAAAAACCACCACATACATGTAATAGTGAAACACCAAATACATATACTCTATGCAGTAAGAGTTACACTAATATGTGAGGAAACAGTACTTACCTCCGTAGTGTTGTGATACTGTATGAAGGTAGCAGATATGGCATGACTGAATGGGTCACCAGCTTTGGGAGCCATGTCCTGTTTAACCAAAAGGGCCAAGTCCACCAACTGCGAGGGCAAAAACAACCAGTAAAGAGGGAGCTTTACTGACATGGTACGTGCGCTGAATGCCATCATAACAAAGCAGGGAGATAGGACTTGTGGGTTGAGGTGATTCTTAATGATTCTCAGTAGAAATCAAAGTTACTCAGAGATACTTTAGCCTAAGGAACCCTTCTTTTCCACTTTTGTAAATATATGGAGTAATTTATCTACCCAAAAGGGCTCAGCATGTCACTAAGCATTTTGTTTTTAAATGGAGTATAACAAGGGCAGAGAGAAAGCTGAACTTATTGGGAGCATCTAAACATTTTGTTTTTCCTGGAAATCCTGCTTTTTAATCCAATTGTGCAATCAGGTTGAATGAACCTCAGCACGTTGCCAGAGGTCACATAGCGAAGTATGTGGTTCCAGTTTGGACTTGAATAAAGTTCATGCTGGACTCCACTCTCCTCTGTAAGCAATATAAAACATTGCTTTTTGCGTATCAGTGATGAATGTGTGGTATAGTACACATCTGTTATACAGTAAATTGAAAGACAGATAGGAATCCAATTAACTGCGTTAGCAGACAGAGTTACTCTATGCTTCTAAGGGGGGGTTACAACATAGTCAGTCGGGACTGAAGTGCATCCAAGAGTAACTAATTAATTTTGTTTAAGCAGAACACAGTCAGTATAGTAAACTCCCTTACCTGTGCCACAGTCTCATATGCTAAATATGCCAAAATCTCCATTGCAACTGCATTTGGCTTTATTTCCATACTGCTACAGTCCAACCAGTCACGAAATTTGGATGCTTTCTTTGCTGTCAGTTCAAATCATATGGGAAAAATGAAACATTAACAACAGGTAGGCCAAAATAATGCATTTTTTCCACTTTTCAAAGTACTGCAAATATGAAACAGGAAGTGGGGACGTGCCTTGATTGGCTGGGGACAGAATTCAAGGTTTAACAAAATGGAACTAGTGGGTAAAAACAATTATTGCATACACAACATTTTGGAAGCCCATAAACAACATGGAGGAAATGGGAAAACACACAGTTAAGCAATCATACCGGAGATTTCAGAATGAGGAAGGATCTGCTGCAGAGATGGACAGGACATACCTGACTTTAAACGTATTATGGTGAAAGAAATAATATGATTGCATCACAGCTTTGATGAATGAGTGAAGAAGCACGAGAAGAAATGAACAAATCTGAGATTCTGAGCCCAGATAAAATGGTAAAATTGTATTAATGACAGCAAAGACAAATGAAGAAGGAGAGAAGAAGAACTACCAAGTCCTGTGTTAACTATGTAGGGATTAGCTGCTGACAAGCTAGCCAAAATGATTTGTAGATGAGTGCTTTAAAATGTGCTTTGGATATAAAGAAACAAGGATGGATGCAGATCTGCACATGATCAACATTCAGATAAGAACTTCATACTGCAAATGCATGAAATAACTTAGGAAAAACACATAGAGAAAAAAAAATGGGACAAAGAAACATGTGGGACTTGCAAAGAGCATAAAAGGAGGAATCAGAGATACCAAAATGGGGCTGAAAAAACATCATGGAAGTTCACAGGAGAACCAAAGAAAGGACAATCTTAGTTAAGCCAGTGGCAGACAAGCTGATCACAGAAAGCTGTGGAGACTTGCATAGAAATGAGCTAGTAATATAGAGCTCTCAATGAGGGCTGTTTATGAAGACAGGACGACTAAAATGAAGTAAACAGAAGTTGAGAGAATCATTTGAAACAGCAGTTGCAAAGAGACCATTCAATGAGGAGTAAAAAGCTGAAGAGAAACTAGAAAACCAGACGTCAATAATGGTTATTTTTAGGAGGGAGTGAGAAGGCTACATCGGTTCACTGAAGACGAGAAACCAAAGCAAGAGGAAAGTCTGAAGGTGACAGAAGGGCTGCAAAATTTTCCCTAATGTTTAAATTTCTAGTCCTATAGTAGTGGTCCTTGGGTAATGGACTTTTTCTTTTGGCTGTCTTTAAAACTGCACAGAAATACACAGTGCTGTAATTATGACTATAAAATTAGAACAGACTTCTTGAGGTCCATTCCAGGCCTATTCTCCTGTGACCCATTTTTTATGGGTTTATATTACAGTAATATGGGTTTACTACTTCATATATATAAATTAATTTAATTTCTGCTAAAATAAAAGAAAATAAGCAAAACTAACCTTTGTGTTAATTTTGAATGAATGTTCTGCATGGCTTTTAGTATGTGCTATCTAGTTCAGCTCATATACCATAAGTAAATTTGGGCATGAGTCTCTTTTTCTAACAGTTTCAAAGCACTGTAATTCTCTTGACACTGTTACTCTTCAATGGCATTAAATGTTAGTGAAAGAGAATGGTATAGACATGATCCTCCAAAAGCACTGTGAAAATATCACTGAGATTTTTGTATAAATCACAGTCCCCTGGCCAGCAACACGCAATTTGATGTCACAAATTTAAGATTTCTATTTGTTCTGTCTCCAGATGATAATTTGGGGGTTTAAAAATGACTTTATCACAAACCTCTCATTTGCTGAAGTCACCCTAATCTGAAGTAGCATTTATCTAATGGTTCACAGATGCATGATGCCAAATTATAACTAAGCTTACAAAACATATCGAATAAGGAAAAGAAATGCTTACAAAACATGTTTTCCTACATTTGCTGACATTTGCTGATACAGAAGAGTATTTTGAATGTGTCATTTATTTGCCATAAATGACTCACTCTTTCTTCGAATTTAAATGTCCTGCTAGGAAGAACAAGATAAGGTCTCTCATTTAAAGGCACTATTGTGTTCAAGTCTGTGTTGCAGGATCATGTGCTGTTTGGTCATGCTTTTTACTAGCTCCTTCACCTCGCTTTCTCTGACATTTGACCTAAAACCTTAGTCATCACTTAACTGCTTCTGTAATGATGTTTTGCTACATGATCAAGCCCATTAATTTACAGCTCATTATAGTTGTGGCCCACAAGTACTTCTAGTAAGTTGGTTTTCAGTGCTAGTAAAGCCCTAATTCTGTCATCATGTTATTAGTGTTGGAATGGTGTATACTGATGAATTTGGCTAATGTTGAATAAATTCCACAGCAGGAGCTTACAGCTTAAAATAGAAAAGACTCTTCAGTAACTTCTTTGTGTCTCTGTGGATACAGGAATAAAAGCAAAACTTGCTGTTCTTCTCTAATTTTAGATATGTTCCTGTAACCATAAAACTTTATTAACGTGCTGACTATAACAACACCGGGACGGACTTCAGGCAAGTATGGTTGTTTTAATACATTAACTCTTTAAAAAAGTCCTATCCACATATCTCTATACTTTGCAGCACCCCCCACCAGCACAGTAGTTGAACATACAGAAAAACATACAGAAAGCTTGGTAAGTATTCAGATAAAATATTTTGCCTGACAGCCTGAAACTACACTAAATTAACTTTTCCCAGGAGTTATTAGGACAAGAATTTAAAGTTTTATTATTGTGGATGAAACAAAAGTGCTTTCAATAGACTTGAGGTTCTGCTACGTTCTCTGTTACACGAAATAATAATTGAACATCTTAATACAGTGCAGCCATTATAATACTTACAAAAACTCAATTGCCGACTTTCACAAAATTCTGCATACTGGACTGAGTCCATCATTCGTGTTTGTCTTTCTGCTCTCTGACAAAAGAGTAGAAGCACATCATGTACCTTATTTCAGCAAGAACTGCATTCCCCAACAGAATTTACAGCGGCAAAGTGCCAGTGCCATAACCCTGAAGCAACGCCCCAAGTTGAACATGCATTGAACAAGTTAAGATGCAGAAATACAAAACACAGGTTGATCATGAGTCTCGTGAGTCGAGTTTCCCCAGAGGAGCCTGTCACATCTCACTCCAAAGATCTGCTTGCACATGGCTCACCTAGGAGGGAGAAGCGACGGCTCCATTAGGGCAGGTGCTGAGCACTCTTGCCCCGGAGGTGCGCGTGTAAACCGAAGCACGGGAGCAGTCTGCCTACGTGTTTACGGATGACCAAACAAGAAAAATGTTTTCCTGGACTGAGGCCAACGCCTTCTGCGCTGAGCAGAAATGAACCTGCATGTCTTTGAAATGGGAGCGTTATCAGTATCAAAATGAGTAGGTGACATGCCCCTGAGGACGTACTAGACGGAGAGGAGCACTGAAGTGCCCCTTCCCACACAGACATTCAATAAACAGCAGTAACTAAGTGGTAAATGTGTCTCTCTCATCATTTTTCACTGTTAATCTATGCTTGTTTTTTTTTTATGTGTCTGAACACCTACACAGACAGAGAAGAAAGAAAATTAGACGTCAAATTAGAATTTTTTTGAGAAAAATGGCTTAAATATTTACTACTGGATTTTACTACTGGACATCTCCAAACAGTCATGGCATTAAACCATATATTTTATGCACAGCCTGCACAGGCAGGAGATAGCAGTCAGATTAAAGAGAATGATTATCTGATTCAGAAGCAGATAGTAATTTATTCAAGTCTCCCCAACAAGTAAAGTATATTATCTGAAACATCAGGGAAAGGAGCATAACTTTCTTCCAAACAAGAGCCTAATGAATAAAACGAAATCACTAAACCTAGTAAGAACAGAGCTATACCTAAGGACACAAACTGATATCATGAGACCCGCACGTCTGCAGTCTGTCCTTTTAGCCCAAGACACCATGCACCGAGCAGGTGAAGTATAGGTGTGTTTGCACTAAAAACCAAAGCCAAGCCCAAACCCTTTGCTCTGAGTCCCCAGGCACTTTTCCATCTGACAAAATTGAAATTTAATCTGGTTTGGTGGAAAATAAAATGGCTGTTGATGAGAGTAGGTGAAAACAGGATATAAGCCAGCATCTGGCTGTAGCAGTTTCCCAAATCAGAAAAAAAATAAAAATCAGTCCTTCAAATACAGTTTCTTCTTCTATTCTCCTCTGTCTTTTAGGTCACTTTTCTAAGACAATCCACCAACTATGAGATTTTCTTGATAGACAACACATTCCATTTAGTTGTGACTTGAACCACCAACTGTCCAGGAACATATCTCGATATTCCTTCTTTCTTTTCATCTCTACCCAGCTGGTCATTTTATCCTGAAGCCACATATTTCCATTGTATCTTGACTCTTAGTCACTAGGGTAGAAACTCTTCTCCCGAAACATTTCTCAGTTCTCTTTCTCTGCATTCCTCTACTTCCTTCTGGCATCCTGCTTATATTTTGTGGAACTGATAAATAAAAATTTTCAGTCAATATATTCCATTAAGGCATTAAATGAGTTTAAATTTATTTTGTATCTTTTAAAGAATAACTGTCACAATATATGCCATAACTTCAGTCCTCATCTAGCATAACCATAACAGAGATCTGTTTTGCCTCTGAATTAATTCAGTCATAGTTTTCAAGACCAAAAGGCACCACCAGGATCATCTAATCTCATCTCCTGCATAGCACAGGACACTTCTCACATAATATATCCTAGAATTTGCAGTCCTAGAATTTTTCGCATAATTACACTGTATGGTTTAGAAAGACATCTATTTTTGATTTAAATATTTCACATATTAAGAGATAAATTCTTAAAACAATTTCAAATGCTAAGTTTTTATTTAGTGTGGTTTAAACTCTGATCATTTGTGTCTTTGCTTGCCAATCAGAAACTACTAGTTGGGTACTTCTAGGTAATGATCAAATAACAATTTAACTTTTGCTGGATAATCAAATAGATTGAGCTTCTCTAAATACTGAAATATTGCACATGGAAGTGTGCAGAGACTCACAAAAGCGTTGCTTGAAAGGGAAGTCTGGAGGTCTCTAGCCCAGTCTCCCACTTAAAACAGACTACTGCTATTGATCATGTCAGCCACGGCTTTCTCTAGCTAAGTCTTGAAAACATCCAAGGACAGAGATTTCACATTTCCTCTCGGTAACCTGCTCCAGCGTTGCACTAGTGAAAAAGTTCTCTGATGTCCTATCTGAACCTTCCAGCAACAATTTGTGGCTGTTAACCCTTCTTATTCCATCTGGCACTACTAAGAAGAGTTTGGCTCCATCATCTTTGTAACTGTCCTTCAAGCAGTTGTAGGCTGCTAGCCAATCACCCTTCAGCCTCCTCTTCTTCAGACTAAGTCCAGCTCTCTCAGCCCCTTCTCACAGCCACGTTCTCCAGGCCCCTCACCTCTCAGTAGCTTTCAGCTCCACATTTCCAGTTTCTTAGCATCTCCTTGCAACTCAGGGACCCAGAACTGGATGTTGTATTCCAGACATGGCTTCATCAGCACCAAGCAGAAGAGAATAACAATTTCCGTCAATCTGCCAGCCACATTTCTGCTCATGTAGCCCACTGTGCGTTCTGTTTTACCCGTGATGAGAAGACACTGTTGGCTTATATTCATCCTGATGTTCATTATCACCCCCCAGGTTCTTTCCAGAAGGGCTGCTACCCAGCCCAGTTGGTACCCAGCCTGTGCTGATGCATGGGGTTACTCTGTCCCAGATGCAGAAACTCAATGCAGTTTCTGTTGGCCCAGTTCTCAAGGCTATCGAGAACTGTGTGGGTTGAAGCTCTGTGATCCCACGTGCCAGCTGCTCCTATCATCCATGGATTTGTTGGCTGTACATTTTGTCTCCTTGTCCACATTGCTGATGAAGATATGGAACAATATGGTCCCAGTACCAATCCCTGAGGTATTCAGTGTGTTACCAGCTGCCAACTAAATGTCAAGCCATTGGCCACTACCCTTCACATTCAGCAGTCCAGGCAATTTTAAATCCACCCAATCATCTCTTCTTCCATCCTGTACTTCCTATTCTTCCATTGAAAATAATGTGGCAGATAGTATCAAAGTATTTTTCCTTCACCAGTGAAAAATAAAATACTTCTTCTCAAGAATTCCACAAACATCCCTTGACAAAGCAGTACGGCTGAAGTATACATCAAGAGGCATGCCAAAGGCCACTTCAAGTCAACCCCTTACAGACGTGAAAAGCTACCTGGACATGACATTAGGTACATCACGTCCTCATTCTATTATCAGAGAAACTGCTGCACCTTAATCAAAGAGTCGGTCATAATACAATGTGATGGAAACAAATGACTTCTATCTATATAAGCACAAAAAATTTATGCATTCCAAAGAGACCATCCCCAACCTTTAAAAGGAGCAGGAAGACACAGGAAAGCAAAGTGACAGAAAATACTAACACGAGGCATCACGCTTCAAAGCCCTACCCGAGCTGAAAAAGAAAAAGTAATCCAGAAATTTGACAAGGGTATTTTAACATACAATTCCAGGCATCCTGTAACACAATATGGGAATTGCAAGAATAAATAATCCCAAGATGAGTTAGTTAAATTAAATGGTTTATCAGTGCCTACTCTCCGCAAATAACACAGAAAACTCTGATAATCTTTCCTGTAAATGGGTACTGTCAAAGGCCACTCAACATGCCACACAATAAGTTCATTGTCAAAACACTGCAAGTTTCTTAATAAAGTGAAACAACTAAAACTGTCTTAAGTTTATGAAAAAAGGGGGAGGGACATTTTTCCAATAGGGATTTCATTTCTTTCTATAAATTGTCTACAGTACTTGCCCGAAGTGCTAAACACTGCTCTTAATTTTGTTCTTATATATTAAATAAATGCTTACAATTATTTTTCTTTGTGTGAATACCTTGTCCATAGTGAAATTACCTACATATCTGTGAAACAAAATTGCTTTCTCCCTTCAATTTGCCTCCCTATAAGAAGTCCTTCTAAAAGGTGGATTCTAGAGTGATACTTTATTTAAAATACCTCCAAATAAAGTATCTTTTATCATAAATAACCAAACTATATTTTCAGCCCAACATAATCTAACAAAAAAACACGTTATGTTAAGCAAACACAGTTCAAGGGATATGGATATCCATTCCATCAGTCCTTCCAGTTTTAGAAAAATCTATAAATAAATAGAAAGTGTAGAATAAATAGCTAGAGAGGTAGATAAGTATATCATCTTTAAGGAAATAGCAAAGCAGAAAACAACAGCAGATCATCTTTCCTCTGCACTTCTCAAGGTTATAAACCTTAATTATTTTCTCTTATATCATCTCTGCAGTAGAAAAATTTAATGTTCCATTATCTCCACATTTATAATCAATCAATAACACAGGATAAAAGGGGAAAGAAAAAAGTAGTGTTACTCCAGGACAAAAGAATTTAAAGGAAACAGCATTCAAAGTTGTGAAAGTCGCAGAAAGTTTGTGAAAATGCTATAACTCCTAAATAATGCTTACTATTAAATCTATGCAATACCCACTTACTCTTTTCCACAATGCTCATTTTTAAACTAATTTTTCTCAAAAACATGAAATGATACAGATTAAATAAATTTTATAAATTTAAATAATAATTTTTTTTTTTTTACAAGCAATTTTTTTTTCAAATTCTCTTCTTGGATGGAGTAGCACATTACTCCAACAGAACTGAAGTCCTCTTTCATCAGCATAAAAGGAAATTTGCTGGGAATCTTTCCTACATGAAGAAATGATGAATCCCTACTGACACACCACCTTGAAGCAATCTTGGCTTGAAGCATTTTGATTTTAGTTTTGAAACCAGATACAACAAGTGACATGAGTGATGCTGTCCTACTGGGTTATCAAAATAATTAAAAATACATATTTTTTACTTCCTTTATAGTAGCACCAGTCAGTCTAGGCAGTTAAGAAGCTGAGTTATGTGGCATTCAGTAGAGTTAAAATACTCCGCATGCTTTCCTTGGAACATGCTGGAGGATGCAGTAGATAGGAGCTGGCACAGTAAACGCATGCTTCATCTTCCAAAAATGTGATGCATTATGTCCTTCTTTCAGCATGAAGAACCAAAAAGGAAGACTGACAAGGTCAAGCAAAGAAAAGGTAGAGAGCTGTATGTTGTCACCTACCATCCAGGATGAAAAACAATCCTATTTCGATTCCATTTTTAAGCTTTCACACTTGACATATAAAGCTTTTTGTGTGCAGGGAGGGCAAGAGGCCAAACATGAACTTGCTCACCAGCTATTTAGCGTCTGAAGGAAATGTGCCGGGTAGCTGCTAAGCTGGAAGGTTTGAGAAATGCCGGCAGCAGGGTTGGACACCCCTGTGTTTGGCAACAATGTCAGTGATGAAGAGGTTGGCTTCCCAGCCCGCTTGCATATTCATATTATGGCATGATTTCCTGATTTCCTTTTCTAAAGACCTCTTCATTGTGTACCTACCACCTGTCCAAAGGAGATTGGTGACTTCCCTAGAGAAAAAAACCCAAAACTGCCCTTCAGCTGATAGCACTATGAAGCAAAAGGAGGAAGAGAACATATAGTTTTTTTAAGAAAAAGAGTATGCCACTGCTTTGGAACATAAGCCTCCATGAAGCACATCTGGTGGCCAACAATGTTCTTTACGCGCTGGGTAGGAAAATTTTTTTTTAGACTCCGAGGATAACAGAGTAAAACAAAAAATCATTTGAGAAAGGAAATACAAGTGAGCTCAATATTGAAAGGCTTCCAAAATAGGCTGAAAACATTTTTAGTCCTCTGTATCTGGAAATTATCTGAGGATTATTATTATCTGAAGATCTTTTTACATACAGAAAATCACTTGCATTGGCAAGCAAAGAAAAGTGGGTTTTAAGAGTAAGTGTTTTCAAAGATTAAGCTTACTCAGAGTTTTAGACAGAAAATAAAAATGTCACTTGGGGAAAGATCAATAGCTTTTGTAATGTAATTCTTCATTTGGCTATAAAGTACAGAAATATAGGGAGTTTTTATCATTTTTACCCATCACTTATAGAACATATCACACATTCCGCAGCACCCATTAATCTGAACAAGTCCACATAGTAAACTTGAGACCTTTGATACAATATTGTGTTTGAGTGCTTATATGTTTAGTACAAAGTTCTTAATACCTTCAACACAGGAAAAAAAGAGGTCTTTTTCAAGTGGACCAAAATGATCTCAGTTTTCACATATTTGCACAATTATAAAAAGTAAACAAGTTTTGCCTTTCTGTCTACAATATTACTTCAAAAAAATAAAAACAATAAACAGAGTTCAAGACCTTAAGAACTTTAAAAACCTTAAGGACGGTTAGAGATGCTAAGAGTCTACAGCTATAACTGACATGAAAGGAAGCTGAGGGTGATGACAAATACAAATCAAAATAGACACACACACACACACACACATATATATATATATATTTAATGATAGGCTTCCACAATAGAAAGTTGGTGATTTTTTATCCAGGGACAACAGATGGGATTCATTTGACCAAGTTAAAACATCTACAGTATCCTAACTAATCACCTAGAGTGCCTTTTATGCTCAGTAAGATAATTAAGCACTTTCAGAGAGCAGCTTCATCCTAAACAAGATGTTTAAAATAGGTCACGTGAATTAGCCCTATAAATTTGTCTGAAGTTCATCAACTATGGACATCAGCAATGGAGCTACGGACACTGGCTTAAATATAATGTCTGCATTATGCAGATCCTAAGACAAGAAAAATGAATCCTAATCAAAAGAGCAATGAGTGAGGAATGCCATGCGCAATAGGGCAATTTACCTTCCTTTTCAGGGCAAGGGAAAAGCCAAGAGTAGAGAACGACTCAGTAAATTTGGTAGCTGCTCTGATTTGGAGGCAATGCAACTATACACAACCTTGTACCCTGGGCATGTGTTTATTCCTTTACCTTCCTCAAACGAGTCAAAATGTAATCTAAAGAAGTATGTGCAGGCAGGGGAAAGGCAATTAGCAAGACAACTTGAGATTATGCAAAAATTCCAAGGGAATTTTAAAGTAAGAAAGACAATGAAAGTGCACACACAATGATAAAATGAATGGATTAATTCCCAGCAGTAATGGTCTCATTGTCTAAGGAATAAATAACTCTGCCCTCCTGGCAAATACTCACTGCCCCTGTAATACTCTGGTTTCCTTGCACATAGGCAAAATCTACACGCACTGAATTTATTCGAACCGGCCCCGTATCATATCCAAATTCCTTGTCTACATTTATTACTGCTATTCAGAAGTGTGGAGCTGGAACCTCTAAATCAAACATTTCCTGGTCATGCAATATCTTTGATTTCTATAGGAAAATATTTTTTCTGTTATTATATGTGTCTTCATGAATGTTGTAAACCTCTGTGTCAAATTTATGACTAAATTCTACCAATGCTTTGCAAAATTGCAAAATAATTTTGGAGAAACTATGCTACCAAGCATAAAAAAGTTATGTGGGCTTCATTAATAAATTAAGAAGACTGACCTTCCTTCACTTTCCTGATTGAGGATACTGTAACCCTTGTCTGTGGTTTCCATCTGGCTGTACATCAAAAACTTTACCTATCAGGTAAATGTTAAGAAACCTATATATATCTTCTGAATAGCATTCTTCACACTTATCTTAGCTCTGTATCACTTCATTGATGAGGTTAGTACAAACCGTTTTAGCACCTCACAAGTAAAATAACTTGAATAACTTAACTGAAGCTTTGGGTCATCCAGATAGGCATCACTGCATCGCCTGGGAGATATAAACAGCAAAGCAGTCCCTTTTGCTTAAGAAGTTTTGAATCCGATCTTGCATTTATAGTCTAAAATTAGACCTTGTACCCTGTTTAACATTAATGGTACAGTAATTAGACAGGCTCACTTTGTAAGCAAATGAAAAGGACAACGTTATAAACTGGGGACATTTAAAAAATATTACTTTTAAATATACGACTAAACATATGGATAGATGGACAAATATATAGACATAAAATTCTCTTAAAAATGTATGTTTACTAAATACGTATATTGGATTCTATGCAAACTTGCTGTAATTATTACACTACGAGTCATCTCAAAAGATCTCTCACCCTCATGGCATTTTCTGCCACTACAATTTGCAGATGGTTTGTTTATGAGCCCAATTTAGGTAGTCATTTGCAACCAGGATAGGTAATTCAGCACTCTAAATGACTAAAGAACTGCCGGACAAATAACCCGATTCCGTGAAACTACACTCCTTCCCCTCTACTGAAATTCTTCTCATGTTATGTGGAAGTAATAGAATCAATATATGCTTCTGAATATATATTTATGTAAAGAGCTTTGCTAATGTTAAGTGAGAAGTGAGCAGAAGTCCTCAAGAGCATTCTTTATACATCATTTGCATTGGCAGGAAAGCAAGGCAAACTCAAGGTATTTATTAGTAAGCAATGCCTGTGATAAAATGCCTTGTCCTGTAAGTCATATCTCTCTAACTCTTTGTGAATCAGGCCTGCTGACGGACACATTCATTTTACTCTTTAAATTTTATTTCTAAGTGTTATAACCCCATCCTTTCCCTTACACTTAGTAAAAGAGATTTATTCATTATTTATCTTTGGTAATAAGTATGGTCTTTCTGTTACCTGGCACATATATTTGTCACTCTCTTCCCAATGGAACAGCAAATTTTTACAGTATCTGCTGTTCTTTGGAATATTACTGTCCTGTACAAGAAATCAGCATTCTACACAGAAGATTCCCAAGTACTGCAATGTTATAAGCTTATTCATGCAGGCATCCTTGGCAGGTGACACTTTCACAACCAGAGCAGAATGAGAATGGCTTATAACTAAAAATGGTATTTCTGCTACAGCATTTCTTGAGAAATTATCTTAATCAAAAGCCTGACTTCCAAAATAATGCCAAAATACACATGCACAGAGTCACGGAAATCAAGTCATGAAAGCTTAGCTATTTGCACAGATAATTTGGTGTGTGTTACAGCAGTCCACTTCAGAAGTCTGAATTCAGTCTTAAAATTCATAGGTGATATCGTGGTTCTATCATGTCCACAGCAAAGCTTTCATCACCTTCAGCAGCTCATAGGATCTCATCCTATGAATATCTTTTTTAACTTAAAGTTGCATCTAGGACAGATGGTTATCACCCTTGGCTGGCAAAGGAAAAAAGAAAAATGGAACCTCCAAAGGCAACAGATCAGAAAACTAATTTAGACACAATAGATTATTTTTGCAGTAACATTTGTTAAAGTTAACACAACCCAATGAGATTTTGCATCTTTTAGTTTGAGGAAACAACTAAGCTTTTAAACATGCTTCAACTCTGCAGAAGAAATCTTCCTTCCCAGTAGCAACATGCATTCTATGTCATGCATCAACAGCAGCAGCATCACTTGTTAATAAGATTTATGTTGTCTGAAACTATTCAAGCAAAGCAGAGGAAGAAATCATCATAAATTTCTGATAACTACGCATAGTCATAATAAAGAGAAAGCAATATCATCAGGTATACAGCAATATAATGAATCACTGATCGGGTTATCAGATGTAACACCTAATGCAACGTGACCGGCCTCCGGATGCGCCCTTCCCTCTCCAGGGAACGGGAAGCTGGACGACTGACGGCAGTCTGACCGTCGGGGGGAATTGCACCCTTCATCCTTACAGACACTTCATTAATGCAGACTGGGAGACAATAAACTGCTGGATGCACCTAGCCCAACACACTGACCTGGTTGTGGAAAGCAAGGCCATTAGTTCATTAATTACGAAAACGAGCAGAACAATTCAGCTCAGTCATTTTCCATGACAAATCCAAGTCTGGCAATTTTTATAAGATTGGGTAAGAAGTGTTGTCATGAACGTCTATAAATAAAGCATTATTCATAGGAAGCAGGCAGTGTGCTACGTGTGTGTAGATGTACTCTCCTTGGCGCACTCAATGAAGCTACACCAACCTCCAGCAAGTCCTGAAGGAACTTCTCCTGTAAGAGCCCATTGCAATTGCAGAACAATACCCAGTGGTTTTCCCAAATCGGTTCTTTTTTCCTTAGCACTGGAAGCGTGCGTACAGACATTTCACATGCAACTTGTGGCATTTAGGCCACTTAGTCAAATTTGGGGGTTAGATCTTTATTTTGTTTAGAAAAGTCTTTCTCATATTCTAACAGCAAGATATGAAACTTAGAATAAATATAATAAATCATGAGATTCAGGGAATAAGTGAATCACATGTCAAGGTAAAAATAAAATGCTTCCTTCAGAAGCAGACCGACCAGCGTGCATTACATATAATCTGCATGCAACATGCATGTATTTCTATAATGGGAGCGTAACTTTCTCTTGGAGAAGCTCAAAAAGATTGATGAGAGATCTATAATCTCATCTGCTGTTTCGGTGTCTTGATCAACTCACTAAGAAAAATAAGGATGAAAAAACCAGCAACTGCTTACAAAATACAATAAAAGTAACAATACAGTAAAAAGGATAAAGTCCCAGTTTCTGTGTACTTGCAAACTCCTATGAGCAAACATAATTAAATATGTTGCTAAAGAATAGCATCACCAGGCATAGGGACTAGAAACTTTCCTTTAAAAATATACTCGAAACATTTACGTCTACCTGTATTATTCGTACTAGAACACATCTGAAATTTTTCAAGACTATTCACCACAGGACAATAATTACTTTTAATGATAATTCAGCCAAGTTTTGTTGAAATGTATCACAGCGTACTACGCATTAAAGTCTGCTATTCAGGCCACGTGGGCTAGAACTTACTCGCAGTTAAATCAGTGGTGAAAATTGCACTCATTTGAGTCAGATCAATCCTTTTTAACTAACATGTTACAAAATACCTATTTTCTGGATATCGCCAGTAGAAATAACAAGGCCGCTACCCCAGATATATGCAAATGTGTACAAAAAACTAGATTATCATAGAATTCTGTGACTATGGTTGAAAGGGGTCAAACAGGGAAAGGAATTAAGAGATGGACTCGGGCTCCCCGACTGCAAGAAGAGCAGGACTTCAATGCTCAGAACAACTACTGGCTTCTGCTCTTCATTTGCTTCTTGACTACAAGACAGTGCAAGCACAAGGTTGAATTAATTGCATTTTGAGACCTGTTTTGCAACTGTTCCAAAACTTACCGAGTCCTTTGCCTTAATGCTAACGTAGTGCAAAGTTGGTGTGCCATGACGCCCCCATAGCCAGCGGTTCACACCCGCCTCGTGCAGCCTGGGGGAGGACAAGGCAAAACCAAAACTGCACAACGGGCACCGATACAGAGACTAAGGAGACCCTAAAACCACAGACTGAATCGAAAGATTTCAAACAAAAGCATTGGGGTAATTTTGATTTTAGTGGGACTTTCTTCGTGACACTGAGAACAGGATTTGGCCTAGCGTAAACATTTCATTAAACCAAACGTTAATGACTGTGCTATTTATTTAACTGTGCAGAATTCTCTATACTGCTATTCCTTATTGCTTCTCAGTTTGCTTCAAATATGAGCGAATTTATCTTCATAGATGTGAACATTATCTCAACTATACAGACGATAAACAGAGTCAGAAAAAGATTATTTTCCCAAAGCCAGTGTTCTAATCTGACCAACTCTTCTCTCTTTTTCTCTTCTTTCTCTTTTCTCTTTAAAAAAAGAAAGGGGAAATAGAAAAGGGAATGATTAAAGGGGAAATAGAAACAGTTAAAATGCCAGGATTTAACAAAATGATTTAGCATTTAGAATTAAGTTAATTTGAACCATCAGTTAATTTGGCTAATTCGGAACAATCTATGCCTTACACCATGCCTACTGATAAATACACCACAAAATTATTAAGTGTTTACACAAAGCCAAAGAAATACATGCTGTCATTAATTCAAAACAATAACCACCACCGAAGCCACTACAGGAGTTCTCTTAATGAATATCCCCACTTCCTACTCCAGAAAAAAAAAAAGAAAATCGCAAAAAATATATATTTCAGTTTTATAAAACTTTCACAATTGCACCTAAACCAATTACTTTTATTTGGCATAAGAATTAGAGCTGAAATTGTTGAATGAAACTTTACTGATTTATCGTTTAAAAGTAGAACGGTATTTGAAAATTTTAATTTCGGAACAAAATTGGCCAGGTTTTGTTAGTTAAGACTGGAGGAACATTTGGAGACTTGTTCAAGGCAGAAAGTCAAAGTGAAACTTTCTGGTTTGTGAGAAACTATGCAAACTTACCGGCAGGTTTTAGTATCTGAAATATAGCTGCTCCGTGCTGGTAAAATCACACTTCCTTAACAGCAACCTTCCGATAAATCGTATCTTAAATAATCTCGGCGATTTCACGGCAAAACAAACCAAAAAGGTATGTTTGGGGGAGACTTGATAAATCATCATCACTTACATTGACTTTAACAGAAGAAACAGGTCCTAAATACTCCAGCGCTCTTGCTCTGTAATACTGAATGTTCCTCCATCCCATATTATTATATTATTATAGATGCTTCATGCGGTAACAAAAAATGAGGTACCACTACAATAGTTTTGATGGGATTTTTTGTTTGTTTTTTTTTAATCTTGAGATGAGGGAGGGGGGAGCAAAGAGCATCTACTGTGTACGGATTCATTACCATTACTGATAGTTTATCCTGTTTCCTAACGAAAGCAAAAAAAACCCCACCGTGTCTCTATTAAAAAGCAATCAGATTTGGTATGCTGGTGACACTTTAAAGAGCACATTATGTGGGAAAACAAAATAAACATTTATCCTGGCAAATGAAAGTGAATTTGGGTTTTGACATACTTGGCAGGAAGGTAGAATTATGTTCATGTCAAGTAAGCAGAAAAGCTACTATAATATTTAAATATTTGCTTAAGTAATATAGAATTTAAAACAACACATTAGAAGAAACATTTTTGTGAAATATTTTAAAGATTTTTAGTATAGACACTTCAGGAAAAGTAGTAGGTTTAGCTGAAATTTCAGACTTTTGCTGTCTTTGTTACACATTGCAGTCACTTGTGCAGGGGTAGAGAGTCTTCATCTTTTACTGACACGTCTTTATTTATATTTCCAAGACAAAGGCAGTTCTTATACTGATGGCTTAAACTGATAATGAATATATGCAGCTTTTCAGAGAAACAACCCTTGAGATTCATCTTACAAATATTGATAAAATGAGCTAATGTTAACACTATCGCAGCTAAACACCGTAGTATTCTTCTACTGTTCGATACCTTATGCGTACAACTATTTTAAAACCCCTTTAGTTTGCATCACGACATACTCCACGAAGACAGACCTTTATGTAGTTCAGACAGGATCCGAATGCTGCACGTCAAAGACCTTCGACATTCTCAACTATACTCAATAATATAAATCTAATTTAAAAATTGGGGGATATGAATGGAGCACCCCAAAGCTCCGTTTTTATACACTTTGATAAGCTTGTTAGATAGTTGGATGTTGGACATTAGTTTTAGTGCTCCAAAAAAGTATTTTGATGCACTGTTTAAATACCTGGATACTGGACTTGCCTTTATGGGTGTAAATCTAAACTTGTACCAGCTGCGTGTAGCCACAAAAACCAAATCTACCATTATATCAGAATTATAAATGAGGATGAAGTTTGCTGCACAACATTCTGAATTACTAACAGTGGTTTAAAACATTTATTTTAAGAAAAGGCTTTGCTTACTTTATCTCTCTTTTGGAGACATAAGAGAAATAAGAAAATATTTCCAAACATTTTTATACTGATTACATAAAACTGCCACAATAATTAAAACAACAGTACTACCCTTTATTGTAATTACACATTTTAGAAACATGTCATTTAAAAGTCACTTCAAAGGAATCCTCTCAAATGTAACCTGATTTGCAAATTTCATTACAAACTATTAAACTAGCAGCTTGGATTTTCAGTTCTTGTAAACCAGCGAACCCCTCAGAGTCCGAGCGTATGAGAAACCACTGCTTATTTCACATCAGCAATTAAAAATGATATAAAGACTGTTCAGACTTTAAGGCATAAACAAAAGGGGTTTCTTTGGGGGAATCTGACTTTCAATCTTCTTAATTTGCAGAGCTTGATAGGCAAACTGTTACGCTGCATTAATAATAGCTTCTGCACATAGCATTCATTCATCCAGCCTCTTACAGAAGTAAATATAACAAGAGACTGTTCTCTGCACACAGTCCTATAACTGGTTGTGATAAAAACAATACTGTCCAAGTACAATAGCACAGTGCAATTCTACATGCAAAATTTTCAGCTGCTTATGAAGAGAGGAAAATACATAGCGCTTTTAAATATAAGAAGAATAGAAAGCGAGGAGACAAGGGAATCTTTTACTCTATTTTTGGTCAAATGATTTTAAAAGGTAGAAAGATTTGAATTCAAGAGCTTGGTGAGAGATATCCTAGAATTTTACTATCAGGCACATCTCCTAAAAAGGAAACCTTGGTTCAAATTCCTGCACGAAATTGTTATTAAAGTGATTAGGGATCTGAATCTACACTATTGTTCAGGTCGATCAAAAGTCGTATTGCTGGGTATCAACAGTTCTGTAAATTTAATTTTAAAATGGAAATAATTTATTTTAGAAATGTCAAAACCACACTTCTAAGATTTTCTCTCCTTCTATCTAGAATTTCTTGTAGTTTCACAGTGACTGAAAAAGGGGGGTTTGTCTGTTTTTTTTTTTCTCCTCCTGGGGGAGAAGGCAAATCAAAGATCTGCGCAAAAAAACAAAGATTAAAAAAATCACATAGTCATACTCACAGGATAAGGGAAGAATGTCTTCAATTCAAAATATTACACTTAATGCAATTGGGATGCAGAGAACAGTATCTTTAATAGCAAGATTTTGAAGCACAGCTTTGAAGATTGAAGTCCATGTAGTATTACAGGTGCCTATAGCATGGCAACACCAATGGCCATGGTTTGGCATCGGTTACCTGACTGCGCTGGTAGAAGCTGCTGTAGAGCATCATGCCACAGTGCCGTGTCATATACATTTTGGTAGAAAATTTACTCTTTGTTGGTGATTTCTCTGCTTCCTTAGCATTTCTGCATTTTTCTGACATTTTCAGAGTCACATCTAGTATTTGTCAAAGATGTCAAGGTCTCCTCAGCATCTTTTTCCTCTTTCTTTGAAGTATAATATAGGATAACAAGGTTAGCAAGGGCAGCAATCATCTCGCCAATAAATTTCTTCAAATCTTGGAGCTAGAAATCAGATCTCCAGTCGTGGGGCACATCAAGAGTTAACTCCCAGTTGAAGATGGGTGTGATTAGTAGCTGGAGATCTGCCTGAGCTCGGTACATCTGAGGATGCGATTACAACTATCAGATATAAAATAATTAGCTGGTGATATGAGCTGACAGCTAATACAGCTACAATAAACATTAAAAGAATGATTTCCAAGCGGATGTAGAGTATGTATTCTGTTTCCAAGCTGTTTGATATGGTCTCTGTAAGGAGCTGGGACTCAATACCAGATGCTGCATGTCCTACAAGCTTTTTCTGCAGCTGTCTGCAGCCTGAGAAAATCAACAGTGCTTTGAATAACGCTAGTAAAAGCATCTTCTTGTCATAGTCCCTGTATGATATAGGATATGAATCCCACACAAGTGGAGGAACTGATTTTAAATAATACCAGCTGACAATGGCAGCAGAAATTCTTAGTCGGTCTGACAAAGTCCTGGAAATGGCTGTTAGCTTTGGGAAATAAAATCCAGCCCTCTGACAAAGACTACCCGTCCTCCTTTCGCTTGATCAAATGCAACCCCACATTTCACGATCCCTTTCTAAATTCCAGAGGCAAAGTTTCAACAGGACTTAACACTGCCACCAAGGAGTCCATACCTTTGCCATTGCCATTCAGAAGAATATTCTGGAAAAAAATGTTTAATTTAAGAATTATTTGAGCCTAAAATATACACATCTTCATGTGCTTTTGAAATTACCCTATTTCCAGCCTCTCAGTTTAGGTTATTTTCTTGCCATTGCTTTTAATGGACTTTTAGAACTCCAAAAGAAAATCAACTTAAGCCTCAAATACAATGCAAGTGATACAGATACCCATACGCCAAAGAAATTCAGAGCCTCCCATTATCAGCGTACAAAAGTGAACAGCCAAACCTTAAGCCACAAATTCCATACGTTCAAGTGAGAACATTTTTTCTCTCAAAAATAAACCTGTGGACTCCCACTTAATAAACAGCTTACTGAATGCATGCAAATCAATTTCTGCAATTTATTCTAGATGTAAAATCAGTATTTTTTTCCAGTGATAATACTATAGTCTTGTCTCCCCTGAAAATACAGGTCTGGCTGTGGATGTTCGTTGTCAAGCCAAAGTGGTAACAAAGCCTAAATTTTATCATGTTGACATCAGCTAAATGTAAATCCCAGATTACTAGAAGGGTCAAATGCTGATCTCAATCAGATTAAAACCTGTGTGTTCAGCTTCACTAGGACTTTATACAAGGTAGCTATCTTAAAACAAGAACTTTAAAAAACATTCAGGCAAAAAGACTTTGCTTGGGTATCAGCAAATTCTGAGTACCCAAATTAAAATAACCTCTTCCCATTCACTTTATCAAAATGAGTCACTGTCTAGGTATCTTCAATGTTAATCAAAGACGTTAGGGCAAAATTAAATAAAAGAGAGTACAGAAAACTTAAAACTTGAGGGACAAAACTGTCTCATACAAATCATAGGTCCAGTTTTTTAGTAGATTGAGTAAGGGTGCAGCTCACATTTTGCATCATGTCGAGCCCAATTATACTACTCTACCATTTCCACAGACACTTAAGATGCTTAAATCTTATTTGCGTAGCTGCTACACATGTGTGAAGCTATCACTGAGTGCAATTTTGCACAGCAGCCAAATCATATTCTTATAGAAGAATACACCAAGCAACACTGTAGATAAAATAAACCACAATGACTGAGACAAAATGAAAGACAGAAAATCCTGTTCTTTGTGTACACAAAAAGTCTATTCCAGGAACTACCAGCAGTTAAAGATTACAGAAAAGTACAGAAGGTGGAAAGTTCAATTAGATACTACCTAGATTTTTTTAAACAGCTTTCAGAAATTTGAGATGGTTTATCATGAAATGGTTTATCAAACAATAAACCACTGTGTTTCATAAAATCTCTTCTATTTCTATCCCATCTGCCTTTTTAATATCCCAAATGGGAAACTTTAGGATAAAATCATAGAATAATTTAGGTTGGAAAAAGGTGTGGGACCTTTCCAGAGATCCCTAGTTCAACCTTCTACTCAAAATAGGTCAAATTAGATCAAGTTGTTCAAGAGTTGAGCAAGATATTCCAGCCAAGTTTGGAATATCTCCAAAGTTGGGGATTTCCTCAAACTCCCTGGCTAACCAGCTCCAATCTTTACATGCCCTCAAGGTAAAATTTTTTCCTATTATCTGATCAGTCCAAATTCTGCCCATTGCTTCTTGTCCTATCATCATGTGCATTCAAGACATGTCTGGCTCCATCTTCTCTATATCCTGCCATTAGTCAGCAGTAGACAGCAAAAGGATTTCCCCTTAGCCTTCTCTTTTTAGGGCTGAACAAACTCTAATCTCTCAGCCTTTCCTCATATGTCAGATGATCCAGTCCTCCGACGTTCCTTGCTGGACTCGGTTCAGTTTGTCAACGCCTTGCTTGTACCAGGGAGCTCAAAACCAGACATAGACTCAAGACACAGTCTCACAAGTGCCAAGTAAAGGGGAAGAATTATTCCCCTTGATCTGCCAGCTAACCTCTTGTTGATACAGTCCAGTATGTAGTCGGCCCAGAGGCTGCACTGTTGCATGGGTTATTCCAGCCATATTTGCCTCTGTTGTACTTCAAGAGATTCCCATCAGCCCATTTCTCCAGTCTGTCAAGGCACTTCTGAATTGCAGGCCTGATTTCTAGAGATTTGACTGCTCTGGCATCATGACGGTTTAGCATTTACTTGAAATCCTATGAATTACTGTTTTTATTTGGTTTATAAAATTCAACAGCTAATCATTTCTGAGTCTAACACTTTAAGAGAAAGAAATGCTTCAAGACAATATGAACATGCTCCTGCAGTACAAAAGCAGGTAACTACCCTGGTTAAGAGCAGATGTCCTATGCTCAGAAAGTTTCTCATGTGTTAATTTACATAGAAATCCAATAAAACTAAAGCTGTATGAACATGCATACTTTGCATTAATCATCACACTAGCGTTCTCATTCTTACTCTCGGTACTAAAATGATATTTACAGCAAAAATCTGCCATAGGATCCTATCTTAGAAATACTCTAGTATTAGGTCATAGGTGTAGTCCTATCAGAGTGAGCTATTAAACCAAAAATGCTAGTATTTCTAATATATTTCTTTATTAAATAAGAAACAATGTATTTACTGTCAAATCGCCTTTAATGTCCTTCACCTTAGGCAACAAATCTCTTGGATTTTCTGATGATATCTAAACTGCAGTGTGAATGTAGGTAGGAAGGAACCACATTTCTCATAGGTCTAACCAGCTGAGACCTTGGTGGCTTGGCAAATGGGAACCAAAAAAGACAACACTCATACCTACTAAGCGGGCAAAATGTAATCAAGTTTTGTGATGTGTTAGTTTTCAGACTGGAACTGATTTAAAGGAGGAGGATGATATGCAGACAGTGAGTGACTCCCAAGTGTATCAGGTGATTCTTATTTTTGCTTAAGTGAGCCTGTGACAAGAGTTCATAAAATCCTATCTAAAATCAAGCAGATATAATAGACATTATAGACCAGAAGCTAGCAAAAAGACATCTTCACTTCTGAGGAGTAAAATTG